>NC_090942.1:96376460-97655210 GCF_040807025.1 Struthio camelus
TGGAACGTGGCTTATCCCCAGGTCAAAACCATACAGAGAAAATAGTGCAATGGCATAATGGAAAAGTGGCTTGCAATATACAGCTGCTCTTGGGCAAGGGGAGCCTGGTTAAAAGATTACAGACCCAAATGCATCCTGTCTTGTCTGCAGACTTGCCCATTGCACAATCAATGCCCATGACTTCATGGAGGAGGCCAGCTGCAGTATAGAGGCTTTTCTGATTTTAAGAACCAGCGCAAAACTGCAAAACAGCCCCTAGATGTGCTCCAGCTGCAAGTTCACTTGCCTGCCAGATGGGCATTAAGTTTCGTGAGGAGGGAAAGGAATCCAAACCAACTACAGGTGTGAACATCTACCCATGCTGTTATTCTACAAAGCAGGAAGTGACATACAGGCTTTTCAGAAATTTACCCTTTGAGAAATCCATCTGCAAAACCTGTATATACCTGGGTGATGGGAATGAAAAATTACTTGATCACTTCCATAAATGATCCAATAAATGAAAATACTGTGGACAGGGGACTAGAAATCTCTTCTTTAGGTTAGGCTCCAGAGCCAGGGAGGAGCAGTAGGGGAACAGTGTAGTTATTCCCCCCTCCCAAGTTATGATCTGCATGTGTGCATGTATATACAGATGTAGGGTATATTCCTACCAGTCTTTGGTGCTGATGGACATTTGTCCAAGACCTACATGTGACACACTTAGAGAACATAAGAATAAACTGTATCACATGCAATATTTCCAAAAAAAAAAAAAGGGGGGGGGGGGAGGGGAAGAGAGGAGAGCAGTGTGGGCAGTTAGGAATTTTAGGGTTGGATTCTTTTGCATCTTTTGTAAAACTATAATATTTCAACAGTGCCTTATTCCTAATAGATGCTGGCACTTGGGACACACACACACAAAGTATCGATTAAACACAGAACTAGGGAGAGTCAGACATGGACATCCGTAAGACCGAGGTCATTAATCACCATAATGGAAGCTGTATTGGGAATGACACAGCTATGTCAGAATTGGAAACAGTCAAGTATTCAAACTCTAAAGCAATTTCCCTTCCACCACTTCCTGCCTTCCCTCCTTGCCAATGGTGCTGCCCAAGAATAGCTGCCTATGCTGAAGCCTGTCACTGCCCCATTTGCTTTTGGCATTGTCAGGTCCAAGGAGTTTAGTGTAGTCAAGCTTTCCACTTCTATAGTGTTTTCCGTGGGGTATGTGAATGCCAGTTATTTTGCTTTAAATGCACTTTAAAAATAAAAATAAAATCAAAGCTCCAGACTGTTTCAAATACATAGGGGAAGACAGTGCATATGTGTTTGAACCCAGTTCACTTTATCTCCAGTTAAAAAATACTCTGTGCAGTGTGTATGTATAGATCAACATGTATGCATACAAACACACACGTCAACCTTAAATATCGGCAGACTAACCTTTCTCCTTAAGCTCATGAAACCAGATGCTACACAAACACAGCAGCAGCAGAGGAATTATGGTTGGGCTCTTGAAACAGATCACAAAAAATAAAAACAACTGCTTGATCCTTTCTGTATGTTCAATAATTACGGAAGGAATTGGGTTGTAACCAGAATAAAAAGGAACGGTGCTAACTGAGTGAATGGGCAAAAAAAAAAAAAAAAAAAAAAAAGCCCAATAATGCAGTTCAACTTTGATGCTAATTCTCACATTGGGTTGGTTTGTTATGTTTTTTCATTTATTTTCTAAAAAAAAATGCATCTAAAATGATCCACCCACAAAAAAAACAAAACAAAATACATCCTGCCCTGAGGAAGCTCTTGTTTATGGAGGATGTCAGCAGTCTCAAAACTCTCGGCCTTGCTCTCACGTACCACATGCTCAATCAGTCCTTTTTTTAAAATATCTGAAACTGAAAAAAAAAAAAAGAAAAGAAAAAAAAAACTTTTTGAAGCACCTTATGTGGCCATCCCATTCCAGAAGTGGGAGCCACCTTTTTTTCTTTGAGCACCTTACTGATGTGTTGATGCTATCTGCTGTCTTTTTGTTACCCGTTGGCTGAGCGGCTGGCAGTTAACATGCACACGCACGTGTGCAGGGGCAAGGGTATGGCTACGTGCGTGCCGAGCGCATCCCACAGACACACGGGCCTTTCGACAAAATGCTACACACGCACACCCGAACGCGCACCCCCCCCCGCGGGTGTCCATCCACGTTCCCATTCCTCACCACGTTGGTTTGAACCCAGACAGAAATTTCTTCGTCGGTCTTTGCTCTGCTTAGTGGAAGGAGAAGGGGGCGAAGGGAAGAAGGCACTTCAGAAAAAAAAGGAAAAAGAAAAAGCTAAAGGGTGGAGGGAAGAGCACACGCACTTGTGTGCGCGTGTAAAAAAAAAAAAAACAAAGGGACATTTTCTTCTTGGGGACAAAGAAATTCCCAACAGTCATTCAAAACTGAGTGAATGGGAAACTGCATCCAGGCCAAAATCCTGGAGTCTTTATACGGGCAACCCTCCGTCGCAGTTTCTGCGCCCTTCTGCTGACGTCAGTGGCAATTTTGCCAGAATAGAGACTTCAGGATTTGGCCCCAGAGTGGCAGAGATCTTCTACAGGAGACAGTTCTTTGCCTGTACCAATGTGTGTTGCTGTGGTTGCATGTGTTTCTGGACACTCACCCATCCACACACTCAAACACACACTGACGCGTGCACACATATACACCTCTATACAGACATCTCTCTAGAAACATGGTTTGTGACGATGTGAAGAGCAGGTCAAAAGTTTTGAGGGGTTAAGTTCCTTTTTTTTCTCTCATTATACTCTGTAAATGGTATGTCAGTTATCAAAACAAGCAAATAGAAAATTGTTAAAAAAAAAAAATCTTGCATACGCCTTTTCTATCAAGTGCTTTAAAATATAGAATAAATACACACATCCTGCCAGTTTTTTCTTACAGTGAGAGTATCCTTACCTGCCATTTAATATTAGCCTCGTATTTTTCTCACGTATATTTACCTGTGACTTGTATTTGTTATTTAAAACAGGAAAAAAAATTAAAAAAAGAAAATTAACTGTAGCGCTTCATTATACTATATTATTATTATTATTATTGTGACATTTTGGAATACTGTGAAGTTTTATCTCTTGCATATACTTTATACGGAAGTATTACGCCTTAAAAAAATACGGAAATAAATTTTACAAGGTTTCTGTTTTGTGTGGAAGAGTAATTGATGTTGCTAAGAATGATGTTTGTTTTTTGTTTTTTTTTTTAATGTTACCAGCACTTTTTTTGTAAGTTTCACTTTCTGAGGTATTGTACAAGTTCACACTGTTTGTGAAGTTTGAATATGAAGGAATAATTAAAAAAAAAAAAGACAAAACAATGTGGCAGGTGTCTTTGTGGGTTTATTTTTCTTTGGAGAAGATGATGGAAGGCGGGTGTCAGGTGCAAGACTGCCACTGGTCCCACAGACCCGTGGTAGCTCTACTGCAGTGGTGGCCACGCGGTGGTGGGGTGGGAAGTCGAGCCGCTAGGCTTCCTCCTGCCTGACCTCCTAGCTGGGAGGCCTCGTTCCTCCTTGCCGTTCGTAACGGTCCCTCGTCTTGTCGCCCTCCCGGCATCGAGGAGCACCCTCCCAAGGCTGCTCGCTGTTAGTCCAGCTGGGCTTCTTCAATAAGGGCTTTCACTCAATGTTTGCAAGACCCCAAACAGAGCTGCAAAAATAATGAGACGCAACCTCAGGAGAAGCAGAGCAGAGGAGCAGCGTGGTTTTACAGTCAGCGCTTCGCTGCCTACGCATCTCCTCACACTGCCCTGATCCGCAGCAACACTAGGCCCAACCCCAGGTGCAGCTCTGCATCACTTGGGCACGGGCTAGCTTTTTCATCTCTTGCAAAAATGTCCTGCCAGAGAAAAAGCTGTTCACCTTTCAGCCAGCCCCACAATAGTTTCACCATCTTACTCATTTCCACCAAACATCTCCTTGTGCTTCTATCACAACTCCTCTCCCAACCTCTGGACCAGTTTTTACAGACCTGGGAGAAGCAAGGCACCCAAGATGCAGAAAGCATGGCAAGAACAGCAGAGTTGACTTCATGCTCGCTCACTCTTCTCTCTCAGCCTCCTACTTTTGACAAATCAGCCTGTTTTTACTGCCACGCTCACACTACTGATGTTGCTTTTGTAGTGCGAGATGTTGAAATACTTGTGCTCACTATCAATCCCTTTCTGCACGCTGGTACTCAGGGCCACCACTGCCCCCTCTCTGCTGTGGTGCCATGAAGAAGGCTTGGTCGCTGGGCGTGCCTTGAAAGCACCCTCCACAGTATATGTGGCGGCACATGGATCGTCCTCATTTTTTTCTATAAGGAAGTCAAAGCTGTTAGGGTCCCTCTCAAATCAAACTCTTCATCAGACAAGACCTTCCCTCCCCCTCCCCAGCCCCAAGGACTGCTGAAATGGTCCAAGTTTCCCCAGGCTGCAGGCTAACCTGCAGGGAACCCTGGTACCAGGGTTAGGACAAATGCTTGTGCTCTCAACTGAGGGTTACACTGTGCTCTTGTCTCCTGAGGAGATTTCAAGTGGGAGCTCAGTGGAGGAGTGCGGAGGAGCCAGGGAATAAAGATGATCTTGGATGTGGCTTCATACCAATAGGGGCTTGAGTGCTCCTAAGAGGGGGCACACACTTAGCCAACAGGAGGAAACCTGTCCCCAGTCAGGGAGGAAGTGAAGTCTTCCAAGATGTGCCCTCAGCTTTGGCCTGTGATGGAGAGGAGAATCCCCTGTGGCTTTTACATTGCTTGGAAGGGAGGCACAGCTGTGATATCTGTTGGCACATATGTTTCTATTTGCACAGAAAAGCAAAACAAGCCTAAAATGAGGCTCCTAAACATGGCCCTTGCCTCAGAGATCCTCGCATAGCAGCAGAGAGTGGGGAAATTGGGAAATTGCCCAGAGATAGGTTTCTGGGAAGCCAAAGCATATTCTCAATAGGCGCCTTGAAAGAAATGGGGATGTCACACACACACGCCTCCACACACAGGCACATGCAGACATTCGTGCCTACCTTCACACCCATCTGAGAGGTTTCTTCACCCTCAGCCCCAGGTGAGGGCCCTGAGTCATAGTCCCAGCTCAGCCTACCTGGGGATTCTGAGTCACTTACTTGAACCTCAGGGCCCAAAAGCGAGCAGAAGATGCAGCTGAGCACAAAAGCACAAAATTAGGATGGGTTCAAGACCCTCCTTCATATTTGCTCAGGAAATGGACTACATGGATACTTCTCTTGCAGTGAGTCTGTGGGGTGAGGACAACTAGTGGATGTAGTCGCTGCTGGTGGAGGAAAAGTGGAATTTAAGGGTCTAGCATTTCCCAGCGTCTCTGTCAGGTACTGCATTTCCAGGGCTGTGAGTGTGAGGAAATTTTTGACCAGGTGACATTTGTTTGGGGTTTAAATGTATGCTCAAAAATCTTCTGGCCAGGGAGATCCTCCAACTGCTAGCCAAGAGCTGGGCTGAAAAGGTCCTACCCCCAGGGAAAGCAGCCAGGCCTTGGGCACGTTTAGCCATGCTGGTCCATTTACCTTTGTCCTGGTGAGCCAGAAGACAAGACACATGGCACAGAGTGCTCCTCCTATCAGGCAGATGAGTACTGAGGGATGGACGGTGCAAAAGGCAGGCTGTGCTGATTCTGCTGAAATCAGTGAAGCAAGAAGTCAATGCTGCAAATTTTGAAGGCGTGTTCCCCTACCAAGTGTGCATGGAAGGGACCTGAGGCTACTGTTCAGATCCTGACATGGGGTGCTGCATGCACACCAGTGACGCCCACTATAGTAACAGCCGTGTGGCTGCCTAGTCCCTTCACCACAGTCAGGACATGCGTGTCTAGCTCTGGTCAGACACAGCTGGCAAGTTAGAGTTGAGTTATTTCATGCTTATGATAATCTCAGATGGACTTGGCCACAACAAGTGCTATTCCTTACATGCCAGGTTGCAGTAGCAACCTAAATCTACCAGCAATGCAGTTCCACCTCTGGACTGCAGGGCTGGCAAAGGGTGTGCAATCTAGCTCATGGGCTGAAAACAGTCCAGGACCGCCCCTTGCAGTCCTTTCTCCCAACCCTTAGGCTACTTAGAGCCAAGAAACGAGGCAGTGGATGCTGTTTGCAGCCCATCACCAGCTCAGCTGCCTGGTAGCCTCTGTCCTGAACACCTCACAGCCCCTTCTGCATCTGGGACCTGCAATTGCTTGGTTGCATGAGCCAACTGCAGGTATCTCCATCGAGGCCTATATGCTCAGACATATGACAGAGTGGATGTATGGCTGAGCGTATGGATTATACGAGGAGTGTACATCAAGTCATATGACAAGGCAGGGGCCACAACAGCAAGTCCCAGAGTGTCGCCATAAACGTCTAACAGTCCTTTCTAGCCCACAAGCAGAGAGGTTAAGTTTCATTGCTGGCTGACAGATACAGCTGCAGCTCTGTCAAGACAAGCCTTTTTTTTTTTTTTAATAAAAGACCGTTCACTACGGTCCCTATCCCTATCAAGGGATAGATTCACATTTGTATATTTTAGACTATGGAAAAGGGAACATAAAATAAAAAAATAGTAACCTCAAAAAAAGATCTCTCAGGTCACTTTCTGCCTGCCTGTGCCAAAACCAAGATGAATGACCACTGTTTTCAACAAAAATGTACAAAGTTCATGTCATTTTTATCAAAAATGGGAATTTTGATATTGACTGATAAAAATCTAAATGGTAGTTAAAGTTCATTTTAAAATTGCCTGCTTTTTTCAGAAGGGCTGCATTCCTAATATTCCCAATGGATAGCTGTGAGCTGCAGGATACAGCAGTCAGTGATTTAGAAGGACTGATCAGATTTCTAAAACACTTCAAGCCCAAGTCCACAGAGGCCGTTACATGTCTATAATGCCTCTCAGTTTCAAAGGAGGCTAAGCATCTACACAGCTTTGCAGACCTCATTCATTTTCGAAAAAAAGAGATTTTGAAACTTTAACTCACTTGCCAAGAACCTGCATTCCCACACTTTTTCTTGCCTTACCTGTCACTTCCAGGAACATCCTGCCTTCATAATACTCCAAAAGGGAAGATGTGGAATTTACAGCAGTAATCCCCAGTGTTATTGAGTCCCAGTAAGTGGAGTGTAATCCCATACTCTGCTGCCAGAGAGATCTTTTCCCTGAATGCTGGGCAGATGTTGGCTGTGTCTTCGTTCAGGCAGACCACCAGGTCAATGCCGTTGCATTGGTTCCAGCTCACCAAGGAGACGATAGCAGCAGATAGTACCATGCAGCAGTGCAAGGTGACATTGCTGCCTCTGGTTGCAGAAATGTTCCCAGGCGTTAGCACCTCTTTAGCTGTGTGTCCTGGAGAAGAGGAAAGCAGAAGTGTAATCAAATGGGTGTTAAACCACCCACTAAGGCAGGAGGAGAATTGCTTTGACTCTTTAAACACTTGACCTGTTGCAGACCTTGCAATGCTTGGATATGATCAAAAACCAAGGAGGAAAAAAAATACAGCCATGGAAAAAAAACCAATTTTTTGTACGTTCTCAGAGAAGTGGATCACAGAAGAGCAGTGCTAATATTCATTGGTGGATCTGTGCTCTGAAGCCCAAGTCAGAAGTGCAGTAGGAGACTGAAATATCATTCCACCTAAAGGAAAAAGTGTAATTTCCACCAGGTTTATGGTGGTGGAGGATAGTGTATATACATAGGTGTATAGAGATGGGCTAGACAGACATTGCCAAAGTTGCTGCCAGTGTACACGTACTTTTCCAGTACTGGATAACGATTAGCCAAATCTTTGGTCGGGCAACTAGGAGAAACTATAACTATAAGGCACTTTCTGCCGACAGGGGAAAACTTTCCCTGTTATTGCTGCTTTTTGTGGCCTTAGACCTCACCTCATCTTTAGGCATCTCAGTCGCCCTCATTTTTTAAAACAGGAACAACCGCACCGTCTCACTGAGGGGGTGCAGAGTGTGACGGAGGTGCTTTGAGGCCGTGGCACAGCAGTTTCCCTCAATAATCATCATTAATAATATCACTATAACACTTGTCTAGACACTGTGCAATACCTGTGACAGATCAAGTCGTTTCATTAAAGCAGAAGAAGGTATAAATATCACTAATGCAAGGAATTTAATGCTGTGGAAACACCATTTTGTGCAGGCCAAAGGTCTCTGTGCCTGTGAAACAGTACACAGTGGTCTCCTTGCCCACATTAATCCCATTAAAGGGCTTTGAAATCGAAGCTCGGTGGAGAAAAGTACTCAGCTAGTGTGTCCCCTTGAGTGAGTCCCTAGTACTAGTTTGCACCATCCGCAAATTTTAGTCAGCAATGATTTAGCGAACCTTTCACATTTAGAGGCACAAGGGGCCATCCTTGTAGCACAGCACTAACACACCTTCCAGTGATCTTGTGACCGAGCATTTAGCCATTTTTAAGTTCACATGCTGTGTGCCACATGGATTTCCTACCGTGCTGGCATGGTGTGTTGGCCCAAGTGAAAAGAAGAGCATGATAACAGCACTGGCACTATTACTGACCACCATACCATTTCATCTCATTAAAATAAGCACACAAAAAAAGAATCTAGCTATTCAGGCAAGTTCTATTTTCCACAAAGCCACACTGCCCGTCATCAATTAGGCTGATGAATGGGACAGAGCCAGCTGTCTGGAAGAGACTGAAAACAAAGCGATCAAAGGAAAGAAGGAAAACAAGCAAACAAACAAACAAACAATGGGAGCCCAACTGCCCCAGACAACAATACAACCCTCCCCGGCTTTCCTGCCTGATTTAGGATGCTACCAGCATCTGGGGAAGCTGAGTGGTAAAAGCAGCTTACCCACACCACAAGTGAACACCAGCACCAGCACTTTAGACAAAGCCCAAGATTTCTCATTCCCTGCCTGAAGTCCAGGAAAAGCATCATAAAGCAGCAGCGTCCTAGGACGGTACCTGGACCAGCGAGCACGAGGATGCACCAGAGCAGCCCCTTCGGCAAGAGCAGCCGGTCCCTGCTGCCACCCAGCCACGAAAGACCCAGGTTGCTTCCTTGGGAAATGAGTAGGGATGCAGAAAGGCAGCTTTGTAGAAAACTCAGAGCGAGGGAGGGAGGGGAAGAGAAAAAAGAGAAAAGAAAGAGTTAGGGAGGAGGGCTGTGACCTAACCCAACCACAAAGGTTGTGGAAAGCAACCAAGAAACTCTCCAGCAACCTGCAAATGACGTCTGTATTCAGACCACTCTGCAAGCCCTCATTTCCTCCCAGTGTTAACCAGTGCTTGGTTTCCTCACTTGTATTATACAAATATACATACATATATACATATATGTAAAAGGCATGACTGTGACTGATAAGTCACCAAGGCCAGCAACTCCCGGCGAAGCGAGCCAGCCTTGGGGACTGGACTTGAAACAGGAAGGATCAGCCAGGAGGACAAGCAAAAGCAGCAGCAAACATCCACCCCGCCAAACCCTCTGGACTGCCCAGCTGTCGCATCCAACCTGCAGCCAAGCCACGAGAGTACAACACTAGACCGTACACAAGCATTGGTAGTTTTCCCCCTTAAATAATAGCAAAATAGTACCTACGCGGGAAGCGATACAGGAGACCAAGATCGGTTCTACACACTCGACGCTGAAGCAAAGTGCCTGTGTAACTAATGGATTTTGTTGCATAGTTATATACACAGCACTGCCTACACTGTGAATCAAGAGCAGTTTCCATAGGTTGCTGCACAATTATATATGTGGTCAAGTTATGCGACCCTTACACAACGGTTGGTTCCTCTGACGGGAGGTTCCTGTTTTCTCCAACACTCCTCAGGATATAACTTTCTGACAGCTTAAGTAATAGATTCATTAGCACAATTAAGCCACACACGCCTCCTTGTCATAGGTCATTGCTTTTGCTACAGTTGAAAGCTGGTTCCTCTCAAGGTTGCATTCCTTCAGTGATCAATCAGCTGCACGTTGCTTATAGCTCTGAGGCCTCTGGCACCACCCAGCTCGGGGTTTACTGACAAGTGGCAGCATCTGCAGTTTCCACTGCAGCGGGCACTGGTACTACAGAGAGTTTTGCAGAGAGAATTGAGGAGATTATTTTAAAAGCTAAGTGGAAGCAGCAGTCCTCTCATTTAGGTAGTCTGACAGAACCATAAATGAGTGTGCTGCTGACCTGCAGTTGGCTGGATGTAGTTGCAGATCTGTTTTTAGTTCCTCATGGAGCAGCTTCAGGGTGGAAAACAGCTCCCACATCCCACGTGTCAGGCAATAAGCCGGAAGGAGACCGCCTCAGCTACTCTGGAGGTGAGAGAAGAGGGGAGATACAGCTGCAACTCACTTTTTTACGGATGGGAGAGCTCGTTAGAATGAAAGTTTGTCCTTTCCTCATTCTCTCAAATTTAAGACCTGCGTTCTCCACCCCAAGAGGCTTACACTATGTGTACAGGGACCTCAGCTGTAGTACCGAAAGAGCAGGCGGCGCCTTCACCACTTAATATTTACCATCGCAGAGAGAAAGAGAAGACAAGCGAGATTAGACAGTTACAGATCTGCCCTCTCTCCCCTGCTTTCACAGGGCATGGCAGGAGCAATTTTATTCAGTACTGGAAAGTGCAAGATGCAGACAGTAACTGCAGACTCTGGTGGGTTTCCATTGCAGATTTTTCCACCTTCTTGTCACTGAGCCTCCAATGGCACTAAAATAGTTCCCACCAAAACCATAAAGAAGGGCAGAGGGTACATCCCCATGAGGTAACAAGGGCCATTTCTCATCTGTGACAATAGAGAAGGGCCCATTAAAAAACATATATCATTAGGGATTAATTCAGAGGAAACTTAATAGTGATTTACATATTTTTGTGCAACCCCTAGATATAAATACCAAAAGCAGACTGGTTTTCGTGCTTCAGACAACCACACAGGAAAAGTACCACTGACCACGTTAGAAATGTTTCCTCCATTTTCAGGAGCGCACTACGTGGCTGATGCACACAGCCAAGCACCTCTTACAGTTTAGTTTTGCCCTGGGGCTGAGCCTGTGGGCTGCTGTTGGGCCATCAATTTGTCTGGGTTAGTCTTGGTTTCCAGCACCCACGCAGGGCCCAGGGCACTGCCTGCCCACAGACCACGCTGTCTTGTCGGGGTTGTACTCCACCCTTGTTGTACAAGTATTGCAAGCGGGTGCAAGCGGGTGCATGTGTCTCTCCCTGTCCTAGCAGCAGCCATGGTCACCCAGGGGAGCCCCAAGGCTGCTCCATCCCCAGCCAGCATCTCTCCAGTGCCGTTCCTCTTCTCCACAGCTGCCACCCTTGGCCCAGGCAGAGGCTATAAATACAACTTACTGGTTTTCAGACCTCATGCCTAAAAGTAACTTTAAGGCATTATATTCCCATTTCCTTCCTCCTCTTTCCCTAGGTTTGAGAAGATACCTACATGAGTCTATATCTCTTCCACCCACCTCTTTTCGTCAGACCCTTCTTTGGTCCATTTGCAATCTGCTTAGCTGTCTTTTGGGAAGATATTTCAGTGACTGTTGCATCATAGCGCCCAGACTTATCTGAGTTTATGTCTTTGGATAGCCTCCAAAGGGCTTTATCCAAGGACTTAATTAGGCATCATTAAAAAAAAAATGTATGAATGGCTGCTTAGGAGAAAAACATATCATAAAACCAGGTATTTTATTAAGGCCATTAGCCTGCAACTGTGTAAGAGAAGGAAAAAATTTACTCAACCACCCTGCATCAGTTTTGGGTGACCTTTGTAAAAATGCCAAATTCAGGTGCTGGCAACCTGTTAAGCTCCCGGCAGCTACTCGGGAACTGCAGAGCAGCCACAGCCTTGATGTCCTCTGCACCTTCTCTTTCCCAGTTGTCCAGGAGTTCAGATATGTGCAGGGTCCCGAGGCTGATCTCCTTCCTTTTGGTCATCTCCTTTCGTAGCTCAAAGCCTCTCTACCTCCTGGCATTTGTGTCTTCTTCTCCCTGTTGGAGGTCCCCCGTCTCCTCCTGGTCTCCCCAACTCTCCTCCTCTGGCCACATCTCCCACCCCTTGCTGCCTCCCTTTTGGTCACCAACAGGTCCCCTGAGGAGCGATCACCTCGGGCTCTTCAGGGTGCTTTGCCCCTCTCAGCTTCATCTATCTGCCTGTTTGCTCCTTTTCCTCTTGGCAGACCGGACTGACACCTCTAAAGAGGCGGGCTCACAGCCTACATCCGTCTCCACCTTTGCCTCTTGCCACACCATCCAAATCACACTTTTTTCATCTCTCCTTCCACTCCGCTCTTCCTTCTCTCTTCCCCTCAGCTCCTTGTCATGTCCTGGCCCTTTGGCCTGCCCTCAGCTCAGAAAAGAAGTACAACAGTGAGGGAATTTCAGAGTCTCCAGCCATGTTTGTACAATTTAGGTGAGGGAAGACTGCATTAAAATGCTGGTAAAGCCTAAAGGGTCCTGAAAAGTTATTGCTGAACATGTAAACTCTCAGAGCCCAGTTATCGTCTTCTGTGAAATATTTTCTATCTTACCTTCCATCTATATATTCTCAAAACCATGATTAAAGACCCTATCAAGAGATAGCTTAGCGCTGGTTTTGAAGCGAAGAGCCACACGGGTTTTAGCAGATCATGGCCAGGGCCCACGACTGCCTATGCTGAAGCAGCAAGCAAAGTCCCTTCCAGCAAAATCCTTGCGCGTCCATTTGACTTCAAGCAGGTGGGCCATCCCAAAGAAGACTCAGGCGCACTGCTCATGGGCATTAGTAGGTGTGGACCAAAACCAGCATCACTCTGACCTCACAATTCACGGAAAGATGGGAACCTTGACAAGCAAAGATAGCCTGCATGAGATAACCTTACTTAATCCTGTGACATTGTCAAAGCCTGAGGATGGACTCTAGAGAAGCCTTTTTCATCTCCTGTAGAGCTACATAACAACAAGAAAGCACCATTGCAACAGAAATTTGGTGCAAATGCGGTATGAATGGAAAGGTTTGTAAGCTCCTGAAGTAACCTCAGGACAAGGGTGGAAGGAATGGCCTGAACCAACAACGAAGGACACCACCTCCACAGCTCACATCAAGACCAAAGGCTGGCATGTTGATACAACCCCTACGCAGATGACTCGTTAGCAGAATACCCAGCATTTGAACACCAGGAGGATGGCAACAAGACTGTTGCATGTCACATATACCAATCCTTTTCCTGTCGGTCCAACAGAAAAATAGACTGTGGACACAGAGTTCAAATATGTAGTCCAAACAAGGAAAAGCAGATGACCAGGAGCAACCTGGCCTATGGGGTGGGGAGGCTGCAGACAGCCAGATTCACAGGCAAAGGACCAGCCTGTAACAGCTGTTGGCACTGAAGGGAGTCTTGTCAGCATTTGTCCAAAATCTAGTTTGTTATTGCCGGTCAGGACGAACCAAGAGACATAAGGACTTGAGAGCTGGTGGCCCGTGCAGTCCCTGTTGCACGCAAGTGATCCTGGCCAGATCACTTGAACACGTGCATCCTGGGGCTTGTTAGCACATGAGTGTGTGAGTGTGTAAAATCAATCTACTATGAGTTTTGTTTAAAAGTCGCCCTCCCTTTCCACAAGATCCTGCACTGAATTTTCTTATACTGATCTCCTACATTCTTATCATCTTATTATTTATACTTCTACTTAAAGACTTAAATGAAAGGGTTTTTTTTTTTCATTTATAATTAACTAATGGTAGTTTGTGTAAGATCAGGAGATGTTAAAAAATTATTTTCTAAAAACTGCTTGAATATCATGTAGTTTTGAAGCCCTTAACTAAAAAGGAAATACAAATCCAGAGTCCTAGCTAGAAAACACAAACTGCTAGCACACCTCACCTGATTATCTTTTATTTAAAAGAGGAGAAAATAATTAAAATGGTTTAGTCACTGAGTTCCTGTCAAATATAACGCTTCTGGTTTCTGAAAGTTTTTGGTAAAACTCTATGAAGGAGCGTCTTCCCTCTCCTGTCATTATAAAACTGCTTCTGCACATGACTGGGAACTGTTCTTCAGGCCTGGGAAGCAAAGCATGATTTGCTTGATTGCAAGTGTCCTTATTTTTGGCAAGAGCTTGAAGTGATTTAGGTTTCCCTCCACTATGTTGAAACACTTTCCAGAGGAAAGCTCACAGACAGCAAGAAGTTTCATGGAAAAAGTTTGCACCCTCAGGAAGGCTCAGACAAGGACTTAGTTACCCAGATATTATATCCAGGTTTGCCCATGCCGACAAGTGCAGAGTGAGGGAGCTGGCAGGGCACCCGCACTGGGCAAGCGAGTCAAGAAACAGCAGTTTGGTGCTTCAGTTCCCTCCTGGGACAAGGGAAAGTCTTGCACAGAATAACGCTGTGCCACTGGCCACTTCAACGGCTCGTGGCTGCTTGCGCCACTGAAGGAACATGCAGGTTCCTTGGAAAAAAAGGACAGAATTTTTTTTAAAAACATGGAAAATGAAAAAAAAAACCAAGAAATAAAGCACTGAGGATACAGACACCCTGCTTACTCTGGTGCAGTGTGGAGACACTTGCTTTACCTCTGGATGAGACAACCCCAGCCTGGGAGGCAGGACAGCCTCGCAGCCCAGCTGCACCCCCGGTCTCCCGCTTCGCTAGCACAGGCTCAGAGCCCTGCTGCTGCCAATGAGTCACCCGTGTTTGCCCACGGATATGGCACACGCTGAAGTGGCTCTGACCTCTTCCCAGAAAGCGCACTGGGACAATACATACGCCCCTACCAAGCGATTAAAATGATTAACGTTAAGCATTGAAAGAGAAAAGGTTAAAAAATAACGACTATTTTTTCCTCCCTCTCTGCGTTTGGTGGCTTTTTCTTGCTCTCTTGACAGCATTACAAAAGTTCATCTGTCCTTACCTGAAAGTTTCCTTCCTTTGATTAATAGGATCAGTCCTCAAATGTGAAGTTCCCCAAAGCAAATGCATTATAGCTATTTCCTATCTTACTGGGATCAAAGAAATAAAAAATAAAAATAAAAACAGGAACGTCTGCCCCTAAAGCAGGCACTGATCACATGTGATCAGCAGGAGGAGTTTGGTAAACTGCGTTACTGATGGCCTGGAATTTGCCTTGGAGATGTTAATAGCAGCAGCACAATTGTCTTCTGCCTGTTGGTATCAGCACTGTTACCTCCTCATAATAAACTGGAGGAAGAATGGGATGTCAAATTTTCTTACAGTTGGAGACTGGAAAAATAATACTTTATAATACTTGACAATAATCTCCCATGGGTGTTCATTTTAAAAGTCCCTCGACACAGGTGGAAGATGGGTCTCACAACAGCAGCTCTTTGCTTTGGGGAGTGCTGTCTTGTGACTCAATGACAGAATATAACCAGAGCCCAGGGCCACAGCCATTTGGTGAAAAAGCTATGAATAGTTGCACCGCTGCTGTCTCATGCCAGTCAGAGCGATTAGTCGATAACTGGCTTTTCCCTACCAGCTTAACAAACATCAGTTGGCTTAATATCCTTTCGTGTTTCTCCGATGCTGAAGGTAAGAACACATAAAGCTAGCATTTTTGTTCCTCATTTCTGCCTTCCGGGGTGAGCCCTTAAATCAGCCTGTTTTGGAGAAGGAAGTGAAATTGGACTTGGGGCTGGCTGCAGCGCTACCTCAAGTGCTGGCCACCTCTCCCCGTGCTGCGAGCTCCCGTCAGCCCCCAGGCAAGGTGCTGCCCTATGGACCGTTCCCGCACGGCCGTGGGGGCACCACCAGCCGGTGGGTAGACCTGGCCGCCCCATCTCCTCTGCACCTTCACCTCTCACCTCCCCAGCTGCCATCATGCTGCACAGTGAAAAAAGCTAAAGCAGCACACAGCAGGGCCTAAGCCCAATGAACAAATGAGACTTTCCAGGTAGGCGAAACAGCACAGCAATATGCATTGTCAGGGTGAAGAAAGACCCCCCCCCTCCTCGTTCTTTAATCCAGTGATGATATCTCTTAAGAGATGCACTTGCAGAGCCCATTCCTAAGAGAGAATCTGCGTAAGGAAGTTAGGCGTCATTATTTGTCTTCCCTCCTAAGAAGATATTTGATGAAATTAAAAGAGAAAACATTCAGCACTGAAAAAGATTGTTTTTTAAACACCATAATTATCCTGTGTGACTCACTGCCACACCATATCATTGCTACCAAGAGGTTTGTTAGATTTTTTTTTCTTAAATGTGATGTTTATGTGAGTCAGGAGACGGCGTGCAGCAGAAAAAAAAAACAATGCAGGAAACCCTTTTTCTTCAGAACGTCTGTCCGCTGCAGAATTCCAAGGTTGTTCTGCAATTCTGCGTTCTTGAGTATTCTGTCACCTTTCAGTCCATTCACCGGGGGTCACTCTGGGATCCCCCACCCTAGGAGTGGGTGGCCTTGAAGGGGGCACCTTGTGACATGACTATTACCTACCACATACGACTTATTCTGTCCTTGCAGGAGGAGATTCGCTTGTGCAGCGCCATGTTTCGTTTTGGGAGGATACTGGTTTCCATAAATGTACCGCTGCGTGTTTTACAAGCAAGCAGCGCATTACCGTCCTAGATGCGCCACCAGCACGATGTTGCCTACAGGACATCTTGCGTTCCCATCCAAAGACCATCAAAAGTCAAGTCGTGTTGCAGTCTGTTTGAAGCCGCCGAACCATTAGCTGCAATTAATTGCCTCTGAGCTCAGTAGTGCCAGGATCCTCTCCGTGCCAAACCATGCCGTTACCTCTTTCTGTCTCTGGAGACGCTGAAGGCCTCAGAGCAGTCAGAAAAGACGCAGCAAGCACTGCAGCAGCAAGGTGCTCATACGGAAGGGGAAACCTTTCGTCCTCGTACTTTCTCTCTGATCATTTCCTTGCAGACTTTCCAGATGCGTTTCATCACCTAACTGCAAAAGCAGCCCTCTAGTTTTCTGTCACAAACATTGCAAAATCTAAGCGGCAGCTTCAGAATAAAGGGTTTCCAGCCCTTCCTGAGTATGGCAATTTCTGCTTGTGTGTCACCAGAGCAGCAAACCATACCAATGGGAGCCTGCTGGCCTTCAGCTTGCATTGAGGATACGGCTTTTCTGGGGGCTCTGTGGCCATGGCCCTGCGGAGGTGCTGACCAGCCTGGCCGTGGCCCCAAAGGCTGGCCCAAGGGGACGAGCTGGTGACTCAGGAGACGTGTCCCTGACAGGTGAGGACAAGGAGCCTTAGGCCCTCCACTGGTGGATGCAAATCTCCTCACCTTGCTGCTCTGCCATGAATTTTCACTACCTGCTGCCAGCTTGCTTCGATGCCTCCAACGGCATGGAGCACCAGAGTCTCGTTTCAGGGGCTCATCCCAAAGGAAGTGCCGCATGCAGTACCAGCCAGCTCTCCTGGTGCGGGCCAGGGACCTCCCCAGGCCGTGCCCACCGGGACCCCCTCTGCATCCAGCAGGAGCCAAGCGCCAAGGCCCTCCACACGCCGTCTGTGCCCATGGTCACCCTGACACCCAGCACCCACTGCTCGCCCCGTGTCCACAAAGGCCTTTGCAATGTGGGTGGGCTTTTGCCCGTACCGTGTGGCAGGCTCGGTGGCCTGGGGGGGCGACGTGGGTAGCGTGGGGCCCCACATCAGCTGGCATTGGAGTGCCGTGGGCCGCTCCCAAGCAGGGGGCCGGGGTTATGGTCACGATTTGCAGTTTTTCTCATGGCCACCGGGTGTCCCAATGGGACTGCGCAGAGGTGGCAGCCGAGAGGTGACGCTCCAGGTGGAAGGGGAAAAAAAGGGGAGATTTGGCCCAGGTGCCACTCACTGCTGCAGGACTCGTCCAGCTGCAGTCACCAGGTGTTGCATCCAGGAGACACGTGAGCGTCGCAGCTTTGCCCGTCTGCTTAAGGGCTGCAAAGAGTCCCTTGGTGTCATCCAGGCCTATGGTGCCAGCACCACCTTGCCATGGGCAAAGAGCAGAAGGAAAGGCAAAAATCTGCCCCGGGGAACTCAGTTCTGCAAATGTGTGATTTCCTCATGCAACGCAGTGCTGCAAATTTTTCACCAGGCCTCAGGCTGGGGCATACTGAAGGAAGGCAGAGGTGCTGAACCGTAAGTGCCTCTCTTTGAAGCCTCCAACTCAGGCTAAACTCTCAGAACAAGTGATAAAACCGCTTGGGCTACATTAGGAGGAAATGTCTCACCGAAGCATGTTGTTGAATATCAATGCACAATCACAGAGATGGTTTTTGCTTCCTCTAAAGCACCTACTTCTCAGAGCAAATGCAGTGTTGTGGTTTTGTGCCAAGGGCTTGGGAGGATATGTATCTTTTTCAGCCTCAGACTTCACAAGAAGCCTTAAACAATCACATAATTGTGCAATGCACTGGCGTAAAGCAGCTTCCCTTCTGCAGGTCTTGTCTGTTTACAGGGGAACAGTGTTTTTTTACTATATGTACACCAAGCACCAAGCACAAAGTGGTCTTTATCTCAGCTGGGGCCTCCAAGATGCTGCAGCAATAAACGTAATTAGTCCTGTTACTGTGCGGGAGCTTAGCAGAGCCAGCGCATGCTCAGGGCAGATACGCTCATCAGAGACTTCAGCCTCCAAACTTGCTCAGTAGTGATTTCCCGTATGTGCAAAATCAGCTCCTTGTTTGGCCACATCAGGCAAATTCTTACCCAGGTAGGAAAGCTCTCCCCCGTAGCCCTGCAGCAATTCCCTGTCAAATTTTGCACCTGTGCTCTAAACTACAAGAGATTTCAGTTTTAGGTGGTAGGAGTTCAGCAAAGGCAAAACAGCCTTTTCCCCACTATGTTCTGATTGTAGCTTAATACTTTCAGAAAAAATCAGCCTGAATCAGGCCACTGGCATGGAAAGTTGTTAACATTTGGCATAGCTATAAGAAGCGAAGAAGAAGGCCAGGTAACAGATAGTATGAGGCAACTTAACAGTAGGCATTGTTGCACAAGTACAATGAAGTAGTACAAGTTTGCAGATGTCAAACAGAACGGCTGTCCATCAGATCTGGCAAGCCATATCCTATATTCCTGCCTGCAGAGTACCAGCGTATTTCACAGTGCATTGACTACTGAGCTGTACAATTCTTTAAATACCTAGATAGCTCCTCAGAAGCTGCATTGCGACTTCCTCGGGCATAACAGTGTATCTCACCTTTCTATTACAAATCAGTCACCACATCATCTGTCAGGCTTCCTCTGACATAACTGTTCCAAGTGCTGAGGAAAACGCCAGAAAAAAAAAAAACGTGAGAAAAGAGGTTACTCAAGCACCCCAGTACGTGTTTCTCATGCACTGTGCAGTGTGCCACTGACGCAGCATGTTTTGCAACATTTAATCAGTGGATAGTTGAGGAACATCTTCGTCCCAGCAGAGCAGTGTCTGCACAAAACAAGGCCGAGCCCTTGAGCCGGGGTCTGGGTAGCTCCAGAGAGGCGCACACATCAGAGACGGGCTCCATCTTCCAGAGGCACAAACGAAGCACTGATACAGCTCGCCAGCTACATCTGGCTTGGAAAAAGCAAGGCTGGTCCTCAGCCCTTTGGAAAATTTTCTTGCTGTTTGTATCACTAGAGGCTGCCACAGCTACAACTTTTCCTCTTCTGGCATTCAAATTCAGAAAAGGGAGTCAGAAGGGAAGTCAAAAGATTAAAGAATCAGCTCAGTGGTGCCAACTCCCCGTTCGTTGTAGCTAGTCCCCACAGCTCCTGCTCTGGGGCTCGCTTCAATGTACGGGAAGTTCAGCTCTCAAAGGCTTTCTGATGCACTTGAGCGCTGCAAAGTTATTTAAAAAAAAAAAGCCATATTCTACCAAACTCAAAGCTGGAGAAAAATTGAAAACGCAAAGCGTACCTTAATTTACCTTAATTACAAGAAATCTAAACCCCATCATGTGATGCTTTCAGGGGTTTATCGCCTGATTTTTGAACACCTGCATTCGGCCCTATGGAATCAGCAGGCGTTTTCCATGATGAGACTCCCCCTCCAAACCCACTTCATTCCCTGTCATTAGCCACCAGTCACAGCGATGTTGAGTGCTTCCACCTCTGGTGCTTCCCAGGGTCACAGCGGCACCACTCCCACCTCATCCACAGACGGGTGTCCGCTGCGCTCGCCCAGCGACCGAGTCCCAGGAGAAACCACCCTTAAGGTCTATCACCAGTGCATGCTAATGCTCCCAGCTTCTCATCTGTTCTTGTTACAGAGATTTGGTTTTGGAAATAAATAAATTAGCCCCTGGTCGCATAAAGATTGTGCAAATGCAAGTGCTCTGCAGATGATTCTGATTAAGCTGCTATTTGCTCCTTCAGGAATAAGCACTTAATGCAAGATTTCAAAACCTGAGCAGCATGCAAATGGCCATGAAAAAGGAAGATGCAATAAGTAATGACATGTGAAACTGCTTCTCTCTTCCAGTGCACTTCAGGGGTACAAAGTAGAAAAACAGAGAGGCAGCAGTAAGTCTTACCATTTTCTCTCACAGCAGAGAGCCTGGAACAAAAGTTTATACTGAAAAGTTCACATGATGGAGACCACAAGTAAAGCAGATTTCAGGGAGGTAATTAGGTGAGGGGGACTCAGGCAGCTGTTTAAGGGAGTGCGGGACAGAAAGGGGAGGTCTGTGAGAAGATGTGACTTTGAAGCAGACAGGAAGCACGGCAAGAGATTTCACTTCACAGCCAGTGAAATGCACAAATGCTGCATCCCTACAGCAATTTTCACTTGAGATTATTTCATTATGTGTCTGTCCATGGTAGCAGAAGTACCTGCGAAAGCTATAATGAAGCTGTGTACCAGGACACAGTTTAATTTCTTCTTGTTTCACTTTGTGGGCTACAATTTATAGCTCTGGCTTCAGCGCTACGTTCTTGGTGCTTTTCAGTAAAAACAGTTCAGATATTTTTTAGCTTCCTTGGTCTTCCAAGGAGACAGCTCACACAGTCATGCCGTCTATCTTGCCCTGATGAAAAGCTTGTGAGCCCAGTGACCCATTTCAACCAGATCTGACCAAGGTGGCAGCAAACCTAAAGGTGGTGACATCCCTACCATGCCCATGCAAAGCAGCAGCGCAGGGAAAGAGGAAGGCAGCAGACCAGGCTCTGCTGCTCTCTCTCCAGCATGCCCGCATGCAAGCTCAGGACAAGCCTCCTGCGCAGCCAGGGTACAAGGAGCAGCCAGGACGACGCAGAGGTCTCACATCCATAGGTGAGCACCACCCTACCCATCCCACTATTCCCAGAATGATCGATTTGCTGAACAAGAGAAAATGAGCTCTCCTCTTCTCTTTGTTAAAATAAAAACTAAGTCTCATGGAGCATTCTCGTTCGACTCATGTGTCACCCTGGCTGGGAGCGAGAAAGCTAAAATTTGGCAGGGACAACACTCATTGATCACCCTTAAGATCAGAACAGTATTCTTGAGCACTGCTGCACTTTTTCCTTGCACGTACCTTTGGCCTTAAGTGTTTTTCCTCGCATGTCTAGATAACTTCCTCTCCCCCACGTGTCCCTAGCTTTTTCCTTCCCGGACTCCCAGGAGCCTCCTCTTTGCAGCAGCGTTGCCGTGCTCTGCCTGTCAGTGATCTCCGGGCTCGTGTGCGCGATGCGCAGCGAGAGAGTTCTTCCACCCCAGATTATTCCCGAAGCGAGGCAGAGGAAGGACTTGCACTGGAGACTCCCAGCCTAATACCTAACCACCAGATGAGGAAGAGAGAAAGTTATTAAGTTACCACCTACCTTCGTTGTAATATTATTTTGCTGTATAAAATCAGTTGCAGAGGCAGTTTACATGAAAAACATTCCCTACCAGATAAACTCACATTGCTCCGTGCTATGCATGTTTCAGGATGTACCATCTCTTTCCAAATTTCCGGAATAGGGAACAAGGGGAAAATGGACCAGAATATAATGACTATCCACAGGATTTGAATCTCCTGTGAATCTTATTTGATGTGAGCTGTTGCGGTTTCCCCCCATGGCTCCAAGGAGCTGGCACTGTTTCTGCAAGCTGATGTGCATACGTTACTGTAAGGTAACTGATGGCCCTCTTCGATTGCCACTGCTAAAACAAGGAACTTTGTTAACAAATTTGAAGTGACGAACAGTGAGTAGGTGGTATGGATACTGACTTAAGGATCATCAGGAGTTTGCAGGTTTTGTCTTGTTGTGCCGGTCAGGAAAGCTCCGTTTACTTTCCCTCTGGTGGGCAAGGCAGTTTTCCCGGGCCCATAAGATCGTTCAGGTGGGAAGGGACCTCAGGAGGTCTCTAGTCCAACCTCCTGCTCCAGGTAGGGTCAGCCATGAGTTTAGACTAGGTTGCTCAGGGCTTGATCTTATCTGGCCTTGCAGCCTTCAGGGATGGAGTCTATGTCAACAAAATTCACGGTCAAGGGAGTGCAGCGGCTCACAGAACGGGTGAGGAACGGTTTACTCTGCCCAACTGGCACATGCAGGAAGTTGTACCTAACACACGGGCTGCAGGGACACCTAATGTTGCACAAAGCACAGCAAACAGCATTGCAAGCAATATGTTTAAGCCACAGGGCGGGGGGGGCTAGTGACCCAGCAACAGGCTGCAAGGGGGAGGGTACGAAGCTTGGGAGCACTGGTGGTGAAGGAGGAATAGGCTGGGCCAAGGCATCTGAGACACAGGAATTGGCCAGGACGCTGAGACTGGCCAGAAACTGAAGGAAGAAACTCTAGTACAGTCTGGGGAGAGGGAAAGAGAGTGCACCAACTCATTGGACAAACTTAGCACGGAGGAACATGTGGACTGATGGACAAGAAGATGAGGAAAAATTAGGAGGAAGAACTGAGACTGATACAACCTATGCAAAATCTTTACCAGAGAGCTTTGGGGGTGAGTAGGGCTGAAGAATTAGGGGAGGTGGTGTTGCAGGTGGGGGGGCACAGAAACAGACTGGAGGGACCCAGAGGCAGCAGATCACATTTGGGAACGATGGCATCTCTCAGCTTTCTGCACATGGGGGCAGAAAAGCCTGTGACAGAGCCGAATCCAGCAGTATGGCCAGTCCTCTGCTGTTAGTGTATACCTGTGAAACCTGCCGGCATGGCACACAACCTGTTGTTTTGAGGTTCCCATGGCTTACTATTGGTCTGTGTTTCTCACACACTACAGCGATATCATGTTGTCACGGCCAAGGAATGAAAACCATACCAATACTTTACTGGTGCCAGGATGTGCCACAAACTTGAGCTTGGGCTAGGGAGAAGGAGACGAGTTAATCAAGGAGGCAGTGCACTAAACGCTATGTTTAAAAAGTTGTAAAGTTGAAAAATCACTGCAAATATCACAGTCAAGATTGCCTATGTAATTTTAATTCAGCCCTGCCTCTGCGTGTGGTACAATCTAATCTAAATTAAATGATCACATGGATTATTATTTTTCTCCACAAGACCTCTGCCTGACAGCAAACACTGGAGAATCGTTAAGTCCCTACCCCAAAGAGCTCCCAGCGTCAAGAAAACCAGACAAGGGGGTGGGAATGGAGCCACCCTTGCAAGGAAGCAGGCAGGGAACGCCAGTGGGGATGAGCGTAAATACGGCAGCTGCATTTACAACTACATTATTTTTTCTCAAGTCAGATTAATATGAAGAAGAGAGATAAAAATAATCAAAGCAAGAAATAAGAGTCACAAGCTCCTACTGTCCATCTGTTGAGTTAATATGAGCAGGTCGGTGAAGGCAGGTTGCTGTAGACCTCTCCGTAAAGGCAGGAAGAGAGGTGGGCAAAGGGCTGGTGGGCTCAGAGCAGCTGCCTCTGGCGCGAGGGGCAAGACAGATTAAGGGGTGAGGAGGCTCTGGCAGAGGCGGATTGGGAGCCGCAGGGGCTCTGCCGGCCCACAGGAAAAGGCAACGGGGAAGGCTGCAACCTCGAAGTCTCTGCGAGGCAAAGCTCTGAATCAGGGCAAGGACGCTTTTGTGGGTTAGGCACTGGATTCCTCCTAGCGAATCCCCTCTGTCTCAGGGGAGGGCGCCAGGTGCCAGGCAATGTCTCTATATTGACTCTTGCTTATCCAATACATGGAGTAGAGGATGTTAGCAAAGGATATTGCAAGAGCACCTCGTGGTCCCAGTATCCTAGAGGTAGTATGAACGCCTTGCTGGCCACAGTCCTTAAGGAATTACATACAAACAAACAGCATTCAAAAAACGCTAACATTAAGCTAAAACACCCCCAGGTCTTTGCAGCCATCCAACCTGCAGCTTGGAGCTGTATTTCCTCACCATTTGCCCCCAGCCCACAACTCCCAAGCCCTCGCTAGACAGAACAAGTATCACGGCGGGTGCTTTTCCCTCCAGTGTTAAGCGCACTGGTGTGGGTGCAATGAACTGTTGCCAAGCTCACAGCTAAAGAGCCTTGGCGGGGGGGAGTCCCCTTTTCCTGAAGTACTCCATGTCCAATTACATTTCCTGTAGGTGAGCAGTATAGGACGGATGACAGCTGAAGTACAATTGAACACATAGTGTACAAGCATGGCAACTTTAGCCCATGTCACGCAGGGAAGGCGTTCCCAAGGTGAGAAGGGGACTGTACAGCCCTGCAAGGGTCACTCGTTCTGCAGCCTGACAGCTAAATCCTCCACCAAGGACAGCGGTGAGTGTGTCATCTGTGGGGACTAGACACTGACTCAACTCATTTACCCAATACCAGCCACTGAACTGTCTCAAGGAAGTCACAGCTTTGGCCGGATTCACGGTTAAAGGCATTGGTGCTTATTAGTCCCTTCTCATAGCATCAGGTCCTGTATGGGCACGTCATCTTTCCACCTCCCCCAGTCAGTCTAAAGTTGATATTTTCACACCGCTCACAGCTAATGGATATGAGTCCTAGCAGCCCTCCCTCCTACTGCCCTTACCTACAAAGAGTATCTGGGGCATCTCCAGCCAGGAGAGAGAGGATCCAGGCAGCCAATCCTAAGGCATACTTGTCGAGATAACTCATTTATTTAAAAAAAAAAAAATCTAATGTGCAGGGTATTTCCTCTCCTCGTCCACCTACGGGCAAGCCTAAGGACACAGGGGCTGGTGGGTACATGCAGGGGAAGATCACGTTGCCCACTCCACGCTGGGGCAGCAGTGCAGCTCCTGCGGCACTTGCACCCCTGGAAAGGGGCAGATGAGCCCTGCAGCTGAGCATCCCCCACCACAGCGATGACCTGCAGCGAGCCCTCGCTTGGGGACCTTGTGGCCACCACCCGGCTGATGGACGGCCCCTGGGACTGCTCGCACCCTGCAGGGGCCTTGTGGGGACGCCGGCACTGCCAGGGACCAAGCTCCAAGCGGGGATCAGCTCTCAGAGATCTGATCGCAGATCTCGGGGGGAGCCATGTCTCACGATACCACTTTTACTCATGCCCTGGCAGCAATTGCCACGGCAGATGCCATTGTTGCAGCTACGGACAGTGCTCCTGGGGGAAGGACACGTCCTCCTGGTCTTCTCCAGGGTCGCCCAGCTTTCTTGCCTCTCCGGTGTCAGGTGTCAGTTCACTTATAAGGATTTTTTTTTTTAACTCTCTACCTTTTTAAATCCTCTGTCCTTTTTTTTTTTTTTTTAATTAACTAAACTAACAAGTTGCTACCCTTCAGGCGTCGAGGGTGATCTTTTCATCCCACCCGCCCCGCTGGCAGAGCCCCCCCGGAGCCCCCTCCCGGCCCCTTCCCCGCCGCCGCCGCCGCCGAGGCGCCGGGACCCAGAGCTCAGGTGGGCGCTGCAAACCGCAGCTCCCAGCTCGCACTCCCGGCTCCCAAACAGCGCTGCCCCCTCTCTCCCACCCCCTCACCCCCCCCCCCCCGAAAAGCAAAGCCTGGCTGCTTCTCCTGGCTCCCGAAGGGATTTCTGCCAGGTGCCTCTTTCCAGAGGGGCCCCGGCGCTGGCGGGACCCCGGCCGGCGGCACCGCGCCGTGGCCCCGACCCGCACCCGGAGCCGCACCCGGAGCCGGGGGTCCGCGGCGGGGAGGAGGCGGCGGCGGCGGCAGCGCGACCCCGACACCCACCGTGCGCGGCACCACGGCCCGGTGGGGCGAGGTAAGTCCTCACCGCTGCCCCCCATCCCACCCTGCAGTCCCCGTCCCACCTCCCCCCCCGGGGGTCTCGGGCTCCCTCGTCCCCGCCGGGGGCAGCCCCGCTCCGGGCTCCCCGCCACGACCCTCGCTCTGCCTGCGCACCAGCACCCAAACCCCAGACCTGCCCCCACAGCCTGCACCTGCGCCCCGACTCAGATCCCACACCCGCAGCCTGCACGCTGCAGCCAGACCTGCCTGTGTCCTTGCACGCCCGGCCCCACAGCCCCCACCCAGACCTGCACCTGCACCACGAGGCTGAGACCGGCGGCAGGAGCAGTCCTTCCCCTCCCCGGGGTCTCCTGACCCTGCCGCAGTCCCCCCTACCTTGCTTTCCCACTATCCCAGTACACCAGTATGCCGGTACCCAGGTGTCCTGGTGTGCCTGTACCATGGGATCCTGCTATCCCAGCATGCAGGTACCCCATACCCTGGTACCCACCCTGCTCCAGCTGTGCTACCCCACTGCCCCCCAGCCCCTGGCAGAGCATGGGGCCGGGAGGGGCAGAAAGCGGGGGAGGCAGGGGACCTCGCAGGGCTGAGCATGGGGAGCCAGGAGGGATCGAGGTGGGGGAGATGTCCCGCTGTGAGTCTCAAATAGCGCTTTTGGGTTGAGGGGCAGGAGATGAGGGAAAACCACAAACAAACTGTGCGGTGCAGTGCCTTAAGCCTTTCGGTTTTTATACCGCATGCTCCTTTGTTCATTCCGTGTTGTGGCCTTGCTTATCAGATAGGCAACGGCTTAACGTAGGCTTTTTTCTGATGCTACTGAACTAGCCTTTCATGGCCCCAGAGAATATAGATTTCCCAGAGCGGGAGTGCACTGGCGCAAGGGGCACTGCACAGTGGGTTGTGCCTTTCTGCGGCTGCGGCTGAACTGTTTTAGGAAAGAGCAGCCCTGATCCTGTCCATAGTGCTCACCCTACAGGAAAGTCTTCAGCACCCGTGGAAGGCTTAACTTTTTTGTGGGGGACAGGCAGAAGAAAGAGAGAGAAGGAGAGGCAAGCACAGGCACTTTAAATGAAACACGTGCCATAGGAGATTGTCTCATCCCTGTCCAGAGGGAATCTGTGTTCAGTTTCTGGCTCATTCAGCCCTTGGCCTCTCACATCAAAACTACAAGCCAGCAGTGGCAAGTGATGCCAGTTTTAATGGTGCATATATATGCCAGGGCACTGGTGCAAATTATACCTGCTACACAGCTGCTCCATCAGAAGTGCATGCATCAGAGATGCTGCTCTTCAAGGGGTAAGATGGAAAAAGGACTAACATTAATGCTTTCAGCATTGCAACGTTCCACACTTGCCTTTAATGCCTGTCACATCGATGATGAGCTCAGTGATGGGAGCGCTGGCAGAGAAAGAAAGTCAGATAAATGGGATTAAACGTCACAGAACAATCCTGGGACAGCAACCTTCATATACATGGAAAAAGTCATCCTCCCTCTAAATGGAGAAAGGACAGGTTCCTGAGGACAATCACAGGTCCACCGTAAGAGAAGGAAATGCAGCGTACCCTGCATGCAGTTCCTTCCTTTATTTCATCTCAAATTTGACAAGGCAATTTGCTCTTCATCACAGGAAGCGTATCTTCTGGCCAGGCTTGGAAAAGATGGATAAAATGGGGGCTGCGCTGATAGTCAAGCTTTGGCAAGCTAGACAGGGCTGAAACTAAGCCTTATTTGAACAGAAGGCCTGGGACAGAAACACATTGCAGGAAAACAGTAATTCAGTAGGTGGTGCTTACTGTAAGGCAGCCAGGGTTCGAGAGGCTACTTGAGAATTGCAGGTGCAGTCTCTCTGCCAGGCTGCTGAGCACTCGATCAGATGGAGTTATTAAAGACATTTCTGGTGAGGAAGAAGGGAGAGCACTCCCCAGAAGAAAAAGTACTAGCTCTCAGCTTCTGGCCAAGCACTAGCTCAATGTTGGATCTTCCCAAGAGCTATGAACTATTGTGTTCCAGGTGGCGCTTCTCGCCAGCTGACCTGTACTGCCGTGTGATGTTGGTGCAGGCTAAAGCCACATTGCCACTTTCCTTACAGCTGCGTTGGTTGGTAAGATGCACCTTTGAGACACAAGTAGGAGGTGAAATCTTGCCGCCTTCTCTTGGCTTAGATTCAGTGAAAAACAAAATAGACCAAACAGGACTTTAAACAAAAGCTCTGCCAACATATGGGCAGAATAAAAACCCCCTAGAATTGGCTTGTAGCAGCCTCATGAATGAAGCATGAAAGGCATACGCCAGGTACAAGGGGTGCTGTCCTCCAGAATTACTGTAGAGCCCTGATCTTCAGTCCTCCCTTTCCTTTTGCAGTGGCATCCCCATGGCGCTCTTGACAAGGGCTAGCAGTCATCTTAACACCACCAACTCCATCCCCTGTGAGGCAGATAACGCTACGGAGCGCAATCTGCCACACTCACATGCCTACTACGCCCTCTGCTACTGCATCCTGATTTTGGCCATCATCTTTGGGAACGTGCTGGTCTGCTTGGCAGTGCTAAGGGAACGCACCTTGCAAACCGCAACAAACTATCTCGTGGTGAGCCTGGCGGTGGCGGACTTGCTGGTGGCTACTTTGGTGATGCCATGGGTGGTGTACCTGGAGGTGAGTACGTCTCAGGAAAGATAAGCAAAACTGACCTGCAGTATGGGTTCACCAGTGTTAGTGCATGCTCTCTGGATAGGCCAGCTCTGGAATGAGCCTGCACCAAGTACCCGATACAGGGCAGTCACTTCTTTACCACCCAGCTAGCTCTATAGCACTTGTGGGACAGGTGGCACTCACTGTCACACGGGTAGCCCCCCTAGATTGGACACACGCAGGACAAACACACCGTGATCCAGCCCATCAGCAGATACCCTGAGCCTACCTCTTCCTGGCACAGCACAGACTCTCAGAGCTTAAATGACAGCTGGGCTATAGCCAGCAATGTAGACTGTAGGTCCTGATGTGCTAATACTCACTTTCATCTGAGCATCCTTGAAGCTGACTCCATCTGCCAGGAGGGTTGCTGGTGAGCACCATGATGCATCAGGAGTGGCGGGGGAGGCAAGGGGAACATGTCTTAGAGTCCAGATCAACATCAACCCCTGCTCCTGCTGGCCAGAAAACAGGGCAAGAACAGTCAAATCCTCATCTCCTGTGGAGCTTCAGAGCCTTTATGTCCACGTTGTTAGGTCAGCTCCACACAACATTCCCCAGGAAGGCTGGACATGAAGAGCTTGCTCCAAAATCTCCTGAGGTCATATGAGTATTTTCACAATAACTCCAAAGGGTTCCTCACGCCCTCAGGGTCTTATGCTTCATGTCCCTGATCTTTGGACATTGGGCTGGTGTAAAAATGTACTGGAATGACTATGCACAGTTTGAACAACACCATCAGATACCGGGCAGCAGAGATGGAATCCAAATTCCCCACGCACTGCAGCAAAATCCTGCATTACTGAAGCCACTCCCGGAGAAAACGTTTTTAATACAGTAAATACATGAAGGTATGCTACAGTTGACATTTTTATCTTTTATCATCGCCATTTTTATACTAATTCAAGTACATTAGTAGACGTAGAAAAATTAGAGTGAGCGTCTATCAGCCTTAAGCTTGCAGCTGAGCCCTAGTACCCCATTCTCATGCTAACAGAGACAGAATAAGCCTCTGAGCCATGACCTCTTGAAGCTTCATGCTCTTTCTGTAAGGGGCAAACTGGGATCAGGCTGAAGAGTAGGTTAAATATTCTGTTGACAGCTGCCCACCTTTGGCTGACCTCTTTCCTGCAAAGCAAAGCAAGAGCAGAGAGGGATTTTGCCGTGTGCATATGAACTGTGCAGCATACCAATAGGAAGTAGAACAATATAGGACAATACCAGTAAATGCCAGGCCTGCTATGCGCACGCAAAGAGATCTGATCAGGTATCAGGCAGGGGGCAGTCAGTGTCCGACAGCCTCCTCTGCCACCGGACTGTGTTGAAGAGCCAACAGACCTCTAAGCTTTGGCACTGAGCACAGGCATTTCCCTTATGTTAATCCACATCACTCTCCTTAACTGTGTCCAATGCAGACTCTCAGTGAGACTGCAATAAAGAGAAATTAGGAATCTGCTCTGTCTGTGAGCATTATTAGTAAGGGCATTGATGGTTAATTATGTCTGTATAGCACCACTGTGGAGTGAAAGAACAAAGAGAGCACTGTGATATTGCATGTGTGATCATGTTCCCAATAAAGACAATAGCAACATTTAGCCTAATCCGTGTAGAACAATCCTGGAGCTGGCCAGGAGTACAACTGTATACAGCTCACGTGCTATCTCAGGGGAATGGAAGCAAGGGAGATGAAAAGAAGGCAACAAAGAAGGAAAGAATGATAAAAAGCAAGGTACACAAGGAGGACCCCCCCCCCCAACAATACAGAATTAGGCGAGGGATTTTGATAGCAACTAACAAATACTAAGTCAAATTTTATTTCAGACTGCTTATATAAGAATATTCCATCACCTCAAGTGTCTTCCAAAGATTAATGAAATAACAATATGCTTTGCATTGAAAAAGACTTAACCACTGTGGAGTCAGTGGAATTGAGGCACATCTGCGGGGCAGGCTCTGCCCCCACACAGTATCATGGGCACAGTTTGTGAGCATAATGGTAGGTCCAAACTCATTGTGTTTGAAGAAACATCCAAGATTCATTTCCATATCTAGAGCAGAGAGAACCAAAGTGGCTGATTCGAGATACTGCAAATTCACTAAAACAAGAGGGAGAAGAACCACACCTCTCAAACCCAATCTACCACTTCCAGCATTACACAGATTTCCTACAGAACTAGACTGCAATACTAAGATTTAAAAAAACAAACGAACAAAAAGTCCCCAAAATGATTTAGATGTTTGCTGATGTTTATTGAATCCGTGATGCTACAGATGAAGAGGAAATGGCATCATGCTTTGGTACAATATGGGCATAGAAATTCCCAAGAACTCATTCAGTTTCCAAAATCTTGTACAATACCCATTTCTCTGCTGAAGGCTTGCTAATTCAGACATCTGAAACCTGATGATTATTTATGGAGAAGCTAAAGGTGGATGGATACCTTAAGATCTAAATGTCATGTGTGAACCTGATGTGCTTTACACTTAATTTTTAGAGCCATCTATGGCCTGGGCCGCCTTCTTGGGATTTGTCTTGTTATTAATCATGCAGGCTAGGACTGTCTCTTTCTGAGAGGTCTTTTGGGAAGGCTGTGATAGATCAATCAGAAGAATATTTTACAATCTCAAAAGCCTCACCCCCGACTGATGGGGTTTCTGGCACAAAATGCTATCATTGCAGTGCCTAGCAATCTTTTTGGCTCAATGGGTGTGTCCACTATACCACTACTGCTTCCCCAGTTTTTCACTGACCTCTGATGCTACGGCTGGCACGACTACTGAAGCCCACAGAGGTTTCTAAGACGGAAATAACGGGCATCCTGCCCACTGGAGTTTGATGGCATTAAACATCATCATTCCTTATAGTCAGCACAAGGTAAGCAGAGGAGAACATGGAGCAACGTGGCCTGTAACATTCTTCTCAGTCTTCTCACAACATCCAGTTCTATCTCCAAAGGGGGGAAAAAGCTTCAGAATATGATTGTTACTGATGTCCCATCTGCAGCTCTGTTCAGAGCACTTGTGAGTAATGCTCTCTCCTCTTCTGTGGCTCTCAGGGTGGATCAGTGAGACCTGCAACTCCTCTTTGAGTTCAAGAAGCTCACTAGACTACAATTAAAATGAGCACAGACAACCGAGTTGCTGCAGCTTGTCAGGTGGGCTGACAGCATGGAAGCTCTTAGTTACTCTTGCCATGCAAAAGTGTAATCAAGGATTTCACAGCTGCAGGAAGCTAATAGCACACCCAAAAAAGGTTTTCTTAAATACAAAACATTAAGTGAACGTGCTTAGATACACAGCTACTTATACGCGTGTCATCACCTGATGCAGCTTTCTGCTCCTACTCTATTCGTTCCTACCCATGGACACCTAAATATGGCATCATTAGTGAAATAGGATTTACAGAGATTCTTCTGTTTATATTTCAGGGTTCAGGAGAGTAATCAATTTACGTAAGTTTATGAATATACAATTTTTTGTTTTTAATTGGAAGATTTCCTAAGGTGTTGGAAAGCTAAATATAACAATACTGCAATCTTGTGGATAAAGCAGACTGGTCATCAAGAAAGATGAGGTGAGAGCCTGACCTGAATAGTCTATAGGGAGCTTTACCATTGTCTTTGATAGAACCAGGATTTCATCTTGGACTCTATTCCCAGTTCTATGGCATGCACAGTGTGTGGTAATGAGAGATGGTATTAGCTCATGTCTCTATGCTTTGGTCTTATCAGCTGTAAGAGGAGAATAATGTTTGACCATCCACCTCACCCAGGCAGTTGTGAGGATTCATTCAATTAATACTTGTGATGTGCTTTGAGATTGCTGGATAAAAGGTAGCAGAGGGATGAAGAATAGATATCCTGCCAACATATGAAAATCAGGAATGCATACTGGCAAGTTCTAGCTTCTGTAAAAAGATGAGCACCACAGAGCCAGAAAAGAAAGAGCAGAAACAGAATTATAAAATATGAACACAAGATACATTAAAAAAAAAAAGCCTTCTAGAACAAAGTCTGAATTCTCATACCCCACAGGTAAATATTAACTACTTCACTGACTTCAGCAGAGCTGCTCCCCATTTCAGAAGTTCTGGTTGGTGGAAACAGGATAGATTTTAAATCCAACACTTTGATCTGTCAAGCATCCTCTTAATACAAGCTACAGCTTAGTATGCAGGTGGTGTGATCTGAATGCATAATCCTGAGAGGGTTCACTTCAGAGCCGTTCCCACCAACACCTTCCTCAGTTTTAGTAGTTCATATTCCCAGGGCGTCTCTTTGGGCTTAGTGCTTGACTGTGCTGAGGACCTTGGAAACTTCCCCACTTAACTGCTTTCACATCTGCTGGGTCAGCAGCAGCTGCCTTTCATGCAAACACCTGGCACCAGCTCCTGGTGAGATACTCCAGACTCCACAGACCACACAAACACACACTGCATTGACTTCTGCTGCAAGCTACAAAAATCACCCCTTATTGCATCCCATTGCAAAGGTTTTCAGCACTTATAAGTTTGGGCTACTTTCAGATGGCAAAAAGGCTTCAAAATCTGCAACTAAAACAAAAATGGTGCGGGATTTCTTTAAACACTACCTTTTAAGGTCCCCAATTTTTGTGGGGGGGAGGGGGCAGCATTTAATTTGTATACCTTCTAGCCCACCTAATTGTGCAAAAAGAGCTCTAAGGTGTTTTTTTTTGTTGTTTTGGGGGGTTTTGTTTTTGTTTTTGTTTTAAGAAAACAAAGGAGCCCCAGAAGTATCAGAGCACTCACGGTGAAAGCACAGTTCCATACCGCATTTTGCGAGCCGGTTCCCATTGCTCTCCCATGCGCTGTTCTGCAGTCACTCAGTGTCAAGGGGTCTCGTGGAAGCCTGCTTCATTCAGTACCTGACTTCTAACACAAGCTTTTCCATAGCAGCTGGGTCCAACAGGGAAACCTCCTAAAGATACAGCTCACCTCAACAAGCGTCTTTGCCTATGTGTGGGAATCCTGGCACAGAAACAATCAAAAATATTTAAATTCCTCAGGATTCTTCATTAAAAAAACCCTAAAAGGCGTCGGTACAGAGATTGACTTCTTTATTTACACAAGTGCATCAGAGCTGCATCTCTCTGCAGGTTGCTGCATCCTTTCTAGGCATCAGCACTTGCCACAGGGTTGACCTTAGAAGCAAAGCTCAGTCGTGGCCCCGTCTGCAGCCTAACCCTGGTATGGTTCTTTGTGTATCTAGCCCTTGTGTTAGGAAAGGTAAATGACCTAAGGTAAGGGACCAGGTAGGTAAAGTAGTTTGGGGGGGGGCATAAAGAAGGAGCATGCTATCACCTACCCACTCTAGGGGAAACAATTTATAAGAAGCCGTTTCACCTCTGATGCCTCACCAGCTTTTCACTAGCCTGAGGGGCCCCTGAGGCCAGCCTGGTAGGGAGCTGGAACATGTTCATGGGATAACTCAAGCAGGAAGGGACCTTGGGAGGTCTCTAATCCAGTTCTTTGCTTGAAGCAGGATCAGCTGAGGTCAGACCAGGCTGCTCAAGGCTTTATCCAGGTCAGTCTGGAAAACCTGCAAGGATGGAGCCTGCACAGCCTCACTGGGCAACGGGCTCCACTACCTCACTGTCCTCACAGTTAGAAAATTTTTCTGTATATCCATTTTGAACCTCTGTGGTTTCACCTGTTGCCTCTTGTCTTCCCCCCATGCACTGCTGCGAAGAACCTGGCTCCGTCTTCTTGGTAACCTCTGCACAGGTCCCGGGGAGCTGCTGTTAGGTGCACCCGAAGCCACCCCTTCTCCAGGCTGAACAAGCCCTGTCCCTCAGCCTCTCCTCACAGCACAAATGCTCCAGCCCCCAGGGCTGTCTCGGTGGCCATACACCGGACTTGCTCTGGTTTATTGATGTCTTTCCTGTGCTGCATGGTCCAAAACTGGATGCTGTACTAAAGATGTGGTTTAAATGTTAGCAGAGAGACTGGAAACTAGTATCAGTTTCTGATAGATTCCCAGGATCCAGCTGAACGTGCAAGATCCACAGAGTTTGGATGCTAAATCCTAGGCCTCCTACACAAGGCAGGCAAAATCACTCTCTCAAAGCAAGGATCCTTCCCTCTCTTTCTCTCTTCCCTGGCTCTCCCTTTTCCAGTGAGCGCAGATTCCATTCGTTTGCTCTACTCGTTCAAGGGGCTTATCAGTTGGAGGGGAGGCTGCCTCCTTGTTCATCTCCTGTACAGACCAGCTGCTCAGGCAGACCGCCTTACTCAGGGTCAGGCTATCATCCCAACCTCTAGGAGGGCTGACACATCCATAGCAATGCCACACAGCGCTTGGAGCATATTGTTTTCCGCTGAAAAGGTCATTGGCAAGAACTTGATGGCTGGGCCGAAAAAAAATAAATCACAAATACTGGCCACAGCTGAGCTTTCACAGACACACATTTTAAGACTAAAAATTCAAAACAACCAGAATAAAGACTAGAGACAGTAGCAAATCAAAACCCTTCATCTGAATAGCTTGTGAGTTCCCATTCAGATCTAATTATCAAAATCTGTAACTAGATAAGAATCCAAATAAGGTTCTGGAGAAGCCTCAGGTCTCAGTTCTGTGTTTCATACACATATGCATAAAATTTGCAGCGCTTTCCAGCTCACTGGCTGCAAAAGAATTCCAGCAGCTAAGCTGAGAAACACTTTTAGCCCTTAGATTTTTCTGAGATAATCCTTAAACAAACAGTGCATACAGTGACAGCATTTTTAATTCAATTTATCATGCTAGGTCTTAAAGAGAGAGCTGCTACCTATTTCTTCACCTTGTTTCCCTTCATTAAGACTAAATAAGATTTTCTGTGACCTGTTTCTGTATGATACCGAGCACAACATAGGTGTCTTAGTTTCTCTATGCACATCACATTGAATTTGAATGCACTGTAAACATTCGTCTAGCTATCGAGATGTTTGGAGGAGAGCACCTCCTTATATATAACGTATTAGTACTCCATGCAGAACAAGGCTGACAGTTTTGTGATTGCTGGCGCAGGTTACTGGAGGAGTCTGGACTTTCAGCCGCATCTGCTGCGATATCTTTGTCACCATGGACGTAATGATGTGCACGGCCAGCATTTTAAACCTCTGTGCTATCAGCATTGACAGGTGAGAGTTGGCAGCCACAAACGGGAATAGTCTGGAGGTGGAGGTAGGCCCTGCATCCAAGCACTGAAAGGACAAGAAAGTGGGGGTGCACGCAGGCAGCCAGTTAGTGCCTTTGGGAACATAAATATTCCTGCAAGTCTATCGCTACCAACAACTGCTGTTACTATGGCTCTGCCCATCATGTACGAGAAGATATTTGCACTTAGGAAAGGCGCAGAGAGACACAAGTGACAAAAGATCACCAGTAGGCAGTCAACCACATTCACGCGCTTTTTGAAGGTGGAAACCAGAGATGGTCATCTAATTCCTTTTGACTCTGAAGGACAGTTTCACCTTCTGAAGACCTCTTTCATGAAGTGTCAATAAAGTCTGAATTGTTTCATAGGGAATGGTAAGGATATACTCTAAGCCTTGCCCTGTTTTTCTGTACCATGAAATTGAGCAGATGCTGGGCAACATTGAGGACTGGAGATTAAGGAGAAGTGCTATCAAGACGATAGCACATGTGGTGCTTTTAGGACCTCAGCTTCCTACTTGCAGAGAGGAGTTGGGGAAGGAAAAAAACACTGCCATGCTGTACCTTTGTAATACAGAGTTCAAGAGTAACTGTACAAAGCAGCTTTCGGAAATGGGCTGGTCCAGTGTTTCTCCAGGGGAGTCTTTCCTCCGTTTTAGTTAGGCCCTGTCTACAGGGAGCAGTCCCCAGGCTGTCCTCAAGACTAGACCTCTTGTGCCTTCGTAATCATGGGCTTGCTGAGCTGCACCCTCTGGGGCACCTCAGCCGGCAAGGGCACCGGGCACATGCCCACAGGCAATCAATCCTCTGGCCATTGGTGCAGCCAACACCAGGGAGGGCAGCTGAGGCACAGAGAGCAGCAGGCTATATTTGCTCCATTTGCTCTTTCCCAGTAATACAAATATAACTTCAGGGGCCTGAGGAATGGTTTTGAGGGGTTTCTAGATCTACCTGGTATCCCAGATCTTGTATCTTCACAATACCAGCAGTTCTGCAAAGTGTTTTTCCCAGTGCTGCTAATTAATTCTGATTTTCTCTGCTCCTTTCCCCCCAACCCCACTTACCATTTTTATGAATTGCTGTTCCCAACTGCTGTTCTCCTTCACTCCGTTCCTCTTCCATCTCTTCACCACTTCCACCATCATGTTTCTTATGTGGCTCTTGCTCCTCCCTTTCAAAAACTGGTCCTTTTCCTCTTTCTCTTCCCCTCCATTCTCACCTCTCCTTTCTCTCATGCTGGTTCGGTCCACAGATACACTGCAGTGGTGAGACCAGTTCAGTACCAGTACAACAATGGGCAGAGCTCCCGCAGGAGGGTCTCTCTCATGATTGTGATAGTCTGGATGCTGGCGTTTGCAGTGTCATGCCCTCTCCTCTTTGGCTTCAACACTACAGGTAACCATGACATCCGGAACAAGGAGGGGTTGGAAATGGAGGTGGCCTGTGCATGGCCAGGTTATTTAACATGGGTCCTGCCAACTTTTCAAGCTACAGAAGATTCCAGGGAAGTGAAAATTACTCTGTGAAGGGAGAAGGAAATCTCCAGTGCTGGAGAGCAGATGTGCTCTTTTATAAACTTGCCATTTGTTCAGACAGACACTGACTATTGCTGTGGGGACAGACCTGCCTGCTTTGCTAGCAAATCACTGCCCTTTGAATTATCCTGGTCTAGAACTGCCCCCAAATGATCACTCCGCAGACAGAATTCTCCAAACATGCAGCACTTCCAATATCAGAATTACTGCAGTTGATCTTGCCAATATCAGTAGGTCCAGGCACAAAATTTTAAGTCTGATGGGTAATGCACCAAGCAAGCCACATTCCTAAACAGTGAGAACTGCATATTTTTGGTGATGCTTGCAAGAAATCTTCTGCTTCCTCACCTAATCCCTTGAGGAAAGCAATCAATTTAGCTTCCTCCTTGGAAGTAGGCAGGACTTCTGCCTTCCCCACTGCTAGAGCAGCCCATTCTCTCTGGAGACAGAGGGGCCAGCAAGCCTTTCTCCCACTGAGCCCCAGGCACAGGTTCTCTGCTCCCCATCCATCCTCTGTGCAGTGCTCAATTTTAGGAGGAACGAAGAGAAGTGCTGCTCCCTGCTGCCGCCTCTTGGTCTAGACAGATGGGGATGTAGGCACTAATCGGCATCTAGGCAGCCCAGAAACTGTCAGAGGAATAGGGTGGTTCTCTGAGAAAGGATGGGCATAGAAGTGAGAGAAGAGGACAGAACTGTTGGCTGGAAGAGCAGGCAGATGTTGGGTTATGCTAGCTGACCTTAGGGAGAGTCCATTTTAAGCATCAGTTAGAGGAGTGGGCAGGCCACAGTATGATTTGTGACAGCTGAGATAGCACATACTTGTACTCCTTGGACTGCCTTTGCCCTCCAGCCACCTTTTGCCTTGCTTTGCCCACACACCAGGACCTCCTTGAATACTCCGAAGCAGCTCAGTCGCTCCTCTCTCTCTTTCTCCTCCCCAGGGGATCCCAGTGTCTGTTCCATATCCAATCCTATTTTCATCATCTACTCCTCTTTGGTGTCCTTCTACCTTCCCTTCGTGGTGACCCTGCTGCTCTATGTCCGGATTTACCTCGTGCTAAGACAAAGACGAAAGAAGCGAATCCTCACCCGGCAGGGCAGCCACAGTGCCAGCACCAAACTGTCGTATACACACAAAGTAAGATCCACGTGCACACAGTAGGATGTGTCAGAAAGGACAGGGCATGGCTTACCTTCTCTCCTTAGAGGGTCAAAGCACAGAATGGAAACTGTAAAGGGGGGACTTAGCATCTTATCACCCCATCCTTCATTCATCCACCGTGATATGTGAGGTGCAGAAGCTCCGGTTAAATCCTCTTCCAGCGCTCTAGAAAGAAGATATCCCATGTGTGTCTCTGCCCCCTAGAAGCAGGCCACCAGAAAAAGGGCACAAACTACATCAATGTTTCACCAGAGCTGTGCTTTCTCAGCTATGCAGAAGTTCAGCCAATTTCTTTATTTATTGATTTTCACTATATGAAATTTCTTTCTCAGAGTTTCTCAGATCCTAGATTACTAATAAAAATCTCTTAATCTCATTGATTTAAGAGGTCAAAATGTTCATGATGCATGGGAGCATTTATTCCACTTACTTTTCCAGATGAAATATACATGACCATGGGAAATGGACACAATGGGCTGAAAGGGATTCCCTGGTCACACATATCTGTAATCCCACTTGTTTTACCCATTTTTTTGTAGTGAAGCTGCACTGAAAAAGGGTGATGATGTTGAGGAGAGCAGGGACCACCACTGTGGCCAACACAAAAGAGAAGTGGAAGGTTAGCGGAGCGAGAGTTTCAGCTCTTGTTGTCCTGATGCTGCTTCTGGGTGAGATGAAAGCAGAGAGTTTTCAGGTTCTGATTCCCCTTTCTAATAAACCAAAGCTATCCCCAATCCCTGGATTTTGCACCATCTTTAGAGGGTACTGCTGGCACCTAAGAAATGAGTGAGGCAAAGGATAACTCTCCTAAAACTCTCCTCTTCATCCTTTGCCCCAGTGAATAGCTTGGACGGTTCCCAGTTGCTCTGTGTCATCCTCTTTTGCAGGAACACATCGAGAGAAAAGCTTTGCCCAACAGATGCCAAGGCACCTTTTCACCTCATCTCCCATTCAAATGCTCCAGCCAGGAGATGTCTACCAAAAGGAAGCTGCTGGCTCTCTGCAGCCTACAGCAGTATTGCAGCTTCTGCCAAGAGGCATCCCTCACCCGGACACCAGGGACTACACATCACAGCAGGCTGAAAGAGAGGAGAAAGAGCAGGAAGCCAGGACTGGAGGTACGGAGACTCAGCAATGGCAAAACGATCAGCTCTTTGAGGCCAGCACACCAGCCGCCCCGGCTGATCCAGCTTCAGGAGAGAAAGGCCACACAGATGCTCGCTATTGTCCTGGGTGAGTGAGAACCACTCTGTCTAGTGGGGTGCACAGGGTGATGCTTTGGGACTTGCAAGTACAGGAATCTCTCCTAAACACAATGTGGAGAAAAAAAAAAAAACAAACACACACACATACAAGCCAGGCCCAGACTTCAGCTGTCACTGCTGCACAAACTCACAAGGGACAAGGATGGGACATTTAGGAACTGGGTAACACTCACAAATACTGTCAGCCAAGTGCATCAGTGTTGAATCCGCTACGCTTTATTACTCTCTTGTTTTAAATCAGTGGCCAGCAAGCCCTCCGAAGAAGCAACAGGCAGCACTTTCTGTTTCTCTTTTTCTCTGGTATTTTAGTGAGCTATATATTATTACGAGGCTGTAACTATCTTAAGTTTCCACACATGTACATGCAGCAGCTCTTAACTCAAGTTACAGAAGGGAAAACTGAGGCATAGAACAGCAGAGGAACTAGGTTGTAGAGATGGATGGAGAACCTGGGAGCCTAGAGCCGCAGTCACCTGTCATGGTCACCAAACACATTGCCTCCCTTAATTAACTCAGTAAGAGCAGGGAGATAACTCAGCCCCTATCACAACTTACTAAAAAGGCTAAGAAGGAAGTAGTCTTTCCTTCCAAGTTGCAGCCACTTGCTGCTGTCTATCACCAGGTCGCATTTCTGTCCTCCTTGAAGCTCCGTTCATTCACATAACTGATCCTAAGGAGGCCTGCGCCCTTGCAATGTCCCTCTGCTCAGGAACAAACTTCACCTATAGTGTTTACCGTGTGCAGACAAGCACTCAATAGGCTGCATAGAAATAGCGAGAGGACAGAGGAAGAGGGCATAGGGGCAGGCCTTTTTCCAAGTGGTAGATTCTCTAAAATCATTGGTTATTTTCTTTCTCTTTAAACGCAGGGGCATTCATAGTCTGCTGGCTGCCATTCTTCTTGATTCACATCCTGAACGCCCACTGCACTTCCTGCCGTGTGCCCCCAGGGCTCTACAGTGCCAGCACCTGGCTTGGTTACGTGAACAGTGCTCTCAACCCCATCATCTACACAACCTTCAACACCGACTTCCGCAAAGCCTTCCTCAAGATCCTCTGCTGCTGATCGTGGGGCTGGCACTGAGCTGTGCTCAGTCTCCATCTCCATTAGGCTACAGCCGGCAGCGGACTCTCGGACTTTGAATAAAGTGTGGGCCCTTCCCTTCTTCTGCCCTACACGCTGTGGGACTTGCTACCTAATGCACTCCCACCCCATGGCCTGGAGCATGGACAACAGCCCAGTTTACTGCCTCTCTGCAGCGAGGTGACTAGACATGCTTGGCTACGCCAGGAGAGAAGGCAGCATAGTCAGCTCCCCGGCTCCTGTGCAGCTCAGCTAAAGAAGAGCTATTGTCAGTGTGGAGCTCCCCTCCACTGTGGGCAGTGGAGGTTGACAAGACACGGTCACTTCAGATAGTCAGGCACACGCCACTAGTGTGAAGAGCAGGAACACACCCTGCCTGCATGGCTGCCTTCACCCACTGAATCCCAAAACTGCTTAAGAGTACAAGTACTTCTCTCTTGTGGGCTGAGCAGCAAAGACAGAGGCAAAGCAACAAGCTCAAGAGCACGCACCCTAGGGGCTCTGCGATGCAAACCCAGGTGTGCTGTGGAGGATCAGTCACCACAGTGCACTGATCCTGGAAAATGCCAGGCCCTTGGAGGGCTCTCAGAGGACCCAGATGGATGACATTTCTCATCTCCATGCACCCACTCTGGGAACTCATTTACCCTCCCATTGCCAGAGTCTCAGCCCGCGGAAGGCTCCCAGTACATGCGCAGCAGTCTTAGAGGGCAAAAGGTGACCTCTTTGATAAGATGGGAGCAGGGGCCAAGAAAACAAATTTAGCACTGAAACTCAGAAAGAGAGTACCAGTGGAGAAACCATAACATCTCTCGTCTCCCTGAAAAAGTTTGCCCATGCAACTGGGACAATTCAGCACTTGAGGAAGTTTCCCCAAATGCAAGTGAAACAGTCCTGTGTGCTACCAGCTTGTATTTTATTGTTCCTTGCAGGTAGAGAGGTGGCAACCATCCCTTTGGTACATTGCACTCATAGGTCAGATTGCATGAGAAGTGCAGCACTCTGTCATATGTGCAGTGTCTCCTCTTTTCTTATCTCAAGGATCAGTGATACATTGGCTACCACTTAACTATCATACACGCAGTCATCTGTTGGGACCACTAAGTAACAAACAAAGCTTAGGATAGCCCCAACTATCTATGCCTGTAATAGGCTCAAACCTCTTTTTTCTGCTGGGGCAGGTGGGAGTTTGCATGTACTCTATCCGTCTTGAAACGTATTCCTGGTCTTTTTGGGATTGATCTCTGTCTGTGCTATTCTCCTTGTCAAGAGCGCTGCTAGGAAAGGATTTGTCCTGTCTTACCAGTATGATACCTGTCATTACAGCACACTGTTGAGAGGCAGCTGTTTCAACATGCCTCAGTTGTAAAGATCATACAGTGTTTCCATCAGGGTGACTCCCAGGTGCAGACAGACCCGTGACTCTCCCTGGCTCCCCTTGCCGATACACCCATTGCCACCCTCAGCACACAGACACCCGTAAGTCCTGGCTTAGAGCAGCTGGCTAAACACAATCCATCCGTGCTCTTTTTCCCCAGCGATACTTTACAAAGCCATTTCCAGTAGTTTCTGGATGAAGACACCAGACTAGTCCTGCCATACTGTGTATAAGTTGATCTCTTGTGCTGTGCTGGCCTATCTCAGGGCAATCTGAAGCTCTTCTCCTTGTGTAGGAAAACCTGCTCTCGTACAGTCTCGACATGGCTCTCTCGTTTTTCCCCCTCACTGTACAGGATCCAGACTAACTTGCCAGAGGCTCCAGGTCTCACTCTCAAGACTAGGCTTCGCTGTGCTGTTAGCTGCACTTGTTTGACAGCTTTGGACATAAATGCATATTCTCTTTCTGCCTCCATCTATGCCACAGCTCCTCCGTCTGAGGAGTGTTTCCTCCCTCTTTCTTAATGCAAGGCCAAAGCATTGTCCTCCTGCTCTGAAACACATAGCAGACTCCTAGCTTCTCTTTTAATTTGTTTAGGTTTTGGAGGGACATGCTCGTGGCAGCATGCGTTGTTTACCTGGAGACATGCCCTCAGTACTACATTGTAACTGCATTAATCCAATAAAACACATTTGTAATTGGAAGTTTTGATATCTTCGCAGCGAACACTGCCAGCACTTCCATAAGCCTTTTCTCACCTGTATCCCTCTTAACACTCTCCCAGTACAAAATGATCATCCTCCTAGACACCCACAAGAGGTCATTATTATTACTTCCATTTTACGAATGGAGAACAAGGAAGGGAAGCGGGTTTCCAAGTCACATGCAGCGGAGCAGTAGCACAGCTGGGAAAGAAATCAGTGTCTGTTGTAAACACCTCCCGCAGATAAATTCTGAAAATATGGTCATTAGTTTGTCCGCTATGCTTAAGCAGGCATGGCGTAGCGTTTTTCCATCTGCTCAATGGTGCTGGACAGCACAGGATGTACTCGGCACATAGGTTATAGGCAGTAAAACTGCCATTGCACCAACCTCGGGACAGGTTGCTGCTCCAGTGATTCTCATTAAGATGCTGTCATAGTACAGCTCACTGGACACCAGCTGCAGTTGCTTTACAACAGTTGTCAGAAAGGCAGAAACAAGGAACCAGGTTTTTTAAAGGGTGGCTAGGTCTGTTTCAAGCTCTGGCCTAGCATCTCTCAGATGTCATGTTCAGTCTGATCTTACTTGAATTTGAACCTGTTCTTCAAGCAGCAATTCCCCAAATGATTCAGGATAGAGATGAGGAACACAAGCTGTGACAGAAGACCAGGTAGTAAGTAATCAGATACCACACAGCTATGGGGGATGAGGGAAGTTCTACATGTAAAAATAAGATTCCTCATTTCATAAACCAGAATTGAACTATCAGCTCACAGAACTGACAACAAACTCTTAGACTGCATCCTGCTATGAACCAAGAAAAAAAGAAAAAACCAAAAAGCCTCATGTACAATCACAAAAATCAACTCCCACGTGATGGTAGAGGGCACTTAAGGTACCTATCTGCTGAAAACCAAACAAGATGAGAGAAAGCCACGCTGAGCAGCTTTCGGTCACTCACTCCGAAAGCATGGCAAGCAGAGAGCACCTCTATAGCTTATCACCACCCCTCACAGACCACAGGAAATAATTTTCATTTAGGCTGCTATATGGTAGTTGTCGTAACTATGACCGCTACTCACTTGGGTGTAAGCGCAAAGAGAGATCTCTGCCACAAATAAGAGCCCCATGCACACTCCACAACAGTTCTTACCTGGAGCTGCAACAACAAACACCTGTAAAATCAGCCCAGAAAAGAAACCGTAAAACATACTCCCTCATCAGAGGCAGTAGCAGGCCTGACAGCCACTGGGTCATACAGGAGTCTTCAGACAGGACAGCACAGATGCCCACTACAGAGAAGGTTGGACTGCCGTCCACAAGGTAAAGGAGCCTGCTGAGAAGCAAAGAAATGATACAGGAGGTTCAGTTTTGCCAGCCGGCACAGGCCCTGCAGCTCGGCAGGTGATGCTGCTCAGCTGGCACATGCCACTGCACCTTTCAGAGGCCGGTGAAAGCTGCTTTCAGGCAGACAGGTCACTCTGCTGAGCTCACTCGACCCTGCTGTGGAGCTACAGGCAAGCAATCCTTGCTTGGGGGAAAGCACCCCTGGGATCTGCCATATTGCAGCCTCTCCAGGTGGGATTGGAGTGACAGCTGCATTCCTGCTTCTTGGGACTTGTCCTCTCTTGGCAGCTGGGACCAGCACAACCTGCTCAGGTTAGCAACGGGCAGCCCGACACCACATGTACCTTGGTTTACACTTATTGCAACCTATCTGAGTGACTGTTACCGCCATGACGGTTTTTGAATAATGCTTCTGACCAATGTCAGCATTTCTGGGAAGGATCAATGGGCTGCAGTCAGCGGATTTGCTGATGTTCAGAAAACTAAAAATGGGAATTGTGAACACCCAGAGGACTCTGGTACCTGCTTAGTTTCAGCTAAGTGTGTGATGATTTGCTCATCAAGTGATGACAGGCTTTAGCAGCCTCCAGCCTGCAAACACTCCTGACTGCGAGGAGTTGCATCTCCCAGAGAGAAGGGGCATGCCAGTTCCGTCTTGTACCCCGACGAGTACCCCGAATCTGAAATAACCTTCAAGTGAACAATGTAACTGAACTTCTCCTTATCTGAAATTAACAGGGAACTAACATAGTTGTCACTTCCTGGTATCTTACCATCTGATCTGCTTTAGGATCAAAGGAAAGCTGATAAGGCTGCAGACAACAGGAGGTGCAAAGAGGTCATCCTCACCAATGGTACTTCTTCAAAATCAGCGTCAGCTTCTGCACACATTTTGCTGAATGATATTGAACAGGAGCTCGAAGATACACCCCTGACCAATCATCCCTTTCAATCTCAAATGCAACTGATCCAGTTGAGCTCTGTTATTTTTCAACTGGTTAATATCAGCTCAAGACAGAGTAGTGACCTTCCTCGTTCTGCTTCCATGGCATCATTCATACCAGCCTTCCTTGATTTCATACTGCCTTAACTGCCAGAACAGGAGCCCACCAGCTCTGACGCCAACCACACCTTCCTCCGACAGGGATGCTCTTTCTCCCGGGCTCAGGGGAGGAATCCTCCTGAGCCTCCTTCATGCTTTTGGCCACACATCAATGAATCTCTCCTTGCCAGACACCAGACACATTTCTCCCCTGAATGCCTCTGGAAATGTGAAGTAAAGAAAAAAAAAAGACCCTAGAGCCAAAGAAGAAAACGAACATAATTAAAAATTAATTTCAGTATAATGATTTAAGCATCCCATCACAACAGGCACCAGGCTGCTGTATGTTTGGCAACGCGGGGAAGACCTTTCAAGTTCCCTGCCTCGGGGACTGTTGTCAGTTTTAATAAGTTTTACCCTGCAGCTGTGAGCAAGGCTAATTGAACAGTACAATAAAGCCTACTTTTCACTGGGCAGAAGCATACTTGCTATAGGACCTTATGTCTCTCTCTTTCACCCTGCACCACAGCTGAGGAGGAGATGGGATGTGAGATGCAGGTGGATCACTCACTTTGTCATCTCTCAGCTGAGAGGCAGCACCATTTCTGCCTGACTGCAAAGGAAACACATGGGAAAGACGTTTGGGATGGCACTGGCTGAGAGAAGCAGGGTGGCCAAATGTCAGGGGCGAGTCCAGCACTCAGCCTCCACTAAGCCACAGATCTAAAGGCCACCAGCACTACTCTTTTGCCTTTGTGAGCATTACAGCCATTGCTAAACTTTCTGAACAACAAAATGCTCATTCCTCCTCAAGACATGCATGAAACAAGGGAGGTAAAAAGGCACGTGCCCGTGTCTTCTGCAGCTCAGTGTTGACAATGCTAGTTGTGGACATACTGCATAGCTCCCACTCCTTTCTTCACTGGCTTTGCCAAATCCTAATCATCTTGTTTGCCTCTGCTCCTTCCTCCCAGATGCTCCATCTCCTGATCCCTTCCTTGAAGATGCTGTGCCTCTTCCAAGACGTTGGCTGCTTGCCAGTCTCCTGTTTTCCGTTCCCTCCCAGTTTGCCCAGCGTCTGGGGGTTTTCAATACCTCCTCCGATTACCTCATCAAAAGGCAAACTGGCCTTTTTCTTGTGGAAGGAGGGAGCAACAAGCACAAAACATTGTTATAAAGTCACTTTAATTCCACGCTTTGCAATACATGCCCAGTACCTCAGAGAGGCAGCAGCTCAAGAGTGGAAGGTGTCAGATACACAGCACCATAACGGATCAAGAAACTCTGGCCAAGAACCTTGAAACAACTCCTTTCTCCTGTGAAAATCTTCACTGGGCCATCGCATCTAAGCATCGCAAACAGGACCGATAAGTTTAAGATCTTTCCTTGACCAACAAGCTGCAAATCAACCCACTCCGGAAGTATGAACGGGTGAGATGCACCCTTGTTTTGTGGGGCCACAGGCATGGACCAGAGTTCCCTTTCCCAGCTCACCAGCCACCTCCTTGGCCTTGAAAAGCTTTCACAGTAGCAGGGGGAGAGGAAAACAGAAAGCTGGCTAATCCTGAGTTGCTTAATGGACTCAGATGCCTCCAGTTAACATGTCTTTATATACTGCCCTGTCCCCACTACATAGCTTTGCACATTTTAAGGCTCAACTTTGAAATAAGCCTCGTTAACCAGATAATTCTTTCTCATCCAAACCTGCTCCCCAGAGAGTTCTGCAAGATGTTTAGACAGAAACAGCTGCAGAAGAGAGCAGACTTTCTCTGAAGTTTATGAAATGATGGGGAGTGAGCAAAACTGAGAGCTGGAGAAGGTACATCAGAAGCATGACAGGGAGACATCACATTGCGTCATACCTTCACCAACTTTGTTCCTTAACAGTTTAATTAAATCAGACAGATGCAGAAATAACCAGGCAGTTCTAATGCATCTCCCTGTGAGGCAGGGAAGGTATTGCCTTCCCTAGCCAATATGTGGAAAATGCACACGCTGACAGATGCCATTCACACTAGCAATGCCAACGCAGGAATAACAGAACATTTTGCTGCAGGAAGGCGTTAACCACTTTGTGCCAGCACCAACTTTGCTAATCTACAGCCAGCTTCTCAAAGGGATTTAACTGCATTCTCTTTTTTGTTTGAAAAGTCCCATCTTGCCTACAAACGTGCTTAAGGCAGGATGGTAGCATATGCTCGAATATCTTTAATAACCTGAACAAGTAAGGGCTTCATTACCAGAAAAGAGAGGAAGGTCCTAGTGAATTATGTAGATCCCCCCAGAGTACTACAAATAAAACTATTCAACTGGCCTGCACCACCATCTATTTTGCGTATATCTCCCATATCACAGAGGAAGTCTCTCTGAAATTACTGAGAGGAAGGTTTAAACATTTTATTGGGACTATTTTTCGAAACATTTTTTTGCCTGCCAAGACAGGTCATGAATCAAAAATCAACAGGGTTCTGTAAGGAAAAAACCCAGCTATCCAATGCTTAAAAGCACCTCTGAAACATACCTAGAACTGATTTTTCTATGCATAAAAGCACCATGATCTGAAAGCCCTCTGGACCTAATGGGCTCAGAAATAAATTGAATACCCCGCTGGAACATTTTCAGTCTTCAACAGCTCCTGCAATACTGTACAGCCACAGAACAACAGCCCTAAGAACTGTCAGACAAGGCTTGACACAATCTGTCATGGACACTGGGTCCCAGGAAGAAGACAGATGGAGCAGGTGCATGTGTGGGGGAGGAGGTGACATACCTGAAGGAAAGGAAAAAACATTTTTGTGACAGACCAATTTGAATTTTTTTCCATAATACATTTTAAAGCATACCTTTGGAATTGATGAAGAGACTGCAATATTAAAATAGTGCTGAAAGCAGTAAGTTACTGAGCAGAATACTGATGAAGTGGTCAGAAAGGCACAGCACTTTGCATTTAACACTTGGCCCTGCCAATTATTCTCACCACAAACAGGAACATTAAAGATTTTTCTTCATCCAGAGGAAGGTCATACTAGAAGCTGGTAAGGGGAAGGTGTTCCAAAACCTAATGCTTTTGTATCACACCGTTGTGTCCCTGCTCCTTTGTATTCATCTCCTCTGAGGATGGAAGGCAGTCAAGGATGTTTCTGAAGAGTTTCCTGTGCTAAGTAAAGGTAATTTAGCACAGAAAACTTTCCACTCCTTACTCATTTTAATTTTTGCTTCTCCATGAAAGGTGGGGAAGAAAACACGTAGAGTTCTCTTTACATGTTAGGACAGGAACACTATTTTTGAAAGAAATCAGATCTCTCCTTGAAAAAAAGAAGTGAAAACTTTCTAGATTATCATGAAAAAAGTTGTTTGACTTCTACAATGTGAGCTAGAAGACTGACAGAGATTGAAAACTCCTGTAGAATACAACACATCAACGTTGTTTCAGAGACAGCTAACTGCAGGGGAGAAAAAAAACACACTGCAGCTCATTACTGTGTTTGTTAAAGACACTGAGTAGATGGAGCTTATAGTCGACCAAATGAGATTTTGCCCAACAAAAAAATTGGTCAATTCGTGCAGTGCACATACAAACACTATGTAGAGAACCGTAACAAAAACATTGACTGCTATGTCTGGAGAATGAATGTGAACACAGGGGTATGGAAAGAGTAGAAGGATCAGAAGAAAAAGTAGAAAGGTTATTAAAAATGGCATGTGTTGATGGCACGTAGATAAGCACGTCACGAAGATCCCATTACATCTGCATGTAGCTCCTCAGGACGCCCAGGTTGGGAGAGAAAGACAATGGATAAATCCTAATGACTCACAGAAGTGGGAAGGTTGGAGAGACTGATCATAGCTAGCTCCCAAAGGGTACAGAATTGCACCTCTAAAACCAGCAATAGGGCTATGAACTTAAGAAGAACCAAGGCAAGTTGAGGAGGACACAATAGCTAGCATCCCTTGTCCCCATGTCATCACAGGGAATCCTCAGCAGACCTTCTGGGTACAAGTGTTTTGGTGCCTGAATGCTGGGCAGACTTGTGGCATCTTGGTGATTGTGAGTACGTGGGTATGAGAATGAGTGAATGAGATGGTTCGGTATTACAGTAGTCACCATCCCTTCCTGTAAGGTTTTGCACTGAGCTTTGCAAAACAGTAGAAACAAACACTGCAGAAACATTGCAACTTCCTAACACTACTCTACCACGGTTTCTGGCATCCCTCTCGAAAGAGGCATGAAACCACTTTGTTACATTAGAATTCCCTGCCCTTTAAGATAGGTGGATCCTGAATGTCAAACCTTCTACACCATGGAGTATTTCCATGCTGTATTTCCCATCCTACAGACAGTGAACAACAATGCGTCAATCCTTGTAATTATTAACAATTATAAGGTTCTTTTTGGAGGGAAAGACATTAGTCACATAATTTATGCAGTTTCTGTGGCTGAATTATCCCCTCTAATCTCCACTTTAAGATAACAGTCAAGTAGTTGTTGCATTCTTTCTTTAGGATCCTGTGGAACAGAAACATAGTGCAACAGATTGGATAAGTTTAGAAAGATAAAAGGGACCAACACCACTTTATCTCTGCCAGCGGAAACAGGGATGCATAGACAATGCTGACAGGCAAACTACGGCCTCTTTAAACTCTATGGTAGAGTCATTCTGATGCGAGACATTAAAATTTTAAAACAGTAACATTAAGGTAATGGGGAAGAGCGAACTGCAGATCAATCCTTAATTGCTTTAAGACCAATAACCTTTAACTGCAGTATTTTACTAAGCTTAATTCGTGTTCTTTTTGGGGGAGAGGGAGTGAGCACCTTTTTAACGTTTCCATTTCTATTATGGCTTTTTCTGAAGTGACTGATATGGGCCCTTTCTCAGTGACAGGATCCTACCGCTAGATGGGTCACTGTCCTCCATCAGGCTGCTGCTAGTTCAAGTTTCTAGGAGACATCATCTTGAGTACTGCACTTAAACTCTTTGGTACACCATCTCTGCCATACCTTGAGGAACCAATTTAATGAATAGGAAAAATTTTTATTGTTGCTTTGTAATAAGATGAATAAACCCATGATTCCAATGAAAGGGGCATAAAACAACTGGATAAAAGGAATGTGACATAATCAAGTAATATTTTAAAATAAGGAGGCACAAAAATTTTTTTCCAAATGCCTTTTCCTATGATTTCCACAGCTCTGTCTCACATGAACGTTTGTGTGGTCTGCTAGATCTGCTAGACCAGTGCAAGGCAGTTGGAAAGAACGTTACGTTAGTTATCAACCACGCACTAGTGTGGGAGGAAATCTTAGTCCATAAAGGTGGAAAGGCAGAGTCAAAAAAAAAAAAATAATCGTAGAGCAGGACACGGATCAAACACTTTCTCTTCTTTCTGGCTCTAATGCCACAGGCTAGGACTCCCTAAGGAAAGGCCAGGCTGAGCTGGAGGGCCTTCGCCTGTCCCAGAGAACATTCTGCACTGCATGCAGCATGACAGAGAAGTACACATACAGTCCTATGTGCCTCTGAACACAACAGCACTTCCACGCGTTTCTCTTCAGGGATGTCGATGCTAGCATTGGCCACAAGGAGAAGCCTGTTAGACTGAGGCAGGATCTCTCATGAAGGAGCTGCATGATGGGGAGAGCAACGCCACTGGAATTTTCTGAAAGAAGTAACCCGTAAAATCCTTTGAGGCTGGAACGAGAGTCCCAGACAGCTGCTGAGCTTCCTGTCAGGCAGCTGGATTCATTTGAAGTATATGCCCTAGTTCCTCCCCAAACCCAAGTTCAGCTTGGTTCATTCTGTTCATTTTGTTCTTCCACACAAAAATCCACCAGTGAGTAACTGAAAATAAAGCTATCTATACCGGTCTTATGAGCTGTTTAGGCTCCTCCGTATCCCCAGAACGTACCAAGCCAATTAATTGAAAGGGACGCTTGAATAAGATCTCCGTTCCCTCCGCAGAGGGCGGCCTTTAACTGCCTAACAGGCCCAGGTGACCCTGCTGGCAGTTCAGTTTTCATAGCCCCGCTGCATAAGGATGAAACCTGCAACACTTCCCCCTTGGCAGGTTCTCCCTCTCTCCTCCTTCTCTGAACTCACTGGCCTGGCTTTGCATTTGCTGGGCCCTGGAGCGCCTGCCTGAAGATTAGCTTTTTCAGCTGATCCAGTTTATTGTCTCTTAGGGCATCTCGGATGGCGCTGAAGAAGCTGAAGTAGTGCTGAAAGTTGTGCGTCATGAGCAGGACACCAGCTAACAACTCGTTGGTCACAAGGAGGTGATGGACATAGGCTCGAGTATGCCTCTGACAACAGTAACAGGTGCATCCTTCCAGCAAGGGACCAAAATCATCCTGGTACCTAAGGAGGAAGTAGCATTGGATAACATCAAAGGTAAGAAAACACATTCAAGCAATAAAGAACACCCACAGTTACTAGGTAGCCTTTGGGGGACCTGAGCCCCAAAGTCCTGAAGGCTTGAGTCCCATTGCTGTAGGATGTGTTGATATCCAACCCCAGCACCACTGACATTAAGGACTCAAATAGCATGCACAGCCTCACTATGGGGACAAGAGGCCACACACAAGTCAGGGGATAACAACACAGCTAACAAAGAAGAGGAGCCTTATCCGTGCCTTCCCTGACAGAAAAGCTGCAGCACGAGACTCACCTCACGAGATATCACCGAGTCTATAGAAGAAGAAGCCATCAGAAACAAGGATTTACTGATTCTGCTTTTCATAGAACAACTTGCTTCTGTATGTAGTATTCCTCTCTACCATGAACCACACTGTTCTCACAGAGAGACAAGCAGTAAAGCGGGCCCAGGTTTTTGTCAAGTATCTAGAAACTGCAGGTGCCTCACTCCGCTTGTGCCCAAATTGAGTCAGAAAGTGTCCTCCACAATTGCTTAAAAAGATCCAGTGTCTCAAGATGACTCAAGTTAGACGCGAAAGAACAAAACGATCCTCAGACAGCCCTTGCTAAGACGTCTGTCTTTCACCTGGAACACAGCTATGGCCGTAGTACTTCTGCTGCAAAAGCGGTCAGAAAATCCCTGGCTTTAGGCCAGGCAAATGATGGTGCTTTCATTCATACATTATTGCCTGCTATCAAGCTAGAACACTTGCCCAGCACTTTCCATTCAATGTCCAGAAGTATTTTCTTCAACGCTTTTATGTCTTTTGAGTCTCCCATCCAGCTACTGGCCACATGCAATCGAATACAGAGGACAAAAGCATCGTATTTAGTAATATAGCTGCAGATCTCCTCCTCGGAGATTCACATACCTTTTGTCCTTCAGAAATATCTCAAATGGTGTTATTTCTGGGTCAACTCTGGAGATTTCATCCTGGTCTTTTTCAGCATTGTTTTTCTCTGCGTCCTGGACTGCATTTTGTTTTAAAACTGTTTAAAAATAAAAAAGGGAACAGCCTTTTATCAACAGGCAGCAAGGGAAGAGAAAAGTTAGAAACCTGACACTTAGATGTTTCTCCTGCTCTCTTGCTGGATAAAATCTCTTGCCATAAGTTTCCATCTCCATCCCAAACAAATGAACTGTTTTTACTAAATTATCACAGGTTAGCTGAGACAAATACAGCTTTAGATTATCAAAATGGAAAGAGACAAGTGGAAACTGATCTACTAAACCTAATGAAGAGTAGAACTGAAACAGTAGAATAACTTCTTGCTGCTCTGCTGAGCTGAATTCTTAATAAAACGTCAAAAATATTTCCAGCCTGAACTTCAGGCTGAATGGAATGCAATCACCTGAACAAATTGATTTTATTGAGAACTTCTTAGAACAGACAGGCAACTCATCTGTATTCAATCATTCTACTTCCCATGCCGTTATCAGGCTGACATTTGGATTTTTCTTTCTGAACAGCTGGATTCAAGAGGCTGGTAGCATTGCTGCAGAAAATAGAGATGTAGATTCCACATCAGCCTTTTCAGCAGTCTACCGTAAATTAAAAAAATCATTCCATAATTTTGCAGGTTTGCATTTTTTCAGGCGTATTCTTAAGTAGGATATGCCTCCAGAAACATCAATATTATTCCCGTTTGCACAATCCATGTCTACTGACTGTTATACAGACACGGAACAAAGATTGTCCCTACTCCACAATCTTACAGTTTTAAGAACAAGGTGAGACAAGGTAAAGCACAATGATGACTACAAGGTTCTTTTTTTTTAAAAAAAAAAAAAAAAAAAAAAAGAAACAGGACATCTCATTCTATTCAGCTGGCTTTGACTTATCCAAGCATGAAAAGCCACTAGGCTTTTTGGGCCACTGGCTGAAAAGCCACTAGGCATCTCCACTCAGGAGAAAAAAAAAATGTAAAATGCTTTTCTGTATTAAAAACATTCACTAAGTCCACAGAAAGATGACTGCTTGAAACATATTCGACAAGGCCCATTTAAGCATCTATTTCATAGCACAATGAGTTATAAACACCTTATCTTTGTTCTGATATTAACTGATGAACGCAAGGACAGACACAAGGGAAGCTGTCCAAAGAAATGGGATCTATAAATATGGTAAGCTAGAAAGGAGAAGGAATTTCAAAAAATATATTATTAAAACAAAGAAACACAGACTCAAAACAATTCTAGAGACCAGTTATCATAGAATCCCCACTTAAATAGGTACAGCCTTCACCGCTAAGGGTAACGGAAAATTTGCCAATGGTGTCAAACAAACAGTCCTACTGAGAGTTGATAAATACAGTTAAACCTATAAAGACCTCTGTTTAACAAGCGTTTCAGAAATACTTAAGCATACTGTGGCTAACCAGAAATTCAGATCCCAGACTGAATTCAAGTTCTCTTCAGTAGATTTCACTCCCAAATACACAGCCTTCAAAAACAACGCTTGACAGTGATATGCCATTTTTTTCCCAGTGGTCACTGCATTTACTTCAGGGACAAAACTCAACTACAGGAGATCCCTCAAGAGCATAAATTATGCTTGACACAATCCCGGCTGACACAGTCAGGACTATAACGACCACTGGAAAGACCACCAAGAAGCTTACCTGCTGCTTCAGGATCAGGATCGTAGTCATAGCTGAAAGATAAGGCACAGCCTCGCTCTGTCACCTGAAAGGGAAAGAAGCTCTCAAAAATGTCCACTCCTCTTTCAATGCACTCAAGCACCTCATCTGGTTTGCCTATACCATGGATGATTCTGTAAGAGAAGCACAAAAAGACAGACCCAGAATATTCTGAGTAGAAGCAAGCAAATATCTCAAGGAAAAAAACACATGTCCAACATATGTAGTTTAACCCAGCAGCTGCTAAACAGAGGGCAGGTAGATACAACAGTCATCGCTCAGAATACCGTGCCCTTCCATTTCCATCTTCAGCCTATCCAGTACACAGCAACTGGCTTTTCCCGGTCTCCCATTTGGAAGACAGCACTTTTCCCTCATTTACCGAGGAAAACCTCTTTGTGTTCACTATGTTTGAAGTGATTCAGTTTCTTTTACACTCACATAAATGTATTTAAGTTCAAGATTCACTCAACACTTACACCTTACAACGGATATTTTCCTTATTTATGTATGTGCCTGTGGTCACTACCAGTTTCCAGACATAAGGACTCCTTTGCTCGGTAGCTATTAGAAGGCAGTCCGAAAGACTTGATCAGGAGCAGCAGTAGATGGCTGGTCAAAGACACAAGTCCTTCAGGTGACAGCCACATTGTACAGCACTTGGAGGACTGCCTGAAGGAGGATGCACTAACGAGAAATGCCTATGAAAAGGGAAAAACTTCCTTGCTCCGTTTCTTCCTTCCTCTCTCCATTCTACCTGCTCAAATGTACCTTTTCACCCTCATCGATGCCCTTTATTCTCCAAAGGATGTCTCCAATTCTCCAAAAGAAATGATTTACCCAATAGCCTAGGCTGTAACATCTTCTGGGGCATGGCATTCAAAGCCAGGAAGAGCCCAGCTGGACTGCCATCAGTCAAATGTCTTTTAACAGAGATCCTGCTGTTAGCCAAATTTAGCTGGCAGCTTCCCTGAGGGTGGGTGAAGCAGAAGAGAATACAGCAGCACCCGTTCCCCCGCAGGTGCATGGCTGTGCTGAAAGCAATAAAACCTAATATAGGGCAATGATCTAAACAGATAATTAGGAAAATACACAGGGGCTGACAAATGAAGTCACAAGCTGCCATTTTTAGTCACTTTTCTAAGTACTCCAATTAAACTGATGAGCACAGAATATGGATAGGAGAAGATGTACAGCATGAGTTTCTCATGTTTCATGCTCCTGCAACAGGAACAAAATGCTACTCAATAGTTAAAAGAATAGCTCTGCATATGTGATCAAAACCCTGGCTAAAACTTATCTTTGTATAGGTGAGCACAAAGATTTGATCTTGCAAGTGTTTTGCTGCTATTGAAAAGGCAAATAATTTTTACCACAACACTTCAGCATCTTTAGTGACCTGAAAGGACCCTAAAGGATTTGTAAGATCATTTCACCATCACGCAAAAAAGCGGCCATTTCTTGGGTGAAACACATTAAGTTTTTGCCTTCTAAAGATTTCCATATTGGGGTAGAACACAGCCGCAAAACAGCTCTCCAGCCAAGACGGCAAGGGCGATTTACGAAAGCAGGATTGTCTGAAATTCACATAAGGTATATACAAGACCCCCTAAGGCTAACCAGCTTTCTTCTTACACAGAGGTCAGGAACACTTGTCTTAACCAGATAAGCAAACTATTTGATAGATGAGGCAGATGCACTGGTAGCCATGAAGGTTAGCTGAGCAGACTGGACTTTAATGCTCCCAGGGGATCTTTTTTAAGTAGCTCAGCCAGATACGATGCAACAACACAGCAAACCTCCTAATTCTCAGGAAAATTCAAACCTCAGGCACTGCTAAGGATGAACAAACCACAACATCAGACACATGCTTTGGAATTTAATTTCCTTTTGAATACCATTAAGTCAGAGCAGTGCTCAGCTAGCAGAGGGCAGCACAGCTACAGAAAGACAACCGAGCCTGAATCAGTCTCTTCAGGAAATGACGGGGGGGGGGGAAAAAAAAAAAAAAGCACCTGTCATCCAAGAGCAGCAGCAACAGAAGCAGTAAGAGTATTCCAAAACACAAAAAAGCAAGGAAGCTCAACCCAAAGCTACAAATTCCCCCACCTCTGAACCGCTAGCAATCATTAGCACATATTTTTTGGAAATCTTCTGTTACTGTCAGTCATTTATAAGGGTCAAAGATGTTGTTCCTACCGCACAGAGTCCGGTATGGATCAGATGGGCACAAACCACCACGCAGAATATACTACAAACCCCATATGATGCCAATCTAATCAAAGAATACAGTTATTTTGGGTGAGGCTGTACTAACTGTGGAAGTTCACAGGCTCAGTGCCTCAGGTACCAGATCAGAGCTGGCTGCCATGTAACCAGGTAAGCACTCGCTGGTTCTGTCAGCATCACTCTCTGCTCTCCTTCAGTTCAGACTGCAGAGAGCTGGAATGATAATGGTTTTTCTGTGGAAATAAAAGGTTTCCTGTAGAATCAGGTGATAGCATTTTTTTTTTCAGCTGAACTTCCAGGAAACCATAGTCTCAAAGGTCCAATGTGAACAGCCCAGACACATCCTGCCTCTTTCCTACCTAAAGGAAATAAAGATTTGAACTCAAATTTTGATTATTCTCCAAACATGGGGAAAACTCAAAGTTACGTTGTGAGCAGAGCTCAGTGCCAGTTACAGCTAAAAATTGAAATGAGGGTTGAGGTCTGCAGCCTGAAGTGGTAGAGGATATGTAGCCTGCCACTCACACGGTGCTGTGCAAGAAAATGACTATTTCCTACAGTGACAATTGCACAGCAGCCTGCAGACTCTCCTCGTAATAGGATGGATGGACGGACTTCTTGGGATGTCACCCACACAACTTTACCTTGGTTTATCCTCTGGCAGCTCTGCTGTGACAGAAGCTATCAGCTTCAGCTTGGTCTCCTTGGCCATGGCATGGCCCTGGAACCCATCTAGCAGAAAGCCACCCACAGGTCGCTTGGCAGTCTCCCTGGCTGATCTGAGCCTCTCTTCCAAGATATCTCCACCTTCAATCACCCCAATCATTGCACTTCCTTGCAGTTCCTGGTCCAGGAGAAAGATACAAATGTTAGAGAATGCTCTGCCAAAGACATCCAAGAAATCTCTTCACAGCCCTGCTACTTAAACCCTTTTCACCCAAATGGGATGAGCCCCCACACAACACAGTGAAGTCCAGGCATAACACAGGGATTAAGAGAGACCAGATTCTGCTCTTGACTGACACTAAATCACCGAGAATTTTTGTGCTATTCTTTCCACCTCCCTACAGGAGGTGGTAACTACAGATCATCTTTGTATGCTGCTTTTTGTAGACACCCCTCAGCACTACAGGAACACAAGGCACGTGAGCAGAATGCAAAGCAGGTTCTATTACCCTGGCTGCCAGACACCAGAGCTCACACTGAATTGCTTATCAGGGATACAAACATCAGCTGTCACCCACTCTCCTTGCCACCACAGAACGAGATATGTCCTCTTTCATTAGAAGAGAGGGATGTCTCAGACCTGCTGGAAGAATGAAGGAATATCCTGGCAAATCCTGGTAAGTCCTCCCTCACCTGGTGCTGGGGGGACTTTGGAGCAAATCAAAGCTCTAAAGGGTTAGAACTGGGGCAAGAACACGAGTTGTTTCAATCTGAATGACAAGATCCTGCTTTGGCCAGGCATATAGCATGAAGGTAAGTGAAAAATGTCCACTTGAGTCCAAAAGCAGAATAAAATAAAAAACAGTTCCCCACAACTGGTAGAGACAGGTGCCCTGGAGCAGGAGACAAGTTACAAGAGAAGAGAGTGGCAGAAAAAAAACCCTACTGTGCTACCGATCACGCCTCCTCCAGGACTATCAACTGGACATCCCCCGATACGCATCACAAGATTTCCTACTAAACCACATCCTTGGACTGGCCTAGGATGCAACACAGACCAAAAAGCAGCTGTATTTGCAGCTCCCATAGATATTTTTGGGACCTTACTGGTGATTTCTCCAGCAGCTGAAGGCAAACGTCCAGGAAGGAAAGAGACCTATCCACGGACTTCTTGGCCCTTTTCCGACCGACTTCCCCAGAAATGGTGTCTCCGTCAGAGATACACTGAAACCAGTCTGGCTTGATGGCACGCTGTATGTCCATGAACTTGGAAGCTGTCATTTCCATGCGCCCTGAATTCCCCCACAGGGACACTGTCTGTAAAGGAAGAACAGGGATGAAGGTTTGTGGCAAAGGTTAACACTTTGAGAGTCAAAGGAAAGGAGGGTTCTGGTAAAATACCAGATGCTAGAATGACACTTTGTGCGTAAGCTCTCCAGGAGCACGGCTCAGATCATCAGCTGCTGTTGACACAAGAAAAGAAAGACGACTAGTGGCTGAGCAAGGATTTCTGGAATGCTCTTTGATGAAACCATCGTACACATCTGCTTCTCCCTTTTTCCCATTGGGCATCTCCCCTTTTACACTCAGTGACTACTTAGGGGTGCTAGGGAGTCTGAGATAGAGCAGCTGGCCTATCATCACCCAAATTAGCAGCAAAACTGAAAAAACAATAAAGATTTCATTCCATTCAGACTTGTATTATCACCCCATGAACGGCTGCAAAAGTTGCAATACGAAATATAGCTTTATAATTTTCTGTACGCACTACAGAAATGCCAGAAGGAATGAAACTAATTCCTCTTCCGAGCAGTGAATTCTCACAATCCATGTGAATATTTAAGTATGTGCATTTAAAGCACACAGGCACACTGGGAAAAAACACAAAAACATGTTACACAATTTAATCTTAGAACTCAGTCTTATTTTAGATCCTAAATCCAATTACCCAGGAAAGGACTGAAATACCATGTGGAAGAGAAATACACAGCCTCAAAATCCAGCAAGCTAAGAAATGGCAGGTGTACTTTAGGACTGTAATAAAATTAAGTCTCCTCACAGGCTTTCCATGTTGTGTGCATACTTGGGTCCCACCTTCCATCATTACCCCCATAAAAGATTGTAGAACAAGACAAAAGCAACTGTTCTGAGTGGTTAAGTTACGTGAACGCTTCCGGACGAGCAAATGTCACTATTCAATTCACTTCCTGGAATTCGCCTATATTCAATTACTGCAGCCCCTGCAACTATGCAAGAAGCTACTGTGTTTCATCCTATTCTGTGGAATCTCTAATTACTTTTCTTCTGGTGCATTACTGTTAATCTTGTGACATAGAGGCACTGAACTTTTAAAGGAGCATTCAAGCAGGTCAAGAGTCTGGGCTTGTGTCATGCAGAAGTTAGCTCTTTTTTTTTTTTTTTTGCCACTCCATTAGTGATTTTTTAAAATCAAGAAAGGTTTTCAACTATTAGAAAGACAAGTGTTGTGGGGACTTTTTTGTAGGGTGAGGGTTTAAATTAATTCTCCTCATATACACCAGAGACCAGATTAAACAGTACCATTCTTGTACATACAATTCACAAAGTGAATCTGAACAGCTGGTGCAAAAAATATGAATGGAGCAATTATTTTTCGTCTGGTCTCCAAAGAAAACAAAAGGACTGTGAAATTACACTGTGTGTCTGTCCATCCATCTCTCCTGATTACTTTAAAATTAACTACATTGGAGTAAGACAAAGAGACAGAAAGACAGACAAAAGCCTTTAGAGTAATTTTATTTCCTTAAGTTTCCCATAAAAGGTATCAGCTCCAAAGGAGAGAGACCCAAAAAAACGTAGCAGCTATACATTGTTCTGCAGCAGTATGCTGCTCAGTCAGTTTCTGCTGCCTCTTATGGGATGAGGGTGCTAAGGAGCAGCTGGAGAAGGTAGGAAGGGAAAAAGTGAGAGCTATTAGAGCCCTGACACAAAGCCTAATGAAGCTGGATTACCTACATTCCGCTCTCCAGAGGAAAAATTTGCTTTCAATAAGTAAAATAGCCATGCCACTAAAGCCCTAGATAGTTTGGAGAACTAAAGAGCTTTATACCATGGTTTTTTAAATCCAGCCATACAGAGCAGAGCTCTCTGTCCCATTTCCTTCAAACTTTCCTAAGTACATGTCAGCACAGATCCAGTTGCAGGACAACTTACTGGCCTTGCAACTTGGTGACCAAAGTCACCATCAGCTTCAAAAAAAGCAGAGTCAAGCCTGCAACATCCAGGCTTAGTTCACTGTTTTGACCCCATAGCTGCACAGCAGAGAAACAAGCTGCAAGTAATTCTTTCCCTTCAGAGGGGCAGGACTCAGCCTAGTTCCCAGCAGCAAAGAATACACACTGTCAAAACCCAGCCTGGCGGTAGCTACCCTCCGTTAGTCAGTGACCCTTCACCAGATGTGCTCATACCTAAACAGGCCTCAGGACTGCCCACATCCCAGCCAGCGCTGGAAATAGCTCCTGTAGGCTACAGCCATGGCAGGCAGCACGTGACAGCTTGCACAGGGAACGCACAGGCCTGTGGGATGGAATTGGCAAAGGCCTGTACGACTACCCACTCCTGGACCATGGAACCACTTTCCTGTAGAAATGTTATATTCTCCCCCTTTGCAATCTAGTGGATTGTAAACATGCACACATAGGATTTCATGTTTATGGCTTATTAGTGTAATCACCATAAGCTTGGTCAACACATAAACCAAGACATACACAGTTCCTTTTACTACCACATCAACCACAACAACATGAAAGCCTAGAGCTCTCATTCCTATCTGAATTGCCACTTAACTGTTCAGGAACCCAGAGAACGGACTGCCAAGTAAGAAAGCGTCCAGCTTCATCAGGTTGGAGGTATGAGCATGTAAATCACATTCCTCTTCGTGCAGAGAGTTATTTTTCTATATGCACGAACATCATCTTGTGGCAGCCTCAGCACATCCACACAGATGAGACAGACTGCTGGTTTTCTTTTAGGAACTTAAAGCGGCCTCTTTCAAGTGTTTACAATGACTGTACCTTGTTAGTGTTGTAGCCAGATGGACAGAGAGCAACTGGGTCTTGGAGGGAGCAGTACAGCACTGTGTCTGGCATACCTGAGAACAGACACAGAGTAGAGCTTTGTCAACAAAAGCATAGCTAATCCAAAGATATGGTTTGTAAATACACAAGAGGAGACAGGATATCCCACAGGTAAGCATGTGTTCCTCTGCAGGATTGACAAAGAAAAATATAGCTCATTTGATCTCAGCAACAGGCTTTTGCCCCTGCTTTACTGACTGCCAGGAAGAGACGGCAGCAATGGGACACACCATAAGATAACATCCTTTGGTTCTACAACCTACCTAGGTCCTTTGAGATTTTAGTTATGTTTCTTCTTGATTAACACTCCTCCTAGTATAATTTGCCAGACACAATAGCTGATTCACTTGACCACTCAGCTGTTACATTGGGGAAATCTGACATTTGACAGTCTAAGCTGAGGAAAAATCTCAAGCCTAAGATTTTAAAGGAAGGCCATCATACAGTGAGAGAACCTATCAGCTATAGAAATGAGAAATTTATTTAGATTAGAAGTTTCAAATGTCATACAGTATGTCTTGATGCCACACAGTCTTTCCTTCACAAATCGTCATTGCAACTGTTAAAGCCTTTGAGAAGTTCCAAGTAAAAGGGATTTTCAAATTATCCTGAACACATAAACTATCCTAATCCAGTGAAAGCTTCTTGACAGTTCGAGTGCCCTGCGCATCTCCCTGGAAACACGTGCAAACACACACACACACATATTACCTATAAATTTTGCAGCTCCTTCTTTATATTCTTCCAGGACCTCATGAAGTTCTGCCCTGCATTCAGATACAGAAACACATTGAATAAGCAAACAACTGTCAAGAAACACAGGTGCTTGCATAACTACGGCTTCCCTTTCTCTATTTACATGTTGTCTGAATTTGGATTGGGTCAGGTGCCAAGAGTTATCATCTAACTATCAGGCAGCGAGGTAGGGACTACCAGAAGTAACAGCAAAGGCTCAGAGCTCAAAAAAAAAAAAAAATCACAGCTTACAAATTGGGATGCCAATCACTCTGCAGCAAAACAGCAAGTTTTTACCCACGCTGACTAGGCAGAGCCCTGCTGGAGAACCTCAGGTCTCACTGCGACTTCTCGGCGGGACCCTCCGGATGACATTGCCAACGCGCAGCACCCAAAGGCTGCACGAGGCCGGCGAGGCGGAAAGCAGGGAGAGGGGCACTTCCAACAAGCTTTATGACCTCAGCTTTTCCTTTCGGTTTCCCCATGATGGATTTTTAACAACTTTAACTCTCACTTAACTCCGGGGCCTGGCGCCCGGAGACCGCCCAGCCCTCCAGGCCCTGCCGCCGCCCCGCCCCGCCCCGCCGCGGAGCGCTGCCCGGGCCCCGCGGTACTCACAGCGCGGGCAGCGGGAGCTGCGCCACGGCCGGCACGCCGCGCACGGCCCGCAGCGTGTCGCGGGTGAGGTGGGGCGCCGAGCCGCCGCGCGTGTACAACAGGCAGCCCGGCAGCGCCAGCGCCGCCGCGCCGCCCCGGCCTAGGCCCGCCAGCGCGCCCAGCCGCCCCCCGCCGGCGCCGTCCGCCCCGCGCAGCTCCGTCCTCATCGCCCGCCCGCCGCGCCGGGAGCCACCGGCCCGCTGCCGTCCCCCCGCCGGCGCCGCGCGGCCCTTCCCGCCGCCCGTACCGGCGGCCGCGCGCGCCGCGGCCGCCCCAATCAGCTCACGCCACATCATCGGCGTGCGACGGCGGCGGGGGGGAAGGACGCTCCCTTCCGCTTCCGCTTCCCCCCCTCCCCCGGCGGGGAGGAAGCGGCGGCGGCGTCGCCATGGTGAAGTTGCCCGCGGCGCGGCGCACTGTGGGCCCAGCGGCGGCGCCGCGCTGAGGCGGCTCTCGGCGGTGCCGAGCGCGGCCATGGGCTTCCCGGGGCACCGGCCGCAGCTGTTCCGCTGGCGGCGCCTCACGGCCGGGGCCGGAGCGACGGTAACGGGGGCCCCGCGCGGCCGTTGGCGCTGCAGGAAGGGGGGAGCGGCCGTCACCCCGGGCCGCCGCCGACCAATCGGGCCCGGCCGCTGGGGGTGACGCAGGCGCGCCCCTCCCGGCGCTGTCCAATGAGGGCGCGCCCGCGCCGGGCGGGAAATGGCGGCGGGCGGCGGCCTGCGGGTTACGTGGTCGCCCGGGGGCTCTGAAATGGCTCCGCGGGAGCCCGGCGGCGCCTCGGAGGCGGAGCGGGTGCTCGGGGTCCCCCGGTTTGCCCAGCGCCTGAAACAAGGGCCGTCCGGTGTCACGGCTAGGGACACGCACCGATGGCTCGGAGCTTGGTACTGTCAAACGCCGGTGCAGAAAGGAGTCAGGTCCTTGAAACGCTTCTTTTTTTTTTCTTTCTTTCTTGTTTCTAGCCAAAGTCTGACTCTGGCAACGTGGAGCACTGGATCAAGGTGATGTAATTTTCACAGCATTTTACCCAAGAGTAAGATACTCTATTGTTACGCATGTCACTTACGAGTAAAAGATAAAAACTTGTGTTGAACAGTGCTGCAGGGTATATGTGTGTATAATTGATATGACACAGTTACCTGAAAGGCACGTCCTCCTGCATCTATAATCACCTGAAATCAAGGAGAAATGAATTCACTTGTGAACTTCCCTTGGTAATGCTTCCTTGGGTACCTAGCCTGTGTCCTGGGGCAGGTAAGAGCATGTCTCCTCCTCACCCACCCTCCTAGACCTCTCTGGCAGTAGCTTGCCCCTGTTCCCCCAATCAGTGAGGGAAAAGTTCTGCAAAAGTATAGCCTGTCTGAGCTGTGGGTGTTATATGTGAAAACATCTGATGAGTCAGGACTGTTTACCTCACAGAGAGGTGGATATCGGACAAAAAAAATCATTCAGACTTTGTTTGCACCCTGGCCAGATAGCTGATATCAGCACTTTGTCACAGCCATCAGAGTTGGTGGCTGCTGGAGGCTAACTCAGCAAATCTCTACTCAGCCTGCGCGGGCTGAGCGTTTGTGTTCTTCCAGCCTGTTCTCCAGTTGCTATGATTGGCACTAATTGCCAAATGGATGCTTACTACTTAAACCTTTCTAAGTCAAATTTCTCCACTCAATCAAGAGTAATAGCAGAAACATGTTTCCAAAGAACGATACTGTTTTGGGTTATGTTCCCATTGATGTTTCATCTCTCTCAAGGAAAAAACTGGATATAGGAAGTTTGAAAATGAATATACATTACTTCTTAGAAATATTTTCCTTTCTTTACATTAAAGAGAGTGGATCAAGCCTCTGAATATGCTGTCTCTGAAGTTTTTTCTATTCGAAAGCCAAATTATCTACAAGGGCTTTGTGGTCCTGTGATGAACCTGGAAAGCATGGAACAGCTGCAAGATCATGATGAGGCCTATGAGGAAGGTGAGCATGAATACTGCTTGCTGCAAGGTGCTTGAAGGAGCTGCTCTTGATCCAGCTTTCTGGTTCTGGTCTGAACAGGCTATTACAAAGCTTGAGACCAAAAGAAAACATTTATAGTAAGGTAGATTGGAGCCTTTCATCTAACAGAAACTGGAATAAGAAGAATCAATTGCTGGAGTTCAAGGTAGATTTTCTTTAGATTACCAGAGAGAAGGATGAACTCTGTCTCCTGCAGATTTCAGGTCAAGACAGGGATAAAAACTGCATTTGAAGATAAGCTGTAAGGTCACATACAAGTTACTGGGCTGCAGTAAACTGGATAAAATTGCTTGACGTATTTTTGACAGCAGGTCAGAATGTGAAAATAGAGTGGCCCTGTGTAACTTTCACATCTATGAATAACTGTGTATTATTGCTTTAATTGCCACACAAATTTTTCCTCACTAATTAAGCAAATACGCCCTTTGTAATGTCTGCAGCCACAAGTACTTTACTGCAATCTAAAAATAAAACTGTGGTACATAAACAAAAGATAAATGATCTCCCATCACTGCTAGAAGTACATCTGCAGCGTAAAGAACTGATAAGAGAGAGGACTTTAAAAACTATGAATTAACTGTTCTTTTAAGACTCAAAAATAAGCCTACAGAAAGAGATGAACTCTTCGAGAACATCCATTCAAATACAGGAAGTCCGCTTTTTCACTTGTAATCATCTAAGATCCACCTAACAGCACAGAATACACCCACCTGCTTATACTGCACTCTCCGAGGGCATTATACAGTATGGCTCAATTGGAGTCAGCTCTCTAGCGCTGGCAGAAAAGTTGCTTGCTTTCCTTGTGTTTCTCTATTTCTTTTTGCCCTTCTGTGCTAGTGTTTCCCCCTTTACAGCTACCAGTCCCTCAGGATTGTTTTGGCAAAGACAGAAGTACTGGAACTCATGTACTCCAGTTATGAGGAGCTCACGTTCCCCAATCAAAAAATTAACCCCCTCCCCCAAGTGATAAGCTATTTTTCCTTCTTCTTTCTCTTACCAGAGGTACTTCCCTGTTCCTGAACTGCCCTGAGAGATTATAAAGGAGAACAAAAGTGATTTGAAGGACACTAAACGTTGTTTTATTTTTTTTTTTGGTTTGTTTTTTCCCCTCCAAAAATGCCCCCTTTTTTAAAGGGGCTTTTAAAAGCCCCATTGTTCATTTTGCTTTTATTGCCTTAGAAATATCCAGACACTTTGGGAACTCTTCATTTTGTGGTAGGACTAGAGATCAGGAGCAGATGTTCCTCCTGTCTAAAGGCTCTGTGCTTTTACAGGGATTACTTGTGCTGTAGTGACTGACAAGCTCCCTGTTCTCTACCCTCTGCCTGTCCTTGCCACGTGGTTGGCCCAGCTTCTCATGGGAACATCTTGCAGTTTACAGCCCTGTGCTCTGCCTCAGGAACAGGTTGGTCATCCATGCAGAGAGGTCGGATGGTTGTTTTTGGGGCAGCCACCATGTCAGCTGTCCTTGCTCTTGAGAAGCAGCTCTGAAAGAGGAATTTTTGCATTTATCCACAGCAGGAGTTTATACCCAGATTGTTTGTCAGGCATTTGAGTTCACTGAGAGTAGCAAATGTACCCTGGGTGCATTCCTGTACTTACAGTCTTAATTTTGTCCCTACTTAAGCTTGCCACTTGACTAACTTTACTTTAGGCTTGTTGGTTGCTGTTGGAGTGGTTGCACTTGCAAAATTTAAACCGTACTCGTGAAGCAAACATTCGTCCAAACAGTGATTCTCGTTGTATTTAACATATGGCAACCTTGGTCATACATGTGGAAAACATTTGAGTGTCTGTGAGTGGAAAATCAAACCTTTGAAAGCTATCTGAGTTACGAATTACCTCATGTGAATTCTGTCTCCTTGATAAATGTTCTTATAATCACAGAAGTGATCTAAATGTCCGGAGAGTGTTGTAGGAAAAACAGTGTGGAGAAGACCTCATTTTTCATATGTGACAGGGAAGAAGTTTGCCACCTTCTCTTCCTGTTGTTTTCTTATTAATACATCAAGAAGATGAAAACAGAATTGTTAGCCCTATTCAGTTTTCTGTTGCAGATCAGCTTTCAGTCATTTTAGACAGTCTTCTGAGCATGTCATCTAACTACCACAGAGACAGAGTCTTGCTAGTTTAAACTTACCCATATACTTTTAAAGCAAGTAAAGTCATCAGTCTCTTTCCTCATGGTAGCTCAAGAGCTGGTCAGTAGCTGGATAAAGTCCAAACTGCAACAGGAGCTGATGAGTGATGGAGAAGAGGAAGCTGGCTATGTCCTCCTGGAGGAGCCTTCCGCAGCCTTTCTCAAGTACCAGCGGTTTGATGGTGAGAGCACAACAAAGCAACTTGTGGCTCATTTTCTGAGGATGCGCTGGGGGAGCGAGCCTGGCCTCATGACTGGTCAGACTGAGTGGTGCGAGTCACTCTGTAGCAAGGGCAGTGGGCTCAGTAGGCTCAAGATTAGAAGCGCAGATTTTTTTTCTCCCCAGTTCTTAGCTGGCTGTAGGACTGCCTAAATGCACCTCATAAACATATGATGTCTCCCTATGTAAAAGATTTTTTCCCTTGCTCTTGGGGATTTGCGAGGCCTGCCAGATTTACGCAGCAGTTTGAGATGCTCAGAAGCAAGGCAATAAAAATGGGCAAAATGTTGTTATTGCTCCAGCATGTTCAATGGGAGACTGATTAAGAGTCTTTGGGGATAAATGGAATGCAGTCAATGTGTCTGCTTTCATCAGAAATGCATTTACAGTCTGGAGAAGTGATCTCCTTAATTATATTAGGCTTTGTGATCTGCGGGAGAGGGACATATTCATTTCAGACTAGCTTGAGATGATCTGCGTTCCTCATTTCAGACTTGTGCAGCTATCTGGAACGTGAACTGGAAAATTCTTCTGTCCAAGAATACCTACAGCATCTTTTGCAGAGTAAAGTGGTAGACTGTGGGATAGTGGAAGACCTGAGAATTGAAGACATCAAGGAAAAACAAAAACTTGCAGATCCACGAATAACCATGGAGCTCAGACACAAGCTGGTACGTAGGCAAGGCAGCACAATTAAAAGGAATAAGATGGAGAGCTATAGGATTAGGGGAAATACTCAGTGTTACTTCCTCAGTATTCTCTCCCAACCTTCAGTGATCCCTGACTCAGAGGCAAATAAGCAAGGGTACTCCTTGGAGATTTAGCTGAAACATTACTTGTTTCCACATGCGTGTAAGCCATTCACAACAGCTTGCACTGTCAACTTTCATTACATCTATTCAGATTTTCCTGCTTTCTGGAGACAGACAGGAAAAGCCACTGCAGCCCTCAGTTCTGAGTTTGCTCCTATCAAGTAAAGCTGGTTTAATCCCACCCTCTTGAATTGAGTTCTCTGCTAGTCTGAGAACAGAATCAATCCAGTCAGTGCCACCTATATATAGGGTTGCTTGCCTCATGCGAGAGGTGGATTGTGACCCAGCCTGGCAGTTTACAATGAACCTGGAATGCTTCTGCCTTTGGTGGCTGCTTTGACTTTTGCTGATTTCTTCCTTCCCAGGTGAAAGAAAACAGAGTGAAGCATCAGAAGGCATTAGAGCTTCAGAGACAAGAAAAGGCCCTTAAAAAATCAGTCCTGTTTGAGGCCAAGCAGCGAGCACAGGAGGAAGACAGAAGGAAGGCCCTGAAGGCTAAGAAAGAGGAGGATGCGATCCAGAGGGAGATGGTGAAACTGCGAAAGGAAATGGCTGAGAAGAGGCACACCATGGCAGAAGCATGGAGAATGTAAGAGGGAGAGGGGAGCGTGGGAGCCATGCTCCATCCCTTCCTCACATATGACAGACTTCTCTTATCAGCTTCTCTGGCTAAATGTAAGAGGAGCAGCGGTCCCAAAGGAAACATTATCTGTTCCTGTGTCTCCAAACGCTCCTGAAATCTTTCATTCCTTTGTTTCCAACTTTAATGGCAGAGTTTATCATTAGCAGGACAATAGGTTAAAATTGCTATTAGCTTCCCCTCAGCCATTACCTGTATGCACGCTGAATCACCAAGTAGTGTCTCCTGTGCACTCTCCCCATCAGCTCTGTGGCCGCATTCAGCCTTGTTAGTGTCTAAAATGGCGCAAAAGCCAATAGACTTAAAGTAAATGAATTAAGTGCTGGCTTGCAAGTCTAGTACTTAAAACAGGCTGCTTCTCCTCTGAGAGAAAAAAGAGAGTCCTTGGCTGAGAATTCCGCAGAGACAGATCTTTGCTTTTGCTGAGCTTGGATTGCCACAGAGATGTGACCTGTTGGGATGCCGTTTATTAACTTGGGCAGCCCTGAGATTCTGAATCTTCTTGTACAAGCGCTTTTCTGAAATCTCATTATTTTCCTCCTGCTGCTAAATTTTGGAAGTGCCTCCAGACTGCATGTAATGACTGGAACCCCAATCATGGCAAGGGCTCTTCTCTGAAAAGGCTGAGTTAAATACCTAGCTGCTTTCTAAGCTGTAGAGGTCATTCTCTTAGGACTGGCCAAAAAGGGGATGAGGTCTGTACTATGGTGTTTTTCTCATTGCCTGTGTTAGATCTTGATGTTATCTGCCTTCCAGGGAAGGGAAACAACAAGAGGAAAGTCAGAAGCTGTCAATGCAGGAAGTATGTATTACTGTGCCGCTGCCCCTGGACCTGAAGAAAGAAGAGCAAGGAAAGGAAAAACAGAGGAGGGTTCAGGAGCTGCTGAGTAGGATTCACACCGATAACTGGAAAGTGAGCATTGCCCTCTTTTATCTGAAGCTCTGAGCTACCCCCCTCAGCTACTGTTTGCAGAGCTGAAGTAAAAAGTCCTGGTTATCAGGATTTTTTTTACTCCTTCCAAAGTCTTCTCCTGCTATCAGGAAAGTAGAGGAGCAGAGAGAGAAGTATGAGGTGAGCCTGAGAACAAGAAATCCTGAGCCTCCATCCCCAGTGTGCCTGTGCCTCAGTGTGCCCAGTGGGAGGTTTCACTAAGAACTGTGGAAAACATGTGGCTCCCAGAACAGTTGTGAGCACAAATGCTTCTGCAATAGGTAAATAAGCAGATGAACAGAGGAAGCCTTTGAATACCGTTTGCTTTCCCTTGAGGAAAGAAGTAAAAGGGGTGAAATAGCGCAAAAGGGCCTACAAAGCCCCTATTTTGTGCATGGGAAGATTTTCCTCTTGCAGGTCATGTAAAAGACATTTTGAAGATTGCCTTGCAGGCCATGGCGCAGGAGGAGGGAGAGAAAAGAGGAAACGAAATGGTGAGGCCTGGGCTGAGTGTTGTGCTGGGTCTCCAAGAGTGGCAGCCTGCTATCTCATCCACAGTAATGGGTTCCTGGAGAGACAGTGATACAGCAACAGCTCTTCTGAGGCAAACATGCAAATTTTAATAATTCCTAATGGAAAGCTAGGAAGCTGTTACTTTTACCTTCATTATTGACCCAGAGCTGTCCTCTTACTCCACTAGTTCTGAAAAATAGCACAGGAATGGTGCTTTGAAGGGACATAAAAGCATAGGTCTCCTGGCATCCTGAACCTACCTACTCATTTGTTATTGAGAGATTACATTTGGAGGAACTGGTTTGGTGAAAAAATTCTATAGCGAGTGGCTTTATTGGTTGCTGAATTAAAGGGGGTGCTTGCTGTCTAAAATCAACTGCAATTTCTCTTTACCAAGATAGATACCTAAATGTAGGGATTTTCCATGTTTTCCTTTGTTTCTCAATGTCATCCTCATGAGTGTTTACAAAAGGAAGAGAGACTATCCTACCCTCTTTCTGATGCGAAGACCAACTCTGAGTTAAACACCTAGTTGTATCAAATACCTGAAATTAAAGAGGGATCTTTTTGTACTGAATAATCTTCCATGAGCAGGCTCAGCAGAGGGAATAAATTTCCCATTGTGCAGGTATGAATGCCACTACATAATGTTTTTAATTAATAGAGCAGTCGCCATCATTAATGTCTACTTATCTACATCTAGAATCTTTTATGCAGAAGAATCCCAAAGCTTTTATGCTGATTCTCCCCAGGGCTCAATTCATCTACCTGTGTGCTGGATCTGAGCTTGGCTACTGTTTAGCAGTACACAGTCTCTCTCTCGGCACAATCTAAGCTATGGAGCTAAGCCTAAATGAAACCACAGAGCAATTTATGGCTGGCAAAATGTGAGAAACCACAGCTTAGCTGATCTAAGCAATAGTGACACTTTTATTTTCTTAAAGCAGAAAGAAGTAGCTAATACATTGACATTTTGTCCTCTTCATAAGTCCATTTGGAGATTTCCACGACTTGAGAGGAATGCAATTAAAACAAGGCATTATTACAAAAGGGGAACAGCTGAGTCCTGTGAGTTGACCCATTTGGAGGATCAAAATGAACGGTATCTGCAGTGACAGGGCTAGAATTATGGGGTAGATTAGATAGCAAATTGCTGTTCTGTGCAATGTAAATCACTCCCGGAGGCAGTGGGTCTAATTACATGATGGAGGAATGCTTTGGCTTCCTGCTGAAACAAGGGTGAGCTTAGGTCATGTCATAAATTAGTGCTAGGAAGTGTCATGATTTTTGTCTAAGTTGCCGGGGGGGGGGGGGGGGGGGGAAGAAAACCAACAGTGAGTGGTCCGTGGAGATATTTGAAAAGTGTTCTCCACAGAAGCATCCTTACCTGTAGAATCTTAGACATTTTCCAGGTTTTGCGACATTTCCCCTGTTTCTAGAAATGCTGTTCTCATATTCCTCACCCATTTTATTCCTTTACACTTGGTGAACTGAGTGTATTTCACTCAAAAGCAGAGTCCCATGATATTGTCTTTCTAGTCTGTTTCTGCTTTTCATACAAGTCCTGTGCTAGCTCTGCATTATTTCTTTACTCTCAAGGGTACTTACGGAAAGTGTGGATGCTAAAAAGAATCTCATAAAGAAAAGCCAGATAAGGGGAAGGGTGGAGAGGATCGGCATTTGTGTGATGGATGATATCTGACTCCTTGGTTTTATCAAACTCTCCCATGCAGTGCCTGCAACGACATTTCTCTGCTTGGTTCAAACTCATTCTGGAACATAGAATTAAAATGGGAAAAGCCAGAGCCTTTGCTGACTGGAAATGCCAACTGAGGGCCCTGCGAGCCTGGAGAAACTATAACTGGGCCCAGAAAATGGAGCAGGCGACACAGCAATTAGAAATTCATCTCCAAGATCAAAACAGGTAGTGACCCTACACTGGAAATTTTCCTCCTGCAGCAAGTCCTCAGACAGTGCAGTCTTCAGAGGGATGCAAAAGGGGCTTGCCAGCTAACCAGCAGGAGGAAAACTATAACTTTTTGAGAAAATTGCTACATTGCGTACAGTCTGCCAGAGACATTGTGGTACAGTTGAAAGGGAGGATAGATGTAAACAACTTTGAGTACCTTCCAACAAGCCGGCGTTGCGCGCGCGCTCTCTCTCTCTCTCTCTCTCTCTCTCTCTCTCTCTCTCTCTCTCTCTCTCTCTCTCTCGGTGTCTTTCCTGGAACATCTTAATCCTGGCTTGTTCTGGACCTCAGAGAATATAAGGATTCATATTTATTCTTAATGGGTATCATTATTGTCTGTTTTGGTAGCATTATAGTAGAGATCATTTTGACCAATGCCTTTCATCAGGGAGTCTGCTGGATGAATTCTCCAACAACAGGAGAAAATTCTGTTCTTGCAGGTGTGTGGGAGGCTGTGTGGGGAGGCACTATCACTTCCCCCCATGCAGCTGGCAAGGGAACATAATACCCCTTTCACACCTATCCTGCAGCCGAAGGATGACACAGGAAAATACAAACTGTGAAGCAGGGAAACTTATTTCAAAGTAATGGACATCCTCTCTGCCTTCCCACTCCTTCTTGCAGAAGCACTGTACAGCTTTGGAGAGCCTCCAGAGTTAAGCGAAAAAAGACTCAGGAAGTTATGGGGCCTTGTGGCTTGGCCCAGATTGCTGCACTCAGTGTGATTGTTTCAGGCAGGCCTGGGCAGGAGCCTCACTCCTACCATAACACAAGTGCTTTCTCTTTCAGGAAAAAACAACTGTCTGTGGAGCATAACCAGCGGCGGCTTTTGCACTCCTGCTTTCTGGCATGGCAGCGCTGGAGCCAAGGAGAGGCAGAAAAGCGAGAGCTGCAGATCAAGAGGGAGGAGACAAAGAGAAAGATGGCACAGCTGCTGGAGGCAGTGTCAGTGGGAAAGGGTGGCCAGGATGCGCCACCGGAGGTTAGCAAGACTGGGACAGCAAAAATGAGTCAGAATCAACCTTTGCAGCAAGATAAGGTAAATCTCTTCCCTGTAGTTTTCCCTGCTGGGATTTCTGTTCTCACCGGGTAGATCAATACTCTCCCAATGAAGTGCTTTGGTGCACTCAAATAAAGAGTGCCTTGCCCCAGAGGGAGACTCCTTGCGCAGGGTAAGCCCCAAATACCCACTAGCAACTTTTACAGAGGGAAGACTTTAAAGACCATGAAAGATGGTAGATGAGTTCTAAAATAAACTCTACTGCTGCCAAAGAAAACTCTTCATGAATTGCGAGCTGCAATGAGGTTTCCACCCCCAGATCACTTTTGCTGAGAAATTACAATTATATCTTTGATGCCTGCCTAGACTAAGAAAGAATAACGCTTGCCTGCATGACAAGAGACTCTGTCATGCCAGTGCAGCCCTCTGCCTTTTAAGAAGCGTCAGGGAAAAAAGCTATCCCTGGATGTTTCATGGTAATGCACATCACAAGGAAGTAGGAGAGTCAGAGGTGCTTCCTTACACTGTCATTTTTCCTTTATTTTTAGTCCGCGTGCTTAGTAGGAACAACCCAGTGCCAAAGGGTGTGTGCTAACCCTTGAGGGATGAGCTAACCCCTGAGAAATACGTTGTCCTGAATTGCTTTGCCTAACAAAATAGCCAGGACGTGTTTTGCCAGAGCTCTTGCCTGATCAGGATTCCCTCCTCCCAGGGAAATCCTGAGATGGCACACAGCTCCTTAACAGTTCTTTCCCACTTCCTCCCTTGCTGTGCATAACTGGTCCCCTCTGCCCTGCCTAGGGACTGAATGAAGAGAACAGAGCTGAGATTATCCTACTTCACAGGCATCTCACTAGAGTTTCATTAAAGAAATACTTCTTGTGTAGCAAAGACAGAAAAGAACTTGGTTTTAATCACTACCAAGTCTTTCTCTTTTCTTTTTTTCCCCAGGCAACTGAAACCTGCCTCATGCAGGAAGACCCTCACCATACCAGAGACCACTCTTATTGGGATGCTTCTCTCGCACCTCATCCTCATTTCTATAGAAAACCCAAGTTTGCCTGGCAAATTACCCTAAAACATGCAACCCTGAGTGCCCAGGACAAGGCTGTGTGCAGGAATCAAATAACCACTCTCCCGCAGCAGTTTCAGGCAACTGGCTCAAAGAACGCCCCTGCTTATGGTGGTAGTTTTGAGCACCGTCATGCATTCCAGCAACAACTGATTGAGAAGCAGAGGCGGCAGCTTCAGGAACAGCAACAACTGATCCTTGAACTGCAGGAAAATCAGAGACTGAACAGAGCTAAAGAAGAGGCAGCACAAGCCACAGCTGTCACCCTGGCACTTAACAACTCTGTCTCACAAACCAGAGAGGAAAAGCTGAAGAGGAGAAAACAGTCCGACTGCAAGAATACAACCCCTTTGAGGTACAAGCCCTTGGTGAAGCAGACTCGATTAGTCCTAATGTCTCGTTCCTACTCAAGTTGAGCCTGAATTTGTGGGGGGAAGCCTCCCAGGAACACCTCAGTCATATTAGTGGTACCAGCTGTTGCTCTTGCCTGCGACCCAGTCTCAAGGGTGGTATCAGCCTGGCCATAGTAATTCATCCTTCTCTCTTTTTTTTTTTTTTGCAATGGCTTGGTACCATGTGAAGCATAAAGGATCCACTTAGAAATAGTAACACTGGTGCCTGACACATAGGAGCAACACGGATTTATATACTTAGGAAAAAAGAGATTGTCATCCTCAGTACTTCAGAAAATACAGAAGATCTAGATCCTCCCTCTAGAGGATGCATCATTAATCCCATTTCAGAGAGAGGAAAGGTGTATCGGCACCCCATAATGAAACTGCAGCACAATGGAGTTTAGGAACCACAAAGCTTGCCCCTTAATCATAGGGAGTAGGTGTGAGACATGATGTGACCACATTCATTGATGAGTTTCTTAACTCTTTCCTTTCACAGCCCACCTGTTTTCCGTGGGCCAGAAAAAGCAAAGGTGGTGACCCAAAGCAGGAGGCCCTCCAGCCAGCTGACCTCAGCTCATCCCATACTGAAAGGTATTGTTCTAGGTAGCAAAGAGTGTTCCAGACCACTCTCCTCAATAGCTTGTCTGACAACTCTTTCTTGGCCTCAGCCTTCCAGGATGATGATGATATGCAAGTAAAACCCTTCACTTTTTTCCCAGCCTGACTAGAGCTGTGAGTGTGAGCTGTTTTCATGCACAAGTCAAGTCCTTGTAAAACCTAGGCCACTGCAAGCCCCGCAAGACCATGATCAATATGCTGTGGCGGTGGTTACTCTCAACACTTGTGATAGTCTTGTCACACCTTAAATGGAGAGAAGCTGTTTAGGGCTTTTTACTGTCAGTCTTATTCCTTTCATTGCACATCAAAGTAAAACTTGAGCCAACTGGTCGTTTTCACCCAAGTTTGACAGAGGTATTGGGATTTCAAAGGGAATTAAGTACCTACTACAGGTTCTGTGAGACAACAGTAGCTAGGCTGAGGAAGGAGTTCCAGGTCCCTGCCTTCTGTGAGATATACCCCCTTCTCTGGCCATCCTGGAGCAGCATATACACATTAAACATGCAGCACAGCTTTTTTTCATTTACTAAAGTGAGATCAGGTTCTGCTATATCCCTGAGTCATGTTCTTCCCTATCAGCCTAGGGGTCGCCATAGCCTGCTTGAAAAGCTGTCTGGAATGTGATCATGGTAGTGTTTTAACAGTCTTGGGATCACCAGAGCTTTTTGGCCCAGTTGGCTGGGCACTAATAGCTGCTTTTCATTGTCTGAAAGTTTTCAGCTCCCACATTGCCTAATCTGAGCCATCCATCACTTTGACTTGTCTGGACTCTATATAGCTTGGGGACAGTAAGCACTTTTTCAGAGCACTCAAGTGCTTTTGTTTGGATATCCCAGTGAATAAGTTATCACTGGATGACTTTCCCTTGGCAGAGGATCCTGGGAGAGGTGAGAAAAGAACTTGAAGAAACTTACTGTTGTCAAAAGACTGAAACGCTCCCCTGATTATCCTTTGCACCAGCCTGTGCCTCATTTGGAACTTCAGGACAAGTGAGGACAGGTTCCCAACTCCACTGCATGTTCTGTGAGGTCTGGTCAGCGACATAACACCTTTGCTGACAGCCAGCAAGATTGCTGCGTTGCAGCTTATCTCCCAAAAGAAGCAGTAGTTCCTCACTAATGAGGCTGAGCACTTGCGTGTCACTGCAGCAGGAATGTTTTCTATCATGATGTGCCTCTGTAAAATAAGCAATGGAAGCTCACTAGAGGTCTTGGAGACCTCACTGCAGTTGGTGCTAAATCAGATGCTGTGAGCCTCAGCACTCAGACAGAGAAGGCAGGGATAAAAAGCTCTGGAAACAACTCCCTTCGTAATCCAGCCTTGTGGCTGTGACTGTCAGTGAGGGAGGGGGGAGTGAATCTACGTGAGGCAGTCCTGGGTCTTTATGAGGATTTCTTGTTCATGGCACTGCCAGCCATAAGAGCCAGCAGAAACTGAGTCCTTTAGCGCTGGCCTCTCCAGGCCAACAGGGGGCATGGCAGTAGAGAAAAGCTGTCATCCTTCCTGTCCACCAAACTTAAGCCATTAACCTATAACACATTTCCACTAAGCTTTAGTCCTCTTATTTCCTCTTTTCTAGCTATGGAGGAGAGAGCAATTCAGCGGGCGGAACGGAGGAGGAAACTTCAAGAGGCCAAACAACAGAGAGAAGAGGAAAAACTGGTAGGGAAAGGAAAGTGGAAAATAAAACACTCTCTTTCACACTGTTCCAATTGGAAAAAATGCTGTTTAATCCCCATAGAGTCAGGGGCTGGGAGAAGGCCCTTTATCTAAATGAGAAGTTTTATGGCTTGTGAGAAAGCAGATGTCCAACACGCATCAAAACAAGCCCTGAAGTTATTCCTGTGTTTGCATACAGTGACTCCGCTAGCCTTGCCATATCATAGGCAGGTACTTACTGTTCACTTCCTTCCTGTTCCAACTCTATAAGTAGCCTCCCCTACCATCCACCACCTCCACTGCTTCTTTCGCACCTACCTTATGACCATGACTGTCTTTGCCAAGGATGGGAAGAGCGAAAGAGCAGGCAAAGATCCACTTGATCGGACTTGGCAAATGGTGGTTTTTCCCATCCCCTGTCTTTTTTGTTCAGTCACATCAGGTTATGCAGCTTGAGGACATGCAGTCTGACCAGCAGAGATTTGTTAGAAACCAAGATGTAGGATCTTCTGCTAGAAGCTGGAAAGACACTGACAATGTTTTTGTCGTTAATATACTAATTTTGTGATATGCGTCCAACAGAGGAGCCTTCCAAGCTTCAGCGCGTCAATCTGTCGCTGATATACTGACGCAAAGTTGCGTTAAGATTAGATAACTTAGAATTGGGGTCCCAAAACAACCAGTATGCCCTCCTTCTCCAAGCAAGAGAGATGCATATGTCTATGTAGGAGGCTGAAGCAAGCCTTAGAAAACAATTTAACTGTAGGGTGGGCATGCAAGCAGGAAGCTAGGTTTCCTTGGCTGCAGTTGCCACAGTCAGAGAGATTATGAAACACGGTCATAGAAATCATGCATTGTGGTGTGGTTTTCAAGCCTTTGATGCATGCACCAAGAGCTTGAGCTTTGCAGAATGAAAGTGGGAGTAGGTGAACATCAAGAAAAGGATATTGTGCCAAGTATGAGCATTGGTAAAGTAAAACAACAATTTGATCTTCAGTGTTTGGGGGAAAATATAATGTTTGAGTACCTATAACACTGCTTTTCTTGTAGAAGTAAAACTTCACAGCACAGACATAGTCCAGGTGTTCAGTATGGGCTTCAGCAATCAGGTAATCAATAAATAACTTGTGGCATGGTTTAAATTTTTCAGGAGAAAAGTGGACAAATATTATAACTTAGGGTAAAGAAAGATGGCCATGTATAGATAGTAGAAGGAACAGTCCTTCCTTTCCCCTTCCATAATTCATTGTCAAACACAGATCATGTCTGGCATATGAAAAAGTCTGCTTCCTTCTGAAATTTCAGACACTGGTTAGTGCTAGAGGAATACCACTTGCCTGGGATAGCTTAAGAGGCCAGTGTTCTTCTCAAAAGGTCATATGCACTGCATTCAATTTTACTTCCATCCATTTTCTTCTTTAAGGCTCAGCTGAAGGCTGAAGAGGAAGCACGTCAGAGGAAGGAGGCTGAGGAAAAGAAAGTGCAGCAGGAGAAGAGACAGGAGGAGAGGAGGCAGCAGAAGCTGGTGACCAAACGCTTTGCCTGTCTCCCCCACATTAGAGAAAGAGCCACTACCCGCTAGCGCTCAGCCAGCAGCCAGAGTGACCTGAGCTGAAGGTCTTCATTACTAGAGCAGTGTTTCATACCACAGCACAGCTATATCGACTTACCATCTTCCCCTTTTTTGGCCATCTTAGTAGAAAGGCTGTGGATCGAATACGCTGTGGAGTGTGTACTGTCTCGGTCTCATAAGCAGGTCCCAGCTGGTGGATGTTTACTGCTGAGGTGTATTCATAAGCCCCTGCAGCGGCAGTGTGTCTGGCCTGTGTCTTTCAGGCTGCTCCTTCCACGTATCTCCCTCTGGCATACATAACTATACCAGACACAAACACGTGGCTTGAAAGTAAACAAGCCTGACAAAGACGTATCAAAAAGCAACTTTCCGCATGAAGAATATGGGCATCCTTTCCTCGGAGCCAGCAGTATCCAGCAGCCTAGGAATAGCCCCGCTTCATTCTTGTTACTTAGAAATGAGCTGTCCTGATAACCTAAATAGCACTGCACTTAAAATCCTACAGGGATTTGACCTACAAGTGCTGTTCTACTTAAATCGAGAGTTTTAGGATGTTTGACCTTCATCACTGAGTTGCAGTCAAAAGTAATATTGTACAGTTATATAATACTCACATCCCTTCCTCCTGTTTAGGCTGGAATAAGTGGAAGGGTCTGTGCTTAAACTCAGTCATTTTTTGTACAGATTTTCAATTCAGTTTAAAACCCCAGAAACATGCCCTCCTCCCACTCACAGAAACATCCCCTCCTCCCTAGTTGATGAAGGTCCAACAAGAGGAAGTATTGCTATATCAGCACTGTTGGTAGCCACAGATGATGTGAACACTCTGCTACAGTAACACCAAACTGCGGCACTGGGGAAAGGCAGCCACGTGTTCATGCGTGGTCCAGGGAAATGTCTAGAAATGCCATCCTCTTCCCTGAGGATTTCAAGATTTCAAGCCCAGAGCAAGACAGCTTGCTTTGCTTTCTACCACACAGATTACTTGTTCTAGTATATTGGGTTGAGTCTGGTCTGCATTGCTAAAGATGATGCAGTTTCCTATTTCCTGTCAGGTCAGGACCTCCAGCTCCAATACGACAACTTATCACTAATGCTGCTTAACATCTACTTTATCCAGAGTGAATTGAAACAACTGCTCATTTTGTTATAGAAAGAACTGGAGAAGCAGAGAAGGCTGGAGAAAGAGCAGCAGCTCCAGAAAAAGGCCAGAGATTACTATGAGAAGGTGCTGCTGAGAAAGTTGGGACTGGTGCCATGGAAGAGGCTGAGGGAGGAAGCCAAGGAAAACCTGGTGGTAAGTGCTGAGGACAAAGGAAAGGACTGCTGTGGTAGAAGGAGGGGGAAAGGAATGGATGCAGCTGTAAGAAGAAAAGTTAATAGGCTCTAGAGCCAGGTGGAGATGGAAAAAGCAAAATTCACCCTGCACACCCTGCACACCCTGTCCTATGTTAGTTCTTTAAATCAAACCATCTGACAATACTTACTTATGAAAGGTCATCAAAAAACCACAGTGGTGGCATCCCCCATTTTATAGCTGCTTAAACAAGAAGCAAAAGGACAGATAAGAGAATGGATTTCAAACTAATGAGAATAAATTGTAATTTGTTAGTCTCCCTTTGTTCACAGTACCAACTGCCAGATGATTTGATAGCTGTCATACAATGTGACTTAGTTTAGCATAATGCATCCGAAAAATTTTTTTTGAAGTTACATGATATGAGTCTCTTGCACCACAGCAAAAGTAATCAGTAAGATACTGCTAGGCTACTGTAGTTATAATACAGTTAGCCCTGGCCCATCACAAGGCTTTCCCTGTCCCCAGAGTCACTGCTGGAGCAGTGCTGGCCACTGCTAGAGGCAGGATACCAAAGGCAATAATCTAGTTGTCTGTTCTAGTGTGGCCATGCTTTCAGTGCAGAAGGGCAAACAGCTTCTGAGAACTTAACACATACATACATAAATATTCCTAATGAAATGTTTCTCTACGTGACTGAGTTGGCATGCCTTGTTAGAAGTGGAATAATAACACGCAACTGTATCCTGAAGATTTAGCCAAAGCCCAGGGTTAAGTTGGCAAGCTTCCATTTAAGTCACTAGAAATGAAGCTACTTAAAGTATTCAACCAAATGCACAATGCCTCTGGCTGGGAAGAAGTGGTGGGATAGCAGCTGCTCCTTAAGTCCATCCTGCTGTTCAGCGCTATGGACCAGGCTGGACTGTTAGCTCCTGTTAGGAGCTGCTACTCCTTTCACAACAGGTTAAGCTGTCTAATTTGAAAGGATATTCTCTAAAAGTGACCCAGCAGTGGCCAGTGTCACCGCTGGGGATACGCAGAGGCATGATAGGGAGATTAGTCTTGTACTTTATGCTCTGCCCTCTTTGTGGGAGCCTACCTAAAAGTTACTCCGGCTGTCAGATGTCTGCATTTTCAGGGCCCCAAAACTGAGATAATTTTCCAGTGTATCCAGTTTTCTGTAACTGAGGCTTATAGAGTCACTAATCCAAATAATTCCAGCTGCCTTCTCTGCCCCGTTTGCCCAGGTCGCACAAAGGCACCATTGCTTGGGCCTGCAGAGGAAGTGCCTGATGACTTGGCTCCAGCATACCCAAGAGAGCCTCCTGGAGAAGGTGTCTCGGGCGGAGGACTTCTATTCCCTCACGTTGCTCAGAAGGGGCTTAAGGAACTGGCTAAAGGTTCGCCTACGTCAAACTGCAGAAATGATACGAAACCAGCCAGCTGCTGTCACACTGCCCCCTCACCACAGCCGCGCTTCACACGCCCGCAGCCTGCCCCTCTTCCAGCCCCACCGTTCCCTTCTTCAGAGGCCTTCTTTCATCTCTCCACCATTCTTTTCCAGCCAGGGCCCTGCTCTACCTGCTGCTCCCCGTCTCCACCTTTTCTCTCCCTCACCCTGCTCCTTGCCAATTTTCTTTCGCTCACGTCCTGTTATCCTTCACTGCTGTCTTCTCCACCCTGCTCTGCACGTGCTTACTGGGCTGGGGCCTGGGAGAAGGAAGCCATTCTCACCTCTTTTTCTGTCCTCCTTCCCTAGTACAAGGATTATCTCTCCACATTGGAAGAGAGAGTGAGTACCCTCCATGCAGCCTACCTCAAGAAGAAGTACTTCTGGGCATGGTTTGATCTGATCACGGAGGAAAAAAGCGCGTTATGGGAGAAACTGAAGATTGCTACTGAACACAGTAACAAGCAAGTACCTTCCCTTGCCAGTGGTTCTTTTTATATGGGTTTAATATACCCTATAAAATATTTTAGAAGCTTTGCTTTTGACAGGGCAATGATCTGCTCCCCAAGAACGTGTGAAACACTGTCCTCCACTACTGGTATTCTGCTTCTCTGGCATGCACGGAAAACACCAATAGATGTTTATGGTGAGAATTTCCATGTAGCCTGGAAAAGGGAGTTTAGTCCTTACCCTTCATAGGACTTCTAAATTTGCTGGAAGAGAATACAGTGAAAGGGATAAGTGGCTGAAATTTTCTAAGCTGCTTAGCAGATCGGGCCATGCAGCTTCTGCTAAGAGCTATGTTAGGAAAATCTTTAAGTGTAACCAAACGTTTGTGCAGGAATTATGCTGCATTGTTTTGTCCACAGTGGATGACTCAGTTTACAAATCCAGAGTTGATCAACTAGAAACTCCACTTGGGGAGTCTTTCTGTTTCTGTCATCATCAGCCTGATGTTGTAGTGAGAAGTACGGCACACAGTTCTACTGAACGTGACTGGAGTTGAACGCACCCAGTTCACTCATTGTCCCATAACTGCATTAGCTGTGCATTTTAACAGGAAGAAAAACAACTGTCAAAAGTTCAGCAGAAAACAGAATCCCATCCACCTACCTGACTTAACAAATGCATGTCAGCTGCATGCAGTCATATATAGGCTGTATGGGTGCATAGCCCAGACAGGATCCACAATACCTCAGAGGAGGAACTAAAAGAAATTCACCTCTTATGTGGTGTGGTGAACCTGCTCTAGCTTGCTGAATCAGTGAGATCAGAACAATATGTGATTTAACCCAATAAGCCAGCAGCAAACTGGAGGAGTCAAAGAGAATTCAGACAAGGAGGAGAACGGATTCATTCTACATAGGACTGCATATTGGGAGCATAATCACTTATTGTTCCTCATCACTTATCTCTTCCTCCACTGATTGATTGGCTCTACCAGAAGGTAGTTCAGACCTTGACTACTTGGTAAACTGCTCTTTAGAAGGGACTGTTCCCCCATGTAGGAACCCAGGGCAAGGCACGTCTGGTGGGGTGCCTAAAATCAGGTAAGAATCAGAACCCAGCTGTTTGCACTCCCAAGTGGTTGGTCTGGACCGAACGAGCCTGTTCTTTCCATTTTTGCTTCTAAAGACGCTGCTTTTGGAGACCCCATTTAGCCTTTAAAAAACATCTTTCATCTTCAGAGTGCTAAACAAACACAGGCTAATGAATCCTCCCAGAGGGAGGAGCAAAATGCTCAGGGGAGAGCGACAGAAAAAGGCAAAGTGTTATTTTTCCCTAGGATGATTGATGTATTAATGAAGTAGTATGCACACAGATGTTTAACATGTCACAGCTTTGATTAGCAGCAGAAAGGACAAATCCCACAAGTATTTTAGGGGAGGTTATCCTCCCCACCCCCTCAAATGGAAGAAGTCTTTTAATTACCTGACACATTGAGCACTTCATGTCATCACTTTCTTCTTTGTGTCTCCAATTTCTTTAAGGAGACTCATGCTGAGCACATTCAAGGCTTGGAGGCAGTACCCATTACTGATGAAAAAGGAAAGAGAGAAAGAGGAGAGGAAGAACCAGCTACGGAGGAGAGTAGCTGAAATTCTCCCGGACTTCCAAACATGACACAAGACAGTGAGCACCGGGAAAGGAGACAAAACGATAGACTCTGTTCAGTGCTGTCTTCCTACTGACTGAAACTAACCCAAGGAGAAGCCCTGTCTGATGCAAAGGGTAGTCTTACACCTGAAGGAAGCTCCCTGTGGCTATTGCTGTTGTCAAAGTTAGTCAGACTAAACTGAGCATATGTGGAAACTTGCCTGTTGGTTTTACTCTGCCCTTGGGGCTCGTCCTCCAGGGGGGCCTCCCACTGTGAAGTCCCCCTAGGAATGCCTTGGCTCATGGTAGTGAGCAGTGCTGGGGCCTAGGTAACCAAAGCCCAGCGTGGGGCATGCTTCAGGCCAAGCGCGCTGCCACACGCAGAGCTGTGGCACTGACACCAATCCACCTTTTTCACAGGAAACATAGAACTGAAACACATCTGTTTTTCCTTAAGCAGTAACTTGGTGTTTTTTTGTTGCCAGTACTCTGTAGAGCAAAGGCTTGATCAGAGAGTGAACAGACTTACTTGTCAGCTGACCCCCCGATAAACCCTACAGCGAACTTGGCCACACAGAGAACAGGTTCTAGCCAGCTGCGCCAGGAAGTTTGGATGGGAGGAGGAGAAGGAAGAGCGGTTTATCCAAATCATGTTTGCTAATGTTCCAGGTCACAGCATCTATGCATGGACAATCTAAAACCTGGATGCTTTTTTCAGGGAGAGTCTGTAATTTGCAGTGCTAGCCAGCTCACAAGCGTAGTGCTTCTCTATTTTTTAGTGACAAAGCGTAGTTACAAATTTAAGATCCTCTGTTGTCCTGTCCGTCACTTAAACTTTTTCCAAACATGCAGCCTGTTGGATTCAAGACTGTATTGTGCAAGTCAGACTTGGCCTTTTCACTTGATCTAACACCTCAAAAAAAAAAAAAAATCCAAGGAAAAGGCAGATTGTATTTTTACACAAGTTAAAGCTGGCATGATTAAAATGAAGGCCTCTCATCACTGTTTAACCTTAACTTGCAGCATAGTGCAGTACTGTAATGCAGCTGAGGTGCAGTACATTTTGTCTTCTGGCATTACTTCCCCATCACAACAAGAAGGGCAAAGTTCTCTCCAAAAGCATTTGGCTGCATCGGGAGCACTTAGGTAACGCAAGAATGAAGACAGTTTACCATTATCTATCTAATGCATTGTGTGTGCATTGAAAGTTCCCAATAAACCCAAACCTGAATTGAGCGCAACTGAGCTGTCAGTGAGAGCATTAGAAGCTGACTGAATGGCACTAGACAGTTGGCCAGGGCCAGGAACCTAGATGGCAGTTAAGCACTGCTAATGAAGTGGTTCAGAACAGGTCAGATGCTCAGGCCCCAGCAGCAGACTACAGAGCTTTAGCTTCAAGAGTTGGTCCATGCAGAGAGCTCACGCTCACAGCAATCTGGTCAGAAAGCTTCCCCTCCCACACAAGCTGAGCTGTCAAGCAGACTCCTAGTGCAGGCAGTACTGAAGAACTAAGACTGTCACTCCCAGGTTGCCTCCCACAACCTCCCTCCTGTCCATTAACATTCACTCTCTCTCAAAGGCTGAGTACAGACCTGGCCACCGGCAGGTCAGATGAGCACATTATCCAAATGCAGGGAGCTGAAGGTGCCTATGTCGAGTGTAGGCGAGTACAGAACGAGACCATCTGGCCGCATTAAAGGCAGATTGTGAGAGGAAGCTACCAGCTGAGAGGGGGGCCGAATAACTTGCCTTGCAAGGAAGAATAGGCACTGCAAAAGGGTACCATCTTCTACAGAGAACTGAGCCAGAAAGGAACAGAACTGGGCACTAAACTAATTCCTCAGTGCAGTTTGCTTGGTGCTAATAGCAGCAAGAAGGGAGTGGCAGCACAGCAGCAGCAATCCTCTTAGTATGCTCTCTCCCCTAGGAAATCTCTCCCCATGTTCCAAGAACTAGTTAGGCACTACCTGTCTGAATCAACCCTTCCACTCTTGGGCTACTGATGGCCCTTACATAGAAAGGCTATCTGACCTCTTCCTTACCCTGCTCTATTCACTGCCAAACCCATGTAAGTCAGTCTCTACCCAACCCTAAATCTGGATTCATGGCATAAGTAAAAGATAGTGACACCGAGGATGAAAGGCAAAGACCTAAGGGCTTTCTCAGCTAGAGAGAAGGTAGCATTACAGGCAGCTTGAGACAAGACACACTGAAGCTTTAAGGGGAGTAGCGGGAGTATACAGAGCAGTAGAACAGATCAGCCCAGATGCAGCCTCATCTTGACTCTGGCACCAGGCTGAGCTGGGATTGAATCTACCTCTCCCACCTGCTAAGAGTGCCCCAAACCACTGGCTATTCAGGGTTACATCCAGGTTACTGAACTGCAGACTGTTTACAAAAAAAAAAATGCCACAGTTGCACATTTTGTCCTCTAGGCCCAGACCTCCCACTACCTTTGATATCCACTCACTATCCATGAAACTAATGCCTCTCACGTGAAACACAACTACCCACCCCAGAATGTGAGGTAAAGTCAAAACTGACTTTTGAAAATTGACCTTTGCCTCTAATACCCTTTACTTCCAGGGTTTTCCTCTGTTGAAAGTAGCTTTGATAAAGGTTCCCCTACTATCTTGGGACTGTTCTTCTGCTAGATGGTTCTAGCAGCAAAATACCAAAAGATGCAGAAAGAACTGTACTTTGGCACCCATTTGTCCCTGCCTACTGCTAATCCCATGCTAACATGGAGCTAAAGCTCCAGATGGATCCAGCAGAGGGACAGGCACAGGGACAGCATTCAGCGATCAGGCACATTCATGATGCACCCAGTAAGCATCAATGGAGAGTTGAGAATCCCCTTAGCTTTTCCCATCAATTCATACCTGGCTGAAATAACTCATACCTCCTTGGCAGAAGCAAGGCTGCGCCCAATGATGCTGTTGGCAGACTGTACAGAAAACCCCTAAAATCCCTGGCGTGACATTAGGATTTTGCAAATTAAAGCTCCAGCAAAGAGTTCCCAGCAGGAGAGTGATGCACAAGTGTCAGACTGAGGAAACAGCTTCAGCTTGCAACTGCGACAGAGCTTCCCTCCTGCTTCAGCACTTGGTTAGATGCAGAGGTCAATGCGTTAATGCTGGTCATCAGCTCTGTCAGCACAGGCTCACTTCTGCCAGCTCCTTGCTTTATCTTAGCGTAAGGGGAGGTGGCTGCATAGCCAGACATAGCAGTAGCAGACATAGCCTGCAGTGGCAGGAAAAGGAGAATTTTTTTTTACCTCGGTATGACAGCAAATTAAGCACTGTGAAATGATTGCAAACTCCCTTACTCTCCATTCCCATACTCTGCCAACACCTCTCCTGCAGAGGTCTTACTTGCATGGCTCCCCAATAAACCTTGACCCCTGGAATATTTCCCCACCTTGGTACACTAGTCTCTTCCTTTAAAAATCTCCCAGGCCCTGCTCAAACTGGGTTTGAAACAGTACCCAACATATTAAACCTTTCTCTCTTGCTTTACCCCAGGTTCAACTTGATTACAGCAAACAAGACTGTAGTTAAGGACACTAGCAGTTAGCCTGGGGGTGGGAGGGGCCTGTGTGCCTTTGTGTTAATAGTACATGAACTACTGCAGTCTAGTCCACAGGTCACATGTTCACAGGCCTGCTATATGTTACAGACTCCAGCAGCAGTACAGCAAGCACCTTGGCCTTCCCCGGCAAATGAGCTGCCACTCCAGGCATGCCCCTGCTGAGTGGGGAGAACATAACCAGCCACAAGGGAAAGGAAATAAAAGTTGGGGAGAGACAGTAGTCTCAAGCGTCCCCCTCACCAGGGCTAACTAAGATGGTGGCAGCTGGAGCGTCAGAAGTCTGGCACTTCCGCACGCATCACTCGCCCAACTACAAACTGGGCTTACTGCTGGTGAAAGGTCCTTGTTGTCAACAAGTGCAAAGCAATCTTCCAAGTCAAATAGCTGAACAGCAGACAGAAGTGCCACCCAAGTGAATCAAAACAGATTTCTGGGAACAGTCAGAAGCGTCCGCAATCCTCCTCATTAAAGTCATCTTGGCTCTCAACAGATGTCCAAGATACAACAGCATTAAAGGATATTTTCTGTGCAGATAGTGGGAAGAAACATATCTATGTCATTCCCAAACATGACTTACAAAAGAGTTTAAAGAGAAGAGAGAGGCTGTTCCTTTTTGGAGTTCTGGATGTATTGTGTGGGCAAGCGTATGAAAGACAGCAAGACAAAACAGTGGCCAAATAGGCTAGGAGCCTGATCAGACATGAACGCAAAATCTGATAGCAGATTGCTCTTGGGATGCAAGACCCACGTTCAAATCCCTACTAGCAGGGGAAAAAAACGTACTTTCTAGGGCAGCGAGAACTCTCAACAGGTCTCAGTGTTATCCACACAAACCAACCCAAATGTCAGCTCTGCAGAACAGCAAGAACTCCCGTTTTCTACCTTCCCCTTAGTCTGTTGTCCCTTATTCCCAAGTCCACTTCACAGCTAAATAACCAGGGGATGATGGCAGCTTTTGGTCACTTGACCTGGCTGAGAGTGTTGGTATAAATCAACAGGTCGCTCCACAGATCATTTCCAATAATTTATTTTGATTCATAGTTGCATTCATCTGGAAACACTGGATATGATGCAAAATGGACACACACACACACACACACCAGTCCTTTCGACAAAGCTCAAACATATTTCATATCAATTTTCTTCTTAAAGTGTAGTGTGGACCCCATACATACAAAAAGCACCCCACACTCCAAGGTAAACAGTTCTTCCAGAGCCTGTCGTTCTTATCATTAAAAGGATTCCCATAAAGATAAGATCTTGAGAAGCTGAATTCACACATTTTAGAAAAAAACCTCATTGTCAGCTGGCAAGATTTTCACTGTACAAACATCCTGGTAGTGGAAGAAAGTTTTAGGAAAACTTGAGTTCTTCACCAAAAGCAATATAGGAAAACACATCCATAATCATACACACTTCCTGCCTTAATGAGGCAATATACATTCATATAGAAGAAAGTCATCAAGCACATAGTTAAGACACTAGGCAGTGAGGCAGTACTCTTATCTCTAGAAGAAGTTTTACAGCAAATGGTTTAAGACACTTGAAAGCAACCTACTTTGAAGAAAAAAAAGCACCATCATAGCATGAAGGCTGAAATGTGATTAGGAGTCAGCCCCAATTCAGGCTCACCAGTGACTTTTGTTATTTGAGAACAAGTGGAGAAACAGTTTACACGGGGACCTGTGACTTGCCTATAGAAACGCATGATTGGAGAAGATGCAGTTAAGATAGTGCCAAGCTACTATGCACAGGGTGCATCTTATGGTGCAGTTCTTACTACTGTCACCAAAGAGAGGATGCTGGTATTTGTACACAGAGCAGTTAACACTACAATAACAGTGACATCAGAACCATGGTCCTTTAGGAGTTGCCTTGCTCTACAGAAGTCCATACTATTTGTAGTAAAGAGCAAATCCCTTTTAAAAGGTCATGGTTAAAGCATGATGAACTCACTTCCAAGTCTGTGTGGAGAAACATCAAGGCTAGATGTTACTGAAGTCCTCCTCTGCTTCTGACTAGCTCTGGGTCTTCTTTTCTTATAGAGGGAACACTTTTAAGTGGCCAGAATTGCACTATTTTTTTCATTGCCATATACATGCATGATGTTTTATAAGCAAGACACTAGTCCCTGCCTCAAGAACACACACCTAAACTGCAGGTCACCTGTCAAACGCAGCCTGCTCCTTGTGCACTTTGCCTCCCCCATTGCTCCAGTCTACCCAGGCAGCGTGGATCCAGGCATCCACTAATGCAGCACTACAGGAGAAAGGGCCTGAGAACTGACTCTTTTTGCCCTACCACAACTGCACTAGATTTTAACATTTTTCTACCAGCGTGGCCAATATCAAGACCAGTGAGAAAGTATTCAGGGAAGATATTGCCCTTTGGAGCACAAGAAATCACAGAACAGTCCATCTCAATATAAATGAAAAAGGAAGTGCTACCCTTCTGGAGTACTGAAGGGCTAATTCTCAGGGCTATTAAAAGGAGAGCTCTGAAGGGCGACTCTGAAGCTTGGAACTCTTCTGCCCTTTTAGATAGCAACATATCCTGTTACATTGTGCTTTCCATCTCCCAAGGCATTCAACAAGGTAAATCCTCTCAGGAAGGAACAATGGATAGTAAACAAAAATAGCAACCTTAAAGAAAAAGTCAACATTGCTATGCAGGTTATGGGCATGTGAACTTCCCATGCACTGCAGAATCAGCAGTGGATTCTCCTCCTACAAAGATCCAGCCTTGCAACCATTTTAATGTCCTGAATGGTTCCAGTTCCCCCTGGGGAGAGTATAAGAATGAAACTTACTTCAGCACTTCAGCCCTGCCACATTAGAGAGGGCTTGACCAAGGTATAGGACGATTAGAATTAGTCCAAGATCTTTGGTTCCTTATTTGCACTCCAAAGTCCATGCTGCCTATGAGAACACCTCTGTGAGAGTCTTGCTGCAAGCAGTTCAAATGAAATCTCCCGTGTCAGAGCTCATTCAAATGCAAGGGACAAGGCTTTACAGTCATCTCCAATCAGTGAAACACTTCCAGAACTTGCTCAGCTCATAGGCAAATGACAAGTTTTTGTGCATTTAACTCATAGGGACAAAAAGATTCACTACCACCACTGCAGGGGTTTGTTTAGCCCAGAAGGTCACACTGTCTTCACCTTCCCACGTGCCAGCAGGACAGAGGAAGATCACAAACCTGCCAACCCCCAGCATATCTGTCTTGAGGACTGCCAAGCTCTCAGTTCATCTCAGCAGGTACCAAAGGACATATGTGCGATGCAAATATTTGCAGACAATTCATGTGGAGGTGCAGTCTTTGTGTGAAGTCACTCTCCTAGGGTCAGGCTCCAGCTCCAAACAGTCAGAAAGTCATGCTTAGCTGCAGGAGGTATGGTTAGCGTAGTTCAACTGAGTGCCTTTTACTTCACACCAGGGCCAGGGCAGCAGTCAAAAGTCTCTTAATCGTGTTTAGTTGGAGACAAGAAGCAAGAGAGTTGTCCCCTTTACCTCCTCACATAGAATTGCTCACCAGGCAAGAGGAAAGAAAGGACACTGAATAAGTCAGTAGCCATTTGTGCATAGCTGCATTCCAAGAGCAGCTGCTCCTCAATTACCTGCTGGGTTATAGAAAGTGCAGGTGCCACTTGAGAAAACCTAACAGTGCAAAGAGGAACAAGGTTTTTACCTTAAATTGGGACACGTAATGAGGAGCATACGCACCAACTATGGCAGATCTCCAGGGATCTCAAAGGACAGCCCCAGATCTGCTACCTTTTGGCACCATGCACCATCCATCCGTTCTTCAGGGAAAACGCGCGGCGGCCCACAGGGAATTTGTATCACTCAGCCAACCTCCCCCAGCTGCCTACCACCTGAGGGGAGTCAGGGGTAAGTAGAATCTGTGCACATGGCACATGCATCTAAAGGAGGTCAGCAACTAGGATGACGTTCTTCCCACCGCTTCTGCATCTTAGGCCTGTCCCACAACTCTTGTGCCATGGTTCTAAGCTTTTCCAGCCAGGCCTATCATATTGCTGCTGGGCCAAAGAACACAAAGGGGTTTGGGGGGGGGGGGAACAAAAACCAATAAACAAGAAAAACACACCAAAACCTTGTGATTTCAGCTGAAGCTCAAGTCCAGGCAAGAGGACAATTACCAGCTGCAGTGGAGTGCATGGCAATCTTGCTGGGCACACTTAATTCATTCAAGCAGCCAGCTCCAATAACTCCTCTCCGTTTCTCTACTGCGGAGATTGAACTGTTCCTGGACTTCCTACATTGAGAAAAATCTACCATCAGAGATCAAGGCAACTCCACAATGACTAGGTGAGAGGAAACTGGATCGCTATGTTATAGCAACCCAGCTGATCACGGTACCAACTACCAAAAATGGTAAATTCTTTAGCAGAAGAATCTATTTCCCCACAGGCTCCCTTCTCCTTGGGAGGGAGGGAGAAAGGTGGTTTCTGTAAGGCAAGAGTAACATCAGACAGAAGTCCACTTTCCCCTCAGAGCCGTTGTTCCACATTACTTCAGAATATACCTCTTTTTTACTTGGCATATTTACCATACTGTCTCATGTCACAATCCATAAACAGAGTACAAATATTTTGAGGGAGATGAGCCAAGCCTTCAAACCAGCACAGACTCACCTGGTAGAAAAGAACTATGAGATGGAAGATGGCAGCATCTTCTCACCCAGTCAGAGAGATTGGGATGGAACAACAACTTTAGGGGTCAAAAAGGGAGAGGATCTTGCAAAGCCCTACAGAAATGTTGCTCACAAAGGCACTTAATACAAGCACTAACATGTATACAGCTGGATGGAAGAGAAGATAGAAAAGAGAAATGCACCAGAGAGCTGCTCACTGGCTGCCTTGACAGTGCTCTTTCAGCCAAAGAGCCTGGCTTCTGCAGTAGTTTCTGTCATCTGTATTAAAGTGCACATCATCCGCCTTACATCTCTGCAATACTGCATGTAGGTACAAGCCAAAAGTTCTTTAACTTCTGCAGAAACCCATGGATACTCTGAAGTCCAGTAGCAGATTCCTCTTGATGCCAGAGTTCACGCATAACAAAAAACACAGTTCTCAAAACCTTGTGCCCTTCTTCATCCTGCTGAGCTGTGCTGCGCAGTTTCCTGTGGTGGAAACAAGCAGGGGGCTCCTTCTCTCCAGGTTTGTGCATATGGCTTACTGCTTTCTACATCTTATTGCTGGCTGACAGCATGCAAAGAAACATTCTGCCCAGGAAAGCTTCTGATATTGCCAGTGATGGGATGGGCTGCCCACACACTGACCTAGAATGGAAGGGGGGAGGAGGGAGTCCTAGTAGAAAGGGCCATTCTCCTGCTAAAGAAAGTCAATCAATGTTATTTCCAGAAAAAAAAGGGTGTCACACTATGTCTTCAGCAGAGCGCTGCGGAGGGGGAGACCCCAGGCTCAAGAAATGGCCCCAGTTGCACAGGAAGCCCCGGTTATACTGGCCAGTGTCTATTACTAACCCACCCATGAGCCTGCGCCCAGTGTTGTCACGCAGAGCCAGACGAGCTTCCCTCTCAGTCACATTGTAGCTGATGTTCAACAGCTGGATAAGGAGGATGTATCCCATGCCAGCTGTTACAATGGCACAGTACCACACACAGGTGAACGACAGAGCAGAGCTGGCAGCAGAGAAAAAGATAGGAAGGAAACCATTTAGTTTAGGAGCAGCTGCTTTACATTTACTTCCCCTGGTAATCACTATCCTTTCAAATCCCTGTCCACATCTGCCACAGTGATCACACTTTGCTTCTTTCATCAGATAATCCTAAAGAGCTTTCTCAAAATTAAAGCTTCATGACTTGCTTAATGACAGCTCTTAGCACTACCAGAGCCCCTCCCTGCGCAGTCGTCTCGCACTAACTAGCTTTTTTCTCTTACTGTAGGTTAAGACCCAGTTCTTTACAAAGGAAACGTTGTTCACACTTCACAGACAGGGAAAAGCAGTAAAGAGGAAAGCAGAGTGACTTGCGTAAATGTATACTGTTTATCAGTGGCAGAGCCAAGCCTCAAGTCTCAAGTCTCCCATGTTTTTCACCACCCTTCCAGCCAGACAGTCACATTAACGCTATCTGTTCTGAGCAAATAAACTGATGGAATGACAAAGTCACCAGGTAAACACTGATGGAAAAGAGGGGAGAGACAGCACACTGATCGATCCCAAGCGGTCAGTTTATCACCTGCAAGCAAGGGCAAACATCTAAAGGGTGGATCTATATAGGGCACAGTAAATAAAAGATTCCAAATCCCAGCTCCTCCAACAACTTTCTGCAGATAAATACAGTGCGATCTCTCTGGGTCTCAGCCTCCCCATCTTAGCAAAAGTAGCGATGCACCCTTGCCCTTCCAAAGCTTTAAGGAATCAGCTGATCAGGTTAGACAGGAAATAGCTTGGAGCATAAAAACGAGACAAAATTAAGGAGCTACCCATGCCTGTTCAGGCCTGGGTTCCCACCCCAGCTCTTTCCCAGACAGATGTCTCACCTGTAATCAGAATAGGCCCCAGGGCAGTAGAACAATGCCATGAATGGAGTTCGGCCCCTGCATACGGTGTCCAGGGTCAACATAATCCCATACAGAGAGGTGAGCATGAAGAGGGAAAGGGCAAGGATGAATGCTTGGTGGTTCTGCTCCCCTACGCAGCTGTTAATCCTCCAAAAGGAAAGAAGAGTTACTTTGTTTAAAAGAAAAAAAAAAGAAAAAAAAAGAATAAAAAAGTTTCTCTTTCTTCTTCCCATCTCCAAATTATCAGAAAACCTGATTCCAAGGCCTCTCTATACAAGGCAGACTAATACTCAAATAAAGCTATAAAGGCACAAGTCAGTAGATCAGTTAACGCGGTGGCAGTAGGCTATTTGCCCCAAAAGCTCTTAAGAAATGTAACGTCCTTAGCCGAGATGCCCATATCCCACTCCTCCTTGGTTCCACGGCTATGTGTACGCTGGCGGCTTTGGGTTCCCTTTCCTCAGGGGAGCATCAGTGCAGGTTAACTGCAGGATTAACACTACTGCTCAGACCAAGTCAAAAAAACAAAACCAACAACCCTCTCCCCACAAACAAATACAAAAAAACCCCACACTCGACAACAAAAAACAAACACACAGAAGGCAGTCAGCAGCAATTCTGAAATATGTGATACAAGTTATCAGGCACCAGGTCATCCTACTTGCAATGAACAGCAACCTTACCTTTTAAAAGAGTGTCACCAAGTCCTGTACATAACGAAAGCAGCCCTATTTAATGGGGACTGGAAAAAAAGAAGCTTAAAAGAGACAGAAAATACATAACCTCAGAAGTGCAAAACCTACCAGACACAGTGATGGTCCAGTCTTCTTACACACCTGCCACAGAGCCGGCAATGCCCTGCTCGGGCTGGTCTGACCAGCTGACATTTAGCGCACCAGTCCTTTTTCATCCCTTCTGGCTCCTCAGCTGACAGTCTGGAATAGCCTTTGGCCTCCCCGTTCACAGCACGGCCACTGGCAGCTCCTGATGTGTTAACTCCATGGAGCCCGTTAGAGCTCCCTGTAACTTTCTTGCTTGGCAAATCCATGACCTGGCACGATGACTTGTCATTGCTTGTTGGGCTAGGAAGGTACCCAGGGTCTTTCTTGGCTCGAGATAGAGCTGTGAGCATAAGAATTAACCCACAGGTGAGAATAACCACTTGGGAATACCCCACATGGCCTCGGGGAACCACCTCCTGGAGGAACACACAGTACATGTAGCCCAGGGAAAACAGTCCTAGGCTTAAAAAGAAGAGAGTCCGCTCCTTCCTCCTGTGTGTGAGGTAGTAGTACCACAGCACCACCATAGGAAGAGATGTCAAGATGACAAGTGCCAACAGGAAGTGCAGAGCCGCAACATGAAGGAAGACAGGTAACAGAACAAGAGGTGGAACAAGGCTGATATTGATCTTTACAGCCCCTGTAAACCAAGGGACACGCAGTCGGTCTGCGATAGCGTCGGCAATTCTTTCTAAACTTCCTGGGGGCAGGGATTTGCATGTCAGCCACCTGTTAGGGAAAAGCACAGATCCTTGCTAACAGACAGCCACGCACCCAAGATTTTTTTCTCCTCCTATACCTCATTTACTCTTAAAAAACTGTCATAAAGCATGAAATTCAACTGCTTCCCTGCTGACTCACAGGAACTCTCACTCATTTCTCTCTTCCTTCTTTTATGTCTAATGCAGCTGGAAAGTTTCCCAAGCAGAATTGCTGAAGACTAAGATGAAGTCCTTACTCCATAAACATGAAGCCTCTTCTACCTTTAACTTCTGTCGTTCCACAAAGGATTTCAACAAAGCTCCATCTCAGTGCAGAAGCCGAGCTACAGCATTACGGCATCCTCACAAAAAAGTTATTTAGCTGCTACAGCTTGTGTATAGCGCTCTCTGACACAAGCAATGAGGGAGCCTGCTCTGTGGAGAAACACACCTAGGCTCTCCTTTGTCCTCAGCTTTAGTTTTGCAAAGGGGTATTTTACACCGAAACAACCACCAGGCACGGGCACTCTCAGACTACTAAACGAAGCGGGTTTCATCAAGATTGATCAGGTACCGGAAACCCAGTAAGAGAGGAAAGACCAAGGGTAGACGGCCCTTCCCTCGGCAGTACGGGGCTGCGCTACGGGGCTGCGCTAGAGCCGCTGGGCGCTGGTGCGCGGGTAACCGCCGCGCCCTAACGGTTTCCACAGCGCGAGCTCCACGGCGCGCGAGCGGCCGCGCCACCTCCCGCAACCGCCGGGCCGGGGGGTGGCTCCGGCAGGGGCGGTTAGGAAAAGGGGCGCGGAGCCGTTACCTCTCGCAGCCCTCGTCCAGGTCCTCGCAGTCGCAGAAACATGCCACCAGGTGGTTCCTCTCCCCCTTCCGGTCAACGTACTCGCAGCAGCACAGCGGCTCCTCCATCTCCGCCCCGCCGGCCTCTGCCACCCCCTTTCCTCGCGCCCTTCCCTCAGGCCCCCGCCGCCGGGACGGGGCGAGAACGCCGGCAGCCCGGGACGCCACCCGCACGGCCCTGCCGCCGCGGCAGCCGGCTCTCGCCGTGCCCCATGCCCGGCGCTGCCGCCGGCCGGCGCAGGGCAGAGCCGACGGCTGCGCCCCGCCTTCCCCCCCCCCGCCGCCGCAGGTGCCTCGCGCCCGCCCGCCCACCGCCTCCACGGCGGCCCCGCCCCCTCGGCGGAGCCGAGTCGCTATTGGCTGCCCCGCCTCCCCCCCGCGCGCCGGGCTGAACGCGGAGGTGTGCGGGGGGGGGGGGGGGGAGGCCGAAGGGGGCGAGCCCCCTCCCCACCCCCGCGGGCCCATCCACCTGACGGCGGTACAGCCCAATGCTCGCCAGGGGAGGGGCGGGGCCCGCCGTGACGTCGCGGCACCTTGCTTAAAGGGCCAGCGCAACAGGTGGCGGCGGCGGGCCACTGCTGCTGTAGCCGCGCGCTGCTGCCTCCGCGCCGGTGCGGGCCGGGCCACGCGGCCGTTACGGAGGACGCGCCCTCAGCAGAGGGAGGAACGCCAGCGGGTGTGTCCGGCGGCAGGGCAGCCCAGAGCCGGCTGTACAGGGAGAGCAAAGACAACTCAAGCCGTCAAGGACACAGTCTGTCTTAAGAGAGATTTTAAGTGAAATATTATACACACACAGGCCAGTAAGCAGCTTTACGGCACAGAGGATGGATGTACACTGGCTAGGGAAACAGTTTTTCCCCCCCCCCGAACATACTTTTTATCTACCCCCGTTTTATTTTTTGCCCTGAGGAGCAGCGTTTTAAGGTTACAACTGCACACCCACCCCCATCTACAGTGATGGGGGGGGGGAGGGGCATCTCCTTAACATACTCCAGTTGCAAACAGAGAAGCCAGGGGTGTTATATAGAGGTGGTGGCTGGCATCTCTATCAAGGCAAAGGCAAAGATGCCAGCCACCACCTCTATATAACCTGGTCTGATTCCGTAAGGATCTCATCCCTCCAGAAAGTCACTGTTTCCTTCACCAGGGCAACCTTACTTCTGATTTTTTCTGATCACTTCTGTCAACCTACTCAGAAAAGCTTGAAACTGAGAGAAAGTGTTTCCCCTTCAGTGGGCACTGTGCCAAAGAAATGAGGCCCTTCATGGAGGGAAAATATTGGGGAGTGAAATTTATTTGGAAGAGCTAAAGGAACATATGGTGAAAGGAAGTCCAAACCCTCTCAGGAGCCAAGAGATATTTAGCAAAGAGGTATCAGACACTTTCCTGTTTAACTAAACAATCTTAAAAAAAAATTCATCCTTAAAGATGGTGACTTGTTTCTACAGGGTCCACATGTCTGAAAAAGCATATAAATATCCTGTAGATTTGAAACTAGCACCTGTTATTTTCCTCTGGTACACATTTGATGGATTGTCATTTTTCAAGTCAACATAAAAAGCTGGGACTGCATTAAACACAGACCCAGCTCTCCGCTGAGGGTGTTTTCCCCTCCTCTGTAAATTGCAGATCTGTTAACATGCAGTACAACTGCCTTCACTCGTTCACACTAGGACTTCAGAGCTCTGTACTTTCGCAAGGAAAACACTCCAGCACACACGGTCAGTCATGGAGGCAGATCAGAGCTGTAGGAATGCAGAACCCACCTTACTTCCTCCAGAAACCTTTATTCTCTGCAGCTGTTGAGCCGAAATAGTAAAAAGTCCAAAGATGACTGTGACAACCCCTACCCTCAAGTCCTCAATCACTCATCTTCTTTCTTCCAACATCTTGAATTGAAGGCTGATGCAGGTATTAACTCTCAGTCCTGCCACTCTGGGTCTTGTTCAAGTGATCAAAGCTTCTTTGGAGCATAGAAAGGGAGCTCTTTAGCTGTGAAGAGAAAACCATCATTCCTCCCATAACTTAAGCTACTCTGCTGCAAGCAGAAGAGGTACCCAGAGAATGAGAATGGCTCCTTTTTTTCCTTTTACAGATTCAGTGCAATTTCCTCCTCCCTCTTCCTATAAACAGTTGTCTGTCTTGAACAACCTTAATGTGCTATCCTAACGACTATATTCTGTACAGTTTATATTTATTAATAGTACAGTATGGTACAGTCTTAATACCCTGCTAGACAATAGTCCCAACAAAATGAACAAAGTGGCTTATTTTAGTCATAGTTAATGCTCACAGCAAATACTTTATGGAACACAGCAGCCAGGCATGAATTTTGTTTTAATCCATGGTCCTCCCACTGCATTTTGGGGCACAAAGTGTAATCAGATTACTGCTAACCCTCAGAAAACAGAAGATAACAGGACACTAAAATGCACCATGACTTCTAGACAGAAGTGTGATGAGATGAAAAAGGTGGTTGAATTCTCACTCCATTCTTCAAATGTTTCATGCACTGTGTTTCAAAAGGTATTTTAATACTTCAAATTAGGAAGTGTTTGGGTGGTAGAGAGGAAAAAAGGTCAAGGAAATCAGGAAAGTCATTTCTACAGTGAAGTCTCCAACACTCAAGCTTTTTCAAGTTGTGATCAGAGTGGTTAATAATAGATTAATAGCAGTTTTGTGTGCAGTGACACCTCTGAACAAGAAATATCAGAAATGGCTTCCTTCTACCCTCTTTTTGTGCGTGGGAGAACATAGAGCTAATTGATGATGGAGAGAGGTACATGTGAACTCCCCCACAGCTTCCCATATCTGAGGGTTTCCTCTGTCACATTATAAGATTTAATACAAGAACTTAAATCAGTGCATCCATAGGTTATAAATAAAAATCAAAGCCTGGATTTCCTGTCCTTCACTTGCTGAACTGCAAATTCAACCTAGGAGCTTAACAGGGCTGAATGTCAGGATCAGAGAGAAACAACAGCATCCCACAATTTCAGTTTTATATAGTGTTCATAGTATGGAAGAGCCTGGAAACCACAGCGTCAATCACTGGGGAGAAGGGATAACTCCACAGCTATGGACTCCCCCCTAGAAACATACTGTCTGTATGTACCTCTAGGAGGGCGGTACAGAGCAAAGAACAGGATAAACCCACATGAAGAAACCTCATGAGATGAGCAAATGCCTAAGGCTATGCTTTGACTCTTCTCAGAAAAGAGGATCCTTTTTGAATTACTTCAATCTTCACTTTGTCATGATGCAGAACTGCACCAATGCATCTCAATAAATTTCACCTGACAGCTTTAAGAGAACCAACATGAATATTTAATCTTGGGGGGGGGGGGGAGGGGGAATCTATCTGAAAGATGAGGATTGCCTCTGTATCATATTCAAGCCTTGGAACAAACTGAGGTGAAAGAAGTCACAAAACATTTAATCAGCATCATAAAACATCAAGCAAAAGCTATGATCAGACAAGGGAGAAGAGTTAGAAAAGGAGAGTATCATCAGAAAAGACTGGCTGACCTACCTGCTCAAGCATTTCAATTGAGTCTCTCAGCACTCCCTTTACATGCTTAACCTGTTCCTTATCATATTGGGGGATCTCTTCTTTTGATACCATTTCTGGAGATATGCTGAAAGAAATTGAAATTATATCAGAAGCACAGAACAAGCAGACCTCCATGCCTATCTACAAGCAACTTCTCTACCATTTCAAAAAAACACCCTTCTCCAAAAGCCACAAAGAAAGGTCTGCAGTTGAACTTTTTAATTGCAGGCACAACGTATGCACTTTCCTTGGTGGCCATTGCTTACAAAGGTCTGGCCATTGCTTACAACTCGGTTTAGTTTCCTCACCCTTAAAAGGACAAGATCTTTCTTAAGAAAGTTACTTTAATGAGTTCTGGAGATCACCCTGGGAAGGTCAATGCATGACTTCCACACTCATCAGGTTACATTTCTTTAAAATTATTTGCCAGTACAACATCCACGAGAGGTAGCAACATCTGAGCATCTTTCATGAGTCCAAACACAGGAGGCATTTAACATGGAGTTTAAGGGGCAGGGAGGAATTTAGTAAGAAATTTACAAAACTGGAGGCTAAGAGAAGCTAAATGAGTCTTTTACCTTTAAGATTACATTGAGATTATTCTGTGTGAACCAGCATGAAGTGAACACTTCGTTTCTGTGATCAGCACTATGATATTCACAGAACATGAGTCACAGCCAGGTGATAATTGCAAGCTAAAGTTAACTCTCCCCAAAAAACAATTTGTCAAGGTTTAGTGCTGCAGAATGCAGTCAGATACGTTGCTGGACATCAGCACAGACCTCAGAGGAGCAACAAATCCCAGCAGCTTTTGAAAATTTACTGTCAAGTTTCATTGTTCCAGATCTATTTCTTTAGATCAGATTCTGACATAAGCCAAGGAAGAAAGAAAAGACAGAATTCAACTTACTTCAAAGTGCTTTCTTCCTGAAGCTGTACATGATAGAGGGACTGAGCTGCATGCTCTATCTTTGAGAGTTTGAGAAATAGCGTTATATTCAGCAAAACCAAGAGCAGCAGACTATACAGAGACAAGAGAACGAAATCAAGTCAGACCAGGTTTAAGCCATTCTTCTTACAATGCTGCAGAAACAAAAGCTGGGCTACAAAGAGCTAGGAAGAAAAGGGAATCCCTTCTGAGCAAAAAAAGGCACAGGACAGCACCATTTCTGGGGACATGTGGGATGTGGGACAGTGCCAACAATTCTTAGCAAGTAGCTTTGTCATAGGTTGCTATTATACAACTTAAATGACAGCAGTGCCTCCTCTTAGAGCTTTTAAAACTAAGTAAATACTAGTACTTCTTTTGTAGAATCAGACATATGCCAGCCAGCAAGGTGGACTAGTTCGGTGATTCAGCATTTTCATTCTGTGCACGTCACTTCCTAAGTCATTCCATTCCTCTCCCATACCTGAGGGCAGCCGTTCCTACACTGCAAATAGCTTATCCTACCACACTACGTGCAATGTAAAAATGCAAACAAAGTATAGTAAACACCGATGAAGACCAAAATGAGCTCAAGTCTAGCCATGTTTTAATGCAAACAAGTACTTACAAGATACTCATTACTACAATGATGGTGGTGGTCCTGCTTAGAGGATCTCTTTTTCTTCCTATAGGGCATGGAAGAGAAGGAAGTTAAAAACGCTCAAGAACATTCCTAAAGGATGGCTGTAGATACATGTCAGTGCCCAGCATTTCATCCAGAAGAGCTCAACAGAAAAACACAACAGATCATGGTGGTGCACACAATACCCCAAAGTTTACTTCATGCACCAAAAGTAGTTTCTGCAGCCAGCTCAGACAAGTCAGCTGGACAGTCAGGCCCTTCCATCATGAGGGGCATTTTTCCCCTCCACAGCACGGCACAGAGAGCACAGCTCAGGGCTATGGTCACTGTAAGCCCAGATATCCTGAGAATGCAACAGTCCATCATCCCATTACTAACACTCATTCAGCGCATACGCTGCCAGTCACTAGCAGAGATACCAATCTGCAGCAGGCTGTCTTCCACTTGCTCTTCTGGCCGCATTGGCCTTGCTACCAACCAATGACCATATCAAATTCTTCTTTAAGTTGTTCCACAATAACCAACTTGGCTTAGGCATTAGCCTGAGGACAGCATTACAGCAGAGTGAAGAGCACCTGCTAGTCATCATACAACAGGGATGTGACACTAGTGAAGGACAGGTAGAAGTGTAAGCGTTCTCTCTAAACAGGACATAAGCTTGTCCAGAGACTTTTCTTTAAATTGAATTACTCGATATCCTAAAACAGTTCCTAATATTTCTATTTCCTGCCCTGCAGAAAGGGAGTATATCAAGGCTGCAGCCTGCACCAACACAGACACGCTCACCTGGAAAGGTGGAGAAACAGTGGCAGAGCTAAGCATTTTGGAAGTAATCTCAGGGAGAGAGAGTCTACTGCACATGCTGTTGATCCAAACGCTCTCTGATGCTACGCTCAGTAGTGTCTCCCCTCTTTCAAAAAGGGCATTTGCTCCTACTTCAGTGTTTACAACTCAATCTGTGTCACGAAATGCAGCGTTCTCTGGCACACACCAGTGCATATATGTTCCTCATGTCTGCAGGAGTGGTTACTGTACACCATGAGTGAATCCAAGTCAACCTGTTGTGCTTAGTGGCAGTGGAACTGCAAGAAATGCTTCAATGACACAGAAATTACAGAAGCAAACAGAAAATGGACTGCTTAATACGAAAAAGAAATTGAGTATGAGATGCTAAGGCCAGGAGGTGATAAAGTTTAAGCATCTTTTGACTCAGGCTTCTAGTTATTTGAAGAAATAAAACAATACATTTTTCAGCAACTCCCCCCCCCCCCCCCCAAAAAAAAAAAAAATCAGGCTGAATTCACTTCTGATTCCATCTCATTTTCAATCCTAGGCCGCTCTAGTGCACCATTAAGAGGGATTTGGGGGGGAGGAAAGGCAGGAGTTGGATTAAGTTTGATTTCATGAGATACTCATCATGAAGTGAAAACGCAGGGCCCATATCTATTTTACAGGAGCTTGAACACACTAAAGCATTTGCTACCACACCAATTAGATGAAGACAGTGAGTGAAGACTATGCACGCAAGTGTTCCTCTTGCACCATTTTAAAAACTAAGCTTTCTTGAACACACTTTTCGGACAACATCTGATGCAAAAATTCCTACCTACTATGCTGCCCTGTGACTCCAGTCCCATGTCACCAGAGGAGTGCTGGGAAGAGCGTTTGGGAAGCGATTCTGCCAGACTCCGGTGTAAAGTGCGTCGTCTTCGTCTTAGGGCAACTAATTTTCCAGAATCTTCTATGGATTGATTGATTGCATATTCCTCCATTAGCAGATCTGATTCTGCAGCGAAAACAAGGCTCCTTAACTTTCCATTTGAAAGTGAAACCTGGAAAAAGCCTAATGCTGAAGACTGAAGTGAGATACAGTGGGTGACAGTGAGATAAAAATATAGGTTTACCTTCTGGTGAGTGAACTTAAAGCGGATAACTGGCATAAGTTACACTTTAACCTGTATTACCCAACCTCTTTACTATACTGCACTTAGTATGCTTCTCAGATACAATGCACATTTATCTTGTGCAGGATGGTTTAGTGGATATGCTAGACTGCAGTTGGAAGAGCACCTCCCAAGACACTGTTAGACTGAGACTAGGAATTGTGTTAGCCTGCAAAGCCTGCAGCTACAGCTGGACAGGCTGTTAACAGGCAGCTGGTTCAATGGGAAGGTGGGAAGATGAAGATCACCAAGACTTTAGAAGTGATGCAGACATAGCCAAGGAGCCTGCCAAATGCCACAGCTTCTCTTTTCACCCACACTCAAGGAAATACTTGGATTAAGGGCAGACACATGCAGTTCAGAGTAACAGCTTTTCTCCTGCTCCTCATGCTTCCTTCAGAAAGCAATAATTGACAAGGTATAGAGGAACCCTTTGCAAGCATTAAGCCACAGGCTTCTCTTCGCAGGTATACTGAGGAGAGGAACTTCTGACTTGTAGATTCCTTTGGTGTTACCTTCTTTTCACACCATTCCTCAGGGAATCAGGTTTGACAGATACATAGGGAAGACAGACTTCTTATTCCATCACAAAGAGGAAAAGCCTCACCAAGTTGTTTGAAGTTCTCCTGTATGCCTCCCCAGGTGTTCTTCTCAATTACAGATTTGACAAGGCCCCATGGCTGTTTTTTGTACTTTACTTCTGCAGAAACCCTAATAAACAAAGTGGAATAGTGAAAAAGAGTGCTCAGCTAAGTGGCACAGTGGTAACAGAGATCTCTTATCAGAAGCAGGCCTCTAGCCTATGTCCATAATCTGAAATACCAACTGGAACTGCCCTGGCTTTCCATCTGAGCAGCACTTACATTGAAGCAGGGAAAGAGACAGACACTAGCAAAGATAACATATCTAGCTAAAACCTCAGGGGATTAGAACCATGGGAAACATTCTGAAGTTTGTTTTCCTTTCAGATTCAGAGTAGCAGAGAAAATTTGCCTCCTGCAAAGTGTTCTGACTGATGCAAAACATAATAGGCTTCAGATCAGAAAGTCTTGCTTCTTACTCTACATGTGCATACATGAGGTTTTACATGGGCACAGCAATGGCAGCAGGTGAAATTCAATATTACCACTCATATACATACCAAAGGATCAAGTTCCTACTCAAAGCAGATGGAAATTAAACTGTCATGCTCCCAGGAAGACAGAAGGGAAGTCACATTCCTGCCTTGCGTTCCCCAGGTTAAGCTGATCAATAATGCTTCAAGAATAGAAAGGAATTGGAGTGTTGGTCCTAACAGCTCACTAAATCCCAAAAGCACTTCATAAAGGACAAAAGGATAAGTTTGTTTTTTTTAATGTAAATAAATCAAAAACCGCTAACCTTACTGGAATACACTTTAAGCTACTTTAAATATTCATCCAAATCAACCTATACCCACTGAGTTTCTAGCCTAACAGAACAGTATGTTTCAAATGAAGCTTTTGAAACATTTTAAGCACAGTACATAAAGCCAGCTTTAACAAGAGGCTGTACCTTCTGTTCTGTACATGCATGCTTTGCACATTGCATTCAAACTCAGGTCTCTGCTCTTACACTATGGTTGTCATATGTCTCAGAAGACAAAAATATAGCCCTCAAAGAGGAGGAATGACTCACTAAGAGTCATTCAGAAGGGTTACCCAGGGCCCCTTTCTTTCCCTTCACCCTCTCCCCTCCAGAGACGGTGCTAGTCTTCAGCGCTGTCATCGCTTGAGATGAGCCAGCATGAAATCCAGGCTTGCCTACCTTTCTGGGTAATCAAGACTCGTGAAGATAAAGGTCTTACAAAATACATCCCACAAAAAGCTACTAGAAATTACATGATCAGGAAGTCTGACATATACAGCGAATATGGAACTTGATCACATCTGGCATTTTGCTTTTGACAAATGGGAAAGGAAAGGGAAGCATCTTTTAAGACTCCCTCATCTACCAGGATTCTAATGATGGAAGACTGGTTCTTGAGTACCCTCACTGCAAAGACAGGAAGCTGAGAGGGGAAGTGGAACTTCCCTATGAAACTACTCTCCTCCGATCTCAGAAACAGTGTACACAATATCTTGTCTGGCTCGAATTTATTCCACTTAGACAACTACACTCTAAAAAAAAAACCACGAGGCTGTTTAGAACCCAGACCACGTTCTTGGAAATGAGTTCTGTACATTGTACAGTCAATATAAGAGCTTGTTTCTCACTGAAATAATCAGATCCAAGGACAGCAGAGATAAGATAGGAGACATTACATTTATTTTTCAGAAGAGATCTCCAACTTCAAGAGGAATTGGCCTATCCTACATCGCAGGCAGATCCTTTCATAAGTGCATTTCAGTGACCTATAACATGCATGCCTTGGCTTTTCCCCTCCCACTGTGCACCACTCTGGCTCACCGTAATCGACACTTGTGACTGGATGTGCGGCTGATGTAGTATCGGTTCACAGTGTAGAAGTAATCATGGTACGGGACATCATGGGTCAGCACCTCTGCATCCACCTGATAAGACTGACCTTTCTGGCTCTGCTTATGCAGGACCTACCCATAACATAGAACAGAAAGAAAAAATTTGTTAGTGGTGTCCACTTTCTCCTCTTCAGCCTGAATTCCTTAGACTAGATTAACCATCTCCAAGTGAGCTGGAGTGCATAAAAAGCCTGAACAAGCACCATAAAACCAGTAAAGAATGGCAAGCATAGGTTGGGTGGGGAAAGAGAAGATGCCTCCAGGTAGAGTCAGCATAGGCAGCAGTGGTACTAACCTCCTTCCCCATTGCTGTTTCAAGTGCAAGATACAAGACCAGCCACTGTGTCATGGCCACAGCTCTGCTTTGAGCTTGAGCTATAAAGAGCTTCATTCCACCCCACCCCCCTGCTTTCCCCTGCAAGTCATACAATAAGAGGCTAATACTTCTTCCTACAGAGTTTGTGGGAGAAGTTCACACCATATGTAAAGGTAGAAAGCCCGCCTCTGACTATCAGCATTTGCTCATCGAGGGTGAGGTGGACATCAAACCACACTTAGAGATGTTTTATATAAACTCCATAGCCACACTCTGCTCGCTGAACTCTGCTCCAGTCAGATCTGAGATTGCAGAGCTGACCTCTCCCTTACTTTAGGGGAGACTGAACACAGACACACACACGCACACAGTACCTGCTTTTCAGTCGCAGTTGTGAACTTCCCGCAGAGTGGATTGTTAATCGTTATAGTGTAGGTCAAAGTCCTCAATTGATTCCCACTGGTATCTCTATTCCAAGGGGTTGATACAGCATCTAGATGACAAGTTATGCATGCTAAATCACATGCAAAAATGCATTTATGTGCTAAATTACCTAACGGCATTATTTCTATCCTTTCATAGGAGAGTCAACCACAACCAGTTTAATAGCAGCAGCAGGGACAGAGGCATGGTAAACTGACTCTAAATGGTTTAGAGTCTTGCAGGAAAAGGGAAATTTTTACTTCACTGAATGAACAAAAGTGAGACAATAAATATGGCAGCTGAACCTGATGCTACTGAAAGAAAAACTTAGCAAGGGGGTGTGGAGAGTAAGCAAGAAAATGAAAATATGCCATTTCCCATCTGCTTAAGGAGTTGAATAGATTCACTTAGCATTTCCAAAAGCTTTTGCCACTTTGCCTTCAAAGCCGACACTGAATAAATATTACCCTTTTGGACTTAATTTTCTGTTCTTATGATCTCAATGAATAAAATTTACTCATCCAGAAAATTAAAGCCTGTGAGCATCATTCAGGAGGATGCAACAATTTATTCTATGTGCCAGCTGTACAGATTCCACTACCTCTGGGACATAACGTGGTAAGAAAAAACCCCACACAATGCAACAACTTAGTATCCTACCCAAAGCTCAGGCATTACGGTTGCAATGTCATGGTGCACTGTGAAATGAGGTTCTACTCTGAAATACGATTGATCTAAAACAACTGGCCAGCTTTAAATATTCTCTTTCATAGTAGAACATCAGAATTGCAAAATTCATTTTTAAAGCAAGGAGAGACTAAAGTTCAACTCAACCCTATTTAACACTTCTCAGAGGCTGAAAATCTCAGGACATTTTATAACATAGATAGGACATTTTATAACACAGAAGCAATATATTACCTACTATACTCCTGGAACTGAGAAACCTCTGCATGAAGTGGGAATTGGTGAAAAGGATTTCAAACATCTTGTCTGCAGTGATGTGGAAAACTCTGTTTATAAACAGTCTCCCATAGAGATCATTCTCAGAGACAGTCTCCTTCACTGCTAAGGAAAGGCAGAGAGATTAGGTTAAGAGAGTAATACTGTGAAAAAAAATTCCTAATGCTCTAAGCTTTATTACAGCTCAAGCCCTTCCTAAGCTTGCATCAGCAATTGTCTCTCACTCTCAGAAATTTAACAAATGATGTGCTGCTGTCACAGTTCAGTAGATTGTCTGTAAAAGTAAAGCTCAAGGTTGATTTTCTAGCTGCCCCCCCCCCCCAATTATCTCCCTTTACAAGTGTAAGTTGATAAGTCAACATCAGTCCCATCACTTTAGTTCTCCCTTCAGTGCTTCACTACTTCTATAAGAAACATTTAGGAAGATGAAAAATTTAAATTAAAATGCGTTATTGCACATATTAAATGCTTAATATGTGTTACTGCACAAACTACAAGGCAAAGCAAGCAGGACAGTGAAAGCATGTTAGTTCTCATTTTCACCTGTGGCAAGTTAAAAGCAATATTCTGAAACTAATGTCTGTAGCATCCACGTTCCAGGAGACGAGCTACAAACTCACACAAACGCACCCTTTCCCAACTGCTTCTCCCTCTATATTTATTATAGGCAGAATGCAAGAGGTGCCCTACTCCACTTTACAGTAATAAAAAGCACCAAGATACTTCATCATCCTCCCCTATTTCAAGCCACTGACGAGCATCCCAGTGGTTTATTGTGGCTGCAACATTGAGTTTTGCTATTTCTGCTTCTTGATGGCTGCTGGTATGACTCAGCTTTGTGGTTTTCTCAGCCACTCTTGCAAGAAATAAAGGATAGAATTATAATCCTGAAGGGAAAGCGGCTTCCTGTGCCAGCCCCAACTCAATCTGCATGTGTTTTAGAAACAAGTTTATCCTAAGTTATCATCAAAAACCCAAACAAAAACAAACAAAAAAAACCCCACACACCACCAAAACCAAAAAACATTACTGAAAACAAATCTTGGGGAAGAGAGACAGAAGTCAGGACAGCTAACCTTTCAACTGATAGAAAGGACTGCTCAGGGCTAGCAAAGGTCAATGCCAGCCACCAGCACAAAGGTAGCTTGAATATCATGCTATAGTTCATTAGCTGCCTATAGCTAAGGTTACACCACTTAACATTACTGTTTTGCAGCAGTCCGTATTGATAAATGCAAATGTAGCAACCAAACACCATACAAAATTCCCCAATGAAACTCAGTTCTGAGCCCTAGCAGACTAATATTCTAATATTGCGTCTAGCCTGTCAGAAGTTTCTGTAATATTCAAACATCTGTCTCCAAACAAAAGTAGTCTTTGACCTAATCAAGCTTCAATGTAGGACCCCAGAAGTGATGCTTTAGTGCCCTATTTTTAGGCTTGCACAAGAGATGGACTTCCTGCCTGTGCTACGTTCTGCTTATGAAACGTCTACTCAAATTGCAGGGTGGAACAGAAAGTGAGCGTGTATTTTAGGAGGTCTATTTAATCAACCACTGTGTAGTCACTATTTGCTAGCACACAGCTTCTGCTGCATAGAAACATACTGCAGGGATCCAGAAATTCAGCTTGGGTTTTCTGCCTGCGTTCACTGTACTTCCTCTCAGAGCTGCACCTCGTTCTACCAAAATTCAGTCTCTGGGTGAACTGTAACTTTGATCTCAGCTAGTAAGTCCTCAACATTATAGACCCCTACCATTTGAGTGCGCTCCCTTCCTATCTCCTGCTAAGAGATAAGTTGTTCTGGTGTTGACAGGCCCTCTGACTACTGCGCATCAGCTAACTTGCCAGGAGTTGGGCAGCAGATAATTTGAACCTAGTTACTCTGGCTGCAATTTACTCAGCCGGCCTTTGACATGGCCAAGGAATCATTGCTACCACTTAAGAAATACAAAGGGCCAGTCCCTATCAAGTTACCATGCACGAGATGAGCTTTGACAGCTGTTTGTTTGTGCTAGCAAATGCAAGATAATACAGACTACCTTTGCCCCAGTGAGGCTTAGCTAGATGACACAATTTTACGTTTATCTGCAACACCTGAGGACAGAGTTTTTGTGCTGATGTGTTGTAATTTGGTAAGCCACAGCGGCTTGTTATATGCCAAAAGCCCATGCACTATTATTTTAAGGTCCAGACTTTTATGCTGGAAGAGAAAATATCCCAGTAGCAAAGTCTCCTCCTTGCACTAAGCCTTAAGCTACAATGAACTCTGATCACTTTGCTCTAAGTGAGAGCACTCATGGTCTATAACATCTTTTTTTCAGCAGACACAAAAGTTCTATTACCTATTTGCCTATGAATTGACTATTTCTTAGAAACATGACTAGATAGGCAGCGAGCTGCCAAATGCTCAAGAGTATCCATTGAGAAAGATGTTTTGACATATAGTCTCTGTCAAGTCTTGAAAAATCCATGGTGTTACCACACCAAACAGTATTTTCAGAAAACCCAAGCTGAAATTTAGGTTGATGCATCCACAGTGGCTGATGAGCCTGATGTTAGGATTCAAATAGCTGTTTTTCAGAAAGCCTGGAAATCTTTCAGACTTAGAACGTGCATGTGTTCAATGCTTCTATGAACTCCGCATCTGGGGAAGCTGCTAGTCACCACGTGCAGCAAAAGCTCGACAAGCTTCAAATCACTTCCATCTGGGACTCTCCAAGAGTATCTGCAGAAGTCCCAGATCAATCAGTGAGTAGAAGCAGTAGAACAACTAAGAATAAGTGTAGAGTTCACCCACTTGCAATCCGAGTAGAATAAAAAGCTTTAAACGCTTGTTTCTGCTTCAAATAGCACGCATGTTTGTTACCTTTTGTTTTCAACTCACACAGGTAAACCTAACTACCTTTTAGGTTTGATATTGCTCTAGTGTTTGGATACTTTTTACACATTATTTCTAAGACAGTCTTAGGTAATGTTTATGAACAAAACGTATCTACTCGTGCAGACATTAGTCTAACCCCTCAACTTTTAATGCTCTTCTAGCCCCTCAGCAGATTGTGATAATCAACTGCTACCTCTCTCAGCCCAAGTATACTTACAGATGGATCAGAGATACCATCTGAGGGTAAGAAAACATCAGATTATTCTGACCAAGGTAAGCTCCCTAGGGACCAAGGTCTAGAAGCAAGCGTATCACCCACCCAGAGCATCCTGGTTCAGGATAAAGACAGCAAGTTTGTTCCCTCCCCCACTACCACCGTGCACTTAAGGCCATTTTCATCACTGTAAGACAAGCTGTGAAATGCTGTTTGAATATAATACCATTAGGCACCAGTGCTTGCAGAGGTTTGAAAACTTCTGCAGCACTAGACAAGATAAAGTTGGGGGGGGGGGGGGCAGAGAAAGGGAAAAAAGTTATTTCTGTTCTTCAAATTCCCATTAACTGCCAACAGCTCACAAAGCTTAAAAACAAACCACAAGCGGAAAAAAAGTGCTGAACCAACAGCAGAGACTGTCAAACAAATCAGTAAGAGGGTTGATTTTTCCAGGCCACAGAGTTGAGGACAGACAAGGAGAGAAAGCTTATATACACAGAAATCTTGGCACTGTTGCAGATTTCTATTCCACTGGGGATTGGGAAAAAAAATTACACACTGCATGAAGAACATGCAAATTGGAGACCTTAACAACCAGAAACACTCCAAAATTAAGTCAGTAGAATCTCCTCCTAGAACGACCATGTTCCCCACACAACCTATTTAAAGACTGATAATGGTTAGTGGTGCTGGTACAAGGAACTTTCCTATACTTCTAAAAATTTAATGTAAACTTCACTGGGAAGAGACACTGAGTAAATTCTGTGAGAATACCAGCTTTTCCCAGTTTATAAAGTGAGATTTATCCCTTTTGCCTTTACGCAACTCAAACAGATTTCTTCTAGACCCCAAAGCAACAAATACTTGACACTTATACATTGAACATGCACTTCAAGTAGTTTGCTCAATGTCAGTAAGATAATAGGACTAGTCTTCTTCACATACACTGTATATCCAGAATTCCACATCTTGAAATAAGCAGGGCTGAACTCATTTCAACCACCCCATATGTCCATTATCTTCCAGCCCATATATCCCTATCTGCAAGGAAAGGGAGACCATCACTTTACCCAGCTCTCAGTACCACAGCATAAGCAGTTATGCTTTCCTGCAGATAACACATTTAGGGTTGATATGAACACAAACAGTGCAATAAGTCTATCAAGTTTACGCAAGGAGTTCAGAAATTTTATGATGTCCCCATACACAGTAAAGCTTTCTAACTGAAAAAAAGTTTTCCCTGTTCATGTTTTCCCCTTCTTTGAAATATTTTTATGTACATCCTTGCTGCATGTACATACATACAAAACATAGTCCCCTGAGAAAATTCAGAATCTGTTGATTCTGTTTTGGGAATATATATTCCTATGCTTGAGCTAAAACTTGTTTTCTGAAATTTAGACTTAAGCTGCAGATACTGTTCTTTAGCTTAACCAACAAGCTTTTGTCAGGCCCTATGGAACCAAACAAAAGCACCAAAACACATTCCATGAAGCCAGTGGTGCACAGTCAGAGACCCCCTCCCCATAAAGGGCGTGAGAATCACCTAGACCAAGGGCACTCATGTTGCCAAGGCTCTGACATTCTGGCTTTTTGTGTCAGGTGGACCTTGGAGTTGGAAAAATGAGAGTCTCGAGTTTGCCCCTCACCTTATTTGCCAGAAGGCCTCCGTGGGCAGCCCGAGTATGAGCCAGAGGACACAACAGATTAATCAGCATGGGTAAACCTTTGCCATGTGGGAAAGCTAGTTTCGTTTGCATGAAGGAATTCACCTTGTAAGAGTATGGGGACAACTGCAACAGAAAACAGACAGAGAAACAGAAGAAAAAAATTCTAAGCATGAAGAGGGGAATCAGAAAGAAAAGACTAATATGTTGCAGGACTAGAAAATCCTGCTCCGAATATAAAACACATTCACCTTAGGGGAGGGAGGAGAAATAAGAAAAGCAGCATGAATTAGGTGTCTCTTTTAAAGACAGATATCTGCAGTTCAGTATATTCTGTTTGCTCAACATCAACGCATGGGTGATAGCTAGCCTTTGCTACTATTATTTAGATAAACAGCAGCAAAAAAAGACAAGACGACTATCTTCAGTTAGTTACACTAGAGACCTTTTCCATAAAGGGCCAAAGGAGAAGATCTGGTATTAAGAGGACTAAGAGGACAGCAGAACTGCAAAACAACTAAAACATTAGAAGGCTGAAGCTTATAGCTGCTCTATGAAATACACCTATGACAGAGGAAACTAAATAACTTACGAAGCTTAAGTGTGTAGGAGTATGGTATATCCAGCAACATCTTAAAGTATGCCTAGACTCACAAAAAATGATACAACTTGAACATGTATTATGAGTGGAATTTGAACTCAAGTGAAAACAGAAGCAATGTTAGTAAGCAAAAGGTAAGTTAACTAATTATAAAGTATATCCTCAGGTAAAGATCATAACTTTAGCAAGGGGCCAATTCAATCCATGACTTAAAAGCCTTCCTGGACATCCCAGTGCTGCAAAGTTAATAGCATCTGCAAGGACCTTCATTTGCCAACTATGATTGAAGGGATGAGGTACAGAGTTTCTCAGCCAGGTTAAGGGCTGGCCTCAGCCGACTATACTGTTCTACTCCTGCCAACATGTGATGAAAGTAAGTTATATCTTAGCACGAGAGAAATCCTTGGCTACATCTGAGCACACTGCTGCTGCTGAGCTTTTCTGTCCTTCACTTGGCTCACCAACTTCCCATATGGCTTTAGAATCAAGTTGGGTTGCATGTGCCTCATGCTAAAGGCAGTTACAAAGTCCATTCTTGGACTATTTAACAGAACCACTGCTACAGCTTATACATCATATACATCAGCACTTCGAACAGGTATGGCCCTTTGGCACAAAAAAGTTCCCTGCCGTAAGAGGAGCACTCACCCTTAAGAGAGCTGGATTTGTCAAGGGCTTTTGGGGGAATCACAGAACAAATAACCACAGAATTCAGCACAAATCTGTCAAGGATTGTGTCAGGATGACACAGTCACAGGATAACAATCAAGACAAGACACACTCCAGCCTTACTCTTCTTCCAGGACATAGTATGAAACCCCATACCAAAACCCCTACGAGACTTACAGCTACACTTTTCTAGGGTAAGAATTGGAAGGGAACTATGTAACACAGCCAAATTATAGTCACTATGTTACTATGGTATCCAAGCTCCTTCTAGTCTTGCACTGGGCAATGAATTATGAGAATAGTATAACAGAATCCACTGAGATACTAAGTCTGTCGGCATGCAAAAAAGTGTAACCTGCTCTAAGTTATCTTTAATATTTTAAGGTTTTTCATCTTCAGAGCAGGATTCAGAACATGCACAATACATTCCTGACAGCTGGAAGTTGTCTTGCCTGGACTTCAACCACTTCCTCAATTCATTCCATCAGTAACATTGAAACCTATGTCTTAGGAAAGTAGAAGCATTGGAAAAAAAAAAAACAAAGCAATCTTACAGAAGTTTCAGAGCAGCCTGAAACGCTTCCCCTCAGTTCCCAAGTGAAAACAAAGGAAAGGAAGATATTTGAAATTCTTGTGAAAGCATGGAAAGTAAAGAAAAAGTCTTTAAGAAATAATTTCCCATTTTTGAAGTTTAAATTATCAGCAACTCTTCACCAGTCAAAGGGGAAAGAAACACAACTACAACTTGTTTTAGTTCCAAAAAACCCCAATAGCGTTGAATTCAGAAGTGGAATAAGATACAAGGAGTTTCTGTTGCAATTCTGTGAAACAAGTGAAATGTGTTTGCTAGAAACGACAAAAATCTTTTTAACTGGCTCCACAAGAGAGGACGTACATAGGAGTCAGTTTGTCATATGGCTTCTCAATTGTTAGTAGACTTACCTTCTTCGCTGTCTGAGGCACTGCTCTTCTCTGAAAGGTTTTCATTCTCATTCAGATCCAAGGACTTTTCTGAGGACCTGCTCCTGACTAGGTTAACAGGTTTTCTTTCTGAGGATGGAAGAGGGCTCTTTATTTGCTTCTCACTCAGGGACTCTTCCACCTGAGATACCCAAGAGAAAAAAAAAGCATCAATAACTACTGGCCACAACAAAAGTTACTTTCAAGGAAGAAAGCCATATAAAGGAAGCCACAAGGTCTATCTGCTCACTTACCACACAGTCAACTACTAATGCCTCCCTTGTTCCCCTCTCCCAGCCAACCTCCCCTCCTCCTTTATTTCAGACTCTTCCACTTCACCCTGGTAACAAGCTAGACTTGCTCATCTGCACTGGTATACCAAGAGCTGCCATAAAAGGAAGGGGGGAAGAAGAAAAAAAGAAAAAAAAGAGGCAGTTTACTCGCCTTCCAGACCCCTTGCACCCACCTGCAAGTTTGGTCCCCTTTCCTGCATGAGCGCTAGCATTTATTGGCCCATTAACCTGACAGATTATTCACTTAATGGTACAGTTAGTTTTCTGCCATCTTAGCAAAGGGTCCAACCATCCTGAGAAGAAGCACAACAAAAGCAAGCAGGACCTTCCCTTTCAGCAGAATTAAATAAGCCAAATTATATGTTTGAAAAATGCTCATTTTACAGGGCTCCACTAGCCTTTGGCCACACAAAAGTTAAGTATGATGGCTGTAGACTTTTTTTTAGAACACAGAAGCAGGACATCCCCCAAAACTTCACTCAAAGTTGCAACTCTAACCCAGAACTTCAATACACGTGGGCTAAGCTTATCAAAGCACGCCATTATACACTCCAAGCAGCATATGCTGGTGAAACTTCGTGTACAACGTTTGTACATCTCAAAGTATCACCCTAAAAGCTTGGCCACTAGCTAAGAGCCATGATCTTTATTCTAAATTTTTCCTCACAGCTCCCATTACCTTCAAGGGAACAACAGTTGGAGATCAATTGTGCCATCCCCCAAATGCAGGGTTACATGGATCATAATTAATAAGATCAGGCCTTCCCAACTAAGTAGTTCTTATTCACCTGCAATGCTGTCATCCCTAAAGATTATTCAGCACTGACTGAAGAGGTTTTAAAAAAAAAAAAAGACAAAAAACACAAACACCCCGCAAGCACATTAGCTGCTTAAACAATCGTGACCACTTCCTGTACTCCTGGGCTTTCTTCAAAATAAAGATTGCCTTCTTCTGTTAATGGTCCCTCAGTTGCACAAAGAAGGTGGGTGGTGGAAAAATAGAGACAGACATGCATTTGACTGGAGTATAAGCATGCAAAGATATTCCCTCAAGGTCAAAAAAATAAAAGGAAGACTGCATCAGAAAAGCAGATCAGTTACAATGCTCCCACTGAAATGAGCCACCATGGCTGAAGCTATTCTCAGTCCCACAACAGGAACTAAGACAGAAACCAACATTTCTATGTCAAAATACTGCTCCAATGAGGATGGAAGTGAGAAAGTAGCCAACTTGGGCAAAACATTCTGCTCGAAAGGCAGCACACAGATCCAGACCACAGTATTTTGATAAAGATTAGGGATCTGATGAACAGGTGGGGCTCAGATCAGCACTAAGAGCAGCCCCACTCTGCCAGGCACAGAAAAGGGAAGTCAGGCTCAAGTCAGAAGATGGGGGAAACAGCTCCTACAAAAAAATCCCTTCAGTATTTCATGGAAGAGGAATTTCTGCTGAGGTTTTGAAGCACCCGTGCTGCAACTCTTAAACATAGTTCTCCTGTTTCTATTCCTCCTTTCCCTCCCTCTTTCCCCCCCCACTTTTTTTTGTGTGTGTGGGGGGGGGGGGAGGTAAGAGTGAGGGGGCAACACTAAAGAATCTAATGATTTAAAGATTCATCAACTGTAATTAAGGATGTATCATTTCTTCCTTATGTACATCCACCTCCTCAGCTGGTCTAATACTGCTAAGCTGTGTCAAGGCTTTTCTGTTTTTAGCTATGAACTGCAGGCTCCAGGAGTGGAACTCCCTGTAAGGTCTCCCACCTAAAAGGGTAGGGGGAAGGTGGTTGAAAAGACAGGCAGTAAAAGGTGTTGCCTGCACTAGAGAAGCACACGTGCCATGGCTGGTGTTACACAGACATTTTTTAGTCAACTGTGAACAACTATTAACAATACTATTTTTTCCAAGATTTTACTTGAACTATCAGCCAACCCCTCCGTTACTTCAGATCTGATTTTTAAAAGAGCTCCTGATTTCCTCTGCTTATCAGAGCAGTAAGGGAGGGGTTAAGCCTGTTTCCCTTGAATCTTTGAAGGGTCATAATGAGGGTCTTGTGCCACCAGAGCAACACCTTTTGATAAAAACATTCCAAGCATTACCATCCCCTCCTATTGACCCTGTGCTTCTAGAAACATGCTGCAATCCTGGGCTCTAGAAAGAATGTTGACATTCCTCAGAAATATGAGGTAACACCACTTATAGCTGAACTGAGCCATGTATTTTAGTTACCTGAAAGAGTAAACTGAACTGTTTACTTACATGTTTATCAAGACTGCAGTGCTACACTTCAATTACAGGTCTTTAAAAAGACAGGCAGAGTGTTTTCTGAGTCTTATTCAAGGCAGAGTCTCGGGATTTTTCCTTGCTTTCAGATCAAATCCCTGGGCATTTCTGTTTACCAACATGCCCAATTAGATTTGGCACCTAGAAGAGATCTCTGGGAGCAGCACCCAGTAGGTAAACATAAAACGCATCTTTTCCAGACAAAGCAGGTATTTTAAAGTGGTTTGTCCTTGTGCAGATAAGGCTATGTAAGAATAACCAAACAAGGCTACCTGGGTAGCTTTCAGTTATCCTGGACAGCCTGAATTCTAGCAGCATTCACAATCTTACCAGGCTTCTGCTACAGCTTCCCAAAAAAACAGTGCTTTATCCTGCTAGGATTTCCATCAGGGTTACCCAACATCCTACTAAGCTTTTAACGTCTGACAAACCCTAACACCAATATTATTTGCTAGGTACCAATCCGTAGCCATTAACTTCGATTTCTGCAAGATCTCCTAAAGCCTACTTAATTCCCAAACTAGTTTGGGCAAGTAACAAGAGCCAGAAGAATTATATGATAGTCAAGGACTACGATAGGCATCTCCTTTCCTCCCTCTCCAAATTTTTAAAGACAGAGACAACAATTAGGTACCCAACTTCGAGTTTAAGAGATGCCTTAATACAGGTTTCCCCCCCCCCCCGGTATTTCCCTTGAGATATCTATTAACCAAGAGAAAATGTCTAACCTTTTCACAGTACAACTGTACATAGCAGCCTCGATGACTGTGCCAGACACTGAACACCTCAGATACTACCACTAAGGCACTCCCTCTCCCAGCCAGCTCATTGTATTCATAAATTCACACATCATGAAAGAAAACCATGGTCACTCAGCTTTAACCCCCCCAAGAAGGGAGGGGAAAGCCCATCTTTATGGCACCAACTTTTTTTCATCCTTTCTGAAACATTTACGAAAGTTTAATTAAAAACAACGTGTACATTCACAAGAGACTAGAGTTAACCTCCAAAGACAAGGATGCAAAGCATAAACTACCCTCTAATAAGCCTTACCTATTGGAGGATAAAAGGAGGAGATAGTCTTTAAAGACAAATATCTCAGAGCAAGCAATACAGTGACGGAAGTGAATGAAAGCATTAATCTCAAAACACCTGCATAAAGATGCCTGGGGCCCCTAGCAAGGTGGCTAAAACATAGTTTGTTTTGTTCTACATCTGGGAAAACCAAAACATAAGCTTTATGATGCTCTTGCCAGGTTATGCAGTGAATTACTGATAAGACATTGATGCTTTTTCATTTCTCAAATTCAAAAGCACAGCCTTCTTAATCTCCAAAAGTCTAAGATATTCTTGAAGTCTAAAGATATTCACATTCAATTTCTGATGTGAAAGCTTTCTAGACTATCATGATTTTTCACAGACTACTTTAGAGGGTGTCATCCCCATGCATCCTTATGCTTTTGTACAAATGTGCAAGTTATATATGCTCATCAGCTAAAAGTAGCAAGAAAGGCTGCGTCACCACTTACTCCTGGCAATGTCTGTCCATTGAGCGACTCTCCTTCTGTTTGTAGAGCGGGTTCCCGAACTGAGCCAGTCATTTTAGGTAGCTTTTCATCCTTTTCCCCAGAATCATCACAAAGGCTGGCTCTATCCAATGCAAAAAGGAATTTCTTTTTGATTTTTCAGTTTTGATAGCTCCAGAAAATCTTCTCATGTATTTTTAAATAACGCAAAGCCATGGCTTTTCAGTCAGTATAAAGACTACCAACTCATTCTTCCCACATCCAGCTAATTAACCTGTCAAGCCCCATTCCTCACTCATACCACTTCTCAAAATTCGGCTTCTGCCAGTAAGGTTAATAAACCCCAAACACTGGTTAATCTGAGAGAAAGCGAGTACTGTGGGAAAATACTAAACAGGTAGTCTCAGCCAAACTCGGGAAAAAGATGTTTTAAGAAAGTTTAAAACAAAAATAATGTTTCCTGCATCCCTTATTACAGAGTCACATTGTAGTGCATTTTTATAGAAAAAGACTAGGAAATATTTAATAGAACATCTTTTGAAGCTTATAGTGAGCTTGGAGGATTTTTTCTACCACATACTCAGATAACACAAGACTAAAAAGGAGAAAAGCTACATGCTATATGTGTTTTTTTTCCTTTTAAAGGGTTTCCTTGGTTTCTTGGAACAAACACCAACCTGTGAAATTTGTTTTATTCTAATAGGGAAGCTTTAGTTTTGCACATATGTGTAAATAAGTAGCTCTAGCAAACTTCACAGTTAGATTCTCCTAGTTTCCTAGGAGAACTAGGAGGACTCAAATTGAGCATAATACAAAAATAAGCTATCTAAAACAACAACTCCCAAACCAGATAGGCTTCAGGAAAATAAAGCAAAGAGTTTCAGTCTCCAGGGAAGAGAGAGGAGGAAGTATCTGAATAGCTTACAGAGTCCCACTCCATTTGGCCCTTCCACATTGTGGAATGGCATATGGATCCTGGCTAGATACTATCACGAGAAAAAGCTGATATTTAAGATATCTTGCCCACCCCACAAACAGATCCAGGGACAGCAAGTTCTTCCTATCTCCCTCCCCCTAAGGGGCCTCAACTCTGCTGCTAATACTTTCAACAATAAACATAATTAAGTTTTTATGCATGTTCAATTTTCTTTGCATCCTTTTATTATAGGTTTGATTTTCCTGGTAAGGCTAAAGTAGCACTTTGGAGAAAAAAATCTCTAAGGAGGACATTGCTTTTCCATGAGTATTTCTATAAGTTTTGTAACCTCCTCTTACCGAGGCTGCCCGTTGTCCTCGGACGATGAGTGAAAGCTCTCCATCTCCTCGGTATTCAGACCCAACTCAGAGCCATAGCTCTGGTGTACCAGCTGCCAGAACTCCTGCTTGGTCAGTCTCTGAAAGAAAGCAAGCTAGTCAAGAACTGCAGTATGGGACAGTAAGCACAGCAGCTAAAACAGTAAGTTGTTTGAATTACGCCACACCCTTTAACCTCACTTCTGACAAGGACTAAAAGCACTTAGCTATCACATTTCAAGACTGGATTTCAGCATTTTGGGGAACTGTATTCCTGCCTGCTCCGTGCTCAACCCATCACTGTTCAACCAATAAGGCAAACATTTTAAAAAAGGTATTCCAAGGAAAAAAAACAAATACACTTGTAGCCACCACTAACTTCTTAATTCATCACCAGCATTTTCACAGTTACCTTCAAAGTAGCTCCCTCTTGAATTTCATGGGATATGGCACAAGATAAGACCAGTAGCTAGCAGACAGCAGAAACCTCCTCTTTGATTTTGGACAAACTGCTTAATAGATACATGCCTCTGTTTCCTCATGATGTTTAAAGCACTTTAAAAGTGGCGACAGGCTAGCATTTGAGTCTAGCAACAATCAATTGCCCATCTTGCTGAGGTGGGACGGGAGATACTGGATTTGGAAAACGCCAGACTTGCCTCAAGACTTAAGAGGATTGCCTTAGTTCAGTAACAGGGCTAGCCTGACTCTCAGCCAGCAACTCTTTTCTTCTGCTTTATTCTCCCTCTGCACTGCTCTACACATTCCCACAACTACTGAGATACATTTAAGTTCTCTTGGATCATCAGGAAAGTTAAGAAAGTGAAAGTATGACAAGCTCCTATCTACAAAGTAAGCAACTGATTTCAAAGTTCACTTTTCCGGGTCGCCACGGGCTCAAAAGAATGGGATTTAACAGAGCTCAGAGAATGATACTAGCAATCCTTGAAGACAGACACTGCACTGGAAAATGAGCCTCAGCCACAATCCATATTGATCAAGGGAACAGAACTTTGCTAATGAAGCAGTAACACAAGTACTGCTTACTATTTGCATGAAATGATCACGTTAAATACCCATGCATTATTTAAAGGCCTTTTAAGTGATCCTACCCTCTTCCTTGCTCCACCTGCGGAGTGCTACGCTACCTGCGATTTTAGGCAAACAAAGAAGAAAAGGATCATGCAAAAGGGCGACTGTAAACGCTCACCTACGCGCACTGCCAGCATTAAGCCGCGTAGGAGTCATGCGTGCCCCCCGCCGCACTCCAGCACCAGGCCCACAAGCGCAGCGCTGCGCGGGCGCCCAGGCCGCCTGGCACCGCTGCCAGCACTGCCCCGCAGCAGCGGCAGCCCGGCCCCGCTCCCACTTCCTGCTCGGTGGCGCGGGGCGGCGGGGCCCGCCCAGCCCGGTAACGCCCCCGGCAGCCTCGCGGGGCGGGCCGGCCCCCGCTACGCGTGGGCCCCACGGCACATAACCATACAGAGAGCCACGGGTGTGCAAAACCACTGAGCTTCCACATATTGCATCGGCCTCACTTTCTGGAGACGCAACGTGGTGCTAAAATGCACGCAGCAGCAGGCGACCACCTTGCTTTCTACATGCGTGCTCTGTTTTTGGAACAGTAGCCTCTAATAACCACAAGTAACTAGCTATAACTTTTCATGACATGGCTAAAAATAAGAGGTAGGCTATTGGTTGCAAAATACAACTTAGGTATACCTTTAGGCAGTACACTTTTCTACCAGAAATTAAAGAATTGCAACAAAACTACCTCCACTGCCACTGACCGCCCAGTATTGCCCCTACCTTATTTCAAGTCCTAAGAGATGGCCAATGCCACTAATTAAACTCACTAATATGTTCTGCACCAACTGGCTGGCTAATCAGGCTGCCCTTGTACAGGGAGTTCAGTAGTTTGAGGAGAACAAAAGAACTTTAAGCTATGCATTTTTTGCATCTATAAAGCTGCATACAGTGTTACTATAAAGTAAACCTTATCAAGTTCTGCTTCTAGGAACAGGAAGCTTGCACTCTGTGAAACAAAGTGCTCAGTTATGCTTAGCTAGATACAGTAAACCGTCAATGGTCACAGTCCAACATCAAATCAGACTTGCTCTGCTGTACCAGAAAAGATGAGTTCTGGAGGCAAAGCAGTTTACAAATATTTCCTGGGTCAGATTTCTGTTCCTGAGCAGACTAGTTTGAGGAGTTCTGAAGTTTAGAGTTAGCTCTTCAAACAAGGATTACTTTGCTCACTCAAAGTAACAGCATATGCTAGATTTTTCCCCCTCAGTTCTCTTTGTATATCAAGATTATGAGAAGCAGCTGGGACACGTTCTTGTCTTTTCGGCTAGGAGCTAAGAGACCAATATTTTTGTTTCATGCCAGTCCAAGTGGTGGCACAGAGTAAGCAACACTACGGAATACCACTGACATAAGCAAAGTTGCCGATTTTTACCCCTTCGGGCCAGATGCAGAAGTAAGGATAAGACAGTCCATATAGGTTTACTCCAGAGACCACTGGCTGCCCTGCCACCACCCAGGCAACTCTGATGTTGCGTTTTGGCTGATCACTTGTTCACAGAATAGTGGAGCCAACTTTCCCTCTAACACCCTGGCCGTGAAGATCAGAACCAATCCCTGAGCAGTTTTTGATCTCTGCAAGAATCCTTGCTGCATGTAAACATGGAAAGAACGCCCCTTTTTCACTGCCTTGCCTGAGAAGCTGGCAGGGATGGCCGTTACCGCTCTAGCACATTTGCTTCAAGAACCCCAGTTCGTCCAAATTTCTGACCCCCTCTCACACCTCTACACTTACCTGCTGCAGTGTCTCTGGGGACAGGCGCAAATCTCTACCCACCAGAGCACAAAACAACAGGAACATAAATCCAACTCTAAGGAAGAGGACTCATGGGAATTGAGACTAATTAAGTTAAGATCTTGTTCCATTAGAAATAAGGAACCCTGTGTTGGTTTGGGATTTGAATGACCTGCCTAATTAGATTTTAATTTACTCCTTCTCCCTCAAACTGGTGGGATATTTGACACCTCTGTAGACTTCAGGAAAATAAAGCAATGGTATAATGTCACTGCTGTTAGTTTCCATAAGAGCCATTAGTAAAGTTGCTTTACCAATTTAGAGAATCTGAATTTTGGTTGATTTTAGTTGATGAACTGCTGTATTATTGAAAGCCTCAGTGGATGTGGAAGCAGCTATCTGTTTTATCAGGGCTGGTGTCATGTCTCTTCAGGACCCATGTTAATGACTCCTCATTTTCCATGATGCTTCCCTTTTGAACAGGAGCATTAAAGAACAGTTGCAAGTAAAAGCCTAGAAGACTCCATTTGATCACATTTTGCCCTAGGAACAAGTAAAAGTGGAATTTTCCTCAGAAGAAACAAGTCTTTGAATGGGCATTTAAAAAAGAAAACCTAAGCAGCACTGTCTTAAGGGGAAGGTACCCACAGATTCCCAGAGGAACCAAAGGTGAGGGGCATCAAGTGCCAAGTGTTGCCCTCTAGAGCAGGCTTTGAAAAAGCTGAGCTAGAGAACTGCAACTCAGCCAGGAGGGGACCAAGAGCCCTAATAGAACAGTAACACAAACCTGTCAGAGAGGGATAGATAACTCTTGAGGATCTAAGTAAGCTGAGGCACACAGTAGCATGTAGCTATTTACTGTTTCTCTTGCAGTGTAAAGCAAGCAGCAAATCACTTTTTAAAGACAGGCTGACCTTACAGATGGCTATTTGTTCAACTGTCTGGGACACACGATACTTAAACTACAAACTACAAGGCAGAATGGCCACAAGATGGAGATCTGGGAAAGGGCATGTTGACCCTACCAGAGACTTGAAAGGGGTTGTTGGTGAAAGCTTGCAGGGGTGAAAAATTGACATTAAAGCAGGTAGGACACTTTTCAGAAGCAAGACCTCATAACGCAGAATCCATACCTAGGAAGTATGTTGAAGAGGCCAAAACCAGTGACTGAAAATGACCAAGACAGAAGTTAATTTGAAGTACATGCAGGATTTGGATCCAGGAACTTAAGACTGTAACTTGGGTGTTATCTACCTCAAGGGGCACAAATCAGCACTGTTACAGCTGTATTCAGATTTCTACTTCAGACAAGACCAGAATGACTTTATTTCATAATTTAGCAGTCGGATGTCACCTCCATTATTGCCAGAAGTACTCCAGAGAATAACTAGATTATCTATAGGCTTCAAAATATTTAACTGCTTGCAGAAGAAACATTAAAATCAGCTCCTTCTGGAACTGGTTACAGAGCATGATTTGGATTTTGTCACGAACCCCCAAGTTCTGATAGGTTCCTTTTGGCCACTGGGCCTCAGGAATCCCAGGCTTTACACAGGGTGTTGTGTACCTTGTCAGAGCCCCAGAGGGATGAAGCACTTTTCACATGTGTATTGTCCCCAAGGGGGAAAAAAAAAAAAAAAAAAAAGCAAGACTGCAAAACTGCTTGGATGCATCAACAGCTTCCTTCTAGCAACTGCTCAGTGGAGAGCTGTCATTGCAGTGGAACCCAGCTTTGGCAACTTCAGTTTCTACTCTTACCCCCCCGAGTCCTCCTCTATAGCCTGATCTTGTTCGGATTAGTAGTTATCAATCATTAAGTGGGCTGAGAGGGATTCAAATTCAGTTTAGCAGAGAATCAGAACTCACTATTACATTGTAGAAGCAGGAGTTCACCCTGATAGAAATTCTGTTTCAGGAAGTAGCTTCCAACATACCATGATGAAAGAAAGCCACCATTACACCTGATGGTAGTTCTCCATTTTACACCTGAAAACCCCAAGTAGGAATCCACGTAAGAGACCTACCTCCTCACTGAAAGGTGAAGAAAGAGGCAAGAAAACTAATGGAAAGATTAGATAGAAGCAATATAAGAAAGTTCCCAAGCTACCCAGATGCATTAAACTGACCACTGATCCCTAAAACCTGCTGGTTTAATTCAACATATTTAACATGCAGTCCACGCATTCTACTTTCACAGCTCTCCATCCCCTCCAAATCTATCCATTAGCCACTACTCTGAAGGGAAAAATTGTTGCTAATTTGACACTCCTTTCAGTTGCAAAGAGTAAAAATGCAGTGAAAAAGCTAACCCTAAACACCCTAGAACTGTGTTGCCTGTTCTAGACCCATGGGTGGGTCTGTACACCTGAATGCCCATAAATTCACCCCTCAACATGGCATCAAACTGATCAATAAGTTCCCAACTTTGCCAAGACAAGGTTAGGTCCAGTTATACCGGTTACATTCAAGTGAGAAGAGGACAAGTCACGATGTGAAGACACGGTTATGATGTTACAATTGAGCGGTATTTGATTTGAAGAATAGGAGTTTCGCAGGAAACAGATGGTTAATTTTGCCTTAATAGACACTTTCCTTGCTTTTCAGTTTTTTGTAAAAAAAAAAAAAAAAAAAAGTGCCTGTAGGCTACCTTAAAATTCATCTAACTAAAAAAAAACGTGTGTGGGAACTACATATAGAGTAGTGCAACAGCTTTAAGCCTTTGGGGACTATTGTAGTGCAGTGCTATATACAGATTATTTCAGGGTTCAGTTGCAACTGTGCTGAAAAATTAAAACAACAAGAACCATAAACAGGAAGGAATTGGTTTACAAGAACTGCATTGTTTACAGTGATGCTTTGCAACAAAAGTGTCATTACATTTTTGGAAATAAGATTAGCTTAAGTGCCACAAATTGCAATATAAATCAAGCTAACTAGCAGAAGTCGTCAAAATACACTTCCATATTGTTCAGCCTGCCTTTGTTGTGTTTATTCAAGGTCAGGGGAGTTGTAATGACTGGGTTGGCAAAGGTTTAGCTAACTTATTCAGGAAGGTGCCTTAGGCCTGTTTGTTAAAAAGGTAAGAGCTTTCATTATGAAAAAGCCTCCTGCCTTTTTGGTCACCAATTAGCCATAAGAAATATGAAGCAAATGTATGCCAAGTTAGTAATACATGCTTAAGTTGACAGCTAAGAGAAGCATGCAACCTCCTCAGTCATCTTCAAAGATTAAATGCTCCATCAAAAGCAAAGCTGCAGATGGCAGTATGAAAAAGAAAAGGTAGGAATAGTTTATCTGGGATTTCAAGTACAAGGAGCCGAATGAGAACATCAGGTTAGAATTCTGTATAAGAATGGAAAACCTAATTTCTTAAGCAAAGTCTCTTATCCTCCAAAGCCACATCTGTGTATGCTAGAAAGATCCTTTTGCTATTTAACTAACCATGGGCACCAGCACCTGCAACCTTACCTTATCCAGCAACACATTCTGCCATAAGCGGAAGATGCTGAGGTAGCTTCTATCTCTTGCACTGAATGATGTGAAGAAAAACTGCAGGAAAAATAAGACACAAAAAAAGCTTACTTGCAGGAATTTGCTGAAGAAAACCAGAATGTTTCCTCGTACCCCACAGTTGGGTCAGCAATGGCTTATTCCTCTCACTCTTAAACCTGGGCTCATATTTCTCATACTCCCAAAAGCACAATACACACACCACTTTTCATAACTGTTTGAAGCTTACAAGAGCTACCTCTCCAGTATCCACACAGTGTATACACTGTGTATATAGACACATTTGCTCTTTCGGGCAAACTGCAATTGTTTGTACCTTTAGCATAAGGAAAGGCCTCCCCTTCAACTAAATGAGCAGTTTAATCTTTCTCCCACTTCCAAACGGGACATGGAAACAAACTGAAGAGATGCGTATGCCTATTTCTCACAGGCCAGAGCACTTTCCATCCTTTCTCCCCATATTCCTTTTTAACCAGTCTTTTCACATGAGAAAGCAACTAATCATTAAAATAGGATAACAAATTAGATGCATCATTTGCAGTATTAAAAAACCTCTTACTCCAAAGAGTATTTAAGCAGAGAAAGAGAGGCTTATCTTCTTTGATGATGACAATTAGTATTTTAGAAGAAATACAAGAAGAAACAGCCAATTCTGAAGCAGCAGAGATTCACATGGAACAGCTACAGATTCACCCTGGAAACTGTCCTTTTTATCCAGCCAAGAATAATTATTATTTTAAAGTGTTGTCAGAAGAAGAATCATGAAGTAAGTTGTCCATAAGAGCATTCTGCTTCATGCTTTTCATTTTTTTTTTTCCTCTTAACATATGCAAAAAAACTACAGCTCCTAACAAATAGGACTGTGTTTTATGAGTAGTTTTCTCCATGATTCAAAACCCATGGTATCACAGTTCTTTTGTCCTCATCAATTCCTTTTTCCAGGAGAATTTTAAATCCAGTGTTATCACAAAAACACTAAATTCAAGGAAGCATATTCTGAAAGAGAAACCACTGAAAACACATAGACAAAACCCTACAGAAAGACAAAGTCACACCCCCCACACATTAAGATTTCAAGGCACAAATCCAGAATCAGCAGAACAGACTCCCTTACTTTCTGGCCCCGAATCACCACTAGTAAGGGATTCCCTAGTGAAGCTATAGTTCAACTATGAGGCTGATATGTACAGGGACCAAACTACCAAGTCTTTTTTCTAATCCTAACCGCCTTGAAAGGCTTTACATGGAAACATTTACTCACACAAATTAAAAAAAAAACACAGCAAGTGCTCTGCCCTGGAAGTTACCATTTAAAAGAAAAGTGTTTAAATACAGCTTTTTCACCTTCTCTCCTTTTGTTGCTATTTGTATAGCATTTGGAATGAGCCGAGCAGTCTTCTCCTTTGTCATGAAAGTGATATCCTTCAAGGCAATAGAAATCTAAGCAAGAACAGATTTAATAAGACACGTTAAAAATAACTGTCAAGTCTGAAAATCTACAAAGCCATAGAACATGCAAGAAAAAACATCAAACTAACCCAAAGCACTAGGATGAAATACAGCCGAGATCACAAGGGCAACTGCTATCTCCAGCTGCTAGCCTTAATAACAAGTACACAAAACTTGGAACAAGTTACACACACATTAACACAACTTGAGAGTTACTTCCTCCTCTTCATACTAGGACTAGGGAAGCAAACAGTTCATTTACTTACTTCCATTCTTACAGTGTGACATAAGGGCAGAGGGCACGATCCCAACCACACACAAGCCACATCGACCTGGAAGCTAACCGCCCCCCAGTTACGCTAGACAAGCAAGGAATAGATGAGAACACAGACCATCTTGTCTATGCTACTATTGCTCACAGAAGTTTGCAAACTTATATGAAAATGGACTAGATTATCTGCAGATCAGACATTGCAAACAAACCTTCCTATTTGGATGTGTTTGCCTTGCATATTAGTAATTGAAATGTTTCTTTTAAAAAAAAAAAGTGTGGTCTGACTGGCAGCAACATGCCAGGTCTGTTCAGCCAAGCACCCTTCCCTTGAAGATATAGGGATGCCTATTTGAGCAGCATTACCATCACTACAAATAATCATCTTATAACTGTATTCTCCAAGCTTAGATGCTGTACTTCTCTTCAACCTAGAGAAGAGAATATGAGATTGGATCTTGCTGTTTTCCCACGCACGCAGAAGAGCCTCCACTTACTACCTCTGTCCACGTTAACAGAGCCTGCTAAAGAGGTCCCAAAACCTGGCTCTGCTTTGTAGCTCATGAGCTCAGATTGCCTGAAGGTATCACTACGCTATTCTGCCAAGCAAGCGGGAGCAAGTTACTAGGATGTATGCCATTTTGGCTGGAAATAAAGGAATTAGTCTTTCAGTAGCTTAAATATGCAAGACTGACTTCAAAAGGAGATTTCTTCCCTCCTCCCCCCATAACTTAAGCCTACAGTTAAAAAAAAGAAAAACTGTCAATCATCCAATCCCTCTTTGATGAAACTAAGCTTGGTTTTCTGTTAAGTACTTCTATATCTCCTGTCTTGAGTACATATGGGCGACTTCTTGTCTGTCCTGTGTACTTTAGAGCATACAGAGCAGAATTTAAGAGATTAACTTAAGATATGAGTGTTCCGACAACTACAGAACACTTTACCACATCTCTATCAAATCTAGGCCACCTTGCATTTGTTATTCACTGACTCATGCTACTTCTACTGCAAATGCAACAACTGCTTGAAAAAAAAAAAACAAACAAAAAAAAACCCTTTAACTCCTTAGTCTAATTTGACAGGAATAGAGGTCCAGCATGCCATGAACATCTGATTTTATTCATACTGACCAGAAGCTACAGACCATAGTATAGGAATTGTGTCCAAAAAATCATTTGGATTCTCCTTAGCTATCCTTAGATGCTGATAATTCACATGTGAGACTAAACTAAGGTTCAACACTGAAGATCGAGCAAGGCAGCACTATGTACTGTATCACACTCCTGGCCTTACAGAAAGACATATGGTAAGCCTCTTTCTAGAGGAACTTTTCTGGGTATGGAGTTAAGAGGCAAATTGTTACACAAGAATGTAAAAGATCAACTTTAGCATAGGAGGGGAAAGCATAATTCCTAAACTCCTCCTTCCTGTGCTCAGTAACTAAGCAAGCTTACTGTAGTACATAGTAAGACTACAAGACTACTCTTGTTTCATGATGCAACAGACTTGCACTCCCACTCAGAGGTACAGGCTCTTCTTTTCAGCTCAATGTTGCCAGCAGGAGATTGACAGGATAAGAGTCCCTCAACCAAACCTTAAAGCTGGATATTCTAGGATGAAAGAGACATGGAATTTAAGTGAGGATTATAAGAAATCTTACTGTGGTCTCCCATCGGAAAATGTTGCTGTGGAAACAGAGCCAGTTTTCTGAGAGATATAAACGTCCTTGCAGCAAGATATCCTTCTGCAGCGCACAGGCATAATCTATGTATAGAGGGCAAGAACAAGTTTACTCACTTATTGCAGCTCAGTAGACCCAACTATGTTAATTTAGAATGGGATAAGGGTATTAGAGCGTTTAAAAAGACAAAACAAAAAAAGACACACAAAACAGCATTTCCTTCACTCTTCAGAAGGCACACTTGTATTGGGTTGCATCCAGACCACTGTTTTCAGAACACCCTGATGCTTGAATCAGCAGAAGCATCTGCGGGAAGATAGTATTCCACATTCAAAACACTGTGCATTATCTATACTTTCAGGGAAGATGTATTAAGCAAGATCAGGAGTACCTATGAGAAGTATTCACAAGTCAAAGTGCCTAAACAAAACAGAACACATAAATGACATTTTATACTATATCAGATTATACTGTCAACTCCTATGTAACAGCAGCTCATACACTGCAGTAAGTAATCATTTTCTACTAAACAGATCCCATCTAAAACTAATCTCCAAAGTGAGACACAAAAAGCAGCTTGAAACAATCTAATTCTTCAGGCAGGAGATATTTTCAGAAGCTCGCTCTGTCATTTTTGTTATGATATTGCTTCTGGTCGAAACATTCCTACTAGGAAATGATTTCATCTTGAATGCACTTACCCATTATCATATACCTGCTAATTAAGACAAGAGCAGAAGATTTGATTGCACTTTTTTAAAAGTCTTTGAAAGAGCTTACATGATTTAAGGGCATGGAGATTCAAATAAAAGGAGTTTTCAGAAGCACTGAACTGAGCCTATGGACAAAAAAAAAAAAGTCAAAGCTCCCCTTAGCCACAATGCAAAGTTAAGATGGGCCCCATTTAGAAGCCCCAGTCTAAAGGTGGTTATCTTACATATGCAAAATACCCAGAGTGTATCATGAACATCCTGAAAGAACAGATGTATCTAAAACTTAATCAAAGGCTGTGTTTGCACTTTTGAAAATCCTTTTCTTTGTTATTATCTGAGCTGGAATGTTGATTTCCTACACACTAAGAGGATGAATACAGCCCTTCTGAGTTGCAAGAAGTACAAAAGTCCCCAATCATCCTAACTTCATGGTAAATCTGCATCTGTAGAAGCTTTTACTGCGATTAAGAATTTTTGGATTTCCCTTCAGATACTCAAGTGGAAATCAAGTTTCTTGCAATAAATATGAGGCATATATACAAGCCCTTGAAGATGCAGCTGCAAACAGCATTGCATAAAGCTGAAGGAAACCTAAACCAACAAACAATAAGCCTATACTGTAAAAAGTTAGGAAAAGTCAGAGAACAAAATGGCCAGAGATAGGAGAGGGCACATGAAGGGAGTCTGAGGTTAAGGACTTTAAGAAAGCAATACCTGAGAAGCTTGTATTTGACTCCTGGGTTTAGAAGGTTTTTCCACAGGCCTAAAATAGTTGCCTAATATTTATGGACCATCTTACTCTTTCTTCTTCTTGCACATACTAGTCCGACACCTCTACCAGAAGCAACAGCACTAAAAGAAAATACCTTTCCTCTTTTCTTGCAGAGCTAGAACATAAGGATTTCCCTTGGAGCGTAGGGTAAGGGATAAGCAACATGAGCCTCTTACCTACACACACACAGGTGTCAAAGGAAGAGAACAGCATTTCTCTTTTCAAGTTTTCAATTCCAGTAAACTAAGATGTTGCTTTTAAACTACATTTTCAGATAAAGTTAGTGGTGCTCCTTTAAACTCATTTTGAAAGCCTAGATTATTTCTCTTTTATACAAAGATTGCATGAAGTATAATTCCTTTGTTATAATATAGTGCTCATTACTGTGACAGACTTGCTTTTTTTTTTTTTTTTTAAATAGCCAAGTTAAAAGCAGGAGCAGTTACAATTCCATTGATAAAAAGCAGCAAGTAATTGCTTCTCTGAGCATTGTAAAGCTTGTGATAAGTTCCTCTGTATCAAGCAAAGGAACAGCTCTTTGCTTGGTGAACGCAAAGGTCCCTCCAAAGGAATACTGCTTTTATGAGGTAAAAAGTAATTACATAAAGTAATGACTTTACTCCTGATGGAGCAGGTGCTACATTGTTGGGATTAACCCATCAGTAAATCTTCCATCAAATCCTAGGCGGTCTGCTCATTGAGACTATGCTTCACAAAACGTCCACTGCTTTCTAAGTCAACCCTATGCAAGGGGAAACATGAAACTGAAGCTTTGAACTAATATCTTTTTCTTCTGCCTTACTTCTGCACTGAATTCAAGTATTTTAAAAATGCAGAAGGCATCTCAGAGGATAAGATAACTGCTTCCTTCCAAGGCTGGAAAAGGATGCAGGAATTTAACTGCTTCTACATGAGTAAAACCTCCAATTTCTCTCACGTTAACCTAGGAGGAACTCGGGGTGCTGCAAGCACATACTGACAACCTCTCAACATTGGCCTTAAACGTTGCATAAGAGGAGATTAAGAAAAGTCACAGTGCCACCTTTGTATAAAAAACAATGACCATCTCTTGGGCAGTATATTTGTCATACAATACGCAGGCAGTGCAGCCAGGTTTACTTGCAAAGCAGGTAATAAAAAAAGGGGAACAAGGTGCATCACTGTATGAAAGAGGGTAGGGTTAGATACTTCCCATCTTCGGATTTTGCAAGAGAGAAGAACTGAGTCAGAGTTCAAAAGGAGAATTTCAGTGTCAAGAAGTTATGCAGCAGGGCCTGATACTCTCTGGCACTTGTTCCTCTACCTCACATGCTCTCCTCACCACCTCTGCTCTTCCAGCTGAGCTATACTTCTCTCCCTGCAGCCTCACTGGCATCCTGTCATCAGCATATGGATAAGCTAACCTGGCATACTGGGTTATAAGGGGGGGGGGGGGGGGAAAAAAGCTCTCCTCATGTCCTAAGCCAATCCAAAACTGGCAGCATTTGTATGGCACAGCATCAGGTAACATACTTCATCTCAGCATGACTTACTAGCTTGGACAGTAACCACAATGGCATAAACTGATGTAAGGCAGAATGTGTTTGCGTCTATCCGCAATATACCTTGTTGACAAATCCATCACGTACATCCTGCCAATCAACAGCATTAGACATCCAGACAAGATGAAGATTAGCTTGTGTTATTCAATGATCTCCCATGATGAAAGGGGTGTGTAATAGCTTCCAGTTAAGTAATGAGTTTTGTGTCCTTACACCACAACTGGCATTTTCTCTCTGAAGAGATTCTTTTAAGTTACAAGCACCTACTGTTTCACCTTCAGCCTCAGAAACCACATTAACCAAGGCGTTCATGCTAAGAGCTTAAGCTTATCTCCAGGGAGCAAGGCAGATCTCCTGCTAAGCACGGCCCACCTGTTTAACAGGGCCACTAAAGCAGCTTCCCTTACCTTTTTGTCCAAGTACCCAATTATTAAGGCTAGGGAATCACTCCCTCCTCCTGCAACTTCTCCTATAACTAGCTGTCTCTGAAGTAAGAGGGAGGATTCTTTAAACATTCGTAGGACATAAAATGAATGGGAAGCAACAATGCTGCAAGATGCACCGAAATGGTTGTCCATGCTGAAAGGAGCATAATACAAATCAATGCTTTTGGATTTAACTCTGCCTCTTCTCACACTTGCACTTGTCCACGCAAATGATGCTGAGCTTGTGCTCAGTGTACACTCCAAACTGCATCCTGCAGGGTAGCCCTTCTTTCCAGCTTGGGACTGTGACAGCTGTTAGTTGTCATGTCCACCACTGTCAGGAGGGGTTTTGTCACCCACGAAAAAGTAGCACAAGGAAAAGAGCTTGTTATCTTAATAGATCTGACCTCCCCTCCTTATCCAGCTGAACTGGAGGATTCTGTATCTTCTCCTTCACTTGTCAGCCCCCCAAATGATTGGGGGGCACAAAGCAAGCAGTACAAGAGAGGAGTCCAGACCTGACTTCCCCGATACTTGTTCGGAGAAGGGAAGAGAGGAAGGTGGTCTCAGCTATATATATATATATTTTTTTTTAATTATTTTTACATTTTATTTAACCTCAAACAAACAAAAGCCAAACAACCTATACACAGAAAAGATACAACAGCAGTGAGTGTAGTGTGATTTGGAGTTAACAGTCACAAGATAAGTAATTCAGTGTGATTAAATCTTACCTACTACAAGTCTCTCTGAATCTGGCAGATGAGAAAACTGTCTCTTGAATTCCTCACTCCTGTATTTATAAGTGGAACTTGAGAGCTGCAAGAAAAAAGTAAAAGGTTGAGCAAGAGATTTATTTTCAGTCATCAACTGTCTTTAGACTGGACCTGTAATTGTATCTTGATGAACAAAAGCATCAGAAGACTGGAAAAGAATAGGTGATACGTAAGTGTGTTCGTGACTATAACTTTATGCTTCCTTATGTAACAGTATGCCTCCAGTATTTAGGATAGGATGGCCCAAACTCTTCCCTGTAGCAGGCCAGAAGTCAATTATGAGGCATTACAGGTGTATGATGGCAACCTGTTCCACTCACAGGAACAAGATAGCCCCTTGCAGGGTTAAGTTTCTCTTCTAGCACAAGATCAATGAAAAGGCAGCAACACCACAGCACAGGAGGTGACAGAGCGGACCGAGTCATCACAGAGGCCGCTAGCCAGACACAGCCTAGAACACCAGTTTCTAATTGGAGTAACATTTCAGGAACGTTACTGTGCAGTGGATTTTTTCCCACTTGCTATATTTTGACAAGGAGGAATAAAGGCCAAAGTCCCTTCCTGTGAACACAAATAGCAGCACCACTGTCACCTCTTGATTTCTTGACCTGTTCTATGTTTCACCCTATATCTAAAGAAATCACTTTCTAGGGCTCACTTAAGACTAAAAATTGAGTGGTAAACTCACAGCAGAGAAGTATAATCTTGATGTACCTTAGTGGCTCGTTCTTATAAATGCATGCCTCTGCTTCCATTCAAATGGAGAACTTGAGAATTTTCTCCAGGAACTATTCTGCTATAAAAGTCCTATTTTCATTATGCAGTAATAACAACATAATGTTCCTCCTCCCCCTCAAAAAGATGGTGGCTACTTAGTTTAGAGGCCTTCCTAACTAAATGCTGTATAAGTCAACAATTCATCCAGGCCACAGCTAAAATGGAAAGAAGTCACCTTCAAGTGTTCCCAAAAACACAGTATAAATATATTATTAAAACCTCCATTACAGCCTGGATTTTGTTGGGTTTTTCAACAGCCTTTATAAAGATCTTAACAGTCCATGGCTGCTTCTCTGCTTCAGCATCTGTTTTTTTTCCAAAACTTGATACTCACAACACACACATCTTTGCATCATAAAAACAATGGCTATTTAGTTTGGGACGGAAGACAGACAAGAAAGGAGGTAAGAGAACCACTTTTTAAGCATATGGTCTTGCAGCATTTTTACTAAAAGAATCTAGTTTTAACACACTCCTGCAGCACACAAGTTGGTCACTGCCCTGTAAGTATGACTTGCATTTGTTTTCAAAACAATCCCAGAAAAATGCAAGATTTACCTGTGGCTTGAATTTATTTTCAAAAACACTAGTCCCAGTAGCACCACTCAAGGATCCACCTCATCAAGAATCCCACAATTAAGATTTTGCCATTTTTCACAATAGATATTCTTACTTCCCATGGTTCAAGACTTCCCTGGACACTCTCCTCCATACACATACTACCTGTGATGGTCTGTGGTCTACCTACATTTGAGACTCAAGCTCTTTAGCCGCAAGAACAGATAAGTATACTTCAAGGTCAGATATTTAAGCTAATATAGTACATGTGAGGGCCAAGTCTCCCTGACTTAGTTCAGCTTTAAATAGAAGACAAGCTCCTAAATGTTACCTTCTTTCATCCCCAAAACAAAAGTCTCCATGCTTGACCACTGGTTAATGCATACTTGCATTACAGCCCTTAGAATACTGGTAGACAGCAAGAGGCAGGGGTGAGGGATGTGGACAAAAAAGATCCTCCCCCCCACCTTCCGAGGAAAGTAAGCACGAATGTTTCGGGTGCAACGGACAGGGCAAACTGTTAGACACATCCCAGTAGGCATATGCTTCCACAGTTCTATTTCAGCCATTTCTGAGATTATGAAAGTTACATTCTTGGAGAGCATGTGCTCTGTTAAACTAGATGGACTATGGCTTCTTGGCCTTGTCACATTCTACCATGAAACGTATGCTTTCAACTGATCATCTGAAACAGACATCTGAGGACTGCGTCACTTTAAAGACATGAGTTCTTTGCAATTACTCTGGAAAAAGACAGAGGAAGAATTAAAAACTAATTGAGATCTACTGAAGTTTCTGCCTGTGGTTCCAGAGGCTCTGCAGTTTACACAGCCATAGCTTAAGTGATTGAAATTTGAGCTTGTGATGACACAAGAAAAAGGGAAGGCAAAAAAGAAAAAAGGCAAAAGGCAAGCAGCCTGCTTTAAGTTCCAAATAGACAATGTGAACTTTCTTTTGCTATATCTTCAGGTCTGATTTAAGAAGCTACACTTTTAAGGAGAAACATATCCTTTGTCAGAACAGGCTGTATACAAGAGATAAAAGCTGTACAAGAGCTAAGCATTTTTGTTGTTACAAGACAAAAGGACTCGGGAAGGGAAGAACAGGAATACTATATTATCATAGACATTTTTATTAATGCCTGACTCTGCCAGTTCAACAGCTCCAAGAATCAAAACTCAAGAGATCTTAAATTCTACTTAGAACTGAAATTTTGCTGCAGCATAAAACCTGTTATCTCTCTGTAACTTGTCTGAGAATCCCTTGTTGGCATATAGAAGCATTCTTTGTTGAATGAGTGAGAAACAGGCAATAAGAAATCCTTTTACTAACTGTAGATTGTCCACTGAGCTCCTAGGACATTTCTGAGGAGCCTGCTCTGAATTCTTATCTAATCAGCAAGAAAAAGGAGCATATTGAAGTTTAAGCTTATCTTTTCCTTATTTTGCATGAGAACTAGCTTACTTAGATCTGTAATGTTTACAGACTCAGTACGTGGCTTAATCATTAAGAGATCAGTCAATGGACTTAGGAAACAACTTAATCATTAAGAGATCAGTCAATGGACTTAGGAAACAACGGGGAAAGCTTCAACACTGACACTATCAACTCCCTCAAAAATGAAAATAAGACACTTCCATTTCTATGAATATAGTATCTCTCATATCACCATTATCGTATTCAAGCTGTGGCAACATTTCAGACAGGTTGTCACCTTTGAGCTACAGAAGTCTACCACCTAGTATTGAAAGAAAGGCATAAACTCCACACAATACAGCGTAATTTAAGAGATGAAAACACAACTCATTTTGAACACATGCACATTTCCAAGTTTAATTATACATCACCATGCAAATGCTTCGCCTGAGGCTAGTCTAAGCCATTTATGATTAAATATAGCATATCCATAAAGAAAACTACTAAGCCCGGTCAACAACATATTAACATTCTATCTGAGGCCATAAAATACACCAACAGCCTACAAAAAGAAAAACAGTATAAGGAGAAGAGTCCCTTCAGCATCATCCAGAAAGTTTTGGAAGGCAGTTATGTAAGAATCATACTGCTGCAAGATCTGAACCAGGAGGTTGTCCTGCCTTGTTTAGGAAAGCATCAAATTCCAACTACATGGACTCAAGGTTCCAGAAGAAGGCATGCTAACTCTAATAGCATTAAGTTATTTATACAATGAAAGCCTGTTTTAAAAAAAAAAAAACTTTCACATTTACATCTTCAAAGCAATTCAAAGAGGATGCCACAGATAATTAGAGCTGTTTAGTGAAGTGTGGAGAAAAATTACACCACACCTCCTCCCAAGAGCATAGCAGAAAAATGCTAATCATTAGAAAATTATTTGATTGCACATATAACTAAGCATGCAAATAGTCAATCAACCTCGGCAGAACAATGTGCACATTTTAAATTTGCTAATTGCAGTGATAATTTTGCATTTACTTTGTTAGTGTTTTGCCCTTGTTTTGAGACACCACAAAACCACACGCTATCTGACAATTTGCATTCAGTATTTGAGACACACAGGTATAACTGAGAACAGGTAGGATGACCTGATCAAGAGTAGTACAACTCACATGTCACCTCATTTTAAGATTCACACAGACCTCCCACTGAGCATCACAGTCCCATTATCAGTTTCTGTGAAGTGCTTGGGGCCCCAGATTCAAATAAGCCCATAACACAAGCAGCCTGATCTGTTCCTCCCTTATGCTCAGAAGCCTCGTTTAACCATAGAAATATGGCCAACGACACAGACAGAGGAGCAAAGCCATGAATAAGCAAGCAGATCTGTGCTACTCTACCTCTATACCCCAGCAATCCACTTAATGACGAAGATGACCTGTTGGGTCACTCTCCCAAAACAGGAAAGTACGCATCAAGTTCTCCTGTGAAGTTCCTGGACATTGTCTAAAATAAAGTCAGAGGTACTTTAAGGTTAGGATCGAAGTACTTTTGAATCCTGCAGTGGCACATTAGAAATGCCGTAGTCTTTCAAACATATTCTAATGAACAATGAATTGTTCTCGCCTCCTGCCTTCATATTCCTCTAAAATCCTGCTTAGCATCAGGAGGAAAAAAAAAAAAAGCAGCCTCCAGAAGATCAAAACACAGAGAGAAGTTTGATCTTGTACAAAAGGCTGCTCTAGACCACAAGTATTCTTGGAACTTATCTGGGGAGGAAGATACAAAAAACAAACCAACAACCCACTTTCAATGAGCCTAAAGCCTATGAAGAAAGCTAGATTAACAGTCCTGAATGCAGTTCTCATTCAGCAATATAAAGTAAGCAAACCTAAGATTTCACATGCTTCAAAACAGACTTATAACAACAAATCACATGACACACTGAGATGGTGATCTCTCTGCTGAGTGTACCTGTAAAACCACCAAAGTCTGACAATCCCTTTCATGAAAGAAAAGTTGGTTACACCTGCAATTGTTTCTTCAGCCTAGAAAAGCTGATTGTGACTAACCTATAATGCACAAGCAATGGTTATCCTGTGATTTTAACTCCTATATTAAATCCAAAGCTGTGACAATAGTAAGTCTCTTCAGAAAAAAAGAAAAACAAAAAACCCTTTGTCTTGATTTAAGAGTCATCACTGATGGAGAATCCACCCTGACTATGGATAGTTGTTCCAGTAGTCATCTTAAATTTTTTCCGCTATGAACTATCTTCAGGTCGTGAGCAAGCTACCCCATACCTTCTCTCAGAAGGTATCAAGCTCCTCAAGTCTATTCACAAAAAGATTTTTTCAAACTGATTCTCATGGCTCTTTGAATCTCCTCCTATTTTTCACTGTGCTTCTTGAGCTGTGAGCTCCAGGACTAGACATGGCATTGAATGACTCACTACAAACACACGCAGAGCTCACTGCTCCTAATCATTCCCTTCCATAAATCCAATACTTATTTGCTATTAAGGAAAAAAAAAAAAAGTAACAGTGAAAGCTCAAATTCAGGCAACCACAACAAGGATCAAAACCCTGGCTCTCATGAGAGCCAACTCCAGACTTTTTGGCTATCTGCTGGGAAGAATCCCATGGGACTGGGCCCTGGGGGAAGGAGGGAGTCCAGAAGAGCTGCTTTATATTCAAAGATCACCTCCAAGCTCAAGAATGGTCCATCCTGACAAGCAGGAAATTGAACAAAGGCAGAAGAAAACAAGCATGGATGAACAAGGAGCTCCTGACTAAACTCAAAACAAAAAGAAAATGTAGAAGAGGTAGAAGCAGGGACAGGTGACCCAGGAGGAATACAGAGCTACTGTTTAAGCATGCAGGATGGGGTTAGGAAAGCTGAAGACCATCTGGAGTTGAATCTGGTGAGGAATGAAGGACAATAAAAAAGGCTTCTGTAAGTACACAAGCAGCAAAGGGAAGGCTAAGGAAAACATGGACCTGGTGCTAAATGGGGTAGGGGCCTTGGTGACAAAGGACACAAAAGGCAGAGATACTGAATGTCTTCTTCACCTCAGTCTCTACTGCTAAGACTAGCCTTCAGGAATCCCAGGCCCCTGAGACCAGAAGGGAAGTCTGGAGCAAGGAAGACTTATTCTTTTTAAAGGAGGATCAGGTTAGGGAACATTTAAACAAACTGGACACACACAAGTCTATGTGCCCTGACGGGATGCATCAGTGAGTGCTGAGGGAGCTGGCCAATGTCATTGAATGGTCATTCTCTACTACCTTTGAAAGCTCATGGCCATCAGGAGATGTTCCAGAGGACTGGAAGAGAACAAGTGTCACATCTATCTTCAAGAGTGGCAAGAAAAAGGATCTGGGGAAGTAAAGGCCAGTCAGCCTCATCCTGAGCCCTGGGAAGGTGATGGAGCAACTACTCCTGGAGACTATGCAGACATTTGAGGGACAGTAAGGTCATCATCAGGAGTAATCAGCATGGATTCACTACAGGGAAATCATGGTTAACCAACAGGACAGCTTCTATGAAGAAAGGTGGATGAGGGGAGAGCAGTGGATGTTGTTCATCTCTACTTCAGTATGGCTTTTGATGTGGTCTCCCACAACATCCTCAGACAAGTCAATGGAAGCACAGGCTAGATAGGCAGACATGAGACGGACTGAAAACTGGCTGAACTGCGGGGCTCAGAGGGTTGTAATCATTGGCACAAAGTCCAATTGGAGGCCAGTCACTAGAGGTATCCCACATCGTCAATATTGTTTAGCATCTTCATTAATGAACAGGATAACGGGACAGGGTGCACCCTCAGCAAGTTTGCTGATAACACAAAGTGGGGAGGAGTAGCTGATACACTAGATGTCTGCACTGCTGCTCAAAGGGACCTTGAATGGCTGGAGAAATGGACAGAGAGGAACCTCATGGAGTTTAACAAAAGGAAATACAAAATCCTGCGCCAGAGGAGGAATAACCCCTTGTACCAGCACAGGCTGGGGGCCAACTAGCTGGAAAACAGGTTTGCAGAGAAGAATCTGTGGGTCCTCATGGACAATGAGGTGAACATAAGCCAGCGACATGCTCTTGGGCCAAAGAGCAACAGCATCCTGGGCTGCACGATGAAGAACACTGTCAGTAGGTTAAGCAAAGTGATCCCTTCCCTCTACTCAGCACTGGTATGACTGACCAATACAAGTGGTGAGGCCGCATCTGGAGCGCTATGTCAAACTCCGGGTTCCCCATTAGAAGAGAGACATGGACTTAGTAGAGCAAGACCAGCAAGGGGCCACAAAGATGATTAAGGGAGTGGAACATTTCTCATATGATGAGAGGCTGAGAGAGTTGGAACTGTATAGTCTGGAGAAGAGAAGGCTCCGGGAGATCTTAGCAATGTTGATGAACATCTGATAGGAGGGTGTAATGAGGATGAGGCCAGACTCTTCTCAGTGGTGCTCAGTGAGAAGACAAGAAGAAAGGGGCACAAATTAAACACACAGGAAATTCCATCTGACCATCAGAAAACACTGTCTCACGATGAGGGTGGTCAAACACTGGCACAGGTTACCCAGAGAGGTTGTGGATTCTCTGTCCTTGGAGATTGTCCGTTTGGGTCTTGACTGAGTCCTGGGCAACCTGCTCTAGCTGACAATGCTTGAGTAGGGAGGTTGGACCAGATGATCTCCAGAGGTCCCTTCCAACCTCAACTATGCTCTGATTCTGAGTCCTCTTAAGCTTTACTAGCAGTAATTTAACTTGCACAGGGGAAGAACCACTCATAGGACCTCAACAGCAATGCCTGCTTACTTAAGATTAGTTACTATGGTGTACACAGTACACTGTACAAAATCCTTTGGGGCCAGATGGGTACAAAGCATCCTATTTTTCCTTTTTTCAAAAAGGGTGACATTTGAACACACCTGATTATCCCTGCAGTTGTGCTGAATTAGTAGGTCACATGAGGCATGACAACCAATAAAAAAAAAAAAGAAACTGTTGCCAGGAGCAGCTCAGCCACTATATTCCATAGGCACTTGTTTCCACTTCCTTGAGTGTGAGAGAATTTTTGGAAAACAAGCTCATTGCCACAGTAGGACAGGAAAGAGTTTAAGGAGCCAGGACTATTTTACTTACATTCATTTTCCGCTCTTCTTCATTCAGCCTGAACTCTTCTGGAGAGGGGGGCCTCGTAAGCACAGGGCACTCTTCCAGTGGGCCACTGGCAAGCACAGGGCTGTGCATTAGAGTCATTACATCCCCTTCTGTGGCCCAGCCCCCCTCTTATTTGCAGAGGCTGAAGGAGAAACAGATTTTTAACACTTAGTGACTAAGCAGAGAACAGACCACTGGCAGTTTTCTCCTTCAGAGTGAACTGTGTACCAGAGTGGCATCCAGGAAGAATTTTAGTGCAGCTATGTCTCTCCTCCATTAGAAACATGGCATATACAATCCTCAAGGAAGGGCTATTCAAACACAGGACACTGAGCAAATACTCTAGCTACCATATTTTCCTAGGGTTTTGTTGTTTGTTTTGCATGAGACTTCTTATACATGGCTAAGGACAGAGTCCCTAGTACCCCCAAAATGAGTGTTAGTGTTAAACAGTTCCCACAGATGCATGGATAGGCACAGTCAGAAATGTAAGACAGACAGTTAATTACCACTATCTGACACAGGTAGCTTCCAAAAAAAAAAGTCCATGTAGTGAGTAAAACATTTCTCAGAAGAAAATTTTTGTTATGAAGAGCTTCTGAAGTGTTAGCTATCCACTTGCGAAGCATGTGAAAGACATCCAATGCTATGAAACTGACCATAATAGGTATTTATGAAGGAGAAACTGCTACTATTCATTTAAAGGCTGGGTCTAGTACATCAGGAAGACTGCATCACATGTCCCTCAACTTTATTTGTTCATATACTTCTGTCCCACACACAGCACCTCAGCTGTCCAGCCCTGACCAGCACCATTCCAGACCTCAGCCTGATAAAGCCATCACTGACCTGACATGCAATAACACTCTGCTTTTCTAAAAGGTATTTCTGTTGGACTGAAGGGTCTGTATCACAGCTGTTTACCATGTGGTGGGACATCAACTCAGCTGGACAGGAATTCTGCTCAAAGGCCAGATCATCTCCTGCACTTCAACAACCACCTTCTCCTTCCAAGGGCAGGAGAGGTTTCGTACTTGAATTTTGCCTATATAAGTAAAAACACACACATGTTGGAACATGGTTTGGCAAATAGCCTAAGGGGTCCACAACCAAAGCTGTCACAACTAGGATGTTGACAGATGAGAAAATTTAGCATCATATTAGGAACTATGTTGCTAACACTAGGTTATATGATTAGAACAAAACTTTTATTTGTGAAGCGTTTTTAAAATTGGCTTTCTTCCTAAGCAAAAAGGAAGCTCAAAAAGATTTTTAAAGTTCTCCAAAGAAATATCTTCACATCTTTCACCTTCTGAACATTAAGTTGCACAATCACTTTGAAATTTAAGATATTTTATATCCTTCAGGAAAAAAACAGGATAAAAAAACTTAGAAAAAAGTGGGAAGAATTTTATTTCAAAATGCTTCAGTTTAGAACATGTGAGGACCTCTCCCAAGTTCCTTCACAAACCAACTGGAATTGGCTTAGTTTCACAAGCCATCACATTTCAGTGAAATAGGATTCATCTGAAGCAGTTCCAGCCAGGTCTATATTTAACCTCATGGGGCTCTATTCCCCACTCAAAAGGGGTACAATTTAACTATACACACTACCAGATGACACCTCAGGATACAGTTATCATGAGTACCCTCTACTCAGATGGAAGAGAGCCTGTTCAATAACACATCTTATGAACACAGGAGAAAATATACTTCAGGCATACAAAAACTAAGCCTGCTGGCAACATGCTAAAGCCGAGAATGCTTTCTTTCAAGCCTCTCGTCATTAGGAGTGTTACAGATTTCCTCCCTAAAAAAAATTACTGCTTGAAAATATCCCCTGCTTATCCTAAAGTAATTGCTTCCTAATATCTAGTATTTTCTTTTTACAAGTAAGTGTTCTAAACTATTTATAAATGCTGACACCACTGTACTTTCATAACAACATTTCCTTGGATATAAAATCTCAAGTTTGACATATAGAGTGAGGAACAAAGCATATGCTCTATTTCAGAAATAAAACTGATTGAGACATGAAACTAATGTAAAGATAGAAGACATATACCCTACACACATACCTCTCCTAGCTTGCTACAGTCTGTTCCAATCCACACAAATCCCCAGCCAGCATTTGGGCCGTCTCTACAGTTCCACTTCTCTCACCCACTTGTTTAGAGCTGGTGCTGGATGCAATCCAGCAGAGTTAGCTAGCATTCTGCCAGCCTCTGTTTGCATGCCAACTTGGAAAACAGGAAGAAAACACACTAGCCTTGCAGAACAAGCACACAAACACTGCAGTAAGTGGTCAAAGAAGAAAAAAGTACAAAAAAAAAAATAAAAGCAGAGGTGTGTGTGGAGTTGCCTGGCTCTAACCTAAAACAACTCTTATCTAAACTGATTTTGGAAGGCAAGACTGAACTAGCATAGGTCACTTCAAGTTCACAAAAGTCCCAAAAGGGACAGCAGAGGAAACTACCATCACCAGGGAAACACCAGCTCCGAAAGGAACATTCAAACCCCAGTGCTCTTCCTCTCTGCATCACTGAAGTCTCCGAAGGCTGCAGCCCAAATAGCTACTGTGCTTAGGTCTCCAAGATAGAGTGTATCTACCCCAGTTAACTCAGCGCAGGCCTAAGTTTACTCTCATGTAAAATTTGGCCATCATCTGCTTTGTAAGGCTTTGAGCCCCCTTACTATGGGACCACCTCAAGCTGAGGTGGCCAGAGAAGTGGAAGAGACCAGAGCATGCTCCATACAGGCCCGGGCTCCCAAGAGGAGCACACTACAGGTCTATCCCTTCAGCAGCTGTTCAGGGCTCAGTTCTTCCTAGACACAGAGCAGACAATTTGAGGCAAGAGATGCAGAGCTCCATGCACTCCCGTCAGACCTCTTGGCCTGCACTGAAAGGCCAACAGTAGGCACAGGTCTACTCTAGCTACCTTGTTCTGTCCCTTTCTGTCTGTCCTATCCAGGGACAGACTCCTGTATTTATGTGGATAACTAAGTGAAGCCTGAACTCTGACCTCCGTTTGCATGGCGGGGGGACATTCTGGAAGCAAGACAGACTATTAAGGAAACAGCTGGCTACACATGATCATCACCTGACACAGGCCACAAGCCACACTCCCTATGGTGGGGAGAGATTATGGAGCCCTTCTTCCCTGCATGGCACCACCCATGCAACCCCAGCCGCAGTCCTCAGCTAGGGGCTATGTCCCTAGAAGCTACTACAATACACACAGTAAGGCTGCAAAGCTACAGAAGAAAAGGCAGGTGTCTCTATACTACATCCACTTTTCCTCACTCAAGGCCCAGCCTCCTACACAACATCAGATCCCCTTGGGCACTTGGCTGAAGATACAGCTAACAACTCATTAGATAGTAGAGAAGAGAAATCCCTCTCCTAGCACCACCCTGCTGAGGGAGCTAAGAAGAAAGGTTAAGAAAAAACATTTCAAAGCATTTATCACTCATGTCATCACATTTAAATCTGAATACCTGAAAGGAAAGGATATTTGAATGTAGAGAAGCCATATTTATAGTTATTTTGCCAGTCCTAACTACTCACTATTATTAAGGAGATGTCTGTGCTCACCTACCTGGGTGGTGGCGCTTTAGATGGCTCACAGTTCTTTTGTCAAGATCAGCTACATATGTAAACAACATGAACTGGTTGCACCAGAACAACAAGGCAACTCTTCTGCCTTCCTAAGACCTGTGATGTATCCCAGCTGCCAAATCTCACAGTGCCAAAAGGAGCACTAGGATATCGGGAGGCAGATCTACATAGAAAAATATTCGCTGGCAGCTTCTCTCTATTAGAAGGACTGAGGATCCAAAGTGATCTAAAAATGCACCTACCAAAGCCTGGGCACCAGTGTGACTCAGGTATCAGGAGTGCCATGATGACAGAGTGATTTGATGGCATTTCCGGTTTATAGGATAACTACTCTATCTTCAGCCAGTTAAACACCTGACTCTGGAATTTTGAAACAATTATTAGCAGTAAGGCTGAACATTTCAGATATAACTATTAATAAAACTGCTATGAAGAACCTTTGAGCTCGGTTAGAATACCGACACTGAAGTTTTAAATAAGCAGGTTAAACAACAAGTTCAAGTAATTTGGAAGCTTCCAAGAAAAAAAATGCCTTCCCCACCTCGGAAGTGAGAACTAAGGTGCTTTTAGTCTCCAGCAGGCAAGATGGGAGGACCATATCAGATTTACCCAGCATCTTCATTAATACCATCCACAAGTGGCAATAAATTCTGTGGGCCTGCTAGTAAAATTATGCCTACAGTGCCTCTGCTAGAGTCCACGTTTCGTAGTGTCTCTCCAAGAGATTAGAACAAGCCAGATTCCTGAGGATATCAAACACTTTTGATTTTAGGGAGAATTTCTGGATCAGAACTTACCTACCTGATCTCAAAGATTCAGCACTCAATCAAAAAAAAAAAACTTATTGCACAAAAGTGTAAAAAGTCATAATATATCAAGTTCTAAAATAAAGTTAACATGAATAAACCAAGTCCATTTGTATAAGCTCTTAAGCTACTATTTTAAAGTTGCGTAATTTTGCAAAGTGATTGAAAGGCCTTTCACCCTCCCAGCACAAAACTGTCTTTAGCTCAGACTGTTTTTCTGTTCCACAGTTTAACTCTAAATCCCGTAACTATGTTGTCCAGGTTTCAACAACTGTAAGTGTACTAACTAATATGATGCAATAATAATTAAAAGCTCAGTCAAGATGATTTCCTTTAGATAAAGGACACCTTCCTTTCTGAACCGCAGTTTCATGACTCATATTTCTTCATACACTGTAAGTGTGAAACAATTAGGCAATGTTATTTGTTAAGGACATCTGTTCCTTCACCTGATCTTTAACTTCAGGCTGCATAAGTAAAGAAAAGAAAAATATTCAAACTGCTTGTCCTTAGACTTACTTGATCCATTTTATAAGTAGGAAAAAATTCCAGACGCTTTTCAGGGAAAAAGCTAGCACAACAAAGCAACTATAAAACATACTTCTGAACTCCTGGCTTTCTTCACCTGCAACAAATGAGGAACAAGATCGCTTAATACAAAAGTAGCCAAATACACAAGCAAAAAAAAAAACCCAACACAACTCAGTTGCACAGTCTCTCCTTACTTTGCCAGAACTGGTCTCTGGAGTCTCTTATCTGTATTTAAGTTTAGTAACAGTCCCTAAATATCGATCAGGAAAAGGTCATGAGGGAAACGACGACAACCCTATTGGCAGGAAGAGCGATAGCACAAGATACTTTGAAAAAATACTTGTAGAAGTATATTAGACAAACTTTATCACTAGTTAAGCAGTTAATTCAATAGTGACTGCAGCTGACCACATGAACTCTACTAGTATAAAATACACTGGCTATTTCATTAAGCCTATGAGTAGCCCTGCTGTGTTTGAAATTACACAGAAAATAAGACTTACCACACAATTGCCCCAAAACTGAATTCTCTTACTAAATACCTCATTTGACCTCTTCCTTTTCTACCTTAGGAACCAAATGAAGGTTTTGCACTTAGCCATTTCTATATTAAAAACTGCTACCAGATGAGTGAACCATTTTCAGAGATGATACAACTTTTCCTCAACTTCATGCAAAAACATAACGCAAAGGGACAGCTTTTGGGAGACATTTGTATCAATACAAAGCTACAAATACACCACAGTTTATAATCACGTATCTTCATTCACTCTAAACAAGGGACAATACCTTGAGTCCTAGTAGGTGTGAACAGCAGAAAACAGAAGCTGAGAAGTTGTACGAGCAAGCTGAAGTCCTGAATGACTTCACTGATCATTAAGTTGGGGGGGGGGGGGGAGGGTGCAGCAACAAATACACAATCTGAGAGCATTAGTGAAGTTAAAGCTCATAGATGAGTATTACAAGCTTAGACTGTATTGGTTCCACAAGTAACTTCAACAGAAGAGCACTACCTGGAGGGCCTACTTATGTAACAGTGATTTCTAAAACATTGCCGATATCACTAAGATATCTTGACATAACTTAATTAGTGCATAACCATCTGCTATACAGGATGAGACAATATACAAGTTCCAGAGTAGCCATTAGCATAAAAAGGCTATACATCCTTGTCTAGGAAGTTCTTATGTTTTTCAAAAGGCAAGTATATATCCCAGATCTCCTAGATCTGTATGAAGGATTTGGGGGGGTGGGGGGAAGGAGTTGTTTGTTTTTTTTTTTTTTAAAAAAAAGCTCCTGGAGAATTTTCTACCCTCAGTTGCTGCAAATTATTTCATTAAAGGTACCATTAAATAGAACTGTAGTGGATGCATTTGTTTATCCACCTTCCCCCCCCCCCCCCCCAACAAAGGGATGTAAGAAAGTGAAAGCTGACAGCAGTCGATCTACCCCAGTGCTCAGTTTGCAGCTACATCAAAAGCAAAAAAAAAGAGATACACCACATGAATATAAGCAAAGAAAAGAAATTAACCTAATAAGCCATGTAATTCAGACTAACCCTTGAACATAAGCAATTTGTCTTTTTTCACCCTTTTAAAACGCTGCTTCTATGTAACTAGTGTTATCACTAGGGCTAAAAAGCCCTTACTCTCTAGAGATTCCAGATAAGTAACCAAATAACCAAAATATACCAGTGTTACAAGTATAGCAACAGCTGTTTATATCAAAGTTATAAGTTATTTTTTCTTTAAGTGTTAAGTGTGCAAAAGATTTTATTCTCTTTGCAGACCCATAGCATTCATCTACTTCCTATCTTCCTTATTAGACTGCTTCAGGCCAGCAAATAAAGAAATACATAAAATAGGAAAAAAAGCTAAAAATTCCCCTCTGATGTAACAAACAAGCTACACTGCTACTCTTTCAGAAGAGTTTCTTCTGAAAGAAGATATCAAGTACGCAATATATAAGATGAAACAACTGAGAGAGGGCCTTAAATACTAGCCTGCCCCAACATAATTTAACAAGCCCAATAATTCATATTCCCAGAGTAAATGCATATTCCCAGTTCATATTCCTCAGAAAAAGGTGGAAGGAGCATTCAAACACCTCTAGATGCAATTGGTATTTTATCTAATGCTCACCCATAGCACTCCTGTGCCCCAAAATATGTCAACTTATATCTGGGTTGTATTATCTTCTACCCATGTGTGTAGAAGATTATACAATGTGTGTATAAGATTATATACATTGCAGATGGATATATATATATCTGAAGGTTTGAGTCATCAGTTCTTCATATGCCTAGCATATACATTCTCACATGCTCCCACAAGTTAGCCCTTTGTGTAAATCAAATCCACATTTTTTGCCATCTTCCAAAATCCTTTTCCATATCTTACACAACCTTATTCATTCTTATATTATTAAAATGAGAGGCCTCAATTCTTTTCACTTTTCTCTGCATTATTTGTTTGGATCCATTGTACTCCTTCACACTGACCAATTCTTTAAACTGCCACTCCATTCAATTTTTTTTTTTTTTTTAAAAGCATCTTTTACTTTCTTTCCAATACTTCCTTGGTATCTCACACTTCCAAACTCTTGAACATAGCTTCCAGAGTTTTCATTAGCATCTTTTCATTTTCCGAGATATCCATTTGATTTCAAGAACTCTTTCCTTGTACCACTTCATGAAGGGAAGGAGTTTTAAATTGTCTTGCTTGCCAGGAGACAAGGTTTCTACTGTAGGCTATTAATTAAAAGAAAAAGTCAGCCTCCAGACAGAATGTCCTCACCTTTGAGGCAAGGATCCTTTTCACTAGCTTCCTCAAATGCCTTTACCTTCTTCATTATACTAGGTGTCACATAAGGTTTTCATAGGTTTCTTCTTCCAAAGATATCAAATCTAATTATATTACAGTATGAAGACTGGAAGGACAAAAAAAATGAACTGAAAATCTTGAAATACAACTTCTAGGTATAACTGTTCAGTTTCACCACACCTTTGATTTTATTAATTTCTAGTTTTAGCATCTGCAAATAGAACAATTTAATCAAAAGTAGATGCAAGCTTCGCTGGTTCCAATAAAGAAGGAAAGCTCCGAGAGCAGGTTTGCAAGCAAGCTTTTCTTCCCCCTCCGTAAAGGGGAAGAAAGTCCAGTTTTATCCAGTTCTAGTGAGAAGGCTTCCAAATAAAACTTAAAAATATCCCCAAAACAACATTTTATAGGATATTCATGAAAAGGACACGTTCAAAGAAACACTGCAAGCAGTACCAAGCCCTGTAAATCTTGTAAAAGCAATTAGTACTACTGATTAAAGAGTTGCTTGCACGAGTAAAGAACAATTATTCATTCTCAAAAATCCTTCAGGAAAGCTGTCAAAAGTATTATCATTTCAGAGATAGCAAAAATTAGACATAGCACAATGAACTGTTTTTCTTTTTTTCTTCCCTGTTCCTTTTTTGCTGCCCTTCACTTCTACACAATCACCCTATTCAGGGAAGAGTTTATATCCCAGAGTCTCCCAGCCCAAGTTCACTGCTAACCATATGCACTCACAGCACTTACTGAGCGTTCACGATACCTGGCCTGACTTTCAGGGGCATGGCACAACTGCCTACTCCCACTCAGATCCGTGAAAAATTGAAGTCAAACCAGTCAGGCTCTAACATCTACATTTTGTTTCCATCATTGGATAAACTTACTTGGTACTTCACAGTACTTCCTTAGAAGAAGCTAGTTCTTGGAGTAGGCCAAACAATATTCAGACATACACAGCCTGTCAAAGCTAACCACCCAGGCAGCAAAGCAGACATCCGGACAAGATCGCAGGCTAGTGTTACTGTTGTAGCAGCTCCTCAGTCATACTGACTTAAGAGCAGGAACGAGCGGAACAAATCCATACCTGCCACAGGACACTAAGATCATCCTTGGTAAATTGTTAGGGACACATGCTTTGTCTATTAGAACAAGCTGCCTTCTGTGTTATCACCTATACATTTATTATGACTCAGTACCTAGGGAATTCTAATGATTTGTCTATATACTCAGCAGCTGCTCAACCATGTAAGTTATTAAAACATATTTTCTGTCTAGAAGAGCAAAGAAAAAAAGTCAGTGACATAACATTTTAATTAGAAAATTCAAAGATTTTAATTTTTGCCTTTAATTTGTGACATTCTGCCTCTTGCTACTGCTACATTCAGTCCCCTTGAGGCTAAGGGAATGTCTCAATACCACAGCTTTCTATAAATAAAAGCATAGACACACTGATATAGGTTTTTAAGATTAATCAATGACATAAGCAGCACAGTTAGCACTTTAAAAGCCACAGCAGTATCTCACAGAAGGCAAGTGTTTACATAATTCCTTTGTTTTAAGTACAAGGTCATATTTACACAACTAGATAAACACGAACGACAAACAAATACTGAGGTTGTTGAAGTACAAGTTACAGGCAGAAGGTAACCTTTTTAATCACACTAGATAACACCTTACATTTTCACAGTAACTTTCACTGCACCAAAGAATCCCAGTCCCTCTAGAAGTTACAGGCATGCATCATTACTGGAAGCAGAAAACAGCACTATGAACACACAATATACCGCACTGTATATGCATGTCAAATACTATCCGAAGAAAATTTTAACCTTAGGCATGCATCTCAGTTCTAAAATTACAGAGTCAATAGCACAGCTAGATCCTACACATTACTCTTCACTGACTTTATTTTAGATGGTAAAATATCCTCCTTGCCTTTCCTTGGCAAGTTCGGCAGACTGCCGGTCCAACAAATGGACCCCAAGATCTAAACAGGTTTCATTTCTCACATGAACTACCCTCTGCATTAATGGTTGTAGATGTACCTTTGAGAGGAAGCCAGTTTACACAGTCTAATTTGGCCTCTAATGAGAGCATAGCTGACAGTTACTATGTCTGTGCAACCTGATTTGCCATCGATTCAGGTACGCAGATGCAGCTGGGCACAGGCTGAACAGCTGTGCCTAGTCTTTGCTACTGCAGGAACACTGGAGAAACAATGAATGATCTAAACGCTCCCTAGCAACGCAATTCTAAGATCTACTGAGATACCTTTGGGCCTCTCCCTTTTTTATTAAGTCCGGGTTACTATTGTTTAGTTTAAAAGTATACAAGCGTTCTGTGGGAAATTTGAGCTAGGACCCAAGATGCAAACTCAACGTTCTGATCATTAAGACATACACTTAGCTTTAACAGGACGGACAAAAAAAGACATAGAAGCTAGATTTATAAATATGGAGTCGGGAAATCTGATTCCATAGTTCTATTCTCAGGACTGCCACTGATTCCCTTTGGCCTTTGCCAAATTACTTATTATATGACTTAATCTTTTGCTTGGTAAGCACAACGAACACACTCTGGTAAGCTCATACGGACAAGGATACGGTAGTCCAGGTTACATTCCTATGCACACACTGAAGCATGCCAATTTACTCTAACGTCACATGATGCAGAACATGAGTCATTTTGTCAAACTCTGAGGAGCAGAGCACTTGATCTTGTAAGAGGTTTGGGTTATCCTGCCTGTGACTGTACATACGAGTGTTCCCAACTCCTATCTAACAGCAGCAACCCATCCACTAACCTAACAGCAAAACACACCCCCTAAGTCTACACTCATAAATATATTTACCTTCTCTCATGGCAATGCAAAGAAAACACCAAAAAGCAGCAGAAGAATATTTAAGACAGCGCTTATTACGATACCCTCCACACTTTGAGTGAGACAACATCCCCGAGAGGAGAAAAGTGAGACCCCTCCTCCCGCTCTTTCTAGTCTCAAAGACTACTCTCTACATAGGAGCCGTGAAGCGTATTTCCTTTTGAGGAAAGCACATAGGCTTGCTTGACCAAAAGCAGACACTAGGAAAGCACATGAGAAGAGCTATCCAACAGTAAGAACCAAAATTCAGCTCTTACTGAGCAAAAGCATCAACAATGACTTCCTAAAGGCATAGAGAGACATTGCATAGGCTAATAAACTACACAAGGAAGTGGGAGACAGGACTAGGTACCTAAGTCAGAAATCCTGCCACTAACTTGATACATGACATCAGGTAAAGAGCTCTGCCCCTCTCTGTCTCAGCTTACGCTTCAGTAAAGCGATAATGATAATTTATCTGCCTCACAACACGGGCAGGGAAGGTGTTATTAATTAATTACTACAAAGCAATTTGAGAACTATGGATGTAAAGCTAGCACACGTACACATACAAAAAAACCCAACAAATTAGAAGAAAGGTAAGACACATTACCCAAAAGCTCCAGTCAGCACTCCAGCTATACTGAGCAGGAACCTGCATTTTCTCTGTGCACGAGCCAAGAGCCTCCTCTGAATCCACAAGTAGCTGGCTAACAAGACCATGATCCACTTCATGAACTTCCTGTGAACAAACAAGCAGGGTATGTAATTTGACAACAGGGAAGAAAGGTGCTGAAATAAGATTACAGTTAATCCATTCACCGACTCTGTGTTAGATGAAAACTTCAACTGCTAGACTCACCAAGGTATATGCCATGGAAATGCTTCTCACTGACGGCATTCCCACTGATTTTACTTTTTTTTTTTTTAATATACATATACAGAGTATACTGTATTTATTATTTACAGAGCATATTACTTGCACAGCAGCATATGAACTTGCACATTGAAACTGCGCAGGCACTTAGAGCTAGAATGGCGTTAACACAAGACATCAGTACATGACACGCAGGACAGCTCTGGAACCTAAGGGACTTTCCAAGAGCTGAGAAAGGTCACGTAGATCTAACACCTGCCAGAAGACTGACATAAGATGTGATGTATACAGACAATATTTATATTAAGTGGCAGCTATACTAAAAACTGTTGTTAGAAAGATACAAGCAACACACATCAGAGGCAAATAGTTCTGTTAGTATCACTTGTTATAAAAACCTTGTCCGCAGCACTTTCCGTTGATAGACACGGATTTATTTCACAGGGCAGATCAGCCTTGCTTTAGGAAGGGAAACGGAGCCGCAGGAAGGGAAAGACATTTCCCCTAAGTCACCCAGCAAAGGGGCAAAACCCTTCCAAGGTCCTGACCAACAACTAACGCTGCCTAACGCGCCAACAGGAGACCAAAAACACGTTTTGAGTTCAGAACGGCATCCAAAAAAAAAAAAAAAAGAAGAAAAAAAAATCGAGTTGAGGCCGACCCCGGTGGGCCAAGGCGCAGAGCACATCCCCAGCGCCCTCCTGGAGCCCGGCCCTGGGGACACCCCAGGGCAGACGCTCTAACCAGGCGCCTCCTCGGCTCAGAGGGCACCAGGGCCAAGGTGGGAAGCAGAGCTGCTCTCGCCTGGCTGGAGGCGTACTCGAGGGTCTGCGGTGGGAGAGAGAGACCGACGCAACGCCTCCCAGGCGCTCTCCCCACACACAGCTGCGGGCCCGCTGCCAACACCCGTTATTTTACCTTTACACCCCCCCCCCTTACCCAGCGCAGCACTCGTCAGCCCCAGGACACCCTCCCCACCCCACTGAGCGGCTCCCCCGCTCCTTCCCGCCCCCCCCGGCGCCACAAGGCCCCGGCGCCGCTCCGGAGGGAGGGGAGGAGGGGGCTGCCCAGCCCGGCGGGCACCGGTCGCCCCCTCCCGCCGCCGCCAGCGCCCAGGCCGGGCCGAGCGCCCCGAGCCGCGGCCCCGCCTCGCTCGCAGAGCCCCCGGCGGCCGCAGAAGCTTCCAGAAACGGGGCGCTGCGGCCGCAGGTTTTTTTTTTTTTGGGGGGGGGGGAGGAAGGAAGGAAAGGACGAAGGGCCTCGCCCCGCTCCTCCCGGGGCGCGCAGGGGAAGGAGCGGCGTTACCCGGCTCCGCGCCACCTACCTGCGCAGCCCGCCGCCGGCCGGCTCGCCCCGGGGGGCGCAGCGCGGCGGCGACGGGCCAGCGGCTGGGGCATGGAGGCGCCCCGGCAGGGTTTGAGGAGAGCGGCGAGGAGGGGGGGGGGGAATGAAACAAGCCCGGAGCGGGTCGGCGGCGCTTACCATGGAGGGGGGCGAGGGCGGCGCGGCACCCGCTAACTGCCTCAGCGGGGCCGCGGCCGCCATTTAAAGGGGCGGGCGGGCGGCGGGCCCGAGGTGAGGCCGCGGCCGGCTGCCGGGGCGGGCGGGCAGGGCAGGGGGGCAGCGGCCGCCCTCGGCTCGGCACGGCAGCACCCCGCGGGGGGAAGTCGGCAAAGAAAATGCCCGGTGTGTCGGGTCCCCGCCGCCCGGAGCGGGTTTTTACGGCCAACAGAGTGAGAAGGCTTCAGCCCAGTTCAGCCCCCGCCTCCGGGCGCGCTCCTGTCTTTCATCTTTCCCTCTTCTTCTGCATGATCCTATTGAAATAAGGGGAAAATGATTTAAAAAAAAAAAAAGGAAAAAAACTCAGCTTCAGTCATTGCTGTTCGTGGCGGTTCAGTGACGCAAAAGGAGCTGATCACAGGCCGTTTTTTTTTTTTTAACAAGTCTCTTAAGGAGCCAGTTCTTCTGAGTAAAAAGTCCTCAGCAAATAAGTGGGGGGGGGGAAGGAGATAGACAAGATCGCGTCCCAATGTCACGACATTACGCAATCCCATCAATCTGACAACGGGGCTGGGGGTGGGGGGGTAGGTGGAAAAGACGTTTCAAACGCTACTGCAGAGAGCCACCTAGAGGGCCAACGCGGGCAACGCCGCCAAACCAGGGTTTTCGGGACACCCCCTTGCTCAGCAGAGCTGCTCTCCCAGGACCTCCTCCAGGTGGGCTCCCGAGCCCCGTCGTGTGCCTGCCATTACCGGGCCAGGAGCTCGGGTTTTACTGCTCTGCCCTCCCTCCCGCCCCAGTGAATGGCTCTACGTGTCCCCACGCAGGGGGGTCAGCACGGGCGCCGGGGCTGCCCCCAGGAAGGGCACGGCAGGGAGCGGGGCTGAGGCCTGCCCTCCGGTCCGGGGTGTCTTCAGAGGTGAGCAACCAAGGGAGTGAGATAAAGGGAACAAGCGGTGCGGGGAGAAAGCAGATTGTTTTTTCACACGCCGTTCCGCTGGATTCTGTAATTAACACATCTACATCTGTCTATCCATCTGTCCATTTATCTATCTATCTATCCATCTGTCTATCTCACACACTTAGCCTGCTTAGAGAGGGAAGGCAAGATTTCCGCCCTCTCCGTTTCAGGGAACTCGTCTGAAGGAACTCAAGCTCTCCGCTGTAAAGCTGCTGAGCTGTGCCAAATGGTTTGTCAGGGGTGTGAGCACCCCAGATTTTGAAAGCTGGGCTTCAAGTTCAACGCCGCCACGTAGCGCCCTTCAAATTAGTGGACCCAGCTGAAACTATGATGGCCTGCGCACTTGTGCCCTCCGGTCATATGAGAGGAAATAAAAGAGCACTGTGACATGACAAGAACATTTCCATCTTGCTCACCCGTTGGTTAGTAGGCAAGGGGCAGGGATAACGGCACTGTGGAGGGAAGGTACGACAGGGAGGGATGCAAAAGGCCTTGGTGGCATGGCAGGTATGGCAGGGCAGGGGACACAGCCGCTCACCTGGAGCATCACTTCTTTTAGCATGGTAAATGCAGTGCCCAGAGCCAAACACCGGGCTACAGAGAGCCAGGGAAGTGTGGCGCTACCGGCGGGAGGAGCAGCTGAGGGTTGGTGCGCTGGGTCAGGGCTGCTTCGGATGGCTGGGGCACTAGGTGCCCGTTCCCCTCCGGCTGCCCAGCCTCCCGCATCGCCCCAGGTCCCGCCGCCCCCCTCTCCCGTCCCCTCGTGTCGGGCTCCCGAGCGCTTCCCCCCACCGGGCCCATCTCCCAGCGCAGCCCTAACCTCGCAGCAGCACTGCTTTCCCCGCCGAGCGTGGAGGCTGTCATCGGACGAGTGGTTTCTCTCGCTGCTGCCCCAGAAAGCGAGTTGAGGCCCTTCCTGAAGGGGAAGCGCTCAGCCTCGCACCGCACCGCTGCATTAGTGAAGGTGACAGAAGTCCCCCGGAGGTCCCCTCGCAGCCCTGGGCCCAGCCACGACAGTTGTAACGCTGACAACTGCAAGTCCTTGCATTTTACAAGAAGGTGCTAAAAAGGATGCACGTTTTATTTCTTTTTTGTTGTTTGCTTTCTTGATTTGGACCGCTGAAATTCAAATTTTTTCAAGCTTTTCTCGACAACACTCAGGGGACAAGATTACTTTTCTTTTTATCCCAAAGGTGAGATTCTCTCTTAATCACACTGTGTTATCCAAATGTGAGGAGCTTCACATTCAAATGATGACTGCTAGCAACACCAAAACCCCTTCGTATTGCCTGGCTTAGAAGCTGGCTGGCCTGACAATTTTGCTCGAGCATGTCCTATTTAATGGAGGATTCACAAAATAATTACTATTACAGGATGAAATGAATATAACCAGCAGCTGCAGGAATAGCTGCAGTTATGGACACATCAGGACACACTTAAGGATTTTTTAGGACAGCACCCAACACTTGATGTTTAAACCAAATACTGTTTGCAACTCCTATGATCTAATACCACCTTCCCATGCTGATTTCTCTGATACGCAGTCATGGCCAGTGACTAAACCATTCTCATTTCGCTTGATCTGCCAAGTACCGTTGACTTGACTGATTATTCGCTCTTCAAAATCTTGATTGTTTTTGACTCCTACAACTCATTTCTTTCATAGATCTCGTCAATATTCCCTTCAGAAGAGCTTCATGATTCACCTTTCAACTTTCTGCTGAAGTGCTGTGCTGCTCTGCTTTTGGTCCCAATTCCCGTCTTCATACATACGGTATTTCTGAGTGATCCCTTCCTGGTAATCCCAGGTATTCCCACACTTCCAACCCATTTAAAACAGGGAAGAAATATTTGCCTTTTATGTTCTTTAGCTGTCCTCCCCTCTCGCCTACCCTACTCTCCGATACAGGTGTCACCACATCAAAGCTAGAGCAACAGATGGTCACTCAAAGAATGTGTTGTGCCTCTTGGTGTCACCTGGTCAGCAGATTTTTGGAAGCCAGACGTGGAATTTCTTGAAATGGTTACTATGGAGCATCCACACACAAAGATGCAAATCACAGAATTAATGAGCAGAGTATTCAAGAAAGCCATACAACGGTAGCATTGTGGCAGTTTTCCTCACGGTGGGTTTTTTTTTTTGGTCCTTTTTACTTCTAAGTACAGGAACAGAAGTAACATGCATGCCTCTCCTAACAGAAATGTGCTTTATTTGTGTTTCAATGGATGTGGAATGGAGTCTTTACTGGATATTAAAGTATAATTTGATTTATCTGAAGGGTTCTGTAAGATAAGCAAAATCATTAGATAAAGCCAGCAGGCTTCTAGAAAAGTCCACCATAATCCCTAATCCCGTATCTGAGGGAAGAGATGTCAGGCAGCTAGCTGGAAAGGGCCGTGCTCGGTACAGCTGTAACACTGCTGGCAGGGCTGGATGTTACAGGCGGGGTTTAGGGCTGCTGGAGCTCTTCCCACCAAGGAGTGTTGTGTCTGTACCTTTGTGTGAACCCCAGCTTTCACCTCTAGAGCACACAAGTTAGTTTTGCAGGTAGGCCATCTGTTTATTTATGTTTTGTCCTTCACCCGGGTGGCATAGACGACCTTTACTTAAATAGAGTTTTAAGTAATCAACTTTTGGTTAATCAGCATTTGTTCTTTGCTGGGAAAAAAACCCACAAAAACTTTGAGGATATATTTTAGGTACGTACACAGGGTGAATATAGCCACAGAGAGTCTGAATTCCCGTAGCTTCCTTTACGGTCCGTACGAATAATAGGAGCCCAGCTGCTCAGAAAATCAAGCCAAGGCTCTTTCTTGTCTCACTTTCTCTAGTGGGGGGTGAGCAGCAGAGAGGTCTTCTCCTGAATACCTGAGTATTCTGTACTCAGCCCAAAGTTCTGGTTTATAGGAGGCCGAAGCGAAAAAGGAACAGATTATCCTCCCTCTGCTCTTAGAGCATTTTCAGCATCTTCATCAGAACAGCCCCTGGGAAGTCATTGTTGTAAGTTAAAATGTGGCTGTCATCCAGGCAGCAAGCAGAGCACTGTGAACTCAAAGCTGCGGTAACTTTAGTAAGTGTGACATTCACTGGGCAGAACGTGAGCTCCTGTTGCAACAACACACGCATACTTTTTTGCCCATACTACTGAAGAGAGAGGGAAAGACAGTGAGGCCATATACTTTAGCGCTATGAGCCAGCATTTTGGAAAGCTCGGTAGGGCTGCAGCGTCTTCACTTCTCTTCTTCTTACTGGTGGGTGAGTACCGAAAAACCTTCCTTAATTTTAAGAAATGTAGCTTATTTCCAGAGCTTGGATTGAGAGGTTCTTTTCTGTTTTTCAAAAAGCCACTTTCCCCTGAGGGCTTCCTCAGGATGCAGGAAAACTATATATCCAGTGCTGTACACTGTATTAAAAGACTGTTTTGTTTGTAGATACATTCCTGTATAGCTAATAAAAATGTTTGTTTGAATTGGATCCCCAGGGTGGAATTTATCTTTCCAGAAAGAGTGTGTTTGCCTGTCTTTTTCAAGAAGAAAGGCTGCGTACCATCATTAGTAGAAGCTTCGTTTCTCTTTCGGTTTTCTGACGTATTAGGAACCAGTTATCCTCACAAGGTAGTTATTCATGTCCATTTGTGAAAGTCTATCTCAGCTCAGGGCAAAAGCCATATAAATAAAGATGATTTATGTACAGTCTTTGATCGCTCAATCATTGACAGTTGGGAGCTGGATAGAGCTTGTAAATCACCCTCAGGGCACAAGCTGAGTGTGAAGTTGAGCTCAAAAGGCATCCAAAAGGTGGTCATTCCAGCATGAGAGGATTTTTTGTGGGTTGGAAGTTGAGTCCTGTTTACTGTCAACCTCTCTTCCATCTACCGAGCATGAACAAAGGGGAGGAGACACAACTGGAAAGATCAAACTTTGCACTGAGCTCCAGCTACCATTTTGGTTCCCCGACGCTGTTGGCAGCTGGCATTACGGGCTGCGCTGGTTTACTCCAGGGACCAAAGAGTAAGTTAGAGCTTCCAGGACTGGGAGAGAGCACATATATATTTTATCCTTTGATTTTTTTCATCCTTACCTCCTCCAGCCTGCTTTGTGTGTTTCTCAGTCACAGCCACAGATATGGCCTTATACAGGAAAGTATCAACCTGCAGATTATTTAAAGGATTGGCCGATGGGTTGGCAGATGCCCTATTAGTACTGTTAAGCGTGGAGCATGTTGGCACGTTGCAGGGAGTCCCAGAGAGCTTTCCCCCCTCATGGCTGAGAACTGGCCTGAACTACTGGCTTTATGTGACAATGACCTATTAGATCATCTAAATGTTTTTCCAGGTCAAGACAAGATCATCCCTGCTGTATTTCTCAGTATTCTTTCTAGCCAGCTTTTAAGTGCTTTCACCAGAAAAACTCATCTTCCTCCCCATTGGGGAACTGAGCCCTACTCCCCACATGACAGGGGACCTGCACATCACTCTACTAATGAAGTAGTTGACATAAAAAGGTCTTTGAAGCAGAGTCAACAAGGCATTTGGCATGGTATACTCCCAGATGCCAATAGGATAAGGGCACTGTGTATTTAAATATCAGTGAAGTAGTATGTTCCAGTTTTGCAACTTCCTCCCCCCCAAAAAGGAACAAAAAAAAGACATATAGAGGCTATGCTATGACCTTCTCAGTGGAACCATCAAACAGAGCGGGCACTAAAACTTTGCATTTTAATTTTCCTAATTAGCTGGAAGTTACATGATATGTATTGAATCAAAGATGTGGGATGACACAGAGACAAGGCCAGTTATTCTATTGTAGGAGGTGGAAATAAAACTCCTGGTGAATAGAGACAACATCAGAGCATATTGTTTCTGCGCTGTTATGTTCTCTATGCCACTAAGTGACTGTGTAAAATGATACATCAGTAATGATACTTTTGCATCATTAAAAGTAATAAAAATCGTAATTGTATTTCTGGGGGTGTGTATTATAAGACTGGAATGCTTATAGTGGAGAAGAAGGGAAAAAAATGACAATTAAATAGAAATTTTGTTGCCTTTCCTTGAAAACAAGCTAGCTGCTTACTACTCTAGCTAAAGCAGCAGTGTCCAGTGAAGATAATGGTCAATGAACAGGGATTTTAAAAGAGTATTCATTACAAAACCTGCTCAAATTCATGCTAACAAATCACCAAATATGTCATATCGGAATATTTGATGCACAGAGACTGTTAGTTGTCAAACTACCTCAACTTTGTCGAGTATTTCAACTACTCTTTGTACTTTGTCAAAGTACCTTGTCAAGCTACTTCAACCTTTATGACTATTGAATACATTATACTGTAATGTAACTGGAAAAGGCAAAGTCTGGACCTCAGTTTCCCCTGAGCAGCTCCAGTGGGCTCATCAGTAAGATTACGTGTGAACCTGAGGTTATTTCATCTGGTGTCTTTAGTTAGGGCTACTCATTTTAGGGGACTGCACATCCAGAACTACAATCGTATTTGGGTCCCTAATTCTCAGGCATCCAATTCCCATGGATCAGGGTTCCGGGTACTAAGCCAAAATTCTGACTTTGAGGCAGTCAGCTGGTGCCATCCCTTCTCCCCTCATCTGTTTGGAATGAACTTGGGGGGTTCCTGTGCACCCCTAAACCCAGGGAATTTGATTAAACTTGGATTTTGCATGAGTTATATAAGATAGGAGACTTCCTGTGACCATTTCTTGCGTTTTCAACGACTCAGGGCTTTGATGGGGCAGAGCTTTCTGAAGCTGATTCTGGGCCGGTTGAAGTGCAGCTGTTGCCTCTCAGCTCCTCCATTCAGGTGTCTGGGCTGAGGTGGGGAGGTTTACAGACCTGGGAAGAAAACTCTAGAAATTTCTCATTGAATAGCGCTTCCCAGACCTTATTCCTTGTTATGTTTTTAGACTGCTGGCTGACACAGCTCCCTCCCATAGGTCTCTGTCGACTGCATGCAGGGACTGGCTTCTACTTTGTCCTCTGTGGGCGCACAGGGAGAAGCGTAGGATAACCAGCTCTCCTCCTTCTATTCTCCCTCATGTTCACGCTGTGACCAACATCCTCGCCTGGCACTGGAAAGTCATTCTTGGCAAAAGGGTGGTGCAAATTGTGACCATCTCAGGAAATCGTTCTGTTTTGGCAAACTGGGGGGTTTCTGATGAAAAAACCTTTTTGTTGAAAAATTGCCAGGTGGTTTGGGTTTTGGTGGTGCTGCATGTGACTTTCTGTGGGCACCTCTCGTGAGCCGTTTTGGAACAGCAGGCATGTAATGTGCTGTGTTCTTGCTAGTTTCATAGCCAGCTTCTACTTCCTAAAGTTTTGCATCCATGGGTTATCTCTTGTCTGATATTTCAATCTTTTTATAAGGCATCTAGAACAACTGGGGCCCTGCTGTCTGTCAGAAATTACCAGTGCTACTCCCATACAAGTCATAAATAATAATAACTATGAATACAACTGTGATTTTGTACAGAAGCATGCCTGGGGGAGCCCTTCAAGTAACTCTCAAACAGATCATCAAGGGTTTTGATTTTCCGTGGCCTTGGGACATTTACCGATGAACATACAGAGGCTATTGTGATTGTAAAGCAGTACCAGACCCAAACAATAGCATTTCACACCCTTAGAAAGGCTATAAAAGGCTCAAGACAATGGAAAATTGAGATCCTCACTGTGAAATGGCCTGGAATCCTTGAGAAGGCACCAACTGGTGTGAAGGGAGGCTACTTTACTTAAAGAAAATGAAACAACAGAAGAAATTTTCCCAAGAATTGGTTTTAACTCCTTCTTGGTGATTGCTGTTGGTTTATTTTTAAGAGTTTGTTTTCCCCTTTTATTGTTCCAGCTGGGGATTTGAGAGAGCAAGTGTTCCTCTCATCTTCTGAGCCTGGGCTTGTTTCCAGAAATGAGATACACTCATACTACCCTTAGCTTGAGGCTGTTTGATACTATGATTAGCAGTTACATCGGAGAAGGCAGCTTTAAATCTCTACTACAAGCATGTTGTCTGTATTTTTGTAACCAAGAGTAGCAGGATAATATGGTTCCTTCACAGAGAATAGATGTCACCCAGTATACTGTCCAGAGTCCTCTTAATTAAAATATGATAGTCAGGCAGTGTCTTCAGGTGCATCTTCTATCTTGCAGCATGTTAGCTGTCAAAATGGAGTCAGCTACTTCATGTGCTGCAAGTTTTCAAACTCTAAGCTGTTGAAAAACAGTTTCAGAACGTGGGCTGCCCAGGCAGACTAGCTTAACTACCTTTCTGCAAGTCAAACAGAAAATCCAGTCCCATCTTTGTACTTTCCAGCTTTATCTGTAAAACAGATGCATAATAGATTTCAGTCAGTGCCTCTCACCACTGTCTACCCTGGGCTCAGCTATAACCATCTCTTCTCCCCTTGCAGAATGCTAACATGCCTTCCCCCAGCCTGCTGATAGCATCTGCTGGGTGTTCAGCCCCTGAAAAAGGAGACTTCTTTCCACAGTTTCAAAATTTTCTATTCTTGCACTGGAATATGCCAAAATTCCTAGGAAGTTCACGAGAGGTTTTGGGATGCAGGCAGTTGCATTAGGATGTACACATATTCACTATACTTGTCAGAACAGAGCCGCCTGTGTGTAGGGGCTCATACATTTTTTGCTTTGCCTTGAAAACAGTTGAGGTAGGAACACTGGGCCTGGAGGCTTGTTGGGGTGGGAAGAAAGAGGAGCAGGGCAGAGTTCCCTGTGGAAATGTGGCTGAATGTACTCTCTAAATTTCACCCAAATCCGTTGGACAATGACAATAATCTGTCTCTAGGGCCAGGAAAGGGCTTATTTATACACGTGAACATAATCTAAGCAGGAATTAGGAAAAAATCCTTGTCATAATAACAGTGACTACCACCAAGTCCTAATTCCAGGAGCCCCTCTTTGCCATGGTTACAGCTCAGGAACAGCTGGATAGTTTATTATCCTATCAGCCTCAACTCTCTTCTTCTCCCTCTTTTCTGATGCAGATGTTGGTGTTAGTGGCGGAAGTGCAAGCAAGGAGAATGCAGCTGTAAGCCATATAACAGCGCAGCCTCCATTCCCAGCAAGACCAGAGCTGTGGCACCTTTCTGTGACTCAAAAACCAGCCAAGGAAAAAGCCAAAGAGGGTGAAAGAGTGGTCTTAAATTGCCACTTTAACAGTCCCCAATGGCCTTCCCTGTCTAAGCTGACGGTGAAGTGGTACAAAGAAGATGAAAAAGGGCGGATGGACCTGCTAGAGAACAATGTGACCGTCTTGCCAAATAACTCCAGGGTTTTCATGAGTGGAGACCTGTCCCAGGGGGATGCCTCCCTGGTGATCCTCAATGTGACGATCAGTGACCACGGTATTTATTTCTGCACGGTTACACTTCCAGATGGGAAGGTGGTGACAGGAGACGGCACAAAGCTCAGGATCAGGAGGGCTCTGGGTAATATTTGATGTTACTTTCTATTCTTTTCTCCCTTTTCCTCCTCCAAAGCTGGTATACACACTTGCAGAAAGAGGGCAGTTGGCCTGTTTGACCTCTAGCAGACATGGTCGGGCAAAACTCTGAGGATAGTTTCACAGAGCATAATTGCTCAGTGCCATTTCTCGTGCCTTTTGTCTGGATGGCTAATTTCAATTGGCTTGTCCCTATAAACAATCACATGGGTGTTACTATAAGGACGGGCATTTAGAACCAAAAAAAGAAGGAATAATTTTATCACTAGAATCAAAGTCAGTGCCAAGAATGAAACAGCCAGACAAGTTTGCTTGTATTGACAGCTCTGTTTGGCAGAACCCACATGAACGACAGGTGTCATTCATATCATGCCAGGAAACAGCTCCAAACTCCCCTTTTTGACATTATTTCTCTCCAAACCAATAATTTACATATTCATTCCTTAACTGTAGATGACAGAAGTAATCCCCCACTAAACATGAGGATCACATTATATTGCTTCTGCCTAGCTTCATTCACATTAAGATCAAACTATCATGAAAAGTGCCATGCTATCTTTTCTCAGCCTTGCACATAGACACCTGACTTGTTAAGTAATGAGATAACTTGCTTTGCCTTTATCAGTTGGAAGTGTCATACCAGCTCTCCTTTTCATTTAGGCTGAACACATTCCAATCCCAACAAATCAACACATCAGAAGGTGTATTAGTTTCTGTATCTAATTAACAATAAACAGTGCCTTCTATGTCAAGAGTAAATCGTGCATGGTGCCGTTTCCCCCTTATTCATTATCAACACTTCTAGCTCACTAAGATTCACTAGGCCTTTGTCCTTTTGAGCCTGAGTTCCTCTCTTACTAGTTCTTAGAGAACTACTCAGTTTGAACCAAAGCTCCACAGAGGCGACAAAATCATGCCCCTGAAATGGCTTAATGACGTATGTTATGAGACCTTCCATTGGCTTGGTGTCATAGTCGCAGTAGCTCATAGTGCTTCTGCAAAGTCTGCTCCCTGGCCAGTGTAATTGTCTTTCTGTGTTCCTGAGAAGGTGGAATATATCATTTCTGCACTATGCTTGAATTAACGGACAAGAGGATATGAGAAATATAACTCATAAAGAATGGTTATATGTCACAAATCCAGACCATCCTAAAACATATCTAAATTAATAGGAGAAATTAGATGACTGTATTAATTAGTCCATTACATGAAGCAAATGACATTGATTTTGAAGTAAGGTAACTGCTCTATAGCACCTACACTGCCCTCACTTTTTGGATGGAATGAGCAGCCCCACAATGTGTTTCCAGCTACAGGATACCTCCCTGTATGTGGGAGGGTGGGGTTGGTTCAGCTTTGCCCATTCTTGTTTGAAAAGCCACAGCTTTAGTCCTCCTTTGTTGGAGCTATATACAATAAGGTATCTCCCTGGGAAGATCACTCCATCTCTACCATGCAACAGTCCCAGCAAGCAACAAATCAAACAAAGAGCTTCGGAGAGCTCTGCCCCTTTACAGCGGTCTCTCTCCTTTGGAGATACACAGAGAGACTGATAACTCTCAAAATGTGTTAAGGTATTTTTTTCTATTTAAAAATAGAGCATACGGGCACAAGTCCCATTAATTCAGGCAGCAGCATCTTTTGCCATTCCACAGCATCAAGGTGTTAGTGGAGATTGCTACAGAAAAGAGGTTGTGCTGTCCTTAAATCCCCACAAAGTATAGCAGCTTCCTACATAGGAATGAAATAAATCAATAACTCTGTCATATAGTATACTCTCTCTCCTGTACAAGCCCATGATTTCATGTCAAACAGGACATAATCAATATCATAATAAGTAGCTTCCTCTACAGTCACTGCAGAAAACTATGTGCCAGCTGCATTGCACGTACTTCTCTCGAAGATATCTTATGTTACTCTCTCTGCCTTTCCTCCTCCCCTAGGCTTGTTTGGTATCGAGGAATCGATTGGAACAATCATTGGGGTTGTTGCTGCTGGTATTGGAGGCTTGGTGGTTCTGATAATCATTTTAACCCCTCAGTTAAGGAAGTGTATCCTCTGCATGAAACAAGGCTCTCGCCAAGGTATGGAGCACACAATGAAATCTGGAGTCACTTGCTAGAAGGATAAACCCAATAACCTTTTCCCAAAGGTACCCTTTTAACTGAAGTAGAAATTAGCCATTCATTTACCTCTGGTCAGGTGAGGGATCTGGTTCAGGAGATAAGCACTGTGCATGAAACTTTTACAGGGCTGGCTCTATATTCCATCTTTTTTTCAAGTAGTTCTTTGCTTGTATTGAGTATAGTTTCATGTAGAGACCTAAAGAGTCACTTATAAATAAAACTATAGGATCTTCTTTAACTGCCACCTTTAGCAAAGAGTGGTTCAATGAGATGCTCTTTCCTCTTTTAACATCTTGGGTCTTGTTGGGTTCTTTTAGATTTCTTCCGAAGGACCATTCTTCCACACACCAACTAAATACTTATATCAGTATTCTTACAGTGCTTGCATGCAAAAATGATGGCCGAAGCATAAGTACGAGTTTGTAAAGCCCAGTAATATCTTTTATTAGATCAATTGATCTGGTTGGGAAAAATAGACATGTTTTCATCACACATGAGCCAAAGAAATGACCTAAAGAGAGGCTGATTGCCTGAAAATTTGCTTGGTTTTTTTCCAGCTCTATCAGCTGGTCTAATAATAGTACACTGACACCAAAGGCCAGATTTTGAAATGAGCTTAGTTCCCATTTTGTGCAGCCCAAGATGTGGTCTGCCTTTCAGAAGGACGTCTGCTGACAGCAAGCTTTGTTAAATGGGGCTTTTTTGAAAAGCTCACTTCGATTTCAAAAAGGGGAGCCATGCTACTTGGACCTCTCTTGGCGGCACTCAAAGCCTTACTCAGCCTCCTGAAAAAAAATCCCATCCTCGAAGTGACTAATTAAGAGCCGCACTTGGTATTCACTAGAGCGCTGCCGCCACCCGAAGGCCAGCTTGGCCGGGAACGTGGACACAGCGAGGTGGCTGTGTTCCCTCTCACCGAAGGGATTCTTCCAGCCTTCGCTGAGTGGAGCACACACATGCGTAGGCTGATTTTTCCCACACACCATCCCTTTATGCAAACCCTCTGGATGAACAGAGTTCAGTAACATCTTTAATTAACAGATAGCCTTGGAAGCGTTTATCGCTGTGTTGTACTAACTCTGTATCACTCATTCTCTCCTCTCCTTCTTGCTCAGCATAGCTCGATCTGCAGTATTGCAGAAATCACTGGAAGATGCAAAGACTAAACAGTTTATTACATGGAACGACCTGTTACACTTTGTAAGCCAAAAGGGATCTCTACATGTAATAAAAGCCTTCACCTCAGTACACATTGTCTTTGGGATTTTTTTTAAAGTATATTTCTTTATCCTGCAGCTTCAACAACCACAGTGGCATATTCAACATCCTCCTACAGTAAGGAGCAGAACAGTCTTTTGTAAAGGAGTTTGCATTAAGATCCACTGAAGGCCCACTTAGTTTGGTCACATGTCTCAATCTAGACTCTGATGAGATATCTTGGGTGTTTCCCTTTACTTCTTATTTTAAAAGGTGGTACTCCAAGTTTGTCAGCTACCCTTCAAAAGAGACAGAAGGATGGTTTTGTGACCTATCCAGGCTGCCCAGTATCTAGCACCCGCCCTAGGAAATCTCATCCTATTCACCCAAAATGCTTTGCTTCCATGGGTGCAGGCATCATTCTCATCTACCTGCACCTCTTGGTACAGAGGATCTTGTTGTGGTGACTTGCTGTGGCCTACAGTCCTCTAACAAAGCAGCAGAGAAGGCCCATGTGAACACTACCCCTGGGTGACAGAGTGGGATTTTATTTTAATCTTTCAGATGAAGATATAGTGTTTTAATATAAGTCTCAAATAATCTTTAAAAAAAAAAAGAGGAGATGACAGATTTGTTTGTTTGACATGAATGATGCTCTCCATGGGCCTAGTTTCCTGACATGATAATTGATTCCCAGGCAGGCAGTGAAAGGGAACGTGACACTATTTGTACTGGATAGCAGTAGATCGGGGCCTGAAGCATGTGGCAGGTGAGAAGTATGTTCTTTTGCATCCTGTAGTTTGCGTGTGCCTATTGGAAAGTCAGAAACTCCTGCTGGCCTTACAACAGAAATAGCCCAGTGTAACTCTCTGCCCACCTTCGAACACTCCTCGGAAGTGTTCCCAGTGTTGTGACGCAAGAACAGGAGCAAAAAGACCCCAGGCTGTGTAAGCTAAAAAGTCCCTCCTCAAGAAAAGATGAAGTTTTTCCCTGGGCAAGAACTCTACTTTTCTTTCCAGGAAGAAGCAGTTCAGATGGAAGAAATCCTCAGAGTACAAATGATGAATGAGGTACCCTTCCTTTTTTGATGTTTCCACTCCTCATGTAGGTCCAGTAAAATAAAGTAGGCTACTGTACCTGCAGACTGGCATGCTTTGGGTCTTTGAAGGCCAGTGTATCTTTTCGTGGAGGTGCTCTTTTATAAACCAGTCCAGCAGAAGTCTCTACGTGTTTTCCAGATTATGTGCCAATGTGTGGGAGCCCAAGGTCAGGCAATATGAAAGGACAAGAAAAGCCATTTGGCGACTGTTTATGTGTTCTCACTACGCTCCAGACCAAGCCCTCAGTTTCACCACAGAGCTACTGTGGTTTGTCACAGAAGTCCTTGCCTTCTGCAAAGAAGGCAATCAGAGCAGGACCTTATCCTTACTTCAGTGGATGAAGAAGGCATATATTTTACCCCATCTCTCGTCCCCATAAACCGTGGGCTAATACAAATTCTCTCACACCACTGCTAGCTCTGGTAAAAGAGGAACAATTTTATTCCAATGTTTTCTAATTCGAAGGGTTAGAAAAACAGTCCTATAAAAACTATTCTGGTCCTCCATATCTAAAATGACAGGTGGGATGAGTCTGTCCACATAAAAAGTCTGGCCAGAGGATCAAGTGTGGGTTGTAAGAGGCTGCTCCCCAGCATTTGGCTGCTTCTTGGTCACACAGACACATCATTTTTTCACATCGGTCTGTCAGGTTATCTGTAAAAGAAAATGTGTGAAGAAAGGATGAGAGATTCTATACTGGATTAAAGGGAGAGACAGTTTTAAGAGTGAACAGGTAAAGCAATTACTAGGGAACACAGGCTCTGGGAGGAGGTGAAGGAGGCAAGAGTAAATGACTTGGCAGAAAATCATGCACTGTGTGAACAGGAAGAGAGAAAAGGACCAACATGTAGTCTTGTGCATAGATCTGATCCTCCCTGTCCATGGGTCTGATCTTAACTATGACCAAGAGCATCAGAAATTAGCAGCTAACTGTAAATTGGCAATGCTTATAACATCTGCCCAGCATAAAGCACTGCCTGCTTCTAGAGCTGTGTGAGCAAGCGGTTCAGGGACCGAATCTAAAAAAGAAAATGATTTTAGCTTAGCTGGAGCTTTCCTGGTGTCAGCCAACTTCTGTTTTTACTCTTACCTCCACAAATCAGACCAATTTCAAAAGAAGATGCTGCTTTGAATTTGAGGAGTATCTCACAAGGACCGTTCTCAGGAGAGGATGTGACATTCAGAAATCTGAGGGCATAGAAGCACCAACGGGCATCCTTGATCCATGCTCTACAAATTGCTCTCAGAAGTGCTTACACCCTTCTGTTCATGGCAGAGGAGCCAAAGAACTCCTTGGTAGGAGGATGTTTACGAGTCAGCAAAACTACAGCAGCTGATCAAAATAATATATAAGGAAATATATATGTCATATATAGCTAACTATACGACAACATGACTATGTAAGAACCATAAGGAACATCAAAGCAATTAGCTCAGATTACTACATTACAAATGTCTGATTTTGGGTTAATGAAACCCATTCCACTTGCAGATGGCCTAAATACAGCCACTAGGCTGTATTTATATGTCATGATATACTTTAATATATTTATATTTATTTATATTTATTTCAATACCTATATACATTTTTATATAAATGATAGATTCATAATCTTTAAAGGCACAGCATCTTGTTTATTTGAGGCTGCTACTACCGATTATCTAACACCTTCCAAACCCTGCACCAGGCATAGTTTAAAGTGTGACTTCATGCCAGTGTACCTAGGCTTCGTTCCAAAGCCAACTACAATGAGTAAGAATCTTTCCAGATTTCACTTGACTTTGCTGGATCAGCCCTGCAACTGGTTAGCAAGAAGAATCCATATTTCTTAAGTTTTTCTGAAGAGTAAACTAGTAAACAGTGTTTCAAGAGGCCAATCTGGATTCCACTGATGAGGAGTCAGCACTAAGTCCAGTTTTTCTTAGCTGCCAGTCCTACCTAACTTCCTCCTTGCCCTCTTCTCCTTAAGTTCTCCCTGTGCCCTGCCAGCCACTGTCAGTTTAATGTGAGTACAAGAGTCTGTCTTGCCAGTCTTTTCTGTTAGAGCAGAAAGATTTCTTTGACCAGGCCCCACAGCTTACAGCCTTTTCTATATTCCAGATACTTATTGAATGGAATTGGCCTACATGTGGATGGCATATCTGGACTGCAAAATATGGCGTTGCCAATTTTTTTCATTCCACAAACAAAACCACATAAGAGTAACAAAAGATGGGGAGAAGAAATCCCAAGTAAAATGAGTTTCTGTTTCATTTTCCTGAAAGTATCTGTGTTTATGATTCAGTGCTAGGCGACAGGCACTTTTTAATTCTTACATGGAATGGACAGTGCAAACAGTTCTGCTTCTAATTTTTCTGGACACCACTCCTCTAGGCCCAGCAAATATGTCTTGGAATTAAATTTTTCTTTGTTTTTGTTTGAATGGGATCGGACTCTATGCCTTCAAGCACCTGCTGTGCTCTGGCCTAAGGTAGATTTGCCTTCAGAGTGTGTTTGTGTTGTTTCTCTCCATGGGGGATGTGAGAGGAAGTGAAACCTTCTGAGTACTTGCTGGAGAACAGTCGATGAACGCTCCTCAGGCCTTGCCTGGACGTCAGTTAAGCAACTAATGACATTTTGTTTAACTAATGCTTGTTAGCCAGGTTGGAGCAACTACAGCTCATGCATTCTTACAGCACATATGCTGCATGTCTCATGCACCTGACATGTCTGACATCTACAGCTAGGATTGTTCCTTCATAGCAAAAAGAAATAGGATTTTTTAATATCAAAATAGCTAACAGAAGATATTAGTCAGCAGTAGAAATATGTGTAAGAGCTAGAGTAAGCGCGGTTATGAATTGAAGCAATATATTCCTTAGCCAGCACTCTTTATATTACAGGCTATACAGAGCAGTATAGGCTGCTCTGGTACTCAGAAAGGAGAAATTGCAGCTGTGTTGAGCCATGTCCCATATCCGCTGGCAGACTTGCAGCAGCTGGAGAGGTTGAGGATTGCACCAGTAGAATATGATCTTCTAACAAGGTAGAAAGAGTCTTATAATGTTCAGGTTAAGTTTTTCTCTTGCATGATTCTTGCTGAGCTTTCAAACTGTTCTACAATGGATTTTATCACCAGAGACTTCTGAAAGACTTAGAAATAGAAGTGACAAATTCTAGGATTCAAGTCATCTGGTGTATGTCAAAACAAGCTGGTGTTGCCACTGATGGGCTGTGACTGGGCAACTGAAGACCTTCTTGCCTGGGTATCAGCTGTAGAGCTAAGCACAGCCTACACTTGCTACATGTCTGCGCCACCCCAGAGCATTCAATTCTGCAAGCTTCAAAATCCCCACTGGAACCCCACGTGAGGCAGAGCTGCAAGCTAGTACCCTGTTTAACCTGTCTTATTAAAGAGGTACATAATAGCATTCTTCTTTTCTAGGAGTATTTAATGGTACGTAGAAGAGTGAACAGTTCAACCGGAGGGAGGACTAAAACTGTCACAGGTATACCACCCCTGTAGTAATTGTCACAGACTATTCCACAGTTGTAGGAAGGCATCAATGAGGAACAGGGGTGCTCAGTGCAGGGGAGATCCTCCAGAGAGGCATTTGCATCCCTGCTGGACTAAGACAGTTCATGAACTCCAAGGCCATAACCCATGCTGTTCAGCTTGAGGAGGACTCAGACTACCTGAAACATGTGGTGCTGGGGCTCCAGTCTTCATCCCAGCTCCAGCTGGCGACTCTTAGTGCCAGCAAGTCTAGCGATCCGGGGAAGCAATGGAAAGAGAGCTCGGGGAGAATGGATGTTGCCCAAAGCATTTTTAAAACCAGCTCAGCATGCACAGATTTACCTCTGTGGCACATAAAGCTCTTATGCCCGCTTGTGCTCCTGTGGAGGAGGGAATGAAATGAACCCGATGCAAGCAGAGTCATTTCCTTACCGCACTGCACAGTGTTCTGCTCACACACCCATTGGTAGCGCTGCACCTTGGGGTTGCAGCCTTCCTTCTCTGCCTTGTCATAGCAGCAGTCATGCCTGTGGCAGCACCTTTGAGAGACAAAAGGTAGAATTTGGGCTCACACATTCTGCATGCTTTTCGAGGGTGTTTCCACAAACTCTAGGAGGGCTCCATTCACACACAGCTGCTGGTATCTCTGTTTGCCCTGGCATGTCAGTAAATTGTCTGTTAATGAACTAAGTGTCCTGGCATCACTGCGAAAATTTAAGAACTTATTAATACCGTCTTTGCTCACATGACAACCATGTTTCTTCCCCCCAGATTTTGCCCTCAGAAACGTGGTGTGGCCATTACATAGGCCTATCGCAGAACATGGTAATCCCACTCACTGAAAAGGAGTAGAAGCATTGCTATGAAGTGCGTGATCATGGCTCACTGGCTTAGGCTTAAGCACATCTCAAAATGTGGGGTCAGGATGGCTTTTGCCTTCCTCTGCAGCAAGAAGCAGGCTTGGCTCTTCAGTTCACCTGGACCTGTCAGATGCAATTCAAGGCTCTTCGGCCCACTGAGGTTCTGGGGACTGGCTACAAACTCTTCCGCCTCAAAGGTGGGATTCATATACGTTAACTTTCGATCCTTACACCTAAGGAATTGATCTAGACTCCTGCTAAGTATGCCTGGTGCACAGTTCATATCGTCATAACGTAGGAGTCTAAAATAAATGAAAAATATTGCATTCAAAAAAACTGATTGCTTTCCATTGACAAAAGAGGGGGCTGCTGCAGGTTACTAGCTCAGCTGTTGGTATCTGCATTCCAGACTATCAGTGAGATAATTCCTGCTATTAATTACTTCAGAATTTATGGGATAACTTGACCCCACTCAGATTTTATTCTGGTAGTTTAGTGAATTAAAATACACTAAGAAAAAAAAATCAGTCTTTACAGAAATTTTCTGTTGGATAATAAAGGTTATTTCAACAAGGACAACAGCATTTTCCATAATAATAAAGAAAAAGGGAAATAACACCATGCTCTACCATGTTGTTCTTGCTTGGTTTAACGTGAACTAACAAGCAGTGAAGGCAATGGGTTTGATTACTCCTGGCAATGATTTAGATTTTTTTCCAAAAAATTCATATTTCTTACATTTCTTCTTCAAAGGTTGGAGCCAGAGAAGAATGATCTCTTGCTTTTCCAGAAGCTGTCTCTGGAAGATCACAGGGACAATACAGAGGAACTATTCTACTAATTTAGACAGGCTGACGCTAGGGGGAAATAAAGAGCAGAAAGCTTTCAGAAAAGTTCTCAAATCCTAGATATGAAGCTCCCCAAGAAGCTGCTGAGCTGGCCAAAAGGGAGTATGGCTGTACTGGCTTCCCATAGATTACCACGTCAAGTTGAAGCTCCTGATGGTTATCTTCAAGGCTGGAGCCAGTGTATCTGAAAAGCCATTTTCCCCTTAATATCCCTCAGGAAAACGGAACAGTCCTGAAAGAAGGATAAAGAACCCTTGTGCAGGAAGTGAGGCTTCTCCAGACACCACTTGAAAGCTATCATTAACTTACCTGACAGCTCAGGAACATCATAAACCTCATCACCTTGAGCTGCGGGAGCATTTTGCCCTTTTAGAAACTAATTTATGGATACGAGGGCTGGTGTGCCATCTGAGGTTATAAAATGCAGAAAAATTTGATTTTTGAAGTGGAAAAAAGAAATTCTACCCACTGATGTGAAATCTAGTAAAATCACTGGAATTGAATCAGGTAAGTCATGTGAAAGACAGGAGAATCAGGCCAGTCAGATCAAATTCAGCCTTCATGTAACCCCTGTGATTACAGACATGCTGAATTTAGTCTAGTATGCTTTCCCTGCTGACTGAGCTGCTAATTTAGTAGATAAAGCAGCAATTTGATCCCATAGATTAGTCTGTAAAAGATATGCAATTTTTTTTCTCATCTTGCAAAGATGAAACCAGTGTGATTATGGTCAGACTATTCACTGCGTTCTGAAATCTAGAAATGTAATTTAACAGTAGCAGACTAATATTTGCTCCCTTGCCACCACCTCAAAGAACTTTAGAATGGGAATAAGCCCTAATGGTTATATGTATCTGGAAGTTTTCCTGCAACGACATACACCAGTTGCTAACAGCTGAGCAGAAGAGCTCACTCGGCCCATGGAACAGGCTCTCTTGGACTCATGATGGCAGTAACAGGCTATGGGTTAGATCTTTGTTGGTCTGGTAACACCTGACTCCTAGGCTTGTCCTGAAGAGGTTCAAAGAAAGTGAAAGGCCAAAGGAGAGAAAAATTTTCAGCCTTGTGAAAAGTCTGAAAGACTTGGCTTTCTCTAACATAGCAATCCCTATGCAACATGTCAATGATATGACAGGGATAGACTGCAGCACTAAGCTACAACTGGTGGATGTGTCTTCTGGTGGAGCTGCTGTAGCCCAGGGTGCCCTGGCTAATATCTGCAGCTGCAGCACAGCCCCATCCATCATCAGGGTGGTAGATCACAGAGCAGGCCAATCATCTGTGTCTAGTGCATGGCGCACAGAGCACAAGAGGCCAAGGTGGGTGCCACAAATCAGGCTGAGCTGAGGGGGAGTGTCAGGTGCAGAAATCATTGGATTTATTAGGTCTGAGGAGCGAATCAGTAGTCAAATGAATGAAGCTGGTGTCAGTGATGAAGCAGTGTGGGTAGGAGGAATGACACAAAAGCAGATAGAAAAAGGGAGGACTTAAAAGCCTAGGGGCCAAGAGAATAGCATTGCTCTTCATGGAGAGATAGAGGGAAGGAACAGAAAAAGAGGCAGACAAAGAAGTGAGAAGAGATCCTGGAGGAGACAAAAGATGGACTGTGAATCAGGCAAACATAGCTAAGTGAGGACTACAGAGGTGTGCTAGCTAGCTATGAGAACTAGTTGCTGCTTTGCTGGCTTTGCAAAATCAGGGGGATTGCATAAATTCTGGAGGACTGCAGGCTTTGGGGAACAATTCAGCCGCCACTTACACCATTTCCTCCTGACGATTCCCCCAACTGCAGCAGAATGATACCTAGCTTACACCAACATAAAGCAAGAAGACTTTGGCCCGAATTTGCAAACGTCTCTTTTAGGTGTTCTTAAAGAGTTGCCTTGGACTGAAGACTGAGGAAACCTATTGTTGTCCTTTGCCATCCTCAAAGGATCACGTCCTGTCTGGAAATGCCCTTTCCAGCACCTAGAGCAGAATGTAGCGTTAAGCTTTTAATAACCTGGTAATGCTTAGTTAGACCAATGCAAACAGTATGAGCCAATAGTCTGGCAGAGCACTGGTCAACAAGTATGAAAAAACAAATACAACTGTGTCATCTAGTTAGTAAACAACCTATTAATCACAGCTGTGCTACAAGACAGCTCTTATGGCTACAGACAGCCCTGGCTGGCCAGCAGAAATCAGCTACCCAGAACACTGCAACGAGCAAATGTCATCGAGGTAAGAATTTGTCATGTTGTGTTTGTCATGTTAACAGCACTGTCACCACTGTGTGTCCTTTTGCTTTGCTTTAACTCAGCAAGTGAGGAAAATCTTGCTCTTCCGTACGTGTTTGCCATGACTTAGATGAGCCATATATGCCACCCTGCTTTTCAGGGCGTTCAGTGTATCCAGGGAGATGCTGAGCACCTTCAGGTCCCGCTTTACAACATGGATGCTCTGTGCGATCAGCCTGTTCCAGTACTGGTCCTACTTAGGATTTTCTGTTTGAGCCTTCTACAGTTTTGCTTCACAGTAATGAGGGTTCCCATACGTCCTCCTGGAAAACCCCAGACGGAAGCATGGAGCATTTCCTGTGCTGTACATTGCGTCCAGTATGGCACAGCCAGGCTGAACTGATTGACTGGCCAGAAGATGCGGAGTTTGCTGGGGATTTGCAGACAGCCAGTGTCCTGCTCAGAGGAACAGTTACTGCTCTGGCTGAGCTACCAAACGCCTCAAAATCTTAGACGTGGCCAAATTCCTTTTGTTCTGGCTGGACAACATTTCCAGGAGGAAAAAAGGAGTATGAGTCCAGGGAAATGAAGGCATTACAGCAATCTTAATTTTAACAGTGTTGCAGCAATCCAAGGGAAACAGAACAAGGAAAGAGACACAAACCTATTGACTTTATGTGGAAGAGATGTCCTTAAGTCTTGAAGTGAAGGGACTGTGAGAGCCGGAAGGAAATGGAAAAGGTAATTACTGAAGTTGCCACATCAAAGTCAGTATGTGGAATAAACCTTATAAAAGGATTACCCACTAGATGGCTTTTTTTTTCCATAAGAAAAGAAGTGCTTAGGAGCACTCTAGCTCTGTCTAGACGGATTGACTGAATTACTCACAAGAAAATTACTCCTTTTGTAAGGGGCTCAGTAACAAATGTAGAAGTGTCAAGGGAGTGAGTCATTTTGAACAGTGTTTGTTACTGACAGCTAGTAGTTTTACCACTCCACTTCTTTCTTCTTTAGAATGGAAAATATGGAGAGTAATGTGCTCATGGTATTTGGCATGAGATACTCACCCACACTGATTTTTGCAGTAGTTCCTAGTAATAGATATCAGAATATTCCTCTAGCAAATATAAAATGGAAATTTTTAGGGCTGGATCTATTGGAGCATTGCTGATTCTTCCTAGCTAAGAACCTAACTAAAAATCTTTCTTTTTTCCATACCAAGCACGGCAGCTAAGGAACAATGATGAATGCACTTAAAGGATTGAGCTTCTTTTTTACAAACTACCTGGTATTTTGAGGCATTTCCAGTTGCAGAGTCCTCACTTTCTGCCATTAGGGTAAAATCCACATCCCATTGAAATCAAACAGCAGCAAAAACACCCACTGGTGAACAAGTGAATATTTTACTCTCTCTATTTGTTTTCTAGGAGTGCTAAGCACTGGTATCTCCCAGACGCACCTAAACTTAGGGTCACTCAACAGCTCCGAAAAATAGCTTCTAGGTGACTGAACTCAGTAAAAGAAGCACTCCAAATTAGTGAAGTCATGTTTTACTTTAAAGGTTTGACTGTAAGAATTAGTAAACGACTAACAAAAATTATAAACACATTTACAGACATGGTTGTAGATGGTTATAAGCAGATCAGGAGATACTACTGAAAATTTAAAAAAATTCCTGAACCAGAATTTTATGACACTTTGTAGTCATTTACTCATTATCTGTAAGTCCTCTATTGACATGTTTTACAGATGGAATGCTCATATAAACCATGGGCATTAAGAGAAGCTTTTGGGAGTGAAACTTCTCATTGTATTAATGAAGACAACTCCTTTAAGGGACATGTGCTCTTTTATAGCCACAGAGGGGTCGGCCTTTAATCTTAGCATCTTCTCTTCCTTTTTTCACTTTCTGTCCTGCCAATTCTGCAGTCAAAGTTTGATTTAGTAGAAATATGACATGTCTCCAACAGCTGGATATTCTAGAAAAGCTCAGCCAGGTTCCTTTCCAGGGAACTACACGCTGCCTTCACTCCTGACAAAAGCAGTACTTACTTATCAGTGACACCTTGCCTGTTGACTGCAGATGAACAGACTTGTGCACTCTGTCTTTCAGGTTTAAAACCAGACAAGATTGCAAGCAAAGAGCTCAGAGTACACAGGAGTCCCTAACGATAAAATGCACAGGTATGCTAATCACAAAGTAAAAGTGAGAAAACTTGCAAAGCAATACCTCATAGACTCATTGCTTTTAGTCTTGGAAATAAAAAGCACAGAATCTTCCCTACTAAAAAAGAAAAGGAGAAATAACACCATGCTCTACCATGTTGTTCTTCCTTGGTTTAATGTGAACTAACAAGCAATGAAGGCAACAGGTTTGATTACTCCTTGCAATGATTTGGATTTTTTCTAGAGGATAAAGAATAATATTTCCATCACTGCCACTTTCAGGACCAGGGTGAAATGACCCTGAAAAAATCTTGGTCAGTCCTCTCTTTTCAGGCAGGGCTAGCTCTCTATGAATAAAGACGCCACTATTTTTCAGGAGTAGTCAGCATGGAATCACCAAGGGGAAATCATGCTTAACCAATCTAATAGCCTTCTCTGGTGGAATGACTGGCTGGGTAGATGAGGGCAGAGCAGTGGATGTTGTCTCCCTGGACTTCAGCAAGGCTTTTGACACTGTCTCCCATCACATCCTCGTAGGCAAGCTCAGGAAGCGTGGGCTAGATGAGTGGACGGTGAGGTGGATTGAGAACTGGCTAGATGGCAGAGCTCAGAGGGCTGTGATAATCAGCACAGTCTAGCTGGAGGCCTGGAGCTAGTGGTGTCCCCCAGGGGTCAGTCCTGGGTCCAGTCTTGACCAACTTATTCATCAATGACCTGGAGGAAGGGACAGGGTGCACCCTCAGCAAGTTTGCTGATGATACGAAACTGGGGGGAGTGGCTGACCCACCAGAAGACTGTGCTGCCATTCAGAGGGACCTGGACAGGCTGGAGAGCTGGGTGGAGAGGTACCTCCTGAAGTTCAACATAGGCAAGTGCAGGCTCCTGCACCTCGGGAGGAATAACCCCATGCCCCAGTAAAGGCTGGGGGTTGACCTGCTGGAAAGTAGCTCTGCCGAGAAGGACCTGGGAGTCCTGGTGGACAACAAGTTACGCATGAGGCAGCAATGAGCCCTTGTGGCCAAGAAGGCCAACGGGATCCTGGGCTGCATTAGGAAGAGTGTTGCCAGCAGGTCGAGGGAGGGGATCCTGCCCCTCTCCTCAGCCCTGGTGAGGCCTCACCTGGAGTCCTGTGTCCAGTTCTGGGCTCCCCACTACAAGAGAGACATGGCGCTCCGGGAGAGAGTCCAGTGGAGGGCAACAAAGATGATTAGGCGCCTGAAGCATCTCTCCTATGAGGAAAGGCTGAGAGAGCTGGGCCTGTTCAGTCTGGAGAAGAGAAGACTGAGGGGGGATTTCATCAACGTGTACAAGTATGTGAAGGGAGGGTGTCAAGAGGATGGGGCCAGACTCTTCTCCGTGGTGCCCAGCGACAGGACAAGAGGCAACGGGTGCAAACTGAAACACAGGCAGTTCCACCTAAACCTGAGGAAAAACTTCTTCACTGTGAGGGTGACTGAGCATTGGAACAGGTTGCCCAGAGAGGTAGTGGAGTCTCCTTCCCTGGAGATATTCAAAACCCGTCTGGATGTGATCCTGTGCAATGTGCTCTAGGTGACCCTGCTTGAGCAGGGGGGTTGGACTAGATGATCTCCAGAGGTCCCTTCCAACCTCAACCATTCTGTGATTCTGTGACTCTGTGACTTCATGAAGTCATATCCTGGTTCTTCCTTTACCCTCTGCCCCTCATAATGCCAGGTCCCAAAGAACTCTGCTCTCACCCAGAAGGTGGCTAAATCCTCATTTAAAGCCCAAGTGATACATGGGTCCTCACTCACAATTGCTCAGCACTGTTTATATATACTAGATTCCCTCTGCCCTGGGCAATGATAAGGCAATGGAGTCACAGGAGCACAAACAGGGAAGAATGGAGAGATCTGAGCTATTTTGGGGCATATAGTTGAGGTTCCTCTTACCAGTCTGTTTTATCTTTAGGCCAGCCTTGTCCTCCCAGGCCACAGTAGCATCCATAGCCAACATACGCTAAAGGAGATCGTCCCGTGCCACACGATATGGCTCCCGCCAATTCAATGATTCCTCGGGCATGCAACGAATGGGATTTTCCCAGAGCATCATTTTGAACTGCAAAGACAAGACATAGCATGGCACAAAGATTAAACAGCACTTTAAAGAATGCCTCATGCTGATTTTCTTAAATTCCTTAAAGGGAGACATCGGTCTTGACTGGTTGTTTTGGTGCACCCTGCAAAGGGGACTTTGCAGGTGACTTATCTGAGGGCTGGGCTAATGAGGAAGCAGATGCAGAAACACCCAAGCAGGCTCCGTGCACAGGCAGCTTAATTCAAGCAAGGCTTATTAGCTCTGGTGCACCAGTGTGCAACTGCAGCTACATTGCATCTGGGGCTACCTTGCATCTGGAAATAGTGTGGCCATTTTTGCACATCACAGAGCCTGAGCTGGCAAGCTTTGCTGGGGCCTAAGCCAGCTCCATGCAGATTCAGCTGGGGTGCACTGCACCCCAGAGTTCCCAAAGCTGGGAAGCTAAACTGCAGTCCCAACTGGGACAGGAAGCAGCAAAGGACCAGCACGCAGCATGATCTAACAGGGACTCTATGGAGCAAATGAGGTGTCTACGTTTCCCAAGACTTCTTATATTTTCCAAGTTTTCCCCACTATTCAGGATATTTTAACTCTCTCTCTGGAGAGTAAAGAGATGACCATACTACCAATTTGGATACAGGAATAGCTACAAGTCCCCGAGCCCGTAAGGTTCATATACCTTGGTGAAGAACAGAGTGCCTGAGTTAGCTAAGGTGTACGCATATCAGAATCCTCTGGAGTATTCTGAAGTGCTGGGAACGTTTACATCAGCTTCCATTATAACTCTCCGTTAATGTTATAATATTAGCTTGGCTGCATTAATTTGAAAAAATTATTGTGTCAGCTGAAGTGTGCAGATAGCCACTTAAAGTGACTTGGAGGTTTTGAGTTAACAAGTCTTTCACACAATCTTGTGATTTCAAATGTTAACTTGCAACTTTTTTATAAATCACAGACTCTAAGTTGCAGCAACTCTTACAGAAACTAAGAGTACCCTGACCCTAATTATCAAACCGCTTTGAAGCTCAGCTACAAACTTTGGTGCTTATCACGATAATGATAGCAACAGAGAGTAGTATGTATTGCTTAGGTTTATCATGAGGTACCAAGTGCACTTTCCATTGCTCTAGTGTGCATCACAAACAGTCCCCATTAAAGATGAGCTACTCACTAGCAGTATTAAAACTCCCAGACTGACTGCCTAACTCATCCATTCTTTCCATCTGTCTCCATCAATTCACATTCACCCCATCCTCCCATGCCAAAAGAAAAGTCTGAGTAAACAGAGGGACTTTTAAGCATATTTGGATCAAGAGGGAGATCATGTTTCAGAGCCAGGAACCCTTCGGTGAAGTTGCCTTGCCACCTGCCCCCTGCTAATTCAGCACACTTGACCTCCTCAAAGTGCTGTGCAAACATGGACTAATTAATCCCTAAACCACCCAAGGACTCACTACTATTATTAAAACAGTTGCTTTCCTTTTAAAACCTATCCTTCTAATCCCTTTGCTTGGGCCTCTCCCCTCGTCTTGTGCTCTGGCTTTCTCTCCGGGCCTGATCCAGAAACCCGCTGAAGCAATGAGGGTCTATCCCCATTAATGACAAGCCAGGAGTGTTGCGTCTCTGCTAAACATGGAACTGCAGCCCAAGCTCAAAGCAGAAGCGAGCACTTTCCCGTATCATTTTCAGACTGGCAGTTGGCAGCAGCAAACTCTGAAGGGAGCAGAGCCTTATGCTTCTGTCTTGGTGTTTCACACAGCCTCCTTGTATTTCTCAGGGCATTCCTTGGGGATTAAACGCACATTCCTGAAAAAGTAACAGCTTCCCTCCTCTAAACACTGTTTGAATGTTCAGATTTTGTGCTAAAAACACATGACACCTGTGTTACTAGAAAATAAAGAGAAGACCTATTTCCTTTGTGTAAACAGTGGGCACTTCAGAGCTGGAGGCAGGCTCAGCTTTCAGCAGTCCCAGGGGAAATCCACTGAAATTGGCGAACTGCTCTGGATTTCTGCTTTTTCAACCTGTTTCAGTTTGCAGACCTCGAAAATGTTCCAGTGGAAACAAAAACTTCTTTGTAGACATTTAAGCCTCCTGACAAGAAGTTTGCATTTCTTAGCTATCTTTCGCAGACCTCTTAGACAGAACGGCTGGACTTTGAGTGGTCTGTGTTGGACACTGGCTGACCACAGCTGAGGCTAATGTAAGATAACTGTACCCCACCCGGAAGAAGAAAGAGCGTTTCTCTTTTGGAGTTGTCCCCGAGGAGCAAGGAACTATAATCACAATGCAGAGCTATTCCTGAAAAGGGAGAAAAAGATCCAAAGGGAACTAAGCCCAAATAAAATGTTTAAGGCTGTGCATTCTCTATGAGTTTAAAAGAATTCAGGCATCCCAGCAGTGTCTGATATTTCTGTCTCATTCCTTGAAAGTTGGCTGGGTTTCGAGTTGACAGTGCGTCACTACAGTTGTAAGGTCAGCCCTAGCAAGCATGCTTCAATATTTAGGTGCACAGCTAATAACTTGACCAAGAACTGCTCTTTCTATGGTGGGCGGCCAAGCCAACACAGCTGTGAAATCCTTGAAAAAGTCTGAGCCTCTACAGCAGCCTGAATGTAGCTGTATTAAGAGTATTTCCAGTCGTTAGTTACGCTACTAGTCGGGCATGGAAGCAGAGAACATACCTGCAGAGGGGTGACTGGAGATGGATCTGAAAACTTAAACTTTCCATTTCCTGTTTAAACAGGCAGCCTTTGCTTTAGATTAATGTGACATTTCGGTTTTTACTTTAAATTGTACTGGTACTGCAGGGATAATCTCAAACCTGCCAGTTTAGCATTGCATTGCCTCTCTATGTAGGCTTTTGTAAAGATTTTTTTATTTTGTTTGAACTTTATATGAATTAAAACTGCTTACTCCAAAGTCACTGGTATAAAAAGGGGGCACTTCTGTAAAGGAAAACAAGCACCAACAACTTTGCAGCAGAAAACTACCCAACAAGAAAATGACCTATGTTTATACAGCAACAGCTACATAAACCTGGAAAGGAAGCAGGCACCCAGCTTGCTTAAACAGCCCTTCACTATCAAGCTGAAAAAAACAAGCGATGCTTTTTCATACTTGGCCAAACCATACAGATGCATCTGCTGTGATTTAAGCAAAGCTTACAGCGTACCTATCCCACCAAGACACGGAAGAAGCTATCCTACTTTTGGTGGTGGGGGGGGGGAACGAGAGGGATAGAGCTAAAGGTCCTCCCCAAGGCCCAGCACCCCACGGCGGTACAGAAGTAGCACTCACCTGCCTGCAGCAGCAGCAGCAGCAGCAGCGGGTGTGAGTCCATGGGGAGATCTCTCTCTGCTCTGGTGTAGCAGCCAGATCTCCCGCTCGCGCTGCACTGAGCCACGCTGCCAAGTGAACCAAGGTGTGGGTGTACTTAACAATCTTCCTGGACTGTTGCTCCAGGGTTTATATATATATGTGTGAGCGCGTGCATGGAAGTGAAACACCCTCCTCTGAGATCTCTCTGAGCCTGAGTCAAGGCCCAGTCCTTCCTTCCAGTGGGCTCCTGTCCGAGCGGAAAGGTGGAGGGCTGTCTCTATTTGCATATCTTTGCCTTTGGGAGGGGCTGGTGGAAGGGCATTAGGCTGGCAGTCCCTGGGACTGCCTTAGACACCCAGGCACTAAGCCGGGCTCCTTCCCTAAGCTGTTTGCTTACAGACCCTGGTTAACCTCTGAGTAGCTTCGGAAAAGGGAAGCTTTCCCTGTGCCTTCTGTGGCTTGGCTTGGCTTTTCTGCTGTGGCGGCAACCTGGCAAGGATTTTCTCTTTTTATAGATAATTCCTTTCAGGATTTTATTTTTTATTTTAAGACTGATTATTTTTCATGTTTAAAAAAGAAGAGACAAAACTATAAAAATCCAACAGAAAAAATACTGTTAGATGCAAATACCTAATTATAACTGACCAACTGAGCTAATTCCGGGCTGCTCCAGAGGGAAAAAAATCCTCTCGGCCTATTGCTGCACCTGACCTAAACTAATTAATTTCTTGAAGACTCGGCAGTATGTAGCTCCCAGCCACTGGTGGTTAGGGAGAGTTCCCCAGGGCCAGCCCGTGCTCTGGTCACACTGGGCAGTCGCTGTGGGCAGCCAAAGTGGAAAGGCAGCTCCCCTGCCACACACCCTTTGCCTGTTCGGGGCAGTAGGCAATATGAACGCGGGGGGGTGGCCACAATTATTTCGCCTGTGGTGGCGAAACAGCTACAGCCAGCCCTCCATGGCTTTAAAACTCCTGCTGTGCTGGTGAGGGGCCTTGCTTGGTTGAGCAGCATCTGCCTTCCTGGGGTCTAACCATCTCCCCCTTCCCCTCTGGCAACAGCGCATGGGTGTGTGGTCACGGCTGGTTGCTCTGCCGGGGAGGGAGAGGAGGGAGAGAAGGCTGTTTGTCCCTTCTTTTGCACAGCGTGGGCCTATCTCAGCAGCACTCCCTGCTAGCGTGTTAAAGCTGGGCCTCCCTGTTTAATGACATATTCTTAAATATTTGCTTGCTAAATATGGCTATTCGAATCAAAGGTCGGCAACAAGTCATTGTAAGGCTGCTTTCTGCCGAGAAGAGTCTGACTGCAGCAACAGGCTTTCTTCGCCATGTAAGTTATCAAGAAATACTACATATTAGGCACCTCTAATGATACAGGGCAAACTAGACCACAGAGCTGGTTAAAGCATTTCCATCACAGAGGTATCAAGCAAGAACTGCAACGGCCACATGGCTCTGGGGTTTTCCACTCCTGAGAGCTCAGAAGGGTGAGTACAATCTTTATGAGAAGGGTAGATCATATTGTTATCAGGCTAACCATAGCCTGAGATCCTTTACCCAGCATTGTCCCCATGATGGGTCACGTGCTTGAGATAGGCAGGGGAGGAAGGCAAGGTCAGCACACCACACATTTGCACGCACACATGCGCTCCTGCCTGCGAGTTGGTGCTGCAGCTTCTCTGCAACTTTGGAGGGGCCGAAGAAAAGCTGTACAACTATACCTCCTCCCCTGGAAATTCCCTTTAGTATTTGTACATTTACTGAAGTAATAATTCCAAATTCTATTCGACCTGTTGCTGGTTAATATTTAACCCTAAGAACACAACTGTGTGGAAGCAGGATGCTCAAGGGCAGGTGTGCTTTACACTAGGGCTGTGTGGTTGCAGATTGTCCAAATGGGAAGTGTGAAGAAGGCAGGCTTTAAAGCACAGCGTGGGGCCTGTCTGAACAAGATACCATTGTTAGAGCAAGCACTGTCACTGACAGATATTTGGTAGGCCCTGCTAAATGGGGATCAAGGCAAAGGTGTGAGGAATCTTTGCAGATGTTTTACTGGATTCTCGGGGTCCCCAAGCCAGAGGGCAAACTGGTAACTGCACAGTGCCTAAAGGACAAATGGGAAGATAGCTGAAAAGTTATATTTAGTCCTACTAACTTGAGGCTCAACCTTAGGGCTCCTTGTCTACATGGTCTACCATTTGGCTTGCAACGTGATTCTAATCTGCAGTATGTTAACTGACTCTCTAAGCAAGGAAATCAGAGCCCAGAGCAAGGAGGAAGCTAACACTCAGATGTGAAAATAGCAATGTACACCCCATGGGGAAACTGAGCCTCTGGGAGAAAAATCAGCTGCCATATAGGGACGGCAACCTGCTGCTTAACTTTGACAGCCTATCCATCGCTGTAACCAACCTTCAAAGCCAGTCACTGAGTGCTCCAAGTGTCTCCTCTATGGCTTCGATTTATCTGAGTCACTCAAGTTTGAATACCTACATTTAATGTTCACTTCAAAGCCTTCCTAAATTACAAACCTGACCAAAAAAGACATTATAAATTTTCAAATCATAATTTAATTCTATTTTTCCCTTTCTCACAGCCTTCTACCGCCACAATGAGATTTTTTTTCCCCCAGTTCAGCAATAGATACAAAATAAAGAAATATAGACTCCTTTGATAGCCAAATGTACATGCAATGTTTGAAGAAGATTTTTTCTAGGGTATTAAGGAAGGGTGACCAAATTGAATCTTAATATGGAAAAGTAGAACTGAAGTATTGTTTCCTTATTATTGTTTCATACTGCTGACTGGCTGAGTTTGTTATTTATCCATGCAATTACCGATTGCTGTTGCCTAGATTAATTAGCATATTTATTAAAGAGTATTAAGTGCTAATTGTGGCCTTACTATGTTATGGTAAATGCACTGGGATGATGAGCGCGTTTTTATTACTGTTTAGGGAAATAAAATATATTCCCTCATCTTGCTCCTTCATGTGTATTTTCATGTTATCTTCTTGAGCTTCACTTCTTACTACTAGCAAAAGGCACCGCATGTAGGTAGGGGATATGGTCTCAACAAACTGAGCTATACAGTCAGATTAGTGGCTCTCCATAACTCCATAAGGAATAAACTTACTTTGATCCTCAGGTCACTGCTTGGGGCAAGCTGTACTGTTTCAGGGCTAGCTCTTCAGATGAACTAGCCCCGTTGAAAACAGCATTCCCTTGGTTTGCACCACCAAAGCAGCGGGCCCTCAGTTTGCCCATTGGTGCAGAGATGATAATCCTTCATGGTTTTGGGCTTCTTGTTGAAAGGGGCTACTAGGAAAACTCTTATGTAGAGGGGCAGTAGAATTTACAAGGACTTTACAAGCTTTTAATAATGCTTACCCGATGACGTTCAAGATGTCAGATATTCTTGTAAAAGCTTGGCTGTCCTTCATCCTATAGAGATTGTTATTCTTCAAGTGAAATACCCAGTCATTTCTGTGAATGTCACCACTGCCTGCAAGAGGTCTCTGCTCAGTACCAGCAGATTCAATGACACTTCTACTGCCCAGGCCAAGGGCTTTTCCCGGGAGGGGCAGAGGAAGCTTGGGTGCAATACTGTGGATGTTAGTGTTTCGCTAAAGAAACTGCCCCTCCAAAAGATTATTTGGTTACAGAAGGACGAATAAAGAGACTCTAGGGCACGGAATGACAGTTTGGGTTGGAAGAGAAAATCAGTTCTAGAAGGAAACGAATTCCACGTTACCTGTTACAAGAAAAAGCAACAACCTATGTCTAAAACTATGATTTAGTGACATAACCAGTTAAAATAAGCAGTGAAGTTAACATAGCAACATAATAAGCAAGTAAACAGTCTTGTTTAATATCTTGTTATATGGAAGTTCTGTCCATGCTGTAGTGATGATACAGCCTAGTCACATTTTCATGGGGAAAGACAACATTATTATTATCTCCAGTTTATAACTCAGACACAAGAGAAAAGTTTTAAAAGTGGCTACTGGTTTGGGGGTATGTATGTATCCAGTATGTATCATCTGCCTCAAGTTTCACTGCTGCTGAGCCACCGGGTCACACCTTGATGTCAGCTTGATGGTAGTGTTTCTGAACTGTGAAGCTGGATAGTCCCATCCTGCTGCACCCTATCAAAGTTAGTGTCTGCTTTTGTCTACGGTTACACGCACACACACACACACTTACATATACCTCAGGTGATGAAGAAGCAGAAACATCTCTCTCAGGCTTTTGCTGTCACTGTTCCTTCTGTTTCTCCCAGCATGGTGTTAAGTTTGTAGTCTCAGAGGGTGCTGTCACCTGAGGTGACTGTAGGGAACCTTCCTCTCACAAGTCATTCCCACATAAAACGTGTCCCTTCTGCACACTTGCTTGCAGTCCTCACAGGCAGGACCTTCCTCATGGTCTCTTACCAGCTGCGGAAATAGGCAGGAAGAGCTGACATGAGCATGCAGTCCTGCGCTCGGGGTAAAAGAAACCATGGAAATAGTTGAAGCAGGTAGATAGTGGTGGATGCTGAGGGAGCGGTAGCTACCTTTTTATTAGCATTGCTGGGTACAGTGTAAACATCATGGGCTACATGATGGGGGAACAGCTGTACCCAGCAGCCTCCCTTTCCCTTCTCGTGGCTGACTCCAGTCCCTGTAAGGATCTGTTACCCCTCAAGCTCTGTTCATAACACGAGACCCAGAGCTGCGTCCCTTCACGTATCTCTTCCATGGGATATGGGGACATGGTGACTGGCCCAGCTGCTGCTCTCTGGCTTTTGGCCCAGCTGCCTTATTCTCTCATCACTGGAAAAGTCAAGACTTTTTGACTTTAACTGTCTTATTCTCACAAGCATTAGTGACACCATCTTTTATACTCAGATTGTCAGGGATATTCATTTCCTGGTTTGCTCTCCTTATGAGATCCTGAAAGGTTTCCAAGATTGAAATGTCCCTTAGCCAGAAGTAGCCAGGACTTCTTCCATCAAAGATGCAGTATTTCCCAGCAGTGTGGCACATCCTAACATCACCACCTGGGGGCATTACAGTCAGTACAAAGCGGGGAGAAGAGCATCTCTTAGGAGCCACCTTGATCACTGCCTGGAGCAATGCGAGGGTAGCTGAAAACAGGCACACTTTATAAACTGGGTATATCTAGACAGAGGTCTCACATTTTGGAGCTTCTGTGACATTTCCCACTTAAAAGAGAGGAAATATTACTAGAATGGCAATACTTTCAAAACTAGAACAGGCTGAATAAAGGCTCCTTATTTAAATATCACCACCACCTCAGGCCGCTTAGTTTATGAGATCCGCCAAGATGCCAAGATGCAAATCTACTTGATCCAGTCGAAGGCTTAAGGAACACAAACACTGAATGACTGTATGCACTGACATCCAAGATGAGTTCCTGAAATTCAGCTGAGTTCACAGAAAAGTAATGGGTAAAACAAATGCCTGTAGCCGTTTAACAGGAACCTATGCCAGAGACAAAGCTGAATGACTCATGACACCATTTAGTACCAATGACATCAAGACTCATGATACTCATTTAAACTCTGAAACCCATCAAAATATTTGTTTGATGTGTCAGTGTTTTGTAGGCTGTTGTCTAAACTCATGAACAAACCAATATTATATTTTTTCTTTTATAGCCGTAAAAGAATGTAAACAGAGGTGTGTTCACAGCTATTCTTCAGAAATGAGACTGGGAGACAGAGGAGGGGATGGTCTGAATGGGGAAGGCATAACTCAGATTGGGAGCACATAAAGTCCCTCACCTTTGCAAATATATTTCAACCTTTACTACTCCAGACTGCTATCCTCTCTCAGCTCTGCCAGTACATTTCAGACCTGACCCCAAGGCTCCTTTTCTCTAGTGCTGGTTGCCTCTGTAGTCCTGCTGTACACTGAGTCCTCTTCACCAAATGCTGTCTGCTTTAGCTTCTCCTTTTCCCATAGCTCAAGCTTCAGTTTCCTTTTCCCAATTGCTAGCAGTTTCCCCACTTCTACATATGCCATCCTGCTCCTCTCTCCTACTTTTTGTTTGACCTACCACTTTCTCCTCCAACATCATGAGTAGCTTCAAGACTCACACTGGGACAGTTTCAAGTCTCAGATGCCGACACATAGAATGCCTTTCTGTTTATTGAAAGTTTCAATTTATAGCACCAGTCAGTCCTTTCTAGAGCATTTGGGAGCTCTGAATCTTCCACTCTCAAGAGGGAAGGCAGAGAGTATATGACGAAAAGGAGATATATGTTATACTATTTCCCCTCTGTTACCCAGATTGCTTTATAAGGTTCTTCGAGTGCACACGCTTGGATCTTTCAGGATTTTTTTTTAGGTGTTGTTCCTACTCCTAGAGGAAATGTGAAATTAAGCATTCCCTGAAGGTGCTTCTATGATGATTCATGATCTGCTATCCTGTAGCACTTTGGAAAGTTGGCCATGGTTTCAAAGTTACCTGTGTAGATTTATTAGGAGGGACACTAGAGAACCAGGAGTTATCTGCTCTCCTGTCTTGACATCGACAAGTGTTGGCCATGGCAACTTTTAAGCATTCCTGGATCCTTCTGCTTTTAGTCAAACCAGGATAGTGTTAACCCCCACATATATTATGCTGTAAAGTACTCTGCTGAGAAACTCTTCTGTACTGCTTCCCTAATCACAGTCTGAATTAGCAAACCCACGTTCAAATACTGTGCTCTGCTTACACAATTAGTATCCTATCATTGGCCCTTCAAAACTTCTCTCCTCTTCTATAAGCACATATCCCTGCACCAACACTCATTTTTACCACCACTACCTTGTTTCGTTTCATGACTCACGATGTCTTCACTGCGGTGGAAATTATTGTCTTTCAGGTTTCCTATCTTGTTATATACAAGGTTTGGAAAAAAAGTAAAGGAAAAAATATCAGGACAGTCAAAAGAGCTCCACCTTTCAGGAGGAAAATGAGACAGCTCTGCGATTTGTTCAGCTGGGGAGGCACTGTTCTGAGCTGGTCACAGTGGTCACCTAGTGCACTGTGCTGCTTCCCTGCTGACCGGTCCTCAGTTGAGGGCATGCTGGCTGCTACATTTCATGTTCAAGCTGTGCGCTTATAGTAGGTGACTGAGCATATCTGCCACCCCATTGCCTGTCCCTTTCTCCTTTACATAACAAGGACTTATCTGATCAAAGCCTGTAGCTTTGATCCCAAGGACAGATTTAATGAGGGCTAGATGCGTTGTGGTATGAATGCGGTACAGCCTACCGCACTGTCTGCCCAACAGCTCTCATGCCACAGTGAGGCGGTGCTAATAAGGAATGCTCCAGGCCCCATAGACATCAGCTCACCTCCCAGTAAAACTGCCTCTTTTATGCTGAGCAAAACTTAATCTTGACAAGGTGTCTTGGTTATGATTTCATAGGTCTTTAGCTTGTTTTTATAGGAAGCTTTAAAACTTTGCCTGTCCCTCCTGCCTGTTTCTCATACTGGCCCTTGTACTTACTTAAGACCCCACTGAAATACACATTGTGTAAGTGTAATTTTAACTGCTAATTAATTATTAGTATGTTGTTGACTGTGACAAGGTGGAATGAGAAGGGCAGGCAGGCTGTACCTGCTGAAATGCTTTATCACTTCTTTAATGACAGTCAATGCTTGGGATTTCAGAAGTTCATCCCCAGCACACCCAAGAACTGCCTACAAGAAGAATGCTTGTACAGTTAGCAGCAAAAAGATCTGCAATGATAAATAAAAATATGGGTAAATTATGTAGATTGTTTGGCATTCCAGGGTGTGCAGCAAAAGGTAAACTCTGTATAGCCCTAATTAGAGTGGGTAAATTCAGCTTAAGTGCATTTATCCACAATTATGCCACTGATCCGCTCCTGCTTTGCTCCACTCTCCATTTGGAAGTTGTGTATTTTCATTATCTCTTTTTGTTCCTCATCCCCATATACGTATCCTGCTGGACATAAAGTCCCTTCCTATCTATTACAATCGTATTTGTGTGGTAAGCAACATCTGTCTCTGCCTAGAGACCTTCTTCCGTGTTTGAACAGCTCTGGCATATTCTGCAATGAGCTCCTGAACTCCCTGACATAAATGTGTTGAAGATTTGAGTGTCTTTATATATGATACCCACTCAATTCAAATACTCACACAAGTCAAACTGGTATTTTGGGATGCATGAGAAGAAGAGGTTTCCCTTTTTCTCCTCTCAGAAGAACAAGTGTGAGCACTGGTAAAACTTATGCCACTTCACCACACACTCCTAGTTTCTTTCTGGCCTCTGTCTGAAAAATGGCTCACATGTGGATTAACTGATGTTTGCTCCTATTTCTAACAGCGGAACCATACTGTTATCAAATTCTCTTGGTGGGCAGGAAGCTAGTTATTCATCTTGCTGGTTTTATGGAGGGATGCATCTAAGAGGTGGCATTGCATTTGTAGTGCAGTGCATTTAAAGGCTTTTAGGAATTCCCAGTAGCAGCTTTCTTTAAAGAGGTCTTCAAGGGCATATGATTACTTTCTACTCAAATAGCTTCCTCCCCTAGGGCACAGTGGTCCCAAATCATCTGGGAACACTGCTACAAGACATTCCTTTCTTCTGTTAGCAGTTGCTAATCTTCAGCTGTATACTAAAAGCTGTGTCATTTGTAAGTGGTGAGCAATGCAGTGAAGAAATTTACTGATAATATAAAGTTAAGGGACAACTGTAAAGAATTGAAGAGAATGAACTGAGCATGTACAAGACTGAGTGCCAGGGAGCAGCAAGAGTAGGGCTGCTTTGCAGTAGAGAATGACCTGGTACTTAAGAGTGACCCCAGCACAGGCAGGGGCAGTGCCCTCACCAACCTAGGCACAGTCCCACAGTATCTGAGTAGGGTGGGCAGAGCAGGGGGCTGATAACATGGGGAACCATCCTGTTGAAAATCCCAACCATGGTAAGATGATGAATCAGGTCCAGAGTCCATGCAGGTCCAGTCAGGAGCAGCAGGAGACAGGACCAGAGACTGGACTACAACATAGGTTCAAGGTCCATCCAGGAGACAGGGCCAGGGACAGGCACACCTATGATGCGGCTCAGACCAGGACTGAGGGCCCAGACCTGAGCTTATGCAGAGCTCCTCGACCAACAGGAAGAGGGTGAGTGGAGGGCCCAGGTGAGGTTGGTGAGGGCAACTGAGGCCTATTTTTGCCCTCAGGGCCCTGACACCAAGTGACTGAGCAATGAATAATGGATAGAATTCAACACAGATGGAAGTGTAGTGACACACATGGAGAAGAACAATCCTTGTCTCACATACAAAATGATGAGCCCTGAGCTGGCCTTTGCCACATGGGATTGAGACCTTGGGGTTAGAAGAGATAGTTCCATGGAAGGGAACTCTGAGGAGCCAAATCCCCCCTCCCCCCCCCCAAAAAAAAAATCAGATGTTAGAAATTACTAGGAAAAGAAGAGACACTGAAACAGAGAACATCATTAGACCAGCACTTGGACTCCTGCATGCAGACCTGGCCCACAGCTCTGAAAAGGATGCAGCAGAACTAGGAAAGATTCAGAGACAGGCAGCGGGGATGACCGCTGTGTGGAGTGGTTTCTGTCTAATAAACAACAGAGTAGGCTGGGGTCATCCAGCCTGGAAGGCAGACAATTTAGGAGGGATATGAGAGAGGTATACAAAATGATGAATGTCACAGAGAGGGTAGACAAGAATCAACTGTTCATCTTTCCTTCCAGAACAGGAACTAAGGGCCAGCAAGAAATGCTTGTAGGCGCTAGTAGCTCTCAGTACTCCCAGCTAGCAGATGTATTACTCTTCCCTGTCTGTTTGCTTGCAGCCACTGCTGGAGACAGGTTATCAGGCTGGATGAACTTTTGGTCTGTGCCAGAGAGCTCACAGATGGCATCTCTGCAAAGTCAATTCCTGAATTCATCCATATCTCAGAAGTTGGAAATAATTTTGTGAGATTACCATATGATAAGAGCTACAGGTAGGCTTTTTGTGGTCACTTTTCCAGGCTTGTGTCAGACCCTGGAGATGAGCAGGTCTCCCTTGTATGATGCTGCATTAATCCTCCTTTCAGCTCATTTCCAGAACATTTTAGATTTGCTTTGTTAGCTCCTTCTAGGAGATACAAGATGTACCAACTTGTTGTCCCTACAGTTGTGCATTAGAATGTCATCCACCATTAAAATAATCACTAACAAATGCTGTCAAGGTTCACATGTTCCCTAAATTAGGTCCCTAGAGGCATTCTCAACCCTTCTCTCTGGTTCCTAGTGCTCTTAACATTGGAAGGGAGCACTCTGTCCCAATTGCTCATACAAATTTTTGGCACAAGATTGTAAGCCTAGTGGCTCTTCCCCAGTCAAATCATACTTCTTCAGTTGCATGCATCTGATAGACAGCTCCTTAGGGAGTTCTGTTTAAATTGTTTGGGCTTAGGCAAACATGTATCTTGGGTGGCTTTTCTAGAGCCATGAGAACTGATTACCTGGATTTAGGTACTTTAGGATAAAGATTCTATCTATCTGCTTAATCTCCCCCCCTTTAACAAATATATTTTGTCCTTCAGTAAGTACTCCACAAACCTTTGCTGGAGTGAATGAAATATAGTCTACTCTTTGGGGTAACCTAACCAGAAGGTGTCACCATTTTTGAAAAATCGTCATTACATTTTTTTGCATCTTTGCTACAGGAAAGCCAAAATCCTATGCTTGCTCTTCCGCTAGCACTTCTTTTGTTTGTAGATCTGCTGAGTGCATCATTTGTCATGGGTTTAGTAAGTTTCTATTCGTCCCTCATTTAATTGTCAATAAATACAACCTCAATCAAAATATATTTTCAGTAGTCTCTATATTTCCTGATATTTTAGCTTTTAACTTTTACCTGGTAGCGTAGTTTGCCTTTCCCTGGAAAAGCGATAGCCAGGCCATTGTCTAGTTTAAATTTGGCTTTGCTTCACCACAAGTTCCCTATCTTCTCTTGCATAATCTGAGCAAAGCTTCACACATTCAATCAATGACAAACAGCATGTTTGGTGCTTTGTTTCCTGTTTGTGTGAAGAGTATTTTTTTCTGAGACTGCTACAGTACTTATTTTTGCTGATCTGCACTATGTTAACCCCAGGTATGCACAAAATCTTGTTTTCTCAGTTAGTGCTGTCTTTCTTAGAAAAATACTTTTTTTTCTTTCATTTTCTTTTCTGTCTACCTTTTCTAGCTGTAATTACTGTACTTCACCTATTTCATAATTTACAATTCTTACTGGGAATGTATGGGATTGAGGAGAGGGAGTCAACTCTTGAATTTTTGCCTGTTGCCATGGTTTTGTAAGGTGCATTTATTTTTCCTTGTACATTCATGGTTCCCTCGTGCTGCTTGCTGAAGTATCTCTGTACTATCATGCAGAGATTTAAGAGGAAGTTTGATAGGAACAGTATAAAGGCAGGATTCATTGTGAAAAAGGAAGTATTGAAATGTCCAACTGGCTGACTCTTTCCCTTCACCAAAGTCTTTACAAGTCTTTGTGGGATGAAGGCTCAAACAAGATAATTTGTCAGCCTCAATGTACTACAACAATGAACTATGTGACGCAATCTTAGAGATTAAATGTGTTGCTGCAGTGACCTCTGGGGAGACTTTTTTCTTACTTACAAGTATGTGCTAAGATTTTCTTTGCCTCAAAAACAAACATTAAACCCAAGACAAAACAAACCCCATAAGCTGAAAATCACCATATAGTTTCAAAACAAATTCTCCTTACCACTGGCTCTAGGTAGGCAAGAAAGCCCTGAGTTTCTCCTTACTTTTCTAAAACACTCGGGGCAAGATTTTGAAACAAAATGTACATCTCACACTAAAATCTTAAATTTATGTTTAAAGGCATTAAATGTGTGGACCCAGTCATACCAAAGTTGAACTCAGAGCACTTCCCTGTAACTTCTGAATAAGGGCTACTTACATTATCTCTTCAGCTTCCTATACCCACAAAACACATGAAGTGTTCACTACCATACTCATGAGATACTACAATCTCACTTCAAAATTAATCATTTCTATTTGGACCCTTCTCTCCTCTCTCTGGGCTTAATTGCTCATGATTTGAATGGACTTAGCTCTTCATTAGTCTTTCTTTGCTGTATTTTGTCACTGTGAGACAATTTGTGCGTGTTCATTGTCATGAGCTGCAAGGAGTTCAAAGAACTCATCTGAGAGAAGCCAGGAGTAGATTAAAAGAACTTTACTTAAAAAATAAAGACACATAAAACAAAGAGAAGTTGAAGCAACCCTGATGAGACGTAATGAATTCAGATACGACAATCTACTGCTAGGAGTGTGACCAGAAATAAATATTCGCTATTTGAAAGATGACTAATTATGTTTTAGAAATCAGTAACAAGGAAGAAAGCTTGCTTAATTAACCTAATTTCCAGAAACTAAATTTCAAAGAAGTTCTTGGGGAATCAGCTGACAAGTATTACTGCACGAACAAGCTCAAGAACAACACTGTTTCAGAATAGGTATTATTACTGCATCACTAATATGAAACTATCTTTTTTTCTAATGCAAGGCTATCAAGGATATCAACTTTATTTTTGGCAGTTCAGACTTATTTTCTGAACCTTGCTTTTGGAAAGTCCTGTCTTATCTCTCATGTCTGATGCTCTCCTTTGATCTTTTTCATTTTAGCCTGATTCAGCATAACAAATGTTAAGAAGTCTCACTGCATAACAGACTTCTACTTTTGTTCATCTATTTATGACAATTTCTAATGTCACTCTATGAATTAATTCACCAGTGAATAAAAGGGAGTAATTCTGAACTACAAACAATAGATAGGTGTCAACTCATTTCAATCCTACAGGCAATTCTTTGAATGGGACAGGAAAACAATGTGAAAAGTTTTATGAGAAGGCGATCAGTAAGTGACTGCTCTTTCATTACACCAAGTGACTGACTTCCTTGAAATCCTGCACCAAGATTCAAAACCATTATATATATAACTCATTGTTAACTTTACAGACCAAATCTGCAGAGCCTCACTCAAGTGTCTGCGGGATTTCAAGGCCAATCTCTTCTTTGTTCTTGCTAAAACTGTGACCAACAACCAGAAAGAGCAATTCCCATTACATTTCATTCATACCTTGTAAAGTCACTTAAAGAAATCCCAAGACATTACACCTTTCATTTCTTTTATAGCAGTGGCAGCAATGGTAAAACCGAGGGTAAGATGATCACAAATTGTAATCCACCCAAAGGAAGATTCTGTTTAGTAAGCACTCAGATGCAATGCTTCCTTCAGTGATGTTAACAACATCCCTGTCCTCTGTGAGGCCTATTTATGTGACATTTGTAAGCACTGGTGTTTCAGCAACTCTGGTTGGAACTAGATAGCAAGTTCTACAGTTACTGAGAGAAAGGAAGACAAATTGTCATAAAGATGCAGACATCATGATTTCCTAAGGCTTGTCTCAGAGACTAGATTAAATATAGCCCAAACTTGTGAGATGCAGTAAACCGCAAATACTAGGAAAGTCTACACACGTGACTTTTTGGAAAACATCTTGAGCCAGCATCTTAAGCCAGCTCAGGTAAAGCAAATAGCGGGAGCTTCACTGAATTTCACAACACTTATTTAAGGGTCCATTCTTAATTATCTTTTTGGGCACTTGCATTTCAAAAGTTCCGAGACAGAATTAGTCAAAGTTGTCCATGAGAAACTGCAACTCTTAATGACACTGACCAAGTAAGCCCTTAGGAAGGTGGAACTTTTCCTGGAAATGGCTTGGACAAGGAATATAACAGGAGGGTAGGAATGAATAATCATCTAGCTCACAAACAAGTGTGCCTAGACCAAGATTTTTCTATCTGAACGGGGAGTGTCAAGAGGATGGGGCCAGCCTCTTCTCCGTGGTGCCCAGCGACAGGACAAGAGGCAACGGGCAGAAACTTAACCACAGGAAGTTCCACCTAAACCTGAGGAAAAACTTCTTCACTGTGAGGGTGACCGAGCATTGGAACAGGTTGCCCAGAGAGGTAGTGGAGTCTCCTTCCCTGGAGATATTCAAAACCCGTCTGGATGTGATCCTGGGCAATATGCTCTAGAGGTCCCTGCTTGAGCCGGGAGGTTGGACTAGATGATCTCCAGAGGGCCCTTCCAACCTCAACCATTCTGTGATTCTGTGATTCTGTGATTCATCAGCTTATTTCTCCTTCACTATAAACTAAGCTGTCTGCACTTCAAAACTTCACTTCAAACTTCCTGTCCTGTCACCAGTGGATGTGGAGAACAACTCGCCATTGTCTGTGTCACTTTCTTTTTGTAAAATATTGTCTTACTCCTCCCCATCCAGATATTTCCCTCCTACATAATGGTTCCAGGTCGTCCTTATTTCTTTGGCCATGCTGTTCACTCTTCTCAGTATCTCCCCAACTGTCTACAACTTTCTCATTATTCTCCACCTGCAACAAGGGCACACAACACCAATCGAGACTGAACAGGGTCAAGTGAAGAACAATTACTTCTTGTATCTTTTATGCATCTCCCATATTACTACATCCCAAAATAGTATACCGACAGCGAATATTACCTTTCCTTGAAATTCGTCTTCTTAAACTTTCACTATCCGTGACTCTTTTGGTTTCACTTATTTCTCATGCCTGCAAGTAACCCTAAGAATTTTCTGTTGAGCCAGGGGAGCAAGGAATCAGTAACATTTTTGTTGAAAATCTTTCTTTGCAGTCAGAAGACAAAGGAGACGGATATAATTTCTAGAAAATCTAGCAGTTAACTAAACATTACTGGAAATAAAGGATAACCTGAGCTTAATATAACATACAGCTCCTGAAAAATGAGGAAAAAACCCCACAAATTGTCATTACCTGTTGATCAGAGTCTTTGCATTCTTGTGCCTGATCTCACCACAAAGATTTCTTGCTCCTCAGTCAGTTGAGCGCTGTTTCCCTGCCAGCATGTTGAACACTGACAATGTCCAAACATGAAGGGGCCTTCAACTTCCTACTTACTTCTCCTGTGGGGAAGATAGCCTAAGATAGGGAGCATAATAGAAGTAGAGGGATGGAAGGAATGAAAGCTCCTCTAGCCCAGAATATATCACCTAAATTTTCTGCTGCAAATGAAGCTGGTTATTTCTCATCCTGTAACCACTGGATGCAGAGAATTTAATTATAAGCTGAGCATCTGACAGAGCAAAGTGAACAGCATCCAGGCCATGTGAAAAGGGCTCCAGTACTTCAAAGCGATTCAGGGCCATTGCTACAGGGCTTAACAAATTTTCCCGTGCCTAGCATTTTCAGTCTGTTGGTGTTAGACCTCCAGAAGCACCTGAATGCCTAACAGGGATGTGGATGGACCTTGAGCCTCCAAGTATGGCTCAGCATGCTTCTGAAGTGAGGCGCTTGTTTATTTACTGTGGTAAAAAAAAGCTATGGAAGAGAGGGAGAACAGAGAGAGAATCAGTCTAGAAGTTGGGAGGAGGAAGCAAGGAGACAGAAAAGGGGAATAACAATTCTGTTGCCTGGAAGATGACACTCCTGTCAGCTCATAAAGGTGGCTGGAGATAAAACACACCTCATCCTCTCCGAAACAGGTTTGACTTCCTCTCCCCATAACACTACTTATTTCTTTGTGCTCCTCACAGAAAACAGCTGTGGCTGCTACAGCCTCCTCTTCACCTTCGTGCCAGTAAGGTGAAATCACTAAATTTTTTACATGCAGTCCCTCACCGTGTTGATGTAATTCTTTGAGTGCTGCTCCTGGACACAGTTCTGCATTTGCTTAAGGAGAATGGCTAAGAGCTGCATCAGAACCTGCAATCCGCTCTCAGGGACTGCTCATTTCCTGCTTCAGTCTGTGCCCTGCTCACCAACCAGCTCCTATCTCACTTCCTAGCTCAGCATTCTGCAGTAAGGGGCCACTCCTCCAGGGCATCCTACTACTGACACCTGTCGTGATGTCCTCATCATTTGTGGATGTGTTAGTCACTTTCCAGAATCTGAAAACCTTCAGAGAACCCAGGCAGTTCTAGTACTGGATGGTTGCTGTGGTTTTCTGTTGTCGTTTCTGCTGCAGTTGTTTTGTGGGTGAACATCAAAATGCAAATCAAAACTAGCTAGTTTCAAACCTGAGCATATAGCAAAAAGGATTTGCTTGCAAAAGAAACTACTGCGATAACCCCAGGAAGCGCTCAGAAAACCTCACTTCTGATGAATATGAACCCCACCCTTTTCTCAAACAAAGCAATTCACTTATGTCATTTCTCCATCCCCCACTAAAGCCACAGGGATCCTAACATCACCCACACAAGTAGTTTGTTTAAATCAGGGAACCAGAACCGTTAAGGGCAGAGCTCAGCCCCAGGAAGATGGAAGGAACCATTTTAAGAGGCTGTGGAACCAGTTCTCCAGCACCAGGTAGCAATACCGCCCACAGGCAGAAACGCTCTGGCAGAGCTGGGGCATCACAGGAAATTATCATCTGTTCTCCACTGCACATCCAGCAGATCTCAGGGTCTCATCCAGCCAGCGTTCTGAAACACTCTACGTCAGTTTGGTGATTAACTGGTAGAGTCAATCAATGACTAAATCAATGTCAGTATGAACAGATCAGCTGATCCCTCTGAAGCCCTTCCACGAGTGTTTGTCTGAGGCAAATCCTCTGGTAATGAGGGAGGTTTCTCAGTGAATTCACACAGAACCCTTTTGGTTTAAAAGGTATAATCGCGGTCACTTAGCCAACAGTCCTAGTGATCAGACCTTGCAGAGAAATCTCCCAAAGAACGAAACTAGCTGAAGGTACGAGCTGCACTTGGCCTCACAGCAAGCAAAAAAACTGTTCAATGCAGTACCAATTCAGTAGCTTAGCCCAAGAATTTACTCATGGCACATTGCACTGGATGCTGCCAGGAAAGGCTTTAATCACAGTCAATTTATACAGTGGAAAGGGCATCTGATATTTCCTGGACATTTACAGCTAACATGACTCTTCACCACTGTGCTTACAGGTAGGGGAACATGAGGGGGCACTGGCAGAGGGAGGACACTCCTACCACTGAAAAGGATCTGCCCCTGATTACTCCAGGCAGACAGCTGAGCAGAACATGGTCCTTCCACAAAGGGACCACCTGCTGCTTCCTTACATGCTTTTTTCCAACTTTTTAAGATGGGCACTGTCATTTAACCCCTTAATAGTCAGGACGATAAAGCTGAAACACAACATGGGAATGGTTCCCATTTGGGGTTCATGTTAATGCCCTGCTGTTGCACAGCAAAATATATTTGCATGTATTCAGCCGTGGAAGCTAAACAAAAAGAGAACTAACAGTAAAGTTCCAGATGCGCAGCCAACAGAGGCAGCGAACAGACGCAGCAGTTTGCGCAGCAGTGTCTGGGCTCTGCTTGGGCCTTTTGTGGGCCTTGTTGGAAGTTGTGGAGGCTTTCTGGGGACCCCCGAGGAACTAGACGGTGCTTGCTGCTAGCAGGAAGGGAGAGCGAGGCAAGGACTCCTGCAGGGGGCCTTGACTTAGCTTCTCCTGGAAAGTTCTAGCTAGGTGGGGCTGCTGCTAAGGAGCTGTCTGGGTTGCCCTAGTCAGAGGGAGTTGGGGCTTTTGATTCAGGTGGCTCCTGATTGGGTGGGTCAAGCACCCTTGTGAGTCACTGCTAGGCAGAGGCCTATATAAGAGCCAGGCCTAGAGCGCAGCTCCTAGAGTGCAGCCAACAGAGGCAGTGAACAGACACAGCAGTTTGTGCAGAAGGGTGCCAGAAGGCAAAGAAGGCACCTTCATTTTCCTTGGTTGGTGTGTCCTTCCCCAGGCATGGTCATGACATGCCGCAGAGCACGTTCCCCAGTGGCTGTTCAAGGTGCTGCATCAGCTGTGTCTGAGGCTTCAACCCAGACAGACCCTCAGACAGCAGATGCAGCTCTACAGGCATCAGGCTGCAGGGAGTGCCTAGGACTTCTCTGTGAGGCCTGGGCTGACAGTCGTCAGTTCTGTGTGAGGTGTGCTGTGGTTGACCAGTTGTATCGCCAGATAAAGGAGTTACGGGAGGAAGTCAGTAGGCAGCGTAGCATCTGAGAAGATGAGCAGGAGATTGACAGGGTATTCTCAGAGACTGTGCAGCTCCAGGAGTCCCCAGCCCCCACTGCAGCGGAGTTGCCAGAGGGCTCTGTACCGTGTGTAATGGTACATCATAACGCTGTTGAAGAAGGCTGGAAGCTGGTGACCTCTCTCGTAGAAGGAGAAAGGCTCTTGCTCCTCCTCAAGATTTGCCTTTGAAGAACAAGTTTAGCGCCCTCCAAGCTGAGGAGGAGCTGGGCATGGCTCCAAGGGAGGCAACTGGCCTGGCAGACCCTGTGCCGTGCACGAGCATCCGGAAGAAGTGGCAAGTGATTGCTGTGGGTGACTCCCTGCTGCAGGGGACAGAGGCACCTATCTGCCGACCTGACCTCTTGTCCAGAGAGGTTTGCCGCCTGCCAGGGGCTCGAATAAGAGATGTCATGGAAAGACTGCCAAGGCTTGTCCACGCGTTGGACTACTACCCTCTGCTGCTTTTCCATGTGGGCACTAATGACACAAAAGGCAAACTGGAAACCATCAAACAGGACTTCAGAGCTCTGGGAATGGTGGTCAAGGGGCTGGGAGCCCAGGTCGTTTTCTCCTCAATCTTGCCTGTGAGGGGAAAAGGACGGGAGGAGGAGTAGACGAGTTTTCCAAGTTAACAACTGGCTGCACTGCTGGTGTTGGCAGCAGGGCTTTGGTTTCTATGACCATGGGACCCTGTTTGAAAATCAACAGCTGATGGGAAGCGATGGGATCCACCTTACCAAGCGGGGCACGCGCATCTTTGCCAACAGATTGGCCAGCCTGGTAAGGAGGGCTTTAAACTAGGCGAGATGGGGGAAGGGGAGTGGTATAGTGGCAGGAGAGTCAGTAAAACACCGCTCGAGTCAGGATGCCTCCAGCGGGTGCATACAACCAGGGGAGACAGCATGCAACGTGGCTATGGAGGATCCTCTTGCACCTCTCTTGGGAAGCCTGCGTGCTTGACTGGCTCTCTGAAATGCCTGTATACCAATGCACGCAGCATGGGGAATAAACAGGAAGAGTTAGAGATCTGTGTGCGGTCGCAGGGCCATGATCTCATTGCAGTTACAGAGACATGGTGGGATAGTTCACATGACTGGGATGCTGTCCTGGATGGCTATGTGCTTTTTAGGAAAGACGGGTCAGGAAGGCGAGGTGGTGGAGTTGCTCTTTATGTGAGGGAGCACCTAGAACGTATGGAGCTCTGCCTCGGGGTGGATGGAGAGCAAGTTGAGAGCCTATGGGTAAGGATTAAAGGGCAGGGTAACGTGGGTGACACTGTTGTGGGGGTTTACTACAGGCCACCTGATCAGGAGGAAGTGGTCGATGAGACCTTCTACAGGCAACTGGAAGTAGCCTCACTATCACAGGCCCTGGTTCTCATGGGAGACTTCAACCACCCTGACACCTGCTGGGAAGACAGCACAGCTAGGCACAAACAGGCAAAGAGGTTCCTGCAGAGGATTGATGATAATTTCTTGACTCGGGTGGTGGAGACGCCAACGAGGAGAGTTGCGCTGCTGGACCTTGTCCTAACAAACAAAGAAGGTCTAGTTGGAGAGGTGAAGGTTGGGGGCAGCCTTGGCTGCAGTGACCGTGAGATGGTGGAGTTCAGGATCCTGCAAGGAGGGAGCAGGGCAATGAGTAGGATTGCAACGCTGGACTTCAGGAGCGCTAACTTTGGCCTCTTGAGGGACCTACTTAGGGGAATCTCGTGGGGTAGGGCCCTAGAAGGAAGAGGGGTCCAAGGAAGCTGGTTCATATTCAAGCGTCACCTCCTCCAGGCTCAAGATGGGTGCATCCCTCTGAGGAAGAAGTCGAGCAAAGCAGGCAGGAGACCTGCCTGGATGAGCAAGGAACTCCTGACAAAACTCCAACAGAAGAAGGAAGTCTACAGAATGTGGAAAAGGGGACAGGCCACTTGGGAGGAATACAGGGATGTTGTCAGAGTGTGCAGGGATGCAACAAGGAAGGCTAAGGCCCAGTTGGAATTAAATCTGGCAAGGGATGTCAAGGACAACAAGAAGGGGTTCTTCAACTACATCAATAGCAAAAGGAAGACTAGGGAAAACGTCGGCCCGCTGCTGAATGGGGTGGGTGCCCTGGTAACGAAGGATATAGAGAAGGCAGAGATACCGAATGCCTTCTTTGCTTCAGTCTTTACTGCTGAGGCCAGTCCTGAGGAATTCCAGACCCTGGGGACAAGAGAGGAAGGCTGGAGAAAGGAAGACTCTCCCTTGGTTGAGGAGGATCAGGTTAGAGATCGTTTGTCCAAACTTGACATCCATAAATCCATGGGCCCCGATGGGATGCATCCACGAGTGCTGAGGGAGCTGGCGGATGTTATCGCTAGGCCACTCTCCATCCTCTTGGAAAGGTCCTGGAGATCAGGAGAGATGCCTGAGGACTGGAAGAAAGCCAATGTCACCCCAGTCTTCCAAAAGAGTGAGAAGGAGGAGCCAGGAAACTCCAGGCCTGTCAGCCTCCCCTCCATCCCCGAAAAGGTGATGGAACAGCTCCTCCTGGAGGTCATCACTAAGCGTGTGGAGGACAAGAAGGTGATCAGGAGTAGTCAGCATGGATTCACCAAGGGGAAATCATGCTTGGCCAACCCGATAGCCTTCTATTATGGACTGACTGGCTGGGTAGATGAGGGCAGAGCAGTGGATGTTGTCTCCCTGGACTTCAGCAAGGCTTTTGACACTGTCTCCCATCACATCCTCGTAGGCAAGCTCAGGAAGCGTGGGCTAGATGAGTGGACGGTGAGGTGGATTGAGAACTGGCTAGATGGCAGAGCTCAGAGGGCTGTGATAATCAGCACAGTCTAGCTGGAGGCCTGGAGCTAGTGGTGTCCCCCAGGGGTCAGTCCTGGGTCCAGTCTTGACCAACTTATTCATCAATGACCTGGAGGAAGGCACAGGGTGCACCCTCAGCAAGTTTGCTGATGATACTAAACTGGGGGGAGTGGCTGACCCACCAGAAGACTGTGCTGCCATTCAGAGGGACCTGGACAGGCTGGAGAGATGGGTGGAGAGGTACCTCCTGAAGTTCAACATAGGCAAGTGCAGGCTCCTGCACCTCGGGAGGAATAAGCCCATGCCCCAGTACAGGCTGGGGGTTGACCTGCTGGAAAGTAGCTCTGCAGAGAAGGACCTGGGAGTCCTGGTGGACAACAAGTTACGCATGAGGCAGCAATGAGCCCTTGTGGCCAAGAAGGCCAACGGGATCCTGGGCTGCGTTAGGAAGAGTGTTGCCAGCAGGTCGAGGGAGGGCATCCTCCCCCTCTCCTGAGCCCTGGTGAGGCCACATCTGGAGCGCGGTGTCCAGTTCTCGGCTCCCCACTACAAGAGAGACATGGCGCTCCGGGAGAGAGTCCAGTGGAGGGCAACAAAGATGATTAGGCGCCTGAAGCATCTCTCCTATGAGGAAAGGCTGAGAGAGCTGGGCCTGTTCAGTCTGGAGAAGAGAAGACTGAGGGGGGATTTCATCAACGTGTACAAGTATGTGAAGGGAGGGTGTCAAGAGGATGGGGCCAGACTCTTCTCCGTGGTGCCCAGTGACAGCACAAGAGGCAACGGGTGCAAACTGAAACACAGGCAGTTCCGTCTGAACGTGAGGAAAAACTTCTTGACTGTGAGGGTGACTGAACATTGGAACAGGTTGCCCAGAGAGGTAGTGGAGTCTCCTTCCCTGGAGATATTCAAAACCCGTCTGGATGTGATCCTGGGCAATATGCTCTAGAGGTCCCTGCTTGAGCCGGGAGGTTGGACTAGATGATCTCCAGAGGTCCCTTCCAACCTCAACCATTCTGTGATTCTGTGTGATTCTATGCATGCAGATCACACCATGGGACAGAAGGAATCCTTGCTAAGTCAGTCCTCTGGAAATGCTCCCTCATTAGAGGCTTTTTTGATTCAAACATGCGTAATAGCCTTTCAATCTTATTTTTAATGGATACTCCAAATATTTAAAAAAACTATATGCCTGATGTTGAGAATTAGCCCAAATTACAGATGGCAAAGGTCCATTAGAAAGTTAAGTATGTAAGGGTTTCTTCTTCCCATATACAATGATACAAAATACAACAAGAGGTAAACTTTTTACAATGATACAAAATACAACAAGAGGCAAACATCAAGCTGAAAGAGATCATATTCTACAACTATTTAATATAACAGACACTTAAGACGAGAGACAGAAAGATTGATAAAGCTGGAAAAAGAAAAGAAAGAAGGCTACTAAAAACTCCACTAACCTTTTCTTTCAAGGCAGGTTTTGATTAAACAATAATTAACTTTGATTAAAGAAATGGTTCTAGCTTTCTTGAAAATTTTCAGTCTTCACCTCAGAAAAATGATGCTAGTCAGACACTTGGATCCTTTGCAAAAAAATCGATTAGCAGCTACTTTACCCTTTGTCTGAGCACAGAAAGCAGGGGCACACGAATTGCTTTAATCTGGTAAATAAATAAAACACTCTCCTTATGGTTAACTTTTGGCTAATTTTTAAAAGTTGCAATTTTACGCAGTCGGGAGAGGAGAGAGAAACAGAAGATGCTACTTCTGTGAGATCTTTTTGGTAGCCATTGGTTTCTATAGAGGTTTGGCATATATCAGACAGAGAGGTACTTGTGTAACTATAATTTTGCATATGGTATTGTCACATCCAAAAAACCTATACAGACTTCTAGTTACAGAGTATCCATTCAGGCAGTAAGTACTCCTCAACTGTAATACATCTAACTGGAACAAAGTTTTCACTTTACTCTCTAATGGTGTGAAAGTTGTAGTTTAAAAATACAGAACAGGAATAAGGTTCTGTCACAAGAGAAGAGTCTGTAGTTAACACAAAAACGTTTGATCCTTTCATATTATATAAAGAGGTCTATTACACAAAACTGTGACTATTCCAGAGGAAATGAAAAAGGTGATTCAAGAGAATATGTTATCCTCTATCTGTTCAGAAAGAGGATCAAATCAAGCAGGAAACATACACAGATAGAGGTGGACAACCAGCGCAAGATACAAGAATGACAACAAGGTGCTGACGTTTCAGATTTTCTCTTTAAATAGCAGGTGCTGGCTAAGTGCACACAATGCTAACAAACAGGAAATACCTTTTCAGAAATCATCACCTTGAATCACAGAATGGACAGAATACAGTAAGAAAGAGACTGCGAGGTGATACATAACTTAGTGCCAAGCATTGCTGACAAAGAATAGAAAAAAAGTTAAAAAAAAAAAAAACCCTCAAACCCCCCCACTCTTAAGAACTCCTTTGGTGAGGGGAGAGGGGACATCCATCATCACTATAGCACAAAAACTTGCAACAGACCTTTCCTTGAGGAAAGCACGACCCGACTAGCATGCAATCCGAAGGGAAATTAGACCATCAGGCATCATTCCTGATGTGACATCAGATTAGAAAGGCCTCTTGGGTCATCCACCACAAGGCTCTGCTATCATTAATACCCACAACATATTCCTTTCATAAGGGAACTGCCCTATTTAAACAAATCTTTTGTGTCTGCTCTCTACAGCTTTTTTATCATTATTTAAAATAAGTGAATGGAATTGACTATTTTTCCTGCTTTCAGCCATCTCTCTTCTAATACCAGTGGGCACTGTCTTTACAGTCACAATAATAAAAAACATCTTTGCAGCCTCACTAGCCAGCTCATCCTCTGAGCCATTTCAGTGAGGGGGAGGGAAAGCATCACTTCGGGGGGGGGGGGGGGGAAGAAGCTGCTATCTAGAGTAACCACTTCACTGCTCTGTGCAGCTTTCTGCTAGCGCTGTTTTCCTAGTGGCTTTTCAGTGTTGACAGGAACAAAAACCCCAGTCTTTGAAAATAAAACATCATTTTCTAAATCCCTAGCAGGAAGGCCATGAGGCATGTTTGAAGGACAAATTGCCCACCATAGATATGGGGGACAATACAACAGTGTTAGAGACGGGTGCTGTTTCTCCCACATATACACACACACAAACTTTTTTTTTTAAATGTCTCTTTTGATGTCACTATACATGTCTGCCTTATCCCTCAAACACTGAACTAGTATCAGTAAACATTTCCCAGGGTCAGACCTCAAGATGCTGAGGGATACAAATCTGTCTTTGATCTCATCACCACTTTCTTCCAGAGTTGGAGCACTCTTCACTCTTTTGAGTGAGGGTGCCTACACTCACGTGTTATCATGAATAGGGGCTTCCAGCTTCTCTGAATGCAGCCACGTTCTGAGTAAGTCGAGAGGATCTGCCAGCGTGTTATGTAACAGGATCGAGGGCTTGTACTGCAAACCCTAGGGCAAGATCCATCTCATAGCATGCTTAATCATCTCCCCTGTACAGAATTACTCCATCCCCAGTCCCTCTTCTGTTTTTCAGTCCTCCTCCAACACCATTTAAAGGAGCTGATCCAGCAGTCCAAGAACTCTTTCCACTCACTCACCTTGAGCATGGCACACGTTTACAAAGCAAGATAGCTACATGCAGATCCATCATCCCAGACTCTAAAGAGAGCTAGCCTTCTTTCTGTAGAAATTTGCTTTTCCCTCTTACTGGAATCCATTATGATAAAAGAATCTTTTCACATGAGGGGGAAAAAACCCTAAAAAATGACCCTTATTTTACGTAAATGCTTCAAATTGACTGTCAGTTAAAGTCTGTTCTCTTCATTTCAGAAAACCCATAAGCATTGACCTGAGAGACAGAGAAAAGCTGGGAATCCTGGTTGTGCTAATACTTGAAATGATCAAGAGAGGACTGACAACACCTCTAACAGTCCCCTTTCTATCCATGACGATCCTTCTTTTGGAAGCAAGAATGTTAACGTTCAAGAATTCAGATTTACACTTCAGAAAAATAGGTTTCTGATATGAGATAAAGGGAGAGAGCGCAGCCGAGTGCAAGCAAGCAGGATTCTCATTGCTCAAATTACAATAACAGGATATGATTATTCTGCCAGCTGCTTAAAAAACAACCCCAAAACTACACTAGATAAAATAACCCAGTAGCATTTCCTCTTCTCTCTCGAAGTGCAGAAGTGCAGCTCCCATCCCTTTTGACCCAAGCTAAGGCTTGCATGTCATAGCACTTCTGACAAATGAGAGACAAGCTGAGCAGCTGGGCCTTATCTACGTAAGTCAAAGATAAGGTAACTAATAAGCCTGAAAAAGCACTAACTCAGGACGTACCACAGCAAGGATTTCTGATTATTCTCAGACACTGCACAGAAGCAGCATATCTCCTCTCTCCCAGGCTTAGAATTGGCTATTTTAGAGACGGAAGGAAGCCTTTTTAGGAGAAAACGTGAAAAATCTACTAAACATCAGGGCAAAGAAGGCTATCTTGAATGAACAGTGCATAGTGCAGCTTTTTTGGTGATCTTGGCTTCTTAGCATCATGGAGGTGTCTAGCTTGTTCATTCTGTAGAGATACCAATGGTGATAATAATAGATTTATCTTTGTCTAAAGAAACAATACTAACAGAGATTCCTCATCTTCAGTGAAATAGTGACTAAGGTTGTTTGCTGACCCAGAGTATGAAGCCTGGATAGAAACAGCTATTCAAAGAAAAAAGATAATAGCGAGATAAAATGCTTATTTCTGTGTCACTCTCATCGACAGCATCTCACAGAATTCCTGCCACCACAGTCATTCACTTTGACAAGATTCATTTCTTCCAAAACATATTTCTTATATTAAACAGGCAGCAAGGAAGCGAGGGGCTCAGAACTACACAGTTTAGTTTTACAACACTGTTTTCTTAATAAGACATGCTACCCAGTCTGGGCAGACCTGCAGTGGTATAGAAGAGACACATGCAGAGGTTGTGAGCTAATTAGGAATTATGAAGCTTTGTACCCCCCACTCCCAACAATGATCAGGGGAAAATGTAAAGTTGGCAGGAGTTGAAAGGTTTAGTAACAAATCTGATCAAACATCCTGTTTCTGGTCACATTTCCCTGAAGACAGAAAAAGACATTTTCTAGACACTGGCTTTTCTTTCCCCAAGTAAAATTTGTACAAACACTGGCTTTTCTTTCCTCGAGTAAAATTCATTTCAGACCATTCCCTAATCCTCCCAATTCATGCAACACTGATACAATTTTTGAGCTTTTGCTCTCTTTTTATTTCATTTCAACAACAGGTCTGGGGCAAAGTGGGAAGAGAGCAGCATCTTTTTAAAAAAGAAAAACACAACCCTGTGGTATGCTACATAGGATAAATATGTGAGCTTTACAAAAGTTAATTTATATACATATACACTCACACTAAACCAAATTAAAAATAAAAAGTTGTGAGGAGCTGTTTCCAACAAAACAAGGGAGAGGAAAGCCTTATTTCACAGCAAGCAAAAGCACCACAAGTTAAGATCATAGAGCACACTCACTGGCATTGCAGATACCAAACTAGCCTGCGTCCTGGAAGCAGTGCAGCTCTAGCACAAAGCTCTACCCACGCCAATTTATCCTGCTGCTTGGCAAAAGCAAGCACAGAATCTGTGTTCAGGATGTGTGCTGTGCACACACTGCCACAAGCAGCTGTTTTACTTATTTCAGTCTTGGCAGAAGCCACAGAAAGTGGCAAAGGAGTGAGACTAAGAGATTCAAAGCTAAGCTACAGCACTGACGTAGCTACAGCGTTTCCATTGCAGAGGTTTCTATGTTCACTCATGCCTCTTGTGTGCTCTTTGTGGGGTGCCTGTGAGGTCACTTAGCAGACAATGCCAGATTATTTATTAATTGTGCACTGCAGTTCCTATTCTTGCTTACCTACATCTTTTCTCCTCCTATGCCTCTTCCACCTCACAATGCCTCTTCTATTTCCTCCAGGCTGACAGGATAATAAAATTAGGAAGGGGCATGAATGCCTAAAAAGGCATATTCAATAACCAAATGAAGTTCAAAAAAAAGTATTAAAAAATGTTAAAAAAAAAAAAACACTATTCAATTCTGCAGACTCCTGGCACAGTTTGCTCATTTAGCCCAGAAGTCTCTTTCTTCAGGGCCTGCAGGCTATACTGTCTCAACTGGCAAGAAGCATGCAGTAACAAGGTAAAATTCTCACTAAAAGAAGAAACAAAAGTGGTAAGGGGTGGGGAAAGAAGAGGCTATAACATGGAAACCTAATACTTAGGTGGTAGCACTTATGCTACACGGTACGCTTTCAGAAGAGTGAATTCTTTCCTGTTGGTGCGAGCTGCCCAGATGAAAAGAGCAGCTGCCATAAATTGTAAAGGTGCCGAGACACAAGCTAGGCAGAAGGACCAGCCGAATTCACCCCTCACATCATCAGGCAGGGGCAGCTTCTTGTGGAGCAGCTCAATCCCAGCTACATAGCAGCCAACGAGGCCCAGTGTACAAAGCCCTGGAAGAGGAAGCAATAAAGTGCAATGAACTTACTCACAGATGACACCAGGGGCTTCTGGAGGAGGGAGGGCACATGGTGGGTGGAAGGGGACCTACCTGCAAGGAAATGGAGGACTCCAGTGGCAATGGCAGGGTAAAGGCTGCGACAGGCACAAGCACAGAGCCCAATCAGAGCCCCAAAGCACATGAGGCCAAGGCTAACAAAGGGCAAGAGAAACTGCAACCTCCAGAGATCTGCACGTGAAAGAAACACAGAGTCACAGGTTTGTTCAAGATGTGCTAGAAAAATGACCTTTTCCCATTTTCTTATGTTCCCTCCTACACACACCTCCGTTGGCTTAGCCAGAAAGGACCGAAGGCTCCTCTAAAGTAGGAAGAACTTCATCTGTTAACTCCCAAATTCCCACTACACTCATGGGCAAAACCTTCCCCACAGTACCTACTTTTCCTTTTAAACTGTAGTCTACTGCCAGCGCTACTGTAAAAAAGTGCAGAGCAATATACAGATGTTTCCCTCATTAATCACTGCATTTGGGAGACACTTTTTTTTTTTTATCCCTGCCAGAAGTGAGAGACACTTACAAGTCCGATTCAGATCTGTGCCACTATTGTGGTTTCCAGGTTCTATGTACTTTTCCATGAACTGATCAGAGAGGGAAAAACTGATGCAATTTGTGGTCATATCATTTTCTGGAACAAAAAAATCCAACAATTACTATCAGGTTGTTCCCCCCCCCCCTTCATTCAACCCCTCTTCTCTCAACCTTTTCAGTTGAGAAGCTCCTCTGAGTTAAATTTTGGAGAAAAAAAAAACACTCAAAACAGATTTGTAGGATGCCTTATCAGACAATAAACGTATTGTACACTTATTACAATGAGGCACAGCATTCAAACATGCAGACTCTTCAAGCTCACATGGATAATCCAGAGATCTGTGCCACACTTGACAGATTGGAGAAAAAAATGCAGCATATGATACTCATCTATTTTCTTACACATCCTTGCACTCAGAGTCCCATAATGGAGCTGTGCTTATCTCCATGTATGGAATGAAACACCTTATTAAACACATTTCTAAAAAACGATACAGAGAGAACAGGATCGTTTACAAAAAGAAAAGTATCTCATACTGTTTTATATTCAATTCTTCCCCATTTACTGAGAATGCTACTGAACAGAGCTGATTTAAGTTTCCTCCCAAAAAGGTGTTTTCATTTAAAACAAAAACAAAAATGTATTTCATGTAAAGCTTTTTCTTCAGAAAAAGTGTTTGAAAGTAAATTTTTTTTTTTCAAAAGAGGAGTCAAAATGAAGGGCTTCACACACATATACATAATATTGATGTGTTCAAAACTTATTCTGAAGTGATTAAAACAAGTGTTCATCACAGTTCCTTTTAGCCCCCATCCCCAGTCAGTATGAAAAACAATACAAAGCGTTTCATTTTACATCTACACCCTTGTAAAGAAATCCAATATTATGGTGAAAGGACTACAAATTGTCGCAATGACACAATGGGAGACATTTGTGACTTGCGAGTAAAATGAATGACTAGCTAAAAGGTGTAAACATCCCTTTGACAAAATAGTATTTTTCTTCCATTACTGGATCCCTCGACCTCTTTTAAAAAGGCAGTGACTGGCAGAGCAAGAGTAACTGTGTCCCCAGTGGGAAAGCAGATTGGAGATAAAAACAAGTCACAGCAGACTAAATTTAAATCAAGTATAATGTGCAAATCCAGATTCCGTGACACTGACAGCCAGAGAACATTTTGTCTTTTGCTTCTTTACAAGTCTAGACTGTCTTTACTCAAAAACCACAGAAGCTAGAAATAGGTCTTCTGGAAGAACAAAGTAGCATGGATGTGTTTGTGAGCATGTGCCATCCTAGGCAAGCAGGAAAAGTGCTAATTGCTCTGGAGATACCTGGTGGGCTGTACCAGTGAGAGTTCTTGGGTACAGTGATACACCTCCGCCACAATCCAACTGTGCCATTGCACCGGAAGAGTGCATCTGTATAGGTCTTCTCATCTGCCTCTTCGCTGACGAATTCTTCCCAGATGCTTTTGCCAGCTTCACTAACATTCTCAGCTGGAGACAGGGTGTGATACTCGTACCAAAAATCAGTGCCGATGGAAGCTGCCATATAGATGGTGGAGATTAGGCTGAGAACACAGGCAATTACTAATGCTGTAGCAAAACGGTTATCCATCATTGTGCCCTCGCAGCTGCAAAGAAAGGGAGAAAGAGCATCAAATGAGTAACTCCTCTGACACAAAGCACAAAGTTATCCCAGCAGTGCGAAACTCTTTGACACAATTCCTCTAACCCTGTTCTCCCTCCAGATACACATATCTTCCTTTTCCAACATACTGGAAGCAAAGAAATATTGAGTAAGTCTACAGCACTAGTTAGCATCAAGCAGATCTGCAAGTTCAAGGCAAGGAAGCTGCCCTTCTCCGACCCACACTGCCACCACAGCGTGCTAGCTGCTCTAAGAGGCAGCAACTGACAGCGCAACAGCGATTCTGCCCCCAAAGCAGATGGCACAGCTCACAGGCATTTGTGATCCTGGTGGCATGGAACCACAGAGAATCCATGTGGAGTGCCCAGTCAGAAGACTTATCTTTCCTTAAGAGATTACTGAGGGAAGAAGTTAGTTTTAGCCTGCCATTTACACAGCTTGTGTTTATAGCAAAGGTAAGAACTACAAGGGAGTCGAAAAAGCTTTTTCTGACTGTTCACAAAGGGCAGCCACGCTGAGATGCTGGAATACCTGCTGGGAAGCAGAGAAATGTATCTAGGCACTACAGAAAGAACATTAAGGAAGCACCACAAGCAGATCTGGAGATCACAACAAATGCTGCAGCAATGCCACAACGCATACAGCAGTGGTAGAACAATGCAGAGAACTAGAGAACTAGAACAATGCAGTGGGAGTGCCATATCCCATAGGCATAAGACAACAAGAGTTTCCAAAACTGAAAGGTGTTCATGGATCGGCATGAGGACCTTGCTCTGGCTCCCTAGAACATGGGTCACTAATGCATACCTTTGCAGGGCCATACTCATAAACAGCGCAAGTTCAGGGTCAAAGGAAACACGTGAAAATAGAGATGCCACGAATGCTTACACTTATGACAATACTGTCACTCTAATGAGCGACTGACTGATAATACAAGTAATGCTTCTCAGATAGTGAAATACAGTAGAACTCAGTGTAATGATGTCAGAGAACTTTCAAGTGCCTATTGTGCTCATACGTTTTCTGTGCTGGATTAAATTTATGGACTATGTTCAAGCAGGCTTGATGTATTTGCCAAACAAAGTATCAATTTAAGTTAACTCAGCTAAAGCTGAGATTTGTATCTAATCAGCTCCTGTCAATTGCTTGCTTTACCTGGCTTCTCTCACATATTTTTATCAAAATATTTTGGTCTAGCTTCTTTGCAACGGAATGGACTGCAACTGGAAACAGCAAATACCTAAAAACAGAACATTCGCAAGGAAAAAATACATGAGCGCTCAAGTCAGACCTAACCAAAAAGAAATTCTGAATTATGAAATAAGGTGCAAATTAAAATGGGGAGTTTCAAAGGCACCAATACTTGCTGCTAACAATGACCGTCTCATTTCTTTTCCTTCCCATCTGCTCCTCTATTTGGCTTGAACTGACTAACAGGGATGGGGATAAGAGATGATGTCCAGTCACATCATCCCCTGTGCCTCATTTCCATATTCAAGGAGGGATGTTGAATGAGGCAATACTCTCTGTAACATCTTCCTTCAAAACGTGCAAGGGTAGAACTAATTTGTGATGAAGTGGCAAGCACCACCCACTTAAAGTACAGTGAAGTTTGAATACAACCCTAGTCAAAAAATAATCCAAAAACTGAATTTTTATAAGCTAGGACAACAAATTAAGAGGGAAAAAACAGCGTACCTGGGCTTATTTAACTATACCTAGAAGACATAAAACCAAGTAAGTCCGTACTTAGTAAAAAGTAAATACCAGGCAGCGTTTAATCCTTGGATGTGTATTTATATTCTCCCTTGACACCCTAACATGCAGCCCAAGGTACACAGGGCAGCAAACGTGCAGAACAGGGAAAGAGCAAGTTGCTGAATAAAAGCTGAAACCTCAGTTTTTCCTAATTGAGTTCACTGAGGGATCCCTTCCCCTTCACGAACTTTTCATAAAGCAAACAGGGGGCAAGCAGCATCTACAGGGCCAAAAGGTGTGTTGCCCTGCTCCTGCCCAGCTGAGCGCACAGCTGAACAGGTCCCCTAGAAATTCTCTCTCAGGACATGCAGCAGAACAGGCTCGTGAACAGGCTGGTCTGGATTTGCCACTATATTGCAGTCATATTCACTGCAAGAACCACCCTCTGCAATAAACTCCTCTTTTTAGAAAGGGCTCTCTCTGGAAGGAGGAATCACAAGAAGCTACAAGCTCCATCCTCAGAGTAGTAGCTTGTGCTAGAAGAATGCAACTGGGACATCAATGGGCCCTTTGTTTGCAGCCATTGTCTTTTGATATATACGCCTGCAATGACAAAGTCGTATCAACTTGGTACTTAATATACTGAAAGAACACAACTGGCTGAAAAAACTGTACTTCCAGGTACAATATCCCTGCTGCCAGGTCCAAAACATTGGTGCTGGGAATATTTTTTCCAGACTGTCATTAAAATGCAGCCATGCACTTCTAGCCAGCTTGCTATGCATGGAAAAACACTGTGGGCTTAGCAGAATCAATGTCAGCTGGCAACTGAGAGCAGTTCACAGGCAAAATGAAGGGTTAAACATCAAACATGAAGTTAAAGCAGCAATCAGTGTACAGTACCCACAGGGCAAAAAAGACATGGCCATCCAATGATATTCAATCATTGTATTGCACAGCTCTGGAGATAAGCAGAGAGCAGCTGAGGTGGATGCAACTCCCAAACGCTAGAAAGTGGCTTGTACTGCACTTGTTTAGGGAAGAACACATCGCAATTTTCAGTATGGACAAGAGCGGTCAGGGCAAGAGCACACATCCAATCCCTTGTAATGCAGATCTGCTCAGTGCTTCTGCCTAACATCTCAGCTACTTACAAAAGAGATGAAGAACTCTACAAACACTTTAGGCAAATTTTGAACTGGAAGTTTTTCCTGCCACAGACACTGCAGTAGACTTGACTACCCTGCCCACTTACAGTGTATATCCAGTGCATCTTCATTTACAGCAGTTGCGCACGCACACACTTAAACAAGATGACCTTTGCTGTATTAAAGAGATAATCATGCTTCCAGCCCCAAGCAAAAACTCATTGGGACTACCATGCAGAGCGAGTAAAAAATAGTTACCAGAGAAAGACCGTGAAGAAAGATACTACAAACGTAGAAGATTATGCCACACTTTGCAAAAGGTTTCATAGTATTAGTTATGCACAAAAATAAGTAGGACATGCTTTAAAGTAAGATTAATTACAAAAAATAACATAACTACTGTGTCTTTATAACTACTGCCACTTTCCATAAAGATTGATATTAAATAGAAATTCCTTCTGCCTTTACAGGATGTCAGTAAGGACCTTAATCATTTTACAAAAGGTTCATAAGACAGTACCCAGCACACTTGGTTCTAACAATATGAGTTGTTTCAGACAAATAATGGCTGAAATTAAGATGTACAGTGAACATAAAGCAATGCAAGGCAATAGTATCCAGGCATTCAAGCAGCAGTGCTTCACAGAATATTGTAACTGTACTTGTTTTTGAAAGAAGTGAGACATGTTGATGTTCACTAATTATAAGCTTCAAAACAAAAGAAGGCGATGCACCTAGAAAGGATGAGGAAGCTTATGCTCAGAACAAAAAACTGCAACGTGTCAGCTCATAAAAAAGGAGGCAAAGGCCAAACTACCAGCAATATTCAAAGAAAGGAAGAGATGCATGTATTTCATAGAAGGGGAAAAGAGGGTAAGGCAGCAGAGTTGAAAAAATAACAAACAGCTATAGCAGCACAAAAGCAAGCACTCTGGCAAACACACAATAGTAAGACCAGAAAATGGGTAAAAATCAGACATTTGGAAAGCATTTTAAGAAGTTACTGTACCTTAGCAGAAAGGTTAAATATGTAAAAATGTGCATACTCTTTATTCTACTACAATGATGACTCCATTCAGTCAATAGCAGGCCACCACGTTTAAGAAACTCATTTTACATTACATCACAAAAGAGTTGGACTACAAACCCAGTGTAATGAGTGTTGGCATGTTCTCAGAAACATGTTTGCAAATCTGACCGCTCCCTGGCAGAGCAGAGAGTGCAAGAAGCCCACAAGAAGATGTAAACATGCGGAGAGAACACTACCAAAGAAGATCGTACTTTTAATACTCTCAGAGAAAGGAGGATTAGTGGATAACGCCATCAAACACTTCTTACCTTCAAAGAGGAAGAAGCTGTTCCTCAGCACACACAGCTCCAATGATTCCAGGTCACTTCAGAAATAGATTATTATTTGTGTCCTATAGTAAACCAAGAGCATGAAGGGCAAGCTTCCTATCTGCCCTAACTGTTCCATTCATTCAGTTTCCTCTTCAACACCATCAGTTCATAAAAGGTGATCTAGGAACAGAAAACAAATCAAACAATTAAAAATCACCATTTAACTTTGAAATTACTTTAAAGAAACCTCTCAACGTTGCTTATTAGAAATTAAAAGAAAAGACAACAACAAATGATGACTACAAGAGCTCTCCGGACAATGCCAACACCAATCCCGCAGTGCCGGCACCACTAACATCAATTCAGAACGTGTGAAGAAGCTACCGTTGCCGGTAGACTGGGCAAGCGACCCTATGAATGGATCTCGACGAGAGCAGAGTCCCACAACAGGTTAGCTGCTCGGGTTTAGTTCTGCCATTTGCCCTGGACCAGCAGCACACACGCGAGCCACAGCTGCCTAAGCCGTGCTGACATGCTCGAGACAACAGCGCAACCCCCTCCTCCCCAGCTACTAGAGCAAGACACCGGCCGGGCCGACGGGACCCAACTCCACGAAGCACAAGCAGAGGCGAGCCGGACCGCCTTGCTCGGGGCCCGACCCCGCAGCGGTTCCGCGGGCAGCCGGGACACAAGGCAGAGCCCGGAGAGGGGCAGCAACCGCCCCGCCGCCGCGGGGCCGTGCGGGACGGCGCTGCGGGGGTCCTGCGCCGAGCCACCGCCCCGGCGGGACACGCGCGACGAACCGCGGCCGGGCCCCGGCGGCGGGGGGCGGCTCGCCGGCGGCCACCAAACCCGAGGACAGCATCGCCACACCGGCCCCGCCACACGCTCCCCTCACGGGGCCGCCCCGCGCCGCCCGCCCCTCCGGCCCCCCTCCCTCAGCCACGCGCCCCCAACGGTTCCCGGCGCCCCCGCCCACAGCCGGCCCCGCGCGTGCCGCGCGGCACCCACCTCCCATCGCCGCCGCCCCCCCTGCCCGGCCCCGCTTCCGCCCCACACCCCCGCAGAGCCCGGGGCCAGGGCAGCGGCTCGCCCCTCCCCGCCGCGAGGCACCCTGGGGGCTGTAGTTCTTTCCCCGCTTCCGGCACAACGCTGGCACGGTCAGCCGCGCGGCGCCGCGGCAGGTGCGGTTCTCTGCCCGCCCCCTCCACCCTCAATACGCCGCCGCGAAGCTCGCTGGGAGCTGTAGTCTCCCGGCGCCCCAGAGGCGCCTCCCGGCGGTACGGGCCGATCCCCCCGTTTAGACGCTCGCTGGGACCCTCAGTGTGCGCTGCGCGCGTCCCCACCGCCGCAGAGGCGCTCAGCGCTGTGGCCCTGTCGGACTGGGCACCCCTTTCCGGCCCCAAAGCTGGGCCCTGCCGCTCGCCACACGCCGCCTGCCGCGGCCAGGCCGGCGCTCTGCACGCCTCTGGAAACCTTGCAACTTCATACTGAGTCATGCCAAAGCTGCAGAACTGCAAGGTTTAGGGACCGGCAGACTCTGGCACTTAGGAGTCCTGATCCCAACATCCTGTAACCAATTTAAAAGCCGCAAGATTTTAAACGAACGTACACAACTCTTATGAACTCAAACAGCTGCCTTCTTGTTTCTGCAATTTCAGTTATTCAGTTTCTCTCTGCAGCCATGAAGGCTCCGAATTTCTTTCGTTTTTGTTCAATTACTTGGAAAAATGGTGACGTGATAGCCTCACTGAATGACTTGGGAAAACACCAAACAGAAAAAGATTTTCTACAAAATTGCAAAGTTGGCAACACTGAACCCCATGCCCGACACTGGACATTTCTCCCTTCCCTGGTACACCTACCCACGCAGATTAAATGAGGACTCTTAAAAGCAGTTAACAACGCTCCTGCTCAGAGACCACCATACCCAGTTTTGATTTTACCAGCCTCCAAACAAACAAACAAATATTCTGAAAACAGAATCGCATCCTAGTTTATCATGTCTCTGAGCACTTCTGGGGAGTGATCCCATCCAACTCATCTTCCAGTGCAGCCAGGAAGCTTTTTTTCAATGAGATAACAAGTTGGGATGGCAAAGGTGACAGCAGCGATAAAAACAGTCTTCTGCAACGTCTCTGACTTAGTGCAACACGCTATTTTGAATTAGAGCACCCTCCCACTGTGCCACACCTTACGGAAGCTGGCTAACTAAAATCTCAACATGTAACTGCAAGCAAGGAAATATTCTGACTGGGATTTATGCTGGACTCTTAAAATATCAAACATCAAAATATTAAACATTTTTATCGATGGCCTGGAAGAAGGCATAGCATCATCACTGATAAACTCCACAGATGACACAAGGCCTGAGGGAAGGGTAAATAATTAAATGGACAGGGCACTGGTACAGGGTGACCTGATCATTTGGAAGGTGGGGGCAAATAAACATGCTTTTCAATACGGTCATTTACGAGGTCATTCCTTTAGGAGCAATAAGTGGAGGCTACACTTACATGATGGAGGACTTTATCCTGGGAAGCACAGAATGCAAAGGACAAACGAATCGTGGTGGATAACCAGCTGCGAATATGGTGCTGTGACCACCAAGCGCTCCTGGAACCTCAGCTGTATAAACAGAGAAATCAAGGAGGAAAGAAGTTATATCACTTCTTGAATTGCCACTTGCTGCTAAACTGTGGTGTCTAGTTTTGACATGCTGATAAAGTGGAGAGAAATCTGAAAAGGGACATGAAAATCACTGAACAATGAGAAAATGATTTTCAGGGAAATATCACAGGTCAGTCTATTTTGTTTATGGAAGGGAGAGCTAAGGAGTTACAGGACCATATATCGTAAGTAATGACAAAAGGGAGCAAAAACTGAGTGATGGTTTCTTCAGTATACCTCGCAAAACTATCTGGAGCTGAAGTTAGAAAACACTAAAAGGAAAAAAAAAACAAGCTATATTTTAAACCGTAAGGACAATGAGAACTGGAACCATTTATTAAATTATCTACTACTGGCAAGTCTGTAAGACTTTCCTCTAAAAGTTCTAATGTAATGGAAGTGAGAATCAATTTTGGAAAATTTTACAGTCATTGCTACTTAGATTATTGAATTAGACGATAGTGGCCTCTTCTTATTCATAATCTGCCCAGATCAATATGATGTATATAAATGCTCAAAAATAGTCACAGGGGAAAACAGACGCACTTTCATTTTATGTATTTAAAATACTCTCAATAGATTTCATCTAGAATTTTTCTCTTTCTGGAAAAAGTCCCTGCGCATAATTAAGGTAACCCAATTAAAATGTTATAAACAAATGTGTGAATAGAATAATTCTTTTTTCACTTTCTCTTCTGTTCTCACCTTCTCTCAATTTGTTTCAACAGAACACCTGGCTGATCACTTTAGCTACAAACAGGATTATTTCAATTTTTCAAAGTAAAAGTTTGTTTTAGAAATTGAAGTAGTTAGTACATGAAAGCATAAACTGAATAATACTGATGACTATACCTTACAATTATTCCTGCGTTTTGCAGAACTGAAGTTTCTTAGACAGCGGATCTGGATCATGTGTGAGATTAGCTCACATTGCTAATGGAAGTTCTCAGGCACTGATAGAGTTTAGCAACAGTTTTGCAAAAAACCAATATTTTTAAAAGAAAATCTTCATATAAAATTTGTGTTGTTTTAGCTTAGACACTCTAAGGAAATAAGTAAAACAAAGGTTGTAGGATGAGGCACTATCAAACTAAGTTGATAGAGGAGGAGAAATGAAGCAGCCTTCTTCAAGTATCACATTCACTTCTTGAATTACTGCTTCTGACCTCAAAAGGTACTCGAAAGTCTGCCCTCTTCTTCCAATGATACCAGGTAATTTACTAAAAGATATCACCTCTCCCCACAAATATTCTCTCTGTAATAATAAAAAAGGGCAATTTTAGTTGTTGGGTTTTAGGCACAATCTATGAGCATTTCATAGTCAGAATCCAGCAGAAAATCCCACGGATTCTCTTCAAACCTTTTATACAGTCCACCTGGTTTTATTTCTGCCTTCTGTATTTTTATACCTGTGGCACAGAACACGCTAGACAAAGAACGTCCTACCCGTTAGCTGCAATTTTTATGGAGAGAAGACCTTCTGGAAGTGCTTTTTCAAAATCCGTGACAATCAACACGATGAATAGCACAGATTCACTTTGATGACACTCACTCATCCTCCAGGTATGAAACTACTCCAACCTATCACTATGTTCTGTCTCAGTGCCCAAAATCTTACTTGAATTTGTTACAGTCTTTACTCCAGGATGAAACTTCTGTTGGTTAGCGTTCATCTGGCTGCCTCTGAGCTTGCTTTCACCACAGCTGTAACACAGCAGGGCAGAGTTTCAGCCAATTCAATTTCTCTTTATTAGGTCTGCAAATCTCTTTTCCTTACAAAAACTTTTTGAAGCACAATCATTTAGAAACTACTACACTTTCTTTTGCAGCCAAATGAACCTCTGTCCCTTCTCAGCATTTATCATCATCAACTCACAGATACATACTTTATTTTATATAACTGCCTGTGCTTACATAAAAGCACATGTACATATTGGAATAAAACCACATTTAACCCAACAGTAACAGGGAGAACATCAAAAAATTAGAAAAAAAACCCTTAACTTGCTACCAGAATTCTTCAATTGCAAAAACTTGTGTGTCCATTGGGGGAGTGGGGGGACTTAACATTAAACAAACAACCTGCCTGCTTCCTGAGCAGATCTTTTACTTATTTTGTCATATAATTAGAGCTTTACAGAACTGGAAGGAATGATGTGAAATGTTTTCCCCTGCCGCTATCTGAAAAGCAGCTGAGGCTTTTGGAAAGCACGATTATATTTTAATTTATATCTGTGATACCTAACAGTTGCCTTGGGTACAACTTCTTAGTATTTCCTATCAGGAAGCCTTAAGGAATGGTACAAATATTGAAGTAACGCACTTCAGAAGTGCACTTTAGAAAACAGGACCATCCGAGAAACACATGCAGTTCTAAAGCAGAACTGGTTGAACACACAGCGCAATACCTGTTACGAGTGTGTGTTTACGAAAAGCTTTAGGGTCACAGTCAGATTCAGAACTACTCGGCTCCTACTGGCTGCATTTTTCAGATTGCCTCAGCAAAGCTGTGGCAAGGGTTAGGCAAGTTGAGTACCCAAAATGAAAGAAAATACATCAAAGCCAAACCAGAGGCTGTTGCTTCAGCAGATAATTTTGTCCAGGGAAAGGGTCTACAGCTCTCTAGCAAGGGCTGGGAGGAAGAAAGCGCTGTAGAAATCTAGGAGAGGGCAAAGAGAGGATGGAGGGTGTCCTCCTGGTGACAAAACATCTTACAACATTTCTGGGATCTTAGCACATCATGGTCTGAGTTTTCTGGAATATCTGTACAGAAGTGTCATAAGGGGAATTTCTGTGTAATGAGTATTTTTGAGAACCTGGCTCTAGTTTAGGGAACTGTACTCTGGAACAATCAGACTCTACATTAAGGTAAGCCCTGAGTGAATCAAGAGCACATTAAAAAACCCCAAGGCATTCAGACCATCAGCGAAAATGTCTGCTGCCACTTCACTAACAGACCATTTCATTACTTGTGACAATGCTTCATAACAGCTTTGCACATCTTCTGTATTGTAACTTGTCCAAATGAGGAAGTGTCACATCTCTAACAAGGCAACTCACAGGAACATCCACAACTCTTCTTTAGAGCACTCAGGAAACACAGAGCATACTGAGGAGAACAAACAGAACTGATCCCTGCTGGAAAAGGCTGACTATCCAATTTTTTATTTTGGTAAGCAAGGATATTAAAACTATAGGGAGGAAATAAAGTGAGGAACTGCAAACGCAGCAATAAGTGGGCATGTGCTTATCTCTATAGGTCCATCAAGCTTTTTTTGAAAAAGTTACTAAATCACTTTTTGTCGATACTATGATGGGGAGAGGGAGGGAGTGAATTTTGAGAAGGAATATCTACGGACTGAGACAGAGGGAGAGAAGTTTGTGCCTGATGTATAAAGCTTGTGACTGCATATAAGATGTTAGAGTCTAAGACAGAGTAACACGTACGCCCACGTTTGCAAGAGAGCTCGAACGTTTAGACTGCAGATTGTAGGGTTCATCTCATCTTCTAATCTAGTACTGATGGAAAGAGAACGTCCCCATGATACCGTTTCCAAGTGGGAAGAAAAAACTTGAAACACATTCCCTGAAGTAAAAATAAGCAAAGATGACACCAAACTCGCCTTAGCACTTGAAAACCATTTCTTTAAACTGTTAGATAGTTGGACATTTTTATACAACTCTTTCTTAGTTGAAAAACAGGCGTAACCATAATCTTTAGATGCTCAGCAAAGATGGCTAGAAGATGATTTCTAGCCTGTGCTGCCTTATAGGTTCACATATACATCTGTGGAACGCAAATGGGTAATTCTAAAGCAGTATGTTTTTATGCACCTTGATCTTTTTCAAAGATATTTTTGATAGGCGGATAACACTGCGATAATTATAGACTTAAAAATTTCATGAAAAACAGTCAGCTAGAGACCAGTAATGCTCTACAGGAAGGAAGGCCATAATACAAAACTCATTTCCTATTAGACATCAGCAAATCTACATCAGTGAGAGCACTTTTGTAAAAGTCCCTTGATCCAGCAGCCACCAGTTCCCTAGTAGCTGGCTGTTCTTCCAGGTGCCTAGAAGTCTACCAAGCACAGAGGAGCAGATAACCTAGGCATAGGCATAAGCAGAGTGACTCCACAGTGCAATGGATGGGATTAATTTGCTGTGCATGCATTTTGGAGTTGCTCTTTGCCTGTAGAGACGTGCATGGATGTGATCTATCTGTTTGGGGCTAGATAACGCATCAATAAGCAATTTGCTCCAAGCTTTGAGAATCCTGAAGACATGTCTGATCTGTAAACATGTAGATGAGAGGGAGGGGAAGGAAAAGATAAATTCATATCTGCAGAAGAGAGGAAGGATGATGAAGACCGGTAGTAGAAGTCGTTTCAAATTAGCATGCGCTGGCAAAGCTGCAATAAATTCAGTAGTTTAAAAATACAGATTTTTCATTTGATTTACGCAACGCTGAAGGGGCTGTCTGAAGGCTAAGTCACAGCTGGAACAGTGAGGGGTACTGCTAATAAGAGATGAAGGAAATCGAAGCTCTTAAGATTAAGTGAGAATGGTACGTAACAGCGGCTTAGAGCCATCTGGGCTGTGCGGCCCGAAGGAGAAGGAACAAACCCCCACTCTGGAGACCAGCAGCGTGGCCGATAGGAAGCCCGTTAGCTTAGGAAGTTAGGTTTCAAACTGCAAAGGAAACACGACACACTGGTAAGCTGTCCTCTAAGTTTCAAACACATTAGTAAAGCTGGGCATGAGGAACTCTGGGCTGAAAAGCAGGAGAGGGGCACTGGCAGAACTGTGGAGAGCCTGGAATTGATAGAGAAGAACTAAGTAAAGGGCAGAACGGAGAAGATAGTTTTAAATGTTCTTCCCTAAACGTGTTGGTATGAGAGAATTACTCTCAACAGAAAACAGCAGTCATAAATGAACACAGAAAGCTTGAGTAAAAACCTCCAAGCCTCAGAAAAGCTGAACTTGCCCCTTATAGCAATTTACACAAAAATGTTGAGCAAAGATAAAGAACATGGCACCTGAATTCACCATTCTCTGACTTCTGAGCTCATACAATCTCAAACCTTTACAGCAGTAATATCCTACCCTAAAAAAAGTTCATAATCTTGAAAACTACCTTCCCTCTCCCCAAAATAAACCCAAAACCTAAACCTGGTTTGCTTACAGGGTCAAATATGAAATGAAGACAAAAATCAGTGGAACTAAATCTGATTTGAAAAAGCAGCTGCTTATTCTGAAGTCAGGGTTTCGACTAATCAGAGACTCTCGCCGCTTATCTGTTTCCTATGCGATTGGCTACGAGTATATATGTTACACCCCCAAAACCACTTTTCTCCTCCTTCCCCGCACCTCACTAGCTAACATGTTTTTAAAGAAGACCTTGAAGGGAAGGGTGGGGAGAGATTAGAGCCTTCATCAGAGCAGGGATGAGGACAGCTTGACCAGAAATGGAACTCACTCCCCTTTCGCCCGTGACTGCAGTCACTTTCAACTATGAGTACTACTACGAGGATACCTGCCAGTATGACCATCTGCAACATATGTCTACTTTCCTTCCTGTTCTGTATACTGCGGTGTTCCTGGTGGGCATCGTCGGCAACTCCATCTTAATAGTAGCTTTGGTCTTCAAGCGACGAATCCAGAGGCTGATTGATGTCTTTATCATCAACCTTGCTGCCTCTGACTTCATCTTCCTCATCACGCTGCCATTCTGGGTGGACAAGGAGGCGTCAGATGGGAGCTGGAGGGTAGGCTCTTTCCTCTGTAAAGCTAGTTCCTATATTATCTCAGTCAACATGCACTGCAGCATCCTCCTCCTCACCTGTATGAGTGCAGATCGGTACCTTGCTATCATGTACCCCTCTACAGCTAGGAGGGTCAGAACACGATCCTACTCCAGTGGGCTCTGCATCTGTGTCTGGTTATTATCATGCTGCTTGGGGATGCCAACCCTATTGTCCAGAGAACTAAAGGAGCACTATGGAAAGACATACTGCACAGACAAAGCCATGACAGAGACGAAGCAGATTGCGTCACTGATGATTTTAATCCTGGCCTTCTTCTTCCCATTGTTGAGTATCTTAACCTTTTACTGCTCCATCACCAGGAAACTGTGTGTGCATTATCAAAAGTCTGGAAAACATGATAAGAAACTGAGGAAGTCCATCAAGATCGTCTTCATTGTAGTGGCTGCTTTTGTTATCTCCTGGGTCCCCTTCAATCTCTTCAAGCTTACGGCCATCGTTTTGGGCCTCCTGAAGCCGCCTGAGTGTTTTCCTGACACAGTTGCCCAGCTGGGCATGAAGGTGAGCAGCCCTTTTGCCTTTGCCAATAGCTGTGCCAATCCTTTCATTTACTACTGCTTTGACAACTACATCCGCAGAGCCATGCTCAGGTGCCTGTGCCCATGGGTGAAAATTAGCAGTAGTGGTAACAATTCTGATACTTTGGACACGCGCCTGAGCCATTCCATATCCAATTTTGTCGCGGGGGAGTACGCTGCCAGGAAGAGGAAGCGTTCTGTGTCCCTCTGACTGGGAGTCAAGGCTGCGGAATTTCTCACGCAAGAGCCGGCAGGAAAAGAATAAAGTAAGAAAAGGGGAAAAAAAGAAACGAGCAGAGGGGCAGGTGACATACACTCAGCACTTCAGGTCGGAGGAACACTGCTTCACTTTAAATACAGATGTCTCATATGGAATAGTAAACATTAACCACAGAACTATGGTTCACAAAGATCACTGCGTTATTGCACAGTGTAAATCTGAAACCCTCACTCCGAGAAACATCCACAAATGCTTACAATGGAACCCCAGTAAAACTGACTACAAACTAAAGAAAAACCCATCTGATTCACAGTCAAAGCCTCTCTGAGGCAAGCTTTGACTTGAAATGCACAGGTTTTCATTCAGCCCAGAGCAAGAAAAACACAACACGAGACATGTTTCTTCTTTTTAGTTACCCACAAAAATAACACAATGCCCTCAAAACAATCGGATCAGTTACGTTTATTGGAGGTTTTCTGAATTTAAAAATTCAACATTTTTATGAATTTGTGTGTTACTAGTTCTCATAATTTGTCTTGTGCATTTTTCTTGAAGTCTCAGCTATTTGATTATGAGATTAAATCTCAGTTTTAACTATAACAATCAAAATAAGTTTCTAGCCTTTGTGTTTTCAGAAAAAAGATAACCTGAAGGCAGAGAAAACAGCAGACAAGCAAAAGAAAGCCTATGTTTAAACTTCTTCTAACAAAAACAAAACAAAACATAAAACACCAAAAAAATCACTCATGCTTTTACTGACATGTTTTAGGGGTTCTGATACAATTTCTGACTGCTTGGGTTGATGGTGTGACATTGTGTGCCATTCAAAGTCCAGGTCTGCTTTATGTAAACTGGTTGCAGCTAAATAAAGATGCATACAGCAGGGCTACTTTCTCCAGTTGGAGTCAGAAATCGAGTGCAAGCGTGCCAGAAAAGCAAAATTAGCTTACATTTCACAAACATTTGAATGATTCTCTGTGAATAGTCATGCTGAGAGATCTTAGGTGCAGGAACACTCACAGAAAAGGAATTCAAAAAGACCACCATATTAGTTCATTTATGGAGTTGAACAAGTCTTTAAAAGTTTTGTGGAATTTACAAAGCGCTCCCTCTAATCTTCCATGGAGGCTCATCCCTATCCAGCAGTCTTTGGGAAATGCAGAGGTCTTGCTTTTCATCTGCTGTGGAAAAAATACTGCTTGCCTAACTGGTGTCATGTCTGACAGCTAATGGAACGAGGAAACAGAGAAAGCTCCCCATTTTGAACAGCTGTAGGACATAGGAGATTCACAAGCTGAATACATACGGAACAACGAGTTAAGAAGCTCATCTGAAAACTGTTACTGGACTGCTATAAAGCTGACTATGTGCATTTAAAAAAAAAATCTTTCACATCCTTCTAAATCCCAGTGATAGAAATGTTTGCTTAAAACAAAGAAACCAAGGTACAGTGTTTTAAAGTGCACAGTTAAAGTAAGAGTTAAACTTCCAGCAGCACTGATACCTTTGTTGTGTTGCAACATGTCCCATATTCTGTTGTCTCTATTGTTAAATGCTTAGCTTAACACATTACTGCTTGTTATAAATATAATAAATCAATATTAAAACATCCAGGATGTGTAATGTGAATGAGTTAAAAGATTTTTGGAAACCTTCCTATTTCCTGATTTTTTTTTTTTTTTTTTAAAGATTTCAATCTCTTTCCTTTTTTGCACTTAGCTTTTGTTGATTTTGAACTGGCTATCATGAAACCCACAATGGTGTTGACTTTAGCAGCAGGAGTCATGTTATCAGTAAGTGATAAAACAACATATTGCAATTCAAGATTTGTTTCCATATAAGTAAAAGATCTTTCATGATACTTATAACCCTGTAAGATAAAGCAAAGTCAACTCTGCCAATGAAAAGAGAGTCAGCAAACATACATCCTGGGGTTTCTTAAAAAAACAAAAACAGCAGCACAAAAAACAAATGCATGTGCAGGCGCGTGCACGCACGCGCACACACACACACACACGCAACAAGCTGATAACTTCCACGCAGCCTTTTACATAGCAAATCCCTTGTCATTTTACCGGACAGCAGTGTTTAAAGTTAGATTTTATAAGTTTGGTTCCATGTTCCCTTCTCCCAACTTTGCTATGGAGGAAATAAGCTGGCACACAAATCAATAGTGTAGCTGTCCAGAAGAATTCAGATAGAAGTCTTTCATAAGCAAAAGATGATCTGCAGCAATAGTTCCTAGACCACTTTAAAAGGCTCAATGATCTACAAGTATGTCTAAAAGAATGTCTAAGAAGAAACTCGGAATCTGATACCCTACATTTCTGCTATCATCCCTATGTGGTTGGATACCACTGTGTTTGATTTCATCCAAAAGCCAGCATGGGCATTACATACCATTTTAGCCTGTTTAGATGTTTGCATCAAGCATGCTCTAATGTACGGATCAATATGGAACATTAGGTTCAGTGACAGACATTTCCTTCTGAAGAGTGCCAAGCAGCCACCAGAAAGGAGAAATACTTTTACATTTCACTAAAGCTAAGGGCTGTTTTCTAGGCAATTAAATACATTGACATTATTCCTAGATAGCAATGAGACACTTTACACAGCTGTGGAAAGTAAGCAACTTTTATTCTAGAGCGGTCTCAGGGTAAACAGCCACACATCTAGACCTGCTGCAAGGTTTCAAAGAGAAGATAGCTATACCAGATAGCATACTTCACCAAAAACAGAGAGAGGCATAGGGAAAGCCTGAAGTCCTGACTACTGTCTGGTCAGAAGTGGGAGGAAGGAGGGAGGTAAACTGAACGCTGGAAGAGATACGTCTCTGATGTAACTGGAGCCTAAGTATGTTCACTACAGCTTTTCTTTTCTTTTTGCAATTCTGTATTTAATAGACATCTGTAATAGTGTTGAGTAATTTGGATGTTATGAATAAATGCTGGTATTTGCATTTTTTCCTGGAACCTTGCTGTAGTGTTGCTTAACTGAAGTAGAGAAATCAAGATACACCTCAAAGGGCAATGCAAACCTATACACCATGACAAGGAACCTCTCATCCGACACCTCAGCCCCTTCTCTGCTGTACCCAAAGTCTAACAGAGTGGGTCCTCATTTGAGCTTGTATCAGCCAGGTGGAGAGCTGGCACTATAGGTGTTAATGGAGGCAAAAGCGTCTTTCAGCAATTGTGCGTGACACTAAAGGCTCTCCAGCATGCCGTGAGATACTGGGATACATGCGTGGGTCACAAAAGGAATGGCACAAAGAGATGTATTAACTTTTTTGCATGGATATTTTCTTCCCCATTATTGCTTTTAAACAATTTTCTTTTTTTCCCCTCTACACAAGAGATTTTTCTCCACACCAAATTCCTTTTTCAGGTTCACAGATGCATAAAGAACATTTCCAACTGCATTTTCAAACCTTCCAGGGTTTGAAAATCCTAAGAGTGTCAGTTCGAATGTTCATCTTATTCGTAGTTACCGTCAAAAACTCAAGGAGCCTAGCGTCTCAATAATTTCTTCTTAATCTCTTATCTTCCCTCTACTTTTACCAGTACATAACAAGTAACTTATTTTTTTAACCAAAAAAAAGATACAAGTCTGAGACTTGCATACCAGATAGCCTATGATTTATACTGTAGAAAGTAGTATACATCTTATTTTAAAGTTTTGTTAGCAAGTCAGACTCATCCATTATTTCCCTCTGCCTCAATCTTCACATAAACCATAGCAATCGCTTTGGAATAAAATCAGTCTAAAATAACTTCAACTATTTTTAGTTAGGGTGTCTTCTTTTTTTTTTTTTTTTTTTTTAAATACTCCAAAACATCAGATTAAATTGGAACCTATTCAGCAACCTAGAAAATCTACGAAGATCTCCACCCATTACCTGAAGCTTCAGTATTAGCCTCTGAAAAAAACAAATGAACTTTCTGAATATCACAAGGCTTGAAGAGGATCACACAGAAGCGTCACAAGAAATGTTTCACTTGCGAGGAAAAAAAAATACAAAAGCAGCAACTAATTCGATGAAACTAAAGTCTTTAGATTCAGTTAGGCTGTAAAAAAAGAAGGTACAGAAGACTGTACCCTGTGAAGATGCTTATTCTACTCTTGCAAAATGCAAATCTATTTGATGTTTTCATGACTTAATGTAAATACTGTTTTCAATTATTGTTTCCAAATAAAAGGCAAGCTGTGCTTGCACAAACTTACTTCTGGAATTTTGACTATTCCTTGTTAATAATCATTATTCAATCCAGCCTAGCACAACACCAAAATTACCATGATTTCAAATACTTAACCTGGCAGACTGAGTAAAGCAACAGGATGACTATTTTATCTGTGTTAAAAGAGCTTAATGACTGCAGACTGGTTTGCTCTGTGAAACAGAAATGGTGCAATTCTGCTACGACACCTGCCACAAATCTTGGTAAGTAATTTGGACTGCTTTTTTTCATGATTTTAAAATAAACCATTTATGATTCCAGCTAAGAAATAAGATTTTTAAAATCAAATTTCTCCTTTCATTGTCACGAAAATTAACAAAGCTATACTAGAAAACCTGTCAGCATATCTGGGCGGGAACATTTATCTGCCCATCCCACAAAGCTTTTGTGATTTCAGAGATGCTTTTGGTCTGCCTGGGAATGAAATCAAGACGTTTTGAAGTTTTTCATGAAAACAACAACAACAAACATTCTAGAGATTAGTGCACTTTCCTGAGATGCGCCATCAAAGTTCAAGTGCCTCTGCTTCTTGATAAAAATCACGACCTTGTCAGATGCATCCCCAACTCCATTTTGACTTCAACGAATCAGTATTTTTCCAAGAAAAACTGTTTCATCTCGACACAAATAAAAATTGTACCCAAATCAGATGCTTGTTTATACGGGCAAGGATTTCATTTCAGTGCCAGCTGCTGTAACATCAACAGCTACACAGCAGCTGAGTAGTAATTCAATTCCAGGGGACTGGGTAGAAAGTCAAATAACGCAAACAGTGAATGGGAAATATCTTCAGATCTAAAAGCAGCAGGGCCAACTTACTGCACTCAAACAAGTAAGAAAAGTGGTGTAGTAACTGGTCTCTATTGACCCTCCACAAGTCCCGCAGCAAAGTTTGGCTCTTGAGAGCTAAGGAGAAAACTCCCACTGACTTAGAAGTATTAAGATCTCATCTACAGCTTTTTGTCCCAGCTCTATCACAGCCTCACAGGATGAAAAGCCCCTCACAGTGTGTCCGTGCCTCATGTTTCTATTTGGCTGAATTAGAGCAAGAACATTTCCTGACTTCATAAAGATGTACACGGATAAATCCAGTAAAAATTTGTTGACTGCTGCACAGGGACAGCAAGCTCTGTGTGAAAAGAAGGTGGTTTTCTTTTACACGTTCCTAAAGCATATAGTACAAGAAGATGCTAACTCATGACTAGGGGCACTTAGGTACACTTTTAGCACAATTATGTACTACTGCAATACTAATTAGTTATTCTTGTATGATCATTTATATTCATGAAGTCAACAGAGGTTTGTGAGTGGATTTGCAAGCTGCGAGCACAAATCCTTACGTCCCAAAATTTCTAACTAAAAATCAGTTTCAGTTCTGCTTCTGTTTAAAAGGCTTCACCCAGGCAAGGAGCATGTTTTGGGTAACAGCGTGGCAAGGAATAGCAAGAAGTTAGGGCAAATGGCTTAAAGACAACCCCACAATGGGAAATTTATTATGTCAGAATTCCCCTTGTAATCAAACAAACTGAGATTGGTTCTTAATGGAAACAAAGAAAGAGCTAACTAAATCCATAACCAATGGAACCATGTACTGGCAGTGCATTAAATGGACTCAACAGTAATTACTATGTTACCTAATGTCACACACAGAGGTGGATGGGGTAGCCCTAGAAAACCAGAAACAGTCCATATCCTCTCATGTAACATTATAATAGTATACCACAAAGTCTGCAATTAGTGCACTATAGCTTTCAGTAACAACCCAAGCACCTGCACAGTTTCCAGATACAGGTCTTCAGCAACCTGCTGGTGTCTTACTGCAAGAGACAGGACATTTTGGAAAGCACAGTAAAGGAACTGAGTACCCTACTCTCAGTAAAAGCCACGGCGATCTTGGCCCCAAACATTTTTAGGCACGTAGGATGGGAGTTTATAATAAAGTAAAACAGCAAGAAATACAGGACATGAGAAAGCAAAGTGGATGGGAAGCCAGTAACCTTCAAGAAGAAAGGCATCCTTCCACAAGGTCAACATAGCAACCAGTAGAAAAGCTCTAGCAAAGGCCAATTTTTTTTTTTTTTTAAATATGAACGGGAGGTTTTATTTTCCCCATTCAATTCTCCTATGTTTTTGTAACACATTACATGAGGTTTGGAAATACAGACTGCAAGTTACAGTTTCAGAGCAGGCAATATTTTCAGTACTAATTTTCTAAATAATGCACTGTAACAAAATACACCTTTTTAAACTTCAGAATGGTTTCAGTATTAGTAAGACAGCATATTCTTAGTCAGAAGTTCCCACTGAGTCTAGTTAGTGAACACGTTTCCTCTACTGTTTACTTTTTAAATTTTCTAGAGCGCGTGGGGTTATACAAGAGGCATTCCAACCAGAGATCTCAGAAAAAGAAGAGACCTGTTGTTTCTCTTGAAATTTGAATTGCATTTTGCTGTTTTGGGGACTGGGGTAGGGCACAGGGGAGGCAAGATAAGGATATCTGTTCAAAGAAAATGCTTGCCATGAAGTGACTACTGACTTAAGAGGCTTTCTTGTGTAAACGCCTATCTTCAGATGCTTTACAAAGCACTGATTTCCAGACAGGGCTGAGTACTCACTCTCTAAACAGCAGGCCCTTCAAAAAGGGCTGAATTAGATAATATCAGGAAATAACTGGCTGCTTCCAAAAGTCCCCAGTCAGTTTAGGAAAAAAACAGTCTTTTCTCAAAGCCTGATGCTCTTTTTTCCTACGTTGATAATGCTAGTTAATACGAACCATGAAAGAACGGCTATTACCTGAAGGATGTCCTTACTTTTACCCTCAACTTGAGGCAAAGAAAAATAGACCGTGAAACTGTGTGGCACCCTGCTCAGCTAGAGAATGAAACTTGGTCAGTGGTTTTAAACTCGATTCAAATGTTCAGTCTAGCATTAAACTGGCACACAAAATGACCAGAAAGTCAGACTTCAAATGCAAAGAGCAGTTTTTCCACTGAGGAACACCACGTATAGATATATATGCAGCAAATGTTTGCCCTATATAGTAACACGCACCTGGCTCGACCGCTCGTGTGACTTCCCTCTAAAGGGAAGTCCTTCCCTCTAAACACCTGCACCACCACACACATGCAGCCCTCACCACCCATTTCCCCTGTCACTCACTCCTCACCCTCCCTCCTTAGGGAGCCACAAAAACATCTACCCAAGCCTCACACAAAGCAAAACATTCAAACCATTACAGAAAGAAGAAAAAAAAAAAAAAAAAAAAAAAAGAGAGAGAGAGAGAGAGATGCATATTGAGTTTGGCGCAGCTCTGAACTTGTGGGAGTTATTCACAATGGGTACAATCACCTATGGAAATGTTGCTGGTAAGAGTAGAAGCTTGACAGCTCTCAGGAAACACACATATGTGTATAAACTTGCTCTGTCCTCATAACCGACCAGGACATTATGGATGGAGCGATATTAAGAAGCAAAGAGAGGGCAGAAGAAAGCCCTGAGAAGTGCAATGGAATGGCATGCCCAAGATCTGATAGCAGCTCAGTTGTAGAGAGGGTGAATGGACCCCAAACATTCTGATTTCTAGTTCAAGAACATTGTATTTCAAACCACTTAGGAACAGTGTAATAACTGAAAAGCCTCTCTGGAAATCCTACCAGGAGGGAGGAAAAAAGGCTCAGTGAAAAATCAAGAGAATAAAGACATCAAGAGCCTTGGAGAGGACCTGCTTTTTGTGCAAGAGTAGAACAAAGAGTACAAGGCAGATGTGAAACAAGCTAAAACAAAGCACTCACGAGAAATTAAGTTGGCACTTGACAAGAGAGAACATTTTAGTGCAGAGACCATGCACAAAAAAGGGAATAGATCTAGCCGGAGAAAAGGAGAGAATAAACCTTGAGCAACCCTTATAATCCAATAGCTTCTAAGCTTCGAGGTTTGGCAGCATGTATGCATGGTGCCATGGCACACACAAACATGCCTCGCTGCTTTAGAAGCTGCAGTCATCTTGACACTGATAAAAATGCCCAAGATCCTTGCTGATCCATTAAAGGAGATATAACTCTCCCCCTATTCTAATTTTTTAAGAACTTGAACAACCAGACTAATGATGCTGATAGGTCTCCACCTCCACTGTCACCCAAAGATATATCAATTAAAGTGGGTGGGGAAACTGCCATTTTCACTGAAAGCAGTTGGAATTTCATGTGGTTCATTTCAAGAGAGTTGAGGTTTGGCTGAATGAGAAGAAAGGACTGGAATCCTAACCACAGGCTGCATACCCAGTAGGGAACACAGTGGAATCTGTGTGCCTCCTTTCGGAGTTCATGCTGAGGATTAATATCCAAAAAGGTCTGAAGACCCACGAAATTCCGATATGTCCCCATTGATCCATACAGAGACAGACCACCTGAACGGATGCTCCCAGCTCTGCTACTGGACTGTGTTCCCTGATACCATTAGCTGCACCTCCCTCAAAATGCCTTGCAGCAACCTGGATAAAGTGGAAGCCAAGACCATACCTACTTAGGCACCTGCATGTTCCACTGAGGTGTGCACGCCCTTCTCGTTTGCTGATAAGAAGGTGAGCTAGCACTGCCAGAAAGTAATGCCGGGCATGAGACTTCTGCAGGGCAAACAGCATAGGTAACCTCTGCTCTTGGGCCTGTTTTACACTTCATTTGTACCACATCTTACACTGGCAACTGCAACACCGGAAGCTATAACCTCACTCAGCTGAATGCAGCTGTGACAGAGAATGACAGCAAAGATACAGTGATGGGAATGGCAACGCTTAGTGAACGAGCCTTGGGGACCAGGACTGTATGTCTGGGTTGCCAGTTGACACTAAAGCGCATGTGGCACTTTTTCATCTACACCAATCATCTGAACTAGTCAAATGAAAGCAGCTCAGGTATCCTAGCCCACGTATCATAGCTCTGTCTGCACTGTAGGCTAGCGCATTACACTACAAACCACCACCAGTGGTTCTTGTGTTTGAAGGCTGGGCCCCTCCTCTGTTCTAAAAGAGACAAAGCCAGCACCTTCCTCCAGCACCGAGCAGCCAACCAGAAAGTATCAGTGGGGAATGCCCACGATGGGCACCCTCCAAAAGGTCAGGCAGAACCAAGTCTGCCACCCTCCAGCATGAGGTTCAGGACAGGACAGAGTTTCTGCCACGGACATGGGCCAGCTAGGGAGGGTAAAGCAGGGAGTGAGCCCTGGGGAAGTGAGTGCCCCACTCCGCTGGCCCAAAGGCCGTCCTCTCCCAGCAGCAGCTCCTTCGCGCACCCAGCCCTCCTGCAGCAGCCAGTTGCCAGCCCAGCTCTCCAGACATCTCCCAGACAAAGCAGGCAGTAGGACTACGGCTAGCACGCTGCTCCCTTCCGTGGACACTCCCCTAGTCCATGGCTGAAGACAACGCCAACTTCACCCACACTGAAAGCCAGAGGTAGAAAGCAGGGCCGATTCCCTCCCACACCCCAATATCTACACGTGGCATAAGATCAGATAGGAAAGCATCTGCCCTAAATCAGGTCTTGTGAAAAGGTCCAGAGGAAGTGAAAAAGGAAGATTACAATGAAAACAGGATTTCCAAAACACTGCACATAGTGAACAAGGACCAAGGTATACATTTTAAATCTTATAATTAAATTAAAACAACTACAAGAACAGCCGTCAATTTGTCTCTTTGCTGAATTCCGCCTTTGCAGGGAAGTGTCCACATGGTTATGGGCCAGAAAAATAAGCCAAGGACTTTTGCCCCAAGATGGGCATGGTTTGATTAGCAAGTGAAATGCAGAGTGAAGGTGATAAACTGCAGTGTAAAAACACAAGAGGCCAAGGTGTCTGCTAACAGCTGTAGAGTACTACTGGTTATTGACCTGGAGAGTATAGTGACATGTAACCTTTTTATTTCAAGAAAGGAAGCGTTGTTTTCTGACTCATGCTTTAACACCAGTGCTGGACAGTTGTAGAAGACCTCAGGCAGTCCTTTAATTCACAAAGAGCGAATATACCTAAACTATGCTTGACATACATCTGCCAAAATACATGAGGGTAGACCATCATTTCTCCTCAAATCATAAAATTCACATAACATCATGAAGTCCTATACAAATACACTCCGAAGATTGCTTTACTTCTTCTGAACTTGCAGGTTTACCCTTTAACAACACCCTCTTTCTTTCCAAACAGGAGGGAAAATGAACTTTCATTTAAAAAGAAAGCTGACAAGGCTCTGGGCACATAACCAGCTATTAGCATTAGCGGATTGTCAGTTCACTCAGAAAAGGGACACGCTCCTACACGCCAGTTCAGACACATCAAAAACAGTTTTTCAGGCTGTGATTCACTCAGTTATGGGAGTAAATCATAAACACTGGTACTTCTATGGGAACAAGTATTTCTCGAGTACTAAAGTAGTTTGTGCATTCATGCTCAGTATTTTGATGTGTTATGAAATGACATGAGTTAGCAATGCCTGTACTACCTGTCAACCTGGCTGACAGCCAATGAGTTGCCCAAAAGACTTGCAACAGTGGCTGGCATTCTTGTATTTTGCTTTTTGCCACAGGCATTTTTTCCCAGGCTGACAGATGGCAATTGCCTGCAGCATATTTCTAACGTTGCACGTGAGCTGGCAAGAATTACTGACCTACACTGGGTAAACTCAATAGAGAAATATTTCTTTCCCCACTCCATCAGCCACCTGATGTACCTTAAGAGATAAAGACCAGCTCAAACACTAGGGACAAAACAAGAATATACGCTCCGCATGATGCTGTCACTTAGAGGAGTTAATGGAATGAGGTGCATGCCTATTTCGGATGAACCACTGCTTCTAAATATTGATGTACTAAATGCTATATACATGTGTATTGATTTTATATAGTAGATCTTTACTTTTTTGAGGTATCGAGTAAGTATTTGGGTAACTAGGTAACTCAAATGAAAAGAAAATTAGCATTCTTTCCCTTTAAAAATATCTACCAGAGTTATTTTTAAAAAATATGACTTCTATTGAGTCGATCTTGTTATTAGAATACTGAAAACTCCTTTTAAATCTAAACCACTGCCAGCTTTTACCTGCCAAAAAGATGTAATGAGTATAAATTGCTAACATAACTGCATATATACATAACTAACAATTTTTGATAGCCAAACAGGAGAAATAGAAGAGACTTCGCACTAAGTAAAGATGCTCTGAGGCTAGAATCACGGGAAACCTAAAATGCTGAATTAGCTAACAAACACAGTGACAGTTTAACTGACAAAAGACAGTCTTAAATCAAAAATATGACAGTTTTAGTCGTTACTTTTAACAAGGTTTTTTTTTTTTTTTGGTTTATTTTTGAAACAAGAACTCCTTCGCATTTTACTGACCACAGAATTAAAAACAGTACTGTGGATCATGCAATTGGGCTGGCTGCTTCACAGTATTGTGCTCTTCAAGTAGTAAAGCAAACCTAAATACGCCATTTTGGACACGTCCCTGTGGTGAGGGTTTCTTGGCGGGCTCCATACCCCACTCCAAGGGGAGCAACCCACCACTAGAAGGACTTTAACATTATTACCTTGCAGAATGGCACAGGACCAACTAGCTTTTTGAGAGAAGAGAAAGTGTTACTATTAAACAAATAACCTGGAAGTGATTGTTCTCATCTGCAAATCTAAGCAGCTTGTTTTCAAACACTGAGTTATTACACATTTTCCCTTAAACTTTCAGTTCTAGTCTCTTAAGTGGATTCTGTGAATAAAGGAGCCTCAAAAACAATATCTGAACCAGTTTAAGAGGGATGCTATGGGAACCCTGGAGATAAGCAGCTTTGACAATAAAAGACACACTTCACTGACATATTTCACAGCTATATTTGTAAATATTTCTTCTGCCGTAAAGATCTTTAGTAACTAGCACAACTCTGGGTTGATGGGAACTTCTCTTACAAACCATTTTCAGAGACTCTCCTGGTGCGGTAATGAGAAGCTTAGTGCATTCTACGAGATCCCGATGGTACCTGATGCTATGGCGCACACTAGAAACTGTAGCCTTTATGATGCAGGGCTGCATTAATAAAGCCAGTTTTAATCACAGCTACTACCAAAACGGTTAGCTTACGCTTGCAATCACAGATGCTGCAATTTTCTAGGTTTTGAAAACTAAAAATACAAATGTTTTTAAAATCCTTTTTACCTAGCCTATCTGCCTCAGCAAAAAGTAAGCAGAAAGGGGAATTCTGTAATATAGTATAATAAGGTTTGGCATGCCCTCCCTATCCCCAAAATTTAGGGTCTGTAAAGCACAGCATACTTGTTATACATCAAAATTAAAGGAACTCCTATCTCACTAATAAGTATGCAGGTAAGTGGGTAAACATATTTGAAAAACGGTCATTTCACATATTACGGAAATAACATTCTAACCCTCCCCACCCAACATTGTCCTCGCTACAGCTTCTCAAAACTTTCTAAATCAGCCCATGCCAAAACAGTCTTCCTCATCGTCTCTGCACACAGGCACCTCTCCGCAGGTGGACCCTTGCTAGCCTAGGGGGAAGTGATTTACCCATCTTAGTTGCAGCATGCCCTACAAGCATTGTACAGGGGCAGCCTTTCCTAAAACGTGGCTTTATTGATATCGAGCTACTCCTTCTGCCAGTCCAAGTTCTCCCTTGAGCGCTAGCTTGAGGCACCTCTGCTCTGCTTAGGTCCAGAGCAGCCCCTTCAAAGCCAGCATAGCCTCCAGGCTGCAGAGGATGGGGGGGGGGGGGGACACACCCCTTAGCTTTCCCGAACTGGGGCTGCACACCTGACCTAACCTTTCCGAGCCGGGCTGACGCTCGGCTGCCTTGGGGGTAGGCAGGAAAGCCCCCGCGCGTTGCTTAGGCTTTGCTCAGGCTGACAAGGAGCGGAGCAGGCAGCAGGCCCAGGAGGGCACGAAAGCCGCAGACCCCTGGGCGTGCAGGCCTGGCTCTCTGCAAGGTGCGCTGCAGCCTGGGGCAGGGCTGTGACACCAAAGCCTCTCAGGCACCTCAAAACACGAAGAGCCCCCTCCATCCCCAAAATAATTTTAAAAACGTGCATCAGGTATATGTACGTGTGTGTATATATAGATATATATGTAGACAGATATACAAAGATAAGTGTATCTGAAGTGGAAGAGGCGCTCTCGGGGTAAGCCCGCCTTTCCCCAGTCCCCCCAGGCGCTCTCGCTCCCCGATCCTACCTGCGCACCCAGGCCGCCGCCAGCAGTGCCGCCGCCCGGGCAGGAGTGCGGCAGGCGCCGGGCCGGGCCGGGCCGGGCCGGGGGCGGCGGCGGCGGCAGCGGCGGCGGCAGCGGCATCGCGTGCGAAGCGGGGCAGCCCGGCGGCTCCGCTTTGAGTCAGCGCTCGCCGCCGCGGCGAGACTTGCGGGCTTTGAGCAAAAGAGAGACGCTGACTGATCTCTCTCGCCCACCGAGAGGGAGGCCTGGCACGCAAAGCTTTCCTGTCACGGCGGCAGGAGCCTCCCGGGGCACCGGGGGCGAGCGCTGCCTCCTGCCCCGAGGAGACGGGGATGGCGGGCGGCGGTGGGGGGAGGGCGGGAAGGAGGAAGGCGGCAGGTGCAGCACCGCACCAAGCCGAAGGATCGGATTATAGAAACAATTCCCCACAGAAAAAAACGACGGCGTACAGAACAGCGCGGCGGGGGAGGGGGGGGGGGGAGCCCGCCGGCCCGCTCCCCGCCTCGGCCCAGCCGACATCGCGGGAGCGCCCCGCGGCCCCCTCCTCCCGCCCAACGGCCGCCCGCCGCGCCCCTCCCCTCCTCAACCGCCTCCAACCGCCGCCCGCGGGCCCCGCTCCCCGGCAGGGCGGGCGCGGGTGGGCAGCGAGTCCTGGTTTGTCAAGTCGGCCCGCCCGGCTAAGCGGAGCTAGGGAAGTAACAGCCAAGTTAGTTGGCTGGATCAGTGCCATCGATGGTATAAACCACTTGAGGTGCTTTTCCCGAAAGGGTATTTTTGCAGCAATTAGGGACACATCAGATGTTATTTATCCATCTCAGAAACTGTTAACAGAGAGCTGACACTTCTTGAAATCTCATGTCAATGGACTCAGTTGAACCAGTTTCGCCACAAGCTTTCCCAGGCCTGGTAGATGAGCAATGATTACTCACACAGAAAGTTTCCGTAACATGTTTCACTAATTAAGTCTCTCCAAGAATCTCGAAGCACCTAGTGAACTTTCAGAGACGCGGCTTGGGATGTGATTTCCATCTCTATTTTACAAAGAAAATAGGAACACGTAAGGATTAAGCTGTTTATTTGTACTGAAAACAGAGAATAAACACGAGTGACATATTCTGAGTATAAAACATTTGACCCTCCCTCATTCTGAGCCTCCTGAATTTGTCCCAGGGTCCCTTTTGGAATAAGAAAATCTTTTTTTCTCCCCCTCCTCCCCCCCCAACCCTTGCCTCTGCCTGAATGCTGTCTCAGCTGCTCATCTGGCAGTTTCTGCCTTTAAAGAAATTAGCAAAGGACGATGCCAGTAACATCAGAGTTAGAAGCGGCCATGGGAGGTTTCCCCTTTTGCTTTTTATAGCTTGCTCTATGCTGCAGATTGTACAGCAGATTAACCAGCAGGTTTGTGGAGCTGGGAAGTTTCCCGTTTACTTCTTTTAAAGTGTACAAAGGCACAAATAAGCACACAATCTCGGGATTCAGAGGGACCAAATACAGAGGTCTACAGGCTGAATCAGATTTGCTCATATACCGAAATCAGTCAAACGTCAAACATAGCCAGTCAGCATATGGCTGGCTAGGATTCACTGGAGGTCACGTTACAGAGGAATGAGAGGGCTATAACTAAGTGTGTTTAAAAATGCGTGTATCAAGACTTTGTAAGTATCAGTGTGGAATTCATATCACTGCATAACTGAAGCAAACAAGCACGTGGTACAACAGACACCTACCACCATGCTGCATAAATGAAGTCACATAACAAACCTGCAGCGCAACAGGAATTCCCAATAGTTTCCCGACTTTTCCTACCCTTTTGGCAGGGTCTGTGGAAAGATTCAGAAGTCTGAAGCAATGATTCCAGGGACACCAAACGCTAAGGACATGTTCAGGCTGTTTTGTACAACTGATGAATTTATGACTCTTAAAGAAACACTTCTGAAATGCTGGTCAAACGACAATTAGCACTACCCTGACAAAACTCTCAGGACATTGACTGCTTTGGTAGGGCAGGAATGAATTTACACTGCCAGGCTTTTCCTGCAAGGGTTACATAAGAGGAAAAAAAAGAAAAACTGAGGAAAAAACTTTGCATGTGTCCACATGCAAAACAAGCAGGTAGGAAATTATTTCTGCAGCAGAAAGAGCTGAAGTGTCTGGTCTTTTCATGTGGTAAACACTTTTATCAGCCCAAACTGCACTTTTCTAAAGCTTCTTCTAAGTACCTGTGTTTTTACATACTAAATGTGTGTGCATTCTCACGGGTGACTAGGGAAGCATTGTAGATAGTCTAATCAAAACAGGCAGTAATGAGTTTTTTGGTTTTTTTTATTTTGCAAAAGAGGTCTGCACAGAAAGTAAAATAACCAGAGTCAGAAGGACACTTACTGCCCTGCAAAGGGATGCTGACTTCATTTTGGTTGTTCATGCTACCAAGCACCTCCTGTGATATAGGAAATGCAGAATGAGCTTTATTGTTCCAGGCAAATGGTTAAATGAAAGCTTATATTGATAGCTGTATTTTTTTTTTTGAATTATCAAAAGGATAAGACATAGGAGTCTCATTTCTTCAGAAGAACATTATCTAGCATTATTTACAGCAATCTGCTAGGCTGTGAGAGGATGGCAGCTAGAACACGTTCAGGTTTGTTATGAAGCAGGCAAAGAGAGACTTTGGGAGAGGGAATTCAGAGTGAGGCAAGAAGGAAGCTTTAGTGAAGGCAGTACCTGATTCTCCAAGTCCTTCTGACCATTTAGAAGGAAAATGGCCACAACGCATTTTCAGTCATCAGGACTTTGGGTCAGAGAAAGAGATCTCTCCTTAGATTAGGATATTCTTTTCTGCTCCTCATATGCTATGCAACAGGAGCACTGAAGTTCCAGGATGACATAGCCCAGTCTCTTGAGATGGCCAAACGCTATTAGTAAGTGTGGGGCACAGGTTAAAATACAAGTCTGGCACTGCATACGCAGTCAGGACGGTTCTCCCACCAGTGCTAGTGGGAGATTGGCACAGAGACACGGGATGGCATACAGCCTTCACCTGTAAGTTAGCCTTTTGCCAGCTGTTTGGGTTAACTTCCCTAGCCCAACTCATCTTGGGGGAGGGAGAGCCTTGAGGAAACACATTCAGCTTTTAGAGCCATGGTTGCTGATTCTTCTTCTTCTTTCAAGAACTACTGCTTCTCCCTCTTCCCTGTCACCCCCCAAATCTCTCCTCTTCCTCTTTTTCCACGCATCCTTCTAAGGGAAAGGCTAGACACTAACAGCTCCCAGTTCCTCCTAGGGCTTCCCCCCTTCTCCTGCTTCTCCACTACTCAGTTGTCAGTTACTTAAAAGTCTAGAAATAATATCAGGAAGCAGCAAGAGCAGGGCTGCTCCAGAAGGGAGAACAAGCCAAGAGTCAAGAGTGACCCCAGCACAAGTAATGACCCCTCCCCCCAATCACTCAACAAGAACACAGCCCCCCAGCACACAAACAGAGGTAACAGTCTACAGCTGTTACTACAGCCAAGGTAGTAACAGTCACAGGGTCCTTCAACAGCCCCAGGGAAGGTGAGGTAACAAGTTTGCTCTAGGGGTCATCTGGGGAGCCCAGTCAGGACAGCAGGGGACAGAGTTAGAGAAAAGACTACCGCACAGGTCCAAAGTCCATTCCAAAAACAGGGCCAGAGGTGGGATTTGAGACAAGGCTACCTACAACATAGGTCCAGCATGCACCTAGGAAAACCTACCAGTAACCCAGGACAGCAGAACCAGACACTGGTTGAAGCACCAGTGCCTGAGCATAAATAGGGCTCCTGGGCCCATGGGCAGGGTGCGTGGGTGGGGGTCTCAGGTGGGGCTGGTCAGACCATTAAGGCCAACTGGAGCCCTCAAGCCCTGACAGATAGTTAATGCTAACGTTGAAGCAAAACAAGGTTTTATGTTTAAGACCCCAGTGAAGGGAAAGTAAGTAGAAATTGCTGTAAGAGATAATAGCGTTTCTCTGCAGTTAAAGGGCAAATCTTTTGTCAGTTATAGTAATGCCCTTTCTCCTAAGCAATATTCCTGCCCCGGTGTGTGTGAAGAGATGGTGACTTCTAGATCTCAGGCTAGCAGTATTTTGTTTTAGCCTCTGCTGCTGTGCCCCAGTGTGATTTGAGACAAATTTTCTACTTGTTTCTACTTTAGTTAATGATGAAGTAGATGGATTTCTGTACCTAGTGTGACCATCTGAGATGAGGCACAGTTACACAAGACTGTGTAACTCTCCTTTCCCCTCTCATAAACTGGTCAACCTCTATCTTGAAACTAGTGAGAAATATTCCTCTCATTTCTCCTCTGAAAAGGCTATTCAGTGACCTCACTGGTCTAATGATTAGAAATGTGCTTTCAAAGTTCTGCTCAAATTAATGCACAGTTTGGTTTACAAGCACTTGTTTTCCTAAATGATCTGAAGTGTTCAGATAATTGATACAGGTGCACCTACTTGCTTCTGACTCAACTAGGGAGCACAATCAGTAGGACTCAGTATTACAAATTCTTACGGTCTTTCCTGATCGGAGGCAGTCGCTGCTGTGCTTGCCGTGTTGTGGCTGCCCCGAAAGATGCTCAGGTAATCCCACACGGAGCAGAACCTGAGCTTCGTTAAATGTGCCCGAACAGTCAGGATATGTTATCGTAGCCTGTAACAACTTCTTGTGAACCACAGCTTCGTTCTCAGCAGGATGGGAGGCCAAAATGAATGGGATTTTATAACACTCAATAACAAGTTGGAAACTTAAGGAAGTGTAACAACCAACATTTTTTTTTATTAGAGGGGCAATGACCAAGCCGTTCAGGAGGAATTAATTTTCAGGATTTGGCTACAGAAGAGCTCTGCAATCTCATTGCCTTCCCCATACCCAGCAGTGTTTCATTTTGGGGAGACTTCAGTAGATGTCTTCCATCCTTTGGTCTCTGAAGCTGGGTTCCCTCTAGTGGCATTAAAAGGAGCATCGATTCTGTGTTATTGACTGGTCTTGGTCCAAAGTACAGGCAGGGAGAAAGAGGACACTGCAGGATGCTACCAACTCACAACACTGACTTGTCTTCATCTGACTAGTAGCCTAGGACTTTTGTATACCACAGGGTCTTTATTTTTTCCATCAGCTGTTCAGCCAGTATACTGAGTTTAGACGTCTCTCTAATGAGGAAGTTTCTGCAGGGGAGAACAATGTGTGTGGTAAGATACACAACTATGTGAGATATACCAATATGAGAGAGAGTAATCTCTGTTTGCAGTAGTTATCAAGCTACCCTTCTTTCACACTGTCACTGAGAGTACAAAGCTTCTCAGCAGTCCTAGAAGAGCTTTCCTCAGAAAGCAGGAATAGGCAATGTATATTTGCCATGAGTTATATGAATCTCTATCTCTTGCATCACCAAGCTTTTCCTTTTGGGAGGAGAAAAACTCTTTGGCCCCTTCTTTAAGGAATATGAATTACAGCCAGAGCCCGCTCTGTGATTTGGGCTGAGTGACACCAGTGTTTCCTGGCACCTTCAGTACTTAGCCCCTCACAAACAGTGCCACAGCATCTGCAGAGCCACTTTGAAGGAAGCTGATCCCCCACCAGCCTGTGGCTCCCTCCCTCACTACTCATGAATAAAGATCAGTATTCGCTATCCTGCTAGCATTGCCTTGTCCAATATGCAGCCCTGAGAAGGCGTTGCACTTGCACATGAAATCACCTTGCCCCCGCAGCAGCCCTTTCCCATTGCAATCACATTAGGCTTCATTTGCTGTTTCATTGCTCCCTGCATCTCCTCATGTAGAAAGTGGAATAATCTGTACTTCCTCCCCCACCCCCTCACCTTCCCCACCTGTGGCTATCGCAATACTAGCACAGAAAAGCTTTCTGTACCTGGTCCCAACAATTACTGGAGTCTGGGCAGCATCCACCAAGAACTGACCGACTTTAGGGGACATCTTGTTCACAGTTTCATAGATGTAAGCGGCAATTGCATCGGGGATGACCAACCAGTCGCGACGGGAGTCTCTCTCAAAAATGGACTTTGAGTGCGCTTCTGAGAAGGAGGAAGCAAAAAGCATGAGGTTGCCCTAATCACTCGTCTCTCTGAAGTCTGCCCAGAGGCACAGTGGAAAGGGACTAGAAATTCTTCACAGATTCTAAGCCCCCTCCCATAACTCCCCTGCTTCCAGCAGCACCTCATCTCTAATATTCAGGCATCTAGGTCCTAGGGTTTAAATGGCAGAGTATTTGCACCAGCTATGCAAGATTTTCATGCGAGGCCCCAACCAATTGGATTCACACTCACTAGCACTGTAAATTCATGGTCTTAGACTGTGTTATTGGGCTTCAGTCCTGGTTTATGGTTGGTATAGACTTCCTTGAGGTAAGTGAGAACCTGTGAAGCAGAGTTTTGTCTCAGGCAGACAGAAGGGCTGTTCAGGCTTACCTGGGAAAGTGGTGCTAAGGAGCAGAATGAGAGCTATCACCAAAGCCCTGGATTGCAGCATGGTTTGCAGTACCAGTTCAGCCCTGTACACCAAGAGACCAGCTGGAATCACCGTATAATGGTTTGTTTATTATCAGAGAACTGAAGCATATCTGTTTGCTAGACACCAGATTTGTGCAACAAATCACACCAGTACAAGAAAAAGAAAACAGGAAAGATCACAGTGCATTTCCTCTTCAGAAGTGACAAAAAGATAGTACAAAAATGAAAGTGTCCTTTGATTTGTATAACTGTAAATATCCACAGGTGAGCTTTCAGAGCTCCATGAAATATGTTACAGTTAAAGTTACTTCGTTTATACATGATCTAAAACCTTTTTTTCAGCAAATGAGCAAACCACTAAAACTGGCATAGGCTAGAAGAGGTTTCCTCCACACACAAGTACAACTGAAGAAGTCACATTATGGGATTTTTTGTTGCTTTGATTTTTTGTTAATTGCTTTGAAGAATCTTGTTCTGATCAGTGTAAGATGCTCATCTTAATGACCCAGTGATCTGAGCATTTTGTCTTCCTGTAGTTGAGAAAAAACCCAGACAATGAGTTTCTCTCATCTTTTTTGCATTGCAATTAACAAAGCAGTTCATGCAGAACAAGTTCTCAAAAGGGAGTAAATGCAGACTTTACCCTCACCTAGCCTTTATTTTGTCTATTCAAAAAGTCAAAATTAGAGGAGCTCTTGAAGAGTCAGTACTTGGTAGCTGAAAAGCATGGCATTATATCTAAACAGGCTTTCCAAACACTGTGCATTTAAAAAGGTGTTTAGAAGTTAAACTTGATTTATATCCTGAGCTAAAGGTCTGCATCATGGCAACATGAACAAAACATTGCAGTGCTAGGAATTGCATGGAAAGAAAGGATGCAAGCCTATTACATGACTGCTTTGCTAAGTTCTGTGCCAGGTAGCTACTCGTCAGTGCTCCTTATTATTCCACAGTAAGGCAGTTTCCATTGATATTAATTTCTTACTACTCACAGATTACTTCCAAAAGCTACCACTCCATCCATGTTCACTAGACATTTGCTGACCAGCAGCAGTTGCTCAGTTACCACCCCTCCTTTATTTTTAATCCCAGAGCCAGTTTCTCCCTCTGTAGATGCAAGGTATAAATTTTCTCCCAAAGAGCGTAAAGAGAGGATCTTACTTGCTTTAAAGCCTGCACTCCCCCAAATGGAGCAGCTTGGAAGAAGTTATGTATCTTCCACCACTGAAACTCTGCAAAACCTAGCATGGGCTCGACCCTCCTGTAAGTGTCCTATGGAGCATCCATTGCTTGACTTCAGGCCAGGTTACTCAAGTGCTCCCACCCTCCTCCATTTCAGCAATGTTCCTGGCTAGGGAGCCTGAGAAGGGCTCACTCTTTGGCTTGCAAGAAAAAGTGGGGCAAAATAGGGGACCACCTCCACTCATTTCTGTATGGTCTAGATATAACAGTCACAAAGTCCATACCACCAAGAACAGAGAGCAGCTCTTACCTGTCTTGCTTTCTCTCTATCTCACAGGCAGAAGCTGAGCTAGATGCTCATCTGAGACACTGTCATTTATGCAAAGCTAATATAGAGATAGCAAGGGGTCAAAGGTCTTATTTTGTTTCCCCATTTGTTCTTTGGCAAGTAGAACCAGCTCAGTAGGATGGGCAAGAAACTATGTAGGACTCTGGACCTGTTATTGGGATTTGGTAATGGAGGGTCAACCTGACCTGAGCCTAAGAGACATGGAAGGCAGCTCCTGGGTCACTGAGTCCCATGGTTTTGCAGGCAACCATGTCATAGAGGCCCCTTTCATAAGCTGACCAAATTCCACATGAGCAGTAGCTGGGCTGAGTTTTGTTCCTGCTGTTCCTGTGGAAAGGCCTGTTCTGTAACCTCACTGCTCTGACAATTGGACTTTACTTGTGACTGTTATGCTCATGTATATTTTGCTCTCGGTTTCTAACAAACACATTAACAAAATGGTGCGTGTGGGTAAGCGCGCACACACAAACCCCGCTCAGATTTCTTCTTTTCCCGTGTCCAACCCTTTCTATACAGGCTTATGAGATGGGCATACACCTGAGCCAGCTGTCAAAACTTGCACAGGGGAAACGTAACTTCTCACCAGGCTCCCTGGAGAACTGGACCTAACCAGAAAGTGGCTGCAGTGCCACTGAATGGCATGTAGCTTGAGCGTCAGGTTCCCGCTGGGTCCTCAGTCAGGCCAACCATCTGTATTTGGCACATATAAACATTGAGTAGGAGCGGGAGAGACAGAAAGGCAGCAACACTGTGCTATGAATAGCGTTAGCTAAGGGAAAAGGGGAAGACCTGAGGCATAAATTAAGCCTATTATGTGAGACCCAACAGACCTCTGTTCCTATACTCACGACAGTGACTCATTTATTAAGCGACTGCCTCGTGAAGAGCTCCACCAGCATCTTATCAACCGAATAAAATTTTCTAGAAGACTTTTCTTCTCATGAGCTCAAAATAGTTTAGAACTAAACAGTAAGCACTCATTTTACAGACATGGAAGCCAAGTCAATGATTGCTTCACTGCCACAGCTGAGGTCATGTCATTAAGGAGGGCTGCCAATGGTTTCCCAGCCATTTTTCCCACTCTCTCAGTGGACTATTTATTATCTGCTTTCTTAAAAAACAAAGGAAAAGCCCTACAAAATATGAAAAACATTTCCTCCCAACAAAACCCATACAGACAAACCATTTCGCATTTTTGTCCAAACAATGACAACAAAAAAATCCTACTAATATCTAACAAGGTTAATTCCAGAAGTAAGAACAAAGAATTTTCAATTCCACTTCTGGTGCAAACACTAAAAAGCAATTTATGGTCTAGGAAGAACACACAAGAACAATTGGTTGAAAGTTCTCATACATTTTAATTACACATTTGACAATCACTGAAGAAAATGTACACATTTGCCATCTGCTTTTACAGCTGGAATAACATGTGGAAGACCAGTACAAGGCACTTGATAGGCATTAAACTTAACAGAAATAGCAAGGGGCAGTCATCACTTGTGGGTGTTCATTTAATATAATCTTAAGTGTCATCTCTCTCCTATGTCAGGCCCACAAACTGAAGTATCTAACCACAGTAAGTGGTGTTTTAAACTGCTGTGCTGCTGGAGGTAGTAACACAGAGGGGATTTAGCTACCATGAGCAATAATATATACTGCTGAAGAGCTTTGCATTGTGGTTGCTATCAATCACCACAAGGTAATGGCTTTTTTCTCCCCCCACAAGTTAGCCTAACTTTAGCTAGTGCTAAAGTTAGTGTATCATGAATACAATCCTAGAGATAGCAACTGGGCTTTTCAGCACTTTCTACTGCCAAACAGGCAATTGGTCAAGACCAGATCAATGATTACACAAGAAGCAGCCCTTGCCCTCCATTCCTGGAACGGCATTCTGGAATGGCAGAGTGCTCTGCAAATAAGCAAGAAAGCCAGATAATGCAAGTCCTTTCTTAATCAAAGAAAAATTACATGATTTTTATCTCTCTCACAAATCTCTGGTCTGAAGTGGAAAGCAGCTGCCAGGAGCAGCATGGGTGTCCCGTTCTGCCCCACATGGCATGGTCCCCTACTCATTACGCTATTATTTTAATTAGAGTAGTCCCAACTGCTATCAAGGCACTTTATCTTCAATGGTGCAGAAAAATTCATTCTTGGGGGTAAGGTACGTTCCTTCAATTGCGTGACACGAACAACAAAAGTCTAGAATGGCAGTAACTGCCAAACGTGACACACATTCAACTTCTTTCACCACAAATGGGTTGACGTAGGAACATCAGCTCTTTGCAGTGGCTGAAAATTAAACATGAATATATTATAGCCTAGAAAGAACTAGGCTGTGCTACTTCCTACTGTTATTTCTTTTCAGCGTGTAGTATTTGAGCTGCCCAGTTCACTCAGTCCCTTTTTGGAAAGTCAAAAGACGCTGTAATCTTCCTGGAAGAAAAGAGTCCACACAGTATTGTGCAGTGCTGTCACAATGGCTTTCATTTGCAGCCAATTAAAAATAGAAATAAGCATTCAAAGTGTAGCCTATTTTCTTCCCACTTTTCTGTCTAATTGCAGTTGTGAAGCATGCATATATAAACTTCCTTTTTAATTATTTCACAGCCCACCAACTGGTGTTTTATGAACCTCAGTGGTCTGTGGACCATATTTTAGTAAACCTTGTACCATTTCTGCTTCCTTGCTGGATAACCTAATCTACTTCTGTCTGCAATTTAAGAAGTCACAGAATTAAGTCTGAGATACAATCAATTTTCCCTGAAGAGTTTTGTTTGATGTTTCCATAAATATGAACAAAGTGACTGAACAGGAGTTCAAGCATGGTAACGATAAAACTCTCCAGACTTCACACAGCGTGTGCAAATTCACACAATCTACAATTAGCTACCCTAGCTCAATTATGGGGACCAGAGGAAAGAATAAAGATGGATGGCTCCTTCATAGGATTTGGATCAAAAAGTTTGGAACTGCAGTTAGTTATGTTCATACTACAGTGGCAAGCTTCAACAGCTGCTACTCTTACACAGAGTCATCTGGGTTTTCTTGCTGTGTGAGGGGGTCCTTGCTCTTGGGAAAACTTGCTGGACAAATGTTGGGTTATACACATTTGTATGTGAAAGAGAGTGAACTCTTTCCCATACTACCATCTTGGGATCTCAACTGGAGTCAGTAGACTTTGCTCTTGATGGAGAGACGGGCAGTCCTTCCCTGAATCCTGGACATTTGGGTTGGGCTGAGGTGATAGGAAGAGGAGGTTTTCCTGCATAGATCTATGGGAAGCAAAGGAGAGAGTCCAATTCCAAGCCACTAATTCAGCTTCCAAGGGAAGAATCTTCCAGACCCTGGGTATCTACTACTAGTTGGCAAAGGGCAATGCTAAAGCCAAAACAGGATGCCAGTTTTGGAAGAAGGAGACTCGTATTTTTCTGTCACTGCAGTCACCATAAACTCCTCCTAAATTAAAAAAATTCCAGCCATAAAACAAGAGATGCATAAAACCCTCAGAACATTACTAAGTCCCATCACCGGCATGTCATTAAATAAGAATAAAAATGATTCACAGCCAGTGAGCTCAGTACAGTCAGATTCAAGAGTGATACTGGCTCTGCAAGTTCTGCAAACACGCTTAATTCCCCATACATCAAGTGTAATTCATGGGTCAGTTCGCAGTGTCCACAGTTTGAGTCTAATGCAGACAAGGATTGAGCTTATTACAGCCTCCCCTCCTTGAATTCCAACTTTGGAGTTGCTCTTTTAGCTCTGAAGGACCCATCCTTTTCATTCCATTTTGTGCTAGTCATCAACTGCTGTCCAACAGCCCTTCTGTCGCTAGCAAGTAGGCCTCCACTTCTGAAACAAAGCCTACCAGAGGGACTAGTAAGTCCTCCTGCTCTCTCTCTGTACACATGAATCAGGAAATAGCGCTATCAATCAAAGAACTGTAGGAACGTGAGCGTTCCCCATAATAGCCTGTGGTTGACCAGCAACTGCTTCAGGTATCCAGCTAGAAGTATATGCTCCAAGCAGGAAGTTTCCTATCATTGTCCAAAGAAAAGAATAAGGGAGGCAGATGAAACGAAAGCATCTCCAAGTCAGTCTTCCAAGGGAAAGTGTAAGCACATCACCACCTGGGACATTAAAGAACAAATAGTAGAAAATGTCCTATCTGGTAGCGGTTGGGAAATAACTTAGGCAGTATAATGATTGACCTTGGCCAATCACTAGCGCCTCTGGGTTACAAAATAACTCACAAGATGCTCCGAAAGTTCTTCATAAACAGTTGAGTCTCACAAATCCAAGTACCACCTTTGGAAAGCCAGTTTCCTGTAGAGGCAGCCAGCATCCAACATCCAGGGAACATCTCTGATTTTTCAGCACATTCTAATGTAAACAGCAGATGAATCTCATCAAGGAGAAATGCCAAGTTGTTCTCCTTATCAACTGGTCTTAGAGCACAGATAAATTCTGTTCAAGTTGCAAGGTAACAGACAGGAAAACCCAGCAATCTGGCTACAGCTCAGATGCACAACATATTTGGAGTTGGTATTATTGGTAGGGCAGTAATAAAATGGTGACTGTAAGACTTCTCACAGAGCCCTTTACCCTACCCCATGTACACAATGGCACGGAGAACAAAAGGAGAACATAAAATGCATGCAGAACAGTACATGCCTCAGGAAAGATATATCCACCAAAGTCATGCTTCCTAGAGTTGAAGGAAATTCTAGTCCACAGTACCAGAAACAGTAGTCATACCTTGCTCAGTCCCTGAGAGGACAGCCAAATGTGGTTAAATTTAGCCCTTTAAATTTACAAATAAAGGCAAGGCTGGTTAAAGGCTAGCACAAGTACCTTTAACTACAAGTGTTTAAAATAGAGCAGGTTGGTTCAGTCAGTGACGGGTAGATGAGTTGACAATTTTCAGATGTGCTAGTGAGCCCTTATTAAGGTGGTCAAACATACTTCTAATATTATGGTTCTTCTGTCTGAGAGAGAAGCTTACTGGGGTGAAAGGAAGCAACTGTCCCTTAACTATGCCAAACAGCAAGGCAGAAGAAGCAAATCTTACACATTCTGAAGCACAACAGAGAACCTTGGAAAGCCGTGCCTCACTACACCTCGCTCTCTGGGGGCCAGATCAAATGACCTCCAGAGGTCTCTTCCAACCTAAATTATTCTACTGTTCTGTGACTCTACGACTCTGTTATTACCTCAGCCGTTCACCAGTGAGCAGCGTGCAAAGGACCAGCGTTCTACAGACTGGGCTCCTTGCAGTGCCAGAGCATCTAACAAGGACAACTGGTATCTTTCTTTAAAGGCTGGGAATATACTGTTTGTTCAATGCCACTAAAAAAAAATACCCCATTTCCAATACAATGTTTTCAACACACCACAACCCATTGCAAACCTAAGTTTCCAGGTCAAAGTAGGAATAAGGCAGCATTAGGTATTGCTTCCATGGGCACTACACAGATTCCTTAGAGTCACAAGTCTCATGGGAAGCTACTTTATCTGGTCTTTTGCTTGTTGCCTGTCCAATCAAAAGCAGCCATCCCAGCCTATGTGGTGGGACAACTAAGAGGAGTTCAGTGGGAATCTCTGTTCTTTCAGCACTGGCATTAAATGACTATGCTTCTTCCACTGCGGGAACTTCCTCTATCCTGCAAGAGAAAATAAGAGATTCAGGAACATGGAAGGACGCATAGAAACCATACATCTTCCTGCCTGCTGTGAGCATGTTCAGCGCTCAGGAGTCCCAACAAGCAAGTCATCCTCTTCCACCCTGGCCTGGAGGATCACATGTTTCTCACCACTATAGCCATCCATGACCTTAAGGTCTATTTAATGTAGCTTTAGACATCTTACCTGGATGCTTTTCCCTGAACCATCTTAGAAATACCACCAAGATACTATAAACATTATATGGTGGAGAATGATAATAGGAGAATTATGCACATATTAAAACAAAAGAAATCAGAGGTAAACGAAAGCCAGAAAGGGCTGTAGAGGGGTTCACAGTAGTGCTGCCTACTCTGGATGTGCTCCTCCCCAAGCAGTGCTAGGAGAACAGCTTTTCTGACACCAACGCATAGAGGCTCTAAGTAGGGACTGGAGGGCGTGGGATGTGATAAGGGAGCTACTTCATTTTACTGCTCACTTTGCCCCTGAACACGCTATAGGAATGCAACACATGTCTCAGGGGAGGGAACTCAGCAGCCTAACTAAGCCGCACAAGGCATCCAGCGCTCCTTGCCTTCCTTTGGAAAGACAACAGGTTGCAGAAAGTAACAACCATCCACCCTCACCTGCAAAAGCCCACCTCTTCCCTTAGATAGGCAGGCAGCAAAGGCAGCTAACTCACCGAACGTGGCCCTACACTGTCTTTGTGCTTGCTGTTCCGATCTGGGATGATTTCTAGCGAGCGATAACTGGGGGGTTTATCTTCTGGCCGGTCCCGAGACCGGCGATGACGCTTGTGGTTTCCCACTGGGACATGGACACGCTCTTCTGAGGAGCTCCATGACCCTCGCCGAGGAGGGGGAGAGTAGCTGTGCCGCCGGTGACCCGAGCTGTTGCTCTTCCTGGTGTGGTGCTGGTAGTCTCGCCTCCCTGTGGGCCGCTGTCTTGAGTCACGATGGTAGCTGGAGCGCTCCTTGGCCTCTTCTGGGTAGAAACTGCTGCTGCTGCTGCTGCTCTTGCCCTTCTCAGCCTGGTGCATGGGCGACACATCCCATCTGGAGTGCCAGGGCCTGCCATTGTAGCTGCCTGTCCTCTGCCTCTGAGGACGGTCCTCTTGTTGCCTGTCCCAGGGCTCCCGACTGTAGGTGGAGTGAGAATCCCCACTGCGAGGCCGGGGCCACATCCGGTTTTCCCTCTTGTTCTCTGCTGGGGAGTCCCAGGGTTGGGGCGTGTGGGCACCTCTCTGGGGGCGTGAGGAGTTGCTGCTCCCATGGAAGGATGGGGCAGGGTCAATGAGAGGCGGCAGACGTATTACCCTGCGTTCCACAATCTCGGAGCCAAGGGAGGAGAGCATGCTCGGGTGGGGCACGGCCTGCCGCTGGTGGGAGGGTGGCAGGGGCTGGGCCAGGTTAAGGTTTTGGATTTCAGACTCCAAGTAGTCCAAGACACCCTTGTTAGAGGAAAGCTGACCTTGTGGCTGCACCAGTGGAATACTGCTCTGCAGAGACACATCTGAGGATGAGAGCACAAAACAATGCAGCAAGTCAAGGCAAAACAAGGAAGAGAGGGCCCCTCTCCACAGATAATCTTGGCTGAAAACCTTTTAAGCCTCTCTTCCCCTCCTCTTCCTCACTGCAAACAGGCCTCTGCAAGAGCTGTGCAAGTCTCAAGCACCACAGGCAGCACATCCGCACTGTACAAGGTAAGGGGCAAAGCACAGTAACTGGTAAACTGCAGCATTACCTGTGTTTTGGGCAGCACAGAAGTAAGAAATCAGTCACCCAGCACACCAGGAAATCTAGTTGATGTACTCAGAGAGGAAATCTTTTTTTTTTTTCTACAGCACTGATACCAAATTTCAATTTAAAAAAAAATCAGAGAAATTTCAGTGTTCCGCTTTCCTGTTACATCTTATTGAAATGGAAGCAACATGAGTCAATACTACAAAAGAAGAAAATTTTGTATTTATATATGCATACACACACACATATGTATAGATTAAGCAGCAAATGAGGAAATTTCTTCACTAGGAAGCTGGTGTAGCACTGGAACAGGTACCCGAAGAGGTCATGGACTCTTTGTCCTTGGAGATTTCCAAAACTCATTAGACAAAGCAATGGCTGACGTGATCTAGCTTGGTGATAGTCTTGCTTTGAACGAGAGCTTAAGACTAGATGACCTTAGAGGTCCCTTCCACCCAACGTTTCTACAATTTCAAAGCTGACCTTAAAGAAATTTAATGGGAACTTAAGCACAAAAGATTTGGTGACTATGAAAACATCAGCTAAAAAAACTGCCTGAAGAACTTAAATTTGCCCATTGTTTTCTGCTAGCGTGCACACATCTTTGAGAAGCTCTAGTGTCTTAAATCATGGTGGCTCAGTCACCCGATCTTCCTAAAGAGAATCGGTGTCCTAGCTAGAAAAAATAGTAACCATAGAATTAACTAGCAAGCTAAAAAAGCGTATGCTCAAACACCTCGAATCTAGCATTCAAGATGTTTGCAAACTATTTCTTCAAACAACAGCTAAGACTAACCAGACACAGTATAAATCTGTGACTACTGGACAGTGATGAAAAACTAATTTCAGAAGGAAATTTGTTAAAGATTATTTGGGAAGTCGTGCTGAATTCCCCTATTTTCCTTGGAGACAATTAAAAACATTATTGGCAATAAGCTATTTTTTCAGTTTGATAATACTTCTTTCTCTAGAACTTTTGACACTCCATCTTCTCTCCTCCATTAAAGTCACAAATAAATACCACTAATATAAGTGATTTTTGGGGACAATGTCTGGGAAATCTTTCCTGGTTCAGTAATAAGTCCTTCATTCTTTGCTGCATACAGGACAGAGCTATTGCACAGAAGGCCATTTGCCCTCAAACATATGAAGACTAGACATTTGATAACAAGTCAAACAAATTGCACTTCACTTGTCATATCAATTTTGGCTATAAGGAGTTGACCGTGACCAGCACAGCAGAACAAAGAGAGGGTATCCTCCTCTACCAAAGGAAGCGAGATAAGCTGGGTATATTTACCCTGCAGTCGCTGCAGTGTAGCACAGATACACCCCAGTTAGCATTAAACTACTTCACCCAGCACTGAGACTAGGAAGACACTTAAGATGGGTACATAGTATTTATCCACCCGGATGAGTCTAAAGCATACTGCAGATACAGAGCCAATATTTCTTGGGTTTGGTGTTCTGGAGAAACACCTTTTTGCTTTTGTGGTAGAGAGGCTAAAGCCTCACTGCTGAACCTCTGCGAGAAATTGCCAGTTTCTCATCCTGATTTCCCCCCGAAACAATGTCCATGGTCTCACCTCGTTGCAGCAGAGGGTTCAGCTGGTAAGAAGAAAGCTGGGAGTTCCCATCACCACCTCTGTAGAACATGTTGGGTGACATCCAAGGTGCAAGTGCCTGAGCCTGCTTCATGAACCGATGCCGTTCCAGTGCTGGAAAAGAAGCAGCAGCTTATAGCAGCTATCCCTAGAGCACAGCCAGCAGAACACATCTGGTACTATTTTGCTTGATACATTGTATCCTTTGAACGAAAAGGAATGAAAAGCTCTCCATCCTATGACAAACATAAAAGAGAGCAAGGGAAAGTTGCACAGCTTCAAATATATATATAAAACAGAAGAAAAGGGTTAGTGCTGGACATTCAGGGTACAGTTCCAGCAACTGGGATCAACTGGCACTATGATTAAGTATACAACATGTAAGCAAATGAAAGACTTCTACCTGCCCACCTCCCCCATCATCATGGGTACCACTGCAGAAAGGTGGGAGATAACGTGTCGTACAGCAAGATATACTGCACTGCTTTCTCCCTCTTAAAATTCTTTCAACTTGCCATCAGTTCTTTCCCCTTTTGGCTTTGATTTACAGCTAAACAAGACCTTTTTTTGCACCTTTCATGTAGGTTCTGTCCAGATCATATCTTCCACATCATAGTCAAAAGCCCCCATCTTTTCTTCTCTTTTCCACAAACAAAGCACTCGGGGATGCACTTTCCAACTTCTCCCTTGCCAGTCTTTCATCCACTCTTGCTGTCTCTCTCTAATTTATCTCAGCATGAGCGCTAAAATTAAATTCCCTAGGACAGCATGACCAAACGGGTGAGCAAACTAAATTTCCTGTTCTCAACAGCAATGTCCTGTGTACCAAGGGAGCAAACCCAATGGAAACTGCTCGCTCTCACTGCATTCCTCCACTGCTAATTCCAGACCTCTCCTGATGGGGTCAGGCTCAAAGCCCACTTCTTTTCAGCCTTTCCATCTCACGTCCTCTACAAAGACAACCTCACCATCTCTGCCTGCAAAACCATCCCTCATTGCTGCTTCTTTTTCGGGAATACCTAAAAGTATTGTCTTATAGAAACTTACTCTCCTTCTACCACAGACAATCAAAATTAAAGTTTATGAACAAGTACACTCTGGAGGCCCCAGACCTTACAAAACCTGACTCTGCATGTTTTGTCTGTCATTGCTGTGTGAAGCTTTTCTGCAACTCGGGCCTTTGCAAAGTTTCTCTTACATGGCTTCTCTAGAGTCTGAGAAGAGGCAGGCTTTTACTGCTGCTTTTTCTTATGCCAGGCACTAACAGAACATTTGTGGCTATACATTTTGGGAGGCAGATAGTAATGTAATTGCCTTTGAGACCTTTACCCTGCTGATAAATCTGGATGAATTTGGCTGACAGAATTAAAAGCTATTGGATTGGAAGAGACAGGGGACAGACAGACGGGTTGACTGCATAAACCTTGCTTCTTTAAGAAATCAGGCTACAACTAAGCTCCAATTAATTCTGTCCCCTGGGTTCATCTGCAGCAGGCAGTATTTAGACTGCATGCTCTCTGGGACTGAACCATCCCCTTCATTTCATGTAGCACTCCTGCTGTCAAGCAGATTATATACATGTCCTCCTTTAACTGTTTCACTGAATTTACACAGATGAAGACTTGCAGCAAAACAGGGACAGCCCCTGCACCCCAACGCATCCTTTGCTTTCCCCACAGTCCAGGCAGCTCCCCTTTGTTCTCCACTACAAACTCCCCTCCCCGCCCCAGCCTGGCTCCAAACAGACTGAACAACAAAGCTGGAAACTTCAGGGTTTTAATCCTAATACTGCAATTTTTCTTCAAAGCAGTGTGGCCTGAGGTAACAGCTTTCAAGCATTTTATGTCAAACTTGCTTTTTTTTTTTTTAAGGAATTTTCCTCAAGTTTGGGTTTCAAGCTTGGAAGAAAGAGAGGAGGGAAAAAGTGAGGAGAGGTAAAAAGAAGGGAAAGGTCTTACCTATTCCTCTCCTGCTCCTCCCATTATGACCTTGAGAATATCCTACCTGCAGTCTTCCCTGAGGAGCAAAAGGCCCAGTAATGGTGGGCATACCTACAGGTTTCCTTCCTGAGGGTAAGAAGGCAGTCACTGGGACCAAAATCTTCACATCCATGTGATTCTCTGGTCTTTCCTTACAGCTGAACAAATGCAGAATTATCCTTGCACTTCCTACACTCCCTTATCAGCCCTTCCTTCCCCAGTCTGAACCTGAAACGCAGAGCACGAGCTCAGTATTCTGGTTCCTCCTCTGCAAAATGAAGATAATGTTACAGATCTTTTTTGGAAATTCTTGGAAATACACTGACTTGAAGATTGTCAGATTCTTCACGGTTCCAAAATTCACAACTGTTATAAAAATTTGGCAGGATGCCTCATTGTTCCCCCAAACCCATTCCCCACTGAGAAAGTTTGCTCTTCACCTTTGTCAGACTTTGCAGTTGCTGGACCAAATCCAATTATTAAAAAAATTTATTTTCCAACCCAGTCAGACTCAGGTGCAAGTATATCCTATTTTGCACTAATTCATTCATGGGAGCAGTCCACAGGAGGGAACTAGCTAATAGGAACAGAAGGAGGTCATGTATATATTTACCCTGGTATTTGTACTAGTGGACTTTTCTCAGACCTTTCCATGGGGAATGTAATTGGCTTGCCCCGGGGCATATTTAATATTTCTGTAACATGAACTCTAAATTACGCAAACAATTCACTCCTTTTATTACTAGGTTCAAAACCATGTTAGTTAATGACCTGACTTTTAAAACACCCAGTGTTACCTCGCCCCAGTGGCATCTTTGTCCGTTCAGCAGATCTAGACTACCCTCTAGTGGCCAATAACTGGAAAGAAATCAGCCACATTCAGCTCACTCTCAGATAATTCTAATATTTAGTTGATAATCCTGCTTTCTTTTCAGTTGCATAGAAGGGTTATTCCTCACGACTGGTTTTTTAAGATACCAGTCTTCTGCTTCTCCTGTTCCTTTTCTGGAGGCCAAAAAATAAGTTAGCGGCAGGGACAAGTGAAGAGAAAGTGCCCTAGTGCAAAAGAACAGGCACACAGATCCCTTGCAAAGTGGACAGAGAAGGCAGATAGCTGGGGTGGAAATTACAGCCAGAGAACCCAGCAGCCTGCCAAGGAGGCTGGACTGGTCTGCAGCTTCTCTCATGAGCAGGGAGAGGTTTTGGGAACCCCACAAAAAGTCCTTCCTATCTATCCTCAGCAGGAGGCAGGAAAGACAACAGTCTGGAGTGCGCTGTTATCTCCTACAGTGTAGAAAAACAAAAAAGAGCTCATGCATATTCTGAATGCTCCTTTACTGAGAACCAGGAAGCCTGGATGTATGAGTCTTGCATCTCCATCACCTCTCTCTCCCTCAAGGAAACTGATTTTTCTGCCAGGTTTCCATAGCCTCCTCACCACCAAGCATTTCACTTGAGAGATCATAAAGTCCCCAGGAAGTGTTTTGTTTGTTTTTGGTTTTAGCCAATGAGAAGGATGCTCTGTTCATCCTTTGCAATGGCTAAGCAAATTAAGCTTAAATCTGAAACTCGCACAGTAGCTTCTTTCAGCTTTTAGAGAGCTTACTAACACCAAGGTATACCACAAGACTTTGTAGGCAAAGGGTCACCAAAACCACAGCTCCTTGTTCACAAATCCTCTCCTTGCAGCATCTAGGAAGAACTGGGGGATTTCAGTGACAAGCAAATGTGTTTACTGCATTTTGTTCCTGTCAGAGCATGTAAGATACAGGGGGCTATTCCAGTTTGCATCACTGCAGAACTGCTAATTTTCAGGTACGAGAACACAGAGGTTAAACAACCCCAGTAGACAGAATTCAAATGCTATGTCTGGCTGGCCCTGTTAACAGAACAGGGACTGACTTCAGAATCTTTATTATTGCTGAAAACTATACACAACAAAGTCTCTCTTGACCCTCAAAAACTCAGAAAGCATTTTCAGGGTTGAACATCAAGACAGACCATCTTCTTCCTTTCTTTCTCCCCACCCCTCTCACCAACAAAAAGTGAACAAACAAAAACTCCTTTCTTGTAGAAGGAGCAGTTCTGAAATACCAACAGACAGAAAGTTCCAATTTTTACACAGCTACCTCTCAAAGCAGCACATTTCAAGGCTAGGCCAGTTTGGAGAGTAGCATCACGATACTGAGGACAAGGCATTCACTTGCCTCCCTCAGATGCACAGGTGGAACCACAACGGGACAGGGAAGAAACAGTCCCGAGCTAGTCACACGAGGGAAGTGACCATGCCCTGGATATTGTGAGAGGAGCTGGCAGTAAGCTGTGAGTGGGGAGTAACTTCTGGAAGTAGGACACAGAACTCCAGAAGAGTAGGACGGGATCCACAAATTCTAGCTCCCCTTTTCTCACATAAGGTGGTCATGAAGGCTACGTTGGCTAGAGGAATGTCTCAGATAATCTTGACACTGAAGAGCAGGGAGAAAGTGGAGAACAGCAAGCTATGTGTCAGGCTTTTTTCTTGACAGAAGCCATGATTGGACATACATTTGCTTGCACCTCACCTTTCTCGTTACAGCAGCAGCGGGTTGGGCAGCAGACGCATGGGATGTGGCAGCAGCAATACTGTGGGCAGCACTGGCACCAGCACACTCCAATTAGCAGGAGGAGGAGGAGCCCACCAAGGATGATAAGGAGTACCGTGAGCCAGTCTATGGGAGAAACAGAGAGAGAGAGAGAGAGAGAGGATCCTGATCTACCTGTAGCCAGTAAGTTACTAAGCGTCACTCCATTCCAGGAGACATCTTGGGGTGGGAAGAGGACAGGGGACACCCAGGGGACAGACCACAGGCACTTACGCAGAACAATTAGCTTAACTTCCTTGTCTGGGTCACCTGATGTATCTCCTGGTGCTTCCACAGTGCAGTAATATACACCATGGTCCCACCACATGACCTCGCTGATGACAAGGTCAGCCCCTGTGGGAGAAGGACACAGAGGTCAGTGGGCTCTTCAAGACTGGCACTGCTTTCAGGCCTCTCTCTAAGAGGACCCTTGCGCTTGCAGGTGACATGTGGCACTGCACCTCCCCTCTTCCAGTGGGCCGCCATCATCTTCAAACGAATACAACATGCTACCATTTTAGTCTATGAAGAACTCCTGTAAGTGGCATTAACTGCCGATCCCTTTTCTCTTTGCGTTGCTGGAAGGCAACATTACTTACAAGTGGAGCTAATTCTGTGTGGAGTGAAATACTAGAGCGCTGCTGAGTGATGGATTTTAACAGAAATCTGCTGCTGCCAACTACAACACTGATTTCGGAGCACTGTCAACCCAACTGGCAAGCAGGGTCCCTCATTAACTCCATCAAAGACAAGGAAAACACTATAATGTATGCACCTCTTTCTGAGCTCACATTTCATAATCTTTCCCTCCTTCCTCTCCTCTTATTGCAAAATCGTCGTGTTTTAGCCTGGGAAGGGGCTGCAGCGGAAGGGTTTCAGGGAGCCACATCAGATAAAAAAGGAGTAGAATAGAACAAATGTACAATAGAATAAACATGCCTAGGATGTTTACCATGTCTAGGACGTAACCTAACCTCACACCTTAAAGCTGTTTCAGGTTAGGCACTGAGTATGGGTCACTGTACCACATTAGGCCAGCCAGTCCAATAATTCTTTTCTGTCAGTATCAATAGCTATTTCTCCAGAGACAGCAGAGAGCACATGTTGCACCCGGGCAAGTATTCAGTATTTCTTAGAGGAAAGAATTAGGCCCAGATATTAGAAATTTACTGGGTTCACTTGCCTGCCTGGGAAGTTAAGTCACTTACGGTTCTGAATGGTGATCTTCCGTTGCCGGTAATCGATGCCCAGTACAGGCTCATTCTGCCCATATCTCTGGATGACAATGCGCACCTTTCGCTGGCTGTCATTACAGTCATTAGATGGATCCTGGCCAAGAGCTAAACCAGCCTGGTATGCTACAAACACACATCATCAAATCAATGCCCAAACATTATTTCAAAGACCCAGTTTCCATCCCCTTGTAAACAGCAGAAAAACTCTTGAATGCACGTGTGCATTTGTTTTGGTTTTGTAATACAAAACATGGCTTCAAAACAGTGAGGGCAACTCTGGAGTACTTAAAAGAGAAGTAAAGCCGCAGAAATGGCAGAGATTTTGAAAATGCAAAGGCTGCAGAGGAGATGCGTCCTGCACTCACAACTGAAAGCATGATAGTAGAAAGAAGCTAATGACGGTTGGCAGGACGGCGCTCTCAGCATGAAGACAAACAGCAAGGAAAAAAGTCATACAGCTCATTAGGACTACTGGAGCAATACCAAAAGTGTGTTTATTTCAAAATCAAAATCTCTAGACACGTATGAACTGCTGTAGGGATTGTCTGCCTTTCCTTCCTGTACCCAATACACATTGTGCGGTTCATAAAGACAGAAGAGAATTGATCGTCTGATTCCACCACAAGATTATGTGTAGAGAGACTCAACAGAATTAATGGAGGATTAGAGGCAATTATTGTCCATCGCTCTTATGAAAGACTTGCAGTACAATCTAACATTGAATTGCCAGGTATTTGGGAGCTGAGATTTGGGAAGACAACTCATACAAACCCTCAGCATTGTCTTTAAAGGGCTTGCAGTGAAGAGAGGAGAGGAGAAAGCTCGTTAAACATCTCCATGCAGCTTTATATCTACAATGTATCACGAACAGCAGACCCAGCTAGGCCAAGACTGTGACTTTCATGCTTTCTATCCCTGTTGGGGGCTAATAGCTTAAGTGAAAGCTGAGCTCAAAGCACTCACACTGTGCTGGAAAGAGTGGAGGTAGGGATCCACCTGCTCCTGGACTTGGTAACGTGCCTGCTCAACCCCTCTAGACTGCATGATGGAGAGTTTGGGTGCTGCAGCACCAAACAAGCCCAGGCTCCCCACTTTGAGCTCAGTCTTAAGTGTACAGTCTTAAGTGTAGAGCTAAGCTAAGGAAAGGCAGCCTAAATATACCTGAACAACCATTTTAAACACTCCGGAAACAAGGCCGCACATGTCTTAGAAGTCCTTCTACCCTCCAAAATGCAGATGTTTCTTCTACTTCCTAAAGTCAGTAACACCTATTCACTGGTCACTAGCTCCAACCACGGACCCCCCGCCCCCCATGAAATCATAAAGTCCACTTGTTACAGGGCCCTTGCTTTCAACTATACAGAAGCAGAGCATAGGGCTGCCAAGTTTGACGTGTGCCAAAAACAGCCGAGCCTCTTTACCTTCCGAGCTGATGACAAGGAGGACAGATGGGCTGCTTTGGCTGGGATTTCTATGACACGGTGTCATAAAGCCTTGACACTGCAAAGAAAATCACAGCCATGCCCTCTTCTCCTTGGAGCCCAGAGAAGTACCACCACCTGACCTGGTCTGCGGGCAGAGAAGAGTCAAAAGCCTATATTCCTCAGTAAGTCTACCTTCCCCACGCTTCTGTTTAAAGAGGAATCCCTTGGAGAACAAGCCTGACACTCACAGACTGAGTAGTAGTCAAAGATGGGATCCTTGCAGAAGGATTTGAAGCGCCAGGTCACCACCACATCCTGCAGCTGCGCTGAGGTGCTGTAGTCACACTTGAGGACCACACTGGCAAATAAAGTGGTATAACGCTCAGCATCCTGAACCGTTACCAGCAGGGAGAGGCAACCTGCAAACAAGAACACAGAGGACAGTCAGCTGGCAGGAACAGACATCCCATCACAGCTTTCACCTTGGACCAGACCGACAACTGAAGTACGTCTCCCTTGGCCTCGTATAGGACTTGTACCCAGAGACTTCATAGTACTTCACAAACAGTGCGTGAAGGGATGCCTCACAATCCCTCTCGTTAAGCTGTTCAGAGATATGAATCCCAGTTAGGATGTGAGTCCCATCTCTCCCTGACAGAATACAGCTTGAGCAGTCCACCTGTCTTATAGACTGAATTCTTTTCTCTGAAGCAACTGTTACTATTCATTATGTAGCGCATCACTCATGTTCTACTTCTGCATTGTAGAACTGTCCCTCCAGGCTGGAGAAGATAATTCTTTGGGCCCAAAAGTGCACAGGGTGGGATTGCCTCGCTTCATCATCCTAACCAGATCAGCTCGGCGGTGCCATCTGTTCATATGAACATCTAATGAATTTCGTCAAGATCTTAATAAGATAGTCATCAGAATGTTACCTAGTGGTGACTAGGATGAAGACAGGATTACATTTTGGGCTTTAGCATTATAGCTTTACTTAATCCGTTTATCACTTCAGAACAGTACACCTCAATCTCCCTTTTCTTTTTCTTTTCATAAAGCTCTTGTTTTTTACTTTCTGACCTCTTCTATAACAGCCTCCACAGCATTTTCTATCCAAGGAGCTGCATCCACTGAGCAAAGTTTTACAAAGTTTCTCAAAAGCTATACGTTAGTTTAGCCACACTCCAGTGACACCTCTATCTTGTTTAAACTTTGATAACACAATAAGTTGTGCTTGTCATTAACAATAGCAAAGTTATCACTGGTTCCCTTCGATAAGGCAATGCAAACAGTGCGAGTGTAGGATACACTGTCGGGAGTACACCCCAGAGAACAGGACAGGTTTTGCAGTGCCATGGTAGAACGGCTCTTGCATGGGATGCATGATAGGAGGGGAGGGAAGGAAGGAGGGAGGTTTGGAAAGTGCCAACTGAAAGGGTTAAAAGGGTCATCCTACTTCAACACATCTTGTTTCACCTGAGGCGTTCATTGTGAAATAGCTAACCCACAAGTATCTTACTGCAGGAAAACACAAGAAACGAAACCAAAATCCAGGCTCTCAAAGACTGACAAAACCTTGATCTCATTGGCAAGCAAACAGGTCTTTCCCATATGAATTCCGAACTGTCTAGACTCATGAAAACAGAACAGATTTTCCATGGGTTTCTTACAGCAGCATCTCTCAGGCAAGAACATAAATACTCAAAAATCACTGTGCACTTTTCACTTAGAGAAACTAAAGCTCTTTATGAAAGGTATTCATTGTCATTACCTCTGTTATGCAAAAGAGAGAGAGTTGAAAGACAAATTCCCTATTTTTTAAAGAGGTGAAAAACCTACTGTTCCCACTGGAGGACAATCAGATCTCTTAGCATTTCTGATGTTTCATACTAACCTCCTCAACCAAGATCACACAAGACAACTGAAATGTTGTGAAAATAAGGTAGGTTCTGAAACTTGAACTGCATTCCTCTGCTGCATTCTGCTGCCCCTCTTTTCTGCTTGGAAAGGATGAATTTGGGCACTACCAATCTAGTAAGTTACCGTTACCTCAGCTCTGTGACTTTATGTTAAAAAGATACTGACCTTCAGACCAGGTGAGGCCAGTTTTTAGCTTGTGAGAATATCAGGCAGGAACGTGGCTGCCAAGCAATATAACCAACAAGGACGCCTCCCCAATGTTTTCCTTCCTTTATTGGTTCTCTGCAAGAAACCGAACTTTGGCATCTAAAGCTAAATAACCAGCAAGGACCCAGACATCCAAGACCAAAACGATCATTCCCTAAATGATCGTTCCCTAGAGGAGACCAGAAGCTGGAGGAAAGGAAACGACTCTGCTTGCTGAAGGCCATCTGTGGATGCCAAAGGGAGCTCCCATCTCCATATAGGCACGGTACCAAAGCACTGCAACTACGCCAGATCTCAAAAGCAGCTGGGGCTGCACAGCCAGTAGCAAAAGCTGGGGTGTGCGCTTGCGACGAGCCATTGGGGAGTCCCCATGCTTCTTCCTGGTACTCAGGTGCAAATCAGCCTGGGTGCATAGGAGCAATAGAGGAGGGTGCAGGGAAGCAGCAAACCTGTTCCCCGCCGCCTAGGAGAGGAGGGAGCAGCACCTTTGTGGGTGACTATACTCCTGCACCCGCCAGAGTGGCCCTCCTGCTGCCATGGCTTTGGTGCCACACTTAGCAGAGCCCAGCTCTTCCACCCAGGCCCAGGAGGCGGTTCAGGGCTATGGGGGGTGGGGAGGGACAACCGCTGCCCCAAACCTGCCCCGGGCCGAGGGAAACAACAAGGCCACTGCAGAGGCTCGCCGGGGCCCGGCCACCCCTTCGGCGGGCCGCAGGGCCGCCGCTCCCCCCGCCGCACTGCCTTAGCCCCGGGCAGACCCCTACGGCACCTCCCGCGCCCGGGCCGGGGCCCTCAGCACCGGTGGCACCGAGTGGGTCAGCGGGGTCCCCCACTCACCGGCCGGCAGCCAGGCCAGCAGCAGCGCCGGCCACCAGCGCCCGCGCGGGGCCATGGCGCGGCCTCCTCCGCTCGGGCCCGCCGCGCCCACAGGCCCTCCCCTTCCCGTGGCACCTGTCCCCGCCGCCCGCCGGCGGCGTCTCCTTCCCGCCCGCCGCCTCCACACCTGTTCTCGCTACCTTCCGGCCCTGCAGCTACGCCTGCCTCCCCGCCGACGGGGAAACCCCCTGTCCCCTGCTCCCCCCGGGGCAGCCCCCTTCCTCCCCACCTCCCAGCTCCGGGGCCCCCCAAAAGGCGGTGCTTCCCCCTCGCCAACCCCCGGTGCTTGGGGGGCAACTTCCCAGGTCAAAACCCTTCCTGCCCGAGAGTCTGCAAGGGGGGCGGGGGGGGGGGAATGCACATATGCAGGTGTGGTTTTTTTCAGGCTCTCTGAACGCCGAGAGGGTGACCGGTGAGATTTTGCAAAATTTCCCTGACTGCGTGTACGCGCGTGTGTTTGTGGGGGGGAGCGTGGAAAATGTCACGCATGAGTTTAATTTAAGAGTTTCGGCCCTTTATGGAAACAGCGAGATACAAGAGAGAATTTTCATCATCTTGGCCATTGTAGTTTTCTACTGAACCACTGTAGTGACTGTGGGGCCTTTACTGACTGTTGCCTCTGCCAGAGCTGCCAAGGACCGGACCAGTTATTCGTTAAATGTCTTCACGTATCCCAGCGCTGTGCAGCACCAGGTGCCTTGGCGGTACTCGCGTACCAAATGCCCTGCGTGGACGCTACCCTTCACCGCGCGGAGAGCATCTTCTCTTTTAGCTCTAGGGATGGACCCGAGCCCAACTGCTTTTTGGGGAGGCAGGAACATGTAGCACATACAAATACGTGTTTTTTTGTGTGAGCTCAGTTTTCCTTGGAACTATGATGTAATTTATCAGCAGGATGACATGGGAGCAATTATTTCCCATTGCGTGGGCCCAGAGAAGCTGAAACAGGTTAAGTCCGCTGGACCACAAAGCTCACCTTATTTTAACAACAGCTCAAAGTGGTGAGGATGGGGCCCACCAAGTTCTTCCAAGTATTTCAGAAACGTTTGAAAATACCGGGGGGGGGGGGGGGGGGGGAACACAAAGTTTAGGGAATTCATTTCACTTTCCCGTTTAGTTTTGAAAAAGACTATAAGGATGGTCAAAAGGGATTTTATTTTTCCAAAAAAAAAAAAAATCAGCCGCCCTAATTTACCGGAAAAACGGAGCTACCCTCCCTCCCCGCCCCGACACACCGGGTAACGGTCACCGGTGCACCAACCCCCCGCGCCGTTGCCTGACTGACACCCCCCCCCCAACCCCGCGCGCCGGCTCCGCAGCGCATGCGCAGGAGGCGGCACGGCGGCGGCCGCGGCACTACAGTTCCCAAGCCGCTCTGCGCGCCGCGGGAGCGGTTGCCTGGAAACGGGGCGAAGCAGCGATGGAGGCGGCCCCAGGTGAGGGGAGAGGGGCCGCTCCTGCCCGACACGGGCCCCGGGGCGTGGGGGACACCCGCCTCGTCGCCCCGGGGGGAGCCCACACGGCTCGGGGTTTCCCCGTGCCCCGCGGATCTGCCCCTGGCTGCCACCGCCCTTCCCTGCGCCCTCCTCCTGGCCGTTACTGGGGGTCCCCTAACCGCTTCCCCCCCCCCCCCCCCCCGCCTCCGGCCGGTCCCCACCGTGGCGCCGCCGCCGCTGCCGTGCCCCCTCCCCGCCGCTCTCCCCTCCCCGGCGAGGGCCGTCTCCTCGCTGCCCCTCGGCTGTGCCCCACCGCAGCCCACAGCGTGGGACTCGTTTGTGGTGTGAGGTGGTTAATTTTATTGCCTGCTGCATCTGTGGCATACGTCACGGCTCTCTGAAGTTCATTTTTATGGTTTTCCTTTACACCGCAAGTTAATAAATAACTGCGGTGATGTGACCTGTTCGGTGTTTCCACTTAACAACAAGCCTGGTAGCTCGCCTTCATTCACGAGGCAGACTTTAGTGGGCTTAAAGCTTCTGCTTGCATGAGATGGGACTAGGACATCTGGATTGTCCAGACGACCATTTTAGATATAAGGTTGGAAATCAGAGTCAGGTCTTGTTTCTCCTAATTTTATAGGAAAATATTTTGAATGTATGCAACATATCAAGCAATAGTCAGGTTCTAAGCACTCTAATGGGAAATCCTGTCCACGTTTTTCCCTCTCTCTTTTGGGGCGAAAAGACATAATGGCATTGTGATAAAGATAATGTGTCCGGATCCTGCTTGGTAGCTTTATCCTTGTTGAGACTCAGACTCTGACTAGCAGACGTTTTATATATTTATCCTTAATTGCTGCAAGAATTGATATTTTCTGTTCTTCTCTTTCCTGAGTCTTCTAGCTATTGTAAGAGAGAAGAGTACGTCCTCTATTGCACAAAATATTTCCTTGGGTTATATGTCTAAAGCTGACATTTAATACTAATTTCATTGTGATGCCGACTAATAACGATACGCAGACGGCACTGGGTAGCTACACCAGATTTACACTTAGATATTTTTCTTTGTATATATCTGCACTGAAAGCTATTAATTTTTTTGAAGGAAAATAAGCTTTTTCAAAACTCCATTGCTCACGCATGCTGTGCCCACCAGCAGCCCAAAGTACTGTGATGTGGTCTGCAGAATGAAAGGAATGCTTAAAGATCTGTTTGGTGGTGTGCCGTCATTCTTAAAGAAAAGAAAGACTTGGAGAAAAAACTGCTGAGGGCTGTACCTGAAGAAGAGTTAAACCGTCAGGACTTGGCAGATGGGGGAGAAATGTGACATTTCTAAAACAGAGCTAGATTTGAAGAACGTGCTTCCACTGGGGACAGATGATCAGTACATAGTTCCTCATGGTAGACATGGACACTCCTCATGATAGCTGTTTCAGCCACTATTTCGAGGCCAAAAAGATGTCAGTGAGTAGCATGTAAGGTTTGTAGTTACTGTACTAGAAACAGGCAGGGTTGGAATCAATAAAGCAAAAGGAAGTCCCAGGATAAACTGAGTTCCTTTGCATGGAATAAAGTCAAGTAAAGGAACAGCATACAAGACAGTCTCTCCTTAGGAAAGAACATGTGGCTGAAAGTACATTTTGAGTTTTTTTCAACCTACCGGTGCCCAAAGCTTTTCTACAAAAATTTGCGGATTTTTGTGTGAGCCAAAAAATTAAATCCTACAGAAGTAGTACAGTGTAGAGATGACATTTTAAACCTCTTGCTTATTACTAGTCCTAAAAGTGCTGTTATGTTCTGTAATAATAGTTCCCTATTTCTACACATCCTGAAGTACTGGACAGAACTTATGTTATCCTCCTTCCATAAATGTAAAAGCTGAGGTGAGAAAGGTCATGCCTTTTAAGCATGGCCATACAACAGTGAGGCAGAAACAGTTTTCATAGTAACTACTAGACATGCTCAGTTTCTGAAGTACTACTGTAGGCTATATTATGCTCATTATTTAATTTGATGCTTTCTATGCAGTTGAAGTGTCAGTCATGGGATTTATGGAATCAGGCACTGCATTTACAAAGTTTTACACATTTAAGCACCCTTTTTGTGGAAAGGGAAAAAGTGTAGGATGATAATACGAAGAAAGAGGGTCATCATAGTGAATTGTTTATGCATTGTCAAATAGCTGCTGGATTAAACTTTCATGGACTTTGAATGAATGAGTCACTTTGCTCACACGAGAGAGCTCTTAACGTCCAAATTTGCGAGAAGCTCCTATACTTAACAATTCTACCTGGCAGCAAAATTGCTAACAAACATCCTGTTTTTGAAAAGACTGAGACAACATACCTGAATGAACATATTTATCCATTCTGAGTTAAGCTGTGGCTTTTGAGGACGTAGCTAAGGGAAAGGCAGTTTGAGAGAAAATGGAGTTTCCTTAAAGTTCATGGCTTGTAGCACCGTTGGCTGAAACAAGGAATCACTTCTGAGTGAGTTCTTAGAAAGCTAAATAGAGGGACTGATGTGCATTTGGTAGAGTGTTCCAAGTCAATATCCTGAACTATGAGGAAGCGGGACGGGGGAAATGTTAATGCCCTGGTCAGGCAAACTATATAATTTGGGACTGACAAAATTTTCTGATAACCAGCTTGCTTTTTCCCATGAGAACTGTCATATCAGTTTTCTTTTCCACTCGATTTTCAAAATCAAAATCCTTAATTCCAGCCTTTTCAGGAAAACTGTCCCCTAAAATATATACAGGGAGAGAAAATCACTGTTCGCACAGATGCATGCCTCTTGCGACAGTGGACCTGTACTAAAGTTTTCTGGACCTGTGAAACCCAGAATGTGCAACCAGCGTAGACATCCTCCCTTGAACCTCCTCAGAATCTTTAAATTTGGCACACTGCTTGAACACCATCAGTGTAATATGAACAATGAACATTGCAATAACTTTCTATCACTAGAACCCACATATTGACGCAGGCTGAAATTTTCATACCATCTTTCAGCCTAAAGCATTTTCCAGAGTTGAATTAATTTATAATGAAAACTAGTCTTAATAGTCTTAATTTTTGGAAGATAAATGATTGCTAATTAGTTACAATAATTTGAAATTTTATAGCACTTTTCTCTGTGGATATCAAAACACTTTACTAAGATGGGTAAGTATTATTATCACATTTTTCACAAGAGATAACTGAGACAGCCAGAGGTGAAATGGCTCATACAAATTGTACACGTCATTACTGGGTTTGGAATTAGAGTTCAGGTCTCTGAACGCTTCACCGTATGTTTATGTAGCTAGTCTATAACTCTCTCTTCAACTTCAGTGATATCGGATTTGCTACCCCACTACAAACTCATGAATTTTATTTAAATATATTGAAATATATTGGAATTGGTTTCTGTTGATTTATTTTTTGAAATTAAAATTTTCTGAATGTCTACTTTCAAATTTTTCTCAGCGCTCCTGAGGGGTAAAACCTCATTTTAATTCTTTATTGAAATTATGTGGGAAAGTCAGACTCTGGCAAAGCCTCAGAACTGTCAGAAGATAAGTAGGACAGGCTGACTATATAACGGCCAATGTACAATGTCCTTTTTCCCTCACTGTCTTCCTGAAGACAGCATTAATACGTAGATACATTTAGACACTTTCCCTTTCTTGGAATACATCAGAAGATCTTTTCCCGAGTGGTTCCTGACCCAGTGACAAAAACAGAAAATGAATTTTTAGGACTTTCTCTGTCCTGGTATCAAAGTCCAGCTTACAGGTGGAAGGAAATTCATTTTAATTCTAGCAATATTTATTCTTCTAAATATTTAGGTTTCTTTACATTCAGCTTCTGATTTTTTTTTAATTCGGATTTTTTTTTAATAGCTGCAGTATTTGTAGAAAATTGTTCCAATGTTCATTTTAAAGTCTTTTCTTCAGAAATGGAGACCATGTTTGAAATCAAAAGGCAGTGCAAATTTAGAATAAGAGCAATATTTGCCCTTTTTTGCCTCTTTTATGAAAGAGCAGAAAAGTTTATATGAAAGATCAATGTGCTTATTTTTTATTTGAAAAATTCAAATCTTTTCTACTCCAGGGCATAGTAGTAACTAGTGAAATTATGAGACTCTGAAATTGATAGTCAGAAAGCTGAAAAATTGCTGGTGGGGGGAATTAAGCTGTTTAAAGTTCTTTAATTTTGTTCATTTTATTAATTTACTTGCAAGGAATACTGAATGTTTTGAAGAAAATCCTTTTTTCTTTAAAGATTCATCTCTCTTGCTTCTCCACTGAAGAGTCAGATAACCTCAGACTATTTGTCTCCTGAGATTTTTTTGAAGTCCACCGGAAAAATGCTGGAATAGCACTTTTTACTCAAAAATAAATCTCTGCTGAATATATCAGAGAAGATCAAAACATGCAAATCTCTCTTCAGTTTCCCCTGTCACACAGTATTTAGATGAAAGTCTTTCTAGTAGACTGTAAAAGTACACAGAGCCCTGGGTTCTGAAAACCGAGCCAATGAATTCACCCCATAGAGTTGGACATATCCCTGGGTTATCTGTACTTGTAGTCTGCAGACAAGACACAAGTGCTATCTTTGGGAATCTCAGAACGTTTGAGAGGAAATGAAAATAGTCTAAATAGCAGAAGAAGGCAAGAATACCAAGAATGTCTCTCCATCACCACCAGGTAAAGACGACATGCCCTCATCTCCAGGGGCACAGGAGGGAGCAGAAGAGAAGCCAGCAGAAGGTGCACAGGCAGATGACAGCGGTGTCCGTGAGTATTCTCTGTTGTTATATAGTGATTTCAGTACTGAGCCTACCGTAGCTTCTGGCTTCTCCCACAGCTGACCCCTTCCTTACTACTAAGTGTGAATCTTCAGTTGCTACTCTTGATGCAGTGAAATTTAATTTTGACTCTGGTCAAAGATTATCCCCCTGTAGGGAATTTCTGGGCTGACCATAGCGTCTACTGTTCCAGTTGTCCTTCAGCCCATGAAGTCTCTTCCCTGATAATTCTTGCTTCTTGGACATGTCTCCGTAGCCAGTACTGCAGTTAATTCAGTAGTAATTCATCTTTCTTGGTGCTCTGGGTTACTGAATGTAAATTCAGTCTCTTTCAGTCACAAGGACCTGTATGTTTTTAATGCTGCTTTCATCCTGAAATGCTTGCCTAGGTCCTTTAAGTCCAGTGTCTCTTTCAGAGATTCAGCATGCCATCTAACATACCCAATTTCAATGGCACAGATAACACAATCCACTAGTGAGTCCACTGCAGAACTTTGCAAGGATTTTTGACGTTTAGGCTAACGCGTTATTTTTGTCACTTATTTGATTTTCCTGTAATACCTTTTTCCTGTTATAGGATGTGCTTCTTTCCTTGCACTAAGTTCTAAAATGTGATTATTTGAAGGCAGACTTTTCCATACGCAACAGGAAGTTCATTGATGGACAGAAGGGATTGTTTTTATATATATATGCTATATATTTATTTAAATTTGGCATGTATGAGCAGAGTGGTCAAGTGTATTCATACTTAGTGATCTCAATTATCCTTTGCAGAAGAAAGCAAAACTAGCCTTCCAAAGGAATTGCCAGCTGCAGAGGAACAGGAGGAAGAGTTGGAGCAAGTGGAATCAGATACTGATCAAATTCGTGAGTACTGCTTTCCACTGAGGAGATATGGGCATGTACTTAAGAATCCCTCTGCTTTTTGGTTTCCTTTTTTGCCTCTTACAGTTATGAATGTTGTGTCAGACCAGCACTACCAAGTTACCGTTACTGAGTCTCTCTTCTTCATTTCAGCTGGCTTACCTTGCGTACTTCATTTCATTCTTTCCCATGGCTGGTCTCTGACCCCTGTGCTGGGGGGCTATATTGTATTTTTTCTTATTGATACAACAGTATCTTTGTTGTATTTTTCATATAACATCTAGGAAACAAAAAAATTTAACATAAGGTGATAAATTAACAAAATAGGTAATGGGGATTCAATCTGAGCAATCATGCTTGAAAGTACTTTTAACAAGTGCTTATAACTAATTAGAATTCAAGTTGACAGCATTGCAGTCCAGTGAAGAACGTTAGCAGTATGACTTATCTGGGACAATGGCATCTTATGGTGGTCTGCTGTAAGGGAAAGAGGGAAGAGTATGTGCTTGTACTAATTGTTTAGTATAACGATGTGCATTCAATAGCTACTCAAAAGAGACACTTCAAACTCTGTTTGGTTTCCGAAGCTAAGACCTAAGCAGCAAGCAAAGCTGAACTGAAACTACTTTCCGTTTCTTAAGGTCTTGAGTTTTAAAATCGGTGTCTTCAAAACACATCCTGAGTATTCACGGTAAGGTTTTTAAAAATCTGAGGAAGGACTTGCTGCAGACTCTTCCAGGACAAGTTGTTACAAAGATGTAGTACACCTGTTTTCTGCTATGGAGTGCCTATTATTGTGTTAGGGAGGCAAGGAATCTGTGAATGCTTCATTTTTGCAGTTACGTGCAAGTCTCAGCAAGAACCCTAAGATTTACAGCAATTGTAACTTTCCTTTCTGTTCCCACTTGGGAGATGCAGAAGAAGATGTGGAAGAGCAGCATGATACTGAAGTACCCTCAGAGCCAGAAAAAAGGCCTGAGAAGATAGAAAAGAAAATTTCAGAAACTTTCTACTATAAGTATGAGGATTTATACTCACGGCCATTTGTCACTGAAGACTCTGGGATACCAATTAATCTTCTTACTCTTGAGTATCCTTTCTGTTGAAGCTGAGTACATTTAGAGCTAGGGATTTCGTAAGGTATGTTCTTAATATTGTACTTGCCTAATTTGGAGTACCTTATGTGGCATTAGTGGGATACCTCTGGGTGAGACATGGGTAAGAATCCAGGCCAGTCATGGTCCTGGTTGAATTTATCTTAAACGTTATCTTGACCTCGTAAGAATTTCTTATTTGACATAATGCTTACTGTCATAAATACTCCCACAGAACCAGATTATGAGCAAATTAATGTGACCAGGCAGAGGACTAGGGTAAGAATATTCCCTGCAAGTAATTCTCCTTTTCTGTGTAACTGTTTTGGCATTCTTGAAAGAGCTCTTGGGAGGGCATGGGGAGAAGAGCAGCTGTGTACCTCATATTTTTTCACAGAACTGCTTAGGGAGAAGTGGGGAAGAAAACAGGTAGATTCTTAGCTTTGTGCTCAGAAGACCTAAACTGGTACAATGAAAAAAGTGATGACTGGCAAGTTCTTTGCTAGGTATGGCCAACTAGGACAGGAGGTATAGCTTTCAGAAGTGCTTGTGGTTTTCTCTGCAGACATGATCAAGTAGCTGTTCAAGACTGGATTTTCCCTTCTCTATATCTGTATAGAAACATTAAAGAAGTGAATGTGAGCATTGCTTTGGTTTGATCACTCGTTTGTAGCACAGTTCCTGATAATCTGAGGCACATCTCTTGCATATCGTTTGGAAAGAGAACATTGACTTGATAGAATATGAATCCCTGCAGCCCCAAAGGGTCCAGCAGAGGCAGGGAGTGTGCCCTGTAATAGAGGTGGAAGGATGCAACACAAAATTTATAAGGTCTTCACCTGTGTTTTACCCTCAGTTGTAGAGACTGGATATGCTTTATCTTCACTATCTGTTGAACAAAACAATCCCCTACCATCAGGATTTTAGCCACCAGATTTGATATTCCCATCTCTGTTTTGGTTTAAGTACTGATTGTTTCTTTCCATCTAGTAAAGTTTTCTAGAAGCCCAGCGTCAAATCTTTTCCTTATTAAAGTTTCTCAGACATTCTTTTGGATATGACTGCATGAGAACTGTAAACCTGATGATGATGGACAGCCAAACACTGCTCTATATTGCAGGCAACCATGTGGTGCTCCTGGACCTGAAAACTAAATCTCAGAGTTACCTCCGGAGCAGCAGTGGTGGTGGAATTGGGGTTATCACAGTATGGATTATGTTTTTTGTTTTAGGACGTCAGTCCCTTTCTACAAGTGAAATGGTCACTTAGTTGCTTGGTAGGAGATTTCTACAGTTGCATTGGCACTCTTTTGTTCACCCCTTCATCTCTCCTAGTCATAACTGATGTTAGTTTAGTGTTTTGTCTATAGTTAAAATTTAGAAAATCAAATACCTAGATAGATGAAGACAAAAGTATCTGGTTTAATTTTAGTAATCTTCTACCAAGAGCCTGGGTTCTGAAATGCTTTCTCTGCTTATGTGGCATCTTCCCCTGTGAATGGCCCTGCCATCTCTCAGTAATATTTCCCTTGAGCAAGGCTTTCAGAATCCTGTCTTCATACTGTTCTACTCCACCGTAAGCAGCCTTTTGTGGAAAATCATATTACATCCTTGTGTTTTCACAACAATGGCATTCAAGATGGCATTTCTTTTTACATGACCCTCTGAAAAAGCAGATGGCTGTTGACCCAAGTGCTGTGCAGGAAGAGAGCAGCTAGTGGGTTGAGTCAGGCAGAGATAATAAAAGAATGCATGATGAAGCAAATTATTATATGGTTCCATAGTTTGTCATGGTTCTGCAGTATATGGGGAATATACCATTTTTTAATGCATAATGGTCTCATTCCAGCGGTGAGCAAGGGATTGGCAGTTGTTGGGAATAAACATATAGAATAATGCAATCTGTCAAACACAGTATCTTCTAACTAATGAATGAGTAAATGCAATAACTCAATAATTAGCTGAATACAACAAAGGTGTCACTACAACATGCAAAAGGATCTTTGCTTTTTCAAGGCACACCCTACTAAGCAGTACTTTGCAGTTGGAGAAAAAGGAAAGAAGCCACACCTCATCATCTATGAGTATCCTTCACTGAGGCCCTACAGAATACTTCGAGGTAGTGTAAAAAGTACTATTTATTTTGCACAAATGGACCAGTGTTTATAGATCCCAGCAGATGGAGTAATGGTTCATTTAAAGTTTGGAAGAAAAGGCAACTTTTTGGTGCTTAACAGCAGAATAGAAAACACCGGTTAAAAGCTTTTAAATTCTTTGATGGTAAAAGGCTTTTATTTAGTAAAAATAATCAGCTGAGAGCTATTACCTGGTGAAAAAAAAGCAGTGGAAGTTGAGCTCCTTTTAAGGTTCAATAGAACGTATTGCTTCTTCCTTTTTTTCTGTGGGTGGGTGGGTGCGCACGCGTGTGCGTGCACGTGCACACGGGTTGGGGCTTTTATATCTCTTCAGGTGGAACAGAGGAAGCCTATGTTTCTGCTGATTTCAACCATTCTGGCACTTTGCTGGCCAGCGTTGGAAGCAGTCCTGACTACATGTTGACAATCTGGGACTGGAAACAGGAAAAGATTGTGTTGAGGTCAAAAGCTTTTTCACAGGATGTCTACAAGGTCACGTTTTCTCCTGATAATGAAGAGCAGCTAACTACATCTGGAACGGGACACATCAAGTAAGTTTACTGATTATGATTACTATGCATGAGCTATAAAGTCACACTATCTAGACGATGACTAACAGAAAGGTACCATGAGCAAACATGGACTGATGAGGAATGCTATTTTACCTGGCCATAACAGTTGCAAAGATGGAAAAGGTCTTTAATTTCTTCAGCCAGTCAGCCAATTCTTTTAACACCTTTGCTGTCCAAAAGGGATGATGCTTGGTGTTGAATGCCTGTACTACTGGCTCCATTTGTGTAATTCCAACAAGAATTGTGGAGAATTAATCAAAAATATTTATATATACCTCTCTTCTAACTGTTAATATAGCATACATGCCTCTTCTGCCTCTGGGGCTTTCTACCTTTGATCTTTTGAGCTCAACTGCTGTTTGGGCAGCCGCTAGAACTGATTGCCAAGACATGGCTCAGGACACCTATGATGCCATCAAAAACCTGCAATAAACCCTTGCAAAAGATATGTTTCCATATGCTCCCTTCTCTTGTAAGTTCATGGAACCTTTTGTAATGAAAATTGGATCACAGCTTTAAGCTTTTTGGGACAGGGATTGGCTTTGTGTTCTGTGTTTGTCCAGTGTTCAGCCTTAACACACCAGGGAGTTGAAATATGACTTAGATGCTATTATAATAGACTTTATACCTTTAAAATGATAACACATCTAAAGTGTAAAATTCAAAAGGACAGTAATCAGATCAAAATCTCCAGATCTCTGTAGTGTGGTTTCAGGGTAGGTCTGAAAATAAGAAATGGCTTATTTATTCCCAGAATGAATGTGGCTCGGAGTATATTAGTTATGGAAATCAGACAAAACAAGCTTCTTTTGAACAAGTTTTTCTTTTGAGCTACAGTACTATGAATACAGTCTGACATAGCTTTTATAACACTGATATACATAAGCTTTAACCCAAATTTAGTCTCATTCCAGTTTCCAACACCTATCTTAAATGTGATCTGTCTCCTGCACACACAGGATCCATAATTGCAGTAGTTTTTTTTTTTTTTTTTTTTTGCAATACAGTACTTTAAAGTTATGTTTTATATATTATGTTTTTATATGTTATTATATTATGTTTTATATATATGTTTTATATTTATGCTATAAATATAATGAACAATTGGAAATAGCTGTGAAGATCTAGGATAAAACTTTTTACTCACTGAGATTTGTACAGTCCTGTCCAAGTCCCTGGAGGTATTTGGATGAAATTCAGTGGAGGACACAGTCCCTTGGTTTTACAAAATTGAGCATCAGATACTGGAGACAGAAAGGGTAAAATAGACTTCCCTAGGTACATGTAATGGTTATAGCAGGAAGAATATAGCTATGTGTTTGATACTTACTTATTTTAAATAGTAGTTTAGTCTTCATTCTGCCCCTGCCAGATCCTTTTTCTAGGTTTTTTTTTTTTTTTTGTTTCTTCGATAGGGTAGGATAGGCAAAAGCTGTGTAGTAACAAAGCTTTATTTCACTTTAGAAAGATAAACCCAAGTTCTCCTGTGAAAAAGAATAATAAATTAACAGCTTTCACCTCAGAGGTATCTCTGGTAAGATTATTTCAATGTCTGAGAAAGAATGAAGAGCGTGCTTAGAAAATGTTGTATCAGAGAGGGGTGTGTTTTCTATACTCAGGTTCTGGAAGATGGCTCTCACATTCACTGGTCTCAAGTTACAAGGAGCCTTGGGCAGGTTTGGAAAAACAGCAGTGACTGACATTATAGGTTATGTGGAGCTGCCTGACGGGAAGGTAAGTCAGAAAACGTTTAATAGATTTACTGTTCCCTCTCAGAGTTTCATATAAAGTCTACTCAGTAAGTTGGAGAGTTGCTACTTGCTTCAAAATGATGTGAATTAGACCTTCGTTGCACTGCTGTGATAAGCTAATATTGACATTAATTTTCCCCCAAAATGGCTTGCTTTGTAATAATTGAAAAGTACAGTTGGTATTGTAATTCCCAGATGAAAGATCTGTGTTAGCTTAGACCTGAGGCTCCTATAATGGAGTAGTGAAAACATTAAGAGTAAAGAAATACAAGATTGTTATCCCTTATTCTTCACCATTTCCATGCATGTAAATGATAAGTCATATACCTAAAAAGTTGAATCTCTTCACCATTTATGCCTTCCTTCTCTTGCAAATATCTGCACGTGGCTATAAATGTAATGCTTTCATAGAAAGAAGCCACAAGTATTTTCCAGAATCTTGCCAATATTTCTGCATCTCTAAGTGGACTTGCTTACGTGCTTCTCTTTGTTTGCGTTGAAGGTTATCTCAGGGGCTGAGTGGGGCAATTTGCTGCTTTGGGAAGGGGGCCTCATCAAAGTAGAGCTCTGTCGAGCTGGACGCAAGCCTTGTCACAATGGCCCAGTCAGCCAGTTAATTCTGGATGAAGGAGAGCTTGTGACTGTTGGAAAAGATGGCTTCATTCGGGTGAGTTTTTCTTGAGTGCTCTGCATTTAGGTATGCAAGTTTGTGGTCAGCAGGTAAATGTTACATATTTTCTTTACTAGAGCTTGTTTGTGGAGGCAAATTTGCAATGCAGTTACTTTCTGGGAAGGAATTTTTAGAACAAACGTAATGAGAGCGTTTCTCCACAGTGTAGCTGCTTGAATCAGATAGTGTTTATATAATAATTTTTGTTTAATAGTAGTAAATAAATCAACATTTACTCTAATAAATCAAAATAAATTTCAGTGATTCTCTAAAAGTTTTATTCTTGGCTACGTCCTAATAAATCTCTTTGCATGTGTATAATTTTCAGGTCTATTAATACGTTTATTGTTATTTCAAAGGGGAAACATGGCAATATTTGAAACTAATTATGTGAATGCTCAGATTATTTATGTCAAAATGGCATAGATATATTAATATCTCAGAGATACATGCACTGAAATAGAGTAACAATTAAAAGGAAAAGCGCTGGGCATCCTAAAACTTAACATATAATTCTATAAATTAAGGTCAAAGTGATTTCCTTATTCATGCTGGTCTCTGATCTCGTCTGTCAATTACCAAGGATTTTGCAATCTTGCTCACCTGCTTTTTAAAGGAAGGCAGATTGTGCCTTCTACTGATGTGTGAAAGACCCAGATAACCAACAGGAAGCTGAATCTTACTGTTATAGATAGCAGGGGGTTTCAAACACTCTAGCTTTTCCCTAGCTCTTTTTTTTTTTTTTTTTTTAATAAATTGATATAATCCCGTGAGGAAAGTTCACGCAGGGTATAAGGGTGCCAGCTGATGTCTTGTCCTCATCCCACACAGCAGGACTTGGATGTGTAATGCTTCCTATTTTTTCTTTCATGATGCTTTAAAATGCACAATGCACAGTGCAAGAAGGTATTATTAACTCTCTGTAGTTCTGAGATATCCTTGAACAGCTTCACCAATGCTGGGACTGGATTTATGATATTGTTGTCTCAGAATTGGATTGAGATATTTTGCAATAAATTTTGCTTTACACGCCCCATTGTATCAGATGGTACAGCAGATGGATGTAGCAGTTGGTTTTCACTCTTCCAGGTTATATTCAAACCAGTAAGGCAGATGTGACAGGTTTCATATTCTGCCTACAAGATCTACCCTTCCCTAGTTAATTATGATTTTGAATTTCCATATTAAGTGTATGTGAAAACATGATTTGGACTTGTTGGTACTTGGCCTAATGAATACCCAGATTCTCTCCTGCTTGCAACTCCATGAAGGTGTGGGACATTGAGACAGTAGATGCTGCTGATACTGTGGATGAAACAGGTTTACTGGAGATGGAGCCTATGAATGAACTTCTGGTTGGCAAGAATGTCAGTCTGAGTTTCATGGCAAAAGTTCATGATCGAGGACAGCCCATTTGGTACGCTCAGGTAAGATGCACTCAAGTACATAAAGCTCTGTGGAGAAGCACAGAATAAGGAAGGTGATGTTAAGTAACAGCGGGAGTCGGTTACCAGCCAATATGTTTTTTTTTCTGTATAATCTAATTTTCTTGTGGATCTGTTTTTAGAGTATAGTAACATGTGAGACTCTGGCTTCCAGAGTCAGAACTACATAGGGGTTGGAGAATGTCAAAATGTATTAGCTGACTACTTTTATCCTGGAAGGATGAGTAGGACTGATAGGACCAACATGACCCCACATTCAGTCATTTCAATTTCACAAGGATAATCTTTAAGGAATTTTTAAGGAATCACAGAGAACAGTTTTATTTTCAAATTGAGTTTGAAACATGTAACATTCAGGTTACATGTTTTGTTTTTTCTTCTTTAGGATGCCAATGGAGCACTATGGAAGCTGGATTTAACTTTTTCAAATATTGTAAGTTTCTTTTTTTTTCCTCTGGATTTCTTCAATTCCTTTGCAGTAACTTCATTTAAATATACTGGATGCCTCTGCAATGCTGTTTGTTCTTTACAGAGCTGCACGATTAAAACTTTTAGCATTGGAACAAATTTGTTTTTTCTTAAAAATTTGTTTTCATAATCTTATTGTTTCTAATGATTGTGCAGTATTATCAAAAGTAATTATTAATTTTTGATTCTTGAAATTTTGGGTGCAAAAATCAAGATACTTTAAAGGAGTTTTATTCTCATAAATTGGAAACACAAGGTGCATAAACGGAGGAAATGAGTTCAAAGAGTATCAACATAACCTATCTAGAGAGGTCGTATTTGAAACAATCATTACTGTTATTCCTAAATAACGTAAAGAACTAGGAAAACAAGAAGATGAAATGTGCCTTTCATGTTTTATCAAACTGACTACTAGTAATACTGCTGTAGATGTTTTTGATAAAGAATCAGATGACAAAGGTAAAATGGGTGCATTTCATTTTTGCTCGAGAATGTATTGTAGCAAATGGGAATGCATCCTTTGATTGCAATAATGTTCTGTGGTAACAGATAAATGATGTTCCAGGAATTTTATGGCAAAGAGAGATGTGCAAAGCGTGCTATAAAAACTAATAGCAGAAATATATAGGAAAACCTAAAACTCCTTGGATGATGAAAAGATTTCCCTTGCAGTGTAAGCCCTAGTGTGAGAGCATTTTCTTTGCCAGTGCAACAGCTTTCATTGCAGAAACAACAGCTTTTTCTTAAAATTGTTAACTCCAGGCTTGAAAACACTTAGTGAAAGGCACTGTCCTTTATTTTTTCATAGAAAATGTTGGATTTTAAAATGAGCTTAATGTTCCTACAGTAATTCACTCATGATCTTGTTATGGATATTTATATAGAAAAAAAAAAGAAAATTGTGTATAGGCACCTAGTGCACCCTAAATTTTATTCACGCAACCAGCCCTTGTCTAGATTTTTCAGGTTCACTGTCGGTATGGGTGATAATACCTTATAAGGGCCGTTCCAGAAAATAGCAGAATTTTTGTTCTTCTGTTTTGCGCTGCAGACGCATGATCCAGAGTGCCTGTATACCTTTCACTCTGGAAAGATTGAGGCCATGAGTGTCTCTCCTGTCACATATCTTATGGCTACCACCGCTCTTGACCGTAAGTACACTATTCCCTTCTTCTCTCAGCCCTTTAATTATGGTTTTGGACAAGTAACATGTCATCTCTGATGCTTGTTTTGGGACCGTTCTGTTTTGAACTAAAGTTACATAGCTGCTCTTGAAAAGTTCCTTTCCAGACAATAGTTATTCCTTGGATCTATTCTTTAATAGTTAAAACAAATCATCAATGTTGTGAAATAAGGTGTTAGCATTGCTTCTTCTTGAAAGCCTGGGGTTTTGATGAGAGAAATTTCTATGGGAAGCTTTGTAAATTCTGTTTGTTCTAAAAGAATGACTGGAAAAATGAGACATTTGATTTGAATAACATTTGTATTGAGGAATCTGGATTGATAAGTGTTGTCACTTTTGTTTTGTCAGAAATGACATACACTTCTAGCATTGTATAACTCATTGTGAATATTAATATCTGTGGCTTTCTTAGCAAATGCAATAGCTATCATGCTGTCAAAAGCTAAAATGCAATTACAGACATTTACTTAACATATATAAATACTACTATTTAAGCCTCTCACATTTAGCTTTATCGTGGTTTGAGAGAACCACAAGCCAGAACATTAACAACATCATTCATGCTGCTGAGAAAATGCTACAAGGTCTTTAACGAAATTTCTTGTCAACAGTGTCTTGTCATTTGCCTGTGTATGTGCAATGTACATGCACTTCTAGCCTGAAGACAAACTCCTACCAGTTGAGCAAATGACATTTAGGATATATGCCAGCTGGAATGGAATTTTATGCAGACCAATATGTGTGTCTACTAATCTGTTAATTTCACCTCTGGTGGGGATGACTTTTCTTTGGACAGTCTCCCATTGTCATCCATTTAAATATTTTCCTCCCTGGGCAATTCCACGTAGTCTTTTCCTATGTTGTCAGTTCAGATTTCCCTTAGAATATGCCACTGTTCTGTGATTACTTGAGAATTTTACATGATGGTCAGTATGGGACTTCTTATGACAACCTTCAGCCCTTACAACTCTTGGGACTGCTTAAGTTAGAGACTGAAGAAAGCTTATGTTTTGTTCATGGGCACCACACTAGCTGTGGTGCTGTGTAACCGTCAGTCATGTCTTTCCAGATGGGCATATGATATTTAAAGAGAAAAATTAATAACTTTCTGTCCAGCTTTTCATTAAAATAAATAAAAATTTCTCCATAAGTCTTAGGTAGTAAGTGACACCGCAAGAAATAAGTTCCTACTGTCTCCTTTCCACACAGGGTCAGTGCGTATCTATGATTTCATCAGCAAAAGTCAACTGAGTGAAATTAAGTTTAAACAAGGAGGAACAGCACTGACATGGGCACCCCGTGTAGTAAGTTTTTGCTAGTATGTTAATAAGAATTTGTAAAGGGCCTGTGAGAAAAATCGAGAAAGATGCTCACAATACAAAAACTTAAAGAAGTCACTGTTTAGGCCAGACTGGAATTTACTGTAGTATGTCTGTAGACATTTTATATAGTAATATGTATATATAAGGTATGTGTACAGTTTGACTTTACCATGGATTGTCAGGTTTCCTACGGCGTCTTGCTGAGATTTTAAAATCAGACCTTGGTGGACAGTCGCAGGAAATCTTATTTGATAAACTAACAGCTCCTATTTAAGCCAAGTAGAGTTATTTTCAATTAACATGAGTTAACTTAACATATTTTGAAATGACAGCCCAGACAATTCACAAACATTTGGAGATAAATCATAAGAACTTGTGGCCAGAACTGATCATTTGTGGAGTGTTGAGTCTATCTCTTTTAGACGTATTTGCCAATTTTAATTAAAATAGTGCCTAGTTATGTTCTTGAGGAAACATAGCAAGCCTGGTGGGTTCATTATACAAAAAATTATAGAGGAAGGTGCTTTACTTGAATTTGCAAGGCAGAGGGTAACTCTGGGACAGTGCTCTTAGAACTATGGTTCTGGCCATGCAGACTTGCCGTGACGCTATAGGTGATGAGGAAAGCTGATTGCCGTAATAAATGCCAGCTACTCCATAGCCTCCTGTTTCCAGCTTAAGCTGCTGTCCCTCTTGACACCTGTACTTTACATAAAGACCCAAGTCTGTACCCTGACCTCTTTGAAAATCATACCCCTATCAGATGCCCAGCATTGCATTGAGGGCAGTATAAATAATTCCTTGTGGCGTTCCAGCTCTACTCCACAAGAAGAAGCTGCTGATATATATTGGTATGAACCACCTCTTCCCCATAAGTTACAACCGCATCCTCACTAATGTTCCCAGTCCTTAGGCATGGCATGTCTAATGCCCCTCCAAAAAAACCCTCTAAAACAACAACAAAAAAATCCCCAGCCCCCCCCCCCCCCCTTTTATAGAATGAATTTAAAACAACATTCCCCTTGTATGGAACATTCTTTGTGCATTATCACCACTTTCATGTTGCACGGGATATAAAACGGGTTATAGGTCAATACCTGCCACATGCCGTATGGATTTGTAGTGTAAGCCCTCTGACATACACTGCAATTTCTTTTTCTTCCTCCTTCCACTCAAAGGTAAATCCTAAAGGAGGTCTAATTGCTGTGGGGTTTGAAGATGGTGTTGTGCGTATAATTGAAGTTTATGATCCCAAAGGATTGGCCATTGTGGCAGGACGGACCAATATAGGGAAGGCAGAGATGAATCTGAAACAAGCTTTCAAACCTCACACTACTGCAGTGACAGCCTTGGCATATGAACGAAATGGAGATGTGCTTGCTACGGGGGTATGTGCCACTTCCTTCAGTTATTTTTATCAAGCCACAATCATAGAGATTATTTTTTATATAGATAAGATAAAGTTTATTCACTGACAACACATCCTACTTCCAGTATTTCTTTTGACTGTTGTTATAGTTCCCTGTAGTGCTGGGGGAAGAAAAGGATCTCTTTGCACTCCCCTTTGTTTTCTGAAGGAAAGCAACCATGCGATTGATACAATTCATTTTGTGAACTACTGGAGTGTTTAGAGTGAATTCTGTAATCCCCTTTGGAGATGGATTTGTTTCATTTTGGAATTAGTTTAGTAGCAGCTTGGAATTAGTAGAAGCAATTTCATTTGTACACCACCTTGGCAGCACTCCAGCTACTATCACATGTTAACTTTGCATTACAACAGCAATGACCAATCTGTTTGTCGGTGTGCTTGTTAGTCTTTGAGATGATTTCGAGTCAGTGTGGTCTTTCTTTTTAAAAGCTATCCTTCAGCTGTGATCAATTCATTTGCAGTTGCGTGTTCCTTGAGCTGAATCATCCCACAGCAGTATTTGAGCAGCCATGCTTAACGTTGAGCACGAATTCTGGGTTTTCTTGTTATCTGAGGAAGGTCAGGCTGTGCTGTCTTATTTTAACAACCACCTCTGTAATAAGCAGGTGTATGACAGCATTGCTCAGTAAATGTTTGAGGGGAGTCACTCATAGACCTCTACTCAATTTTGAGCTAAAGGAGATGAGAGAAATTTAAATGAAAGCAAAAGATAACGACAATATCTCAGGGAGTGCTTCAGAGATCCAACCTTAGTATGACGACTGAGCCTGGGCCTAAGCTTAAAAGTAGCCTCTGGAGCGAGGGGCAGCACATGCGTGGGTGGAGTTCCCAAGTGAGGCTCATCAGAGCAATTAAGGCCTCCTATGGGTATACTCAGGTCCCTGGATCAAGGCGGGTAGGATTTTTCCTCATCATTGTGAGGAAATTCTAAGGCACTCAGAATTTTTTTTTGCCCAAGGCATGTGGAGGACTCCCCTGTCTAGCCACAAATGGTTTGAACTATGTGCATTCCATGGAGTACATACAGTCTGTCACACTTTTTTGATAGGCTTTGATTCAGTCATCTCTGTTTTTCTTCTCAGAGTAAAGACAAAACAGTTTTCTTTTTTGCTGTTGAAGACAAATATGAGCCAATTGGATTCATCTGTGTTCCTGGGCCTGTGCAGGCATTACAGTGGTCTCCACCGTCTCATGTGAGTAGTGAACGTTTGTTTGTTTGTTTGTTTCCTCTCCCAGAGTATTTGAATGTTATTTTGAAAAAAAATTCTGATCAAAATAGATGAAGAGTCATCACCCTAGCCATGTTCCCTGTAGACAATATAGAAGACTCTTTGCTGCTGTGTTCTTCAGGCTACTTCAGAATGACAGAGAGATTCCATTTAGCTATATGTCCAGTTTAGTCACTCTGCAGATGTTTTGGACTTTGGATAATCAAGACCGGAACCAAATGTAAACCGCAAAATTCTGGTCACCATCTTAAGTTCCTTCTTTGAAGAAACAAGCTTGTGCTGTAGCTTTTGAAATGTCTAAATTTTATTGGTAAAAGAGTTACATGAGCATTATTGCATGTGTCTCTTTCCGACGTTCAAATATGCACTTGCAATTGCAGGCAAAGTGTTCAGAGCATATAAAGAAAACTTTTCGGTGCTTCTCTGAACTCCCACTCTGTGCCTGAGGGTAGTCAGTCACTTACTCAAATACATTCCTGCTAACGAAGGCTTATTTTTAAAGTTTGAGAAGGTTAGAGTAACATTTGAAATTTTGTTGGTCCAGTAATCTTGTTTAGAGGGGCTATTTGTCATGGCATTTTGATACTGACAAAGTGCCCGGAGAGATGCGATTATATTAGTGCACGGTGGGGAATGTTTGCTATTGTAGCTTGTACATAGGAAATGACATAAACTCTGCTGGCCTAAGAACTCTTCCTACTATGAACTCTGTCTTACTCCAGAAATGACAAATCTCGCTTTCACAGCTGCATTTTGGGTCCTTTCCTTGAAGACAAGGTATTCCTATTTAGTAGGAAAGCACCCATTATGTATTTGATATGTCAGATATGACAGAGCAATTCTGTCTGCCAGTGTCAGGTCTCCAGTGCTAGATGTGGGCACTTAATAAACATACTTGAAGCATCTAAGTGTTTTGCACTACTTTTTTTTTTTTCTTTAAAATAAGCACCTTGATGATTAAAGACTAAGTTTAAAGATTAAAGATTAAGTTTTAAGATTGAGGTTTTATAGACACAAGAATAATATGATTGCTAGTTCAGGTTCCCATAGTATGCCACTTTGGCACTTTGTTAATCAGGGGTCAGATAAAATAGGCTTCTCTCTCTTCTCTAGCTAGCCTGTGAACATTGAAACTAAATACAGACTTGCCTTTTAAAATCTCAAAACACTAATTATTCCCCTTACCTCAATTGTTTTTCCTAACTTTGCATTTTAAAGGACGTGGCAGGTACAGCAATTAAAACAAACAAACAAACAAAAAACCCAAGGTAAAATAGCATTTGGCAAGATTCCCAGCCCAGTCTTGAAGATATAAGGGATTTAGATAGTTTAGAAACATCTGAACTTTCATGCGCTTGTCAAAACAAAACCTCAGCCCCTAACTTCTGGGTCAGGTCCATCCTTTAAAGTAAGCAAGCTCCCAAAATATCATTATGCTGTTTCCAAGCTAAACAGTGTCAGAATGATAGCTGTTTTGTATATGGCAAGCATGTCTTCACTTCATTAGTTTTGCCTAGGATACACAGTATAACAGAAGCTCCCTGGTTTCTGGTGTCCATTTAGATGTGTCCATTTAAATAAGAACACAATTAGAGTTAACGCTTCCTAGTTGGAGTTTGGCTTTGTGCCTGTACATCTTCTGACTAACTTTTTCTCCTTTATTTCAATTCTATTTATACATCTTCCCCATGCTTGTATATTATGTGGTTTTCTGCAGGTGAAGAGTACTCTGCTTGTCCTCTGTGAGAATGGCTTTGCTCTCCAGGTTCCTGTCCCTCAGCCTGAGGAAGAGGGCACGGTGTCCACTTATCAAATCAGAAAGCTGCCCACACAGTACTTCCATTTTTACAGCATTAAATCCCGAATCAAGGTAAAGAATTCTTCTGTGAAAGAATTTCATGTTCTCCTCTTTACCAGAGGTCAAAGCTGCCTCTCAAAACTTCTAGTTCTCTGTACTGCAGCATGGCATGTTTGGTAAGCTTCTCAGAGGGAAAGGCCAAGTGCAGTCCGTTTGTGGACTGTAAAATGCATGATGTGCATTTTAATTAATATTAGAGGATAACATTAGTGATAGCGAAGGATAGCACAGGACATTGGTTCTTAAAATATTTTCATTTTGGTAATTTTCGGGAAGAAGTATATTCTTTGTGGTTGACCTTGTCCCTGTAGGAAATTCCTTTGAACAGTCATAAAACACTAATTTGGTTACTTCGAGGCAAAGATGAAAAATCATTCTTTTTCTGCAGTTAAATATTCCTAATTTTTTTTGCACGCTTTAATAACTTTAAAAGGGCAATTTTTATGTGAAAGAACAACCTTCAGTATTGAAATTTTTGCATTTCTGAATGAGAACTAGCTTTTTAGAAGAAATACAGGGCCGAAGGAAGAACTATGCCTGCTCTCAGCAATGGTTAATTTTATGAAATTATAAAGTAATCTGGTGTTAGGCTCAGGAGCAGAGCTCCAGTAAGCAGGCTCTCATTCATCATGTTCAGTCCACCAGATCACAGCAAACTCTTTGGTTCCATTCTTAACCTCTGATTTCACTGCTTTCTCTATCAACTGCTCCTGTATTCTGAGCAGCACCTCACTGAATGTCAGGCAAAGCCTCCTTTCTCATTATAACTAGGGAGAAGTCAGAATTCAGGAGAAAGAGTTCTTGGTGGTTTCCTTACAGGAAGAACCACAAGAATGATCACAAGGCTAGTACACATGATGTGTAAGGGAAGATTGAAAGAATATGAGTGCTTTCCTGATTTTTTTTTTTGTTTGTTTTAATCAAAAGAGAAGAATACTATTGCAAGACACTATCAGCCTTTAAAAGCAGAAAAGGTTTCTGCAAAGAGAAAGAATATTAATTGCTTTCTTTTTCTTCTAGGAACAGATCAGTAACTAATGAGCTGCAACATGGATGTTTTAGATAAGGTATAAGGAAAGTTTTCGAAAATAAGGGTGGTAAAGCACTAAAATAGGTTAGTTAAGCTGTAGAGTCTCCATCACAGGAGATTTTTTTTTAAAGGATAGGTCAGACAAACGTCTGCTAGGAATATTTAAGGTTTAGGTGATCCTGCTTGAGGCCAAAGAATGACCCCCTGAGAACCTTATTAGACCTTTTTCTATGGTTTTCTATCTAATATCTTCTTTGGAAAAGCCTTTTTTAGAGAATGTTTGATATTTGTTTATGTTAAAGTAGGCTTGAATAGGAAGAAGGTTTAAAAGGTTGTATGAATTTGCCAATGTCAGCAGTCTTCCATTTAGTGTTCAGAAGGATAAGCCTTTACAGCTTCTCTGTTTACTCTGCATCAATGATACATTAGAACTTGAAAATCCGAGTACAGCTTTCCAGCTTAGAGTCTTTCTCTTCAGCCAGCAGAGGACAGAGTTTGGAAGCTCGGCAGTAGTATGTTAATAGAGGTTAAAATTGAGAATAATCTGTCTGAAGAAATGCTGAGGTCTGCATCTCATGAAGAGTGATTTCTATTTCAAAGGACCATGAGTCAAAATACTTGGGAGGAGGGAAACATGGGGACATTTCCATTGGAGACTCGCATAAGGTCTATTTTCATCTCTGCTTAATTGAAGGAAAAGAGATTTCTTTAGATATTCTCTGTATATAACTCTAGGACCTTATGTTTCATTTATGAGACTTCTTCAGTCAGTAATGTGTAGAATGCATTGATTTCATGTTTCACTGCTTGCTGTAATAGCTGGAAGAGGAGATTGCGCGGAGAGAGAAAAAAAAGCAGGAGAAGGAGAAAGCAAAGCTTGAATGGATAAAGCAGCAACAGGAGATGGGAAAGCAGATAGAAGAAGAGCCTGAAGAGGAACCTGAAGAAGAGGAGCCGTTGCCACTTCTCTATGTACCAGAGGAGCCCAGTCCCATCCTCTGTGGGTTTTATTCAGCACCAGGGAAATTTTGGCTCTCCTTGGTAAATCAGTTATTTTTTCATGTTTATGGGATTGCGTGTTGTGGCAACCTTACCTTCATATCTGGATATCTTAGAAAACAGCTATTTGAAACCTGCCATCTCTAGGGCACGTTTCTCTTTCATTTGGTGGTTTCAGTGGTCTTTCTGAAGTAAATCAGTAGTGCCACTCCATTCGGATTCTCCATAAATTTCCAATTGGCAGTCATCTTGGTGAGGCCTGAATGGGCACAAAGACTAACCTGTTTCCTCACTAGCAGAAAGCAGAGTCTTAACTTAGTGGTAGGATGGCTTGTAATGACAATGATGGATTTCCTCTGTGGCAAAACAGAATCGCTAATGTTTGGAAGTAACATTTTTTCACCTATAGTAGATCTTTTCTAATGACATTTAGGAAAGGAAAAACTATTCATAAAATTGCATTTACTTGGTCAGCTGTTTCAGTGTTCTCACCATTTCTTTGTGGTCCTTTTCTTCTTCAGGGTGGGTACGACTCTGGGTTCCTCTATCATTGTGCGTTCTCCTCAAATGAGCACCAAGATGATCTTGAAAACAGGCAAGATGAACCCTTTGAGGTGATTCGTATGGATGACGCTGATGACAATCCCATTCACCAGATCTCCTTCTGGTATTAAAAAAAAAAAAAGTGACAGCATTTCGTGATAAATCCTTGTGGAACTAAACTTGGGAGAGAGGATAGTACACTGCGTTGTCTTTTTTGTTTTGTTTTGTTTTGTTTTTTTTAAAGACTGTGGGCCAATACTCCCAGTATGCAGGAGCTGTCCCTAATTTCCTGGGAGCAAGTTTTAGAATTCCTAATGGAAATATTTGCACGCTATAGCTAACACAATAAAATGTCTAACTTTTTGATAATTAGGTACTAATTAGGCCATAAACATCTTAGATTGTCGATCTCCAGGAGAACCATTAGAAGTCTCTGCTACTGTTTTTACTGGATTGCAAATTTTGATCCCCAGAGCACCAGGTCTCTGCACTGCTCAGCGAAGAGAAGACAGAATTAGCCCTCTAGGAGAACAGTGAGAGAGCAGCTCATCCCTCTTGTGAAGAGAATACAGGCCTGTCAGGATATCCTGTGAACTGTACAAATGAAAAGGAGAACTATTAGCAGGCTTTCAGTATTACATTCCCTATAAGGCCAGGTGTGATCTGAGTTTAAGGAGGCAGGTTTAGATCTGAAGAACTTTAACGCACAACTGCATTCCTACTAGGAGTAGGAAAAAAGAGTTTTCCCAGCTCTAAACTTGGTCTCTGTTACCTTGCACAGTTCAGGACTGAGAGCAGTTCCATGATGCCCAGCAAGTGTTAGAGTATTCCGGAGAGGCCAGTTAGCCTGCCAAAAGTATGCAGTAGCATCATCCCTATTTTAAATGGTCCAAATACTTTACTCCCAGTTTATGAACTTTGGAAAGCTTCATTTATTCAGCTAGATTAGCTCTTCTTCAGAAGCATCATGTTTTGAGCTGTGACCTTGCTCATCGCAGGTCACCTTCTATTACTGTTTCTGGTTCATTGTTTTGCAGTACTAGCAGACTGTTGATGTTCTGTGGGATGCAGAACGGTGGACTGCGTGTTTATCCTCTCCGAGACAAAGACCTCTCAGCAAATACCCTGAAGGAGTACTGGTCCTTCAATATACATGACAATGATTATGGCCAGATCCAGGGGATCTGTTCTAGTTATGATGACAGGTTTCTGATTACCTGTGGTGGAGATGGAAACATTTTTGCCTTCAACATCTTGTCTCCAGAGGATGTTCACAAAGAGCTAAAAGCCAAAATCCCCTCTCCAAGGGTAAGTCACTAAATGAAGATTCCCCCAACTCTTTGGTAGAATGTTTTGATCATATGAAGACCTACAGCTCTGATTCCGGAACAATTCTAAATAGATACATTCCTAGCTACCTTCTTTCACTTAATAAGGCTTATTTACTGTGAAACTGCCACAGATGGGCAAAACCCAGTTCAACTATTTTGGATTGTAGGTCTTTCGTATCAAACGCTGAGATTTCCAGAACAATTTAAAAAAAGATCTCATGCAAAACAGTTCCTAATATACAGCCCTTATGTCTGAATTGCTTCTTCTGTATGTTTTATGAATCACTCCAAAACCAGTCTGCCTTGTTCATGTAAACTAATCTACTATTCTTTTCCCACTCAAAGGTATACTCATGCATGTTCCTAGGATGAAAGTACCACAAGGATTTCACATATTTAATATCTATCTTGGATTTAATTCCAGTAAAGTACAATCTGTTCTGGATGGAGGATCTAGAAATAGTGTTGGAGAATGCCAAACATATAGTTTCTCAATGCTTTTGGTACAATAAATATACAATTGACAAGCTGAATTTTTAAAATTTGCAAAACAGCACCGCATGCTCCTATTGCTTTTCCAGTCTTGTACAGCATCAGCAGTAATGATTCTACATGTGTTCTGTAATCACTGTGCAGCTCATTACCTTTAGCAGATTTGAACAGATGACACAGGAGCTTGATAACAGTCCTTCTGATAAAACATAAGAGCAGCAAGACTTCAGCTCATCTCCTCTGAAATGTTCTGACTTTACTGAATCATCCCAAAATTGCACACATTTTAAAGATTCCTTGAATCACTGAATTAAGTAAATCTAACTCAAAAGAAGCAGTGAGAGCTGTTGACTAAGGAAGTGCTGTAATGCACAATGAATTTTGGAGCTGATCTACATTCTGAGTGGTTTAAAACTCTCTAAAATGTCAAGATAATCAAAATCAACTTGTAAATATTTTCAGTGTTAGTTGGAAACTACTTTTTGAAAGATACTTAGCAAGGGAGACGGAGGGGAAATTATCTGTTCGAGGACAACTATGATTTTAGTCATTTTGTTAGAAGTGCTCATGACTAGTTGGAATTTTTACCAATATCACAAGAAAATATAACACTGAGAATAGACTCGAAAATGATTTTCTTGGACTGAATGAGTGATTGGAAACCATGGTCTCAGCTCCTTGTTATCGCCAGTATCACAAGCAGTGATTAATATACAATTATAAAGCATATATATATATACACATATATATTATACATATGTAGTTTTATCATTTTGAATATGTACGTAGCTCTATATTAAGATTTTTTTGGGTGCAATTTCTGTTGTTCAGGCTAGCAACATTGCTTAATGACTATCTTAATCGAGTTTTTCCTTATCAAAGTAAATCTTCATTAAGTATCTATTTTAGTTGGAAGTCATGTGGAAGATTTTTAAAATTCCATCATCGTTAAACTTAGTGAAATTCTTAGAGAATCAAATACAAATCTTCCGAAACTAATTGAGTTATATTACAGATCAATTTAGTACGACTGTATTCGCCGCAGGGTGATAGGGCCCCCCTCCCCCTTCTTAGAGCATGATTTCCTAAGGAAATGAGGCTTGTGCAGTTGCAGTGTCCATCCATCTGTCATTCTTCACAGATAACATTTTTGAATCTATTTTGCATTCAGCAGAAGCAAACCAGATGAATTTCACATGTAACTTGGAATTAGCCCAGGATGTGTTGTCTCTTGTCAACCTGGCAGTGAGGGAAGACTAGAGTATTGGATTTCGGAGAGTGGAGAACCAAAGATCTTAGGGAACAGAATGAAGTTGGCACACGCAGTCATGTTGGGGTAAACGGATAAGGGGAGGATGTAAGATTTGTGTTTTCTGCCCATAAGAACTAGGCTTCTTTAGTTCTTTGACAGGTAGAACAGCTTTTTTTTTTTTTCTTTTCTTGAAACATTAAAACCTGGTTTTAAGGCCTATATAGCAACATGGATCATGAAGGTTTCTTTTGGTGTTCTAAGCATTGCCTGACTTGTGAGAGGCAGTGGGAGCTCTCTTAATGTTTGTAACAGTCTTATCATCTGTTAAAACTATTATTGCTTGTTTAAAGGCAAGAAAATTTTTTTATTCCAGAGCGGTCTTGAGAAGGAGAAGGCTGCTGAAGACATTGAGGATCCCAACGCCTACAGGTTAGAGGTGCTTGGATAACGAAGAAAGATTTCCAAGCGCTGTCTTCCAACCACGTATCTCTTCTCGCCTCCTAAGAGGAGCGGGAAGTTGATCACCCTGAGTTTGGGTCATTCTCTCATTATACACAAGGTCAGCTTTTCCCTCCATTTCCTCTCCTTGTTCTGTGGAATTAATTCAGGTATGATATTCTGAAACTTATTTAACTTCAGCCTACAGAGACAACACATGGCCAAGGTCAGAGCCCCATGATGCTAGGGCTGTACGAATATATAGTAAGCCTCTCCCTGGAAGGCTTAAAGGCTAGTGCTTCGTTCTAAATTACCTCCAGAGCAATTAAGTTCACTGGGAGCTTAAGGTTATCAAGGAAAGCTAAAGGTTACAAAAACTATTATCTGTCTTCTTTTTCACAGAGATAATGCTGTTTTCTTTTTCATGAATTTTCAGCATTGAGAAAGCCAGGCAGAAAAAAGAGTATGAAGAGATAATGAAGGAAGCCGAAGAAAAAAAAAACAAGAAAAGAGAAGAGTTAAGTGCACTGAGACGTGAGTTTCTTTCTTTGCTTCAAAAGAATCAGGAATTGCCAAAGCACATGCAGCTGCACAGAGAGGTACATATGGTTTTCATAAGATTTATTTACCCTTAGAGGCTCCTTTTTCCAAAATATTGCTACCCAGTGTGTAAGGGCAAAGATGTCAAACCCTGTGGATCAGGCTAATCCTATGAATATGTGATTTGCCAGCAGTTCCAAATCATAGCCTGTGATTTATGCCATTTAAAAAGCATATGGGAGAAACTTGGTTCTCTGTGAAGACAGAATAGCCTCTGAAGTAGATGATTGTTCTGATGTGTGTGGAACTCTGACATCTGGGCAAAAACATTTCATACCAAAACCCTGCAGCCAAGATACTTTGACACTGGGTTTTCTGTCTTTCTGCAGCAGTATGAGATGGATCATAGGATCTTTGAGGAGCTGGATAGGCAGACAGCACAGAGAATCCAGCTAGTGCAGAAGGAGATGGCCTGGGAGCGGGAGAAACACTTGATTGGACTGCAGAAATTACAAAATCGGTAAGTACCACTTCTCCTCCACCTCTCCTTCTGACCTTGCATGAGGCTTATCATCTACTAAGTTGTATCTGCCAGAAGGAGAAAGAATGCAATATGTTTTTTTTTTTTTATATATAATCAGTGTTTCTCCTTTTCTGTTATGATTTTATTCTTATTTGGTTTGGGACATACACAACAAGAGTATACGTTGATATCTGGATGTTCTTCTTTTGAATTCTTGGTCAGAATTCAGATATGCAAATCAAGAAAGTAACTTAATTCTCATTCAGTTCTATACAAATAAAACTGTGTGGTTTTTTTTCCCAGAGAATAAATTTCCCTGTGTTTTTGCCAGTAGATTCAGTAAGATCCAAGAACCGCTTATTTGAACTTTGAAGAATAATCTATGAAATGAACCCCTTTTTCTTCAGGCATGGTGCATGTCTGTCGGATATTTTAGTGTCATTGAAAACATGATGTACTCTATGCAATTTACAGATGTGAAATGAACTTTCTCAGGAACATAAGTTTAAGTGCAAGATGCATTTTTTTGGTTTCTTTTCTTAAATATATATATTATAGCAGAAGATGAATTTATAAAAATAAATATACAATAAAAATAAAAACTATACATGCTAACAGAAATACCTTCATGAAATAGTGTGTGTAACACTGGGTCTTCTGCTGACAAGAAGATTTGAATGAACTTGTTTTAACCACTCCTTAATGGAGGATGAAAGATACTCCCTCGAAGAACCAGGTGTAAGTTTCAATACAGAGAGAACAGTTAATGCGTTTATTCTTGAGCATCTCCATTCCTAGATTGGATGAAAATTAATAGACAGTATTGGATGTCATTGTGCTATTAGTTACCGACTTGTGTATTTATCTGTAATAATTGCGTGTGTAATTAGTTTACTGCATTTCTCATGTCCTTTTGGTCATAGACGGAAAAATGGTAGTTGCTCCTGCTGACATCAGTTTTGTCTAATTTGGTTCTTCAGGTTTCGGGACTCACTGGAATTTGACACTGTCGTTGTTCATGCTATTCAAAGTAATCATAAGGTTTCTACGTATAGACTCCTAGCAATCTCTGAGAAATGCTACCGAGATAAGCAGCGTGAGACATGGAAGAAGACAGTACTTAAACAAGAATGGAAAGAGATAGGACAAAGGGAGATTGAGAGCAAGACAGTGCATATGCGAAGGAGTACTGGTGATCATTTAAAGCTTATCAGTAATATGACTTCTGTCCTTCATCCCAGTTTATTTTCCCGAATCCAAGTTAAAGGAATTATAGTATGTTACATAGTAACATGCATGGTTTTCCACATTTGAGTCAATGTCGGCAATAGTCTGTCAACTGTGTGGGGAGGGTGTGACTAAGAGAGAACTCAAAGAATTCAAATGCGTTCAGAACATTCACTGTAGTGGAGTATCCTCATCTGCACCAGCTCTATAGGACCTGTCCTGAGGGTTCCCAGTAGTTGGGACTGCACTGTGTTGCACAGTATTTACGTGTTCATGTTGTTATTTTTTGGTCCAGCTGCTAGAGTTGTCGAGGGGGAGTTGGAGGTGGAAAAGCTGAAAAAGTCAGAGGTACGAACGGTGACTACACGTCTTATAGCAAACCAACGTGAGCAAATCAAAAGAATTGTTGAGAAATCTGACAAGGCCAAAGCTAAGATCATGAAGAGGAAGGAGGAGTGGGAAGAACTGTGAGTCTTGGATCAGAACCTGTGCCCTTTTAGTTCTGCTTGTTGTCCGAGGTGAAATAATTCTATTTAGCCATCATACAGGGCTATCATATCACTGCTTAGTTTCTTATTCTTCTAATGCATATAATTAAAATTTATGAGCTTTGATATACCTCTGAGTCTCAAGTGAGGATTAAAATCTTTCAGTTAGTTACCATGATTCCTCTTCTAAAACATTAAACAATTTGAGGTGATCACTGGTTCAGCTACCTAGCTGCATCTTCAGATAGGGGGTAAGAGAGGGGCTAAATTGATGATGGCTTATGGACCCAATAGACCATTACGGTCAACCCTCAGGTAACCTGACCAGTGCCAGAAGGCAGATGCTGCAACAGCTGGGATGTGTCAGTTGCACTAACATCATGTCCATTACTTGAGAGTGGGTTTGTGACATGCCTTTGCGCTCCGTGCTGGCTCCCATCTTGGGAGACAAGAAAGGGGGATGAGAAATCTTTGACTGTTTGTGGAAGTACAGAAGCTCTTCATTAGGAGATGAATCACAAGAAATGGAGCCAAGGTAGTGTCAGAGCATAAGGTGTTTTGAAGCTATTAACAGTTCAACAAGAGAGAGAGTAGTATCAGGTGTTTTCTGCTGCAGCCTGGCAGTGTTGAAACACAGCTGCCTGATAATAGGAGCAGCATCTACTCTCTAAACCTAGAACTCAGTTCAAGTGCCAGGGTTTAACCTGTCCCCACGGCAGGTCTACATTATAAAAGTTCTTGGGTAGAAAAATAATATATGTGAGGTTTTCCTTCAAATGTGCAAAGCTATTCTTCCTGAAGTAGCCACTGGTTTCTGAAAGAGTTGTGTGATTCCCTCTTGATCCCTAGCTCACCTCCCTTGCTGCACAAATCAAAAGGTATCAAGTGACCCTGCTTCTTCATCGATATGCTTACTGTCTTAACGCTCTGCTTTGTTTCATACCTACCAGATACAAGAACAAACCTAGTGATGACTATGAGAATCCCAAAGATGCACAGGACATCAAAGAAGCGCAGGAAAATATGGGGGATTATAAGCTGAAGACTGCCACTGACTACAGAGTCCCTGAACACAAGCGCATGAACGCTAAGAGGAAGAAGAGGCAGCTTGCGTCCTTGGAAGTGCTGGTATGTAAACTGATTCACTGGTGTGAAAATGTCTCCCCTTTTTGGAGGAAGGAGGATAGCATATTAGTCCCTGAAGGCATTTTTTGAAAGGAGATCAAGTCGGATGTGGGAAGCCTTGAAGGACAGGCTGTGACAAGTCAGCTTTAGTTACAAATCAGCTTTTCTCTTATGAACTGTTAGTGCTTCATGAAACTCAAGCCTGAATCAATCCAGGGTAACTGTCTTCTTAAGCAAGAAGGAGAATTAACCTTTTCCCGCACTTCAGCAGGAACATCTGTCTTTCGAATTTTTCAAATAAATCCTATCGTCTAGTCACTGATATGCTGCCCATAAAATACTGAGCTAAATAATCCCTGCCAAGAAATACCTATGTAGAAACAGGGATGTGAGCAAAGACGGGTCTTTGTAGAGTGACCACTTCATATTTGCACTTGGGGGATCGTTGCTTCTGGGTGCTGAGAAGTGGAATCTTCCTTGGAAACCAGATGTTTTAGAGCTACCTCCCTGTGACAGGACCCCCACACCTGCTATGTGCCTTTTAACCACTAAAACATAACAAGCTCAAATGTTATGCAGTACCTTTGGTTGGTTTCCTTATGACTTCTTTTTTATTTTTCTTCCTCACATAGGAACTCATAGGTTTTTCATTTTATTTTGCTAGAGTGCAGAAGAGCGAGGACAAATTTCTTTAGCTAAAAGAACAATGAAGAAATATATCAGCTGGACTTGGTGTTGTCTAGTTGCTTTTTGGCATGGAGGCTTATTTCTTGCTTTGCTTACTGACAAAGGAGCCTCTTCTCAGCATGGTTTGTCTAAGTATGGCAATATGAAAAATATACAGTGTCTCTATTGCTTACAAAAATGTCTTGAATCTTCCCCAGTCTTATCCTTGTGAACCTGTTGCCTAATCTCAGGCTTACTCTAGGCTGAGTTGCTTTGATAGCGAGGTCCCAGCATTACAGAGGCAATGCTACAATCTCAAGGAATTTGTTGCATCAGCTTAATTTCATGCCCAGGCTTCAGTACTTCACTGTGTGCTGATGTTACATGGTACCCAGTGGTTAACATAATCCAGTAGGAGAAGCCAGAGCAAGCAATGGGAATAGTTCTTGTTGTAAATCCCAGGTTTATACAGATGCAGGATTCAGATTACTTCAGATGGCTGCTATATAGGGTTGCTTTCTTCTCTCAAGATAAGAGAAGTTTCTACCGAATGTGTTAATATGTTAGGTCACATGTATTGTTAATTCATGTGAAGAGAGCAAATGAATACAGTACCCCTTTATTACTGAGATCTGTCTACAGGTCAGTCAAGATGCAAACAAGATGTTCCTGATAGGTTTTGTTGCACTCAGCTGTTTAATTCACACCTCTTACTTTTAATGTAAGCATCACTTTTCAGATTAGTGGATGTTTATCTTCAAGTTGGAGAAGAATATTCAGCTGACCCCAAAGTTTTCTGAGTTGACTTTGGGACCCTGGATTGTTGGAAGGCGTGGAGAGAATTTGTCTTGGACGTCTAGTGTTTTTTATCCAATTGGAAAAGCTTGCAGAATGCAACTTTCTTGCATTTAATATTGCTATCTACTATGCTTTGAAAATTCAGACATTTGTTCCACTTCTAATGACCTACAGTAACTGTGTTTTCAGCTTCACCTTCACAGATAGAAGACTCATATCTCATCTTGCTGAACCTACGTTTGTGGAGGACTGCTTGTATCTTTGAGGTTATATAAGATAACTGCTTTATTTCAAAGACTGTATCAGAGAAGTTTGAATTGTTGTACAGCTGTGCATTTGGTAGTGTTTTTCATAAAGGTTGCTTTGCAAAACACTGTAGATATCTAATTTTCTCTTTATTAGTCTATTTCTCTCTGCCTGAATAGAGGGCCACATATCAAAATCAGAGATACTCTTTATATTTAATGAAAGATAGCCCAAATGACTGATCTTCTAAAACACGACAGCTAATTTTCAGTCTCTGCCTGCTTTCTGCGCTACTTCAGCAACTCATGTTAATAAACTCGCCGATCAAGTCAAGAACTAAGGGATGGAGGCAGCCTCATTTTCCCTCTTACACCTTGGCTATCCTCTGTGAAGGAGAAGGGAGGTGGCCCCAAAGAATCTAAAACTATAAATTGAAGAACAGCTGTCTAAGAAATGCTGATATGCAGAGAAAGTACAGAAAAGAAAGCTAATATGAAAAGAAGGAAAGTCAGTATGAGCAGCCATTTATCCATTACTTGTGTTTGGGGGAGATCACTTACTATGTTAAGTGTCCCTGGGAGTCCTACTAAAATTGTTTTTTTCATTGTAGATCCATGAGAAGAAAGCAAATATGAACAAGCAGATCATGTCTTTGCGGGATCTCAAGGTTTCTATCATTGAGGAAATCAAGCATTTAGTGCAAGAACTGAAATCCGTGCAAGCAGCTTTGGATTTATCTGAACAGCTCCCTGTTCCCCCGATCCCTCAGTTACACCCAGATGAAGTTCCAGAAAAAAAATTCCAGTTTGACAACGACATCCTCTTGAAGTTCAAACGTGAGCAGGAGGCCAAGGCAAAGTTCCAGGAACACCTGGAAGGGTCTCCATCATTTGGTGTTTTCAGGGAGAGCTTCCTTCATGGTCCTTCCATTAGAGAGACCGAGCCTATGACACAGGGCGCAAGTGTGCGCTCAATGAAAATAGCATCATCTGGGGTCACAGAGCAGCCAAAGGTTTTTGAGATTGAGAAGGCAGAGCCAACAGAAATGGAACTGGAAATTTTAAAGAGGGAGAAGATAAGAAATGTGTACTTACAGGAGACCTTGATTAAAAGGGTAGGACACCAAAAGTTAATTTTTTCAGATTGAACAACCCCACTCTATCAGAAATAAAATGAAAGCTCTTCCTTCTCTCTCAGTGCTGCAGCTACTCTTGCCTTTGGGAATTTCAGGAAAATGTTATCTAGAGTGAATTTACAATACAAATCAGTATAAATCCCTATCTGTGACGGCTGTACTAACTACTGTCAGTTGAAAAACAGATCTTAGAGTTGTTATTGATTGTGCTGTGAAAGCATGAGCTCAGTGGCCAAAAAAGACAGAATATTAGAAATTATTTGGACAGTGATGGGGGGGAAAAAATGAAGTATCACAATACCTTCATAGACACACGATGTTTTCAGCACTCAGATAACATGAGTAGTCCTGACCTTTTGATCTCAAAACTTATTTTGTGGAATTAGAAAGGGTACAGAAGAGAGTAACAAGAATGCTTAACGTCATGGAAAAGTTTCTTTAAAAGGCATACCCTAGGCACCTTTGGCCAGGAAATGAGGCAGCTGGAGTGGATGTGACAGAGATGACAAAATCATGAACTGCTAGAAAAGGAGAATGGGAATTGCCTCTGAAAAGAGGAGAGATATCAAATCAAACAGTCAGGTAGAAGGCTTAAAAGATACAAATGGGAGTAGTTTTTCTATCCAACAATAATTAAATTTTGGCACTTTTAAATTTGGGATGGGGGAAGCTACAATTTGATAAACTCAGGAAAAAAAATCAATTCAAAACTGTTGAAGGCAAGCATACTACTTCAGGCTCAGGATGTCTCTAAAGTCAGAGTTTAGGAGGGTATAGAGGAGAGGATGCTGAAGGTGATCACTGTTCACTTGTTTGCTCTGCCTCTTATCTTCTTTCCTCAAGCATCTTCTTTTGGCCTTTGAGTCTATGGTCTAACCCATCACAGACACCTTTGTGTTCCTAGGGTATGAAGGTTTTGAGAGAACATCCAAATGCTGCTCTGACCATCACATAGCTGCTCCTGTTAGCAGCTGCTAGTACAAATTTAGCTGTAAATGCCTACGAAAGGATCTGGTAGATATTCTGAGAGAAGTACGTCAAGACAGAAAACAGTAATGTATTTATTGCTATATCTAGGATTGTTACCATGAACGGTTTCAGGCTATTGTAGAACACCGTGTGTGTGTGACAGGTAAAATATGTCCTTGAGCACTGGGGGAGGTACTGAAACATTTCTGTGAAGTTCTGGTGATTCTTGTGTTGTGCTGAGAACAAAGACGCATTCGGATTTAACTTTGTCTTTCTAAACTCTTCAGGAGTTCATAGTAAGTAACATGGGCAAGTTTTTGAGGTGGCAAAGAGAGGGTTTCTGCCGCCTTCTTCTTCTTTCTCTAGCTTTACATGTTTAGCTTCACTCCTAATACTTTCCCTATCCCTGGTGCGCCTTTCTCATATGCTCCAGATCAACGCACTGGTGATCAACTTTGATGCTGAACTCCGCTTCCTGCGGCACATGAAACTAAAGCTGGATGTGCAGATGAAATGTGCTGACCTGTGCCACATCACGTGGTTTGAAGAGCTGCTTCTCCTGAAGAACTTTGAAAAACATGAAGACCACCTACAGGGGCGCGTTAACACTCTCCTCAGTGAGCAGGAGGCCATGCAAGTAAGTAGTCTACGTGTCTCTGGATTTAATAATACCGCTAATGAGTAGCTTGAAACAAAAACAAGCCATAAAATAAATGGTGGCATCTCTTTGCTTCCCTTTAGCACCGATCCAGTGTCCGGTGCTAATTCTGAGAAACAAGAAGCTCTCAATAATCAACCTGGGATGGTCACTTTTAACTTCAATTAGTTAAACTTTTCTGAACCTTAATAATTGTATTTTAATGGGTACTTAGTGATGTGGAATTAGTGACAAATCATATACTACAAATTAAGAACTTTTTTTTTTATATATAGCAGAAATTAAACAGCTGTCTTGCACAGATGGAGGATAGAAAGCATGAGATTGCAAAGCTTCAGGACTGTGAGAAAGCTCTTTATACCACCTTCCAAGCATCCCTTGGAGAAAATAACAAGTTTGCCCGTTTCCTGACCAAGGTTCTGAAGAAAAAAATCAAGCGCATTAAAAAGAAAGAAGTAGAAAGAGAAGCAGGTTGGAGAACTCCCCCCCCCCCAGTTTATGGATTTGTTATACATACTTCCTTGCTGTCAAGTGAATGTCTCTCAACCTACCTGGAGTCCTAGATACACACAATGTTCAGCTTGGTTCAAAAAACCAAATAGATTAGACCTACCCAGCTCTTGCTTATATGCAAAATCACATTCTGTGGCAGCCATTTTGAATTATAAAAATAGTTTAATTCAGCCTCTGGCATGATTGCATTTGGTCTGATGACAGCTCTTAAAACTTACTTCCTGTATGTCAGTGTAGGGGATATATTGATAATTGGTAGGAAGAAGAGGCAAAGCTTTGAATAACTACTTCATATGTGCTACCAGTGGGAGCTGTGGATAAGTGATTAGTCTGCCATGTTCATGACATTTTCCTTTACTCTATCCATTGACTAATGGGAGATCATAAACCTAATCTACAATCATCCATTAGTCACTGGGCTAAACATGTTATGAAAGGATTTCATTTATCTTAGTGACTAGGTTTTAAACTGTTAAGGCTAGGTAGCGTTATCAAGCTAAAATATATGTTCACTGTCCCTGACTTGATTTTTGATTTCAAGAGTGACAGGATGTGCAAAAAAGTAGAGGCAACAGTGATGCTTTTGTGACAGTTTTTGTGTTTCTGTGCATTTTACTTGGCTGGTTAATCTCTGTAGTAGAATGGTAAACCTGCAAGGTTTAAATTCCAAATAGCTAGCACATAGGAAGAGAAGAAAAATCCTTGAGGAAAGTCCTCCAAAATGTGCATGTGTTTACTTGTGCATTTGGTGGTACTGGGTGATCTCTCCCCCTCACTTTTTTCTGTAAAATCATCAAATCAGTGGGATAGGCAAAAGGTTCTTGGACCCACGTATTACCAGGGTAATCTTTCTTGGATTACTGGGGATGAGTTCACCAGCACATCAGCATAGTGCACAGCTAGGGCATCTGTGGGTCTTCTGCAAGCCAGCAGTACAGTTCTTTTCTTCCAGATGAAGAAGATGAGAGTGAAGAGGAGAGCGATGAAGAGACTAGCTTGGAAAGCGATGAAGATGATTCAGGATCCGAAGATGAAATCTTTGATGACTCCATTTGCCCAAAGGGTACCTAAGCCATCGTTTCCCTGGATTGATTGCCTGTTTAGCCTTATGTGCAATATTGTGTATTTAAGATGAAAGCACAGATTTTTCTCATTAATTGTTTCACGTTAATGCCATTAGTAAGGGTCAGAACGTGCTCGCTCCTCCTGAGCACAACCTTTCTCCTTAGAGAACCTCAGTGAAGATAATGAAAACCGCTGGTGGTATAGAATACCCTAATTAAAATGTTTGGAAGAAGTAAAACTTAGCTGAATGCTAAGAATTAATTACTCTGTGTAAAGGACCATTCACCTTGCATGGCTGTTTTCTGGAGGGAAGATGCTCCTCGTGGGAGCAGAGCTGGAACAAGGCTGCAGATGCTCTCCAGAAACCTGCTGCCTCTCTGTGCTGGATGCCTGTGCAGGGGAGTTCTCTCAAGTGGTGTTAAATTAAGCTCTTTGTTACCACCTTGCGGATTTATGCAGCAATGGCCCGTTGCTAGGCTTGTCTCTGATGGCTATCTGAATGGTTAGGAGCTTTATTTTCCAAAATCCTTTTCATTCATTTGTTCAACAAAGGCAAGCAACTCTTTTTTTTGTATGACTTCAGTAGTGTTTAAACAATTTTAAAATAGCCCCCTAAACCCTACTTCAGAATGCTTTTTAAATCTTTGAGTGATATATCAATACCACTTAATAACACTGCTTTATTTTCAGTTAGAATTTACCATCAAATTGCCGTACTGTATTTTTTTAAATTGGATTTTAAAAGCCCTCATTTTCACAAATTGGATTTTTGATTAACTTCTCATCTACCTCTTCCCAACGTTTAATTAGAAAAAGAAATAGAGATTTTTACTTTTTATTGAAACAGTCCAAATTACTAGTTTAATGATGAAATAATAAGCTGCACTTGCACTTTCATATTTGTGTCTTTAAGTGAAGTTTGTCTTGTGCTTTATTTGACTTCTTTTTATTATGCCAACTGATTTGGGTTGATGATGCTCTTTGGAAAAGTATTACTGAAGTTACTGCCTCAGACGGAAATTCACAAATCTTCCATAGTGTGAAACAAATGAAACGGGTCCTATGAACCCCAGCTGCCTTAGCAAATAGAGCTATAAACGATTTACATAGTAAGTCCATCATTTATACTGAAAGGTGCTATGGATAAATAACTACATGTTCATATACCTGAAGATTGTACCATAACACACATTAATTACTGAGACTGAACTAGTTACACAACCTAACTTTTGAGCATATGGATTAGTATTGCTTTTGGTGCATGTTTATTTCTGGAAACAAACTATTTTGACTGAATGTAAAGAAAAAAATACCTATCCAAGATGTTCAGCCGCCATCATGGAGAGACTCAGCCCAAGTGGCTGAAGTTTGACAAAGCTCTAAGGAACCAAGAGCATGTCGTTATTATGGGGATTGTTGGGCAACCTGCATAGTAGGAGAAGCAACTAGCTCAAGCCTGTAATTGCAGTACAGTCATAATGAAACTAAGCTATCCTATGACCCTTTCCTTCTCAGACTGTGATGAGGCACTCTTCCAAAACACCATCCAGCTCCGTGAGGAGCGATTAGACATTGAGAATGCTTTAATAGAGCAGAAGAAAGTTGCTGATAACCTCAGAAAGGAATACGATGCCTTAGCCAAAAAGGTACTGTGCGTCCTCTTCTCAGCAAGTATCAGCTGCCTCCAGCAGAGTGAGAACACCATGCTATTGAATTTGTCTGAGGTTCAAAACCAAAATCCTCACCTCTCAAGGGGCCTCAGTTTGGGGAGAGATAGCCATGCTAGCATGGAGGCAGGATGCAACCTCACAGCCACAGCACAAGGCTCAACATGTGTCACCCTGAAACGGGTAAATCAGGGTGGTCCAACCTCAGCTGCTGTGGGGCTGGATCCAGGTTTTAGGTCCAGCTCCTTTCCAACTGTCTAATCCTCATGCAGCAGCAGGATTTGGCCTCCCTGGTTCAGATGCAACACCTGGTGTAGCCTGGCCTATCCTGTGTGCATGCTTATGGGGATGGAGTGAATAGAGTGTCCTTGTCCTAACACAAATGCATGCTCAAATAAGTGGAGGATAAAAAAACCCAGCTCTTCCATCTATTTCTTTTGCTTCTAATTATCTTTTGCTCTTTGTCACAGTAATAATTAAACAAACTCACTTGGTGTCAGTTTTTCTTTTAGCTTTTTCTCAGCTTCTCTATTCAGCGAGACATTTGATTTGTATTAATTCAAAAATATCTTAAGTTAAAAGGTTATCCGGGATTGACAGAGTTCTGCCAAAGTAACATTATGCAAGGCTCCCTTTTATTGTGTCTCAAAAATGTCCCATCAAACATGCTTAACTTACAACATTTTTTTGTTTAGTTTTTGAAGGCTTTCCTAAGTGCCAGCTGCCACATATTCACCCTGGGGTCTGACATTTGAGTCTAAATTGTTTCTTTCTCATGCAGAATCAATAAGCATTTCCAGGCATAACACAATACAAAATATCTTGCAGGCCCTGTAAGAAGTGTTTTAGATACTAAACAAATCAGCTGTCTCTTGATCCGTACAGGGCTTCTCCAGTAAAGAGACATTTATGTGTGTGTATGTGCACTGAAGTATTCAGCACAGAGTCTTGCCTGACTAGGTGCATGTTCTCATGTTAGTGAAACTTTCCCTTCAGATCAAGGACTCTAACACAGAACCTTGCTGCCTCACTTACTTGAGAACTACAGAATTCTTATGCTTGCCCACAATTTGTCTTTCTGCAGGCAAAAGCAGTGGAAGCCAGCCTGGACACAGCAGAGGGGGAACTGGAGGCCTTTCAACGGGAAAAGCAGCAGAGACTCAATGAGTTACATGTAGTTGTGCCTTTAAAACTTCATCAGGTAATACACATATTCTGCATTTATCGCTTCTACTTTCGGCAGATGCAAAATAGTCTATGCACCTTTAGACAATAGTGTTACTATTTTGGGGGGATCCTTAGTTCTGGATTCACTTCGTTCTCCTTGGAGTGACAGTGCTATGAATTGAGCTTCATATTGCTGTTCCTCTAGATTTTTTTCCTTCTCTACTCCTATACTGACAGAGAATGGGTAAGGACAGGCAGGTCAGTGCATTGCTGAAACGTGTGTAGCCTTCAAGCATTTTACAGGTTTGGCATGGGATTTTTCTTCAAGTTTTTGCCTGTTGATAGTCTCCTCGAAAAAAAAAAAAATTCTCAATTGAAACTAATGGGTGTTTTGCCCTGTTCAAGAATGCTGGATTGGATGCAATGCATTCATCCATATAGCTGTTATTCCATGGCTGATGAGTAGCAAATGAGGAGGAAAACTCAAGACAATGCTCTTGTTGCCTTAGGGTTGAGCCTGGTTCTCAGAGAAAGAAGATAGGCCTCATGTGCCTCTCTGCTTGTTCTGGCTGAAATACTTCTGAGGCAAGCTCAGCTCTCTCCATTTGCTCTATCTCCCTTAATTAACACATTGGTAAGAAAGATGGAAGTGTCTCATGCCTGGCTGTGCACTTCCGGAGCTCCTAGATCATCCAAAAAGGCAGACATTCAGTAGGGGTTTCCTCCCTCCCCCTCAGTTCCAGATGCTGTATGAGGGACAACTTTATGCGCAGAGAATCAACACACAACTCTAAGTAGCCTTTAAGCTTTGCTGAGTGGTAGTGATTATTTGGCCAAAAATACGAGTTGTTTCTATGTTTAATGTTGCCTGACTTGATAGTTCTCTAATGCTCACGTATTTGTTATCCAGAGAGATTACCAGCACCCTTAAAAAGTAAAAGTCAGTCTTGCTTATGGCTGTTTCTGGCAGGTGGAGTACTTGGTTGATGGGGAGATACCTAATGACTTATCCCAAGCTTTGGTATTTACTAATCAGTCCTTGGGGCATCTGCAGAAGAGAATTGTGGACTTACAGAATGAAAAGATAATGCAGAGAGAGATCTATAAGAAGGCTCGGCAACAACATAAGCACCTTCTCCAGGACAAAAAGGAGATGGAAGCAAACATTCAACGTGAGCAACAAACACTTTAAACAACACAGAATATTAGCGCTCTTTCTGTGTCCCTACGTAGGTGTTGGTAGCTCATCACCTGCTTGTCATCTTTATGCTCACACAGATGTCCCAGCTGGTTATTGCAGAAAATAAAACAGAAAGAACAGATCGAGTGGACTGTTTTGATGAAGTAGTGGTAGTGCTCCAGCATTGCAGAGTTGTTAGGCTGTGTTATATAATATGGAAACTTAGTAAACTAAGGAGAGATGACTAAGATGAAACACTGGAAATCAGGACACACAATTGCTATTTCTGGCTCTAAGATAGAACTGCTAGGAAAAAGTACTTTCTCTAAAGACACACCAGCTTTTTCAGCAATTTCTTCCTCTTTCTTCCTTTGAAGAACAAGACAAGCCCTATTCAAAACAATTTCTGAATGTCCAAATCCAAAGATGTTCAAGCATCTGGTACTGCCAAACCCACCTCTGTGGGCCTGCCAAGGCTTTACATAGCCTTCAGCATGGGACTGACTGACCAGGACTGGTCAGGCATGTGGCCTGGTGTCAACATAGGCTTGGTCAGGGGCAGGCAAAAATGGCAATATTCGGTTGTGAGCTTTGTATGGCTTTGTATGAACTATTTATTACAGAGCAAGTACCAAAGAGCTCAGACAAAAGGAGCTATGAATGAGCCATAAATCCTTACTAACCAGCAAAAGTGACTTCTAAAACATGTGCCATACCCTTTCTGTTAGGACTGGAAGAGAAGTGTAACAAGCTGATGATGACAAAGTTTGGCCAGCTTGTTGATTTAGAAGCACTCCAAGCACACTCTGTTAACACGCACTTGGAAGAGTTGAAGGTGCAAATGATGGAGAAAGAATATGTGCACTCCCAGGAACTCAAAGAATGGGAGGTAAGGAACAAGGACAGGAGGAGGGGATATGCATGATGATGCTGTTCTATTAAGGCTTCATTTGCCTGGGGCTGAATAACTGCACTAAAATCTTTGGTTAACATGTTCGTGTTTGTTTTTTTTCCACCTGTCATCAACAGACCATAATGTTCAACTCTTATTTCTCATCATCCTTCCTACCTTTCCTCCAGTTGCAGCAACACAGCCTATTTTTTCATGGAGGCAGTTGACCTGTTTTTAATTTTTTTTTTTTTTGTTTCAACTTTCCTCAGCTACATCCTTCTGCTTCAGTCTCTATGTCTGGTTCTACCAGAATGCTTTCTTTAGCTTTCAGCTGGCATTCAGCACCTATTGCCTCCTCACACTACGTCTGGTGAGAACCCCTCGGAATGTAGAGCAGTCCTGCCTTATGCCTGGGAGGTTAGACTGTGCAACACTCCAGTAACTGGGGGTATGAAAAGTGCATGAGTATCTGGAGGGCCTATGATAGTGTGCAGGCAGCAGTCTTATATTGTCCTCACAAAGCACCACTGTTGTCTGTCAGTGTATAAATATGGAGAGAGAAAATAAGAAAACAGCCCGGGGTGGATCCAGAAAAACACTCTATGAGCAAGTATCATATCTTCTTGTTTTAAGTTGACTAAGAACTTTTTTCCCTGTGCAGTAGAACACCATCACCTTTATACATATGTCTGATACATTTCCTGACTTCTACTTTTTCCTCTTCATGTTAGTTGGCAACACACTCTGGGCTCAGCCTACCTGGAGACATTCACTGCTCCTTTGTTCTGTTGAAGGACACTGGACTTGCATCTAGATCTGGCTCAAAACTTTTATAATTGACTTTGGTAATGCCACAAGCAGGTTTGTAGTGAACCACCTGCTCCTTGCAGGTTTGTGCAGCATGACACTAATAGTCTGTTTTTGGGGAAACGGGGTGTCCAAGCACATTTGCAGATCCTTGCTCTCCTGGTCATCTATGTTTGTAGCTCTGCAGAGAATTGCTGTTTCCCCTTGGATTTGGACATGAGAGCCAAATTTCAGAGCAGAAACTCAGCTGCAGCCTTCTCTGTTCCTCTGCTCTGCTAGCTTGCAACAGGCATAGGAACCAGCTTAATACCTAACACGCATACTGAGGAGCAATGTATCTAACTGTTTTCTCTTTCCCACCCTTTGCCTAACTGCTGAGTCATTTGCAATAATAAAAATAATAATAAAGAAGGAAAACCTTTGTACTAAGGGTATTGCAGGATCACTTGGTGCATTCAAGATCAGAGGCTGTCCAAGTGCCTACCTCTCTTCTGTGACGCTTATATTCCTGCCTGGCACTTCTTCCTTATTTCACACTTTTTATTATCTCTTATTCTGGCTCACCCCTTCATACCTTTCTAGGAAAGAATCTTAGACCTGCGGCAGCAGCTAATGATGCTGACAAAAGAAAACACCATCAAGCTGCAGCAGCTGAACCAGTTCTGCCTTGAAAAGCAGCAACTTGAAACCAAGCTGGATTCACTACGGAACGATCTAGTAAGCTTTTTAGCCTTTGTACCACTTGCAGGTTTGGGACTATTCAGAAATAGATAAGCATTTATCTGGCCCTCCTGGTTCTCTGGTCTAACATCTTGCTCTGCAGTCAGCAGTTCAGTCTAATACTGCCTAATGGTACAGCCTGAATAGCTGCTCCAGTTCTTACTGAAAGGTAGATGGATGATGTGATCCTGAAGTAGGCCATACCTGAGTTTCTCTATTAATTTCTCACTTAGCTGTTTTCTAACATTGAAACAAACCGATCTTGCTTCCTACCTACTTCTAATTAGAAAGAGTCTTGCAGCAAGTCAAAGCCATTCCTTTGTTGTATGGAGACAACCAAATGAATTAGGATGTTTTCTTTGCTCTTTACTAGGGAATGAGTGAGCCACCTGTGACAGTCTGAGCCTAAATTAATGGTCCTTCACTCAGTGGTTTCTGAGTAGTTCTGACTGAGGAGCAGAGCAGTCATGAAGCATGATCTGCCTCTGAGAGAACCTCCCTTTCCTGCTTGCAATAAATTCCCAGCATCCCTTCTCCCATGGTTTATAGGAGCTAGCTTTTCTCTCCTTTCAGGGAGCAGAATTTCAGGGCCCTCAAAGTACTGACACCATGGAGGAAGCCCGGCTGCAGTCAGTGTTCAACTACGTGGCTGGTGAGACAGCACTCCTAAAAGAAGAAATCACTCTCCTAAGCAGAAGAAATGGGTGTATCTTTCTCCAACCTTCACAGGACTCTGAGACACCAACTGAAACATTTCCTTCTCCTACACCAGAAAGGGTATCTAACGGTCAGAGTGCCCCTTAAAGAAGGACATTGTTAACTGTGAAGGTAATTATCCCCGTAAGTGTGAAAGGAACTGCTTTGGCTATGCAGGGGTTTAGTTGTAAAGGTTTATATTTGTTTCCCTTTGCAAAATATTGTAGCAACAAATAGGGAATAAAAAGTACAAATACAACCAGTAAATATTATCAATCCATTGCAGCAATTTGCACTGGACAGATGCTCTGTGCGTGTATATCTGTATTCACGTGTGTTCTTAGCTCTTGGTCAAGAGGATGGCTTTTGAAAGCTGGGTATGAGAAACAACGTCACATAGGCAAATCTAGTTTTGGCACTGGTATTCTCAAAAATAGTAAAAGGGGTCTGCTTTAAGGCTGTATTTTGTTATCGACTGACCATCCCAGCAGCAATGGCAGCTGAGAGTCGCTTTTCTAAGAGCATTTCTCTGCTCACTGAACTAGTTCAAGTCCTTGTGATGAGAGAAGGGAAGTGCTATTTGTTTGGAAAAATCAAAGGGCCATTCCTCTTCAGGGCCTACAGTGTTAAGAAGGGTATGGGCCCAATCAGAGAATTTCCCACTTGCTTCTGCTTTATAGAAGTGGGAAACTGCACTACAGTGAAGGGCTGACTTTGGAGTGCAAAGCATGGTGTATACTTGGCATGAGGAGGCTGTAGTATATACGAAGTCAGACCATAATGCCACTGACTGGCACCTGCCTGTACTGATCAGAGTGAGAGCAGAGCCAGGCTTTATATGCTTTCAGGTTTTATTCTTTCTTTCCTCTGGTATCTAGGATGTTGACAGTCTACAGCAGCACTTACCCTGTCTTACCGTGAAAAGCTCCTTCAGCCCCAAAGTGGAAAGATTTTATTGCACTGTTCTTTCAGTGCAAAGCTTGTGAGCATAGAGAGGTTTCTGTTTTGTTGTTATTTTTAATTAAGCAAAATGTGTAACCAGCAGCTGCTCTTGCTTCTCCTCTCCACTCCCTGCCTTTTACCACTGTATTATTCTCTTCTCTCTGGTATACGCTCAGCTGGGATCCAACCATATCACAGACAGGCAGAAGAATTGTCCCCACTGGCCCCAGCACAATAAAATGAATGGCGCTTGTGCTGCCCATTTCTTCAGTGGGTCCCTATGAAGGCACTGAGCACCTCTGTTTCCTTAAGAGAGAAAGGGAAAAAAAAAAGACTTGGACACTGAAAGCCTTTGAAGTGAGAAAAATACAGGGTGGGGGGGGGGGGGTAAGGAGACAAGGATTTGCAGAGGTTCGGGTTTTCCTTCTCAAACCCATGCAGCTAGGCTGAGAGACAAATGAAAACTTCTGCATCTGAACCCCCACTAGAGGTTTTATGTCACTTAACTGGCACTGAGGCCTTCCCTCTTCTGTTGAGCCTCAGCATTGGATAGCCTAGTAGAAGACTATAACTGCAGGAAATCGTCACCTTTCCCCAGGTGTCCCATTTGCTCTGTTTCCACAAGGGAAAAAGAGTTGCCTCATTCCATGGGAGGATTTAACGTACAGCCAGCCACAGAAAAGACTAAAGCCTTTATTTTAGATGTTAAAGCGTGGGTTTGTCTTTACAGATATGTGGCTGCAGATGGCATGTATGTGAAAGGTTGTTAAAAGTTGATCGGGCAGAGTGCATAACTCCAGTCCATTCATGTGAGTGTGTTCCTGGGAGACGCCTTCCTGTGGGAGAGAATTAAAAAAACCTTTTCCACAGCATTATCTTACATGAAGCCCTTGCTGCAAAGAGGGTGCTAGATGTTGGCAGCAGTTCTGTTTGGGCCCATATCCCCCAGTGTTTCTTGTGCTGCTCTCTTTCAGTCTTCTGTTCTGATGAACAGCTTAGTGCTGTAGGTGCCTGCTGCCCTGTTTCTTGGCCTCTCCTGTTCCTTTGCTGAGGATGCCTTCTGTCTCCATAGCATTATAAAAGGCGCATATACATCTATATACAAGTGCATAAATATATAAATAGAGGTGTTATACAAAAATAAATACCCATTCTCTTTCTCTCTTTAGAATAAGTCTTTTGCAAAAGGCAGCTTGGTCCCTAACTGGTAGCAGAATGAGTCTCTAAGGGCCTCAGTGGTGGTGGGCTGCTGTTCAGATTTCTTGGTAGGTCCTGACCCAAAGATGTGATCAATGAATTCTGGGGATGGACGTCTCCTCTGGACTGGCAGCAGTCTAGCCTTTCTACCTCTTCAACTGGCACCAGGCCAAGGCAGCAAGGGCTTCCTGAAAGAGAGAGGTGCGAGAGACAATTACAACGCATATAGAAATGGGAGATGCTGTGGCAGCTTTCTAGTCAACGGCCAACTTTATGAAGATAGGTACTCTGATCACAAAGACAAAGAACACCACATTCTAAAAGTCCTGCCTACAGGTGAGTTTGCTCCCATGCTTTCACATGATGCTACAATCTTAAATGTACATACCTTAAAAAAAATGCTACATGATCCATGCTACGAGAAGGCTGGATCAAATCCTCGAGGAATGGATTAAAGTAGTTGTTCATTGGTCTTTGTGTTTGGCTGGCATTATTGGAAGATTAAGAAGGGCTAAGGAATAGTGTCCCTGCAACTGGCGGTGGGTATCTGCCTTCTAGAGGCATACAATTCAAGCTTTTGGAGAAATTGAGAAATCCATCTGCTAAAACTGGCCCAGGCAGTTAACAATCTCCAGCTGCTAGTGAGGCCTTTTCATGCTGTTGTTCTGTGCAATATTAAGGGACTCCTCTTGCGCCACACTACTGAGCATTAACATAGCCTTCGAAAAGGCTCTACAATGAGATTTCCCTTCAAGATCAGCCTAAAACAAGGAGATGAAGCAAGCTCTGAGCTTTCCTGACCACTGACCTTGGTGGAACATGGGATCCCGTCGAGCATCCAGGCTAGGGCCTCCCATTTTGCTGCCCATCGCTGGATGATGCAGGCCAACAAAGTGCTCTTGAAGGTGAGGACAATCATCTTGTGGCTGAAGAAGCTGGTGAGTGGAGTCATCTGGGAAACTGTAGAGGAAGGAGCTGTCTTCTGGTCTTGAATTGGACAATCTGGGGAGGCAAACAAACAGACAAGTTGTTTAGCACTATTCACAGATTTTTTTTCCTTGAAAGATACAACCTATGTAATATCTCAGCCAGCTGCATTAATGAAACGACACACAGTGTTCCTAAATGAGAGGAATAGGGGAAATTGGGATGTACTTGTAGGATGGGAGTGAGGTGATAAGAGCTAGTGAATGTCACAGGAGCCGGGAGAAGCAGTACCTCCAGGGAGCATGGGAGTAATAACTTGAAGTCTGAACAGCGAGACAGGCATCTGCAACTGACCTATGGCCAGATTCTGGGGCAGCTGTTTATCAGCATCCAGTCATAGACATCAGCTCTCTCATCCTCCTTTTTAGTCTCCCACTTAGGAGCAGAGAGAGAAAAAGGAGGAAAAAAAAAAAAAGTAGTTCTTGACCATCTCCAAAATGAAAGTACCCTTCCCTCAAACCTTAAAAGGAATGAGCGCTATTTAAAAAAAGGTAGACCAAGAAGGCCTAGTGCTGCAGCATGGATTTGTTTCCCAAGTGAATTGAGATAGAAAACAGAACACTGAAGGCTGGCTTTTATGAACATGTATTCTTGTGGACCTCACTGGATCATCCCATCCTCCTCCCCCACTGTAAGCCAGGACTAACCTGGAGGGCTGGTAGTCTTGCTGGGCATTCCCATTTTGCAGCACCCTTGTCTGCAGCAAGGTGTTGGTCTCCTCATGTGGCTGGAAAGAGAGAGAAGGATCTTAACAGAGCAATGCCACATGGCAGTATGAAGAGGTGGGTGCTGATTTGGGATCCAGAACCAGAGCCGTGGGGCAGAAAGGGGGAGTTTCTTATGAAAGAAAATGGAAAAAGTTGAAATGGTCTCTTTTGCTACAGAGGACAGAATGGGACTGAGCACTGAAAATCTCACTTCTCACATGACTGGGGCATGATAACCAATTCATAGTCTTAGCAAAGACCGTGCTCTTGGCTTGTTTTTCTATATGCAGACACAGAATCCTCAACACTGTCAGTCTCTGTGAGATTTGCTCAGCAAAAAGAGGAACTGTTACCATGAACAGAACCCTTTGTTCGCTGCCTTCTCCATACCTAGGGCCACTTCCCTAAAGAAATCAACTCTTCACCGGCATTGTGGAGATTTTCCTGCTGCTCCCTTGTCTCCCGTGTCTCAGACTCCACTGCAAAGGGGAAATCTCTCTTAAGAAGAAGCCAGTCTTCCCCCTTCTACACGTGGCAAAGGGTACCAGGCATGCCAGGAGAGCTCTCCCACTGCAACCACAGCCTCCAGCTTATGTCACACCAACTTTTAACCCTGGATGTGACATACCTGCTGCATGTCATCTGGGCTGTAATCTCGGGGCTTGGTGCTTGCATAGCCCATTCCTGCAGAGGGGCAGATGCCATTCAGGTGTGCCCCATTGCCATAGCGCTGTCCGTTAACATAGGGATGTCCGTTGGCACGTGGAGCAGAGATCCCCCTCAGGGGCACCATGGTGTACTGGCAGGATGATACCAGCAGCCCAGCTCCTGGGAAGCCCATGTCAATGGTTTGCTCTGCAGGGGGGAGAAAAAGGAAGTCTGAGGCCAAGAGTAGTGGTGAAGCCTACCAGGCAGTCATTTTGGCCACCCAAAGCACCCTGGGGTGACAGATGATGGGAAAGGCCCCTACACAGAGGAGAAGGGGGTGCCCTTTTCCTCTTCAGCTAGTTCCTTCTCCATAAGGTCAACAAGGCAAGCAGGACAAGGGGCAAATGGTGGCCTTTGTTGTGATAGGCTACCACACGACATCCGGGACTTGTTCTTCGCCCACCCCCTCCCTGCTTCCCAGAACGTGCAGCCCTTGTGGTTTGGGTGTTTGGGTGTTTGACCCAGTTACGCTCGGGGTCAGATCTGACCCACAGGGCAGAGCACATCTTGTATACTGGCCCTCAGGAAAGGACCCTTACTCTGCTTGGACCAGGCTCTCCAAAGGCAAAAGGGGATGAAGGCTACGATGAGGAGTACGATGGAGCCCAGCACAACGCCTACAATCAAGTATGGCAAGTCACTGGAACGGGCCACCATGGCCCCTGTCCCCAGGCCACTGTGTCCACCACCAAGCGGGGGATGCTGCTGGGGGGGCACTGTTGAGGGCGGAAGACGACCCGGCAGACCAAGAGACTTCCGAGCTGTGAAGGGAAAGGACAGCAAGTTAGACACAGACACGTCACCCTATGGTGACAGACAGCAGGGTGAAGAGCAGCATGCTCCAGGGATGTCTACACTGCTGTGGAATGGACAGACTTCTACAGTGGCTTTAAAGAGGCACTCCTGGATGCCAGAAGATTTCCTAGGACAATGCCTTTTGCAGTATAGGCAGGTCCTCTGTGCATGGCTTAGAGATCTGCCAGTCCCTTAGGTTGCTAAAGCAAAAGTAAAAAGGAAAAGGCTCCTCCAAAACACCCACTTGGATTTAATGCTGTTCCTACCATAGCAGTATAGCTGCTTCAAAGACCACTTAAAAACCAAACGCAGCAGTTCAGAACAGGAAGGGAAAGTTAGCCTTCCTGGTTCCAGTCACATCTACCCAACGCTTAGGGAGACAAAAGGTAACTACCACGCTGAAGGAAGTGGTAATGGACTTGCAGGACTCTGCACAAAGGCACTGCGAGCACTGGTATGGGTACATACACGTACTGAGCAACAGCAGCAACAAACCTACCCCTTTCTTCTCCCAGCCCCCCAAAGCTGCCTCCATCTCCTTTCCTGAACCTAGATGAAGTATGTCAGGCAGGGACAGTACCTGCCTTGCTGTGCTCTGGACACCTGCAGGCAGGGAAGGTGCAGGGCTGTGCTCCCAGATGCACCCTGCAGAGCTTGTTACCTTTGGTTTCACAGATCATCACGTTGCTGAACTCGCTTTCACCACCCTCATTGAAGCATTGCATCTTAATGTCATATGAGGTCTCTGGCTGTAGGTGGCTGATGGAGTGCCAGTACCGATCTCCTGCAGAGGGAACACACAAATAGTGTCACTAGCCCCCTCGGGGAACATGCAGCTGGTCCAGCTCTGCAACAGTGCTAGGTAGAGCAGGACTACCCAGCTGCAGCAGTCTCCCCCGCCTTTTGTGCACAGGACTCCTTCTGGCCATGTGATTCTCCCAGGAGGAACCAGCAGCTGGGACTAGTCTCCCACCATCTCCTACCTTCCACCACGTCCTTCTTGTAGTCGCTGTCATTGTCACTGTCAGTGGGGCGGTAATAGATGTAAAAGCCGTGGATGGGAGTGTTGTTGTTGCTGGCTGGAATATACTGCAGAGAATAGGAGAGAGAGCAAAAATTAGCAGAGAGATCTGTGCTGTCAGAGCCATATTGTGCTGGGTAGGGGGCAGGGGCAGAAATGCGATGGAACAGGAGGAAGAGCCAGCAAGGAGATTGTCCCAGTGTTGCCACTGGATTGCACAGAAGGGGCTTTCTTCCAATTTTATACCCTCACACCCTGCTTCTTTCCAGTAACAGAAGGCTGACGAATTTGGTCCCATCAGCCCAAGCATCCAGTACGCTGTTCCTTCCCAAGACCTGCAGCCCTTCAGAGAAAGAATTCCTCAGCAACAGTGACTCAGCTGGACAAGGATACGTGCACCTTCACCTTGACTCTAGTAGGCTGAGGGCTTCCAGACAAACTACATCTTGCCATGAACCAGTGAGCACAGAAGACTCATGTTGCTGTAAACAAACAGCTCTGTTCCTGTCCCTCCTGGGTCCGTGCTATCCCAGGCCTAGCTGTTCCTGCTGTCTTTCACCCAGTATTTTACCACAGAGGTTGGCAAGAGATCACTCCTCCTTACCAAAGCTCATCAGCTACTGTTTGTGTTCAAAGGAACAGCAGTGCCTATCCTGCCACGTAGCAATTTCTGGCAAGAAGAAGGCGGCAGAGAAGAGGGTGATGTGCTCCTCTGAATTAGGTCTGAGCTGCTGGAAATGCTTGAATCTGGGCTTGTGATCCAAGAGTTCCTACTCCCTACTAAAAATGCTCCCGGGTGGACTGCTGTAAATGATTACCAGCACCTTGAATCACTACCCAGCAAGTGAAAGTGAAGGACATACATGTCTGCTGGAAAACACTGGGACAGTCAGACGTGCTAATGAATTCCAAGAATTTGGCCAGGAGAGCAAGCAGCCACCCCATGCATCAATGCTTGTTGAACAAAATGGTCAAGACCCTGAGGTTAAGCAGTGAAATGCCTCCTGCACACAATGCTGGGTTCAGACAAAAAGGGTTTCCTAGGTTCTCTGACTTTCGTTGCTGCTTCTTGGATCAAGCCCAGGCCTCCTTTGCTAGAGAGAGCTATTGGTTCACAGATCCCTCTGCACTGGTGACAGGCTCCAGTATGGTAACCTGGGAGATTTGTGAACTGGGAAAGTAGCACCCACACCTCTGCTTCCTGCACATTCAGAGGTCTTCCCTTCCCATCCCCCCAAACCCCAAACCATACCATCCATTTTAGCATGATGGTGGTCTCATTGATGGCATCTGTGAAAGTAATGTATGGTCCAGCCACAGGGCGCTCGTAGACTCGGTTGCTGTACCCAGACACCACATATGGCCGAGATGCAGCACTGGGCTCACTCTCTCCCAGGATGTTCAGTGCCCGCACACGGAACTTATAGGAATTGCCTAGAGGAGAAATTGGAAATAAGAATTGCACCTAGTCAGTATTGAGGACTTCAGTGACTTCCACTGCCAGCACAGGCTTGTGGAGGGGAGCTACATCTCCTTCAGAAGGTAGAGAGCACCTTCAGAGAGGCTTTGATGGAAGTACAAATACTGAATGCCTAGATTTCAGCCATGTGCTAGACTGAACCTGCTTTTATTTCCTTCCCCCTGTTCCTATCTGGATGGTCTACAGGTCAGCTAGCGAAGTTCTGTACTCAGACGTGTGTGAGTGGATTCAGAGATGCATGAAAGAACGTCCTGACACCAAAGCAGGTCTGGAAAGGCTTCCTTCCTTTACTACAGGGAAATTAGGTACATACCTCTGAGTTAAAAGCTCTGAGTCTAAATTACTCTTTCCCAAACATCAATCTTCTGTTATTTAAATTAAACTAGATATTTTTCCATTTTAAGCTGGCCGAGTCAATGATGCCTTGTTTTCTCATGTGAAGTGCAATGGGAATTGTGTGCCAACATACCTTGCCTGTAGCTAGGAAGAGAAAGGATCTGTACGGTCTAGTAAGTGGCAAAAACAAGACGCTACTATGCCATTAGTAACTATATCCTGTAATACAGAAAAGCATGAGCAAGCCTCCCTGAGGGAGGTCAAATCTATGCTGGTCCATGTGGCTGGAGAAATTGGAGAGTTTTTCCCCTTGCATTTCAGGCTGGAGCTGGGAAGGTTTTGTTCTGCTCACACATCCCAGGGTTGAGCATGATGTGACAGATGGCTAACCATCCTACAGGGACTGTACAGCTTTTCTACAGACCTCCAGAAAGCAGGGAGGAGAACACCTGCCTACCTTTCTCTAGGCCTGGGATTTCCACAGAGAGGCGAGAGGGAGGAATGTCACTGGTGGCCAGGACCCAGTCTCCCAACTTCTTTAGTTTCTTATATTCCACACGGAAAGACTGGATGGGGAACCCGCCATTCCCACGGGGGATCCAGGTCACGTACACAGATGTCTCTGATGCCATGGAGATGGTCGGACGGTCCGGTGCCTCTGGAGCTGCAAGAGGCAGAGAAGGACATCAAGACATGAGACACACATTCATTTCCCCATGTCTGGAGGATCCTGTAGCTCAGATGTGTGTAGGTGAAGGACTACTTGCACTGCACCCACCCATGTGTTCTTTAAACCCCAAGCCCTCACTCCTTTTCTTTTAGTTTGTGCTCTCTAACTTCCTTTTGTTCCTACTTGCAACTCGTTCCTTTTCCTCTCCCAAATCAAAGTAGGGAGAGGCAAGCTTCATGGTGTGTATATACATATCTTGGGAGGGGTAGCAGTGAGAGGTGTGGATGAAGGGTTGGTGACAGAGCAGAAGGCTTGACTGATATGGAAGCAGTGAGTAGGGGGAGATTGACAGTAGGGAAAGAAAGTGAACAGATGAGCGAAGGAGATGAGAACAAAGGAAAAACTAAGAGGAAACAGCTGAGGAGGAAATAAGGAAAAGTTCTAGCTATATTTCTGCAATTCAGATAGGAAGACAATTGAAAAGTGGGAGGTAAAGAGACTGACTGAGCTATGGAGGAGACAAAAAAATGGGAGCACATGAATGAATAAGGGATGAAAGGAGGACTACAGAGAAATTCACATAAAGCATCATGGCAGCAGTGAATAATACTAATGGCAGACACAAGGTGGAATACAGTGAATTGGATTAACCAGGCGGGAACTGATGTTTCTCCAGTGCAACCAAATGGCTGAGTGGAGCAATCTCCAGAGTGGGCCCTTTGTAGGGCTGGACTAAGAGATGATGACTCCAGGACCGGCAGGGACTGGATTCTCTTCTGTAACCCAGCACGTGATGGTGCAGGGGACCTTGTTCCTCCCGAGTGCTGCACATTCACAGACTCTTTCGCGGGGCTTTCTGAACCCTCCATGTGAAACTCAGCAAGAGACAGAGCTTCTGAGAGGTTCCTTGCATTAAAGGTGGGGACAAGCCATGGGGATCAACCTGCTCTCCTGAGACTGCCTGCTGGAGCAATAGCAGGGGTGTCTGAGAAGGACTAGTCCTTGTCAGAAGCTAGAGACCACCCATTCAGCTTTGCACAGTCTTGGTTTACCCAATGCAGACTTTAGCCCCAGCACAGCCTGACCACTGTTACCCAGAACAGACCCAGCACCCCTCACCCTCCCTCCCCGCGCAGTTGAGGCAGGGCCTTACGGGACAGACGGCTGTTGTCGGACTGGTTACTGCTCTGAGTGCTTGTGCCTGGGTCATCCTTCTGTATTTGCTGCTCTTTGCTGGCGACAATCTCTGGCTTTGGGCGCCGGCCTATGCAAAAGCAAGAGATGGCATCAGTGAGGAAGAGACACATGAGAAAGTTAGTTAATCTTTGCTGTGATGAGCAAACAAAACATTCCCATGCAAAGTTGCTGGGATAAGTACCGTTTGGATCAAAATGGCCCTACAGGTTCAGAGTACTCTACTCGCAGACAGAAACTAAAAGCTGCACTAAAGCGCAGGTTTGTTAAACTGTTAATAGCTTCCCCCCGCCACTAACATTTTATTTTCTAAAACTTTTGATTGGTTTTCTGAAAAAGGTGTTGCTAGATTTCTGTCTGAGACGGTGGTAACTAGCACAAGTCCACTCCTAGGTGGAAGGTAGCTACAAAGGGAATGCCATTCCTCATGCTTGCTGGGGACAGGAAAGGCAGCAAGGGGGCGCGGGGGGGGCCTTAGCTTAGACTTTTGGAACATCTTTTTAATGGTAAAGGTAGCTTGATACTGAGGAGGCGGTGTAGTAAAGCTTGGAGTTTCCTTTAGCGGAGGACAGGCGCTTAAGAACAGATTGGATAAACACCTGTCAGGAACGACCCCTGCATAGCTGATCCTGTCTTTAGGGAGAGTGACCTCTCGATTAAGTGACCTCTTGACATCCACTCCAGACCTACTTCCTGTGGTTCTGCAGGTGTCCGACTGAGCCACCCAGACAGGAAGGGAATTACTCCATCCCAAGGAGAAGTGAAGACTTTATTTTCCCTTCCCCTGTTTCAGTCATGCCATCCTTTCCCTCCGCTCTCCTTTTTCACAAAGTTGCTCTAAGCTCGAGGGCAGATGCATTTCCAGAGCAGAAACAGCCCCTGTGTCTCAAAGGCTATGGCAGGCTGTAAAAGTGGGGCCAGTGCGGGGCTAGTGTCTGCGCTTCTAGGCTGGAGGATGATGTCTGCAAGGGTCCCTCCCAGCGACAAAAAGCAACATGCCCAGAGAAAGGTTTGACCTTTACCAGTCCTGAAGGTCACCATGGCTGTCTGTCCCTCGCCAGCACAGTTGTGAGCGGCCATCTCCACCTCGTAGAGGCTCCCGGGGTCCAGCCTGGTCAGGGTCAGGCGGTGCTGCGAAGCTGGAACATCCCTCACTGCCCAGCTGTCTGAGGTGTTGGTGACCTGCTGAAAGACCAATGCACACATTGCAAAGCTGGAGGCGAGCTTGGCTTCTTACCTGCACCAAGCTCTGAAATTTTTGTTACAGGTTGTAGCAACGCCTTGATGCCCCTTCCCCTCCTGCAAAGGAGGGAGATTTTTCCAGCCTGCTTTTACAAAGGTGAGGGATTCAGGTATAAACAGGACAAGTTACCAAGCATGGAGGTGTTTTCTTGACCCCTTGCTGTCCAGAGGTTCACTCACCCCTGCTTTATCTGCTGCTCCCCTCTGCTATCACTGCTCCTCAATATGCACAGCTGCGCATAAAGCTCTGGAGCAGTTATGCTCACAAAAGGCAGCACTAGCCAAAGGATCTAGTTGGTTTAGGAGCCACATCTCTCCTACGGCCCAGACCCTGAGCTGCCCATTTCCATGGAATGAGGTGCCTGGAAACCACTTTGGTGATCTAGACCTAAATCACTTGAATAGTGACTTTTTATCCCGTTATATAGTGCCTACTCTGTTAATTGGCTAGCTTTATTGGAGGGGAAGGCTGACCATCCCCTTGGTGCCCTCATTTCCTTGCCGGGGGGAAGGGAGGGAGGGTTTAACCCCTTTTTAGGCTGTGCCATTTCAAATTGTACTGTAGCATTTTTGGAAGCTGCGCCCTCGCCGAGTACACTTGGAGGTGGGCAGAGTTAAGTCTGTGAAGTCTCCCCTCCAACATTTTCTGGCTTAACTGAGTAATCCTAATGTTTAAGCACAACCTCCTGCACGGAATAGACCATGTATATCTGTGGCCCCCAGAAAGGCGTGGAAACAGTTCATTTTTCAGTGAGGTCCTGATGCCCCAGACAGAGGGGGAGGGAAGGTGGGACTTTCCTCTTTTCTCCTCAGCTGCAAGGATAATATTTTTGCAGGCAAACACGCAGGACACCGAAGTGACCCAGTGCCGAAAGGAGCATTAGCAATGCAGGCAACGCAACCAAACGGAAATGCCAAGACTCTGCTGTATCATTTATCTTCTCCAAGCGTTTGACACTGACTGATTAATGCCTGCCCAGTTTTATTTTTATTCCTGAGCCTGCAGAGTTGGGAGGCCAAGAAGGGGAGCTCTAAACACTGCTAATATCCAGGAAAAAAAAAAAAAAAAGAAATTCTTAAGAAACAAATCTAATGGCTGTGTAGCATTTGCCTGCATGCAGGCTGTTGAGATTTTAGGGGCAGTGTAGGAGTAGGGAAAAGAGACATCCCGAGATATTTTCGGGTGACAGATCCATGCACGGTACATATTTAAGTCTCCTGTCAGTAGGTTTTGCTTTCCTTAGCCATCTTTCACACAAAGAGCCTTTTCTTTTGTGGTTGAATTGATTCCTTCCCTCTCTACACACGCAGTTCCAGGCAGAGATGTTAAACCCAGATCATTATACAACTTGATTCTAAGCATCTCTGATGGAAAGAGACTCTTTCTAAACAAGTTTAAGGGTTATTGGGACTAAGTCCTTTCCATACAATCCTTAAGCCTCCCAAGAAAGAGTCTCCAGCTGAGAATTTGGACTACACTGAAAACATATTACTGCAAACTGCAGTGACCCATGGTGACCTCCACTGCCCTATAGTCCCTTCCAGGTGAAGCGCTGAAAAACAAATAAAATATGGTCAAACTCCAGCCTACAAGCTAAGATCACATGCAGAATTTGTTGTTACATGATATGCCATTGGGGAACACATCTCTTCCTGGCAGACAAAGAGACCCAATAGTCTAGTGTGGCTTTTGGCATTTTTTGTTTTTATTTAAAGTTGCCTGTTGTGTTCTTGTGTTGGCATCTCATGTCGTTGTTTCAAAGGGCTCTTTAAAGAGATGGTTAGCTGAAACCCTCGGTTTAAGTTTTGTTTAGAAAGAAATCAAGGATGTGTGCAGGGGTTATAAAAGCCTCCTATTATAACAAATATTTTCATGAAGTCAAAAAATTCCAGGAAAAGAGATACATATATAATTGAAAACGATGCCTTGCAGTGGCTGGGAATCCAAAACATACCAGATCTGGAATGTACTTGAACCCCAAAACAAAACTTACCACTCAAATGCAACTCTCTGAGTACCCAAACGAAATACAAGAAGCAAATAGACAAATCCAAGCTTTTTTTTCCCCCCGAATCACCAGTAAAATGAGAAGAGATGCTCTACACCTTGAAAGAAGAATTTTTACCTCAATAGTGCTTTGCTATATTAGAGCACCACTGGGTTGCAGACCTGTGTGAAGTCTGCCCACCCTGCTGAGAAGCACAGGCGAAAGGCAGGAACCCCAGGGCCTGGCCGGGCTGCTTGTCGGTGCACTGAGGGCTCAGTCTGCGCCATCAGCCAAGAGACATGCTTGACAGCGCACTGCCTTTCAGCTTCTAGAATAAAACCCTGAGAAAGAGGTGGCTTAAGACCCCCCTGAAGACTTAGCATTGCTTTAACAGCTCTTTGCCTGCTCCTCATAATCACTGAGCGTGGGGACTTCACCCTTTGTTTGGCAAGGTGGGTGTCTGCGGCTGGGAGAAGCTGCTGCTCTATGTCCTGCAGCCTGAGCCTTTCAAGGGAGATACGTCCCCCCCACCCTGGTGGCTTGTGCCACTGTGAGAGTCAGCCACGGCAAGAGCGTTACAGAGCAAGTCACTGCACAGCGTGCCCTCAGGACTTCCTAGTTGTGCAAGCCCACAGCTAGGAATTGAAAATGGAAGCCTTTTAAGCTGGAAATACACATGGGTGTGCACATGCCCTCCACATGCTCATGCAGACACACGCGCTGCTCTGGGCACCGCTCTTGGAGAGCTCAGCACACCTCTCGCAGCCTGCCCTCCTCACACCTCAGCAGACTGAGGCTGCAGCTGAGGATGTTGCACCAGCCAGCACTGCCAGTGAGCGACGGGTGCCTGTGCCCCACGTTTGCCCATAGGGTGTGCAAACGTGCAACGAGGCCACTAGGCTGCCTTTGGAGTGGGTGCTGAGGAAAGATGGGAGCAGGGCAAAACAGTGATACCTTGCGATGCTTCACCACGTAATAGAGGATCGGGGCTCTGCTGTCAGGACGGGGTCTCCACACCAGATCGTAGCTGTCTGTCTTGGATGTCCGGGGAGAACTGAGGATGATGGGGGCCTCGGCTGGAGACACAGACTCTCTGTTGGCTGTGCACTGTGGAGATGCTGCCAGGGGAGTCGTCCCAGGCTTTGGCAGTCCAGCTTTATCCAGGGGCAGCTTTAGAGCATTGTCCCTGGAAGGTGGTGTCGGAGGCCGAGCTGAGCCCAGCCAGGCACCTCGCCCAGGGTTCAAGGTAGTTCCTGAAACAGAAGATGCCCAGAGTGAATGAGTGGGGCAGGCAAGGGGAAATGTCAGTTGCAGTCTGCAGTGAAGGCAGAGCAATGAGAAGCCTCTTAAATTAATCCTCTCAGAAGCCCAAAGGTGCCCACCCATTGCGGCACGGGTATCTTAGAGGTATTGGGTCGTAGGCAGCGCTGGCTGCCGTGCCACTTGAAAAGGTGTGGGAAAGAGGCTGTCCTTCTCCCATTACAAATGTAACATGCCTCACTGAGGCATCATCTTCCTACTCCTCTGAAGCCATTCTTACCCTAGATAGGCTCAGCACAGACCGAGTAAACAGATGGGACCTCTTTTACCCCAGGTGTGTCCACCCACATCAGTGTTTATGCTCTCGCTCAGTGCAAACTCAGATACAGAGAGCTGAATAAGCCAAAAGGTAAGGCGCCTACACCCAGATGTCCTTTGACTCTCATGCAGAGCTAGCTCAAGTATGCACATCTGGCACTGCTATCATCTCTTCCTATAGAGAGATATGGAGATCCCAGTCAGAGAATCACCCTAGGACTGTACGCTGAAAGGTAGGGAAGAAAATGACAGCTCCAACGTAAGCACGGGGGTTACACACAGACTTTCTTCTCCTGCTCCCCTCTGGTCCTTCGCTGTGCATTAGGCTCAGTGATTGAACAGTCACGAGCTTGGAGAAAAGGACTGGTTAAAGGCTTACCCGGCCGGGCTGTTCTCAGTTGCACCATGGCTTGCGCACTGCCGACCTCATTCTCTGCCATGCACTGGTATATGCCGTCATCCTCAGGCCCCACGCTGACCAGCCGCAGAGCTCTGCGGGACAGTCGGAGCCGGTGGCTGGAGGAGAGGGGCACGGCATTGCGCAGCCACATGACGGAGGGCTGGGGGTTCCCTCGCACCTCGCAGGTGAACTTGGCACTCTGGCCCCAGGGAATGATTTGCTGGGACAGCTCCATGGTGACCTCCGGGGGCTCTGTGCGGGGAAAAATATAGCTGCTGAGCACCACTTTGCAAGCAGCACAGCACGGTTATGACTTTGGACTATCTTCTCTGGCAGGGATGAGGGCAAAGGCACAGATCCTCAGCCCTCCCAGTCCTGCTCCCTTTGCAGGGGCCCAGGGGGGGTCTGCTTTGTTACTCCTCCCCTTCAGCATCCACAGGAGCCACAAGGAGAAGTGGTCCAAGGCCAGCTGCCCCTCTCAGTCCCATGGTGACAGCAGGCACATGCAAATCCCATTTTTCTTAGCTGAGACACCTCCCTGCCAAGGTTGTGCTTGTGCCAACAACAGGTCAGCACCTGGATGAAAAGCACTCCAACAAAACATAGGCATATCTTCCCTAATGCTTGTCAGAAGGGGAAAAATGTGCGGTGGAAATATCTAAAGTATACTGTCCCTTATGTTTCCCACCCCATAGAGAGCTTCCCTACAGAGCAAAGGAGAGAGCAAAACACTCCCTGACACCTTCCCTATGGCAATGTCAAATATGTCTGAGAAGCAGCTAAGTCTTGCACCAGTGAGTGTTAGCAAAAACCCAGTGATACAAATGATAAGAGAACGAAATGATAGAAACAACAGAAGAAAGGGAGATCCATCATCTCCCACTCATGGTGGGATGCCAGGATGGAGGAATCAGCACCCTCAAGGAAGAATTCGTCTTATATCCTAGAAACTGGAACCTCAAGTACAGGTTTTCCTTGCATTATGGTTTGCCAGGGAAAGAAATAGTAGAGCAGTACTAGTATTTTCCCCTGAACGTAGCGGAGAAAGTCCAAGCCCTTCCTGGAACAAGACAAGCGAGGACTACCGCAGCACTCACCAAACACCTGCACGTTGTAGAAGATGAATGCGGCTCCAGCCTCACCAACCCCGTTGTCAGCCATGCAGCTGTAAGTCCCAGAGTCCTCCTCACTCGTGGTGTCAATCAGGAGATTGCTGAGCAGGAATCGGGTCTTATTGTACGCAGAGACGCTGGAACCGTCTTTGGCCCAGGTGACCCGTGGAGGGGGGATCCCACTGGCCACACACTCCAAGATGAGGCTTTGGCCTTTGGTGACAATGATGGTCTGAGCTTCAGGTGGGTAAATTATCCGAGCTGCCTCCGCTGTGGAGCCTGGCGAGGAGAGGAGGAAGGGAGGTGGGTGAGAAGGAAGGTGGCCAGTGGGAAAGTGCCCTGTACAGAGTACGGGTAGGGGAAATGGTAGCGTTAACGCTGTTCCCCTGCACTGATATGTGCGTGCAACCCCTGAGGAGGTACAGTAATCCCAGGGGCTGCACACACACACCCCCTGGGGAGCAGACCTCATGGCCTTCTGCTGCTGGAATTGAGTTTTCCCAGCAGCTGATAATGTCAGTTCACACAGAAAACTAGCTGGAATAGCACTGGTATGCATTCCCAGGACTCGAAGCGCTAAGGAGGACATGCAGTGAAAGGAGAACAGCTTACGCCTTACGCGGAGCCTCTCACTGGAGACCGAGGTTTTCACCTCCTGAGTCACAGGGTTGTAGGCAGCACATTTATAAGTTCCCTCATCCTCTTGGCTAGCATTGACGATTTGGAGGTTCCCAGATGGCATTATAAGGTAGTTGTCTATAGGGAGAGAAGAGGAGATGGCACACGGTCATAAGGAATACCCTTCCAAAAACAATGCAGTACCCTGAAGGAAAGTGAGGGCAAACGGGAAGGCAGAAAAGAATGGGATAACACTGCTAGCACTGAAATAACCCTTTCTTGTTCCAGCACTATGGGGAAAAATGAAGCAATGGGAGAAGGAACGCAGCCTCACATGAAGCAAACTTGTCACAGGTACACCCAGCAGATGGAGTGAAGCTGCAAAATTCACATCCAAATTTAAAAAGATTCCCCCAAATTCAGAGTCAGAGTCATCTTTATTGAGGGACTGGACTACAGGAATACTTCATGAACAAATAAAGAAGCCCAGTGAAGAGCAACATGGTGTATTAGCTAATGCTGCTTCCTCTCCGCTTTCATGAGTTAGTGTTAAATGTAGCTGCCCAGGCATAGCTACTGGGGGACATCAGCGAGACCCGGCAGAAGCTCTAAAACAACCTGTGCTCAGGCCAACGGAAAAGGAATAAAAAAAGGAGACAGTAAAGAGAGAAAGTTACTGCTGCTAGGGAAGGGTAAAACAGGGCTGTGGGAGGGGAGGGAGAAGCCCTTCTGGCGCTCGCCCCTGCCGGTGGCTCACCTCGGGAGGCCTCCAGCCACTCATGTTTCACGCTGTAGCGGACCTGAGCCTTGGGGTGGCTTTCAGGCAGATCGCAGGCAATCACAGCCGTGTTCCCCTCATCCACCTCGATCACATGCTGGCCATCAAACTTGAAATCTTTGAGATCTGTAAAGAGAGCAAAGGATGGCATCTCACAGGCTGGCTCAGCACCCTGGCTTCAGCTCCCGAGAGATGGCCTCAGAGGGAGGATGGGGCAACAAAACTTAGAAGCAAAAGACCCCCAAATGACTTATTTTGACTAGCAAATGGGAAATACCTGCTATAAAATGCAAGTGCAGGAGAAGGAACGTGAAGCAGGAAAGGTGTTGTTCTCAGCGCATGTTTTGCAGAGCTCAAGCTTGGCTTCGAACTCTCCCACTGCCTGAACAATTGACCTCTCCATGCAAGGAATTCTTGCTCTGGCCAAATATTTTACAGCCAAAGTCTGGTTAACCACTAGAGTCTTAGTACGTCTGAACAGTGCCTGCACCTCAGTTCAAAGAACGGGAGTATTGCGAGGAAAACCAGAGGGCGGCGAGCGGTCTCCTTCAGCAGCTTTGCTCACAAAAGCTAAAATGTTTTTTTAAGGTAATGGGAGGCGAGGGGTGGGAGGCCCTCCTTGAGCAGATAGGAGCCGCTTTGGCACAGTTTGTTTGATGGCTAGTGGGTCGCCTGCTTTTGGACCTCATTCCAGGGGCAAGATTGCGAGTTGAGGGGGGCTTTTTAAAACAAGAAAAAAAGAGATAAATGAGAATAGCAGACCACGAGGAACAGATGGGGTTTCGGCAGGGGAGGCATCTGACCAGGCACCTGCGCCTGCCTGCTGGTTAGTCCATTTGGGAAGTCCATCAAAAAGGGGGGATGTTTTCCCAGGCTTGAGCTCCCCCAAGCTCAGCCCCTTCCCCTTCACTCCCCCTTTTCTCCCAGCTGTGCGCTTCAATCAGCTAGGCCAGAAGAGCAGGAGGCCGTCACTGAAATGCTTTGAGAAATCCCATCTGCAGCCCCAGGGGCAGACTGACCCCGTGCCCACGTCCCCCCTGCACTGCACAGCCGCCCCTTCCCAAAACCAGCTGCAAGTGGCCTTGCAAACCCACCGTCCCTGGTTGTACCTGGCTGCACCAGCTTAAGGAGGTTGTTCTCTTTGTGGGGGCCAATTTAGGAAGCAGGAAGGGTAGCGCGGGCTGCGGGGAGGCCTGCTCGATTTTTTGTTTTCCCGTCAACAAGGGAAAGGGCACTGAGTTTTGGTGAATGACAACTGGCAGTTGAAATGGAAAAACTGTGCATCCTTGCCTGGAATTTTTCCATCCTACTTGGAAAAAAGTCCCACTGACGCATTTTTATAGTGCCGTGCACCAACCCACTTGACCACTAGTGACAACTCTGCATCTTGCAGCAATAAGTTATGTTATTGTGTCAAGGCTCAACAAAGCCGATCTGCCACAGGACCCAGCATTAGCACACGTCTTCTGAGTAGCGTGCCACTAAATCAGGATGAGACCACATTTCCTTTAAGAAACCCCAGGCTAAGGCAACACATTACATCCATCGCCATGACATGGGCAAGGCCAGGCGCTGTCAACAGCTCTGTCGCCCCTCAAAACCAATCCAAATATGTGGCGCCCGTGACCTCGGGCAGTTTGGAGAGCGGCAGGAAAACAGAAGGGCTCGTGGAGAGTGGACTACACACAACCCTCCCTTGGCAGCCCCAGTGAGCAGAAAAATGTGTTTTTGTTCTCTGGGAAATATAGCAGCTCTCCAAGAGCAAAAGACAACTCTGGCTCCAAGCTTCTCCCACCCACAGTCATGGAAAAGTGACATGAAATTTCTCAAACAGACTTTCTGATTAAAGCAAGATCCTTTCTAAAGTTTAAATAAAAACCAGCTCTCTTGGCAAGACAGCGCAAAAAGGCTCCCCGAACGCCGACCAGAGAGGCTGCCGGGCCGTCGGGAGAGCGAGTGTTCCAGTGCCCAGATCTGAGGAACGGGGAGGAGGTTGAAAAGAGAAGGGGAGGTTTTGCAATGTCACAAAAATGATTTGCAGCGAGCATGCTTAATACTTCTGGAATTTCTTGGCATCATTCAATTAAAAAATAATAATAAAAAGAAGGAATAAGGGTGAACTTCAGAAATGTGATTAATCCTTTAAGACAAGCTGAGGAGGGGAGCCATGTTTCCATTGGGTATTAAAGCCAGATGAAGGTTAACTCTTAACTTGTGAGAAGCTGGCAGCACGTTTTGCTCCTCCAACAATGAAAGTTACTGCTAGGGAGGCGAAGGGTGCTGGTTATTTTCTCTTCTTTGCTTTTTCTATTTGATCAAGGAATAAAATTGTAAGAGCCACAGAAATGGAAAGAGGTGGAGAAAAGGCAAGAACCCAGTATCTGCCTGCCCACATCACATATATTTCTCCGATCAACAAAATATAAACGAGCATCAGGAAAATTAATGTGCGCCTTGGTGGTCTGAATTCATCACAGCCAAGTTAAGATTTCGGAGCCAAGGCACAGGCTCCAGCAATGCTGGCAGGGATCTGCACATACACACATACGCGCACACAGCCCCAGAAGATGGAGAAGGGGCCCAGGAGCCGGAGAGGCAGGAGAAAGAACAGACCAAGGGCCCTGCTGCAGCGGTGTCCATCAGGCAACACCAGTCTTCCCGGGATGGAAAATAACTGCGAGATTTCGGCTGTCAAAAAGACTCACTTGTGTAAAAGATGATGGGGAGGGATACCTCTAACATTAAATCTGCAGACGGGGGGCCGGGCCCGTGCCCTTTGTGAGAGCTGCCGCGAGACAGCTCCCCCCGAGGCTCGCCTCTCGGAGAGCAGCGCTGCGTCCCCGTGCCGTGGGGACGCCAGGGATGGGGACAACCCCTGGCGGGGCAGACATGGGGGGTCCCTCACATGCAAAACCCTCAGGCCACTGGTTTCACAGCTGCAGCTCCTCCAGCCCCACTGGGGAGGACAGGCACCCCCCTCGCTCCTCCTGCCTTCGCCGACCGCCAGCGAGCCTGGCCTCCAGGAGAACGAACGGCAAGGCCGCGTCTGGAGGAGGAAGGCACGGAGGAAACGGAGAGAGCCGGTAGCAGCTGTGGGAGCGCGAGAGCAGGAGCGGCACAGCGAGGACAGCAGGGGAGAGGAGAAAAATCAGGTGGGCACAGGGAGAAACTATTCCCAAGGAGCAAGCATAAAAACTTCCTGCCGAATTATTCCCCTGAATTCTTGCTGCCCCTGCAACGAACGATGCCGTTGTGCTTGCCAGGGGGTTTGGCCCAGGAGCGCTGCCCACCGCCCCTCTCCTCGCTGGCATGTGCAAGCGCGGTACGGGGCGGAGGTGGGCAAAGGAAACGCACCTCCAGCGCGAGGGTCCAGCGTTCACCACCTTTGGCTGCCCAGCCTGGAGCGGCGTTACCTGGTTTCTAGCACACAGTTTACTCTGCTGGCCTAATTTCTGCCTCTGCTGCGAGAAACCACTTCCTCGATCCACTGGCTGGGTTTCCTTTCTCATACGATAGCCCTGCTTTCACGCGCCAGCCCACAGCGGAGGTTAACAGCCACACACACGTCCTTGTCCTTAAAAGACACGCTTGATCACAGGGAGGCTGCAAGTCCTCATCCACCAGCCACCGGCCAGGAGATGTCGCGGACAGACGGAGCGTTGCAAACCCCAGCCACGCTGGGATAACAGGGATATTTTTCTTTTTCCCTTTTTTTTTTTTTTAAGGGGGTGCAACCAAAGGCTGTTTGCTGCCTGTGTCCATCTGCGCTGTGCTCGCAGGCGCGATCCTGCGAGTGGGAGCGTGGGGAGGGTCAGGCTTGCGGCTGGCCGAGCCGCTGTCATCGGGGAGCAAAACCAGCTGACCGCCAAGGGCCCGGGGCCAAGGAACGAGACAGACTAGACAGATCAGATTAAATGAATGAGAGACCATAAATAACTTTCACAAAAAAAAAAAAAAAAGTAATAGTAAATAAAAGCAGGCTCTCAAGGTGAAAGTTTTCCCTGTTGCCTTTACATCAAGGGCAGGGAAAGGTCAGGGAGGGAAGGTAGGGCCCCGAGAGCAGGAAATGTCCAGGACAGAGGGTCTTCCAGCTCAAATGGCGAGGGGGGCGGCTTTCCCCACTAATCCCCCGTTTGGCTGTCGGAGCAGCCTGGGGTTACAGCTCTCGCCTGTGCTAAGCTGCGGTGTGACCGCTGCTCCGCTCGCTCCGTCTGGGAAACGGCCAGCGGACCCGCCGTCTCGCCAGGTCCCTGCGGCAGGATCTCCCTCTCGCCCCCATATCACTGCTCCAGCCCTGGGCCACCTCATGACCCTACCGCCACGTCTCTGCGGGCTCTCTCCTCCGCGGGCCGGCTCAGGAAACACCACCTGTGTTTTCCCTCGCTCCTCTCCTCGCTTCACCTCTGCCCCCGGAGCCGGGGCCCTCGGGAAGCTTGCTGGGCGAGCAACCGCTTTTCCAACGCGCAGCTGAAATCCTCCCGCCCGCCCGGCCACCGGTGCGTGCGTCGGGGGAGTCGTCAGGAGAGAGGCCCCGGCAGGAGGAAAACGAAGGGGGCTGTCTGCCGAAAGCAGCTGCAAACTCCTGCAGGATCCCGAGCGCGGCCCAGCGCGGGGTCACTGCCCGCTGGCACCGCGCGGGAGCTCCCAGCTTTGCCCCGGGGGCTGCTGCCAGGAAACTCAGCGTGGAAACTCCTCGCTGGGCATCACAGCCGATCCTTTGACTGGCATCAAGTGTTGCCTTGGCCTGCATAGGTCTAACCCGAAGTCACTGGGAACAGCTCTAGCTCGTGTCCATGCTGTTTGGCCCCAGAACGGCAGGGGATAGCACAGGGACGCGCTGGAGCAGCTGGATGCCCTTTACTCCCCTCCTTGTCTGAATTTATGTCACTGCCCCATTAGTCCCACCAGGGCTCTGGATATTCAAAGTCTTTTGCTGGTGCAGGACCAGCCCGCATTGGCGTTATTCATATCCCTCGTGAATTTATGTGCTCCCCCAAGGCTCATGGGAGCCATACTTTTTTCATACAGCACTTCCACTCAGGAAAGGGGCTGGAGCAGAGCCTCTTGTGTGATGGCAAATCTGCCACCCGGAAGTGGGCAGAGAAAGAAACCTCTCTTCCTTGTGCCTCCCAGCCATATGAAGCCTTGGGAAAATTAGGACTACCAGCCACCTCTGCTTGGTATATTCAAGCTGCCGCAGCCTCTAGCCCATCACTGCTGGGCCAAAGAACTGCCTCTGAGCAATGCAGCACCTACCCCACACAGCACAACCAGCAGTGACATCCACACCCATGTGCCACAGGCTGCCAGCATTGGGTTTTGGTACTGCCAGGCACCCAGCTAGCTCTAACTGGACTCAAAATTGCCCAAGTAATGGCTGAAGCGCTGTTCCTTTAAGAAATCTTCCCATTTCTGCAAATCCCTGCTCCCTTGACCCTTTGGCTATACAATAACTATTTCATCTCTGCTTGAGGAGCGAACTGCTAATTTTGAGTAGCCTGCCAAGCCAGGGAGAGCAGAGATGGACTCAGAAATGCCAGTAGGCATCACTGTGCCACAGATGGGAGAGGTAGGTATCGGTCCCAAGGCTAAACTGCAGCTGCCAGCATGATAAAGATGATAATCTGCTTGCTGATAGTCAGCAAAGCATGAGGAAGCCACTGAGGGATGGTGCGCACATGGTCCGGGGTGCTCTAGGGTGTTTCCTCCAAAGGAGGAGTAGAGAAAAGAGTGGAAATAGCCTAAAATTTGGCCACAAGATGTTAATTACTCTCTCCCAATCTAGCAAGACAAATTTTCCAGTGACCCTGGTCCCCTCTTCTAAAAAACACCTTGAAAACGCTTTGTTTCTCCAGCTTGTCTCATTTACACTCCAGTCTCACTTCCTTCCATCCACCTAAGACATTTTTGGATGAGGCTAAAACTTTCAGGGTTGTGGTGGGTTCTCCTCCCCCTCCCCCCCCAGCCCTTTCAGCCCCAAAGGTGATCTGGGAGAGCTTCCACATACCAACTGCTATGCATACCTGCCAGGTGCTTTCCTCTTCCTCCTTAGAGGGCAGTCTCACCAAACCAGCTCTGAGCAAGGTCCTGCAGACAGGGCCTGCAAGTGGAATGACAGCCCACGGCACATCTGCTACCACTGCCTGCAAACTCTGTCCCACTACAAATTGGTGCCTACTCTGTTATTTTAGACTTAGGTAAAGCCATTTTAGAAAGCGGCCTCCAGCTCACTAACATGAACGTGTTTTTTTGATCCTCTCCCTCTGGCCACACAAGGAGAGGTTTCCCTCCTACACCTTGAGCCCTTCCCGTCTTTCCAGGGCTTCCCCCTCTCACTCCACTCATCAGCTGCTGAGCCTTCCCCACCTGGGACTCTCTATTGCCCAAGACTGCCAAAATCTGTGTGGGACATGGCCGCTGCCATCCCCAGCTCCCTTACAAAGAGAGGAGGAGATCCACGCAGGGCAGCAGAGGAGGCTCCATGATGGATTCGTTGCTCATTCAGCCAACCTCCAGCCTCAGTTTTCTGAGCTCCACTGAACAGTGCTTGTGGCCTCCCTTTACCGGCAGTGCCTTTGCCATGGCAAATGCTGCAGCAAGCGGCAAGTTCCCCTCATTTACACCCCCAGCCCCACGTGCAATTCAGTGGCTGAAGACATTTGGCTCCTGGAGAGGGCTGGGGTCTGTAAAAGTAAAAACAATCACAGGGCAGGTCAGTGCTGATTGGACTGTTCAACGCCACTCTTCATCTCATGTTCCCAGGCCCCGTGTAGGCGGGGAGGAAGGATAGGCTTAAATCAACAAAGTGCCATGCTCCAGGGTAGCACTAGACTTGGTTATAGTTTTCATCTGTCTTGAGGAACACGGTAGGACCTCCTCGTGCTCTAGGACCTGTCTTCCCTCTGCCACTGACTCTGTAGACCAGAGAAGACAGACAGGCCAAAGAGCAGCGCTTGGTCCTAGGAGACAAAATTGGAGGCAGGGAGGAGGGAGGTGGGGGGGGGGAATTTCAGTCTAAGAATGATCAGGCTGAGGAGCACACCCTGCTCTCCCAAATGCAAACCATGCCCTTGGTAATCCCATCCACCTCTCCTCCTCTCTATCAGGCCACCAGCACACACAGCCCCCTTTCTGCTATGGAATGCATTCTCCGAAACTTAATCTCAGTGCAGAGCTCAGGCCAAATCCCCTGACGGATTCAGCCGGGTGACAACCCCCTCCTCCCACCCCACGTTGAAGCTCAGGAACTCTCCCTCGCTTTCCCTCTCCTCCTCCTACCCAGCCCGGCCTAAACATTTCACTTCTGATTAATGTATCAGTGACAAGCCAATAGCTCTTGGCTTTAAAGCAAAGCCAGCCCCTGCTTTGCACAAACATCTTCACTCCTTCATTTTCATAAGGAAGGACGGAGGCCTCCCCGTGCCAGAGCAGGGGGCCAGGAGGCAGCGCTGTCACTGCCGGGGGGCAGCAGTCTCCTCTGTGTGAACTTGCTCTGTCAGAAACTGCGCAGGTCTCAGAGAGGATCAGACTCTCTGCCGCCAAGGAAGGGTGATTCATATGGTGCCTCCCCTTCTCCCAACAGGCATGGGTTGCCCTTTCTCAGATGCATCAAAATATAGCACTTTCTCCAATTTGAGCATAACATCTGGCCAAACCCAGACCCCTGTAAGAGAAGTTCCCCATGCTAAGACACTCCCCGCTATGCACACACATCTCCTTGGTCTGTCACCAATACCAGAGCAGCAGTGAGGAGGACATAAGCTCAGAGGTAGAAGCAAAGTCCCGTGCTCAGAGCTGTGGCTCAAAAGCAAGGTGACTCCTTGCTGTCAAGCCATTGCAACCTAATGTGAAGAGGATAAGCCTCCAGGAAAGGGGAGCATGCCCCACTGGGATCCCAGTGGTTGTAGCAAATACAGCATCCCACCCTTTAAAGAGAAATACCACACTACAAGTTCTTCTAGATACTGTGCTGCCTTGTATCTGTGCTCTGCCAACTTCTGCTCTTGCCTTACCAAACGAGGAGAACACAGGCCTCTGCCTTCACCGGCCTCATGCAGTCAAGCTCCTCCTTAAGCAGGACACCACCTCCCTCAGCTCTTCCTTTCCCGAGCAAGGAACAACCAGAAAGGTCTAATTTGAATTTGGGGCAGCACAGGGACAGCAGGTCCCACCACAGCACAAGCAGGGCAAGGGACTCATGCTTTCTGTGGAACAAGAAGGCAGCAAAAGATAGTAGACATTGATCCCTGGCTGGCAACAGCCCCAAAGCCCAGGCAGCGGTTTCGTGATCAGCACCAGCAGGTACTTGTTGGTAATTAAGAACTCAGCATCTGTATGGGGTAACATAACAGTCAAGGAACCAAATACATACACACAAAGCTCATAGCTGACATTGTTCCTGCTCTTTGTAGGCTTGTGTAAACTCACTGCAGGACAGATCTGTAGCCTGCCATGCAGAAGAACTTCTTAGGTCACGGTCAGACCATAACATAACAGTCAGCCTGCAGTTGAAAATGCTACAAAACGGCCCAAGCCAAGGAAACGCTTCCTTGGTGCCAGCGGGAACAAGTGAGCTTGGAGGAGCCTCTCAAGATGCATGAGCGCAGGCCTGAGCAACACAGTGGACAGCAGAAGACTGAAACTACTCACTAGCTAACGTTACCACTGCGGGAACACTGGCAATGACTCCTTCAGGCACACGAGCGATGCACTGGTATCGTCCCACAGTGCGGTTGTTGAGAGCTGTGATGACGAGTTTCCCTCGCTCGATGTGGATACCCAGCACCTCGTCTGATCCAGCCAGCTCCTTCCCATTCAGCCTCCAGGTAAGGTTCACCCTGGGGGGGTCCACCACACACCCAAGGCTGACTGAACCCCCCAGCTTTTGGACAGTGGAGGCAGGCTGGACAGTGACCTGCAGAGATTCACCTGCACAGAGGGAAAGAAAAGGAAATAAGAAAGCTCCCTTAGTCTCAGCAAAACAAAAGACGGGAAAAATTCTAGTGCTGGTACATTCTGCATTCTCCATTGCCTATACTTGTGCTGTACCCTCCCCTTTGCCCCCCAGGCCCCCCCTAGTGCTTGGAGATGCACATCAGCCCCATTTCTCCTTGGCACCACCACGCTGAGAGGTCCAATTCAACTGTAACCTCTTCTCCTCTCAGAGAGTATTTGAACCTAGGCTGTGGACTGACCTGCTGGAAAGCAGCTCTGCAGAGAAGGACCTGGGGGTCCTGGAGGACAAAGTTGACCATGAGCCAACAATATGCCCTTGTGGCCAAGAAGGCCAATGGTCTCCTGGGGTGCGTTAGGAAGAGCGTTGCCAGCAGGTCGAGGGAGGGCATCCTGCCCCTCTCCTCAGCCCTGGGGAGGCCTCACCTGGAGTACTGTGTCCAATTCTGGGCTCCCCAGTACAAGAGAGACATGGCGCTCCCGGAGAGAGTCCAGCGGAGGGCTACTAAGATGATGAAGGGACTGCAGCATCTTCTCCTATGAGGAAAGGCTGAGAGAGCTGCAACTGTTCAGCCCGGAGAAGAGAAGGCTGAGGGGGAATCTGATCAATGTGTGCAAGTATCTGAAGGGAGGGTGTCGAGAGGGTGGGGCCAGACTCTTCTCAGTGGTGCACAGCGACAGGATGAGAAGCAATGGGCACAAACTGAAACACAGGAAGTTCTGCCTGAACACGAGGAAAAATTTCTTTCCTGTGAGGGTGACTGAGCGCTGGATCAGGTTGCCCAGAGAGGTTGTGGATTCTCCTTCCCTGGAGATATTCAAAAGCCATCTGGACACAGTCCTGGGCAATGTGCTCTAGAGGACCCAGCTTGAGCAGGGAGGTTGGACTAGATGTTCTCCAGAGGTCCCTTCCAACCTCAACCATTCTGTGATTCTTTGGTCGAGGTATTGAGGAAGGAATGAAGCGAGAAATCCACCTGTGCTTGAGGCACGGCTATGCTAACCAATCCAGAGGGAACAGCAGGGTGAGGACACTGGGTGAGCAGACAGGGAGGAGCATTGCCCGCCAAGGAAGGAACTTCGCTGGTGGGGATTCCTCCCACCCCTAGGGGAATTGAGGCAACAGCATTTACTGCACCACTTCCAGAACAGGACTGGACATTGCAGGATGTCCCTTAAGGAGATAGGAAAAGCCAAACCTTTTGAGAAGTGGGATCTGCTGCCTTGAGTTTAATAGCCTTCATTTGCCTCAAGGTAAAACATAAAACAAGATGGAATTAATGAGTAAGAAAGGAAACTCACTCAGTCTGGCAAAGCAGCTAGCGGCAGCGAGGATCAGGCAAGGGATGGGGGACATTGGTCTCTTCCTTCCGTGTGTCATTGCCATCCCATGCAGCGTGTCCTGGAGCAGAGGCAGCCAGGGAAGGGTCCCATAAGCTGCCTCAGAGGATGCAGTGGAGGTGTGGCAGCAGCCTCCTGTGGATGACAAGAGAGATGATGGTATGAGACCCTCAGGCTTCCCTCTGCTTTGCCCTGGCTTCTTTAACAATATCCGTCCCAGGGATTCACCAAGTCTGTGGCCTGAGCAGGCTGCAGATGCTGATATAAGCAGTTCCCCTCCCTGGCCTCTCCCCAAGCACGGCTGTTAGTCTCCCAAGACATTGTATCCTCAGCTCTCAGTATAAATTTACATGTGCATGCATGTGCACGCGCACACCCACGCACGCACACACTCCCTTTCACCATTTCAGATTCAGCAAAGTGAGTGCCTGTACTGTGCCAGTAATCTATATCATGCAATTTTCAGGAGCAAAGCACAAACATTTCCAACAAAATACTACTGGAGATACTTGCTAAGTGTTGCTGCCACTTCTTGGTTGTGTCTACAGAATATACTCTAGCTTAAATACAAAAAAAAAAAAAGTACACGCAAGTACAGCCCTAGAAAACAGAGTTGATCCCACACTTTCACAGTCTGTTCCTGAGACTCTGACCATGTCACTATTGAGCATACCCAGGTTCCAGTTCAGATAGGACTCCTTATGTGATCTAAAAGTTTCTCTACAAGAAATTATTCTGAAGTACAGGACACACCTTTTCAGGAGAAAAGGAATGACCAATTCCACCTGCCCTGGCCTGAAGGTGGATTAAGCTAATTTGGCTTAACACATCTTTATTCTAGATAAAGAGATCCAATGTATGAAAGAATTCAGATTAACTATTTTGCCTGAAATGCACAGCCTATTTTGAATTGCACTTCGCTGCCTAGACAAACCACTAGGTTCCCATTTGAAGGCATCAATAATCTTCAAAAATCTTGAAGCCCAAGGCCACCTATCACAACCCAGATTGCTGTGAAGAACCCCACACCTCAGCAGCCATTCTGGAGAGACTGTCATGAACAAACCCTAAACCGGACAAGCCAGGTAGCGGGGATTAATGAGCTAAGGGGCTACACCCAGAAGATACCATCCAATATGCCTTGGATGCCAGCTGGGATTCACTTTCAACCAAGGTTGAAGGGCTGAGAGCGAGAAGAGGTATCCCCCTATGGAAATTGCAATACAGCTACAGTTTTGTCAGCTCCCTCTAGGAGCCACCCTAAGAAGATGACCTGCAAGTCTTAAAGGTGTTTCAGAATTGCTCCTATGGCATGGCCACACTGGCACTGGAAAAGCCCAAAGACCATACCCACCACAGCAGCCAACTCAAACAGCTGTTGTTTTTCCTGCTCCCTCTGCAGATACAGAGTCAGCTCATTAATCGCAACCACCATCCTCAAGAGCATCTGGATCCTGCAGAGCAGTATTACCTACTTTCACCATGGTCACTGCTCTAGCCATCACTGATTTGAGTGTGCTTGAGTGTGTGTGATTGAGTGTCTCAATCAGAAAGGGGAGACAAATCCCATCAGACATAACCTCTAAAAAAGGAACTCCTGAATTAAGGACTGCCACAGACTCCCTGTCAGATGTTTGATGAGTCATTCAAGGTAAAGCTGACCTACTGCTAGCAAGGAATGCTAGCACTTGTGGAGATCTAACTGGCTACTCTCAAACAACTTCACCTAAGCACTGGCGACACCAAAGGTCCAAAAGCACAGCGCTCGGGGCAACGTCTGTGGCTGGCTGTGCTGAGCTCCACACGGCTACAGCAGGAATCAAGCAAGCTAGTTGGGTACATCTTTGTAAACTGTGCTGTCCCTTTGACAGCGTCACAAGCTGGGCCCTTGCCCCTCCACGCCCAGAGCACTGCTTGGGCAACAAGTCATGGAGGAGACATTAAATTTCAAGATGAGAGGAGGTAGGAAAAGGAAAAGCCACCTTTGAGCTGGAATTTCATGAGGAAAAGATGCCAAATAAACTAACCTGCAGCTGGAGCTCTGCAAACGGCACAAAGAGCATCTTTACATGGTATTTTGAAGGCTTATGTGAGCTCACTCTGCCTGCCTTCCCAGTGGGCTAGATACAAGTCAGCTCTTTCCCGGAAGTCACGTAGCCATGGTTAGCGTGGCTGTGAGCCCAAGCCAGTAAGCCCTGCTGAGAGGCAGGGCAAATTAGGTCACGCTTGCCATGGCTTCCGGCCAGCCAGGAGCACGGACAGAGCTCCCTTCCTTCAGGAATCAGGCTGATGCATACCATGAAGACACCCAGAAAGATTACGTAAACTTACAGTCTACCTAATGTAGTCCACAGCCCTGTTACATGTGGAAACCCTCTGTTGGTAACTACTGGCGCCAAAGCGGTAAGAAGTGACTTCTCTCCCATGATCCTCACCATTCTCTGTATCACACTCTTCCCCAGAGGAGGGGAGAAAGTCTCAACAATTTGCTTTTGAAGAGTTTCCCCCACCAACCAACACATACTGTAGGACTAGATCCTTTAGCTATTAGCTTGCAGAACATCTGTGTTACTAAAGTTCATTTCCCCATGTAAGACAACTACCGGAGCACCCTACCTTAAGCCACAGCCATATCTGGCAAACCACCACTGACCAAAGCAGCAAAAGTGCCTGACTATCCATGCCAGAATACGCACTATCAACACCACTGATGCACCACCAATTAGATTAATCTAGAAAAGACTTTTTTAGGCTTAAAAAATGGGCCTTGTTTGCACCTTACACCATAAGGTGTTCTGGGGATAAAAAGTCTTCCACCAAACTAGAAGAAGAATCTTTTGGGGTTGGATTTAAGTCTTGCTTCCCAGTGCTGGAAGGTTACAGAGTAAAGCTGACTCATTTGCCCTATCTGGATGGGCTTGGCAGAGGCATGGAAAAATGTTGGATGGAGAAGAGAGTTGTTTCTTGGAGCCCATGCTGGGGGAAGGGGTAAGCGAAAAAGTTCCCAATTAGACCTCCCTGCAGTTCTCTGTAATGCAGAACCTCTGGCCAGGAGGGCAAAGGAGCAAAAATGTGTAACGGACCCTTCATGAGCTAGGACCACCCAGGCATGTCGACGCAATGACTAAACTGGCTGTCCCCAGCCCTGTAAAAAGACGAAGAGCAATAGGTGGGAAAAAAAGAGATCAAAAAATTTGGCCAACGCACTAGGCAGATTAAACAGTATTGAATACAGACTGAGGAGAGAAGGTGTGTTGCAACAAGTGTATGGTACCTCCCCAAACCTCCAGGCAGAATATGAGCTCTAAATAGGGACATGTGGCCATTTCTTTCACAGCTGAGTGAAGTACAAAAGTAAATGTCCAGCATAAAAATAATGAGGAAAATGAATGAAAACATCAATTCCAAAAGAACTATTAGGATCCAGGGCCAGATTTCGAAATTCTCAGCTTCCACAATTGAAGCCAGATTTTCAAAAGCATTCAGTTCTTGACACGCTGAGCTCCTCTGAATAGGCAACCAACTTATTTCGATGCCTAAATGGGAACTGACCTCTTTTGAAAATGCTGCCCTTAAGCAGTCTGCAAGTAGTGCAAAGCAAAGAACTTTATTAATCAAGCAGATTTCAATCTGCCAGCGTCCCTGTAAGCAGCCCCAGAGCTGACGGCAGTGGGAAAGGCAGCAGAGGTGTGGAGCGGAGGGCGCCCCAGGCGCTCCGACCGCGCTGCCAGAGCGAGCGCTGCTGGGCAGGCAGCAGTGCCGGGGGCCTCCCGGCTGCTCTGCACCAGGAGCCCGCTCTGCTGCCTTTTCTCCTCAGGGTCGCTCCTCCCAGAAATATCCCTGAGACCATGAGCCTCAACAGCTCCCGCTTAAGTGCTATTCTGGAAAAGAAGGAGTTAAGATCATCACCTGAAGAGCTTCAGCAGGGGAGGGAAAAAAATTATGTTTGGTTTTTTTAATTCTTTCCTGTCAGGTTAAAATAACAATTTCCTGTCAGTGGAGCGAAGGCTCTAAGTCCCCTCCAGACAGCCCAGTAAATCAAAGGAGGGGCCATTAGGAGAACAAAATTAACAAGAGCTTCATCAGATATGGCGGGTGTAAAATCTGTCAGCTCGGTTTCCTGCCGCACACCGACGTCCACATGCGCGCCCGGACGCGGTGTGAAAGAGACGGAGAGGACTGCAAAGGGAGAGGAAGAGGAAAAAAAAAGAAGAGGTGAAGATCTGAAAAGGGAAGAAAGGAGTATGTGTGGGGAGGGGGTGATAAAGCTGGAAAGCAAAAAGAGATCTGAATTAAACACAGGCAGCACGAGAGGTGTCTGCTGATTAGAAACGGAAGGTTTTACTGAGGAAACGCTGCCCACAGCCTCGAGCCCCCTCCTGCTTAACAAGGGCCGGCCATGCAGCCCTTGTTACTGCCACGCTGTCTCTGATTTACAGCGCTCCCAAATAGAAACCAGCCTTTGCCCCTGCTCCGGGGCAGCGGCGCAGCCCAGCGCTGCGGGGAGGCAGGCAGGGCGCAGCGCAGGAGCAGGGAAAAGCAAAGGAAAACCGGGAGGGGAAAGCGCTAAAATCCCCTGAAGTCTGAGGAGAAAGTGCAAGGGCAATGCCAAGTGTTGCCACGCACGAGGACGAGCGGAGGGATGCCTGCACGCTCGCCCCACGCCGCAGCAGGGCCAGGTGCCAGGGCAACCCCGGTCCCACAGAGCCTGCAGGCGAGAGGCACCTTTTCCATGTTACACTCCACCGTTTCTTGGCTTTTAGGTATCAAATCGACTCACGAAAGAGGACTTTACCTGTGTTTGAGGTGAGTGACAGGCTGCAGACCTGAGCTGACCTTAAAAAAAAAAAAAAAACAGAACAACAACAATAAAAAAAACCCAAATCAATCACATCCTCAAGCTGAAAAACACTATCAAGGTGATGCAGCCTAGCAGGTCAGCTGCAACGTCCCTGCACGACTCCTTGGCACGGACGGCACCTGGGAACCGCAGAAGCGAGCTGCTACTGCAGAAACCCACCAAACAGTAACATATCAGAGGCTAAAGTTAACCTCAACCCACCCCAAATCTTACTTTCAGAATTTCGCGCTTTTAGTCACATTGCCTCTTTCTGGCAGGGTCTGGCAAAGGAGGGGTTTGGAGCAGGAGAGACGCTCCCTTTCCCCCACGAAAGCACGGGGACGAGGACGTCCTCGCTGCCCAGGGAGAGCCAGGAGCCTGAGCTGAAACAGGGCAGTGTTGGGAGGGGGCAGAGAGAGGCAGCATCCGACATCGCACTGCCGTATTTAAGTCAAGGGCGTATCAGGTTGTACGTGCAAACAGGGATAAAAGCTTGCCTGGTTTCCTCCTTAACCCTGACAGCTTGTGATTAGGGAGTGCTTTAGCTCAGTGCACACGGCCCTTGATTAGCCCTTGATTAGCGTGGTGTGAGGAGTTTCCTTCCAACTTTTTTTTTTTTTTTTTAAAGTGATTAGGCCAAATAAAGCTTTCTTAAGAATAAGCCAAAAAGGTCCAGGCAGGAGGACTTTATGATTCTTGGCCACTCGTGAGCTCAGTGACCCCACAAAGAAGCCACAACACCGACATCTCAGGGTAAATTCCTGCTTGGGGTTCGGAGGAAATAAAACGTCCGGAGCAAACTTGGCAGGGCATCGCCGCTCTACCGAAGAGGGAGTTTGCCCTGTAAACTACAAATCACGCTTGGGCACTAGGTGACCCGGCGGTTACCTCGGAGTGGATCCCGAGCGCTTGCGTGGCAACCGACGCCTCTCTGGAAAACAAACTCAGCTTGCAAGCAAGACGCCTCTCCCCCCTCGGCAGAGCTACCCACGCAAACCAGACCAGCAAGGACCAAACCGAAACACACAGCCACCTCTGCGCCCTTTCCCCATCCTCCCTCCACGTGAAGCTGCTGCCCCAGGCCTCACCCCCCAGCCCGTGGTACCGTGAGCTTCCCCTCGCCTGCCTGCCTGCCTTTCGCCCCCGACCCTGCAGGCCCGCGGGGAGGGGAGCGCGGCTGCCCGGCCCGAGGCCCCGAAACCTGCCCGTGGCACCCGCTGGCGGGTGGCACTGCCCCGCGGTCCCAGCTCTGCGCCTCCCCCAGGGACACCCCCCCCCCCTTCTTCTTCTTCTTCTTCCAGGGCTACCGGGAGAGGGGTCGCCCGCTAGGGCTGAATTTGCTGGGTTTCTCTGCCCCTCCTGAGAACAGCGCCAGCCCTTGAAAAGACAAAACTCCTTGGCTAAAGCGTAGGGGGAAAAGAAAGAAAACCCACGTCCTTTCTTCAATATAGTGCTTCCCCCATGCCCTAGACACTTAATTTCCCTCCTTCCCCCCCCCCCCCGCCATTCTGAGTAAATTCAATTTGACAACCCTGCTAATTGGATAAACGCTGCTCCCTGCGCTCCTTTAGGGCCACTGGCTTTTCTTTTCTTGTTTTTGGAGGGCGATTGTGGCTGTTCTTTAACATGAATTCCATCTGCTTTATTTCTCCTCTGCCCATTCAAGACCCCTCCTGAATATGGATGAGGGCTGCACCCCTCCCCTTCCACCTCCCCGTGTCCCGTCTCCCTCCCTCCATCCTCCCCTCCGCTCTCTCCCCATCCCTTTCTCCTTTCCCCCCCCCCCACCCCCGCCTCCATCCTCCTCTCTGCCCTCTCCCATTGCCCGGGACAATAACCCCCTCCCCCGCAAAAAAATGCCCCCCTCTCCCACCCCCCGGCCCTTTTTGCTTTAGATAAACACAGGCAGTGTCAAGTGTGAGGAGTAGGGGGGATGGGGGGCGACTGCCAGTCAAGCCCCGGGCCCTCAATGCGGCCCGGAGGCCTACCCTAATCTGCTGCATGCTTGCCATATGGGAGCTGTGTTGCCCCGGGAAACACTAACAGGCAGAACGGAGCTTAATAGAGTCCATATTCATTGTAATGCAGTGAAATGGCTCGAGGGACTATTGCCCCTTGGGTCTGTTTTCATTCTTCTGTTCCCCCTCTTTCTTTTCTCTTCCCCCCCCCCCTTCTTTCCCTCCCCCCCCCATCCTTCTTTTTTTTCTTTCTTCCTTTCAAAAGGACGAAGTCCCTGGAGAGCTCTAATCTGGAGAGGCTGGGGGCTCCGGGAAGGGACACGGGGGTCGGAGCGGGAAGGGGGCAGGGAAAAGGCGAGGTGGTTAGGGAGGCGAAGGAGAGGTGGAGGGCAAGAGGAAAGCAGCCACTAATAAGCATGCAGCGGGCCAGCTGTCAAGATGCTCACAACGCTGCGTGGGGTGCAGAGCGCCAGCCAGCGCTGGCACCGCGGCCGCCGCGGGCTCCTTCCAGGGACGCGCTCTCCTCCCCCGAGCGCCTCCGTCCTCGCCTGCTAAACGCGGCACAAGGGACAAAAAGGGCGCAGATGGAGCGTGCTGCGCAGCCTCTTCAGAAACAAAGTGCACCTCGGAAACAGATGTTGTTGCTGCAACAAGCCCGGAGCTCCTGGCTTCTCCCTGGCTCCTTCCCTAAACCGCACGAGGGGGAAAGGCAGAACCGCACGAGGCGGGAAGGCAGCCCCGGGAGTCGCTGGATCTGCCCCCTGGGCCAAGGGCAGGATGCTTCGGTGGTCAAGAGCCTTATCCAAGATTCAAGCCAACTTCAACCCCAACCTGGGAGAGCTGCCATAGCTTTAGATTAACTTTTCCTCTGCATTCCCTACCCTTTTCTTCCTTGACCCATTTGTAGACTCTTTAGTCTTTTAGCTAACATCCTAATTTAAAAAGCTGGAAACTCCCCAAAAGAGTGAACATCTCCAACATTTACAGAAGCAAGCATCCGGGAATCGGCAAACCTTGCTCAATTCCTAGTTTTGAGACCCTCTGAGATCCCAAGCCAGTGTACACAGGTTTGTACACTGTGTACAAACACTGTGCCCTGCACACCAAAGCTGGTGCTGGGAGAACAGGGCAGCATCACCATGTAAAACCATGGTGTAGCCACATGCTTGCAATCAGTTATCTGATTACAGTATCTGAAGAGTTTTCAGTTTGCCTCATGCTCACGGTACAGCAAGAAGGCCTGACTTATCCGGGGCACAGAAGGGCTTGCCCATCCACACAAATGTGACATGTGTAACAAACACCATCAATCTTAGATGCAGGTGACTTAATGCATTGCATTACTTGCCTATCAAACTCAGGCATCCCATCTCTTGCCAAATGAAAACACTACCCGCTTTATCATTCACACTGCAGTTAAACCCAAAGATCGCTGTCAACGCAGTCAGAGCTGTATGGTGACAGATACTATACAAAACAGAGAGCAAAAGCCTGCCCATGCCCTAGACAGTTTACACAACAGGCTAGGAAGATTACACTCAGTTGAAGACGTTTGATACAAGAGGTAGCAAAATTTACCTATCTACCTCTTCTTCTGCTTGGACAGACGGGGCAAAGGAAGCAGTTCTTGCCTGCTCATGGTTCTCTGGTTTTGCACTCCCTAATTCACTCAGAGGCAGTGTAAGAGACAGGCCTGCGTTTTGTAGCTCTGCAGAGACTCCGGGTAGCACTAGACAGGACAGCCGAGATGTCAAGACAACTTCAGGATGGCGTAGGTAACACCAGAAGCAATTCCCTCTGCCATCCTCAGCCAACAACCACCAACCTCAAGCCAGGAAGGTGGATGGGTAACACTGAACCTCCCTTTTGTTCCTGCCCGCCTGGTCATGGAAAGGAAGAATTAGCGAGAAATAAACAAGCCCTTTAAAAGAAAAGGGAGGCAAAAAAAAAAAAAAAAAATCAGTGTAACCTTAGGTCAAGAAGACTGGAATAAAGTAGAGCATGAACCTGAGCAAAAACTCCTTCACCTAGCTTGGGTTACGAGGCTAGCCAGGGTTTGACACACTGGGACTTGCAGGACAGGCAGCGAGAGCCCTGTGATGCTGCCGGCATGCGGCTGAGCACCATCACTGCTCAACCCCCCAACAACCTGCGCCGAGTGTCAGGTTGTCCCCCTCCCTGTCACTAGCTACAGCAGAGGAGAGCCAGACCAGGACAGGCAGCTCCCACCAGGAGCTGTCATCACAGCCACACAGATGTGCCTGTGGCTAGTTTACATCAGTCAGGGCTCTGCTTTTGTTTTTCCATTCTCGTCCTTTCCAAACAAAAAAACAAAACTTGAAGTCTGAGGCTGAGGCTTTAATTGCCTGCTGGGTTAGGGAGAGGTCAGACAAGAGGCAGGCCCGGCAGAAGCGCGGAAAATAATACAGGGCAAAAGCCCTGTGAGGTATCAAAGGAAAATGTAAAATAAAAGTGGCAGAAAGGAAAAGCCAGGAAAATTAGATAAGAGATGACAGGGTCAGGGGGCCAGGAGAAATGGAGGAGCTGGGAATCTGGCAGCGTTTGGGTAATGCTGCGTTTGTCCTCGACTGCTCTGGGGCAGATCGCTCGCTGTAGCCGAGTGAGGACAGGGCTCACCTGCGGCACGGGAGCCCACGCTCCAGTCCTCGCTCTGCCTTTCCCAAAGCAGGGCTGTGACCTGGGATTGCCACATCCCAGGCAATCTCAATCTCTCCAGCTGGCACTGCTCCACCCTGTTTAAATGTCAGATATTCATCAGATAAGGAAAACCGCTCCTGTTCTCACCAGAAACTCCATCCTGGACTACTGTGAAAGCTTAATTGACAGATGAACTTCCATAACATGCTCTGTTTCCAGTGAAAAGGTATTTTTCCCTGGGGAGAGAGGTGGCACATGCAGCCGGCTGGCCCTCACCCCATCACATGTGGGGAGGTCTCACGCTGCCCTGCCACAGGGCTCCACCACGCTGACCGGGAACAAGTGTTTCGTCACTGATGTGGACACAAGGCTATAAATCCCACAGCCTGCGCTACCTAATATCACCCTGCAGCCTCTTGCTGGCTTAACCACATTGAGCAATTGGCCCTGGGCTGTAGGTGTCTTCGGGAAGGAGGACTACAAATCGTGATAAAGGTGTGACGAGGCGCTGCCCTCAAGAGACTGATCCCTGTTTTATTGCCTCCATCGCATGACACGTCAAGCTTACAACAGGACAGATGAGAAATACTGCAGTATCCATTCATCCTAGTACCTATGGGTGAAATACTCCTCTCTTGGCATATAATATTAACCAGACCACAGAGGAGCAGTACACAGCTGAATACCACTAGCTAACAAAAGCCTAAAACCTGTCAGCTGCTGCCACCTCTGAGCCAGGTTACAGAAGCTCCTGTTCCCAGAGGAGACCACAAAGCAAAGAGACAGCACTGATAGAGGCTTTCAGAAATCACCCCGCTTCTTCATATGCTTCAATATAGGCTAGGGAACCTGCCTTTGAGCTCCAGTTTTTAAACTCTCTGTCTAGGAGCATAGACTTGACCATGTCAATCTAGGAACAGTAGTAGAGTGAAACAGAAGTGTGAAATAAAAATCCAAACCCAGAAAAGCCCAGAGATCCTGCCAATGACAAGCTATTAAGTCTTCCTTGTCTCAATGGGGAAATTTTCCTAATGGAGCAAAGAGACCACTTCGATGGCTTTTTTTTTTTTTGATAGAAAAAAAAATAAAAGGTTTTGAGGCCTCTTTCAGCGTGTATTTGGGGAGCAGAGGCACCTACGACAGTTGCAGAGTTAACAAAAAAAAATTGACGAAATTTATTATAAATCAGACAGTCCCACAGCAGATTATCTCCCAAAAATAAGGCATCTAGAAGCTCAGAACAGAGGGCTTGATCCTGCTGCCTCTAAAATCAATGTGATCTTTGCCATGACTTGAATGGGAGCAGGCTCAGAAATTGCATTAACAAGTGCAAGACTAATTTAACATAGTTAAAAATCAAAATCCAGAAGAGCATACAAAAGAGACAGGACAAAGTACTTACCAGTAACATCAATACAAAGTTTAATCCCCAGATGGCTGGCTTTAGAGACATCCCCATCGGCACCATAAAGAAAAACTGCCTTCCGGTTTGCACTCCTTTCAGCAACAACTTGTTGCTGGGATGCAAATGAGCACAAGCCCATTTTCCTTTTCCTTTGAAGATCATATTTAAAAGATTTGGGTTTTTTAGGTTTGGAATAAATGGGACTTTTTACTCTCCATAGCTGTCACTTAAATGCTTTTCACTAACAATAAGCACTTTTGTTATGAGAGCAGGTCAAAAGCCTCTAGGACTCTCTGCCGGGACAAGTTTCCCCTGGAAGACATGTCACTACAGAAAAAAAAAAGTGGGGGGGGGAGGGACTATGAGGCTGAAGACCAGCAAAATGAAGAGACAGAAATAACTGCCTGCAGAGGATGGTGGTGCCAAATGATAAGGTGCAGTGTGGGGGCAGCCCGCCCAGGCTCAGGGCTAAGGTTTGGACCACGGCCACCTCAGAGCCACTGAGGCTCGCAGCAGCACCGTGGCCAGCGCTGCACTGGCATTTGGATGGGCCGACCTATGCGCCTCACCTGGTGTCACAGTCAGGAGCTGATGCTCTGCCCTGCGCTGCTCAGAAAACCCTCAGGGAACCATCTGGAGGTGAAATACCATGGGATGTCACCAACAGCAGCATCTCAGGGAAATTGAGAGAGCATCACACTCCATGATAAAAAGACAGAAAACACATTGTAATGACACCTTGGTGTTACCCCTGCGTCTGGGAAGCGTGGTTCACCTGCTCTCACCCAAGCCAACAGCTACCAAATGCAGTTGCTTGCAAAGCTGCGGAAAGTGGCCATTCTCTTATTTGCCACTGCCACGACCTCAGTGACAATGCCTGCTGGACAGGAGCACAAGCACGCGCACGCAGACAGACCCGGTCGCAGGCACGAGCAGATTATAGTCAACGACGCTACAGCCTTGCACAGGCTAGTCACCGGCTCTGCGCTCTCCTCCTTGCCCTTTTACACTTGCGTCTGTTTTGAGAGCGAGGAAGGGCGCGAACGCAGAGCCAGAGGCACCTCCCTGCGCTCTTCACACAATAAGCACCAGCAGCAGCTCCAGCTGCAGAGTTTGCTTTCCTTGACACACAGTTTACTTTCCCCATTCCCCTGCATCCCGCCCCTGCCACTTACCCCTCACTCCAAAAAGGCTCTCTCAGACAGGCTTAAGCTTTAAACAAATAAGGGTTTGGAAAGCAGTGGCCTGCTCCTGTTTCTCTCCCCACCGCTCCCGCTCTCCCCCCCACCTCCACCACAGAGCAACAGCGCAATCGGAGCTGGCAAGCGCCGCGCACGCACAGAAAACAAACATGTGGAGCAGAGCCAGCTGTGAAGTTGGGTTTGGCATATGCTCTTTGCAAAAAGCATAAAAGTGCATGGGAGAAGGGAGAAGTGGAGAAGGGAGCGGAATGGAGGGAGCTGGGGGTGCTGCTGCCTCTAGGGAGGAGCATGACTATATTGAAAAGCCCCAGCACACACATGCGAGGGGCTGTACATACGGATACAGATCTTGTGCTCTGCATGGAGGCAGAGGGATGAGACAGGCCTAAAGTAATATTTCCCAAGGTATTTGGCCTCATGCTCTCCCACCCCTTTCCTAGGGAGCTGGACTGTTTTTTGCACACTCCTGCCCTCCCTACCAAGCAAAATTCGCATGTTCTGATGCAACGCGTGGAAAATAAATACACTTTTACCTTCTTGTGCCTGCAACGCTGCCCCCTCAAGCTGAAGCAATTTCTTATATCTTCCTCCCTACACATGCTATGCTCTGGGGGGAGGGAGGAGGAGGTCTACCACACACTGCAGGAAACACCTACCTAACTTCCCTATCCCCTGAGAATTATATATGCGGAGGGCGTGTATTCACCCAAATCCTCATTTTTTTCCTCCCCCCTCTCAACTGTCCCTGTATGAAAAGATAGCAGACAAACTATTCCTCCTCTTGAACCCAAGCATGCAGGAGATGTCAGCTCAGGTATTCCTCTGCTCTCACTGGTACAATCTAGCCATGGGAATGGCATCTGCGGGCTTCAAGAACAGAATTACTATGGCCTTACATCAACACTGGATCCATGCAGGTTTTTCCTCCATCTCTCCCTCCTCCCAGTCATCTCCACATGAAATTGGACAGAAGCCCATGCACTCTGCCTGGTCTGGGGTAGAATCCAGCGATTTTACGTGGTTTATATGTGGTTTCCATCCAAAACCATAAGCCAGCCCAGGCTATCTTGGAAGGTTCCTCAGCTATGTTTGGAGGTGGTAGCAAAACCAGCAGTGTCCTACCTGGTCTTGGGCTTTGTCCAAAACAGGCTAGCAGCTGGACAGATTAATAGTCCAGGCTGACCATTCACACACCTGAAGACACATTTTCACCTACCTCTTTACCATCCATGAAACACAGCAAGAGCTTTCCCTTCTCCAAACCCAGCCTGAACACTTGTGCCTCAGCACCACAACATAACTGACAACAAGAGATAGTATTTAGATATCACCCTTCCTATGAACCATGTTATGGACGCGTGACTGCAGCCAAGGAACGTAACTTACCTTGAAGGAATCTTGCAACTACCTTTTCTTTTTCTTTTTTTCCCCTGGATCAAATGTATTGGGGTGTCAAAAAAGCCATGGACCACCTGAAATAAGGTGTTGCTTGAAACCAGCCAACCAAACAACTCTGGTCTCTTTCCTTTTGGTGGCAAAAACTATGTTTATCACAAGACAAGGAGGAGGCCCAGACTCAATCATGGAGACTATGACTCCACATTTCTGGAATCACTTCTTCATCTGTTGGAAAAAGCATACCTCGGCTGTATCTCAGCTTCCCGGGTTGCAAAAACAGGAATAGCAAACCCCCACTCTACACAAGCAGTAACCAGATGAACATGAGTCAGACAATTTCAGACTCTCAGATGAAAGGTGCTAGACAGGTATGCAGTCTTATTATTTATGCCACTTCCTGGTAGCCCCAGGAGTTCTGGATTACTAAGATAAAGATGTCAGCATCCTGGGCTTACAGCTTCAGTAACTGAATCAAGCAGGGACGGGCAGGCTGACTACAACAAGGAGGGGGGAAACAGAGTTTGCACGACACACAAAATATTGTGGTTAAAGATGACAGCAACCAAGAGATTATTGACAACAGAGAACGGGACAGTTCAGCGGGGTTTGTCAGACTAAACTCTCCATAATCATAGACTCCAGGGAAAGTGTTTGTCAAGCAAACACTGAAACGCCCCACTGCCAAGAACTAAGTAAACAGAAAAGAAGCAGCAACAGAGTCAACGTGGCACCATTTGCTAATGTCTCATGGTCAGCTATCAGAGCCTATCTATGCCCATCCACAGGCATTAACGAAGCCAGGGGTCTGAGCTGTGTTAGGAAGACCCACTGGAAGCTTAGCTGAACAAGCAGCAATTTATGCCTTCAGAATACTTTCATCCAACACAAGATTTGTGTATATGTGGGTATAGCGGGGATTTTCCTGCAGCATATTCATACTAAACTGACAAACTTCAGCAAGTGAAATGGAGCCGAACTCCAGGCTTAAGGGAGTCCTCCACGATAATGAGTGATATCCATCAACTATAGGTATCACATTTCTTTTTCAGTTCAGTTGCACCTAGAAGCTCTGTGGTGGTAATTACTTCGCTTACAAGGAGCCAGAGACCCAGACCAAGCACACCACAGATCTAAGGGCAGGTCCACTGATCCCAGCCATGAAACCACGAGTGCTTGGTGGCACCCAAACTGGCTGGACACAAGCCAGCTGGGTCTGGAGATAGTGCTGCTGCAGTTTACTCCAAGCTGCACCTGACTACGGTGCTCTCTGGTTCAAGCTGGCACGTCAGCACTGCGCTGGACCACGAGGATTCACCAGCTACAGGCAGTGGTACACTAGGTGCTGCGGGGCTGCACAAAGGCCATGGCCACTCTACCTGCTTTTTATTTAGGTTAGCAACAGCCATAGAGCAGAAGGAAAGGGAACCTTAAAAAGCAAAGGAACTTTCTCTTAGACAACAGTCCCCAGCGTTGCAGCAAGGAAGGGAAACGCTCGTCTTCTAGTTCCCACCTAGGTACCTATCTATTGGCCAGCAATTTCCATCTATGGAGCACAAGACTGCTGAAAAGGGCACGTGGATGTCTTAAGGGATCCACAAAAAGTGACCTAAAAAAAAAACAAAACAAACCCCAAACCCCCAAGTTCAGATATGCTGTACCTGAAATTTCCAGCAAGGTCTACTGAGCTCCATAGCAAAGTATTCAAGAATGCACATTGTCCAAAAAAAAAAAAAAAAAAAAAAAAAAAAAAGAGCTAAAACCCATTACACGGACCACAAACATGCATCTTCTGTCCACGTGCCCCTATTGTCCCCCACCTCCTCCCAACAAGCGATACTGAAGCGGTTATTTTCAGTCTTTACATATCAGACCCCTCTTGGCTGACTAGAAAGAGGTGTGCAAGACAGAAGGCATGTTTCAAGGTGAGCACTGGATGCATCACTCCTCTTTTAGTGACTAGTCACCCCATGCACCTGCAGTGATGCTGTGGCAGCCATCCCTTGGCATGTCTGGGGCAGCTGCACTTAGGGCAAGAGGCTAAAACTTCACATGCTGCAGCAGAAGCTGCTGGGGGGAGGAAGGAGTTTATGATCCGCAGCCCAAGGTCACTGACACCTCCTTTGGAGCTGAAGGTTGTGTTTACATTCAGGAGGTTTGCGGGGGAATTAGGAAGGCTGTTTTCCCTCTACTTGAACAAAAGGGATTGTGAGAGTTTGGAGGGCCAGAGAGGCTGCTGGTCTCTGCAAAGACAGGGCTTCCCAGGTTTAGTGGCAGTGAAGAGTGACTCTGCCTGGGTTTATACAAAGGGACGTTATGTATTTTTGTATGCTGCACTGGTTCCCTCTAACATCAGAGCTCTGAGGGGAAGAGGGTGGCCTTCCCAGGAGAATCCCATCCAGGTCAAGGAGGCTGGATCTCCATACCAACAAACAGCCCAGCGCCAGGGATCAAGCTTGTGGGCTTTTCAATTGGGAAAGGGAAGGAGCTCCTCTGGAGTCCTGACACAAGTGCTCCAAGTATTTACAACCTGGAAAACAACTTAATAAGGAGATCTTGTTGCATTAACTTCCCCTTCCTGTTCCCCTCTTGTATCCTCAGCCCTCAGTTTGCTACTATGCGACTGCCCTGGGGCAATTAAATCAGCAACCTACACACCATGCAGTATTTACGGCCCAAGGCAGTCACCAGCACAGCAGAACATGCCTACGTAGGGTCCCCCGCTCCAGGCCCCACAACAATACAATTTTGCAGTGCAAAAGCCTGGCTGGAAACAGAGAGGAGGAGGCAGCGCTGTGACCTCCCAGCACTCCCCAGCACACCCGCCAGCTAGCCAAGCTGTTGGGGAGCCAACCCACAGCAACCCATGCCCCAAAGCGCCAGGGACCGGGGCTCACTGCTGCCCAGGTCCCAGCAGTGGCCCCTTTCACAGGGCTCCCTTGGCAGGAGGTGCGGAAGGAGAAAGTGCTTCCCTAGTGTTTGACACAGCAGGAGGCAAAAGTCTTCTCTGTCCCCTGATGGGGGACGACCAAAGCAAAGCTGAGCCACATCCCAAATCACACCAGGTGTTTCTGGCAGGGCAGGAAAGAGCACAGCAGGCCTGACTCCCTGCGAGGAAAACGTTGACTTATTTTAACCAGCCACCACACCGATTCTGGATCCTTATGGATAAACAAATGCAGATTTCTCATCCGTTCACTATGGTCTCCAGCAACAAGAACCTCAGACAGCCATCAATGTTTAGTCAGAATAGCAGGCTTTTGCTTGGGACCATTCAGGTCACCTGGACCACAAAACACAACACAGCTACATTTTAGGCCTAAGATTCTCCCTGCATGACAGAAGTGGGATGACAAAGGGTTAAGCCTGGGATAACCTCAAAACGCTCTTTGCTTTCCAAAGCGAGACTATCTTGGCAGGGTCCCCATCTGGGAAATGACATCCCTCCCTCCCATCACTTCCCCCTCTTCTCCCCCCGAGCTCAGAACAAAGCATTGCACTGCCCAACATGTTCCTCAACTAGTTTCATCTTGGTCCAAATGCTTGTTGCGTTTTAACTCCTGCCAAAAAGAAATGCATAAAAAAATATATATAAAAACAGGCATGTGTGGGGCAGGGGGAGAGGAAGCTGAGAGAGTAGAGGGAAGTCATTAAAACTGAATCTTGATTAGCTACCAGTGGCAGAGAAAGGAAATAGTGGAGAGAGGAGATTTTTCTCTTGTGATATCTCATGTCATCTTGAAGCTGAAACAGGGGCCAGAGGAGACAAGTCAGTCTCCCCACAAACCCCCATCTAGGGCCAAAACTAACTTGCTCTACCCTTCCGGTCCATGACGTGCCACCCCATCATCATCAGAAGAGACATTTTCCTCAGAACATTTTCCTATCAATCACTACGTACATTTTTCATCACTCTCACAGCTGCAGCTCTCCTAGATGGTAGAAAAGCAGTGCTCCCCCACCCTGCACTGAGCCAGGAACGGGCACAGCTACCCCTGCTGATCGTTCTTGAAGTTGGAAAAGAGCGGGAACGAGCTTCCCCATAGACCAAGAGCAAGTTGGAGGTATTCAGAAGCAGCCCAACATCCCCTCCAACTCCTCTCCACCACCTGGTTCTGTTATTGCAAGGAAAAGTGACATTTGGCATTACATTGGTGCCCCAGGCAGGCACGTAGTCACTGGCCTGCCAGCTAGAGCGGCCATTTTCCAGTCGTTCAATGCAGACGCTGCTCTAGGGCTGGAGCAGTGACAACCACATACGCAGCCTTCCTCATCACCCAAGTTCCTAGTGTCATCCCTCCCTGCCAATCTCCTCCCCGGGCAGGAGAAGACCAAACGCTCTTATTCAATTCTGCTATTCCAAAGGGCCGCACTTCCAGCGTTCTGGGATGGGAGGCGACGCTTCCCTTTCAATGCAGCACCTGTCCTTGCCACAGCACCAGACCACTCTCCCAGCCCTTGTCCACAGAGGGCTGAAGGACACAGCACAGCTGGTCTGCCCGTGCTGGCACTGCTGCCTCCGCTACCGAATAAGAACACTTGGGCACGGTAAAACTACAGGGAATCCTAGAGGAAATTCAGCCTGCAGAGGCTGTTTGTGCATGGTCTATAGATAGGCTGGATGGGCCAAATGAAGAGCCCCAGACTGGCTCTGTCTCCCAAAAGAGACCTCGCCACCCTAAAAAGACAAAAAAAAACAAAAAAGAAAAAAAAAACCCACACCACATTGGCTAAAGCAGCATTTAAAAGCAGAAACTAGTCCAATCCAGAGTGTCTGTCAGTGCTGAACCCATGGACATGCAGAGGATGTTTTTTGTTCCCTCAGTACAAAAGCCCTTGGTTTCCCTCCTCCTCGTTCCAGCATTTCTCTGCTGGTGGTGTCAGAGACAGTTCAAGGCTTCGCAGCAGCACAGACAGAACTGAGCGTTGCTGCTTCGAGAGTGGGCAGCTGGGGTGGCTGCTCTCCCCTTGGGAACCGGGGAGATTTGGGGACGCCTGACAAGCTGGGCAGGCTGAGCCTGTCGCCCCTGGAAGACGGCAGAAGGGTCACTCCCGCAGCACCCCGGCTACCTGCCGCACGCCAGCACTTCTCTCCATGGTTTGGCTTTCCCAGACACAATTTCGGCTCGCAGGCAGCGGGGCCATGTCATTTTGCTTCCCCAGGGTTTGCGTACACTACAGCTGGCACTCTGTGGCATGGCAGAGAGAGGGAGAGATTAACTCCTTTTTTTAAAGTATCTCACTACTATTATGTTTTTAAACACAGCTGGTTGAAAGTTTCTCAGCAAAGCCATAAATAAATAAATACTTAAAGGAAATTTCCTGTGATCGGAAAACTTCACCTATTGGTCTAGCCTTTATCAAATGATGTCTCTCTGGTATACATAAGCTCTACCTGCTTTCGCTTCCTCTCCTATAAGGACCAAATCCATTGAACCATGGAGAGTATTTCAAGATTTCATTGCCTGTGTTGTCTTAGATTTTAACACCCAAGCCCCCTCCTGACCCGTGTGGTAATCCCATACTCATTCTGGTCCTGCTTGCTGACCTTTTGTTTTTCTGATAGGAGGCAATTCCTCTTCCCAAGACCCAAAGATCCAGACCTTGAAAGCTTATCTCCCAGTCCTGCCTGCAGAATACTTCTCTTCCTGCTCCTCAGGAGAGAGAAAACAACACAGCCAACTGGTACGCTGATATTTTTTTCTGCTTTTCCAGATCATGCCATGTCTTATCATCTTTCCTTCCTCCATCATAGCCAGCTTGCTTTAGAAAGTAATGCATTTCTACAGCTGTGGACAGTATTCCAAAAAATCACCATCTGCCATGGTACCCTACATAAAATAATAATTATTACAACAGCACCCACCACCTTCTATTAGCACTCTGTTAAGGAAAGAAAATAGTCACCTATTGGTGAATAAGTTTGATATGGGAGACAGCACTTCTCTTCCAGCCCTCTCTGTCTGCTAGCAGCAGACAAAGTTTGTTTAGCACTGTCTGTACAAGACTTCAGTATTATATAAATAACAAATAATCTCTTGGGCCAGCTGAGAAAGAGGCCCCAAAACATGAAGCTTGGCCCACAGAGCAATGGAAGTGCGTGCCCCAAAAGGATGCCTTTCTACAGTACTTCTCATTTACCCGGGATGGGGCCCATTTAAACCCCCTTCAGCCTTGGAAGAGATGGCTTGGAGCTCCCACCCTCTTCACCCACTCCTGCTAACCCACTCCTTCCAGCCCAAAAAAGGAAACAAATTCATGACCAAATTGCTTCCAATATTTTTTCCAGGCTATTGTTATGTGACTGCATTTGGAAGTAAGGGAGCAAAACAAATACATGACTGTGGTCAGTGTCTGCGCTCGATTAGGGGTGGGGGAGGGGAACCAAAAAAAACCCACAACCCTTGACTTAAATGCTTAGTCACTTTTGGAGAAAACTGTACCCGGTGAAGGGACCAGGAAGACACAGTGACACACCAGAATCACTCCCCAACCACTTGGCCTTGGAGGGCTGATAACAGGAGAAGCAGAACAGAAGAGAATCTGCCATTCATTTATTAAGGTATATTGTTCAGCACAAGAAATCCTTAAAAACCCCAGCAATGATCTAAGCCCAGAAGTCTACTACTTCTCTCTCATAAAGAACTAAGATGCTTTTGTGCTGTGAATTGCTTTACGAATCCAGAAAATTGCTTTACGAATCCAGAACACCTTTGTAATGCAAAAGATGCTTCTGCTTGAGAGGTGCTAGTAAGTATTTCACAGAAAAGCTCAGATCATCCTCTCTGAAGACTCACTCAACAGAAGACTGGGAGAACAAAGAAAGCCTCTGGTACTAACTCAGGTGTCTACTAGGGGAAAAAATAGCCCTTACATTACCTGTCCAGTAAAGGAAAATAAGGGATATTTTATTCTCTTACTTTTTACAGAGACTTCGTTAAGACCTCACTATTAGGCACTCTACAGAAGTACAATAGAAGGACATCCTCTGCCCCAAGGAATTTGTCTCTAATTAGTTGCAGAGATTGGCAACACTTTCTTTGAGAGGAGAAGTCTGTGACAGTCCCAAAGCACCAAATGCCTCTAGAAAAAAAAACTTTCATTATTCAGTGCAAAGTCACCTGTAGACCAGCTAAGTCAGTGCCTACCTGAACACCATCCCCTACAGACTATGTTAAATACTATCACTTGCTACAGATCATACGTGCGCTATTAGAAGTGAAAGGGAACGAGGACATTTTTTTTTTCTTCCCTGTAAAAAAAGGGATCGAGTCAGCTATATAAAGTAAAAACCAATCTCAGAACTATCTATAGGGAAGTTATTGACCATTTCTTAGTATGGAAAATACCATGAACTCTTTCAGGATAAAAACAAACTAACAAACAAAAAAACTGCTCAGTTTTGAGAAAATGCTGTTCCATGATTTCAAATCCAGTTCCGCAGCTGCCACACTCTGCCCTGCGATGGGTAAAACAAACTGTTCTCATATAGCAACATCTACAACATGCTTTAGGACTTAATAGTCTCTCATTAAAGAGATAAGCTATATAAACATAAACCTTAACAATGGGACAAAAAGCAGCTTCCAGAATTCCCTCTACAAGCCTAATAGGGAAACAATGATAATTTCCCTCTGCATTTCTTGCCAGCTGAAGTTTGTCTGTTCCCCCCCCCATTTGCTTGGCTGATAACAAACATCTGCTAGGAGCATCCTTCTTCATGCAAGAGGGGGACAAATCCAGGGCAGCCTCTAGGCCTTTGCACTCCACTAAAGCCTCTGGAGAGTCTCTGCTACTGGCCACTAAAAGCCACAGAGAAACCTCTGCCAGTCATATCTATTGACTACAAAGGTGTTACATGGAAAATGAGTTTTATTTTGCAGCCCTGACATAAAGATAAGACCACCTTTGGAAACAGGATGTGGGGAGCTTCTGGAGGAGGCAATCTCTTGAGGTCTACCCCAGACACGCCTATTTAAGGGTCCTTATTTTGGGTTCTACCTCCCCAGTCCTACCTTACCTATTACCAGATTTTATTTATGTGTTTATTTAGCAGAAAACACTGGAAGGGCAAGGCTTGGAGCTCCTAGGTAAATCTAACTTGCCGTGGCTCTCTTTAACAGCCCACTGTCGGTTTTTGGCCTGTTGCCTAGTCGCCCCTTGCACGCATGGGCGCCCCAGCACACGCCATGACCACGTCCACCCTTCCCCACTGAGGCATTTCTCTGGGCGCCCGTGGGGAGACAGGTCAACACTGAAACTTTTGAGAGTGCAAAATGCTGGCAGGCTGGAAACACTGGCAGAGATTTGAAAACGTTGCACTTGAAACCCAGAGCCCAAATCTGCCAGACTGGGGGCAACAAGTGAAGGAGAGCTGTGGTTTTCCTGCTGCAGGAGGCCTACATTTCTCCAGAGCAACCTCTGGGGAGGCTGCAACCCCGCCTGCAACGGCAGGCAGTAACCCTGCCTGGGCGAGGGCTCCCCAAACCCGATTCAACACGCCTGAGCCGCACACTCGCCTCCGAGTTGAGGAGGGCTGGGAGGACCTCTCCAGCAGCAGGCTGGTGCCTGGGGAGGCCCCTCCAGTGGTTCCTTATCAGCCCTCCCCAAAACAAGTAAGGACAGGGGCATTTGGCATATGGCCCAACAAGCCTTTCTCAACCCCCCGCAACTGCTGTTGCCGCCCAGAGACCTCAGGCAGAGAGGGTAAATTAAAGCCAGAAAATTGGGAAGAGGGGAGGCGTGAGCCCCCAGTGGCAGTCCCTACATCCTTTATGAGGCAGCACGCGCTTGGGGAAGGGACATACATTCGCAGACTCAACTATAATCCAGCTCTCCCTCTCCTTTGTGGAGACTGACAAAAATGCTCCACTGGCAAAGGGAGAGGGATGTGCATGTTGAGAGGGAAAGAGAGATTATTTTCACTAAGTATAGGGCAGGGGGATGCCACAACCCAATTTTTGACAGCTTTCTCATCCCACACTCTAATTCTGCTGGACAAAAACAAAGGCAACAAGCCAACAGCTAAGTTGGTGTGTCTCAGCAGTCTTTCATGCACAGGGAGAAACCTGGGACCAGAGAGTAGAGAAGAAAAAGTTGTAACTGTTGCAGCTGGCTGGCGTCTCCCACCGCTCTTCCACTCCAAAGGCACTTGGGAGAAGCTGGAAGGGCCCAAACACCTCATCTAACATCTCCTCTGTAATTAAATTCTTCAGCTTGCACAGGGCAGACCAAACCCACTCACAAAACTGAGGAGTCCTGCTTCAAATATGCTCCTGCAGAGCAAGGAAAGGAGTCATCTCTTCATCCAACCACAAAGAGCCCTTGGCAACAAAATGCCATTAAAACTACACGTTTCAAAGCATTCCTCTATGCAAACACCCCTCTGACTGCAGTTCAGGCTGTTACTCATCCAGCAGCAGGACACAGCCACGAGCAGCCCTCTTAGCAGACAAGCAGGTGCCGGAGGAGGAAGCCTGTGCAGGCCCCATCCCCGCCCGCTTCCCAAAGCAGCGTTGTCAAGTCAAAGAGCAGAAAGGAGAGGTGGGAGAGCTCACCCAGACGTTGGTGAAGCAACCCTATCTCCCCGAGAGACTGTTCCCAGTTACCTCATCAAGCCGGGCTCTCAGTCCGGCTGTGCTGACAACCTGCTGTTGGTGTCGGCAGCTCCGTCCTGGGCTATATGCACGGGCAGGAGTTGAGTTAGCATTTGTGTACCCCTGCGTGTCCTCAGTGATGCGTTCAACACAGTCTTGAGCTCTCAGAAGAGCAGCTCTTTGTATTCCTACAGCTCCTCATCCTCCTACACCTCTGCACAGTCTAAGGTACTTCTGCACTGACCACGTGGAGGTGAGCAACCCTGTCCTCTTGTGTGTGGGCTACCATGAGAGCCATGGGCCTACCCTTAGCAGCATCTGTAGAGTTCATCCTTGGCCTGCGTAGTAAAAGCTAGCGCCTCCAGGGCGGGAGGAGCACAGTCCCAGATCCCCTGAGAAAGGAGGTACACAATATTTATATAATGAGAACATTTTGCTTGCAGCATGCACATTTATTACACTGGCTCTCTGCTCTCCCAGCTATCTTTCAAAGCATGATGCCACAACTTGAAGACCAGCTGAGAGGAAAGAATTAAAGCCATAACTGCCTCCTCTCCTTCCCACTCAGCCATGCGCTCTTGCTCTCCGCTTACCATTCCCCAGAACCCCAGCAGACCTCTTTTTCACTTGCCTTCTGAAGACAGACACGAGTTTCAATCCTATGAGACAGCGGTTTGTCCTAGCTGCAAGGCATGCCGCACTATGAACAATGTCTGCAGGGCCAAGTGCCCCCATTCAGGCAACTATTTTCTGTATCTTTGGAGATACCACCACTCTTTACTGACTGATGTGAGCTGAGAGCTAACGAAGATGAGACTCTGCAATGGACAACTCTAAGCTAGAGAGCTTCAAGGCAGAGCAGCCTTAGGCGAAATCCATTGGCTTTGACCTCCTCTTCTGAGGAGCAGGCCCAGATGGAGGATAGAGCATGGGGCTCCCTATCAGACAACATGGGGTCTGCACTAAGCACTAACCCTGACCTGCTGAGTGACCCCCCGCAAGGCACATGCATCCTTCTTCATGCTTTGCTTTTATCTCCTATCCTCTGTTTGTCTTACTGTTTTGAATAAGGATATATGAACTCTTTTCCACTACAGATTAGCACAGTGTCTAACATAGCAGGGTCCTAGTCTTGGTTCAAACTTCTGGACACTACTGTAATATAAATAATAATTTAGGTTTTGGAGTATGGTGATGGGGGGAGATGGGGTGGCAGGTCTTTCTCAAGGCCTTCATCTTGAGAATCAATGTCAAGATAAGGAGAGATCTGTTAAATGCCTCAACTCTGCAAAAAGTGGGTTATGCTCACATTTTTTGGCTGCTAATATTTTTACTTGTTTGCTTGGTCACTAGTTTGGGAGAAGTTTTTAAAGGTGGTTCTTTGAAGTGCCTCAGAGGTTAGTGATGTCCAAAGTCATCCCAGGGGACACAGATTTTCGGGCAGAGTACATGTTAGACAGTCAGACGTCAATGATAAACACAACTTACTACTTTGCTCTAGATGTTGTTCTATCTGTGCTTCAATTTTCCCTCCTTCCCAAATCAGCAGTACAGGAAATTGTGATGAGAACCTGACAACTGCACATCTAGTGAGCCTGTTCCTGCCTAACTTATTACATTATGTTAATAGTTGACACGTGCTCTCAGAAAAGACAACAGACTTCATTACGCAATCAGCAGATTTGTACTGCATATTTGCACACCAGGCAAGTACAGCTTACTCTAATAGCCTAGTGCTGATGCTAAAAGATGCTGGGTTGGCTTGTCTTCAGCGTGTGAATAGCCATAGCAATGTAAACCATGCTGCTCTTCCCTTACATTTCCCCAAATTGGCTACTTGCCTCTCTGCCGAGAGGAAAGTAGGGTCAGCAAAGACACACCTGGGCTCCAGCTCCACATGTTGGTACTGACCTCTCTTCCTCAGCAGACCTCACTGAGTAAACGGGCTGCACAGTCACCGAGCATAGCTGATCGTGATCCTGAGAACTCCTCCCTCTCTACTGGCATGCCAGTGATTGTTGACAGGGCCTGGAGCTTGGCATATCAAGATCTTAAACTACCATCACCAGAGCTCAGGTTGCCTGAACTGCAAGGTCCTTAAAAGCAAGTAGCCCTCGTGCCGCTTTGCACACTTTATCTTCACAGTTATGGAGGAGCTCAGGCATGAGTCGGTACACAACAAGGAGCTCTGCTCCTCACCTGCTGGGAAGCAAAAGGACTTTATCCCTTCAGGCCAGCCTCAGCCACCTGAACAGCAACACCGGAGTGATGAAACGGAGATGACGGACAGATCCTGAGCAGTCTCCACTCCTCTCTGAGGTGTGCTTGGTGCTCCAGTTTCTCACAGCCCTGTCTCACCCTACAAGCATCCAACTCCACAGATGGCTGACAGCTACAAGCTGGAAGCCCTGCTTGGAAAGCTGAGGGGTAGGGAAGTTCCCACATTGACTCAAAGGCTGGTAGTTATCAAACCTTCCTCCTGCAAGGGTCCCACTGCTGGGGTCCAGAGGGAGATGGCCACAAGATGCTCCTCGCTGGATTCACTTCCCCCTACAGCTGGGGATTTGGGCTATCACACTCCCCTTCTGCCAGGATAGCTCTGGCTTAGGAGCTATACTTCAACTCCTTGCAAAGCCGAGACATGCCTGATAGACTTTTTATTTCAGAGGCGGCTATTTCCATGCAGAAATCGTGGTTAGGACTAGTTTTGGCAGCTGCTACACTGCTGACAGTGGGACAGTCCCACAGATCTACTGAGAGTGACCTCCTACTTAAAAGGAAGGGGAGAGCAGGCTGGTCCGTCCAGAACACCCAAGAGACTTCAACACACAAGTCTATTCACTCTCTACCATCTCATTAAAAAGTCACCCCAAGTGCTTTCGAAAAAATCCCACCCAGCACATTTTTGAAGGCACCCGTTGATGCTAGGACTCAAACCCACACCTTCGATCTGATGCGGCTGGAGTTTGTTGAACAAGCAGCTTTCTTAAAAGAAAAGAAAAATCACATTCCAATCACTTTAGACTCAGGGGGCCTAAAGGAATCACTCATTGACAGTGGTAGGCTTAAAAGAAGTCAGGCCAACTAGTCCTTTTTACCACCCACAGCTAAGCAACGTGCAACCAAGCACTACCTTCCTGCCCCAGAAGGGACTGCCATCCAGCGGAGGGCTGGAGCGAGGAGAACGCTGTACGCGTCAGCTGCAGCTCAGAGATCAATTTGGGACAGAAGGCACTAGATGAAGTAAATTATTATTTGGCATCCAGAATATTATTGGCTTCCAAATAATTGTCTATTTGTGTGCATGCATGCACAAGAATTCTCGTTCCATGGTCTCTGCCAGCATATTCCCAGTGCTGTGACTCTCGGGGGACAAGGCCCATACTTGTATTCAATCTCACCTTTGGATCTCAGACACTAAGGTTTCAGATTTTGTTTTAAAAAACATTTTCTCTGGCAACTGGGCTGTTAATGGATTTGATGTTTTTGCTCTTGCCTCCTACCTACCTTTAAAAGCTTGGCACCAGAGGGCTTCTTTGAAGATAAGGCCAAATTTGCAATTTAACGGGAGGAACTTCATAAAGCTAGACATGAAGTGATGGAAAGGAGGAGGAAAAAAAAAACCCAGGAGCCACTTTGCTTGTTGAGATATACAGTGTACAGTACATAAGATTACAATGGCCTCTCTGTACCACCGCTGGCTGGAGCCATAAATCCGCTGCAGCTGCAGTGCTACTACCTACGCTAGACTCCCCAAGGGCCACGCTCAGAGAACAGCTCCTCTACCGCTGAACACCCAGCTTATCCTCCAAATCAAAAACATCACACAACCCTTACAGAGCCTGCATCCACCCAGGACACATGGCTGGATGCCCCTAAAGGGAACCGCGGGGGTCTCCCGTCAAGCTGCCAATGTCCCAAGAGGCTCTCCACTGAAATGAGCAGTGGTCCTTATCCGAGAGGTTTTCTTGGCAGCCAGCAAACCCACGGTCTCTCGCAATCTCCAACAGACCTATCCCCAACACCACAAGGAGGCAGGGAAGTGCCACTGATAGGTTTTGCAGGTGGAGAGCTGAGGCAAAAGAGCAACTTGCCCTGACTTGGGAGGGAAATCTGCAGCGTAGAGGAGAATTAAACCTTGCTCTCCTCACATCCCAAGCTGGCATCCTAAAACTCTGGCCGTCACTGAGTGAGGTAGTTGCTCTGCCTTAAGGAAAAAAAGTAGCAGGATATATTACAGTGATGTTATCTGAGGAAGCTGCGCTTTGCATATAGATGTTATACTCCAGGCCAGTGCTATCCATATTCGAGGTTTATTTCTCAGAGACCGTCTCAGTAACTTTATACCAGCACAAGTTTTCTTGACCATACTAAGCCCAGCATATTGATTCACAGGGCTCTGCCCAACCTGTTCTTCTGTTAATGTTAGGAAAAAAATTAAAAGCAACCTTGGGCTAATATTTGAAAGCTGGCAGCACAGTTCTGACAGGGAGATTCATGCCCTTTCCCTCTCCACTCTCATGATTAAAATAACAGGAGAAGGGCCTGATACACAGTCGTTAGACACACAGCTTGTTTAGACTCGCTGACCTTGCAGCCAGTGAATACAGCCTAGCGTTTGGCAGGACCCTGGGACTCTGGCTCTGTGTAGGAGCACGACTTGCTGGCTAATCTCCATGCCAGACTGGACCTCGGAGTGCCAAAATGGAATTGCCAACACGGCATTTGGGGTAACTTACTGCCTACGCTGGGCACAGAAGTTCAAGAGGAAAGGAGACTGGTTTCCAAGCCACAATCCGGTTTTACAGACACATGCACAGAGACACCGCAGCCCAGATCCTGTGTGATCTTGACAACAGCATATTTTCATAGGGGCAAAACACTGTTGTGTGGTTTGGACTTAGCCCAACAAGGCCTTGTCCCACTGCACCATCGCAGGATGCAGTCACAATCGTTGCATCTAGCAGGAGCTCGGGGACGGATTTCGGCCACAGGGCAGCAGCCTCCCCAAAGTAGCTGAGCAGAAAGCGAGGGTAAAGTTTGGCTCTCACCTCTGTGCTGGCACGCTGCCTATGAAAAAGGCGAAGAAGCTCAAGCACGTCCCACACGCTCCCTGAAGCACATTTTCCTCCATCGATCCCACCAGAGCCAAAATAAATTGGCACTGCCTCTTACTCAAGCACTGCTATAACACACAACAACAGCCCTGAGAGCCCCTCTCAGCAACTGTGGCTCCATTGTGCCAGGTGCTGTGCTAACAACTCCATCAGGCACAGCTGAGCCTCTGATCCCATTAGTCCTTTCGCTGGGAAAAAAAGAGACCATTTTAATAAAAGGAGCATGCAAGATCCTCAGGGCAGGGATCTGTTGTTCCTTATTTATGTGTAAAATGCCGCACGGCCTGCGGCGACTTCAGAACTGCACAAGCATTGAATGTTTTTCCCTTGCAACGAATAGCTTTCTAAGCTTTTCAGCCGATTTGCTTCCACTGCATTCATACTCCTTTTGTGTTAGCTTTCCATGAACGGTCATACAGCTGGGTTGCAGAAGCCCAAGTTTCTATGAAAAGTAGATTTTAAAAACTCTTATGTGCAAATATGCATACAAAGCAAATTTTAAAAGCTTCCCATCCTGCAAGCATTCCCTCCAGAAAACCAGCTTTAAGCATTATGTTCAGCCAAGGAAGCAACAGAAACAATGTTGTATGATTCGGGGCCAAGAAGATCTAAATCAAATATCAGGAAGTAGAAAAGATGTTTGTGATACATTTTGTTGAATAATTACTCAAAATCCATACAGAAAAATGGGAGATTATATTCAGCAGCATTCTACCTAAGGACCTGAAATTCACTGAATACGTTATTCTCTCTAAATTATTCTCGTGGCCTAGGAACTGGAATATGTAACAACCCTTTAAACTGAGACTGACCACAGGAACACCAAAATACACAACAGCAGGTTTTTCCCTCAGGATGTTTTTAGTCTAACCAGAAACAGGAAGTCTCCAAAGATTTTGCAAGAGAGCTTTTTTCCTTGTGGGATATCCCATCCCAACAGTACTCCTCACAGTGCAAAGTTTTTAGCCTCGGAGTTAATGATTTAAACCAAGAGATTTGCAATCCCTGATCTATAATAGGCCAGCCGTAATACATCAAATCTTCTTCACACATTAAAGAAGTCCAAGGGAAATTTGCCTCCTCTGAGGCACTAAGTGTCAGGCATGAATATGACCAATCTATCATTATGTACTACCAAAGAATCTTTGTTAACCCAGAGTTACAATGGCCTACTGCTGCTTAATTTCTTGTGGGTTGAGTGACTAAACTGAGACTGAGACTAAAGCCTGAAAACCCAGAAGGACAGAATTAATCTGAAGCCAGCTGGAACATGTGCGTGCCCAACCTTAATTTTGCCGCACTGGATATGGCACCAGTCGTTGGAAATGCAAGATACTTTCAAGGCGCCACATCACACCTCCTGCACCAGGGCCAAAAATGCCAACCTCTGGTGCAGGTCGCAGGCCGTTAGCTTCGCTGTCACCTCCACTGGCCACCACTCCAAAGGGCCAGGGCCACAGCAGACGATGGCAAAGTTTGTCTCAAGTGTCTTCTTTCCTCCTTGCCTTCCTGGGACAATGCTCCTGTCAGGTGTGCAGTTCCTGAGCTGTAATTATGGCTGGAGTAAAAAGAGCAGCGAAACCCAGCCTTACCCCTCTCAGCTCGCCTGGCGTTGCGCTGTGACATGCCATGAACAGCTCGGCGAGGCTCGGGCCCTGGCACCTCTGGTGGAGCCACCGACGCAAACCTGCTCCTGGGGTGCCCAAGACTGTCAGTGTCATTGAAACCCACCTCTCTCTCTAAGCTGTAACATCAAAGGAAAAGGGCATGTTTTTTAAGGCAGAGAGAGGCCTCCCCAGCCCCTCTGACAGCACAGGAGAGGCCCAGCAGGGCCCAGCAGGTCCTCTCCTTCATGCCTGAGCTCTAGTCTGAGAGAAACAAGGGTCCGTGCCTGTCAGCTTGGAAGAGTCGATGCGGACAGCAATATTTGCCACTCCACAATTTTTACCTCATCTGTGCTGCATATTAGCCTGGTTCTCTAGATGGGGAAACTGAGGCACCAGATTGTGAGGGAACTTGCTTAAGCTCACACTGGGCATGTGCACCAGCTGAGATTACTGCACAGATACCTTGACATCCAAACGTGTGCTTTCTTCCCCTATCACTGATCTTCCCTCCTAGAGCCAGTGCAGAAGAAGTAATAGGGTTTTTTTTGCTCTGCATGGTATCAAACTATCTGGCTTCTGTAGTCCTGAGGGCAAGTGATTCAGGACGAGGCCAGGAAGCACTGGTAGGTAGATGTGTTGGTACTTTAGTCAGTTGTGATCATTCAGTAACACAGAGAGACAAACTACAAAAACCAGGTCTGCCCTAAAATGATTAGATTTCTTAATTCAGGAAAAGAAGTTTCCTCTCTGTTTCACTTGGGAGGATGGGGATAAAGTAGGATGCTCACTTCACAACCTCAGCTGCAATGCTCGTTGCGTGGCAGGAGACTCCAGACGGCTCCTAAAGGCCCAACTCTGCCACTCCTGGTCAGGTGGAAGGAGCTGTATCAGCAGCCTGAAAACACAGTGAAGCTGGAAGTTCAGTATCGAAGGGCTTGGAGAGATCAGTCTGCTGTCAGTTTTGAGGATAGCACAGAATTTGAAGAAGTGAGGGGGACCGGGCAACAATTCCTCTGTCCTTCGAAGGAGCAAAACTCCAAAGTAAAAGCCAAGAGTCTCACACCCAAAGGGCTAGAAAGACCTCTGCAAATACCAAGCACTGTATTTCACTTTGCAATGTTTATAGAGAGCTCTCACTCTGTGCTTACTGGGGATATCATGCCAGTACCAGATACAGAAAAGCTGTGTTTTGCAGACCTTAGGGAAATGGAGCATCCATAAGACTTACATTTGAGGTAGCAGCACATACAGTCCCCTGTAAAATTTCCTCTTTGCTCCAAGTAGAGAAGAAAGGTGTGTGGATTCAGCTACTTGTACTGGGAGATCTCTCAAAGAAAGAAAGATCTCATCGGTGTGTACATGTACGGGAGAGAAAGGGAGAGAAAAGCGAACCTGCTTTTCAAATCTGTGTAGGACTCACGTGTCCTTCAGATGAACCTGCCTCATCCTCCCCAGCTGGAACTACATCAGCAGGGAGGACCCCTCCATACCTGACTTCCCTCCTAACAGCAAACACTTACTGGGATCTTGTCTGTGTTGTACATGTACGATTAATCCCTTTAACTGTGGACAGAGTGGAGGGATAAAAAAAGTACATAGAGCAAAACTCTATTTCTCATCAGAGAATATCATCCACCTAGCAGGGAGCTCACAGCTCTCCCTAACTGTCCTGTTCCAAGATGACTCCTACTACCGAGGAAAGTTATTTCACCTTCATTTCTCTAGGTCACTTAAACAGAACACATCTTCATTGCAAACCTTTGAAATGTTTCTGCTGAAATCCTTCCCGGAGCCATAAACCTTGATATCCAAACCATTAGAAAAAAAGGTGCATGTGTGTGTATCACATATATTATATATATGCACATGTATATATAAGAACCCTCCTCTATACCCAGACATATTAAGGCAGTTCCAAAAGAAAAGAAAGCTAAGACAAAATCCTACTCACAAACGCCCACATTCTTTTAATATTTTCCATGACAGTTTTTTAGCCCATGGGAAAAGAAACTTTAATGGCTGGTTGTGAATGAACCACAAAAAGACACTGTGGCAGCAACGTGAAAAATAAGAGCGTTGGACACCAAGAAAATCAACCAATTTAAGAGATGCCTGGGATTACGCGCGCGCACACACTGTGTGTGTGGAATCCTGTTATCCCACTCACATAATGCTGCGGCGAGGTCAAGAGAGTTCTTTAAAACAAACAAGAGCAAAAAAAAACCCTTTAATAGACCTGAACTGCCTTTCCCACAACGTCAGTGAAATAAATACCTGGGGAACTAGAATCTGTTGAGGCAGCGCTCAGAAATACAAGATTTGCATTAAGTAACTTTTGCCAGACGTGGATATCAGTAAAAATCTAACATTATTTTTCAGTGCAATTATCAACATCTTCAGAGCATTTCAAAAGGCTTCATCTGGACTCAGCTACAGATTCTGCACCCCATTCTGTCCCCCAGCACATTGTCTATTTACAGGCACCACCAAGAGGACCTGCCAAAGTTAGAGCCCAAACAGCGAGGCGCACATGCATAAATCCTACGGCATCCCACTGCAGAGCAGAAAAGTTACTTCCCCCAACCCAACTAACTCATTGCCTTGCACCGGGGCTAAAAACCTCCAACTGTGCAAGAAGAGGACAGAAATTTTGCTCCCGCATTACCCACCCAGCGCTTTCTTTGCAGCAGCACCAGCCCCTTCGACACAGCACAAACCGAAATGCCTCTGCACTTGCGGGAGCCGAGTCCTGCCTGCAAACTCCCATCAGTTTTTGACAAGAGTTGGGGCAACAGAAGACGAATGTTTCTTAGGCTGCTTTTCCCTCTGCCTCTCTCCGCCGCTCGGTCCCTCCTCGCCCAGCCGGTGGCGAGCAGGACGGGGACACTTTGCCGACCAAACTTTTGGGGAAGATTTCGGCAAGCACCGGAGCCCGGCAGTGTGTGCACACACAGGGGCCTCCATTAACGCTGCCTAACCCAGGAGGAAGAGCTGGAAAGAAATAGCCGAGTTCCCCCAAATCCCACCTGCCCGATGCAAAACAAATCACACCCTGGAAGGGCTCAGCCGGGGTTTACTCTGCTCTTGTCACTTCTCTTGCGTCCAGCACGTAGACTCACACGCCGAGCCTCTTCCCAGCATCCCGAAAGCAACTTCCCAAACTTCGGCACAAAGATTTGCCGCTGCAGGCAGGAGCCGACGGAGCGGAGGAAAGTCCTGAACCCCAACACCCGCCGCGACTTTCCTCCCCGGCCGGCTCTCAGGCCAGCTTTCCCCCCCCCGCGGCATCCCCTCTCCCCGGCGGTGCCACTCACCCGGGTCTCTGATGGAGCAGGACGGAGCGACACAAAGATGCACGAAACGCAGAGAAGCAACAAAGAGGCTTAACTCCGGGAGCTGGGCACTTCCAGGCCGGATCTGCAGGGAATTCAGCACACACACACACAGAGATAGAGAGAAAAAGGGGGGGGGGGGGGTTGGGGGGAGAGAGAGAGAAAGAAAGAAAGAAAGGGCAAAGTCTGTTTTGGGGGGGAAGGGGATGGGGAAGGTGGGGGCCCTTGGTTTGGGGGGCCGGTGGTGTTTGTCTGCGAGCTGTTTGCAGGGGTGTAAGGCGGACTGCCGAGCTCAGGAGCGGAGGGGAGCGCGGCGGCCGGAGGAGGAGGAGGAGGAAAGCGGCACGGGGATGCGGGAAGCCCGACCCTCCATACGGGAGATGGTTTTTTGGACGACTGCACTCCCAAACAATTCCCGTCTTTTGCGCCTCCTGCCCCTGAGCCTCTCCCTCCTCCCCTCCCCCGAGGAGGAGGAGCCACGGCAGGGAGAAAACACAAAATAACCCCCCCAAAAAGGGAGGCAACAACAGTCCTCTACCCCCCACCCCCGCCCCAGTAACAACCCCGATGAGCATCAGATGGCGGGTGCCTACCCCAAAAAGCAGGGCCCGCGACCCCCGCGGGGGCCCGGCCGCCCGCCTTCCCTCCCGCCGCGATGCCCCGGCCAAGCGGAAGCGGCCAAGTCGGGCTGAAAAGTTTGGCCGGGGCGCTGGGGCGCCAACACGGCCGGGGGCGGCCTGCGGCCAGGGGCCGGGGGGCGGCTTTGGGCCGCTGGCGCCCGCCGGGGCCGCGGGGGCATGTCCGGGCAGAGCCCCCCGCCGCCGTCACCTCGCCGCCCCCGCGGCCTGCCTCGGCGAGAGGGGGGCGAGCGAGGGGCCGGCGGTGGCCTCCCACCCCCGCCACCCGCCGCCCTTGGCCGCAGGAGCCCCCAGGTTTCGGGCGGGTAGCTGGAAATCTTTTCTGTGGGTCTTTTAAGGCACCGCTGGGGACCTGTTGAAAGGGCCCGAGCCCGGCGACGAGTCTGCCTCGCCGAGGAGCCCGTCGGCTACGCTGGCTGGCAGCGGTTGTTTAGGGAAAGGGTCGAAATGCGGGTGTCGCTTACAGCGGTCCACCCCGCTTTGCGGCAGCCGGCAGCTTAGGACCCCCCCCGAGCTGATGGCGCTGTGAGCGGAAATCGTTTTATTAATAAACGCTGCTGGAGCGTTTGGCGACCTTAGAAGGAGGCAACGTTTTTCCCATGAACTCGGCAAGTTTATTAGTGAGAGGGTATTATCACAAATAGGTCACAACGTACCTGGATCTGGCGCTTCACAAACAGGGTGGCTTCTCCAGCCATTCCCCCGTCTTTCTGCTAAACTCACCAACCAAGAGCCTCGCAGGGCCTTTACCGTACGTTTACCACCGTGTGTTACACGGGGGATCTGCAGGAAAATTAGGGTCCCCATGCAGGCTCTGGTGCGCTTGGAGTGTCATCGCTGCATGCCTCAGTTTCCCCGGTTGTAACACTGCAGGTCAAACCTCCGCTTAGCTGCCTCGCAGACATGATCAATGATGTTTGTGGAGGGATCTGAGACGCTGTATCTGGCTGGCATCACCCACAGGCTCCTTCCCTCCAGAAGAGGATCCCCATCCCATTTGTGCTGTTGCGGGACCCAAGACAGGCCATCTGGAGCAGGATGCCAAGAGGTGTTCAAGGAAAAAGTAGGCAGGGAAGGAAGAGAAAGGACTACGTAAGAGGCAAAACTTTGCACAGATCCAAGTGAAATAAGATGAGCCCAGCTGCTTACTTCAGTAAACAGTTTTTCCCCTGAAGTGCTGGGGCTAATATTTCGCTAAATGAAGACAGTCCCTTCCCATGGAGGTGGAGGAGTTTTTGTACGTCGGATTTTAGCTAGCTGGTTTCAAGGAGGCTGCCTGACTCCTCCACCTGACCTGTAAGAAGTACAGCTTCTCTGAAGGTGACGTGGGGAAAACCATGACAAGGAGGAAGAGACTGTGCCTAGCGGGGGACTCAGCAGCTGCAGCTCTCACTTCTGCAGGAAGAGCATGTGCACAGAGACTCCCAGGGAGAGACTGGCCCAAGCACAAAGCCACGCGGTGGGGGAGACGGAGGTGGGATGTGCCTGGTCCCATGCCTGGCCTGGGGCTAAGGCCCTTCTTCCGTCCCGCACGGGAAAGGGGGCCGTGGCGTTGCTGAGCAGGCCGTGAGACAGTCATCCCTCTCTCCAAGTGAAGGAGCCCCTCCTAGGAGCTTCACACGAGCTCTCCCGATTCCCACGTGAAATTGCCTTTTCTCTGGGTCGGGCAATTAAGATTCAGAAATGCTCTGCTTCCCCAGAGCTTGCCATTGCCAGCCACTCCTTCTTGTAGGAGTAATGGGTCAGGACGCAAAGAGTCTATGGCAAATGTGAAAGTCTTGGCGACAAGAGGGTGTCGTATGATCAGCAAATCATGGTGGGAGGGAAGGCGCAAAGACCTCTCTTTCACTTAATGACATCGCCGCTGCAGAGCAGGAGTACTCCCTCTCCACGGTGTTCGCAGAGCATCTCTCCATACGTCTCTCCCCCGTGCTAGGTTTCCCATCTTCTCCAGATCTACCCCCATGTGCTCCTGGCATTGTTTGGCTCCTCTTTTCTCGCAACCACCCCCCGGCAGGTGCTTGTGCTCAGGGAAAATGTTTCACACACAACTTTTCAAGAAAAGCGAAGACACCAATCTGGAATGAAACCAACCCAGCTCCTGCTTACTGCCTCCCCGCACCCCAAAGATGAATACGTGCCCAGCAACATACAGGCTAGTAAATTTACCCAGAGTTGTAGGGGGATCATCCATCCTTTGAGGCCTTTCTATCAAGACTACCTTGGATAATTTGCCATCCCTGAAAGAAAAGATCAGAACGGGATTGTAAAGAGAAACAGGGACAGGTTTCTCACACCTTTACCATGCACAGAGCATAGACGATAAGCGAGGTTTACAGTTTCTGCATCTGAAGTCCTTCAGTTGGAGAAGGTGGTGAAACAGTTACGGTTTGTCCTTGTGTCATCATTAGGTTTCAGAGTTATTCCTGCTGACTTTCACTATAGGAGGAACCTATGCTCTTGGCTTACCCATTTCTCATATACAAATATGGTTTCAAGGATTTGGGGCTTTGTGCCTGGTTTTAGGTTTCTTGTTTCTTTGTTTTACAATAGGTGTACTGAAAATGTCAAAACTGATTTTTCTGAAGGGTTTCTGGAGTTCCTAGGAAATATATATTGATGGCCCTTAAGCTTACATTTGAACGGGTAGGCTTATCAAGTTGAACACAAACTTCCTTCCTCCACAATGTTAACTTTGCTGTCTAATTATCATTTAAAGAACTGTTTCCCAAGTTCCAAGATTTTCTTTTCATTGCTCAGTAACACAGTTTTGAGGTGCTAAATCCATATGTAGACACCTCACTAAGTGGCTTAATTTTTACAAGTGCTGAGACCTCTAGCACCTGCCTAGTCTGAAAAACAGTGGTTTCCTAATTTAGAGCAGTCGTAAACTGTCCTAAATTAAAACAGGAATTGAATTAGCCCTGGCTAGTTTTAGGGCTGGAGAGGTGGGAAGAAAGAGGGGAGGGAGAACTAGAGCTACCTTGTGCAAAGACCTGCCCCAGGGTTTGTTGAATACTAGGGAAAAAGGGGTCAGATTCATAACGCTGCAGGATTATGTTCCCTGTTTATCCCTGGGGAGGAAGAAAAGTGGGGTACAGCAACTCGCTTCCTGCACTGCTCTGCCCACCAGCCTCCACAGTTAACTCTCTGAGAAACACCTTTGGGACAATGCAGCGCCCCTCTGCTGTAAGGAATTTTTTTTCTGTGGGTGCAAGCTGCAATGGGGCGACCTGTCTCCCTCGGTTGATGCCTGAGCCCCACTGCGCCCTCGGTTACCGGCTTGCTGGACTGAGCCCGGCCTTCTCCAGTCCCGGGCAAAATTGCCCCTGCTGCTCCTGTTCAATGCCTGGCCTCCTCCTCGGGGCTGCTGAAGCTCCAGCTGCGTGATATTGTGCGGAGCAAGGCGGGGGGCATCGAGGGACTCCAGATGAAAGGGCGAGCTCAAAGGAAACCGGACCCTGGCATTTCGGCAAGATACTCAGTGGGTAACAGGCTCAGTTAAATTTGCTCATTCAGCCAGCTAAGAGGGAGAGTTTTCTCATCCGTCCCGCTACGTTTAATTCATCCACACAAGCCTTCCAATTACAGCAGGACTAATAAACGGAGGGGTATGTTGGGGTGGGGGGAATTGGAGCAGGGCAGGGCTCAGCCCCCAGGTCCGAGCACCTCAAAAACTTCAGCACTGTTTGTGACCTGCTCACTGCTGGGGTCTGTTGTCCTGGAGGGAGCTCATCAGGGTATCTGGCTCCGAGTCCTTTAAATTTTAGCCCGGACTCAGGTCCCTTTCTTCTCAGAAATATACATTGCAGGAGGTGCATGCAAAGAGTGACAATTTCAGGTGTCAACGCAAAATTCCCAGCAAAATTAATGCAGCTTGTGTGCCTCCATTAGGACTCCAGAATTTGTCCCCCTGCTCTCTCTCGCTCTTAACTTTTGTGAAAATGGCATATGGAAGGAAGAAGGAATGAAGGAATTGGGCTATGGAGCCAAAGATAGGATGGAGAAAACCCTCCTTCTCCGAGCAACTACAAAGCTGTCCGGCCGTATTGTTGGGAATTTATGGCCAGTTGGATGAAGGGAAGTTCAAAGAGGCCGGGTTTAGCTCATCCCCAGAAGCAGGCTGGGCTGAGGGGAGCAGCATTGATTCGAAATGACCAGCAAGTCATCCTGAGTGTGGCGGGGAGGAGAGGGGAAAAGACTCACGTTAGGAAGTGAAGTGAATGGGCAGCCCCTGGTTCAAAGGAATTTCAGCCTGAGTTTTACTTTGTTTACCCTCTTGTAAAGCTATTTGTTACTTCGATAATCCATAGGAAATGGGATCATTTCTCTCTCGGCATGTCAAATTAAATAAACAAATAAAACCTTGTTTGGCTGGTGAGAAGCTTAGAGAAGAAAGTGTATTTGTACAGGGATTCGGGAACTAAGCATCTTTCAGGAGCAGAAGATTAGGAAAGAAATCAGAGAAACAAAGAAGGAAGTGATTCAGCCATCAAAACTCAGAGAGCTAAATTGGGAGGGGGACAGGGGGATGAGAAGGTAGGGCCTGTCTATATTAGGAAATATGTGTTGGTTTAAACTAAACCAACTTGATGTCAGCTTAGTTTCACCACTAGGACCCAAGTCAGGGACATAGACTTGGTTGTGACAAGTTCACCTTGAGGCCAAACACAAATGTTTTGCTCTCACTGAGATTTTATTTCAGAATACATTACCCCTTCTGTGTGTTTGTAACCTCAAGCGTAAACCAAACCCTAAAGCCAATGGGTGAAACCTTTATGCTGAGAAACTAGTAAACACTGTGACAAGGTGTAAATTAAACTAGGAGAAAGTGGAGGAGGAAATGAACTTGCTGTGGTTGTGTCAAATGCCCTTCGACACTGAAATGGGGAACACTGCAACATCTCGCTTTCAGATATTCAGTCCCCCAGGAGGAAGCCAAGACCCTATGTCGGCTCCCCATAAAACTGGGGCAGGGGGAGGAGAATGGCAGGGAGAGGGGAGAGAGACCTATTAATGCTGTCGAAAATAACCTACACTTTACACTAATTCAGATTTTGTCAAGAAAGGAAAACTTAAGTCCTACTTCAGAGACGAAACTCCTTTCTTGTGGCCCGTCTTGGACTCACCTTGGACGCATTAGCCCTGGGCCTGGGCTCTCCGGGACTAGCTCTGCCTTGTTTATCAAAGTATAGTTTTAATGCTACAACTCCCATTTCAAACACAGTAAAACCTATATAAAAGAGACATACCCCCACATAGCTATCCTTCTCCTTTTGTGCAGTAGTAGGTATACTGATATAAAATGTCTTATATACAGGTACAGCTATGCCTATACTCCAGGTCTTGTACTGTATATATGCTGGTTGTCCTAGAGAACTACCTTTCTGTTTGTGGTCTCTTCACTGATATAAAATATTTGACAAAGAATGGGCTGCTGACTCTACCAGATGACCCAGTTCACTCAACTTTCCAGCTGCTGAAATGTCACTCAATATTTCACGCTAAGGACAGAGTCTTTAAGAAAAGGTTTTGTTAATTGGAAATTATCAAACCCCGTGGGCAAAACCTTTTGTTTTGCTTGAGTAAGGAGCTCAGATCAATGCCCTGAAAAAATAGTCTTTTTTCTAGGATCCTGCTTTCCTTCCTCAGAACTTAGCAACAACTCTTCTACAGTTTAAAACTTCTCATGCAGTGAAAGCCAACGCAATCACATTTGTGATTACGACCACACACCTCATTGCCAGCGCTGTTACACTAGATGGAGGAAGTCCCGAGACTGGATACAAGAGCATCATGAACCTGCTGTGCACAGAAAGAAGTAGTGCTGATTGTTCAGTAAATGTCCTCCTGCCTTTGGGATCATTGCCAAAATCCACTTCAGAGTAACCGTAGAAGATGCCTTTCTGATGGACAAGATGCAAAAACAAGACCACGCACTTCCTCTTATGCTGTAACAGTAGTGCCATGTGCTATTAAAAAGGGGCCACATTTTACCCCAGAGAAGATGAAAATTCAGCAGTAGGCAAGCTCATCCAGGTCCTTATGTGGAAAATGATTTTGAAAGTTTAGGATGCATGTGCAGTGAATACACAGGATAGGGTGCCATTTAGTAGTTCACCCTTCTAAGTGGAGACGGGAACTTAGGCCATACCTGCTGAAAACAGGGCTTTCATGAGTCGTGTTCAAAAAGTAGAATGGGTAATACCAAAGGAACTCTGTGAATCTCAAATTTGAGCATATAAATATAAATATATATATATATATACACACCCACAAATTATGTGTGTACACACACATACATCCACAACATTACCAGCTCATGGAAAATCAGGGTTTTTCTGTGTGTGCACACCTTCAGCTAAGAATCATGGCAGGGAAGGTGAGGTATCTGAGCAGCATGAGGTTAGGTGGCTCTTACTGTACTCTTTCCCCTGCTGACCATTTTGAGGCTTGCAGAAGTTTGTTGGAAAAAGCAGGTCATTTCTTCTCACATTAGATGAACAACTTCTCTGCTCTGCTGACCGAACTTTACATGCAAACCCAGTGCTACAGTAGTCTATGGGAGTCTTATTTCCATCACTACAGACTTCACTGGGTTTAGCATTTCATGCTTTTTACTGATTCCCTTAATCTGAAATGAGTCATATGGGGTTTACATACATCAACAGTCAAGTTAGGGAGGCATCTTAAAGGTGATCCAGGTTGTTAATGTTGAAGACTGAAAAGATCGGTTTAGCTAGTTTTATTCCCTGAGTAATTATACCTGTGTTAAGTAGCTAGCTGTCACGTCTATCAGCAAAGGAGCTTACATTTTAAGGCATGCAGATCTCCCTTTACATCTCATTCCGTCTTTATTGTAGTCCATTTATTCACCTATTATTTATCTGTAATCTCTCCTTGTGCTCCAGCACTTTCCCACACACCTGTTGCCTTTACTTCTTTCTTTTTCATTGCCTATAGCTTATTCTTACCTTGCCCCCTTAAATAGCCATCAAACAAGTCCTTATCTCCAAGAAGTGAAAGGGTTTGGGATCCAGTCTCTCTGGCCCCTCTTCGCCCTGCATCCACGTCCGTGCCCCCCCCCGCCCCCGCCCTGCCCATCACCCACTTCCTGAGCATGAAAGCCGGTCGGGTTAATCCAGCGCGGAGCACATTGTGTGTGTGAGTCATGACGGGCTCACTAAGGCGTGCAGAGCTGATAAAAGGCAGCTCTGATGGGCTCTGTCAGGGATCCCAGAGAAACAGCGTGGAAAAAATCTGCTAACCCACATCCCAGCCTTGGTGTCCAGGGCCCCGAGACAGTGAGGCACCAGGGACGGGTGCGGGGAAGTGCCCGTGGCGCTGGCAGGTCTTGCTCCGGGCTCAGCCTGCAGGAGAGCCCCCAGCCCCAGGCATAAGCCCCCAGCGGCCAGCGCTTCCCAGGAGTGCTGAGATCCACTCTGAGCTCAGGGGGCCAAAGTCAGGGCTGGCACAAGCCACCAGCTCTGGTAGAGGTACCCCAGGGGTAGCCTCCCTCTACCGAGAAGGGCCTGCTGGTCTCCCAAAGAAACGTTAGCAGTGTCACCCTCCATAGATACGCCTTCCCCATTTACCCCTGTGCAGCTAGCCAAACTGGGGGAGCCTGCAGAAGAGCTTTCTTTAGAGACCACCTAAAGCCAGGATACTTTTCAGTGTGCTCTTGTCTTATCTCGGAGAGATGCCTGTGACCTGCGGCCCCAAACACTGCACTGGCAAACAGCAATAGTAGCAAACGGTGATGCTCCTTGTGCGTCCCTTCTCGTGCCTGTCGCTGCCCACTCTTGGGTGAGGCTCACAAGGGCCTCTCTCTCTGGCTTTCCTCCACACCTAGCTAGCCATCCCTCCAGCTCCAGCAGCTGTAGACTGGGAGCCTCTAAACACACACATCAGCTTCCCGCTGGGCCTTACCATGGAGCCCTTAGTCCTTTCAGGCTGGAAGATGACAGCGTGGCACTTGCTGTAAATCGAGCTGAAATTGTCAGTAGATTTTCCTAAAGCAGCCTCGAAAACATCGCATTACTAACCTGCAGCTTTTCTTTTTGTTCGTTATTCCTGGTGTGATGCTTTTATATCATCCTGAGCAGTATCTCCTTTTCTTTGGTGTTAAGATTTGCAGGCACTGACTTCTCAACTGTTTTAAGACCCTCTCCTTTGGCTTAGTCTGGCTATGTGACTATGTGACAGATGACTATGACCTATCCACAGTATCCTTTTAATACTGTCCTCTCTGAAATGCTACTTTTATGTGGCGTAGCCATTGAATACTATCACCCCACTGCAATCTGGAGACTGTGTAAAAGGCAGAACGAGCTCTTCTTACAGCTCTGTGCCTCCATGAATGTGCCCTCTTTTCTCTTCTCATTAGGCTGAGCACACGTACAGTTCTGCTGCATTTTAAAGATCAGGATCACAGAGCATCTACCAGTCATTTCTTTGTAACTTCAGAAACCCACTTGTCTTTTAGAAAACAGAATCACAGCTGATACCAAGGGCGTGGTACTCAGGCATTTACAATCTCTGAGAACAACCTTAAAAGGTTGTGTAGCTTAGCTTTTCTGATCCTTTTTTTAATCCAAAGAGCAAACTAACCTTTTGAGGGAAAGGAAAAAATAAAATAAAATAAAATAAAATACAATCCACAGATTCTTTTGTGGAGTGATACCACACAGCAGACTGCAGTTACAGCCAAATAAAAGTCAGGCTAAGCTTTGAAATTTTACATCTTTCATTTCTGCTAGCTGCTTTTATTCTCCTCCATTTAATTTGATTGCATGTGTGAGAATATTGCATGAGGTGTGAGTGTATTGGGGGAATTTGGAGAATGATGTTGTAAACCCCTTGTGGACCACCTTCTAAAGTCTTGCAAGCCATCAGTGCCATCAGTGCTCAAAATACTCAGGATCTAGTCTGTTCCTTGCATGATAGATTGATTGTACTAGACCCAAGACCCGTTTAAGCCACATTCCTGACTGATATAGGCCAAACCTGGAAGCTTCTTGTAGAAGGCACAAAAATGGCTTAGGGAGTGGGTGCAGGCTGCAATCTTTTCTGTACAACTTTAATTTTACTTTGCTTTAGTTCACCTCATTACTTCTGATTCTACTATTTTGGACCACCCCTGCTTAGTATTAACAGTCCTTTGATCCTGTCTGCTGGTCAGACAGATATACTCAGTTTTGGCCCAATTCTCCCTCAGTTACCCTGCTGTAAACTCCCCTGAATTCACACCAATGTAGATGCAGTGTAACATGAGAAGTGTATGAGGCCCTTTATTCTTTTAGTCTCCCCTCATAAATCAGCTCCACTAGCAGCACCTGAAGTCGTTTTCGCGAGACCAAAGCATGCATCGAGACGCTTTTGTAGTGAGTCTAGGGAGATCAAATGATCTTAGGAGTTTTGCTGTTAGTTAAAGTGCTGCAGACAGCTCAGCGGTGGGAGAACTCATGGAGGGAGGTTGTGAAGCTGCTGGAGAAATCGGAGTTGCTTCTGCTTGTTGCATGAACTGAGCAGTGCGATCGCAGTTGCGAGATCAAGCACAATCTTATTCCTGATTCATCTCAGCAGAATACAGAACTAGTTTATCTGCCCAAGCGTTTTCAGCTTATACTAGCTTTCTGGTAGTGAAACTTTTCCATGAGACTGAACTGGTAAATCGCTTTGTAGTGACCCTTTCTGCAGTATCTCTTGCCTGAGCTGGAATAAGTGTAAGCCCCTCTCCTACCGGAGTTACTTCTACAGCCCCTTCCAGGTCCTTGCCCATCTCTCTTGATGGGAGAGAAAAAGCCAGGAGGTTCCTGGCAGCTTTTATAGTGTCTGTGTGTAATATATTGGTCCAGTGTGGTAGTGTGATGATAAACACATAGCACGAGGCAGTACCAAAATTGCTAAGTGCTGGTCATGCTGTGGTGCCAACCAGCCTGTCCCTCATCTGCCTCAGCCTCTCCTCACCTCTCCTGGCCCAGTTCTCCCCTGGCATGCCTACAGAGCCTTCCTCACCCACACGAGGACGAGGGCCTTCAGGCAGGTCTTGTCATTTCCCGGGACAGAATTGCTCTGTGAGCAGGATCATACCATGCCCCAAAAAATGCGAGAAACTGGGTAGCACCAGTTAAGGCAACTCCAGGAAACCAGAGCAAAAACAAAGATGGCCCTGAAGCCCCCAGCATCATCTTGTGCTGCTGTTTCTTGGGTGCATGAGATTCCTCACTTTTTCTAATCTGGTGCCAAGTTCATCCTCCTATAGTGCCTCTAAAGATTTTTGCAGACCAAAGCCCAGACCCCAGACCCCTACCTTCTGCTGAAAGCCCAGTAACTGCAGCTCAGAGGGCAACATCCTTCTCACGGGCAAGTGGGTGAACTCCCCAAAGGGGAAGCACGATACAAATACAAAACGCAGCATGGCTTGGCCAGTTTTCTCCTTGCTACCACCATTACAAGCCCCACAAAAATAAATACGAGAGATATTCATGTCAAATGCATTTTTATTAATATTACAAAGGGTTAATATTTGGGGGGGAAAAAAACCCAGAAACTACTTTGCGTTCTGAACGACAAATCTGGCCGGTGTCCTATGGCCTGCCAGAGCCGTGATTTTCCCTGAAGGAGTTCAATTTCCTTATTGAACCTTATTTGGGGAGCTCCTCCCTTGCTTTGAATATTCAAACCAGAATTCCTCAGCCATCTCTCTTCTGCTTGTCACTCTTTGCCCTGTTTGTTTATTTTTTGCACTTCTCACAGCCTGGACAAGGCAAACAGGCTAGTCGATTGTTGGTTTGCATCTCTTTCACTGGAAGGTTTGTTTATGTCTTTGCACAGTGATGCAATATTTGGGTTGAATGCTTCAAGGGGGAATGTTTATAGAACTAAAAAAAATATTTCCATTTGATTTGTTTATAGGAAGTTTTTTCTTGTGGTCTTTGGTTTTGAGAAGGCATTTGCATGTTTTCTTTCCCCCCCCCTCTTCATTCCCCCTCTGCAAATCTGAAGTTTGGAGCCAAATTCAGTCATGATAATGCCATGACTGACTCCTTAGGTATTTATACCACGCTCAGCATTATAGCGCTGGAGTGTCTTCACCCAGCTCTTGCAGCTCTTCTCAGTGGTGTCATCCATCCAGCATGCCGAGGGCCAGCGTGTGGGGCTGGGGGGTTTCCAGGCCTTGATTTGAACAACTCCCCTTTGTTCCCTAATTGGCTCTGACCTGGGCAGCCCTCAGGCAGGGCAGGCTGCGCTACAGGAGAGAGTTGGAAGAGTTAATTGGGAATGTTACTTAGAAGGCAAAACAAAAGAGTAATAGGAAAGGCATCTTCGTGTGACCGAGGGCTTAACCGAAACCAGGCCTTCTCCCTCTATCCCAGCCTGGAAAACAAGGGAGTACGTGCAGGCAGCTGCCGAGAGAGCATGTGCGTGTGTTCCCCTCAGCCGCGAAATATGTGGGCAAGGCTGAGACGCTCACAGCCAGGGAGAAGGCTAGACGCTCACTCCTGTGGCCTCCCGGGGCTATGCGTCCTTCCTTGTCGTCCGGTCCTCACCCTGCTACAGCCTGCACAGTGATACCCAGGCCTGGGATGCACTTCCCACTACCACCGCACTAGCTCTGGTTATTGCATACCCACTCCCCCCTTTCTGCCCCTCTCCCATCTGCTGGGCATTCCTCACGCAAAGGAGGCTCCCGGATGCCATTTTACCCCATTCTTCTCCAGGCATTGCCTATCTAATGCTCAAATGCTTGGAAAGGCAGCATACTGCAGGGGAGCTTTCTTGTGATATCGGGCCAGGGAACAAGGATGCTGAAAAGATGAACGTCCAGCTTTCCATCCTCACAGAAAGTGTTCCAGTGGCCCCAGTTCTGGGGATTTCACAGCTTCTCCTGCCACAGCTTGCTAGCAAGAGGCATTGAGAGGGCTGGAGAAGGTGCAGGTTTCCTCTTGTGCCTTGCATTTCTTCCCCCTTGTACTGAAAGCACAGTGGGCAGTTGTGCAAGTTCCCTCCAGCCACTTCACTGTTCTGCTCAGCTATCCCAAAGCAAACCAGTGCCAGACCTGTTTTTCTTGGCAGGACAAACCATCACCACCTTTGCCTTGCCATACACATATCTACAGGCAGGAAAACAACAGGGAACACAGTATGTAACACCACATCCTAAACTCTTTGAACCGCCAAACATTAACAGCCCTTAAGATTTCGCTTAGGCACCCATGCATGTGTGTCGCCACCATTTCAGCTGGAAGCATCAAGAAGGTGAGATAGCCTCCAAACCCAGGTGCAGCTCACTTGCCATAACCTCATGAATCAACAGTGCTTCACAGGCCATCATTTGGCAACAGCTAGTATAGGAAAAATTACTCTTAGAGATGTTTCCAGCTACTTGCAGCCACTGCACATGAAGGAATAATATGAGATCACTGGCTCAGAGGAAGTCTTGGCTTCCTCAGCCTCTGGGCCCATCAGCAGGTGGCCCCAGTAAGAGGAATAGCCTGTGTGTGCTACAGCCAGGGGGATCTGGGAGCACCAAGGCATTGGCATTTGGGTACTGGGAATGTACCCAGATGAATAAATGAAAGCAGGACCCCCTTGCTTTGCTGGCTAGTGGGCTCTCCCACATGAGGAGACTGCAATTTGTGTTTAGGTTTCCCCTGAACACTCCCTGCTCGACACGCACCATTTCAGATACATGCCAGCCACCTGCTGCCGATGGCTCCCAACAGTGCTCAGCCTCCCGGTTCCCAGCAGACTGCTCCATCACTGCAGAGGGGCCCAGGGCAGCCCTATGTTTCCCCACTCCCACACTGCCTTCTGCCCAAGGCTAAGATCTGACGGAAGGGAAAAGCAGGGGCAATGAGCAGGCTGGCTCTAAACCTCTTTTATAAGGAAGGGAAAGGAGAACAAGTTAAAAAAAGATGCACAGCCTATTTTTATACAGAGGCGATAAAGAACATGTAGATGGGCTGCCAACACTTATTTTGGAGCACAAGGATGCTGTTAAACTCACTCTGACAGTCCCCTTTTCTACCAGTCAGCAATCTCTTCATCCCTCAGAGACACGCTCTGTGATAACACTCTTGTGCCCAAAAAACAGCAGGCTCTTTCTGTGAATATGACGGTCACCCTATGAGCATATTTGCTCTGTCCTGTTAACTCAAGACTGAAAGTTGCCTACAGCCCCAGCCTCCTCTACATCCACAGCCCCTGGCTTCAGACTGTAGCAAGCTAGCCGGGGAGAGGGGAAACTTGGGCCTGGAGGATGGATGTTGTGGGAGAAAGGATGAGACATGCGTCGACCTGAATTTCACCCTTGCCTCCACAGACAACACAGATACAACTGCCTTGAGTCAGGTCATGGCACAAATGTGATTCATAAGTGGCTATGAGCTGAACTAACAAATGGAGTAGAGGCTCCTGACAGCAATACCAAGATTTTTCTTAAAAGTATACACATGGCGGGGTAAAGAAAACTAAGGCTAAAATATCTTATATAGAGTCCTGGCTTGATTAGAACTATATTATCTGGGGCTTCCTAGTCTACAACATGCATATGCGCCATCATAACCCATATATGCTAGTCTATCTCGGCTCTGCAATTGTAAGAGAGATGCAACAGCATCATGCTCTTAGGCGTCTTAGGACACTGAGAGCCAGACAGAGTAGAGCACCATAGGAAGGGGAGGGCAAGGTAGACCAAAGTGCAGTTACAGGTACCATAACCACAAGCCTTGGTTTGTGAGGGAAACCCAAGGGGAACATCATTTTGCAGGCTGTGGCTTACTGCACACTTTCATGCCATCTTGCTACCTACCTGGGACACTAACCACCTTCTCTGGGGAGGGAGGATCTGTGAGGCAAACTGACGTGGTACAGGAAGGATGGTCACTGCAAATTGCTATTACACATCTATTTGTATGTTGCTGTCAGATGCTGGATGGTGGTTCCTAAGATTGATAGAAATAGCTTATTTGTTCTGTTTGGCATCTATATCCAGTCCTTCTTAGTTCTCTCTTCTTCTCCCAACCCATAACCCCCTCCCCCAAAAGCCAAGTTAATGCCTTCCAGATGAGGTGCTAGAAGCTGCTAATTGCACCCGGATCTGTCCTGATTTGTGCTTCAGTCAGCAAGGCACCTCACTAATGGATCTGAGACTTGGCAGTGGGCCTGGGACCAGTGTCAAAGGAAATAGATGAGAGAGAAAGAAAGAGCAGAGTGTTAGAGGGAAAGTGGGGAGACCAAGAAAGGAAAATGATCACTCTTCCTAACAGCAAGAGGCTGAATCCTGATAAGGGTTTGTGGTTCTCCCTGGCAAAATTGTGTGCGTGGGATGTCAGGCAGCGGAGCCTCGTCGCCTTCTCCCGGCAGAAACCTGACCCCTGGCCTGGCTGGCCCTTGGCACTGCTCTTGGCTCCCTGGGCAGGGAGCGCTCCGCTCCTGGGGAGGCTCATGTTCTCAGGCCGGCGGCGAGGCAGAGCTATAGCACACCTGGGCTTTACGAGCTCCCGGCCCATTCGGGGCCTCCGCTGGCTCGAGCTGCTGGAGCCAGTTTTCCTGACGTGGAGCTGGAAGAGGCCTGGCCGAGGAAAGCTGGGAAGTGGGGCCCGAGCTGTTTCTCCCTTTCAATCGGTGGCATTCATCACACTTCACCAACAGCCTCCAGGAGAAGAGGAGCCAGACAGGGTGACGAGACATGGATCAGAGGTGGAGCAAAGAGGAGAGAAAATAAGAGGGAAGGGGGATGGGAGTTGAGGGAATGAGGCAGCGAAAGCAGGCGAGATAAGTAAAGAAACAGGGTCTGAGAGGAGAGAGAGAGAATAGGAGGTACTTTAAGGGGATGAAGAAAGTGGCAGAAGGGGAAAGGCAAGACGGAGAGGTGGAGGTTGGAGAATAAAGAGATGGGGGTGCAGTGCTTTGGTCTTGCTCCTGTTGAGCGCACACCGCCTGCAGTGCTGTCTGGGGAGCTACGTTAGCAGCCTGATGGGGCTGCAGCTTTCCTGCAGCCCCATGCTCCTCTACTTCTTGCAGCGAGAGTGCTCCCAGGATAGTCCAAGATGGGTAGTGAAGGCCGTCCTACCTGGGAGCCTGCGCAGAGACTTGGGGGTGAAGAGCTTCCCGTTGACCCCACAGACTTTCAGGGCTTCTCTTTAAAGGTTTGCCAGGAACTGCCAGAGGTGCAGGTCTGTTTCTGGACATGTTGACAGCACAGACATAAGGAGACTTAAGCAAAGTGCACAAGCAGCCAGGACTGAGGTTGGGCCTCACCTGCAGAGCCATGGATGGCACTCCACAGTAGCATCCTAGTGATCACGTAGGGGAGCTCAAAGGCTAACAACACCAGAGCTTTCCCCTTTCAGTAACTCTGCAGCTTTGTACAATCTCCAACACCTCCTCTTCAGCATCTCAGCCTGGAGCTGAGGAAAAGATTTTGTACTATTTCCTCAGGGTTTAGCTTGAGGGTAGCATGAAGCAATCTCCTTCTAGTGTACCCTGCTATGTGGCCATGAGGCCACACAGTGGTTTCTCTCCATCACAAGATACCCCCTAAGCACTAAATCCAGTGTCTTTCCCAAAGCATTTTACAAAAGGGAGTTTATTACACTCATTTTACATGTAGAGAAAGTGAGTGTGAAAATAACACCGCCTACAGTCACATAGTGAGTCAGGCCTGTCCTGGGGTAGGACCCAAGGTTCTCCATCAGAAGTTATCTCATCTGCTAGACCATGCACTGAAACCAGTAGGGCTATCAAGTCATGAGAGAGGGAACTAGGGTCCAATGGCAGAACTGTTTCAAATAAAAAATTCCCAGCTGGGAACAGAGGATATTTAATCCACACTGGTGATCTGGACGGATGGGCATTTGGTCTCAATGAATTCTTTTCACTGTGGAAAAAAAGAAAAAGAAAAAGAAAAAGAAAAAGAAAAAGAAAGAAAAAGAAAAAGAAAAAGAAAAAGAAAAAGAAAAAGAAAAAGAAAAAGAAAAAGAAAAAGAAAAAGAAAAAGAAAAAGAAAAAGAAAAAGAAAAAGAAAAAAGGAAACACCTAGATGGAAGGAAACAATCAAATGGTCTGTGGCTACCAAGCAGGGCCCGAGAGGTGTGATGTGGCAGCTAGTAATGAAGATTATAGTGCTGAGAAAGACGCTCCAGGTAGAGGAGAAGTGCCAGGCTGAAAGCAGCACTAGGACAACCGGAAGCAATGAACTGCAATGGGAACCCGGTTGGTCTCAGCCAGTGAGGAACCGTGCTAAATTCCCTCTGGCTGCAAGTCCCATTTTCATCAACTTTGCAATTCTTGGCAAAGATCAGAGGGAGTTTCCACTAGACTGTGATTCATTTAATGAAATCTGATCTTGGCCAGCAGGGGAGGGAAGTAGTGAGACAGACGGACTGACGGAGACATGCACTTTGAGCAGAGAAAAGACTGTCAGGCCTTTGCAGAAGGGGCAAAAAGAGACCTGTTCTGTCTGATAGGGATCTTCATGGGCAATCTACTGGAGGAAGAAGTAAGGAAGTAGGAGAGCAAACTAATTACAGACATTGTGTGTGCTTGTATGTGTCTACAGGCTGATTAGCTCATGTCTCCAAAGCATTTGGAGATGGAAACTAGTTAATTATCCTTATTAATTTTTCCCCTTTTGCGGTCCTGGTTATTTTTGGAGATCATTTTAAATACAATACGCCACCCAGGTGCTGGCTGCACCAAAGCCTGTCAGAATTCCTGATGTGTCTTTTCCTCCCTGCCACAAAGAACATGATATTCCCGATGAGAATAATTCCTTCTTGAAACGAGGGCAAATCAAAGGGGGAAAAAAAAAAGAAGAAAAATAACATATCCCAAACTGGCATGTGCAAATCACATGAAATTTTTCTGATTCTGTGATTCTCAAAGGCCAAAGGCAAGGTGGCTGGTTGTCTCTGCACACATCAGAGACCTGGGATATTGGCACATGGGATGGCCTCGTACACAGAAAACAAAAGCATAATCTCTTTACAGCTAATTGCAACATGAGTAAGACTTAAATTCATTTTCTTTCCAACGTTATTGATGTGAGTACCCACCAGTGGACACTGAGGGAAACCCTAGTGACCTTCCTGAGGCCATTTCTGAGAACTGCCGCATTTGAGGGGGCCCAGGCCTGGCCTTCTGCAGTGAGGCAACCCACCGAAGAACCTGGCCTTAAACTTCACCTGCCACCTACTCCCCTTGTTCCTAGACTCAGCGCATGGTCTCTGGGTGATGGGTCAGCTTTCTTTTTCCATCACCTGAGATCCTCTGGTTGCTTGGAGAACTAGGGAAGGAGCTGAAAAACCCTTTCATGTGGAGGAGACCGCTTTGGGATTCGAGGACGCTCTTACATAGGTGGTCAGTTTGCAGGCAGCACGAAAACGGCTTGAGGCAGCCCCTGCCCAAGGAGGAGGGTGCACAGCCTGACCTGCACCTGCAGCCAGATGGGCCTGGGTCTGCTCTGGAGCACCTGGGCCCTCTGCAGCAGTATCAGGAACAGAGCAAGCAGTGCAGGGCTAGAACTTGCTGAGCTGCCCCCTATAATTTGTGTAAGGTCTGGTGGAGGAGAAATGCCCGGCCCTTTCCTTCCCCTCTTTCCTGTTTTCGCTGCCCAGGTCCACAGCATTCCCTGGGCAGCCAGGTATGAAGCCAGAATCCAAGAACTGGAGAAGTAACAGTTTTTTCAGTGCTATGCCAAAGCATTAAGTACTGGGAAAGCGGACAAAGCACACCATGTTAAAATAAAGAGATAGCTGAAGACTTCCAGACCATGACAGGTTTGATCTGGCTTGTTTATTTTTTGGCAGGAGGGACAGAGGGAGGCCAGGGCAGGGACCGAGTGTGCGCTATATGTGCCAGAGGGAGCATATCTCCTCCAAGTCAGCTGTACTCTGTCTGCTTTCACACATGGCCACTCAGTCCCATTATGGGGCTCTGCTTTGTGTGGTGGGCTGAAGGCAGGAACATCTGTACCAGGTCCATTGCAATGTGATTTATGAATCCTCTCAGAGGTCCCATCTTTTCCTCCTCCTCTTCCTTTTAGGGAGTTTGGGAGCTGGTTGTTTTGGGGGTAGATTTTTTGTTTGTTTTTTTTTTAAGAGCACTTCAAATTCATTTAAAGTAGAACCCCTTGATTTACTGTGCTTTGGTTTCAGGAACACAAGACTTTAGGGGAAAAAGGAAGCCTTTTAGGTATTAGAGTAGGTGTTCCCTGTTACACCTCAGCCTTGCTGCACAGGCAGAAAGCACAGCATGGTGCAAAACCAGGACTTCTAGCACCGGAGAGGATTCAAACTAGTGTGGGCTGCAGGTTCTCAGTTAGAGAGTCCCAGTTTTTCAAGCATGGAGTCAATTCATCGAGAGACAGATCTCTGTGCTCTGTGCTGCTTTTATATAGCACAATGTTTGCTGAGATCTTGTGTCTCAGCAAAATCAGACTATAGGAATTTGACAAGACACAAGCAGCGGTTTTACAGATCTACAAAACAGAAGTGAATGAATGTGGTGGACAGTTAGCAGGACAAACTTCTCTAACCCACAGCTTCTCAAGTGGCAGAAAGGTTGCAGAAAGAAGGGGTATTGCTGCTTTACAACACCCCTCTCCCAGTTTCACACTCCATTATTTCTGATCCTCCAAGAGCATGCTGATACATCTGCATAAATTAGCAGTTGTGGGGTCATCTATCCAAAACAGTCCATAATAAGCACAAAAACGATATGCAAGGCAAAAACATGATTTCTGTATGACAGTCTCATAACAGCGAGAACAATGTGAGAACGCAAGATTAACTTAGGAGGCGGTGAGAGGCATGCTGAGGAAGACTCTGCCCTCAAGGACTGCAGGATGTGCTTCTCTTTCTTTCAGCAAGTGTCTTTTTCTGACTCCAGTTCTTAAAATAATATTGCAATGTACTTCCAGAGCAGTTTGCAGTTTTCTCAGATCTAAAGGGTATGATACCAACAGAACACCGTGTATATGAGGAATAAGTCACAGAGGTTAGGAAAAGAAAAAAAAAAAAAAGGAGAGGGGCTGGTTTCCCACCCTTTGAGGAGCAGAAGTTGGTTTGTTTTTTTTCCTAAAGCCCAAGCTTGGGGTGATTGATAGGTCAGATTAATTTGTTTCTTCCTGCTGCAATGAACATCTCATGCAAGTCCAGGGTATCCTAGCCTAAAGTCTGTCATCTGCAAGCTGCTCACTAAAACTGTGCACCTTTCATAAGAGAAAAATGAAGTGTTGCAGTAGAGGTAGAGGGTCAGATACATACTAAATTATATAAAAAGCATGTGCACATTTATATAAATTCAGCTGGGCCTCTCAATATCCCATTGACAGCAATTCAGACTGTCCAGGAAAGCATCACAGGAAAAATCTACGCAAGCCTTTTGCTCCCTCAGAAAACCACCAGATAAACAGAACCTTCTGCTAAAGCTATCCAGTGATACAACTGAAGGTGCCTCACTACACTGGGAAATCTGAGACCCAGCTTTAACAGCCAATGCCACCAAATGAGCCAAAACCTCAAGAGTAACTTTATACCTACAGTTCTGCAAACAAGTACTGCATATGTTACCGGAACCAGAGCAACAACAGTTTCAGAGCAGAACGGGGTTGTTGACTCCTCCTAAGCAGCATTTAGAAACCACCTGAGATAGGGTTGTGTCCCACAAAGCACTAGCGGATCGAAAACAGAATCCACTTGGAAAAACAGTCTGTTCCTGTAAAAAGCCCTGTACTCAGACCTTCAGACCACTGGGTCAACTAGCAAAAACTGAGTGCTACTCAGGACACTGCTTAAGGCACAGGTAATAGAGAACAGGCTACTGCTCTTGACGTCCCTGTCAAGGAGAGAAGAATTCAGAATAGAGCAGATGCAAAAAAAGGCTAGCTGGATGGTCAGGGGAAGAGAGTGCCTATCACAGCATAGGAAACTTGATTTATTTAGCCCAGCAAAATGCAGGCTGAGAATGGCTGTGACTGTTCTTGGTAAACACATCAGAGGGATAAGCACCAGGGAGGGAGCAGAGCTATTTATGCCTTAGAACAATGTTGGCACAAGAACAAGTGGGCATGTTCTAGCCAGAAATAAATTGAGACTGGAAATAAGAATGGTTTAAGGCTCAGAGTTGTCAAGTTCTGGAATAGCCTACTATTTGGAGTAGTGGGAGAATCTCAAAACTCGTTAGGATTGTTTGGAGCTTCACATTTCTGAAAAAGATTGCATTATGCGATTGCTGACAATAGCAATGGATGAGACCTGGTAGAACAGGAGATCCTTTCCAGTCCTGCATCCCTACTGTGAGCCACTCAGGATATATTTCTTTCTCACATGTCCATGTTAGGACAGGAGAGTTGCAGGATCCTTTGCCAGTCAGCGCTACATGGAAGCTGTTCACAAGCCAGTTGCAAGCAAGGAGATGAGGGGACACTTTGTCAGATGGCTGAAGATAATACGACAGTTCCTGCTAATGAGCTGTGAGAAGACATGCCTCTCTTGTCCCAGGAGAGAGACTGAAGGCATTGCATTAGGCCACAGTCAATCTCCAGAGTAGAAATGAACGGCAATGACAAACAGCTGAAATTCCAGAGGATAAAACCAAGTGCAGGCATTTGCTCTCTAGAGACTTGCTTTGTCTTTCCAAAAGCAATAGAGGTTGAAAAATTACCTCTGAGAGTGCACATATCCATTTTTGTCATTTTGGGTGATGGCAGCTCTGCAACAAGCCCTAGGATCACTTAGGCCATTAAACCCGGGAGTGAGCAGTGAAATGGAGGTTTTACGCAATCATACACCTCCTCTTCTTCAGGAAAAGCACTCCCACCCCAGATACTAGCCAGTCAAAAACATTTGCCTTTTTGTTAGTGCCTACTGTTCATTTCAATGGAAATGAACCCTGACAGTCTGTGGCAAGCTTTGGCAATCTCGCTGGGTCCTCGGCGGCTCAGGAGCTCAGGTGCGAAGAAAGGCACCCAGGTCCTGGGGCGCAGGCTCGCAGAGGTCCCAGGGCAAGGGAGCCTCAGAGAGGGCCCAGGGTCAGAGCGAGAAGTGAGGGCCCCGGGAGCTGAAAGCAACGCAGCAAAGCAAGCCAACTACTGAGCAGCCACATTTGGATTTAAGTCACTGGACTGTGCTGAATGTAAAGGGCCAGCCAAGGAGAAAGCTGGCTGGGCAAAAGGATCCTGGCATCAGGCAGAGAGAATAAGACTCTGTGGCCAGACAAAGGTGTATGTGTTCCTTTATATGTTGGATGTTTCACCTAACAGCCTTCCTGGGCTTCCCTAGGGCTTGCATGTCCAAGTGAGCACACAGCTTACACACATTTCATGAGCCCCGAGACAGGTCAGCATGATTCGAGGGGGCTACATGCAGTGCCTGACCCTTGGTGAGACCCCCCACAGTGAGCTTCCTGTGGGCATATTTCACTGGAAGAGCTTACAGTGGGATAAACCCCCTTCTGGATGGGCTTATCCATCTTCACCGGGTTTGGACAGAACCTAGACAGGGGGCTTACAAGAATCACCGACCTTTTAGCTCCTTCCTTCCCTCCCTTGACCTGCTCCCAAACCATTTGCCTTAGCACAGCCCAGGCAGTTCTGCTCCCTCCATGTTGCTCCATTTTGAGGCTGACTGCTGAGTGTAGAGAAGCAAAAAGAAAAAAAACATGATGTCAGTCCAGAAGAGACGGTACCAATGAACTGTACAGCCAAATGTTCTTTTCTTTCTCCCTAGACAGTGGCACCTGGGCAAAATCAGAAGGCCACATCACTCAGTTGCTCACATTTAGTCTTTTCAACCCCTCATCATGGGTAACCCAACCTGTTTTAGATCTTGGACTCATTTAGCTGCAGTTAAACAGATGGAGAAACATGTGCTCAGAGAAATGGTGGCTCTTCTCATCCCGGGTGACTCTTTGCCTGAGGTAAGGGGCGAATGAAAAGATGAGGAATAGTTCAATGGGGACATAAGAGAGGGAATTAATGTCATAGCTGCTGGCTAACTCGCAGGACTTCCACACAGGAATGATAAGATCAAGCTGTAAATCCTCTTTCTTTGGTTCATCTCACACCCACCCACCCACCCCACACCCACATCCACCCCCCCCACACACACACACCCTTCTTAGGAAACTGAAAAAAAGAAAAAGCAATAATAAAATATTTTACGTGAGAGAGAAAGAATTCTCTGTGATTGAGAACGCTTAATGGAAACCAGCTGCCAGAGCAAGACCAAAGGCTGGTCCTGCTGGGGTTTTGTTGACAGGGTCACTTTTCACAGGTACCTGCTGAGGAAGAGGGAGGGATGCTCAGGAGACAGCACGGAGGAGGAGGCGGGAAGGTGAAGGAATGCGTTACACAGTGTTTCACCTCGGCACTACCCCAGCTCCCCCCTTCCCTCTTTCAAGAAACAGCTCTTGGAGAAGAGCCACGACAGGACAAAATGAGAAAGTGAGAGTAAACATGGTGTGACTGTGTGGGTGGCTCTATCTGAGCAAAAGGGGGTGGGTGGAAGAAAGGAAAGAGGAGCCCGAAAGTTCAGCACATGAAACAAAAGCCAAGGCTTGCCCCATGCTCCCCTTCCTGTTCTTCCCTGAGTCCAGACAGCTGCAATTAAGATGTAACTGATATACTGAGAGCTGCTCCCCCGACTTGGCATGCCCATGCTTCTTCCTTCACTGTCAGCCCACCCCAATGTGCCCATAGTTATCATAACTGCCCAGTTCCGGGGCACCACAGTGGTTGCCCAGGCATGAATCCACTCGTGCAGAGCCATGCCGTGACTACCAGACCTAGCTAAAGCAAACCCTGGGAAGGAAAGTTTCAGTGGAGGCCAGTGCTTTCTGTTCCTTCTTTCCCTGCTGGGTGTTGCCCAGCTTCACAGGCCTGCCCACGCCATGACCCACTTGTTCATGAGGCAGCGGGACCCATCTGATACCTGCTGCCTTTGCAGCCCTAACTCCTCTGTGAGGACCCTGTGGGACCAGGCACGCTGCTCAGTCCTGCACCTGACCGGGCAGGCTGTGAGGACGGCCGTGACCTTGAGCGACGGGCTCAGGACCGCTCACTTCCAGGGATATGCAGAGCCCTCTCCCTGTCCCATTTATCCACTCCAAATTCACAGCTTTGGAGCTCAAAATCAAGACGCTTAGAGAAAGTAAAGCTTGTGAACTCCCTGCACCTGAGCAGTGAGGCTACTGATCAATGAAGCGTGCAGAAGACTGGAGACGTAGCTATCATTTTCATATTGAAAAAAATAATAAAAGTTTTTTAGAATGCTCCAAAAGTTACTCTGAAGCAGGTGATGCATTCTGTGGTAGATACTGGTATGAAAACAGAGTCCTTCATTAGGCTAGCTGGCCATTCAACAAAATTTTCTATTTCCATTTCCTCTTTATACGAAATTCGTCTTTCAGCTACAGATGGTAGCTCATGTTCACAGTGTCTTCAGCCAGCTCTGTACTCTTTATACTCCATTTTCCATGTGTTTCTGTTCACAGTCATTAATGCAGTAGTATCTCTAAACAGTTTCATCAAAAACCATGAGTCAGATTTCCCCCAAATCAGGAGTTAAGCCTACCAGTCATTGATACACACACACACACACACACACACACACACACACACACACATGCATTTTAGACAAGTGGGATTATATTTCCAGTATTTGAGCTCCGTGGGTTTATGTTTTCCCACTGCAGGAGAAAGTCCCAATCCTGGAGGTCTTACTCTTTCAAACAAGGAAGAGCGGAAAGGAAAAAGTCACAGAGAACTGAAGATCAGAAGTCATGCAGGGAGTCATTAGTCCTCCATCTTTGTGTATATAGTGTTTCCTGCTTACTGAGCACGTGAGATGCCAGTATTTACTGGAGAAGGCCAGGAGACCCAAGTCCCCATTGGACATGAGCCTCAGCTCCTCTCCAGGAGGGCTCTGACCGCTCGCTAGCCACAGTGATGCTTCCTCAGTGTCAATGCAATAGCAGAGGAGGTTATGTAAACCTTGCTGTAGACAAAGCTTTTATGTGGACCTTAAGACCTCAGCACAACACCTAGCTATATCTACAGGATAGTGACAGGAATACCTGCCCCAAAGCTCTGGGGAGGGGAAGCCAAAGCAGTCTGAGGCATAGAGGGGGGAATACAGTGGCAAGCTGTGATATGGATAAGATTTTCCATTCAATACCCACATAGTAATTCAGAAGATGGTAAATTACAACTGAAACAGCTCACTTGCAGTCTAACATTTCCTCATGGTGCTGCTGAGGTGTGGAAAGATCTCTGCAGAGTGAGGCCCATGAAGGGGGAAAGCGTGCAGCAAGTGTTTCAGAAAACTGCCCTTCGTCACCATACCCTTTCCCTTACAAGAGTGTCATCTCATTCTTTTCAGTTCAACAGGCTCGTGCACAGGTAGCTCAGAACTACAAAGGCAGGAGGTGCTCTCTATTTACCTATAACTTCATCTGTTACCTTTATTTCCAAAAGAAACCGCAAGGAAAATATAAGCTCCAGTGTAAGAGATCTTTCAAGCCTTGGCTCTTCCTCCCCAACAGCAGTTCAGCCTAAACTCCAGGTCCTTGCTGCAGAGCCCCCGCTGCCTTCCTAAAACTGAATGGGGCTGCTGCCAGCTTACATCATCAGTAAAGTGACCATCTATCAAGAAAGGAAAATAGGATCATTATTTTTTAGGCATACCTAGCCTTTGATGTAGTTGCCAAAAGTAATAATAAAGTATTAATAAATTTTTGCAATTATGTGGATCACAGCAATACTATGACAAGACTATTTGGAATTAGCTTTCTCAAATGAAGTGGGGGAAGCTAGCTACACGTATCCACATGCTTGCTCTTAATCCCAAACCCATTGCCATTAATAAGACTTCAGCTGGTGTATGGGATACACGTTGCAGCCTCTGAGAGTGCAGGATCCAACTCTGGCATAGCATCAGCAAGACGTTTTGGACAGAAGTCAGGAGCCTAGGATGCTGTCCCCAGCCAGGCCACACCGCTGCTCTGTGCAGTGGCTTTGGGCAACCTGTTCCAGCTCCTCACACCTCAGTTTCCCACCCTCCGAAGCCAGGCATGGATCAACTGCTCTTGCACACCATCAGGGCATCCTCCTCCACGCCGCTTCCTTCCTAACCTTGCTCTTTTTTTAATCAGCCTTTGGACGTGGGTTTCCAGGCTCTCTCTTTCTCTCTGTCCCATCTCCTCTTTCTCCTGCCCTTCTTTGATGTTAATTGTCCCCAGTGCTGGAGCGCTCCTTGGCTGATTAAGTCCAAGAGTCCTCCCTGGTTTTGTTGACCCATGAATGGGGGCCTCTTCAGTGCTCACTGGAGTGCGGGCTCATCGCCCCTCCTCCTCCCCCCCCCCCCCCCCCCCGTTCGGTTTGATGGATTAATCCCGCTGTGTAAAGGAAAGTGGGCTGGGAGGGGAAACTGGAGCCCCAGGAAAGGGAGGGGGGGGCAGGAGGAAGAGAGAAGGAGAGCGAGAGGGAACGAGAAAGGGAAGGATCTTCAGCAAATGCTCGACTGCCCTTGCTTAAAATAATACCGTTTATTGAAGCAGGTCAGGCACACAATGGCATGAGAGGAGAGGCTACTCAGATCATGGGACGCCGCGTACGCTGAGCAAGAGGCTGGAGAGGGCTTTAGCCAAGCTCTTGGAGCTGGTCTGTTCTTCCCTCCGCGACGTGCCCACCTCCCCCCGGCAGACACACGCACACTCACACCTCCTCTCCTTCCTCCTCCTCCTCCCCCTTCCCCTTTCTACACTGGAGCCCTTCGCCTTTTCGGCAGCAGCGTGGTACAGAGCTGGCGATGATGCAGCTTTGAAAGAAGGGGGCACCAACTTGCTGCCCCTGACCCTGCATCCCAACAAGCAGCAGGGAGAGAGGAGGGAACCGCTGGCCCATCCTCCTGTTGGCTCAAGTTTGCGAACAGAGTCCATGCAGTGACACAGATGCCAACAATTTGGAAAGATTTGTCGCTCGGTCCCAGCTGCCACTGCATCCCCCTGTGAAGGCCTGGATGCTCCTCTGGCCTGGCATGGGGTAGCTGTAACACTTTCGGTAGACAGATCTGCCTCCTGCTCCTTTTTTTAAAAAAAAATTGCTTTCATTCAAAGGAGAGATTTGAATGGCTGGGGCAAAAATAGCAATAGCGGTGTCAATTTGGCTGAGCAGGCTGCAGGCTGCATTAAATTTGCCCCTTTCTCCTTCAAAGATATCCCAGCCCAACAGATATAACCATTATTCAAGGCCTTGGGCTTCCCATGCCCAGCGCCACCAGTGCCCTTACTCCCAGTCTGCAGCAGCCCTCGGTATTTCAACCCTTTAGCTCTTCATTTCTGACCCATGTACGGATGCCTTGGCGGCTTCTCACCAGGGGTGGGCAACCCGGGGTTGCGAAGCTAAGGGGAGGCTCACAAGTGGCTCAGGCTAGCCGCGTTGGCACAGTCCATTCAAACTGGCCCTCGTACTGAGGTCCCCGAGCCTGGCAGATGATCGCAATTCCTCTCCCCGCTTTCTTGAGAGGAAGAAAAATTAACCACCTCCCAAAGTAATTTTGGAGAAACCCCATATGTAATCCACTCCATACTGCTTGCTCCCCCACCTCCCCAACGCCTGTGCCGGCTGATTTATGCAAAACTGCCCCAGCCCCGGTTGCCTTCGCGCAGCACGCAGCGAGGCAGGCGCAGGAAATGAAAAGGCTCTCCCCGAGGAGGCTGATGTAATTTTCCAGGCTCTCGCTCCGTCTCTGTTTCCCATTCTCTCCCCGTCTCTCTCTGGCCGGTCGCAGAGCGAGGCCGTCGGTGTTGGCACCACATCGCCTGCTCGCTGGCACGCTCCCGCAGCCGGCCTGCCAGGCTGCGCAAGGGCTTACTCTCGCTTTCCAGAGACTGGAAGTGCAGAGCAGGAGACAGGCTCCCTTGGCAGCCTTCGTGTTTCCAAACATTGAAAGGGAGAGAGAGAAAAGTCGGCTTCTCCAGACTCACCAAAGCCACCACCATGGTGGAAGCTGGCCAAGCCGGCCTAAAAATAGCTGTTGCGCTACCGGACACTCGTGCTTCTCCAGGGACAAAGCGGGACAGTGCACCCAGGGCAGCGGGGACAAGCCGGGTGGTGAATAATCTCAGCTTTTTTCTCCGTCCTCCTTTAAACAAATAAGAAAGCCTGTGTTTTCCCAGAAGTGCTTGTTAATAGCTACCATGTACATCTCGCTCTGTTTATTTTAATAAACAGGATCCAACCAGTAAGCCTCAAAATAGCTGCAAATGGCCTTTTCCTCGCGGGGAGTGCCTTATTCCCCGTCGGCCAGCCTGCGCCTGTTGCATTCGCGTGTGGGAGAGGGTGCGCGGCGGATGTCGCGGCACACGGGCTCGGGAACCCGACAGGAGGCACACGTAACCCTGGCGAGTGCACCCATGTGAGCGGGGCAGCGGTGCAAGGGTGTGCGTGTGCCTGGGCCTGCACGGCCATTTGGAGGAGCCTTGCTGCAAGGACAGCGCAGGAGGATTCGGGAGACCTGGATGCACGTTTCCACTCATCCCAATGTGTTTTCATGGGGGTCCCTGGGCAAGTCATGTAACTGCTTGCAGCCGAGATCTCCCGCTGCCTCCACCTCCCCGAGGTGTGAGCTCCTCAGGACAAGGACTGCTCAGGCAGCTCAGGGGGGACGGTGATCCTGACCCAGTCGCTCAGCCGTGGCTGCAACACGTATTTTAATGAACGAACTAATGAGCAAACGCAAAGTGTGTGACAGGCACAGGAGTGACCGTGAGGGAACGCGTTTCGCTAGTTACGTTGCCCTGCTTCAGCAGAGCCACCTGGGGTAGATGCAAACACAGCGCACTTGTGAGCCCGTTCGCCGCCCAGGCACATGGGTGCCTTTACGGCAGTAGGTTCGCTGGGTCACGCTGGGTGCTGGCCATGGGCTCCCTGCAACCACCTTGCTTCGTCCATCGTCGGCCCAGACAGCAAGTCTGGCTTTGAAAGCAACTTCTGGGCTCCCTTCCAAGTGTAAAACAGATACACGTGGTTTAAGGCAGATATACTGTGCTTGTAAAGATACCTGCCATGTGTTTCTGCTTGAGATAGAGAAGTGAGAAGAGATGTGAAACCAGATGTGTGATTTGGGGCAGTCTCTTCCCTCCCCCTGGGGCCAAGACATCTCCCAGCCCCAGGTGGAGGGTCAGCGCAGACAAAACATCCCAGTCCTCCTCTTGGCCAGAGGGTAAGGGTAGCTGGAAAGGCAAAGCTCTGTTTTACAAACAACAAAACACAAAGTCCTGAACACGCTGAATGTTTCCACAGGCTGAAACAGGCTCCACCGGCTCAGGCTGCCCGTGAAGTGTAACATGCCTTCGCTCCAACCTGAGCCCTCATGAAATGGTTCTTGGGGTGAGAAAACTGATGACAACCAAAGGCAAAACAGCAATCTTGGCCAAGTCTGATGGATCTGCTGGGAAGCCTTGCACAAAAATGGCCCTGGTGAGCAAGGGCGTGAGTGTTTCTCATCCCTGCGGAGAAGGCTTTTTTTTCTTCCATGCAATACAATTCAGTACAGCTGATGTGAATTTGCCAGATGTTCCAGGTGACCCAAATCTGTGGGTTTTGGCACAAAAAATCTACCCTGAGAAAACCATGTTTCAGCTGAAACAATTTGCATTGCTTTAAATCTGTTTCCCCACCACCACCTTTTTTTTTTCCCCTCTCTTTTTTTGTGGGAAGAGAAGAAGGGTAAGGAGGGTTTGGCATACTGAATCTCAGTCCCAAAAGATACTTATTTGTTCATCTACTTACAGTCAGGACAATCTGAACCCATTAACAGATTTAACTGAGTTAAGGCATGAGCTTGAATTTAGAAAACAATACGACCCATGGTTGTAAGAGAGGCTCGGAGGCAAAATCTAAGTAATTGATACCATGAATCGTTCAGATCATTGCAGGACGTTTTCCACCTCAAAAAAAAAAAAAAAAAGCAAGTAGCCTTGGTTACTTGCCTTATTTTTGAGGCATAACTTTGGACATTCACGTTTGAAAATGGTAATGTATAAGTTGAGGCAAACACAATTTGGCATTTGTTCTGCTCCTGAGGTATTTCAAAGTAACTGCCAGATCTGTGAGAAACTGCTAAGTGCTAAAGCTCCAGTGAATGATGTTTTAATTTGGTCTGAGGGCTTTAAAGAACATCTTGAAAGACTTAGACGAGACTTAAAGAGAGTATGAGAAAGAGACTTAAAACCAAACTATAAAAAAGCTATATCTGATGTAATAAGTTATTTAAATGAGGCATAAATTGAGCAAAGATGGTTTAACTGCTAATGCAGATAAAATGTTGAAGTGTTTAACTCTGCAAAATAGAGTGGATCTGTGGCAATTTATGGAGATAAGCCATTTTTGACAAAATTCATTCCAAATGGCCAGGGAGGGTCTGATTTTGCAAGGTGGTAAGCAATTTTTTCCTCATCCAGAAAAAACACTTAAACATATGCTTGGTCTTGCTGGCTTAGCATGCATGCTTCAGGGGTAGCATACTATACAGCATGATGTTCAGAGAAAGCACATCAGCCAGAGGAAAGAGCGCTGCAAAATCCTTTAGCAAGGACTTGAAAAGACTCTGTCAGAGAACCCCAATTTCACTTACCCTCTATGCCTATAAAATGGAAATAGTGGGTTTTTTTCCCCTCAGCACTGCAAGAATAACATCTACCACTAAATAAGTTCACCTGGATGTTGATCAAGAGGGGCTCATTATTTAAGGACATTCAGGATACAAAATTCAGACAGCAAAGTTAGATGACTGCTGCCATCTCTGCAGGGAAGGCAGCATTTCCCAGAGGCAGGCACATCCCAGCTGTACAGCCAAGCTGCCTTCCCAGGTGAATGGGAACACCACCACCATCAGAGAGGAAAAGTGAATTCGGAGGGCCAGCCTGAGACCGTGATTGTTGCTGCTGCTCTCCCAGAGGTGAGCCAACGCAGCATTGTTGCTGCTGACAAATGCCTAATATATACCACATTTAACTCCACTATCACTGCTACCACCTTCTTCTCCCAAATTCAGAGCTGGGATGACTCCCAGCTTACCACAGTCCCTTTTGTCTGAAGGCTACTTTTCACTTAAAAACAAGTGCACATACATGTGAATGAGACAAAGAGAAATAACTTGCCTTTTGAGAATGAGCCTGCAGAAAAAGGAGAGAAAGAAAAATTCTTTTCCTTGCAGCGTTCTAGCGCACACATATACTGAGGTAACACTTTTAGAGCAGACAAGGTCTTATTAACAGGGACAACCCCTCTTTCTATCCCTCTCCCTAGCTCCCAGGTTTTTCTGAACTTGTTTTCTTCCCGGCAGCCCATCACAAAGCCATCTTCTCCCTCTCACCCCCCTGCCTCCCTAGCTCAGGTTGTAAAATAACAAGTTTCTTGTTATTCTTGTTATTGCTGAATGGCAGAGGTCCAGAGCCCTGTGAAGAGAAGGGGGCAGCCTAATTAGGGAAACGAGAGCCATCCTTAATGAGCACTCCTGACTAGGTGGGGTTTTAAAGAAAGAGGAGGGGGCAGGGGAGGAGAGAGGTCAATTCATATGGCTTTCTCTTTCCTACCCCAGCTCCCCTCCTCCTGCAAACCTACCGCAGTTTGGGATCTGATGATAGGGTCTTCTTGTTATTATTATTATTATTACTACTATTATTATTGCTACTATTGCAACGTATTCTGTTGCCTCTTTTGCCTCACTTCACGGGGGATAACTTTGTTTCAGCTCCTTTGCTAGTTTTATTCTGTGGAGGTATGTCAAGTATTAGATGGTTCCTGTTCCCATACCTCATAGGGTCCTTGTGGGTACTTGGGAGTCCTTTTTGGGTGAGAGCTCATCAATGCAGTGGTACCTGAGCAGGGGAGGAACAGCCAATCCTACCAAAACTGTTTGTCACCCCTGCAGAAAGGCCTGGCGGGTGTGCAAAACACGCTACACCCACGTATTGAACTGCTCCGTATTTATGCTCCGCAAATTGCCGACACTGCTCCATTTGTGTTTTTTCCGGGGACTCTAGCCGATATTGATGCCTGCACCCATCTAGTTGAACACCGGGTTAGACTTGAATGGATGGGATGTACCGACGCAGCAGAAGCATCTTTACAGCTAAGTCTGTGAGGACCCATGTCTGCTGCTAACAAACAACTCTGTCATGTGGAGCCACATTGCAGTGAGCCGAGAGCACACCAAGACCATTAACGTCTGAAACGTAGTTCTGGTATCCCATAACTCAATATTAGATGTTGGCTACAGTCTCCCTTACTACCCATAAGCCTCTCTGAGTTCCCCTGAGTTCATCTAGTCCTATATGTACGTTGGCACAAGCTGAAAGCCTCATGTGTGGAAAATCAATTCCACAGAATTTCTCATTCTGCGCCCACCTGCCTGAATTTCTCGCCCGTTCTGATTTCGTTCGCTGGGGCCGCTGCAACCCAACACCCCGGCTCTCTGTAAGACTTCAGCCCTTGCAGCCTGTCTCCCTAGGCTGGGCTCCTCTCTCACTCCTAATGGGAGGGAGAGCAGAAAAAGCAGGTTGCGAGGTGCACCCCATCGCGGCAGACACCAGCGAACGTCCGCTGAGAGTCCAATGCTTTGTGGTGCCCTGGGAGAGGCTGCAAGTGCATGATGCTGGCAGGCTGCATTTCCACTTGCCAGCCTTGTTTTCCTGCATGTGCCCTGGGTCATTATTAAGCAGTCACCTCCAGCAACTCCTGCACTATTATTTGCAGTGATCTGTCAGAATCCATGCCCAGTTAAATCAGCACATGCTGAAATGCTTAGACAGGCTTCCAAGGAGCAAACTTGCAGCCAGAAGCGTGGGAGGAACGTAGTCTGACAGAAAGGAAATAAGCGAGGAACATTTTACCCATAAAAGCACTTTGCTTTCTCTTTGCTTCATAAATCAGCTTTCTCTGATCTCATCCAAGAAAAGGCAGTTAATTCTGCTTCTCCCTGCCTGGGAGATGTATTCTTTTCTGTATTTGGATCTTGCCTAGGAGAAATTAAGAGACCTAATTGTTTCCACTACGCTCTCCAAAACTGGGGAACAAAATAACATCAGGAACGAAGGCCGCGGGCCACACTTCCCAAGGTGTCCTGTCCTTTCGCTTCTGATGGGAGGTGCTGAGGGCTGAGCGCTCGCAGGACCTGCAGGCATCAGGTCACTCGTGCAGGTCCCTAAATCCGCACCCAGGTGCCTGCCTGCCAGCACCCAGCCTTGCAGCTTTTGGACCATGTATCTTCACCTAAGGCCATGTAGGACCAGACCAGGAACTCCTTACTCTGCCTGGGGAGAAGTCCCTAACTGGGTAGTCCCACTGACTCTGCTGGAACTAGTCAGGTGGCTAATTATTCACCAGAGGGAGTAAAAGATTCACACAATCATCTGCAGTGTATCAGCCCCCAGAGTAACGATCTGTACTCAGAAATCCTGATTCCCGCTCCCCTGTGCTAAGCACTTACCATTCGCCTAAGCCTAGGAGAAATGCTGCTTTTTATCAGATCCATTTCTCTTCTCTGTTTATGGCTGGAGGACTCCAGGGCCTCACTGGACTATAGTTTGAATTCGTTAGCATTTTTTTGTGGGTGAATTTCCTGGATTAACAGGAGAGTCTTGGCAGAAGAGCCACTTCCCTCTATTCCTGCCATAACCTGCAGGCTCCTTAAGTTCTGCTGTACCATTAATGAGTGCACTTGTTCAGAGTCGATGGCCTTGACTTTACTGCCACCTATGATGACCAAACAAGCACAGGCTTGAATAGTAAAAACAGAGTCAATTTAACCTTCACTGCTTGCATTGCTCATTCTCGAGAGAGGGTGCAACTTGTGTTCCTCCTGTAACTGCCCCCTTGACATGCGTACTCCACCCTATGCATTTCTTGGTTATTCCATGGGGAAGCAAAAAATTAAAGGCAAATGGGGGGAGAAAGGGGATAGGAGCACTTTTGAAGTGATGGTGTTTCAAGATAAGGCTGTAAAAGTCAATAGTGTTAGTCAAGCGATTCCAAATAGGTGAAAGGCTTAATTACAAGCTGAAGGACATGTGTACCTGGCAGGCCTTGAAATAATGGCATCAGCCTCTGAAGCTGTTCCCCAAAGGTCGTTTATCTGGGCGTCTGGGGCAAGGAGGAGTTGTGGCTTGCAGTTTTGGAAGACAGATTTCGGTTACAGACCGTGCAGCTGGTGCCGATGCATATACACCAGGGAGGGGGCTGGTGGCAGACTCCCGCCAACCTGGCAGTATCTCCTGATTTCTGCAGCTCTGGATGGGTGCTCGGCCACAGGCGCAAGTGCTGGAGGACGCGCTCCCAGGGCAGTCCCCGGAGCAGGGCCCGAAGGCTCCCAGTCCTCCCCGCAGCTCATTGCCTTCCCTCTGCCAGCTCACAGCCCCAGGGAGTAGCTTCCTTCCCCCAAAGCAGTTCCCAGCTGACGGTATAAGGCTAGATTTTGCCCCATTTGTGCCCCTGAAGCCAGAGAATCTGGCGCTCTCAGTCTCCTGTGTCTATGTGCTAAAGTCAGAGAGACTCCACTGGGGTCGAACTTTGGCGGGGGGCAGCGGGGCCCTGGGCTTCCAAAAACATTTTGCTTTCCCACAGAGGGCCTGACATTAATGTGACACTCAGGATCCTCTCCGGGGATTCCCTGGACTCTGCCACGTTGCTCAGACATCCGGACATGCTCCTGAGACGGATGCGTGCGCAAACCTCCCTCCTCTGGCTGCTTGCTGAGACCACTCGTACAGAGCTGTGCTTATCATCTGCAGGGCAATGTACAGATGGTACATTCGCAACGTAGCACCCGGGGCCTTTATAACGTGTTTGTTTGATAGGAGAACATTTACGCAGCTTGCAGGGAGAGATTTTAATAAAAAATTAAACCACTGCTGCTTCTTCATCCCAACGCACAGTTGCCAGGCCTCTCCCGTTGCTTCCCTACCCTTGCCAGGCTTTGGCAATGCCTACAGAAGCCTAGAGAGTCTCTGTTACAAGCCAGTTTCTGTCCCTTATAACCAGAGCAAAGCATGCTGAGTGTAACGTTCACTTTAAGGAAACATTACGATTGCAGCTGACCATCCCTGAAAGTAAGCTGGCGTACTGAGCTTTAAAAACTTAGCAGATCGGGCATGTGTTGTTGGCAGCAGTTGCGTGTGTCAGTTCTGGCATGAGAGCCGCAGGCTTGCCCCGGCTGCCTTAGCGGGAGGTGTACCAACACGTGGGACCCCCGGCAAGCATTCCCCAAACCGAGCAGATGCAACAGTCACAAATTACCCCGTTACATCCAGAGAAATGCCGCTCGGCTGAGCGCGCTTGATTCAAGAGCCAGAAGATAAAGCTGGGTCTTTCACACCTTGCTAGTGCTGTAACCCCTAGTCTAGTGGCCAGATCCATAGCCTCAGAGGGCTCTGACAGGCCCCTGGTGTCACTAAACACGGGCCCTGTATTCACAGACCATCCTGTCGTAGAAACCATTTCTTAAACTTGTGTCCACGTTTCATTTTCTTGGGTGGAGCACTTTGCCAGCTATATTTTTCTATTGGATTTTTTTTTTCCCCCCATGAAAAAAAATCTTAAAGGCTCATTTTCTGCCCAGCATGGAATGAACCCAAATGGCCCAACCTCAACATTTTTCACAAAGTGGAAGCCTTGTTTTGCAGCCAGCCCAGGAGGGAGTGGAGCTAGAGCAGCATGTGTGGGTGGCTGGGGAGGCAGGTGAAGGTACACGTGAGAGGCTGCATATGCCGAGCAGGTGCACAGAAGTGTGAAGAGAGGGAAAGCATAGATGTCACAGATGCTGGTAAGTATGACACGTTTGCAGGTGTCTGTGCAAGGGGATAGGCATTCTGGGGAGTATTTGTCTGAGAGGAGCCTGGCTGTGCAGGTTTATGTAGACTTGGGTATGCAGAACTGCTCCCTAGCTCCTCTGTAAGACTTGGCAATAGACTTGGCAATAGAAGAGAGAGGGTCATTGAAAAGCCTCGTCTTCTGTGCTGAGTTTGTCTGGGGGAGCGGGCTGTAAGCAGTTTCTGAGCCTCCCTGTGGTACCTGCGTTCAGACCCTGTTTTGCTTTATAACTTTCCTCCGCTCTTATTTGCAATTTTCTTCCTTTCCCTCTTGCTGGCTCCTTTTTTGTTTTTCCTTCTTCTCACATTTCCGCCTTCTGCCTCTTAAACATTTGCTCTGCCTCCCTTTCATTCCTTACTTCTCTTCAATCTCTCCTGGACTCCTCTCTTGTTCCTCCCACCCTCGCGTCCTCTCCTTTCCACCTTCCTCCGCTCCCCCACCATCGCTCTCCGTCGTGTCCCTTCCCGTAGCTCTCCAGTCCCACATTCTTCTGCTTTCCCTTCTCTCCCCCCCTCCGCTCGGCCTCTCGCCCCACTTCTCTCTCCCGCTTCCTCACTCCCTTCTCTCTCTGAAATAAACTTCCCCATGTGAAGCTCCTGGCTGCCGTCCAGCCTCCAGCGAGATGAAGGGGTCCCTGGCATATGCTCAGCTCTGCGCTCCATAGGGCATTGTAACCACCGGTACCAAGGCTATAAAATCTTTAGTGTCGCTAGGAAAGGCGACTGTAAATTCTTCAGAAGTCCCACCACGGGTGTAAAGCTTTCCCCCTCCTTTCCCGGGCCTCCGTGAAAGGGGCTATGTAGTAAAACAAGGGGCTCACTCCTCCCCTTTGCTCCTGCTCCGGCTCTGATCAGTATTTCAGCGGAGCATGGTTCTCCCTATTGACTTCAAGAAGAGATTTCAGTACCCTGCGGAGCGGAGAAGCAGTTCTCGTGGATCTTGGTCACTTAGGTATTTGACTTTATAAACATGATTAAAAATGCTAAGAAAGCCCTGAAGAGCGGGAGGCCTCCCCTCCAACTGTTGAGCAAACAGAAACACACGAAGCATTGTTCGGCTCTGAAAGACGAGCGAGCCTCGGGCCAGCACAGGAGTGTGGGCAAAGCAGGCAGTGCATTAACATTGGTTAATTCTCACATATTATGGATGTGCCTAAAGATCCTTCAGAGTTTTAGCCAATTTCCAGCTTGACAAATTCGATCTTCTCAGGAAGATTCAGTAGGGGGTTTTGAAAGGCTTGGTAGAGACGGCTGAGCTTCCAGATTTGGGCGCTGAAGATCTATGCAGCCAGCAAGAGTCAAAGCTGGTTATTTTCAGTCCACCGGGTAGATGGGACTCAGATGTGCACACAGAGCAGGGCATTAGAGTAAAACAGGCCATAACGATGTTTCTTTTCATCTACCGCACAAATGTTCTGGCGCTGGGCATGGAGAGAGGGCGCACACAGCTTCCACCTGAAGAGCCATATGGCAAAAGTGTTTCTGCATGGCCACAAGCCTGTCAGGCCCCGCGCGTCAAGCACAAAACATGCGCCTGGCTCCCACCTCAGCAGAGGGATGTGTGTGTCACATCTTGTATCACGGCCTGCTTGCCACTCTCTCACCCCATGGGGCAGATATGGGGGAGATGCAGCCAGGCAGCCCGAGCTGCACCCAGGGACCAGCTGTGCCTGAGCACCAGTGCACCGAAAGGTGGGGGCCTCTGCGCAGGCCCAGCAATGCCAACCCCTGCTGACCACCAAATCACAGAGCTGTGTAGCCAGCTGGAGCTGCTGTAAGGTCCGGGAGCAGCAGAGAAACCACGCTGACCAGAGAAAATACAGCAAGACACAACAACTCCAGCAGAAGGGAGCCTGAAACGTCTGTGTGATTCTCCTTTTCAGTCTGAAAGACTTGGGCAACCTGCAAATACCAGGCCTGCTCTTTCTAATAGGTTGTACTTTTGCATACAGCAAGGATGGTAAACTCGCTGGGGTTTTTAGTGAGTGCTGGAGCTAAAGAACCGATCTTTCTCTTCTCTACACTATGGCACAAATTCATTTCATAAGATAAGGGAAGACGAATATGCTGCATTCATATTCTCATCAGCAACTGTCCACCACGCTGCTGCTGTTCAGCATAAATAAGAAGCGCCAAGGCAAAAAAAGAGGGGACTTTGTTATTGGTCTGGCAGGACGGTGTGCGTAGGGGTGCCCAGCATTGCAGTGGGGGGAGTGGGAACGTGGGGAATGGCGGGCAGCTCTGACAAAATCGCCTGTGTGAAAAATAGCAGAGAATTTTGTAGGTAAGGAGTGCTGTGAAGCTGGCAGAGCCTTGCAGAAGGCCGTCCAGAGCACCTGGCTCTTTGGTTATCATTTGAATAGCAAATCTGCTCAAAACAGAGAAAAAAATTTAGTGGAAGTTGCATGGCTCTTTTGTTCTGCGTCTCCCTTTTGCTCCCCCTTGCCAAGAGCTGCTCTGCACTCTTTCTGCTGAGGAACTGCAAAGCAGTTTTCCACCTCCCCACTTAACTGCAAACAGCTACAGGCCGCTCCTTTCATCTTCCTTTGTAGCCTTCTCCTCCTGGGGTGCTTTAAGCGTAGCCAAGCTTCCTCTTCAGTTATTGTTACCTCCACAGTGTCTTCCGAGCGGTCAGCGTTGCTGACCTATTGTTTCCACAGGATCCTGCGGATCAGCTCCATCGGCTCAGCTGCAGCACCCCCTCAACACGCCAGCTCCTCCCGCCCTGCCGAAACCTGATGCACTCAGTCCGCATGGAAGTGGGCTTGAATGTGTCCTACATTTTACTCTACGAAAGTGTCCTGTATTTTACTCTGCAATAGGTAGAACTCTTCAGTTGGTGCTCCGGTCATCAGCTGTCCCTGTCCCAGTGGATACAAAAACGGAGTGCAGATCATAGGATTTAGACTTTATCCCCAGCTATGCTACTTTTCAAAGGCAGACGTTTTGTACCTAGTCACATCCTGCTCTGTGCCTCAGTTTCCCCATCTGTAAAACAAGGTTAAATGCTCTGACTGCCTTTGGTAACTGCTTTAATATTTGCTCATGAGAAGGGTTAGCTATCTGACAGATGCAGAGTCGATGGCCTCCTTTTCTAGATGACCCACTGGAGTTCAAAGTTGAGATGTCCAGGGCTGAAAAGTCCAAGGTGTGACAATCATCTAGGCCAAAGAGGGAGAGATCTGTACTTGGGTATTAATAATAATTCCTATCCTCTGTGAGTGAGCAAGGCAGGGCAAGTATGTCCTCTCTCCCATGGGTTTTCCAGGTACGACACGAATTCCCCCTAGTATCTCCCCACCTGTAAGAGAAACTTGTCCCCTGTCCACCCCATGCTGCTTCCACGCATGGGTGCTGCCGGTGTGATGTCTGGGAAGGGGCAATGCCACATACAAACCTCCCCCGCAGGGTCGGTGCTGTGGGGGACATGCCAACCGGTCTGCAGCCCGGGCTGGTTGGTGAGGCCCTGTCCTACGCCCGGGTGACCGTCCCTCGGGTGGGGGGAGACACCCGCAGCAGAAACCAGAGCATCAGCTAATCCCACGAGACAAAGGGAGCCCTCACGGATGACTGGAGGGGTCACAGGGCCACGGCAGGAGATGCAGAAGGAAACGCTGAAGGCAGACCCCCGGCTATGCCTGCCAGAAAGCCCTCGGAGGAGGCAGTGAGGCCCGAGGGTCAGACCTACACTCATAGAGATGGAGGGGGGGGTCTTTCTTCACCCAGCACCCCGGGCCAGCTCAGACGAGCACAGCCGGCTCCCCACCCTGCCGGCCTCGGGGTGCCACAGCCTTGGAGTGCCACATGGGGCCAGTGGCCTTGGGATTGGAAGTGGTGGACATGGAGGGGGCCAAGAGAGGCTCCCCTATGCAGCTGCCCCACCGTTCGATCCAGGGCACAGGCTGAGCTGGGCAGAGCTAATGGCAGAGGAATAGAGGGGCTACAGGCCACACCCTTCATCCTTGCAGCACATCCAGCTCTCAGGCTCTCTCTAAATGCTCGCCCCGGCCAGACAGTTTGGCCTCCGCTGTGCACTGAATCTGCCAGAGAGAGAAGGTGCAGGGAGTGGGCCATTCAGGTGGCAGCAGCATTAGTTCAGAGTCCTCCTGGTGGCCCGAAACCCTCCAAAACTCATTTTTCAATAGGCCACCAAAACAACCACTAGATGTTTAATGACTTTCGATCTCTCCTGCCCCCAGACTGGCTTTGAAACAGTGACTCAGATGCCAAAGTCCCAGTAGCAAAGTGGCTCTTTAATGACACGATTCTAGCTCAAATTCCAGGCACAGGGGGAGGCTTTGACACTGCTGTTTGTTTTCTTATTGGAGAAGTTCAAGAGAAGCTCAAGGCTTAAAAGCAAACCCTTGAAAGCAAAGCATTCCTAATCACATAAAAGTGTCTGCACAGGCCAGGGCTGAAGAGGGGGCTTGTGACTTTAATCTTTGCATATCCCTTTCTTTCTTCAAGCATCTCTCCCTCTCGCAGACAGACACACAGACACACACACACATGCACACAAAACTCTCTCCAGTGCCAACAGTATAATCCTCCAGGAGAGCAAAGCAGAGGAAGAGGAGGAGGAGGAAGCCGGCCCGCCTGCCTGCCCCCATGCTGAGCCTGAGTAGACTCTGTGAGAAAGCTTCTCTCCATCTGCAGCCCAGCCCGGTGGGAGTCAATTAATTCTGAATAACCTAAACCGACAGAGGTATTTGCATTCACAACCTGACTGATGACCGTATAAAATTGATTTATGAATTGAAGTACTTTCCCTCCCCTTATCCTCGATTCAAGCCATAATTGATTATACGTGCTGCAGCGAAATTAAAGAAAAGAAAATTAAAAAAAAGAAAAGAAAAAAGGGAGGCCCCACAGACACTGCTCTATATTCTCAAGGTTTCCCGGGATTAGCTGATCTATTCATCACTTATTTTTTTTTTATTTAAAAAGTTGCTTCCTTTCCCCTCTCCCCCAGCTTTCCCCCCACCTTTATCCCTGCCCCTAGCCACCACCTCTCAGCCCAAGAGGCAGCACAGTGGGTTGAACCTAGGGAGAGATGATGGGAGGTACAGTACCCCCGTGGCACGCCAACAGCATTCCCACAACACGAGGGCGAGAAGAACTCAAACAGGACACCTTTAGTCCCAGGGTAGAACAGACCCCTCTTAAAGGAGAGCCTAAGCTGGAAGTCCTCAACCCAACCGTGACAGAAGCTCACACTTAACTCGATGCCTCTTAATTGCCCCGTTGCAGACCTTCATGGGGTGGAGATTTCACTTTGCCCTTCCACCCAGTCGTCTCAAATAAGAATAACATTCATACAGTGCTTTTTACCCACCCACGGAGAAGTGCTTCGTGCTGGTGGGTACTGTTAGGGATACAAGAAAAGCTTGACTAGCTCAAACCCAAGATCCACTTGCCCAATGTCAAAAGGAAGTGCAAGAAATCTTGCTGGAAGCAGTTACATGCTACAACTTCCCAGATCTCCTCCTGGAACTTAACATTTAAATATTGAGCTGAACCCTGAAGCATGAGAATTGAGGACCCTTTTAATTTTTTTCTCTCCATTATCCACCTACTCATCCCTGTTATCCCAACTTTCTTGTCTATTTGCCATCTTTCTTCCCATTCCACATATGGGAACACAGAGGAGCGGAGCAGTGGTGGGAACAGACCAAAACCACACAGCTAATCTGCAATAGGATCGCAGGCAGAATGTAGCTCACCTGATCACTAGTACTGCTCTCTTTTCTCTCCGTCTCTTTCTAAACACTTCCAAATCATTTAAAAAAGAAAAAAGAATATATCCTTTTGCTTCATTTTCGCTTGAGTGGAAAGAAGCAGATAAAAATCCTGATTAAACTCAAATCACATATAATTTCATTAAAAAACATTTGCCTACAGTGCTCTGTAAGGCTTACAGAGCCCTTGAGCATGTAGCTCCAACATCGTATCGCTTTGCGCAGTTGCAGTATTAACATTTTGTGTGAAGGAAAATTAAGGTACAGGAAAATAATCCAAACAAATGTTGCAAGCAGCTGGATGCAGGATGGAAATGTCATCTGAGTACGCCTCTAGTGCAACAAGAAAGGCCACGATCCAAGTGAATCAAAGCTGGGATTTTTAGCTTGCCCATCATTAGTGTCTATGGGTCTGATGAGGAGAGCTTATTTATTTCAACCTCCATAAAGCTCCTTTGCTCATTTTGGACAATGCTGAGCAGAGGAACAGGGCTTAATGAAAACACATCAAAAGAGGCCACTTTTCTCAACTGTTTAGAAAGGCTTTCAGCAAGGAGCTCGTGCAGGGACATAGGCCTGGCAGAAGTTGCATTAGCTGCTGCGTTCAAGGAGACACTACTTTGCTTGCTGCCAATAGGCCTTATGAGGACCACAATGCATGGCTTTAGTTGAAGCCCTGCTGCCCTCACACCCTTAAATGGAAGAGAGGTGCAAGGGGCAGGGCAGCCACAGAGGAAGCCCTGGGCAGGGACCCAGCTGGGCCTCCCCTGCAACAGCCGCTTCCCTTCCAGTCATGCTCTCCTCACCTTATGCCTTTGTCCTTAGCCAAACCTTTGGTTTTCCAGGTGTCTAAACTCACTGTGTTGGGGACAAAGAAAAGCTGGGGCAGAGGGACTCTGTGTGTGTAATTAAAACCAAAAGCCCTATGCAGGTGCTAGGGGGCAAAAAGTGAACGGGCAGCTCACATCCCTGGGGGAGGCTCAGGACTGAGTGGTGAGACTAGGGGTATGCTGAGGCCTGCAGAAAAGAAGCTGGGAAATACTACCAAAAATCCTTGTGACCCAGAAGGCAGAGTGAGGTGAGACACATCCCAGGAGTGAGACTACGCAGGATAAAGCCCATTTCTGGGTAAATAATGCCTTTCTGTTGTAACCTGGGACCTCACTTGGGAAAGAGCCGCATATCACCCTCAGAAGTTCAGAGGGTCCCGCTCCTGGAAGATGGTACTATAAACCTATGGCCACCTCACCTGTTAGATCTGGTCTGAGATGCGAAATCGGGCTCTGTGATGGCCTCTAGTCTCCCTCTTGGATACAAAGATCCTGATGGCCTGTGCAGACAGGACCTCTTTCACCCTGAGGTGACATTAGGAGCAGATGCGTTGTGCTGGCTCTGGAGGTGTTCCCCAAACCCCCCTACCTGCCTGCTAGGATGAACGAGCCTCTCATTTCACACAGCAATAGCTTCAGTGTCCATCAAAGTGTCCTGATGCGGGCTGCACATGCGGAAGCTTCTGCTCTCCCTGAGAGCCAACACCGCTATATCACAACAGTTCAAAACAAGTCCCATGCCCAGTCAGGATCCCTTGTTTCTACCCTAACAGTGACTCCTCAGGTGCTATCTTAAAAATGCAGTTTAGCTCCAAAGCTAAAGTGAAAGTTTGGCCCCTAATTATCCAAAGTGTCACCAAGACAGGCCAGCACAGCCTGTTACTACCTACCCAAATTAATCTAATGAAGAAACACTGTCTAAGGCTTGAGATGGTGCAGCAGGCAGTCCAAAGGCAATTCAGGAGCTAGCAAGCCAGCATAAACTACAGGCCATAGGCTACATCTACACTGACATGTCACCCAGTAGCTGGAGACCTCCATCTCCAGCTGCCTGGGCTGCCTGCTGTTGGGCTTTTGTGCCAGAGCGAGCGGCTGAGCTTTGAGCAGGTGATGTCGAAGGCGGAGGGGGCCAGCGGCGCCTTGGTGGAGGAGGGCACCGCCTGGCACCCGCTTCTGCCCAGCTGCCTCCTGCCTCTGCTGCACGGAGCACTGCGGGTGGCAGCCCCCCAAAAGCATGTGAGCAAGCAGGAGGGAACGTCAGCCCAGATCGACATCCAAAGGTCGCCACGTCCTGAGTGCTAAATGGGTGGACAAAGAAGTTAATCGAGGAGTCAGAAAGGGCAACCTAAAGAGGAGAGGCAGCTGGGAGTGGGGAAGCAGAAATCAATTAGCAGGAAAAAGAGCGATAGTTTCGCATGCCTTTCCACATGGAAAGAACAGCACAGTATTATCTGAAACTCAATTATTTTTTCTACCAGTTGAGAGGGAGCAACTACAAGGCTTAAGCGGATGTTTCCATCAGGAATCACAGCGTGTCTTTCTTCCCACACCAACCAGTGACCCTTCTGTGAACAAAATGCCAGTGCCCTGAAATTACACAACACACAAAATAAAAGCGGTGCCATCCCCACACATACCCTCACAGAAGGGGCTTGTTATTATATGTTTGATGTGAGACCATGTAGGAGCACCAGTCACAAATTAATATTGCATTGCACAAGGCGCTGTACAAACCCAAGACACCTGAGGAGGAGTGGTGGGGCATCAGCGGCAGGCCAGCGAGGAGGGCATGGGCTTCCCCTGAACCCAGGGGGGAAGTGCTGGCACTAGCCATGGAAAGAGCGAGCCAGATCTTAAGGACCACAATTAGCTCGTCCAATTTACAGCGGCTCCTCCTAGGCTGCTCTCACCGTGCAAGACAGCTGAAGTTGCAACCCGTGCCCTGCCTATCCCGCCTCAGGGAGCACCATCTCCCTCATAATCCCAGCTCGGTCAGAGGTGGGCATTAGCAGACCTCCTGCCCGCTGCATTTCTCCAGCTGGCCATTAGCCTTGCTCAGCAAGCAAACCTTCCAGGATCTGGACTTCAGGCACTTATTGTCACACACAGGAGGTGGCATAAATACAGCTTCTACCTAGGTGAGGCAAATACAGAATTATATATTTATTTCACCAAATGCCTAGGGAACCCAGGACCGGCTGAGCCCATCCTTTTTTGCAGTCTGCTTGAAATACAGAGACAAAAGACTGTGACAAGAAAGTGGCTGTTGGTCAGATACAAGTCATTCAGCTCAATATAAGGGTAATTGGGTGTCATTCTAGGGTCTTTATAACACAAAAGATCAGACTAGATGGTCTAATGATCTCTTTTGGCCTTCAGAGCTGTGAACTGATTCCCCATCTTTCAAGCACTGGTTTTCTCTTTCCAAAGCCGGGCTGCAGATGAGGTCTAAAACATCAGCATCCCGCAGCTCTAGTCCCACTGTGCTTCTGCACGTTTGGTAGCTGCGCAGTTGCCCAACTGCCTCAGGAGCTTTTTTTTTCCTTCCTACACTTGTCCGTGTTTGGTTGTTTCTGCTACTAAATTCCACCCTGACAGACCCTGTTTTCATTTCCTTCCAGCCGTAAATGTGCGAGCACTTTCATCAACAGATTGTCTCCTCAAACGTCCCGGACAATGCAGCATTTTCACATGAGTCAAACCCAAGCCTAAAAATGTCTCCCGGACAATGTTTTGCCTGCAATATTGGTATATCTTTGTGCAACTGGCTTTGCAACATAGGAAAAAAAAAGATCCAGCCCTTCTTCAACTAAGTATCTGAGCACTGCCTGGAAGGAGGGGAAAAAAAAAAACAAAACCGAATATAGGGACAAAGATGCCAGGTTACACCTGGAAGGGGAGAAGGGGAGATTTTCTCTGCTGGTTCCCGAAGCCCAGAAAACACAGCAGGGGTTTGTTTCCAGAAACTGCAGCTCAGTGGCAATGCCAGCAGGTCGTATTTTACAGCCAGGGCCAGCACAGGATGAAAAACAGGGAGCTGGTTTCTCGCTCTCCCTGCCTTGAAAGCGAAATTCCAGCCGGCTCCCTCCTCGCCCCGCCGGGGGCACCTGGGGGAGCAGAGGAGCGCGAGGCTCCGCTTAGGGCTTTCTTCTCGCCTCCTCTTTCCTCCAGGAGAAGCTTCTTTCCCTTCACATCCCCTCCCGCTCCCCCCCCCCCCCCCGTGCACACAAAACCGGCACACACACATGCACACACTCGCACACACGCCCGCCCGCCCGCACAAAGGGTTTCAAAGGGCCCCTTTATTCGCCCGCAGCTGCCCGCGCAGCCCCTGCTCCAGCGCTCGCCGGGCAAGGCCGCGTATTCTTCAGCTCCCAAAGGCCCCCATTGCTGTCAATTAGTTACGGGACGCCACCGGGATTCAAGGCTGACAGCTCCGGCAAAGCAGGAGAAATGGGCTCAGTGGGGAGCGAGGGGCCTGCCCTCGTTTTTTTTCCCCCCTCCCCTTCTTGCCCGCAAGAAATACCTTTCTCAGCAAGGCTTTCTGTCGGAGGGCTCCCCAGCCCCCAGCCGCCCTGCTCGCCTGTGCATGCACACGCACATGCACGCATGCACACACACACACACCTATGTCGTGCTGAGGGACGCGAACGCGTCATGAAAAGCGGCACCGGGGAGAGGCGCTCCGCCGAGATAGGGGGTCATCAATATCCCGGCGAGCTGCTGTCAGCACCTTCTCGCTCTGCCCTCGGCCCCAGGCTCCGGTTACAAATCCCTGTCTCCTGGCTCCCCGGGATGCGTGTGACATCTTATTCCTCCCTGCCTTTCCCACCTACACTCGCTTTGCAGCAGGAGAGGGATGGGGCGAGATTAGGAGGTGATTCTGCAACAAGTGTGCCTTTCACATAGTGACATTTTATCCGCTGCTGCTCGGTGTGAGCAGAGCGCAGCTCATCTCTCTGCGCACCCACCTTAAACACTGCAACACACAAGCTTACGGACCAAGTGGGGAATGAGCAAGGAGGGGGAAGCTGATCCAGCAATTTCACGGAAAACATCTGTGCTAAGAGATTTAGGAAAGAAAGAAAGGCTGTAACGGTTTGGGAGTGACAGACCTCTTCAGCCAGACCGTGGAAATAAGATATATTTCGAGACAAAGCGTTCCCACGTTCTCAGCCCTAATGTGGGATGTAGAAGAACATCCACCCCAGGTGTCGTCACTGGTCATCTCAAAAGGGATGTTTTTCACACGAACCCCAGCTTCACCACCTGCTGTAAAGCCATTTAGAAACGGGGCTCGCTCGCTCCTAACCTGGTATCTATCTTCGTATCTTTCAAATTGGTTTTTCATTGGGATAGCATTGAGGCTTTTACGCCAGCTGCAGATTTGGCCCACCCAAACTGGTCTCTGTGGATCAAAGAGGGATAACAAAACAGTATTTAGATTTTTCTTCTTGTCTCTGCTATTGACTGTTTGTGTGTCCTTTGTTGAGTCACTTCATCAACCTCCCACCGGAGCCCTGAGCAGCTTACTTACTGGCCAATTGCTTTGTCTTCCGCCTGGAGGCAAAAATAAGTCAGGGTGACTGCATTTCGCATGCCTTTGTGGACTGAAACTATTCTTTCATCTGAAACGCTTCCCACTTGAAGATAAGAGTGTCTCAGATTCAGTTTCTTGGACTGAAATCCTCCCCTGAAATTTGGATCCTGACTGGACCAAACTCAGAAAAGAGCAATCTTTTGGTTTGGCCACATCTGAAGTCCTCAGCTAAAGCCCACATGGCAGGATCTTGCACAAACAGCTCATCTCGGGAGACTTCTGCTTCCTGGAGAGATGAAATCTTTCAGAAACAGAGTAAGAGATTTCAAGTCCCTAGAAAACAATCCTCCTCTCCACTCCCACCCACAACTTGGCATCAACATGGAACTATGAACCTCTGCCTAATTCAAAATCAGATTTAGACAACAGGCCCCGGGGATGTTACAGTGAGAATGAGAAACCTTAAAGCATCCCCGCTTCATTCAGAATGGAAAAATTCATGAACATCCGTGAACATTTGGCCAGGCCCAAGTGGCTTATGTATAATGCACGGAGAATGCTGGGGAGTTGTGCAGAGCTTAAATTGGATGTGAGCTAATATTTCCATGCTGTTGGAACTGGGGAGCGAACAAGGTAACAAAAAGTCTAGGTATTACAAAGGACAGAGGTGACAAATAGTTCACAAGAGAGGCTGTCAGCCTTCCCAGGCCACCAGAGGAGTAAGCTGGCCAAAAAATGGCTTCTTAATGAAACAGCCCTCGTGCATTTCTGCATCTGGACAAAGGAGAGGTTTATTTTGGATGTGCTAGTAAAACTGCTGTCTTTGAGCCATCAGGTCATATAGTTAAGGCCTGGCTGGTGTCTGGTTAGGAAGGATCCCTCCGGGCCTCCTCTCTCGGTAAGCAATTGTAGGTCTTACGAAAAAGAGTAATATAGTCACTGTGTCCCCACAGAACAGTACTAGTAAGTAAACTTCATGCTGTGGGAAAGGAAGGTTTAGTTCTTCTTAATAGCAAAATGCTCTGGAGCCCGAGCAAGAGTCTGGTGATGGTCAAGGTTTACTTCTCAGATGATGGCTCATGTGAAATGAGTTGATCATGTCTCACATTATTTGCTGCTAGCACATAGCAGTCCCGAGGGACGAGGGGGGAAGGGGGGGTGGGAAACAGTTATCATGACGGGCACCAACTAGCTGCCTCACTGACAGACTATAAAAAAAGACTGTGAAAAATTGTGCCTGAAAATGTGAACCCTTTCCCTCTTTTAGACAGAATTCTGATCTGTATTATGGCTTCCTGTAAGTAATATATTATACAGCTAAACTCAGAAGTCATTGGTCTCCAGGGCTGTTAATCCAGAACTTTTCACTATTGTTATGTTCATACAACCATGTACAAAGAGCACAATTTGCTCTTTCGCAACTTCTCTGAAAATGGATTTTGCCAGAAAGGCAGATTTGGAAGGAATCTGTGTTGGGTACCTGTGTGCTGAACCGTATTGACTTCTGGGCCATTTGAGCTAAACACGCCAGGCGAGAGCTAAAAAGCAGTAGGAGAGAGAATGAGAAAGACTGAACTGGAAATGCTTTTTGCCAAGAGACGTCTCATAAATAATGGAAATGCATTAGCAGCACCAAGGCAGGAGGGGGGTGGGAGACGATGACGAAGAGGGGATGGTGAAAAAACAGCCAACGAGGAGAGCTGATCTCACACGGTGCTCGCTGGGAGGTCAGGCTGGTCACGTGCTTTCTAATCGGGCTGAAGAAAAGTTGACAAAGAGTGTCAGGGCATGAAAAGTCGAAATAGCCACTTTAATTAACGCCTCTTCACCAGGCCAGAGGAGAAGAAGCCACCTCCCCTCTCCACTCCTCCTTCATCCCCAGCCCCATAACGTACCTCGCACCTGAGCTGCTGAAAACAGCCTCCAGCGAGAAATACTTGTCACCATTTCTAAGTGTATCGCTGACAGGGACAAGAGATGCAGCTCACCACCTCTAGGAGCGAGTGGGTAACAAACTGACAGGGCTTTCCTGCTGCAGACAACGTCAGGAAAACAGTGAGGAAAAGGTAAAAGTGACCTCCGCAACAAAATCCTTCCAAAGTAGCCCCACCGAACCGCTGGCACTCTTCTGTTTTGCATGCTAACATAGAAACATGAGTTTCTTAGGCAGGGATGAAGGAAAGTATAAGTCTCATATCACATGGGATTCTGGGGACAGGGACACGGGCTTGGAGGATTTGAGGCAAGAAAGATCTTTCTTCTCCTTCCTATTCCCACTAGCAGTGAGCGCCACACAGGAAGAAAGAGGTTTGATGTCTGACGTATACCAGTTCCCTGTTGCTCTGTTTTTGCTGATGAAGACACAGGTCTACTGGAAAGACTGCACCAAGCTGTGCTCCAGTGGGGATGAAGTACCTCACTCGTCTCGCTTGGGCAGTTTAAAGAGACTCTTACAATTAGCTCCAGTTTGCACTGGGTATAAGTAGTATTGGACATTGCACAGAATCTATAAAGAGATATAATTTTTATGAAAGATGAATTTTATTCCAGCTTTTGAGAAAAGTTTTATGGTCTCTGTTTGCAAGAGGTTGGACCAGACTGTTGCGGTACTCCCTCCTGGGACATCTTATGCGTTTACTTCTCAGGCTGAGGAGGTGGGGGAGAAAAGTCTGCAGTGCTCTCAACATGCCTTTTAGCTCTGCATTAAAACACACAACTGCTAGAGTTAAATCCCATGTTTTAAAGATGCAGTTTAGCAGGAAAGGCTGCCCAGAGCCAGTAGGAAAGGCTCCCTCCTCCTAATCTGAAGGACTTGAGGGTCCAGCTGGGAGATGGTTCAGTGATGAGGATGCAGAGCTAGAAGAGCTGGGTTCTGGTCCCTGCCCAGCTGCAGATGCCCCAGGTGACCTTTTGCAAAAGCAAACCACCATGTTTTGCGTTCCCCAGCTGTACAACCAGGGTAGAGAAGCAACGCCTCACCTTGTTAGACTATGCATGTTACAAACGCCAGCAAAAAAGCAGAGGTGCATGTGGCAGAGGAAAGATGTGAAAGTACCTCAGTACAGACAGGGGCGAGAAAGAAAAGAAAAATGCAGAGACTGGTAACCTTTAAACACTACTTTTCTGTTGGTGACACCTGATACCTTTGACCAGCTCCCAGACAGTTGTAACTGAACGGCCTCACCAGCCAAACTCCTTACAGTCTGATGAAGTCACTCCTGTTTGCACCAAGATCAGGGAAAAGAGAATCAAACTGATAGGAACAGGACAGAGACATGAAGCAAGACCATGCATGTGAACATGAAAAGTGTGGAAGCGTTTAAAATCTGAGTGGACTCTCAGATGCCCTTCTAGAAAAGTCCTGAGCTTCATAAGTGCAGAAGCAATATTGCACTGCAGAGCTTTCAAACCAAAAAAGCTATACAATTTAACAGCATAGGGATACAACCTGGCTCTCCTTTCTTTTTCAGTCCAGCTAAACTTCTCCAGCGTCCCATCTCTGACACAGGCATCTGTTGACTGCAGAGTCGGGCAGGAAAAAAAAATCTTCATACTTTGTGAGTTTGAGACTTCATTAAAAAGGTCCCCCCCCCAATTATGTCACATTATGAGGAAAAGTTAAAATCTCAAAGAATTTTGCGAACCAACAATCAGAAACAATCATGTCCTTAGAAACAAACCTTCTTCCAAATATGCCCTATTGTGGTCTGACACCTTTGAACGAAGAGAGGAACTTGTGGTTCAGGGAACGTTAGCACAAATTGTTCATTTTACAGCTCCTTTTCCATTGAGAATGAGCCCATCCTTGGCTAAACATGGTAGTCAGCTCTCCCCAAAACTCTTTGCTCCTGCGGCGGTCTGTGCATGACCAAAGCTGCTGTTTTGAAAGTCAAAGGGCGCTCCCTCCAGCTCTTCTTCTGCCAACGTGTACCCCAGGATGGCAGGCACCCTTTACGTTGCAGGTGAGCTCCCTCGAAACAGGTGCAAATGCCACGGTATATTTAACTCTGCATAGCTTCACTTGGAAAGATTTCAGCAAGAGCTGCCAGGGGGATTTGAGGTCTGGACAACCTGCCCTCTTGTAAGCAATTTAAAAAGCATAATCTCTTCAGTTTGCCCAAGAAGCGATTTGATCTACAAGCACTTCAAGGGAAGGAGAGACTCCTGATATCAAAGAGCTCTTTAATCTAGCAGAAAAGGGCATTATGAGAACCAGCTGCTGGAAGCCGTGGCTAGACAAATCCAGACTGAAAGTCAAGGTGCACATTTTTAACCGTGAAAGTAATTAATTCGCAGAGCCCATTACCTAGAAGCGCAGCAGCGGCTCTGTCGCTCGCAGGCTTTAAATCAAGACCAGATGTTTCTCTGGAGGAGATGATATCACCTAGCCAGAAAGTGTGGGCTCGGGGCAAAAACGGGGAGAGGCCAGGCTGGAGAGTCGCAGCGCTCTCCACCACTGGCCCTAAAGCCTACGAGCTGCACAGGAATGCATTTTATATACATATATATATATGTATGTATGTATGTATGCGTGTATGTATGTATGCATGTATGTATGTATGTCTGTACCTATGTATGCATGTATATGTATATATGTAGTTTCACATGCGTACCTGTACAGTCTCAGTTGGCATAAATCAGCGTTGCTCCAGCCAAAGGTCTGGCCTGCACATTTCCATCTATTCCTTGCAGTTTTAAAGCATGGGATAAGCACCCAGCCAAAGCTCAGGGGCCTTTAGACGAGTTAAAATTTCCACAATATACTGACATTTCACAAGTTCCCCCCTCGCCGCGGACTCTCGGCTCTGTGTGCAGAAGGACCCGGGGCCGGGGTGGCGAAGGGGAAATACGGATGCTCCCCGGATGGACTCCTCAGTGGTGGCCCTCCCTCGCCGCCCAGGCCCGCCAGCGCCGCCTCCCCCTGCCCAGCCCCAGAGAGCCCCTTTCTTTGGGCCGGCGCTGCCTGGCGGCCCCTCACTTTCGCCTGAAGCCTCCATTGAGAATCACTGGCTTGGGCAAAATCCCACATTCACCCGGGGCCTCCCCGCCCCCAGCCCACTCGGCCGCCCCGCAGCCCCGACCTCGCCAAAAAAAAAAAAAAAAGCCCCTCCGCGCCGCCGCCAGCCACGGCCAGCCAGACCCCCAGCCCCGTAACTGAGGGCCACGGCGGAGGGACCCTGCTCGGCCGCCCCCCTTCCTCCCCCACCTTGGCCTCCTCCTCCTCCTCCTCCTCCTCCTCCTCCTCCTCCTCTTTTTTTTTTCCCGGTTAACAAGTGTGCACTGTTATAGTGGCGGCCCCTCCCTCCGTCGTATTTATTCCCTTTCTCGGCGCAGCAAGGGTGGGTTTGGGGTTTTTTGTTGGGGTTTTTTGTTTTTTTTTTTTGAAAGGCGCGTGCAACTTCTCTTGGGGCGCGCTGGCAGTTTTGCGTGCGGGGAGCGGGACGCGGCAGGCGGCAGCGACCCCGCGCCTCGGCGCTGAGCCACACAACGGTAACAGGCTGCGGAGAGGAGGGGGGGACGAGTCAAAAGGGCCTCCCGGATCGGCAGGGAATAATACGAAAGGGAAGCGCTGGCGCGCACGGGGTGACCCGGCTGGACAAAGTGCAGCCAGGCAGCTTAGTTAATAGGCTGCATTAAAATTAAGCAGAGATGGTTTCCATTTCTGAACGACACGGCGACCGTAGGAGGGTTGCGCGGCCCCCGCGGGAACGCGGCGCGCATCGCAAAACCAAACCGCAGCGAGCCTTTCCCTCCCTTGCCGCCCCCCGGCTCCTCCGCAGGTGCGAAGCAGGGCAGCGCCGCCGGCTTCGCCCCGCTTAACACGAGCAACGCTGCCGGCGTCCCCCACCTCCCCGCCTTTGCCGTAGGCCCGCGTCAAAGGAAAGCGGATGACGATCTCGTCACTACCGTGGTGAATCTGGATTTCCTACGCGGCTGCACCTGTTGCAGAGGTGACAGCTCCTTAAGAGCGGGCCAACCTGATGAGGTGCGAGCCAGGTAGTCTTCGAGAGCAATTCAGACTTTAAAGAGAGGGACGGTAATAACATATATCCTTCCCTGCCTCCTATCCCTGTCAGAAGGAGGATTTGTACGGCTCCTTTAGAAAGGCATTAAAGAGTCATTTAGGCTCTGCTTGGGCAAAGCACCTGCTTAATTGCTTGCTGTACTTCACTGGGGCTCAAGCCCACGGTTAAGAACGCTCTTAAAGGCTTTGCTGAGGGGGAATAAACTTCACCATATGCTTAAGCTTAAAGAGGTGTTTGAACGCCTTTGCTAAATTAGGGCCTTGCACCTGAGGAAAAGAACGAATGGAAAAAGTTACCAAATTGGAACAGCAGCTTTTTGAACAACGAGCAATTTTAGTACGTTGTTAATGGTTCTGAGTTTAATAGAGATGACTGAAAATCCTCATTTATCAGAGCATGATGCTAGAAGAATCAACCTGATTGAGAGACTCTTAAATATCTATCTTATGTGTGAAAAAGAGCTGTGTGGTGACATATTACATACCTTATTTTTAGAATTATGACCGAATACCTTTGAAACAAAAGTCTTCAGAAATGGCTGCCGTAACAATCCTCCCGAATATGTGGAGTGAGTTCAAGGAAAGCTCTTTGCTTTCCTCACAAAACTACCAGCATGCCATGTGAATTTGGGATCTCTTCTTGTTTTATTTTTGAAAATTATTTGCCCCAGAAGAACTGTGAAGCTGAAAGACGTAAGAAATACATAGGAATTACGCAAGAAATATCTAAACTGTTCTGCGTTTTCTTGATTCTTCTCTATATTGAATAGAATGTGAAACATTCTTCTGTGTTTAAAAAGGCACAATAGCACTTGATGTCCATTTTGCATACTTTTAAATCATTAACCAAGCTGTCAGTGCAGATCCAGGCCCGCTGATCTCATTTATATCTCTATGAGTACAAAGTAACCAGGCCATGTGGAAGATGTTGGACTAATAGCCCTGAAATATGATGTGATGTTCTGCAAGGAGACTCCTAAAATAGCGCGGGTGCCTTGTTTGGCACCGCAAGGTGTTTGCCTTTGCCCAGTCCCTTTTGGTGCTCTCATGAGCTATGGGGCAGCAGCGAAAGGCAGCCGCAGTGCCCATAACACTGCCCTACTATATGCATCAGCACCGAGGACATAATTCAGGCTCCATCCCATGCTTGGCCTATGCATCATGAGCATCACCCAAAGGTGCTACTCACGTTGCTGTTCAGGTGATGGGGGATGTTTGTCCCCAGCAGAGTTTGGTAGACACAGATAAGGCTTCTCATCTCTTGAACTTCCAAGGTCTGGGCATGATTTAGGATACACACTCAACACCCACAATGAAGGACTCATAGGAATTATCTATGCATGGAGCATAAATTATTGCACATTTTCTACCTTTAGTATAAATAACTCTTTCTTTCAGCTTAGCTTCACAGTTCTTTACTTCTGGGGCAAATAATTTTCAAAAATAAAACAGGAAGAGATCCCAAGTTCACATGGCATGCTGGTAGTTTTGTGATGAAAGCAAAGAGCTTTCCTCAAACTCACCCCATGTACTTGGGAGGATTGTTACGGCAGCCATTTCTGAAAACTTTTGTTTCATAACCAATACATTTCTGAGAACTGCGATTACTTTGAAATTACAGTCCAGCAAACATAAAAGGCAAACTATAAACACTGTCCGCAGTACATGGACCAAGGCTTCAAACATATCTGTCTCCCAGACATGCAAGTTCCCTGAGCAATCTGCTTCAACTGATGCATTTATGCATCAAAGAAATATCACCCCTACATCAGAAGTATTACCAGGCCATAAGGATGTTGTTGCACCTGAATTTGAAAATCTCTCTCTCGCTCCCTCTCTTATGGGTGGACAGAGCTGTGTAACTGGGGTGAAGACCAAGGTGCACTATCCTTTACCTGCAGTAACATCCTGACATGATCATACCTGGACTATATGTTGAGTCTCTGGCATACGCAGATCAGCAAAAATTCCTGATTTAATGTACTCCACATTTCTTTATGGTGGAGCAGCAGCTAGAGAAGCAATTCACCAATGGAAACTGTGGCCAAGTCTATGCAGCCTGGCAAGACATCTGCCCACTTTTCCTAAAGCTGCAGCACCTGCATCTCAGGGCTGTTTTAAGCTGAGTAAATCAACGTTCCTGGAGGTCAGAGATACATTTCACCCCAAAGCCTCGCTTCACTCCTCACCTGGACAGATGATGTGGTGACAGAAATAACACAGGGTATAGCAGGAACCGGAGAGACTCAGGAGGTTGTAGGAGATACCAATGTGGCAAGGGCTGCCTCCAGCCTCTTGCTCTTTCACATGCAAACTCTTGAGTGCCCGGGCAAGGGGTGATATGAAGCTAAGGGTGCGACAATGCAAACACACTCAGTGATGGTGCTGGAAATGTCCACACAACTCTCTATCACATCGCTGATTCAAAAGTTGGAGCAACAGTATCTGCCGCTGGAAGGCAATGTACACACCTGTTGCTCTCCTTGCTTTTCTGTGCCCCGAGGCATGTTTTCTCTTTGCCCACTCAGACCATCCCAAAATGTAGTCCTCCTCTTCAGTTCTTCAAGGAGTTCATCTTTGCCAGTCTCTCCGGCCCCTCTTCACCCTGCATCCACGTCCGTGCCCCCCCCCCCGCCCTGCCCATCGCCCACATCCTGAGCATGAAAGCCGGTCGGGTTAATCCAGCGCGGAGCACATTGTGTGTGTGAGTCATGACGGGCTCACTAAGGCGTGCAGAGCTGATAAAAGGCAGCTCTGATGGGCTCTGTCAGGGATTCCAGAGAAACAGCGTGGAAAAAATCTGCTAACCCACATCCCAGCCTTGGTGTCCAGGGCCCCGAGACAGTGAGGCACCAGGGACGGGTGCGGGGAAGTGCCCGTGGCGCTGGCAGGTCTTGCTCCGGGCTCAGCCTGCAGGAGAGCCCCCAGCCCCAGGCACAAGCCCCCAGCAGCTGGTGCTTCCCAGGAATGTGGAAGCAGAGCCCATGTCCCAGCCATTCACAGAGCCCTTCAGCGTGCAGGAAAACTCCCTCCTAAATAAGCAGGAATCTGAGGTAGATGCAACCATCCTACATGCAGGCATGCAATTCACTGCAGCCCTGTCCTCAAATGTTAGTAACTGAGTTTGCCGTGAGCCTGGGGAGGCCAATCCAGGGTGCTGCCCTGGAACCCAAGCGGTTCAACAGTTTGTTTGACTGCACGAATAGAGAGATAAGAGGGACAACAGCATCACAGATATCACAGAGAAATCAGGGTAACATTCCAGTATGCCACTGAGCTGGGAGGAGCTGCAGCCATGGGGTGTGTGTGGGGAAAGGCAGCAACAGGATTCAAAACAATCTAGATAAATTGGCCAATTGGTCTCAGATCAGCAGGATGAAAATCACACAAGAGCGAGCGCAAAGTGCCACAGCGAGATGTTGGAACTCAAAGGCAAAACGGGGGCTAATTGGATGAAGAGCACCACTGTAGGAGAGGCTCCCGGGAGCGCAGACAAAAACTTAGTCAACACTGTCATGCTGTTTCAAAACAGACACGTCTCTTGATGGGACCCACTAATGAGAGATTCATAGGCCAGGCATGGGAGAAAATGAGTGTGCTGCAGTTGGCCCCAGGGACGCCTCAGCTGGGGATGTCGGGCACAGCGCTTTCCAAACAGCGTAAACAAGCTGGGGAGTGCTCGGAGGTGCAACAGCAAGCATGATAAAAAGTTTAGAAAACATAGTCTATGAGGGAAGATTGAAAGAACTGGGTTTGTTTAGTCTACAGAACAGAAAACTAAGAGGGAACATAACAGTCTTCCAATGCATGAAGGCTTGTCCTAAAGATTACAGAGTCCAAGAGAGAAGCACAAGGAGAAAGGGGGTGGGTTTGCAGGAAAGATTTTGGCCAAGTCTGCAGTAAAAGGGAGGCTTTGGAGCTGATCGGGCATACTGTAGATTCTCCTCCACTGGGGCATCTGAAGTGGAGGCCAGAGAAAAGTCTGCCACGGATGGCTCAGGTATAACCCAGCTTGCTTCAGACATGAGGACCATTACTGAGCCCATTACTCAGCACCCAGTGGTGTATGCCTTCCCTTCCCTGCACTCTGGGTGAGCCTGCAGCTTTGCTCAGGGCCCCTCTCTGACTTCCAGCCAGGCGAAGGAACGGGGTGACCCAGAGGAGAAAGGTGTTGCATGTAGCAATCTTCGCCCATGCCTCCCCACTTTAACTCATCACCTCCCCAGTCCCTCTGTCCACCCCACGTTTTCAGTGGGTTTCCAAAGTGGACTTGTGCTCTGTTATTTACGTAGGTGCAGGAGACTTACAAGATCCCAGTAGAGAGATCCAGGAGGTCTCAGATCGCCACACATGTACTAAATAATAATACTGATCCTAAAGTCTTTGCTGTCTAAATAGACAAGACAGAAAAGTTAATTCGCGCTAAGAGAATTAGGAGCCTAGACAGAGCATATGAGGAGAAGCAGAGGGAAATGGAGTTGTTTAGCCTGGAGAAGAGAAGGCTAAGGGGGGGCTCTACTTGCAGTCTTCAGCTATCTAATGGAGGTTATAGAGAAGACAGAGCCAGACTCCACTTGGGGGTGGACAGAGAAAGGAAGAGAGACAATGGGCACAGATTGCCACAGGAGAAAATCTTTTTGGACATAAGGCAAAAATTCGTCTCTGTGAGTGTGGTTCAGCATTGGAAAAGGTTTCCCAGAAAAATCATGAAATCCCCATCCCTGGAGATTTTCAAAACTCGCCTGGACAAGGTCCTGGACAACCTGATCTAGCTTTGAAACCAGCCTTGCTCTGAGTGGGGACCTGAGCTAGAGCCCCGCCGAGGTCCCTTCCCACCTGAGGTACTCTGTGACTGTGACAGGCAGCAGGCGAGCGAGGGCAGTGAGGTGCCTTGCTTGTGATCACACAGCAGGGCTGGGGTTAGATATACCGGGGCATGATTCAGTTTCCTGCGCTGAGACATCTAGTGCCACTTGAGATCCCTGAAGTAACCAAAGCATCCACACAGGCTAGCAGATACGGCACAGGCCCTACGGAAAACCCACGTTGTTTTTCGACTGGCAGCTGGAAGCCAGGCGGAAGACACTGGAGTATCCCCAATGGCACCTATGCGTTGAACTATGCCGCTGGTGCTTCACGCAGTACCCTCGCCACCACAGCAGACTGCCATCGCATAGCCATTTCTGCCCCTTCGCCCCGGGAGCCTTTGCTTGGTCTGTATGTTCTACAAAGCTGGAACCCCACTGTTTGCATTGGGCCTCAACCCATTGTAAAGTGCTATGTAATAGCAACATTTCTTGATCGTGATTCACAATAGCTACCACCCAAGTTCTTGGCTCACTGCAAAGTCCAATATCTAACAGCGCTCAGCTCAACCCAACATTATCTGCCTCCCCACCCCCTCCAATTCCAGCCTCAGAGCTTGGCCAGCTTTGACCCCATGCTGCTCCTGCTCGCAAACCCCAGGCACCCTGACTGCTGTGTGGAGCAGAGAGGGAGCACTTGAGATGAACTTTTAGCAGTGTAAGCTCTAGGGAAGGCTGAAGCCCTTGCTTGTCTGTCACTGATTTATTGATGCCTCCCTAATTGTGGAATGCCAACCATACATGGAGATCTGCAGAGAGACATAACTTGGCTTGAAGGAAAGAAAGGTCATCGCCGGCAAATCAGACACAGGCACCAAAAAAATGTTTTTGTTGTGTTTTGTTTTTGCTTTGCTGCTGCAGCAAATGTAATAAATGTGCATCTGCTGAGCTGCACAGAGAAAACTCACAGAGTTTTCCCTTGTTCCAGATTTGGGCTTTAACTCTCCTTAGTAACCCTGATTAGCAGAGATCTGCCCACCAAGGGTATGTGTGCACATGTGTGAGAGAGGGAGCGAGCGAGCGCTCATTTCCAAAGCAGACTTTTTTTTTTCATCTCCTGCCAGCCATTTTTTGGATGGAGATTTTTTTTTCTTATTTTCTTGATCATAATGTAAGCATGAATTTGAAAATGATCTGTAGAAGTAAGATTTAATAAGCCTACTGACATAGTAGAAGGCCAAGAAAAAAAAGATGAGAGCAAAAATCCCAGCCCTTTTTCCTACTTTTTCTTCTCTACAAATGTGGGGTCTTTCTTTTTTTCTTTTTTTTTAAAAAGGTTAATCTACAGCAAATGCTAGAGAATGTTTGTTCATTTCAGAGAGAATATCACGCAATAGCTCCTCACGTACCACTCCAACACGGTTTCTTCTTTCTGTGCTCTCTTTTTCTCGCTTCCCTCTCTTAAGATGGAACAGAGTGCTGGATTAGCAACAGGCGTCTGTCACTGATTACACTGGGTTGAGATTTTACCTCCGAGGAGCAGAGTGGAAGCAGACTGAGGTCCCTGTATCTAGCTGCACACCTCTCGTCTCTGGTATTTCACTCCATACACAGACACTGCTCTCTTCTCAATTTGCTCTTCAAGATCCTGGTCAAATCAGCCCTCTCCACCATTAGCCCTCTTCCTACACCAGGTCTGGGAGATGGATCCCGTTGTTTTATCCTGGTACCTTTGATGGCACATTGTGGAAAATGTGCGGTCTAAGCTATAGTTCGGGTCAATTATACTACTTGAGCATTTGGAAATTAGCCTGCTATGGCATGGCAGAATGCAGCATCCAGATCAGGCGCCACAAAAGACAAGCTGCTGTTAGATCAAGGTTTCCGAGTCATGCTATTGAGGCAACACTCAGTAAAGCATTTTATTAATAACTTCTGTTGCAGAACTTTATCCCAACAAACATTCTAAAAAAATGGTACTATGCACAATTGCACTAACATTTTGTTGCCCAAGGTTTTTTGGTCATTTAGTTACACCAAGCTGCCTTATTGGCTTTCTTAAGCCTTCTTCACTGTAACTTTAAGGCTTACTCTTGCCCTGCTTTGGTGACTGCAACACAGCTCTGTTTACCGATGCAGGTTTTTCACCAGTGCAGACCTGATGGTTCAAGTCCAGGTTTTAGTTCAGATATAGGGCAAGTTAGCCCTCAGAAGTCGAATTAGACAGAGACCAAAGGTCACAGACATGCATACCCAAAGCAGAATTTCTCCACAACCTAGGACACTTTGGTTTGAGTAGTGCTCGTTCGTGTTTAGGAGACACTAAGGAGGGAATAATCCTTTGCAGGGCAGAAGTGAGGAGCAGCAGCAGGGCTGCATGTGGCAAATCTGTGCAAGCGCCTTCCTGCACTAAACTTGGACCTAGCATCTGGAAATCTCTTGCATTCCCCTGGCAAGTGATTCACTTTCCAAAACAAAATGAACTGAAACAGGATCATTTCCTATGAATGAAGCTGGGATGGAACAGAAAACACAGGCAGAGAAATATATATGTGACATACTAGAAACAGCAGAGGGAATGATTTCATCTAGCATCCAGCTCACTTGTAAAGACAGTCAGCAGCCCCTGAGGAGAAAGCCATTAACAATCAAACACGTTTTATGCTGGCCAAGGTGAGAAACGAAGGGCTATAGGTACTGAGGTGACAGCTACTTTAGGATCAAAGGAGAAGGCTGAGAGGAAACTATAAAACTAACTGCAGATCTGGATGTGGGAGGCTGCGTGAACAAAGGAGAAAACTTAATTAATGTGGCAAACAATTACTATATTTTCCTGGGAAAGGGGCAGTGATGATCTCACTTCCATGATACTACACCTGAGCAAACATTATCTGAAGATGGTCTGGCTTAGGACTTCACCGCCAGTATGGTAATGCAGAGCTAACCTTGACTTCAAAGGCTAAGACGACTAATTGGGGGAAGCTATTTTGCCCGTGGTGCTCAGCACCAATTTCCTCTCTTGCTGAGTAGCTGGAACTGATGGCTGCCGGGCATTGCTGAAGATGTGTCCATCTCATTCATGCTAACCATTTCTGGTAAGACAGAAAAAGGAAATGAGGGTGGCACCAATGCTGAGGTAGGTGGCGTGACTCTGAAGTGATCCTCACCCACATCTGCCAGGTGAAATTATATTGTTAATAGAATAGCTCAGAGAGAAAACATGGGCGTCAACAGCATAGGATGGCCTACAGGTCACCAGATGTAGGCCTCATCATAAAGGCAAGTCTCCTGCAAACCATCAAGCCAGGAAGCAACCAGCAGATTTCATCCAGAGCCTAGGCTTTGGTGATAATGGGACATTTTGTGCATCCAGCTTGTTGCTGGGACAGGAAGGCAGCATGACCTGGCAGCATTGTCCAAGTAAGTTCTACACCAGTGCAGGGAAAGGAAAAGAAGTGCAAGAAAAGCTCAACTTGATTAGATTGCTGCTGTTGACCTTGAGAGCAAGAAGTCTATACAGAGAGAATCTAGGCTGAATTATTAAGAATTAGTATACAAGCATAGCAAAAGCAAGGAAAGACAAAATCAGAAAGTCTTTCTTTCTGGGGAACTACAGACTAATGAATTTAATTTCAATTACAGGAAAAATTCTGGAATGAATAATGAAAAAAGCTACTTGTAAGGAAATGGAATGTAATGGGATGAGTAACAATCAATATCAGCTTCATAGTCTGGTCTTGACAACCCCATCTAATTTCCTTTTAAAAAAGAGAGACAGGCCTTGTAGGCCAGTAAGAAGAAGCAGATGTCAATATCTTTACTTGAGTAAATCCTTTGACGCTGGCTTGCATGAAATTCTCATAAAACAGGAAGGAATGTGTGGTCTATCTGCTGCAGAGCAGACAGCTCTGGTACCCAGAAGGTAGTGAACGGCACTTCACTCTCCAAATGGAAGAACATATTGAGTAGAGATCTCCAGGTTTCTCTCTGAGTCTGACTCCCGTCAATATTCTCATTAGTGACTTGGACGGTGAAGTAGAAAAGAGATGATGATTAAATTTGCAGGATGTCCAGAGTTGGAAGGATCTGCAAGTACATCCAAGACAGGATGAGATTTTTTTTTAAAAAGCAGCTTGACATATTAGAGAAATAGTTGGAAAAGAAAAAAAAAGGTGGGGGGACATGCTAAGGAAACCAAGCAAGATTCCTCACTGAGGAATAACTGACTGCACAAATATGGGTCTGGAACTACTGGAGCTGAGGTCAGAGCAGATTAAAAGCTGAACTGTTTGTCATCAGTGCCACACTCTTGGAAAAGCTGAAGAAAGAGGTGCACTAATTAGATACAGATTACAAGAAAGCAAGAAGAATAATCAGAGGTCTCGGGAACATAATTTGGGAGGAAAATTTGAAAGAATTGGTGTTGTTTGGCCTTAAGAAAAGAAGACCAAGAAGAAAGATAACAAATCTTTAAGTTCATAAACGATTGCAGCAAGGGGAGAAAGGCACTAGTTGATTCTACTTGCCTGTAATGGAGAGGATAAAAAATAACAGGCTTAAACTGCAGTGAGAAAGATTCAGGCTTGGTGTTAGGAAAATATTAGGGTAGAAACAGGGAAGCAATGGCATAAAGTGTCTGGGTGTGGCAGCTGTATGAGTGGAGAGCTTCAAGAACAGATTGGATAGCTGTCTGTCAGGAATGACGCAGGTACCCCGTCGCAGGGATCTGGAGGGCGACAGAGATCCGGTGGTAGTCAGTGCCTCTTCTAGGGGCGAGGGTTGACTGAAGAAGAGGGCTGGGAGAGATCCATCTAAGACGAAGGACCATGCTGGGAGCTGTCAGTTGGACAGACGGGAAAGAAGGCGAGGATGTTTCTTTTTCCCCTTTCTCAGCCTATTCCACTCCTAAAACTTCCCCCTCCCCTCTGCACAGGGCCTTGTTGCCACTCGCCCTCCCCCCACCCCTCTTATAATCACTTCTCTGCAGTAGGTGCCACCGATTTTTTTGCACTTCCCAAGCTACTGCTGCATGTCTGAAGAAGGGCCAGTCCAGACTGCTCCTGTCACAGGGAGCTGAAGGAGGCAGGGTCACATCACCGAGCTGCGAAAACCCTGGAAAGTCGGGCTTGCTGCTCCCAACGCCATGGGTGGGATGGGGTGGCAAAACAGCTAGCGCAGCTGCGAAAGGATGCTCGCCGCAGCCGGAGCTGACAACTCCTCTCGCAGTGGTGACAGGAACGAAAGGATATGCCTGCAGGAAGAAACCAGTGGTTTGCTCACACACTGCCCCAGCAGCCAATGCCTGTTTCCTCCGGCTTGTGAAAAGAAAAAGACTGAAGTCTGGCACCCAAGGCAACTGCCTATGTTGCATGTGCCTTAGAGCTGGCCCTGCTGGTGTTACAGCTTGCAGCGTGAGGATTTTTCGCAACAGGCAATACGGCACCACGTGCCCCTAGAATTTTAATCTACATGATTTACCTTCAAAGAGAGGTTGGTTCTAAGCGTTTTCCTGGCCTTTTGGATGACAACAGACCATTTTCTCAACGGGAGCCTCACATTCACTGCTAACTATTGCTAATAATTAGTCTGCATTACATTAGCAATGCAAACAAGGAAAGGTCAGGAGTAACACCAGCGGAAAGGCAGACCAGGTGGGGTGGGACACACTGCCTCACAAATCACCATACTCTTGTTGCAATTTTCTGGAGAAAGCAGAAATACACTTGGTAGGTGCTCTATTAGCCCTTTCATTTGTTTCATGTTTTTACTAGCAAAACGCATCTCTGAATATTTAATTTGATTCAGTTGAATGCTGGCGATACACACACATCACGGCGATCGAGTGACTTCATGACACACTACGTGCAACAGACTACATTCCTATGCTGTAAGTCAGCGCTAAAATTCAATTCAACACACATAGGAGCTAGTTCAAATAGTCAAAAGGCTATTTAGCGTCCCACACTCCTGCCTCACAGGCCATGTCCAGAGCACACGGCCCAGCGCTGCCCTTCGTGCTTCACCCTTGGCACAAGCGCAGCAAGCTTTGCTAGCACGCGATCTGTCGTCCTTGAATTCGGCTGGGCCCCCGTCTCCTCTGCGAGGATGCTCCTGCTGCGTACAAAGCGCTGGGGTAAACCAGTGTGCGCAGCGAAACTCCCGTGCAGTCAGGGGGAAATGACAAATGCTTTCTTAGTGGCAGAAGCGGCCCCATTGTCAGAAATCAGCAGAATCATTTCCTGGTTACAGTAGCCTTCAGATACATTGATCCAGCCTCAACCCCAAATAAAGACACTGTGAGTGATATATTGGCTATTCTGTTTCAGTGACTGACCACTCGAGAGCAAGAATGCAGCTCCCAGAGGCGCGACACAAGGGCTTGAAGAGCTCAGCTGTATTTTCTTCCACTTAAAACTGGGAGAGGTGAATAGCTGGTGAAAGTGGGTAGGAGATTGATGGCTTTGGAAACTGCAAGGCCCTCTCCCTATGTGGGACAGCTTTGGTACAGACAGTCAGCTTCAAGCCTGACCTTGCCCTGCCTGACCTGTCAGTAACCTCAGCCCTGACCTTGGAAGGACCACCCTTCTCCTAGGGGAAGAACAGTTTAGGGAATGGGGAAAAAATTGGCATGGAGATCAGGGTAAGATTATTTTTTCCATAGGAGAGGGTGGGCTGTAAGGCACGTAGAAGCTGGATGTCCTTCCCGTGCTTTGGTATTCACTGCACAGCAATTTCATGGTGCTCACACACTCTCAGCCCCAAAAACGCAGTCCGAGACTGACCAACTTATTACACTTCTGCATGCAGTTGCCTCCTCTGCCGAGTACCCAGCTTCGTTACTCTTTGGATGCCGTGACAGCAGTCAGGCCACATCCCTGATGGAATCTGTTGAGCCCCTCCTGCTCCAAAAGTCACCAAAATCCCAAACTGGCTCTTTCCATACCCAAATATTTCAGCAGCATGAGCCCCAAATCCAGTTTGCAGCTGTCTGTGTCCCCCGGCAAGGAAACTGCCCTCTTCCCCAGGAGCTGCCTCCCCTTTGCTTTCCCTTTCTCATAACCAGCCATCCTTCACCGTCCTGTTTCTGTACAACACTCGGCGCACACGGCAGCTGGGGGGAGGGACTGTGGGGCTGGTGGAAGCCACTCAGATTTCACATTTATTTAATAGCTGTGGCTGTGCTTGTTTGATTTATCTTCACACATACGTTTGACAGATATGGTCTCATAAAAACTCCACAGAGTAAAAACACCAAAAAGGCCTGCAGCCATACTGTGTTAGCATGCAGTCTGGCTCCAGCACTGCAGCTAAGCAGAGATCAAGCTCGCTACAGCTGGCAATGTTATTTAGAAGGGAAACCTTCTGAGTTTGCAACAGGCAAAACGCAGGGTGCTCCAGTGCAGCTGGACCTAGCTTCCGCAGATGGTGGTGCCCGGGCAAAAAACAAAAAAGGTCCCAACTTCCTCTTATCTTTAAATATCCCACCGCACTTTAATATAAATTGCTCTGTTCAGAGACGCTCACATTTGGGTGGCTCATCTCATCCTATCCCCAAATCCTGTGGGATACAGCACTGTTCAGTATAACTCAAGACAGCTTATGAGTTTTACAGCAGTTCAAAAAAACACTCCCAGTAGTTAAACAGGAGGCTTGCTTCACCCTTTGCAATGGTCTTATGAGCTTGCAGTGTTTGTATTGTTCCTAACAGTCCTTTTAAAAGTTGAGGTCTTATTTAGACAGTCCGCTTCAAACAGTCACGGTTCAGATAAATTTTCACTGCCGTGGAACTGTGCCTTTGTAAAATTTGGACACCAAGTGGCTATTTATAGTTGGGGTTATAGGCACCGCAAAAGCATTACTGACTGTAAAATATACATATTGCACAGTACTTTTTTAAAGGCGAGCACATGTGAAACTCTCACTCTGGAGTGTCAAAGCGAGAGGCAAAGTGAAGTAGACATAAATGAAGTCACTGGAGTGTTAATGTGGCTCAAAGGTAGGATCCAGCCGCATTCAGGTGGTGGTTGATTATGCATTTAAATAACAACCCCCATGTCTCAGGGCTGGCAACATGGTCTGGAAGAAGGCGCTCAGCGCAGAGTGAATCTAATCTGCTGCTGTGGTGGCTACATCATTTCTTTGTACGTTACTGCCACGTATAAAATGAAGTTCTTAACACTTAGCAGCCATGCAGAGATAGGATAAATCTTGCTTTGTTTACAGAAAACGATGCGAAGCTCTCTGTATCTGGCCCATGACTATCTTGACTGGTTAAAACCACTAAGAAAATTAGTGGTATAAACTGTGACTGCTTCTCTGTGTGCAGATAAGATACTCGTGGTTCCCTCTCTCACAGCAACAATGTTTTCCAGCTCTAGAAATGTCATCTTTTCTATTTTAGGCAAATAACTAAGACGGTTGCAACAAAGGTTTGGAAGCCTCACTTTTCTTGAGTTCAGATAGTCTGCTTTCATTTATGCATGTATTCTCTATTGCTGATCTTCTAGCTGTGACACGGGGCAATGCTACTCTTGGTGCCATTAACCAGCCAGTTTTGATGGTAATGCTGCACTTGGCAGGAAGCTATTTTCCAGAGGTGAGGATTTTCAAGAAGTGGTTCCCCCTCTCATTAGGGGCAGTTTTTCTCAGCTGTAGAAATGTCATCTTTTCTGTTTTAGGCAAATAACTAAGAAGTTTGCAAACACCTCTGCCTTCAGGACACTCACTGGCTCTTCCGTTTTCTGAGGATGAGGAATACTAGGCAAGGACTGCAGATGATGCTCAGTGGGTCCTGACATTTTTCTCTCGCTCTTTCTCTGTATGGAAGATGAAAAACTTGGCTCACTTTCACTGGTAGTTTGTGAGATCGCTTGTGGACAATTTATTAATTACAACATCTATTGTTACATGTTAGCATTGTCACGTAAAAGTGCCCACACATGTTGGGCAGTGTCTAGGCTTGGACACTCAAGGCTTGACCTGTGACAAACCAACAGCAAAGAGCCACGAGCCGACACAACTTCTTTCAGAAATATGCCAACCTTTTTCAGAGAAGGCTCTTTCCTTGCCAGTGCCACAGGTAGGTCAGGAGAAGCTGTCGCCAGAAAACTGTGGGCTACATGGAAAGGGGGGATCCTGGAGCCCAGGGAAGGCATTCAAGATGAAGTAACTGTATTTGAATTAACACTACTACAAGAAAGGGGACCATATCTCCTACATATACAGGCAGAAAAGGACGACACCCTCACACTGAAAATACAGCCACCTGTATCTAGCATTTCTAACCCTTCTTTTTCATTGTGGATAGCTATTGATCCACAAGCAAGGTACCAACAAGTGCTCAAGGAATTCATCTGCTGGTTGGCTGTGCAGGACCTGGGAGCTGGAGGGTGAAAGTGATGCATGGAAATTAAGTTAATTTTAAACCGCAGGCAAGAGAGACTTTGCTAGCAGTTACTTAAGAGAAGCTGCTGACTGTTTAAATACCATTAAGAAGATTAATGTCAGCCTGCAGAACCACTGATAAATTAGGGTTGAAAGGAACCTTGAAAGGTCAGACTAGTCCATCCCTCTAACGCAAGGCAGGATCACCTAAACCTTGGACATCCCTGACAGATGTTGCTTCACTTGATCTTAAAGCTCTCCACTCCCCAGGCAGTCTATTCTTCATTATCCTTGTCATTAGAAAGTTTTTCCTAACATCTAAATTGAGTCCTTCCTGCAGTGATTTAAGCCTTTTATCTTCTCCATCACAGAGGAGAAAAGATTATTTCCTTTTATGTACTTAAAGCCTTTAGTTCTCTCCCTCCTCGTTTGAGTTAGAGAAGTTTAGTTGTTTCAAGCTTTTCTCACAGGTAATGGTTTCTAGACTTCCGGTTGTTCTCCTTGCTCTCCGCCGGGCTGGATCCAATTACTCCACATTTCTACTCAACTTATTTTTCCATCACCTCTACATCATGACATAGCTGACTTGCATTCAGCTTTTGATCTGCTCTGAAGAATTGCTACTTAACCTATTGCTGCCCCCTCCTTGTGCTCGTGGAGTTCATATTGCTGCTGAAGCACAAGACCTTCCACAGATCCTTATTGAACTGCATCCTGTTTTTTCCAGACCATTTTTTCCAATTTGTCCAGGTATTTTTGAATTCCAATCCTGCCCAACACCATATTTGTAGTTTTATTTCATGCATAAGTTGTCTTTATGGCCGCCCTTTGGTAATAAAAAGTACTGAGCGTAACTAAACTAAACATAGGATGCAACCCTGCTCAAGTCATCAGTCCATTTCAACAGCGAGTGGCTGGCAGTGGCTCACTGGAGGAGGTTATTCAAGTTAGGTTTGTACTTATTTTCGACCAGAAACATTCAGAGCATGTTTTCCAGCTGGCTTTAAGTATAAAACATAAAAAAAGCAAGCTGAAACGCCACACAGCCTTACAGCACTGAGGCCTCTCCTGCTTCTCACCTGTCCCTGAAGCCTCTTTTCCCCTTCGCGGCTCTCTGTCCCCTCTCCCTGCGGCCCAGGCACCCTCACCTCCTCACAGCAGTCACCCAGCCCCTCTGCAGCCTGCTGACAGGAAAAATAAGACGGCAAAAATATCCTTTATTTCCCAGAAATCGCTAAAGACGGGCAACGCCAAAGCCTGTAACCCCGCACCGCGAGGCAGAGGGGAGTTTCGGGCCACCAGGTAACACCACAGCACTCCTTCCCCCCTCCTCCCCCCCGCCAGCGCGGGGAACAGCCCCGCCGCCTCCCCGGGGCCCGTCCGCGCCTGCCGGGGGGCCCCCGGGGGCCGCCGCCGTTGCCGCCCCGCCGGGCAGCGCGGCCTGCGACTGCCCCCTGGCGGCGCGGCGCGGCGGTTGGGGCGAGGCGAGGCGAGGCGGCCGCTGCCCGCCGCGGGGCAGGCCGGGTTTTAGCGCGCGGCGGCCGTTGGCCCGGCGGAGCCGCTGGCGCGCGGCAGCCGTTAGGCCGGCGGAGCTGTTGCTGGCCCCGGGCCGGCTGCCTCCCCGAGCCTGTCGCGGGTCACGCTGAGGCAGAGGCCTCCTAGAGCGACTCCTAATTTAAGCGTCAGCCTTTGGGAGCTTCGTTGCCCCTCTGGCTGGCCACGTAAGTGGGATGAGCGGACCGTGCTCCCTGGATCGCTCCTTGGAGGCCCCGTGCTAGCGTAAAAGGTGTCCCAACTCAGTCTTTCCTCCCTCTGGCAGGCTTCAAAGATAAGTGGCCTGAGGGGGAAGGAAGATGAAAGTGAGCCCATGTAGACGGATCTCCCTTTTCCACCCCTAGTGCCCCTCACTCCAGGCCCTCCTGCCCAGTATAGCCCCCCCTTGGGGCTGGCTCTAGGTGGGGACACGTAGAGTTCATGCACAGACAAAACGAAGCACAGGCAAGAGGTTTCTCTCAGTGCCGTGGTAGCCTGGCCTGAAGGTTCACCAGGTGGTTAACGTTCGATGCACAGTCATACTTTATCCATACTTTACAAAAAGGTTACCCACTTGTAATGGCAGGAAGTTTTTCTTATGATTAGAATTCTTTTCCCATTTTTCAGCCATGATTCACTACTGGGACAGGACTAAAGACTGCAGCTGTGCCTTAAGGGAGTAGAGACTGTGTAAAAGGATCCTATGGCAGAGCTTTGAGATGGACCCCTTTCTGCAGTGAGGTAAGACTATCAGAAGGTCCCCACGTTTCACCAGAACATAACACTATTAACTAGAATCAGTTAACTCTAAGGAGGGAAGGTTCCAGTCTATAGGGTGAGAGGAATCAGTAAGAGACTGGAAAATAAAATCCTGCTGTTACATTGTAGAGGGAATACTTTCCTCCAAACTGTGGGTTTCCAGAGGCTCCTGAACAAAACAGATTTTGCATCTCTGCATCCCTAGGAAAATGCTGCTCTTAATGCCTTTCAGGCTTGGTCCTGGATTTGTTCCACCCAGGAGCCTCCCATTCAGCACTCTGGCTTCAGGTTTGTCTGCTCCACCTGCACTCCATGGCTGCCAGGTATGGCACAGTCTCCCCTGCCTCCAAAGGTCTTCCCTTGGCCAGGGAAAGGCAGCAGCCAAGATGAGATGAACAGGCTCTTCTGGCCTTGTTTAAACAGATACACATTTCTAAGCCTGTCCCCACAAGCTGTCAAGCTTTGCCATGGTCTGGGGCTAATGATTACAAGCGAGAGTTCAAGGAGGAATAGAGGTTACTCCTATACAGGGGACAAAGGGTTTATTATAACCTACTCAGGGGCAACGCAACCAATATATAGTGAAGAGGAATGATGGGAACATGGGTCCCCATGGGTTCCTCAGGTATAGGCAGTGGGGGGTCAAGCTGTCCCTTAGCATCCACCATCCCCCTTTTTGCCTCTTTGTTCCGCAATGAGGGCATTTCCTCACCCCCCAGAGGTCACAAGATAGCAAAAGGGAAGCCAGTAACAAGAGCACGTGTGGCACCATAGCAGGCATGCAAGAGACAGAGCCTAGGCAGCTGCCTTTGGTCTCACAGTAAATTCATATCTGTCTCAGAGCCATACAGATACCTGCTCTCTGCACTGCTGTACTCTGGCTGCGAGAGGCTCTTCGGGCTTGCAGATTAATCAAAACAGGCTGATCCCAGCTTATTTCTTGTTCTGTCTATGCAACTTCATTCCACTTGTGTCCAAGAGCACCTCATGCTCCCGGCCCCACTCTGTGCTCCCATCCTGCCAGCAAGCACAGCTGTGGCTTGGCTGCCTAGAACTCGGTTATTCCCTGCAGCCTGCAAGGAGCCTGCCTGCCTGATGCGGATGTGCCTCCCAGCAGCACCAGCTATTAGCACATGTAGTGGAGGACTCAGGCAGGCAGACTGCACCCCTCCTATTTGACTGAAGGAAAAGGAACGCTTGAACTTGCTCCAAAAGGAAGCACAGATCCAGCTTCCCCACATTCATTTACTTGCAGAGCTTGCCTAAACCTGCATGTAGGCTTCATCTCGCAGACAAGCAGTTTAGAGGCAGGCAGTTAGGCCAGCACAAGTCAGCTGGAGGTATTGACCCTTCCAGCAGTTCCCGCTGGCAGTTTAGAGACAGACTTTGAGCTCAGCTTAGACATCTCTTCTCCACTATCTAGAGAAACTAGCCCTTCACTTCTCCTTCCCAGGCATTATTTTTTTCAGTATGACTTATACCAGCTACAAGTCCACTGTGTCCTTCAATACTGTCTATCCAGGCCCTGCAAACCACACAGGGAGAACCCTAGGAAAAACAAGCCAGATTGGAAGGGGTGTTAGGTAAACAGGCAACTCCTGAGGAGAAACACACTATGAAATATTTCATTTCTGGTTTTAACCACACAAAGATTTTACCAAAATGCTCTTTATTTTCCATTACATCACACATTTTCTAATAGTCTAATTTACCCTTGTGCAAAGCTTAAGGCCAGAACAAAACAAGAATTATCTAGAGAACCACCATCCCCTCAGGTGATGATGGGGTTGAGATACAAGCTACTTAACTGAAGTGGAGAGCTCTGCTGGCAAAGCATAGGTAGCACACACACAAAATCAGAGTTAGCTTCCTAAGCAGACTGTCTTGACAGCCATCACTACAATTTTACACCCATCATACCAGTGAGTTCAAGTGACTTTTAGTGAGTTATCAGGGAGGAAGTGCTTGCAGGAATGCAGCGCTGTGATCACACAACTGAGAACTCCACTTTCAACAGAGCTTTTTGGTTAAAAGATTCCCTATACTCATGACACAGGGCAAAGTCTGCTTAGCAATGAATGCAAACAGACCCACAAACCCATGACAACTGCAGGTGTAAAGGAGGAAATGCTAGAGGCATGATAGTGCTTCAACATTTATTTTCCCCCAAAACACATAAAAAGAATTAAAACAGTTCTAAAAGCCACAATGTTTTATAATATGTTACAGTACAAATATTAATGGTGCTTCCTGCTTAGAAAAACCAGCAGGGAGGTCTTTTATTCAGGCCTTTATGTCAGTATGTGCATAAAGCTGTTCCATTTACTTCAGATACAGAACACAAATGACAGGAGACATATACAGTAGAGTCATTCATTCCAGTTTGGTCCAAGACCTGGAAATTCTCCCAAGAGAGATGTTCTGCTGTTGACTGGAAGCCATGTTCAACAGATACTGTTCGCATTGAGTACAGATGTCCACGGACAGCCAGTCTGCCACAGTCCTTGTGTAACAGCACAGAGGCCGTGCTAGACAATGGGGTTCCAACATGACGGGTACACTGAAACAGGAGGGGGGAGGGAAAGCAGGAAAGCTGACCCAGGGTTCAGTTAGAAGGTACAGTGCTCTTCTACCTTTTCTCCAAGTCTGGCTCAACACTGCCAAGCGATTTAGTTAAATGCATGAGTTTAACATAGCACTTGCTTCCGCTACTACTAAGTGCCAGAACAGCTTCATTTACTAACACCTTCTCTCTATTGACCAATACTACTTCAGCTAAAGGTCTAATAGATATCTGTGGCTGTTCCAAGGTTGTGGGCAGAGTCCCTATAACCATGTGTGTGTGTTTTAGGCTTTCTGCCATGCTAAAGCATAGCAACAATGCAATCAGTCAGACCTCTTCCACAGTGTCTGCATTATGAGTCAGACTAAACCACTGTCCACACAGTGTTAATATCAGTAGTGAACACTGCCCCTGATTTTTGGCAACTAGAGTCAGAGCCTTCAAACCAGAAGTTGCCATGACTATTTTGTTTACATAAAAGAATAGTTTCAGAGAGAAGGAGATACCTGTTCTTTTAGTGCAACATGCAACTTTGATTCAGAAAAACAGATCTGAGACAGTTTTCCAGTCCTATATATGGTACTTATATTCAGAAGGACTGTCTCTTCCACTCAGAGCAGTCAACAGCTCATTTTGAAATAGTTCCTCTTCTGGGGACAAAAAGGAAAGCGTGCATCTGTTGTGTATGTAGGAGGACTGAGAAACCATTTGTGGATTACTGTTTGGCCAGTTATATCTGAGACGACTAGCACGTTTTTAGTTCTAGGAATGAAGAGGCCACCCTTGGGCTGTAGTGAAAGATGCCCAGCTGCGGCAGACAGAATAGAAATGCACTCTGGAAATTCTCACACAAATGAAGCTGTCACCAGGAACCTTGCAAGTCCAGGATAATATGGGGAACTCTAAACCAGTGCTGGGAACTTAATAGCTATGAGGCAAAATGGACTTCAGATCATCTACCCAACTCCTTGTTGGTCATCTAAAACCCACAGTTTCTGAGAACTGTGGATCAGTTAGACTACTGGCTAGATCAATCATTCAGCATAACATTCAGTTGACCAGCACGGGACCAGATACTATGGCTGTCAGTATGTTTGCTGACTTGTATATGCAAGTAATTGATAACACCTTCCAAAGGAAAAGCAGAGCATCTCTGTCCCAGCTTACCTAGAACACGCCCACTGCTCTACTTCATGCAGCAACTCTGAGCCCTTCTGTTCTTGGGTAGCTGGATCCTCCTCTTTGGAGAGTCTCAGAAGTTTTAGGAAGCTAAGTGGAAGATGTACACACATTCTGAAGGGCATGGACATCTAGAATCGTAACACAGGTCACCTTGAGTTTTCTTGGGGAAACAAAACCTCCTTCTTAACAGGAAAATTTGCATGGCATACAATTATTTATTAGTGCACTTAGAAGATGGACATCATTGCAGTACACTTTCTGACCCTTGTATAAATAGAGCACAGAGTAATCCCAACCACTTAATACAGGATAAAAGGAGGAACCAGAGTTGTTGTTGCTGAGTATGACAAGAGATGTCTATGGTTTGGTCCCTTTTCTTTTAGGGTCTGTGCATCCTGGCTGCTTTTGCAACTCATTTTCTCAGAAACAAGCTAGAGGGTAGATATGAGGTATCAGTGGGATGAAGGACAGTTTCCTATGATTAAGGGAGGTGCAAGGGAAAAAGAAAACAAAAATTCCATATGCTGTTATAAAAACTAGACTTGCCTTGATGCAACAGTCACTGCAGACAACACTAGGAGAAAGAAATTACCAGCGTTATCATCCAAGTAAAGCTCAGCAGATACAAATGCTGCGGCTAAGCAAATAAAGACTTTCCCCAAAAAATCTTGATTTGTGATGATGGCACAATCACTTAATGGCAAAGTAAGCAAGTGCAGAACTTCCCTGTTCATTTTACTAGCACTCCTGTTTATGCTAATTTAAATCATCTGAAGTGTTTCAGCATCCATAGGCTGAAGGCTTTATCTGTATGTGCCCATTACTCTTCACCAGCACTAACACCACACAGTTAGTGATCTCCAGTGATTGTTTACTTGTTTCTAATCAGTTTGTTGCCTTAGTGCTGCTATAGATTTAAGTGAGCCTGAAATAGCCTCCAGTTCCTCTTTTCCTCCCCCGTGAACAGAAACCCTCTCACAAGTGGATACAAATACATCCAACTCCTTTCCCAGAGTCTGCAGTTCATTTTTCCAGTCCTGAACAGAAGACTCTGGTGAAGAGCCTCTCCTAGAACATCCTCCAGCCCTTGACTGAAGTTAAATCCAACTGTTAGAGCAAAATTTCTCTTCTGCAGAAGAGAATGGGTACTGGGTATAGTACTTGCCCAGTAAATTTTGTTACTGCTAGCTTAATCCTAAGAGCTAAAACTAAGGTTTCACTTTAGAGGCAAGTTTTTCCATGTCATCTGTAGCTGTAGACACTTCTGCCTGGCTTGGATAGTAAGGAAAGCAGCCTGTTCCTATCCAAACACTATGTACTTTCAGTACAGTTCTTTCACTCTTTCTTCCTCCTCATTCAGTCCTTTTGTACCAGCTCACCTGCTGCAGAGATAACAGCTGTAAGGCCACTTAAGGAACATCTGCTTATGGCAGCTGAAACAGATCTGTGGAAAGGAGAGTTACTAGTGAATGCCAATGGGAAATATCTTTGTACCAACAGTATCCACTGCCTGCCAAAGAGCTTTCCGTATAAACCAACCCTCTAAATGCTTGAGATCCACGTACAATAACAGAGATCCAGTGAAGGATAGCAAAGACACAGGAACTGAAAGCTAAAAAGGCGAAAGAGTCTTATTTGTAAGCCTGTGTTTTTATGATGCAGAGGTTTAGGGCAGCTGCCAGACAACAGGAGTTTAAAAAAAGGCTCTTGAACAAACAATAGCTGTATTGTGTAAGAGTGTAACAGTAGCTAGTTAAGAGAGAGGGAAGAAGAGAGGCATTCTTTGAGGTAGACTGCAGCAATCCCAAAGCGATTAAGTCAGGGCAAACTTGAATCCAATCCTGAAGCAAAAAATGAGTCATAAGGAAGCTGATGAGTCGCTTGAACTTTATAAAAAAGAACACATTAATACACAGCTGGCAGTCAGAAGTGATATTATCTTGAGAACTGGAGCTTGAGAAAGCTAAAAAAACTTCAGCAGTGAGAACACAAAGGGGGCAAAAGAGCCATTTTAGAAGAGGCAGAGAAAAGGCAAGTTAAAGCAGGGCTGGCAACTATGGTGAGCAGAAAGCAAGAATTCACTCTCAGGAACACCAGAGAGATTTTAGGTGTAGCACTGTGGTGTTAGCAGGAACCCTTTGACTCTGTCTATACTGCTAAGTAAATGAGGGCAAGAGGTTGACCCCCCCCAAAGCCAAGCAGCATGGATGTCCTCACATCTGTGCTGCACAGGGCTTGCATTCAAAACATTTGCTCTAGAGGGGTTGGTTAGAACAACCCAGGGCAGACTTAGTGAATGAGCAAGCAATTAAGCTGAGTAGACAGCTAAGTGTCCTGTGCTGCAACTCATTTTTTGCCCCCACCCCCCTGGACCGTTGCATCTAATCACTGAGCAAGGACATTTGAGCCAGCACCAGCCAGCTGTGGGAGTCTGAGCTAAGAGCCTTTGCCTCACTGTACAGCAGTACCAAATCGCAATTAATTACTTTGATTTCAGACCCGGCCAACAGGAATGGCAGACTGCTGTGCTAGCTTGGGAACAACAGACAAGAAGCATCAAGCAAAGACTGAGAAGAACAGTTGCCTTCTTAGGCAACTTACACAGCTTAAGCTTGATGAGCAGCCATCACAGCACAAGTGTTAAGATTTTAAACAGCCTAGATCAGATCAGCTGTACAAACAGGATAAAATAAGTTAGAGAACATCGTCAGCAGTTGGGCACTGAGGGACATGAAACCAGCCAGCTTTTGAAAAGAAAAGGACAGCACAAGGACAAGGAGAGGAAACATACCTTGGCTCTTGGAAAGGCACCATCACCACCTTTTTGGGGAGAGCCTTCCCTCTCCAGCACCATCATTGCATATCTGGTTCCAATCAGCTCAGCGATGGTTGGTGATGGCCGTTTGGTAGGAAAGGGACAGGCCTAGGCAACAACAGAAGTTAAGCATCAGAGAAAGCTGAAGGAAGCAGACATTTCAGGTCATCCTCAAAACTGAGTCCCAAGAAGCTCAACAGCATTTCTTCCCAAAGCTTGGTTCTGCAGGTGATGGGCAATATCAGCTGACTCTTTCACAGTACTACCAGAGAAACTCTTAAAGGAATACTGCTATGGTATTCAAGCTGTTAGACAAGAATTCAAGCAGCTTCCTGAAGTCTCATTAGGGAAACAGGTGCCTTGGTCCCCTCCAAGGCTAATCCCAGCTCTAGAGCCTGTCCCTGAGGAATCCTACCCTTTGGTATGGACTATAGCACAGGTAGCACACTGGCCCCTGCTCACCGAGGCACAGGATCCCTTCCCACGGCACAGTGCTGCCTTGCCTTCTCTTTCTCTGGACCCGCTATTCCCATATGAATGGCAGAGAAGAAAATAATGCTTTTATTCAGGTAGGGAGCCCAGCCCACACCTACATCCCTACCACACTATTGAATAAAGAGGTCACACAGAGTTATGGTAAGTCTAGGGGGTTGCAGGGAGGAAAGGGAGGCATACAGAAGGAAGGAGGCAAGGGCACAGCACACCCTGTCAGGGCAGAGCAGGGCGAGGCTATGATTCAGAAGATGTCACAGGGGTGCACAAACCCAGCATTGCTCCTACAACAGTAATGACTTCTGTATTGCATACATTTAGAAGTCGCTGATGCTGTACTCTTTGCATTGTGTCCATCGTTTTTTCCATTAGGACTTAGCTTTATTGCAGTTTAAAGGATGCTTGTGAATGCAGAGTCTAGACAGAACACGAGGAGATGCGGAAAGCAGAACAGTCCCACTGCGGCAAGAGGCACTACAGTCTGCTTGAGTAAGCCCCGACAGACACTATAAAGTAATGCAGTTGTATTTTTGTCCTCATATGGGGAAACTTATTTCATGTCATTCAAACTGGAATAAAAGAAATCTCCACAAGGTCACTACAGCATCCAATCTTGTCTAAACTGTCTCCAAGGAGACAATAACATCTCAGCTTAAGATCAATGTACTGTATGGCCTAGCCAAAGCGGTCATTACCAACTGTAGCAGACCGGGCTTGGCAGCTCATGCGCAGGACTTACAAGTTCCTTGCTTTGAAGGGCACTCTCTAAAGATCTGGACCTTCCTCTGTAAGGAGGCAGCTGCTGTTGTCTAGAGTTCCAGAAACTGATAGGTTTAATGTCTCCTAGCATGGGTCCACTCATAACAGCACACGTGCGATCTGCAGAGAGACCTGGATAGGAAAGGAAAGTTTTAGAGTGCAGAAAATGAACTAGCAGCTTCTAAATTTCCACCCCAAACACAGAACACTCAAAAACACTACAGTGCCTTCTGAATGTAGCAAGGCTTATGCCTCTCTCACCCCCATGAGCCCTGATCACAAAAAGCAGAAGTCACAGTAATTATACTTGTCAGTAGGCAGTGATGAGTCTTAATTAGCACTGTGTAGTTTAATAAAAATCAAGTGGTGCAGTTCCTGCTTCAAAATTCAAAAGACTCATTTAGCTTTTGCTATGAATTCCAGTTAGGCCTTTGGGGACATACTATCATCATTTTGAAGCTGCAGGAGCTACATAGGCTTCAGTCAGCTGCAGAGGAATGGCTTTCTAAGGGCACTTCCCTAAACTCATTGCTCGAGCTTCTCATGGCAAGTGTCTTTCAGTGATTAGAGAGACAAGGTAAACAGTGAGTCCAGCCTAAGGCTGTGGGAACCCAGCAGACCACTGTGCTTTGTCAGCACCTGATTTGGATGTGCACCTAGAAGGACACTGACCTGTGCTGTTGCAAGTCTTTGCTGATGACCTGGTTGAGGCAAGCTGGGTGCTGGAAGGCAGCTTGGGAGTTGTTTCCTATAGGCCAAAGGACAAGACGTTCTTGAGCAGCATACAAGAGACACCAGTGCCAAGCAGACTTCTCAGAACCACCACTGCTAAACAAGAACCACAATACCCACCACTGTCCAGGAAGAATCCAGATTTAGCCAAAAGTAGAGGGCAATGTAGTACATGTATATTCCTTCATATTCCAAAAGATAATAGCAAGTTAGTTCCCCCCCAACAAGGAAGCTGAGCTGATCGAACTTCAGATTCATGTGTTATCACTCTCACTCAAGTCTAATGAAGATATTAGTCCCAAAGTTTCAACTGTTCAGCAACCAGCTACACTAGATTCTTCCTTTAAACCTCTCAGAGCACCCTGGAAACATTTTCTTGTCTTGAGCTCACACAGAGCAACTCCAGAAAACAGTTCAAGAGACCATGCCCCACTAACCCATCTCAAACCCCGTGCTGTATCTAGACACCCTTGTTTTTAGCTTCTCTAGAAAAGGAGAAATCCAGATTTAATCCCATTAGTCTCCACAAAAGAGGTCCCTCCTGTTTAGCAGTTACACACCACACGGTTCTCAAATACTGAACGTTCCTACAAGTAGCACTGACTTGTGCAACTATAGCTAAGATTTTCAGCTTTTAGAAATTCATATCCGTTTTCCTCAGTTAAGCAACTGCATTTCAGACAGAAACGTTTACAGAAAACAAAGATTCCTGTTTGTATGCCAGAGCATGTGTGCTAGACATGATCTGTTAGGGCTTAAGCTCTGTTCCACAGAATTTCTGACTGTGCTTAGACTGCATCCCAGACACCAAGCAGTCAGGCTTTTCATGATCAATCCATTGAGTTGAAGAACCCAAGCAGTACATATCCCAGTTTATTGAAGAATGGTGCTGTTAGTTGTTCCACAGGCAGAAAAGTGGAAATACACTAGTAAGAGGTACTCCCTAGAAATAAGCCATTAAGTTCCACTCCACATACACTCGCATACCACATGAAATGCAAATACCTCTAGCATCAAATGCCTTGCTGCATCATACAGTGAGGTAAGAGCAGGAGTAGTTTTGGCCTATATCAGCCAAAATCCTATGCACATGAAAATTGCTGCAGGATCTAGTTTTAGAGATCAGAGCAGACCTTGGTTTTATAGGCTCCAGCTACACCTCAGAAAAATCCTGTGTGTTTACATATGGTGTGAGCTTCTGCAAAGAAAAGAACTTTAGTGAACCCAATAGTATCATGTTTGTTTTTTGAGGGACAAGACTGCCCACACTAAGATTTGAACCTGATAGTCCAGGCTGCATATGTACACAGATCAAGTGCCTAGATTAATTGTGCCTCTCTAGAGTCACTTCATTTAAAGCCTTACCTGAACTCCTGGTCCCAGCTGCTGTGTTACAGTGTTGACAGTTTTGAACTCTGTACTGACATTTTGGAGAGTTAAGATACCGCTGCTTGGAGATTTCAAGGCAACATTTGGTGACTCAGGCATTTCTGAGGGGAAAGACACACACACGATAAGGTATTTTGTTGTGACAAGGAACTGATGAACATGAGAACCCCACACATCAGAATTTAAGCTTTGGGTAGGCTTTGTCCTAGCAGTTAAATCATCTTTGTTTTAGGGGATGGCCCAAATCCAAGAGAATTGGATTCTCTTACTTAGTGGACAGTTATGCTGCACACCCATTTGGCTTTTTTATGGTCTTTTTCATTAAGGTTGGGGCCATCCAGTGCAGCTAATAGACAAATGTGAACTCCTGAAAAAAGGGTAAGTTGAAATATCTGAGTCTTAATAAGCCACAAGCAGATTTCCTAGAAAATTCTTATACCTTATATGGTATTCTTATACCATACCACCTGCATCAACACAAAATTTGCATGCCTGCCTCCCTTGCATTATACACGCTAAGGAAGAAGAAAGGTGGGCTTTCATTTCCAAGGCAGCCCATTATTTTTAGTCAACAATGACTTCACACACATGCCTGACAAGTCACTTTGTAGCAGGTGGAGCCAACAGATACCTTTGGGCCTGCTCCCATTTTCCCTTGCTGTCGATGGCCAAAGCTTCTGCGGTCCTTTTATTTCTGCCATGAGCTGTTCATGCCAGCTGGGCTCCTGTGGCATGCACTCTTTCAGCTTCCTCTCCGGCACCTGCAGGTAGAGCATAGCACTGGGAAGAGCCAGCGGACAGAACGAGGAGACCAGTGGTGACTAAACTGCACTTTTGGCAACAGCACTGTTTTATAAGTGCCTCACAGTTGGGAGGACAGTGTCCCACACATACTCTCTTCACTCGGACCTGTGCTTGTTCTTGTGCTTTCCATATATCACTTCTAAGTTTTTGTGGCACGAGAGAAACTTTAAACAATGTGTTTGCTGTGAAATATTAGCCACTGTCAGATTCAAAACTAAGTTTGCTCAAGAAGTCTAGGAACATTTCAGGACCACAAATTATTCCAAATGGAAGAAGCAGCAGAGGAAGTATGGGGACTGACTTTCTCCTCTGAAGATTTGTCACCTCCTGTTTTCCTAGCCCCACGTCTTAGCAGACAACAGACTTTTCAGGGTCTGCTCAAAACGTAAGTATAGTTAATATATTCCTCTTCCAAATCCAATCGGTAGCTAGGACATTAGCTCCATGTTCCTAGAAACCATTCTGCCAGCTTGAGAATCTTTTTGTTTTGCCATCATTGGGTGCAGCACCAGGTCACCTACCGATTTTAGATGAGGCTTGGAAGCAGTTGCATCAACTTTAGAGCTCTTGCATTTTTGCTCGATGATCACCTGAAAGAACAGAAATGATGCTTAAGTTCTTTCTGCACTCCTCATTCACCCTCCCATTCAGTGGCACAATGAATGACAAGTCAGAATTTGGGAATGTGGGAGGTAGAAAAGACATAACAAGACTAAGTAGGGAAGCACAGAAAAAATGAGGTTTGCTTGCAAGGTTTTTTTTTTTTTTTTTGTTTTTTGTTTTTTTGTTTTTTTTTTTTAGTAGAGACCGCTTTGCTTGCGACAAACTAGAGGCAATCAGAAGTACTGGAGAGCCATTTGGGGCTTGCACAGGAAACATTCAAACTTTCCAGCCCCAGCAGCTCCTTAAGAGATCTGAGAAGCTGCTGCAAAATACTGTACTTTGAGATTTTAATGCCAGGAGTGATCTTGACAAGCATCATGGTCACATCACATTTATTAATGAGTACTCAGTTCCAGGGAGGAGAGTTGCTGAATGGGTTAACAAGAACTGTAGCAGCAGGCAGCTGTAAGCATAACCTAGAGAGCCAGAGTCTGGCCTATGGCCCTGCATAAGCTAGAAACAGTAGCAGGATAGGATTGCAGGGCAGGAAGTAGACTGTCTTGCTCATCAAGACCTGCACTTGCTGCAGAGGGAAGCACTGACAAAAAAAGGCAGTTGTACATGCATGGGCTTAGCTGCCTTGATCACTTGTTCTTACTTTGAGACTGTGCTGCTTGCTTCTCTTGTGTGTACAACTTGAGAACACATGCAAGGGCAGGTAGAACAAGACTACAGCTTCTGGCATGCTTTCATTCATTTGCAAATTAGACCACCGTTTACCAGAAGCTTTAAAATAGCTTTGCAGATGGAGAAATCCTTGTTTCTTGTTGCCTTCGCATACAGGGACCTGATCAGTAGCGCTCCATGCTTTCTTCTAATATTTCTGACTATAGCTCTTGGGACTTGCAGCTTCTTGCTGACCATAGCAGAACAATCAAGAGCCATGAGTTCATCCTGCCACCTTGAGTTACAGTTCTGTACTGCACAGTGCATTCAGACTGTTGTACCTTTCAAAGCGCACAACTAGTTCTGATGTACTGTCTCCTTTCCACTACTGTTCACTTATATGTTGAACAAGATACCGATCTCCAGAGAAATGTCGCAGTCTTACCTGAAGACTGGAGCCAGTCAGGAAGAGCGAGAGCTGGGGTTTTATAGGGGCGCATGGCTCAGCTGAAGCTGTTTATCCCCTGCACTCTAGGAGCACCAAAAGCAGGCAGAATAAAAGCTGATGTCTAGCACGGTATGCAAAGTTTTCATTTTTTAAAATACAGCTCTTTATTATAAGTAGAGTTGTCTCTTATCTTCTGCCAAGAAGTCTGTTTGCAAAGCACTCCAATGCCACAAAGCCTCATGCCAATGTTTTTAGATCTGCTCATCATTCCCAGCTCAAGCTACAGCGAGTGAACAATTGCAAACCTTTAGCTAAGCTCAGTCATCTCTGTATGTGGGCATATTCACCAACCAGCAGTATTGGAAGCCCCTACCACTTAAGTCAGCACAACAGCTGCCCCAGAAGACAGTCAGCTTTTCTTACCCTGCCTGAACTCTTGCAGTAGCCTCTGCCTGAGGCTGAGCAGAGCGCTCAGTGAAAAGTGCTTTTACACTTGCACACATCCCACATCAGCTGGGAAAGCAGGGAAACTAGCAAGATATGCCAGACACGGCACAGCTCGAGGAGCCTGTGAAGACGGCATCCGAGGGAGAAAGCCTAAGCTGGCAAGGGTCTGTTTCATGGAGCTGTTTTGTGCAAGGCAGCTTAACTGCACCAAGGAAAGGAATGGCTGACCCCTGGAGGGGGATGAAGTTTAGCATCCAGCTTCATAAAAGTTTGGCTACCTCTGAATTACAGTTACTGGAAATGAAGTGCTTGGGTGGACAAACATTGTGATCTAATGCTAAGCTGTAGCTGAGAGGGAGCCCCAGGCACTTCTGGACTTGTAAGTACCTTTGAGGAAGAGTTGTAAGGCAGGCTTTTGGGAAAGAAGTCTCAACAGACAACGTTTAGAAACCAGATAGTTAGAGCAAGTGGTTTCAAAGTTGTCCATTGACTAGTCACTCACCTTCCGAAGGGTGTACCGCTTGTGTTGAATATCATCCACCAGCAATTCATAGGGGGAGCGGGAATATTCTTTCGGGGGAGCACGATGCTGAGGTCGCTCAGTGGTCTTGCGCAGCTTCACACCGTTCTGCAGTTCACGGATAACATCAGGCCACAGGGTTGCCTATGAGAAGCCAGTGAGGGCTGAGTAAACATCTGGCTGGACTGCATGGAACGGTATTCCCTCCCTCCATTTAATAGGGCAGATTTAGCAACTGACGTCATTCAGAGATACAGAAGTGCATGCTTAGCACCCCTTCAGCTCATTTACAGGTTAGATGGAAAGGCACGGTACCAGAACATAGAATTGCTTCTCTTTGTCAATTTACAGTGAGGGATCTGGGAGCTGGTTCCTCAGGTTCATTCCTGAGCTTTGTCATTAACTTGATGAACGTCCTTCAGCAAAATACAGCTTCTGTTACCAAGTAGCTAGACCTATCCATTTTCTTGAATAAATACTTGAGTAAGTTCCTGCAAGGTGCCAGAGTTTTTCAGGTTATTGTATCCCAGGAAACACTGGGAATGAAATCCCAAGTCTTACTGCTAAAATCCCCCAAACTTTCAGAAACCAAGGGATGAAGGGCCCACAGAGGAAAGAAGGCAGCAAAGGGAAAGGATCTCATGCTTTGACCTTCCCAGCAGCCTACGTTAGCAGTTTCAGCCTGGAGACGCAAGCTGACGACTCTGACATCTGTTCATATCCTGCTCCTCTATTAATACCTGTTTCCACAGGATGCTCAGGCATGCCAGAAACCCATCCAGAGTTAAAGATGGGAGGGGAGGGGAAATCAACTCATCAGCATGTTTAGACAACATTGTAATGGAAGTGCTAAGTTAACAGCTTATGTGGATCCTGAAGGCAAACTGAGTAAGAAGTGATTGTATTATAAACAGTGAAAGGGAAGCAAAACTTAATTGAAAACCGATTCAGAACTAAACTTCTGACTTGGACTCCACTCCCCTTTCAACTTACAGTATGGAGCATCATCTTTCCACTTACCCTTTCAGATACCTCCGTATAATGTCAGAAAAGCCTTAGGCAAGCTCCAACTGATGTTTAGCTGGGTTGTTTTAGACTAGCTTGGAGGCAGTTGCATCTGAACTCCAGAAAACTAGAACAGCCAGACAAGTGGCCATATACTAGCCGTATCTCCTGGACTATCGTATTTATTCTGTAGGAGAACACAAACATCCCTTAATTGAAGTCTAACTGAAGAAAGAGCTGAACAAATTAATCAATACTAGAGGCCTTGGAGCAAATGGCTATTGAAATAGCTTATCCTGAGCCATCTGCACTTTCTAAAGTTTTATTTCACATGATGACAAAATTATTCTGAAAGATACCACCTGAAGAGAGACTTCTGTACTGTAATGCTGCTACGTTATTTTAAGGACAAGAATGGCCTTCAGCTGGCCATTTCAGAGCCATCTGTGCACCTAAACAATCTCTCAGGCACAGGAGATGTCATTTTCACTCACACTTTTCTTTCTCTCCTGACTGACTCACTGCAGTTACTCTACTTGGGCCATCCCATGTACTACCAAACTCAGTGTAAACTTCCCGCACCTGTGGGATACCACACAAAATGCTACTCAAGCACAGAAGAACAGAGAGGGAATATCATCTGCTTCCTGTACAACGCTCCATGCTCATTGCATGCGGTTCAACAGATGGGTGGTAAGACAGCTGTGCTCCTAAGAGGGCTCAGTGCTTCGACTTCAAGGTGAAGATTGCCTTGCAACACATATGGGTAAACTCTACTGAGATGATACAACTCTGCCCAATACCAGGCTGTGGCCTGTGCTTCAGAAGGCCTGTTTCATAGCAGTCAATAGGAAAAAGTGGTCCACAGACAGCACTAGCTGCTTGGCACTGCTCAAGGCATCAGCCCTAGTCTGTGGGATCCCAGTGAAGTTGGCATCCTGGTTATTTTAAACTCAAGAGTTTGTCAGAACAATGCAATCAACCGGTGCTTAGGGACTTGGAAACTAGCAGAGGATTTGCAACAGACATCCTGCCTTTGGAATTCATGTCTCCCAAAGAAGCAGAGGCCAAATACACTGGCCTTCGGGCCACACAGCAAAGCCCATGTATTTATTCATTTATTCCCTGCAGAAAAGAGCTAGAGCAGTTGATGAGTTTGTGGTTTGAGACAGCTTGCCAGTTTATTTTAATAGATCACAAAATTGAGAATATGCCCAAACACACATTTCACAAACATTTTCATACAAATAGTTTGAGCACGCTTCAAAGCGAGTGCTATTTAGACAAAGGGAGCAAGTCCACAAGTCTCTCGGGGCTTGCCGTTTGTCTCCACAGACTCCAGACTACAGTGCATTTGTTTATGCTGGGCAGAGCTCCAGCCAGAAGAGCTATTTGTTTCTGATGGAGCCCTGATTGTGCAAGGCTACAGAGAGAATAGAAGAAGTCGCTTTCTCTGCCCCAAACACACAGTCCAAGAACTGTCCAAGGAGGACAGAAGGGATGGACAAGAAATGGCAGCAAGCAGAAGGTGGGAGCCTCCCCGTCCTTCACCCCTTTGTTCGGACTGCTGGAGCTGCACAGCCAAAGATCTATTCGTCTTTAGCCTCCTCCAGCCCTGAACCAGCCTGGAGCCCACATGATAGGCATGGACTAGTCCACCTCAGTGCTACCACCAACAGAACAGTTTTCCAGGAGATGCCAGTTAAACTACACAAAGGAGCAGACTGCTTTTAGCAGGTATCAATTCCTGCCAAGAGTTTGGGGCTCCTTTAGCGGAGGAAACAGCATGAATAACTACTTGTGGACACTTACTCCACAAAGAATGCCTCCAATTTCACTTTTAGAAGTGGTTTCAGTTGAACCACAAAGAGTGTCTTTGTGCAGAATAAGTGTCCACATGAGGTAAACACATTTAACGGTAGTTAACTTCAAGTTCACTCCCCAGCTTGTTTTACAGACAAGTCTTTAACTACTTAAGCTCTTGAACAACCTAAGTGGTTTTGTTTGTGTGTGCTTAAGCTCTGTTTTTCATAGAGGAGTCACTGGAAAGCCTCAGAGAGCCAGGGAAGACAAAAAACCCCACACCCCTCCACAATGAAAGAATTAAATCCCTTACCCAGTATTTTTCCTTCTTCTGAAGGGGATTTTCCCGCAAGTCTTCCATGTCCATTTTTCTCAGACTCTAAGAAGTGAGCACACAAGGTCGTCATTACCTTGTGCTTGTCCAGCACTTTCCTATCTACCCAGTCCGAGTTATCAATGCTAACCTGAAAAGTCGAGAAGCCAAATCCGCCTCCAAACATTCAAAAGCTATAATAAATTAATCTGGTGCAGACAGAAACCTTTCACATAATGGAAATAGACCTTCAGCTACATATTACATTTCTAGTGCAAAGGGAAGATTTCTGTAGAACTAGGTGAACATGTGGAGGCAGAAGGGATAGCAGCTAAGTGTTGATCAAAATACCTCTTTGGAAATCTGGATGATGGACACAAGCTTCTGAAGTTCCATATATTCAGCAAAAAGACTCCTGCAGGTCATCTTGTAATGGCTGGCAGCCTCAGAAGGCCTGGACAGGTGCTCCTCACAAATCTGAAAGGAGAACAGCTATTTGAGAGCACACGATCTCCTTGAAATGAAAAATGTTGTAGGCTGGAAGAAAGCAAGATTCAATTTCATCAATCTGTGGTTAAAAAAAAAAAAAAATCATCTTCCTCGTGCCTTTTGCCTCTTTTTTTGTTCTTTTGCAGATGGAGAGGAACAAGGAAAGATGCCCGATCCTGTATGTACAGTAACGTAAGTTGCTGTGTAATTTATACATCTTGTTCTCCATAAGGTCTGCTTTTAAATAAGTACCTGGAAGGGGAAGCTTCCACTAGACAAGGCATGACAAAACATAGCAAGGGGAGACACTTGTCCTGGTCTTTCCCCCACCCTCACTCTCCGTGCTGGTGAGACTGGGGCATGGGGAGTTTATGGTACTTTGAAATTACACGTGAGAGCAAACTACTAGTTTGAATTGTGACATTCAACTCCCTGGTCTTTCAGAAACTGAATATTGTGGAGAAGCAACTTTTTTTAATTACCTATAGCCTCCAAAGGTAGGATTTCATACCTATGAGACAAGTGTTCTGGTGGTTATGCTGCCTATAAGCAGTTACATATATCTTGTCCTGTAGGTGATCTTGTAGTCTAGACACAAGACTCAGTATAGGACTGGGGCTATGACAAGTCGTTTTCAAAACTAGGGCTTAATGAGAGTTGCTCTGTCCACACCCCAAAAGTACAGCTACAGAAGGCTATGTACAGAAGAACTCTGTAGACACAGCTGCATGAGAGCCATGCTCAGTCTTCTTTAACTTTTTGCCATAGAAACTTCAGTGCACTTAAGGTGATTTTCCTTTCCCATCTGATAGGAAAGCCACATGTTGCCCTATATGTCTTCTAAACTACCCAGCTTTTCCCTGAAAATTGTTGGGCCCGCTCATTAACAGCATTGCTCCATCAACTCTTCTAAAGCTGCTGCGTTTACTAAGTGGGAGGAAGGAAACCTTGATAACATCCTGCAGGGTGAGTGCCAGTTTCATCGCCTCATCGTCCAGTTTCAGCATGAGGGAGAGCAGTTTCTCCAAGGGCTCGCTCAGTTCTCGCTCTGCTTGACTGTCAATTCCCCAGTCCAGAGCTTCATAGATCACCACTCCCAAGTACTCCAGCAGCTGCGGACACAGGCCAAGGACGCAGTCTCAGAGCAGTGCAGCACAGTGCTGTGGAGAACATCAGAGCTCTCGCTTCCCAGCCACATGTGCCCCTTCACATGTGCCCACCAGCCACATGTGCCCCTCGTGACTGAGCACCTCTCTCAGGATGAGAGGAGCTCAAAAGGCAGCTAGGTGCCCATCAGCTAGCTGGAAATACTCCCCAAATAAAGCTGTTTTTAGGTGTTAAACGGTCCTATCTAGCACCTTTAAGTGATGATCTGTTTTTAAGACAAAGCGGGTGGGCTAACCCATAGTCAGCAGTATCTTCTGTGCACACCATTTCCCAGTCCCATGGTCTTAGTTGAGTTTGGTTTCAGAGTTTTATCTCCTTTTCCACATTGCAGGGGACAGAGTCACTTCCACAGGCCTCTACTCACCCGAGAAATATTTCGCAAGAAATATAAGCACTGTGATAATTTTCAACACCTAGAAAACTGTCTCCTGAGATGGCTTTCTACCACAGCAGGAGACAAGCAGGATTATATTGGCACATGTATGAAGCTGAAGACATGGGCTTACCTTGTGCTCTAACTCCTGAGCGTTGCCAACATCTAAAAGGGAAAGAGGAGAGGAGGGCTAAAAAGATAATTGCATAGGGACTGATAAACAGCTTTTAGAATATCTGGGAGAATTCTTGGTAATGAGGAAACAAATCCCTCTGACTCAGATCAGTCCCAGCTGGGGAACCTAGACCTGCACTTGGGGACTCCTGCAGAGCAGCACAAGATGCACTTTCTATTTACTGGGAGCATTAGCACAAACTGCTAACTAACTGCTGCTGGATACTTCTTTGTATTTGCTAGTAGATATCCAACCTCAAGAAAGAGGATGGGTCTTCCTTGTCTTCATTCCTTAATACCCACTCTTGCCCCTGAAGTTTCTCTCAAGGAGTCAGCTTCACACTGAGCTTTGCAGCAGTGGGAACACATAAGAGAAGCAGCTTGTTGCTGCTTGCTAGCTTCACACGGTCACAAAAAGGGTCTCTGTCAATCATATATTTATTGTGAAAGTCACTACAGGAAAGGAACCATACCTTAGAAGATGAGCAGCACAGGACTTATAAAGCCTCAGATTATTTATTTCAAATAACATAAGTGGTAATAGACTCTCATCTCAGCTATTCCCTAGAACCACGATTCACAGGAGGAGCACTGGAAAAATTAGTAAGCTGCACATACACATTACCACTCACCTAAAGTCCTTTTAAACAGGGTACAGGGAGGAGAACAGCCGCATGTCCCCCTATTTTAGCTAGTGAAGAGCTAGTTATGGGAACAACCCCTAGCATTTACAGCTGTCCATGTTCTTACCAGACTTTTGATACACCTTGAAGGAAGCAGTGCCATCAGCATGGATAAAGACGCTCCCAGGACCTTTTATGACAACAGCATGGAGCAACGGGTGCAGCCCCTGAGCCAACTGCTCCATTTTAGAGCAGCACTGAAAGCAAATAGCCCAGGCTTGTTCCTCACTTACAGGATGTTCAAAGCACCTCAGAATCTCTGCGAGAGACACCTTTGGGACCCTCCACTCACACTGCAAAGGCTCCATTTCTACCTTCACCCAGCATCTCCTAGGCCTTGCTCTGAGCCCAGAGAGCTTAGCACCCCCTTACCAACACAAGCAAGGGCTCATTGCAGCCTTTTATCAGTTCTGCCTGCATGTTTGCTCTCTCACTCACTCTCTTCCCTTCAGGTGTGATCATTAAAGCCAATTTTGCTCTACCTTTTTAAAGGGACACCATTCTTTACCAGGTGTTTATACAAGCCTCTCTGAAAGATGGAAAATACGTAACAAAGCGGAATCTAAAAAGATGACAAGGCGGGGCTTTTGAAATTCATTGACTCTAACAAATATATTAAGGGGAGTACTATTGTTTGCAGGTTAACAACGAGTCAGGCCAACTTCAGGCAAGCAGGAAATAATGTCTTATATTCGGGGGAGAAGAACCCCCTTGGAAAACCGTAACAAATAAAGCAGTTTGATGGGGAACAGGGCTGCCAGCGCCAAGACATAACAGCAACTAACTCTGCAGGGCTCCTGCAGAGCTCTCCAGGCTCCTGCCTGGCCTCGGCCTTCAGGCCCCGAGACAACAAACACTGACAGCCCAGGCGGGGAGCAGCAGCGCAGCCGGCTCCACGCGGGCCGGACGGTCGTTTGGTGGGAGGGCAGCTCCCGGGCAAGGCTGCGGGGGGAAAGGGGCCCCTCCTTGGTCAAAACGCGGCTGCTAATGGCTCCTGGTGCGAGTCCTTCTGCGCTTGGGGAGCCGGGGGCGCGTGGCGGGAGGGAGCAGTCGGGCAGCCCGTGACAGGCACAACCGCCCTGAAGAGCGGGGTCGCCGCCGCCGCCCTGAGGGGGCCGCAGGGCGAACTGCCCGCGCTCCCGAGGCGGGCCCCGGAGCCGTGCGGTCCACAGAGCGGCCAGAACGCTCTGTCGTTTCGGCTCTGTTCTGGCTTCTCGTCTTCGGACGTCTTGGACGCGCAGCCCGCCAGAGGCAGGCACCGGCCTCCGCCCTCCCCCCACCCCTGCCGGCGGGAGGCCTCGCTGCGCCCGCCCCTCGGCCGCGGCGACGTGGTTCCGCCCGTCCCCCCGCCCAGCGCCACAGCGTGGTTCCGCCCGTCCTCCCGCCCAGCGCCACAGCGTGGTTCCGCCCGCCCCGCCCCGCCCCGCCCCGTCCCGCTCCGCCGCACGCTGGGGAAGATGGCGGCGCCCGAGGCAGCGTGGAACCGGCTGGACGTGCCGTGGCCCGCGAGCAGCGCGACGGTGGCCCTGCCGGGCCAACACCCTGCAGGTCGCGCGCGCGCGCGCGCGGGGGGGGGGGGGGAGGGGGCGTTGGCGGGCGGGCGTTGGCGGGCGTTGGCGGCGGCGGCGGGCGCTGAGGCGACGCCTGCCGCCCCGCAGTGCGGTGGCTGCCGGCGCTGCGGCGGCGGTGCGAGGCGGCCGGCGAGCGGCTGTCGGGGCCGGCCCTGGGCGCCGAGGGACGCGTGCTGCGCGCCGTGCTCTACGTCCACCAGCGGAGGCTGCGGCGGCACCGGCCCTTCCTGGCCCTGCAGCAGGTAAGGGGGCCGCGGCCCGGGGGGGCGCGCTCGGCGGGGGGCGGATCGCCCGCCTCGGGGCTGCAGCGCCGGGGCCCCGTGTGCCCGCCCGGCAGCTGTGGGGCGGGTCCGGCGGCGCTGGCTTTGCCCGGGGTGGGGAGGGGGTCGCGTTTCCATCCAGTGGCCGTACCACTAAACTGACAAGGGGAAGAAGGGGTGGCTTCGCTTAAAGGTGGTCCTTAGGGCCAAGGAGCTCTCATCTGTCAAAACGTGAGCCAAAGGAATTTTTCTTTTTCTTTAGGTAGAGCAGTGCTTGAAGCGCCTATGGAAAATGAACTTGGTGGGTTGCATTGAAACCCTGGCCGGACTCATTCCCAAGTAAGTATCGTGACCCTGTGTGTTACGCTACCCGTTAACTCTGTCTTCAGAGCTAAAGGAGAAAAGGCTAGAAACGCCAGATCATAACCATCTCCTCATCCTTGTATCGACACAGGAAAAATAAACCCCACGCCCACGGGGAGTGCTTCGTTCCCAGCCAGCCTATGATGGAAACAGTTGCTGTGAAGGTTTTGGGAGGTTGCAAGCTCTTACTGCGTCTGCTGGACTGTTGCTGCAAAGCATTTCTGTATCCTTTTTCCCCGTAAAAGCATTCTTACAGATCACCAGAAGCACCTCATGAGGCCAGATCTGCTGTAGGCCGTGTATTGCTGATGGACTCAACCATGCAATTCATGTTGCTGGAGTTTCCTTGACAGCCAAACAGCATCTTTTTAAGTTGTTATGGAAGAACCTCAGGCTGTTGGCTGGCTGCTGTTCTGGCCTCGAGCAACCCAAAGTTTGGCCAAATTATCCAGGATATTACCTTGTGAATTGCCTCGAGTTGGCGTGTTCAACAAGTCTCATTACATGCTGTTTGTTTTTTAACCTTAACTGGTGTAATCTTCAGCTTGTCAGTTAAACATCTCTGCTCAGAAGAATTCATACTTTTGAACACTGTGGCTTCAGGGTTGTTGAGCCGGCTATGGTTTGTGTTTTCAAGTGTCTCTTGTTTGTTTGACACAGTCTCTGTCTGTTTGACATGCCTGTCAGGTAGAAGGGCTTGTAATTAGGCCTTGCTGCTGAGTGAGCTTTATTCAGTTGGGAGGTGGGGGAAGGATCTGGGGAATTAGAAGTCCTTCCATCCCTTTGGACCTGATTCTAGCACCTGAAGGGTTGTATAACTGGAGACTTCTTGCTTGCCCTTTTGGAAGGCTTTGTACTCAGTTCATTGCAAACTTTACGTAGCGCTAATAAAACCAGCGCTAATGCCAGCCTGCCACAAACACTACCACCTGGTACTCTTTGCAGTGAGCAATAAGACTTGCCTCGTGCTGAAATGGAAAGGCTGAGATAAAGCTGTTCTATATATATTACTACTGAGTTTTCCAGGGAAGTCATTGTTCCAGTCTGTCTCAGTCCTGCAGAGCAGCTCTGAGCAAGTAACTGCTGTCTGTAGCTGAAGAAATAAGCGTTGTGCACAAGAACTCAGTAACGGCGTTTGGCACACGAAATCTGTCCTTCTCCAGTTATTATGGAGCAGGAGACCACGTGGGCATCAGTGCTAGCACAGTTGTCCTGAGTTGGTACGCACTGCTTTTTTGGGAAGACCTCCTGTTGAATGATTTAGGTGTGACCTGGGAACCTGCTGAGTGCCCGGTGCGGCACTCCACGAAGCTCTAGGGAAGTGGAGGGGCTCCCAAACACGGCTTATTAGTTGAACGAGTCCTGTGCTCTGAACTTGAACGTTGCCTTAAAGATGGAGGGCACGTCGACATGAGGAGCTCAGACTAATATTAAGGAAAATGTGGTGATGGAGCGCAAAAGAAAAAGCTTGTATTGAGGGGGAACAGGGAAAGGGCTTCTTGGAACCTGTTCCATCAGCTCCTTCTCTCAAGCTGAAGGTAGTCATTTAGTGAGCACAAGCTATGAGGGTTTTGCTAGAGATGCCTCCATACTGTTCGATCTTATCTCCTCAGGATTCAGTACAGGTGTGTATTGCAGAGCCTCATTTCCTTATACGAGGTGTTGTCGACAACACTGCATCTCGTGTCGAAGACCCAACAGATGCCTTATATCAAGGGATTTACCTTCCCTTCTGACATCAGTGACTTTCTTGGAGTTTCTCTCTCTTCTGAGGTGAAGAAAAAAAAGGCCAAAACACTTACAGCCGCAAAAAGTGCCAGCTGGCTGAAGAAGCTCTTCCCAGCAGTGCCAGAGGCAGCATCAGAGGCCAGGAAAAAGAGAGATTTGGCGACCTGCGCAAGTGTTGTGGAAAACAAGAGCATCCCGTGCCCTACAGACATCGGAGAGCCAGTTCTGGTTACCAGAGCCAGCAGAGGTAAAGCACTGTGCCACAGTGCTACTGGTCTCTGGCACCTCAGAAACTGCCACGGACCCCAACATCTGTCCAACAGAGCCAAGTGCTACTGCCACCCACAGAGTTTGGTCCCGGTACAAACTCCCCTCTTCCGTCCTTGGACAAGGAGGATGCTCTCATGTACCTGTGTCTTTACAAAGCTGTAGATGATGTCAGTGTTGCTGTAACGAGTACAGTAAATAGATCCTGTATATAGTCATTAGTGTTTTCCTGCCTCTTTAAAGACGGGCCCAAGGAGAGTGAGGGAAGCTAAGAGAACTGTCTGTAGTTCTTATGTGCTTGTGTCTTGTGCCTGCTAGTTTTGGGCTGTCCCCAAGCAGTCATGGGGTACGGCCAGTGTCCGCAGGCATCCAGCTGCTTGTGTGAGGCTTTCCCTGATGGAAGTCTCCTTTACAGCCATCTGTAACTCACTAAATCCTCTTCATCCCCTGTCAGTGGTCACATGAGATGAGTGTAGTCCCCTTCCCCTCCATTGCTGTTTGGACCAGAAGTGTTGAGTATGCAGGTATGAGGCTGCTGACAACAGCAAAACGCTTCAGGGAAGACTTGAGCCTGTCCTCATTTCATAATGGCAGCTCTCTCTCTCGCTGCAGGGAAGCACCTGGAGTTCGATGTGAAGAGCTTGCTTAGACCATCCAGAGGTCCAGCCCAAGAGGTTTGTGGCACCATTTTACACCATTTTTTATAACTTTAAAAGACTCTTAGACTCAAAATGTGACATTTGTGATTGAAAATGTGTCGTCCCCTCCCTCCCTCCCTCCCTCCTAGAATGCCTACTGCTAAAGCACTAGCTGTGTTTTCCTCAGTTTGGCTTTTTTGACCGGTCAGGTCAGCACGGAAGTGTTGCATTGAAAAACACTATTAATCTTTTCTTTATGAGTTTGAGCACGTATTGGTATCTTATTCTTTATTTCACAGAGGGGAAATACAAGTGAAAACACAAGAGCAAGTCAGTGGTAGACAGAAATACAAATTTTAATGGTCTGCCTCTTTTGGTATTCCAGTAAACAAGACTGCTCTTCCACTTGCTCCTTATAAAGAAAGCTGTCACAAATAACTCAAATGCTCTGCTTCCCTCCAACAGAGGATCAGGTGTGTTGTGTTTTTAAAAGGCTAACTACTTCCATTTTGCGCATTGTTTCAGGATTTAAGCATCATTTCAACACCTTCTAAAGCAGAGTCAGTGTCACTTTGTTCTCGTATAGCAAAATCACAGCATACTAGATCTCTTGTACCGATGTTTCAAAACGCTACCTCTTTCGGGGAACTGTCAGAGGCACTCAGAAAAGCTATTCCGTGGTGCAAAGGCAACAAACTCAAATCAGAAGCTTATTTTCTGCGTAACAAGTTACTGAAAAGCAACCGGCTGCACCATGTGGAGGCTCAAGGATGCAGGTAACTTTACATGGGTGTGGTGTTTCTTGGTCTCATACTTCATATTTTAATAATGTGTATTTTGCTACGGTGTAGGGAGATGCAGTGGTGTTACCCATTTTTTTAATTTAAACAGGATCAACAGTTCTGGCCGCTAGGCATTCTGACAGGAATACATTGTTTAGCATCAGTCACTTGGGAAAGGATTTAAAACGTTAACAAATGTATGAGTACATAACTAAGAGGGAGGACGAACACGCACCTTAAACTGTGTGTGTCTAATGGGTAACTATTATATAGCGTAAGGAGCGTTGGCTTGCTTTTGAATGCCCTGTTGCAGCTCCAAGGTACGATAAGGAAAATGGTAGAGAAGGCTAATACCAAATCTCTCAAAACATCAAATAACCTATTTTTAACAGCTGCTCAAGTAATGTTTTGTGTACCTTCCTCCCCTTAAGCTTGCAGAAAAAACTTCGCTGTGTCAAAACATCTGTCTGTAAATACCTCCTCTCTGGCTCACAAAGTGCACGCTGGCCAAAGCAATACCTTGGCGCGTGGTTCTGTCGAAGAAAGATCAAATCCTCCAAGCGGTCAAAGAAGACTCTGAAGACTGTTCAGCAAAAACCTCCTCGGCTTTCTGGAGTCTGTGAGAGCAGTGCTTCATTCTTCCCAGTTTACCAACCTGGGTCTTTGGGACACGAAGGACGTGCCAACGCTGATATGGCCACTGGAGAACGAAGCAAAGCAGAGAACCCTATGCGGCTGCTGCTGGAAGAAAACCCTGGCTCTATGCTGAAAGAAGCTACTGAGGCCATGGATATCGATTCTATTTTTGCAGCAATGGGTGTCTGATCCTGGGCTGGGACCAGGAAAGGGTTAAGTCATTCTGATCTTCTTTGCTTTTTTTTAATTAAAATCCTCAGAACCCTGACAGTGGCTTGGTTACTCACGCCCTGAATTCTACTCAAGTAGGGTTGCACTGCTAAGAAAGTAACGATTATGTTAAACTAAGATTTTTGTCAAGCCACTTACTGTGGAAGAGTGCCCCCAACCAGCCTTCGTCTGTCCCGACTAGCCTTCGTCTTTTGAGCTAACCTTGTCCAGGAACAACGGCTTTGAGTTACCTCAAACTCAGGCCCCCTTCTCTACTGCGGGACCACACGCTAAGTGCTACTGTCAAATCTGCAGTGCAAATAAACCATACAGGGCAGAAGGCTGCAGCTGGTCACCTACTGACTGCTGCTTAGGATAAAAGACTTGCTGCTTGTTTTCTAAGGAAGTCTTCCTTCTGCTTATATTGAGGACAGCCTTGACTTGTAGCGTTATCACTGTTCAGCATTTGTTATCCTCATCCTGAAAGGGGGAGGGCGGGGGGAAGGGAGGGAGGCTAGCTGAATCTACCATATGCCTTTGAGCTGCTCCAGAAATGGTACCAAGCTGACTGCAACAGTCAACTCGTTACCAGCAAGCATGTCTCCCACCATCTTCCAATCTCTTTAATGTAACTACAGTTGCTGCCTGCTTGGCAAAGTAAGGAGGAGCTACTCCACCATCCATTGAGGGAATAATACTCATTAGAGCAAGAAATGCAGTTTGTGCTTTCTGTCTGGGTCTTGCTTATAATTAAGGCTCAAGATCTGGCTCTCCTGGAAAGACTTAAAAAAAAAAAAAAAAATCTCAGATTGAAGGGCAGCACTCAGCTTTATTGTGGAGCACCCGTCTAAGAGGGGAAGGAGAAGGCAAGCATCTAAGGGCAAGTAAATTTGGGATAGGTGATCCCCATTTCCTAGGGAGAAATGAGAACAAGAGAGCTGTGTCCACTGAGGCAGAAGGAAAAAATGAGCTTCCTACCAGACTAAGAATACTTAATCGTTAGTGCTAAGAAATCCACATTATGCAACTTGTGTGAATTCGTCAGTGAATTTTAGTTACGAGGCCTGGCATGAGCTTAAGATGTTTTACTCAAAGAGCATATAGGGAGCAGGGACAGGGAAGAGAACAGAAATTCTAATGGTTTGTGCTCGAAGGCACAGTTTGTCCAGTTCTCCGAGATCCATTTTCTAGGTCTCCTGCGAAGGGAGCATCTAATAATGACTGAAACAGTTGGAAAGAATCAGTTCTCATTAACCCTCTAGATACCTGATAGAACACAGTCCTACTTCAAACACACTTGTCACCATTACAAGAACCTTTAGAGCTCACTTTCACACTTCTTGAGTTTTATAAAATGGTATAAAAATACCTAAGTATACCACATACAGTCAGATAAAATTAGAAGGCTTCGATACTTCTTTGTAAAGGCCGAGAGCCAAGGCAGACATCCCAGCACTGATCTCCATCCTGGAAAAAAAACCTCCAACAAATACATACTAATTCCTTGCTTTTGGGAAGAAGGTGCCCAAGCTGTGCCGCGTGCACAGAAGATCAAGATCCATAGTTTGCCTCATCAAAGGCCTTTCTGGCCCGCTTCAGTTCTTCATTCATAGTCAGGAGGTCCTTAACTCTGGCAAACTTCCGGGGGTCCTTGCGGATTAGAAAGACAATGTCCTCAACCTGTACACGACCCTGCCGCCCAATTGACATGGCCTTGTGCGTCTGTCAGAGGAAGAAGCAAAAGTTACCAGTGTGCCTTTGACCCTGACTTATTTTTTTCAACTCTCAATTCCATTTTATTCCTTGTCACTTTATAAGCCAAAGGTAAGCAATTTCAGGATCTGGGCACCATCATCCTACTCACAGACACACTCCCGAGTGCACTCCTGTGAACTTTTTGTCAGTCTACTATTCCCAGCTCCTTGACACCTACACCTGGTATGTGCCGTTATACATACAGGATCTTAATGACATCAAAACTAAAGCCATGCTACACATAGGGGAGACCAAACCTGCAGAGCGCTTGAGAAAGAACAGCATCAAGGCGAATTTGCATGCAAAAGACAACACCAAATCTGAGGACAGTTTAGGCATTTTCATAAGTGAAGGCAAGGCCAACCTTTCAAGAGAAACAGGATTTTCAAACAGCAGGAAAGACTTGAGTAAAAAAACAAAAAACAAAAAACCCTCAAACAGCATCCAAACAGCAGGATCAGTGATTGCTTAAGGCAGCAGAACCTTGTATTCGTTTTGTGGGACAGAATTGCTTTCCCATCCTTGTAAAAAAACTGAGCAAACACAAAAGTAGATCAACTTTCAAAGTTGACCCTCATCTTCTGTCAGCTGTATACGCAGTGATGCCACAGTGGGCTACAAAGTCAGCTGTGCCTGTAAAATATCAGTCTAACTGCCCCTTACAGATGAAGGCCCTGTTCCAAATCCACATGGAGCAAAATGCATTAGTTTCCACTGAATCTTCGAAGCGCAAAGGCTAACGTGGGATTCTTCCTACTAGCATCAGAGTTGTTGGCCTGGGCTAATCCAGTTGGGTTAGAAGTATTAGCCTACAGAAAATTAAAATCTTAATGAGGATCTTCGAATCTGATTTAACACCTTTAGAAAACAAATTCATCCCTTTTCGTTGAGATATGTTCTGCTAGGAACATCCTATCCTCTGTCCAATCGTGGTGTAATAATCGGTGCATCTGAAATACTAGCAAGAGCTGTTTTTTTGATCGTGACATCTAAATTTGACTTACCATTTCTGTGATGAACTCTATTACCAGATCCTCGAGAATATCCACTGATTCTGTGTAAGGGTTCTGGTCATCCCCAAATCCATACATCATGCATCTTACTGCAGAAAGAAATACTCAGCATGATCCTCCTCTTATTTTTTTTCTGGTCATTCAGCACAGCCAGCAGCATGCCTCTAGTGCTTTAGGCTTACTAGTCTACAAGTTCATGCAGCAGGACGGCATTCCTGACTGCTGGCCAGGACAATTCTTTGGGGAGCTTATGGGAAATAAAACAGACAGAACCCAGCAAGAGCGTAGCACATACGCAGACAAATGCATCTGATGACAGGCTCTTTAAAATGCATTTAGGCTATCAACTACGGGGCATTGCATCGCTGTATGGCTTTTGCCGTTGATAGGCTCAGATGACGCATTAGCAGCAACGTTCTGTCGTATATGACGGCTTTCTCCGCTTTGAGCACGGGTAGGGAATGAAAGCCGTTGTTTTGTTAATGAAGACAACGAGTTTCAAAACTCTACAGCTCCCTAAGACTTGCCGACATCTCTGCAAGAGGTATGCCGTTCGTAAAAGCCACGGCTGGCGCTGCAGCGAGCGACCGGTGCCAGCCGCCGCCGGGCGCAGGCTAGCGGCTCTGGCTTGCACTCACGTTCTTTGGAGAAGAGCCTCTTCCTCCTGCCTTGCCCCCCGTCCAGGCCTCCGCCCGCCTCCTCGGCGTCTTCCTCAAACTGCGGAAAGGCACATTGGGGGGGGGGGGGGGGGGAGAGGGCGCAGTCAGAGCGGGGCCGGGCCGCAGCGCCGCCGGCGGGGGCGCAGGCCAGCCCGGCAGCACCGGGCCGCAGCAGCCATGTCACCGGCTCTGCGGGAGCCCCGGGCGGCGCCCGCACTGAGCAGAGGCGGCCGAAGGCCCCGCACAAAAGCCGGGCACGCCGCCGCCGCTGGCCCGCCCGCGGCCCCGGCGCCCGCGGCTCACCGGCGCGTCCTCCTCCTCGTCGGCCATGGCTGCCGCGCGCCGCTTCCGCTCGGGCCGGCCGAGCTTCCGCCGCCCGGGCCGCGCCTGGGGGCCGCCATCTTGGCGTACGGCGCGGGCGCCGCCCCGAACGGAGCCCGGGGAGGGTCACGCGCCGCAAGGGGGCACTGAAAGGCGGCGGCGCCTCGCTGCTCGTACGCCTGACGGCGCGGGCAGACGCTTGGCGGTGTCAGGCAGCGGCCCCAGTAGGTCCTCCGGCTGGCGATTACCGTGTCCGCAAGCCGCCGGCTTTCTCCGGCTTCGGGGCGTCCCCCGTGGGGGGCCTCTGAAGGGCCGGGCGGGCAGAGCAGCGCAGCCGGGCCCCCTGCAGCGTCGCAGCCGCGACTTGCCGGGCTCCCGCCAGGTTCCCGCGTGCACGTCTGCACGGGGAGCTGCTGCGCTCTGAACGCTCCCCGGACTCCTGCCAGTGTCCGCAACGGTCAGCGGAGGGGCAAGGACTCCGGGGGCTCGTAGGCATAACTTGCATTGCCCTTTATAAAGTAAGACCGAGGAGCTAAAGCGGCAGGAGTAGCAGGCTGACCGTAGTGAGCAGATGTGTCTCAGCGCGGGAGTTAAGACGTGTACCCCTCTTTCCGTTGATGTCTATGCAGGACTGGAAGTTGGCGCTCTGAAGGAGGAAGCTACCCGAATGCAACACGCTGAGCGTAATCAGTATTACACAGCTGCAAACATAAGATAAACCATGAGAAAAATTAACTCTGGGCAAGCTCTATCAGCAAGCTCACCAAGGAGCTAGAGCTGGAGCAAAAGTAGTATATGATGAGGAGCTGAAGTATGCTAAAAGCAAAGAGCTGGAGAGTGAAACTGCTGGCGGCTTTCAAGAGAAGCAATCAGATGGTCTCACCGCTCTTGACAGCGAGGATACAAACCCAAAAGGAAAACATGCATGTCACGAGCCCTAGAACGAGGGAAGCACAGGAATGGATGTTCAGTCTTTTCAGTTAAGTCTCTCCTTTTCACAACTCTCAAGACTTCATAGATCGAAGCACAATTGGCCGAGTATCACAAAACAGCTCTGCAACCGAAGCTAATTCCCACAAGCGTGGCAGTTACCCACAGCCACAACTTTTAAGTTAAATTTAACCCAGAGGATGGAGTTGACTCTCTCATCAGAAGCAGGCCTCAAATCAGCGTGGCGTGTTCTGGCAACTCCTGTGTGCACCGCTCAAGGCCTGCTGTAATTGAGCGTTTCGTGAAGAACGCAGCAGCGGCATCTAGAAGTCCTGGCTGTGGCAGTCCTTCCTTGTCCAGGTGCCAAGCACAGCTCAGCATGACCTCCCCTCAGCCAGAGAACAAGCAGAACGTGAACCCTATGTCCTCTTTCACTGTCTTTGTAGTAATCCTTGACTTCTGTAGACATCTAAACAAACAATGCTTTTTTTCTTTTTTAATAAGATAGGTCTTATGCTGTTAGCCCAAACTAGGCTAACGATGTCAGAGAAAGGAGAGACAAAGGGGCCAGAGATAAGTTGCTGAACTGATTTTAATGAAATCCCATTTCTTGAAGATGAATACAAAGGTAGTAGAGAACAGAACTGCTCTAAAACCATTGAAAGAAGTTTGGAAGATGGATGAACTTCTCCCACAGAAGCTTTAGGTAGTTTTATTGTTGTTGTTGTTGTTTTTAATTACTGTGTTTGTGGTAGGAAGGGGGCCTCTTGAAAGACTGAGTTGAAATCCTGCACTACCTCATCGTACAACCTCCTGTATGACTGTAGAAGTGGGCCCAACAGTCCAAGGCCCCACAGTGAAGGAGCTGCTGAGCCTGTTCGAGACGCCATGAACAACCTTGAGGTCATGAACTTCTGTTTAACACAGCACACACATTGTTGCTTAGTATCTATCACATAGGATAGCCACTTCTTGTTAAAAGATTTTTTTTTTTAAACGTACTGCTATCCTCCCAGTTCAGATGCACTCTTCCTGCAATCTAATCTCATTAACAAAGCAGTTACAGTTTGAGAAAGGATACTGGCTGGCAGTTTGCAGCACAGGCTCTTCAATTAGAGCTGAGGCCTTTAGAATTACAGACTAGATTGATGCTTTTGAAAGATGCTGGTTTTATTTTTTTTAAACAAAAGATTATGCCTGAAACGTTGACCTGCACCTATTCCATCTATCCTTATACTGCTGCACTTCCCCCCGTGGAAGCATCACATGGGCTGGTTTGCTCTGGAGCACTTTAGGATTGGAGGTGAAATATTGAGAATTACAGGTGTGATCTCTGCTTAGGTGTGCAAACCAGAGATCCACCTCTTTCTATTGCATTCATCACACACTGCCGCTTCCTACACATATGGGGAAATAAGCCCTATCTCACGTCTAATCTGTGAGTTAAAAGAAATTCCATAATAAAGCAAAACACTAGAAATACCACCTTCTAACTCTCGAGTGGTTTATGGAAGAATTACTCTTTCATGAGGTTTAAACACTTGATGTAAGTAACGCTGACAACCGTATACATACCTTTGGCAATCCTAATACTCAACAAGACAGTGTCAGAGTTTGACATCAGCACTTAATAGCTTTGATCTAAATTTTCGTGTATGATTACTGCTATTAAGACAGTCCCCTTTTCTGACTCTTTCTGATATTGTAACTACCCAGCTTCGGTCTCCCCAGGATGGGTGCTGGGTGCTGTTAGCTGGATACAGCTGTTGTGGGACAAAGTTTTGCCAGCTGTTACAGTGCTTGCAAAGAATACGGGGCCTCACTATTGTGCTTCAGCTCCCAGTGTAGAACAGATGCATAAAACAAACAACATGTCTCATCTCTGGCAGTTCAGAGTACAGCTGCAGAACTTCATGCTGGAAGGTAAATGCAGCACTGACCGATGATAAAGTGCAGGAGGAGACAGCTCCCCTAGGTGTCATTCATTTATCTCACTCTGTTCCAAGCCAACAGTAATCGAAAGGTAGATCCCATTAAAGATGTGTCCTTTCGTTCATCCACCTAGAACAGGGACAACTTGGTGTATACAAGTAAGGCACGCTATCACACTGCACCTGTTGAATGCATGAGGCAGAGGAGTTACACAATGCAGCTTCCCAGCCAGATCTCTCCTAAAAACACCTTCACAAATTAAGTGCTGGCCATTTCTACTCCAGACAGTCTTACAGCAGGTAGTGAAATAAGTTGAGACTGGTGAACTTCTCAATGTCATTCAATTCAAGTTGGCAAGCGTGGCTTGTTTAATATTAAGAGCTATAACTTTTCTTTTCTAAACTAAATGCCTTTTTATTAATCAGATTACTAGACTGTCTCTAATATCCTAAATACAGCAGAATTTAGGCATGCAGTAGTAGCTTTCTGAACAGTTAGCTGGAGAGAGAGAGAGGAAATGCTGTATTAAAACCTAGCTCCTCTGTAGAGTAGGTTCTCTTTGTTTTTCCCTTCTTGGCACAATCACATAGGTTTTATAAAACCATTTGATAATAAAGTGCATTCCATTGCAGCGCAAATTTCCTGAATGAGTTTATTAAACAAAAAGCTTATCCTTACAAATATTAATTTAACCAAAACCTTAGACAAATTTATCCAAAATATAAGTTCCAGTATTTCAGGTTATTAAAAAAAAAAAAAAAAGCCAGATTTGGTACCTTTTGTTCTGGATGTGCCAAGCAGATCAGGAACCAGTCTTTTTAGTTGGTCTCTGCAACAGGCAGGTTTCCAGTAACATGGGCTATGAAACACCTTAGCAAGTGAACACCTGAAAACTCCAGAGAACTATGGAAACAAAGGTGTGTACATTCAGTGCCTGATCACTGCTGCATCTTGGACTAATATAACCAAACTCAGCCACTGGGTACATTACATTACATCCCCCATAGTGCAGTACAACTTTGATAAAGCAAAAACTTCAGCTACGTAAGCAAACACTTAAGGGTTGCTACTGTCACATAACTCCAAACTACGCTACTGTACGAAACGACCACAAGCACGTAAGCAGGTGCCTGACAAAGCCCGCTGTCACACAGCATAGGTACGGCTGCCCCTCTCAGCCCAAAGGCCAAAGGAAGAAGCAGCCTTGAAAACTGAACTCCACTCACTTGCAGAGGATGTGGAAGAAGGAAAGGGCAGTTACCACAAGCAGCCCACCCTCCATCCTTGGGGCACAGAAAAGTATCGCCTCTGGGACAGATGGACCCATTTCAGGTAGTATGTCCTATTGCTGATCATCACGAGGAAGGAAACGGCAGCAACGGAGAAAAGCTTTACCTGACCAAGAATAGCTGAGGAAAGCATCCCTGAGTTTTCTCCTTTACAAACTCCTGGATCTCCAGTACGTTCTTTAACAACAGTCCCCTGGAAGCTCGGTCGATTTTTGTTAGCACCAGCTGCGTGGGTTCAAACAGGAAGGATTGAGAGAAAAAGATGATTTTGCTGCTAGCCTGGAACATTTGTAAGAATGATTCACCTTACAAAGCGGGCTGAAAGTTCTGGATCTTATCTAAGTGGAAAAATGGTACAGTGCAGTTGATCTAAGCACTTCTATAGACTGTGTAAGGACCAGACCCTTTCAAGACCCTCAAACTGAGCACTGAAAAAAGTGTCCGTTTTAATAAATCAAGCTAAACCCCCTCAAAAAGCCTCCCAAGACAAGACGTGCATTTCAGGCCTATTTTATTAACAATAAAGAAGTGGGGTACGGAGGGGAGGACACTACTACTTAGGTAGGATACAACTTGCCTAAATAAGCTCATACAGAGAGTAAGCGCATTTATAGATTACCTTTGGCTTATAACCAGCGCAGGTTATGCTGCTTCTGCCTTTTCAAGAATGCAGTGTTACTTACCACATATGGAATCCCAAACTCTTCCAACATCTCTATAGCGATATGATCTGTTTTCTGGAGTCCTACTACTCCATCCACTAACAAGAAAGTCCTCTTCAAGCTGCCAGAAATACAGATACCAAAAACCACGACCATTATTTCATGGCTACTGTGCTATTTCCAAATACATACGCAAGAACAAGGAACAGGATTTGGAGACAGGAAGAGCCAAGATAAGCCATACATAAGAGCTGAGAGGGTTGGTACAGAGCAGCACCTTAATCTTTTCTGATATTTTGATCTGTCTAAGCATGAACGAGTGACTCAAACCACGGTTATCACCATGGAGGTTCCCAGGGAAATGACTTCAGAACTAATCAATACCCTTGCTTGAAGTAACTCCTGCATTTTTTCCTTCTAATTACACGACACTGTATACAAGTGTCCAGGTGTCACTGCTCTGTTGAGGTGAAGTTAAGTTACAGCACATTCAGATGCTCCCTTACGTGTGCCGTTCCTGCAGATAGGCCTCCACCATCTCCACAAAGTCCTGTGGGGCACAGTAGCCGTATCCTGGCATGTCCACCAGAGTAAAATACTTTCCTACGTTGAAGAAATTCATTTTCTTTGTGTGGCCCTGGGGAGGGAAGAATTTTTTAAAGAAGATAAGATTCGGGGGCAGGGTTTAAAAAGTTGCTTTAAACAGTGAATGAGCCCCATATAGGGTGGAGATGCCCTACTGAATAACTCTGTACTGTACCCCGCTCAGAGAAGGCAGCAAAAATGCTGCTGTTGCTTTAAGCAGTCTAGTCTCTAGCCCTCGTAAGGATCAGGTATGGCTCCATCCTTAAAATAAGGGACTAAAAATACCTTCGTAGGGCTGTTTGCTTGGTTCTTCTCAAAGGGCTTTACATCACGCGTGTTCAGCTTGCAAGACTCTTCTATTTGCCCAGCGTGCCAGGCCTGCCCGCAGAGCTAAACTGGTCTCCTTCCGCCTCATCCTTGCAATAGCAAGGCCCGTATTGGCCACGAGCTGGCTGCCATGCGCTCCTACCACTTTGAGTCACCTGAGTCCTTGCTTCCTCTCACCCTTCTCAGCCTCATCGTCTGGGTTAGCACTGGCTTTTGACCAAGGAGGAGGAGAGTAAAAAATGGCACTTACCGGCTTTTTCGACACTCTGATCTCCACCTCTGGCGTCAGTGAGAACAAGGCCCGGATTAAAGAGGATTTCCCCACGTTGCTTCGTCCGATGAAGCACACCTGTAGTCAAAGAGGAAGAGCGAGAGGGTGAGCACTTCTGCCTCCATCCCCCTCCCCTCATCCAACCTGGCTGGGCAGCAGGTACCCATTGCTGCTGCGGTCAGTTCTGGTCGCCCGTCAGCCTTTGGTGCCAGCCCCAAGCCGGGGGCCAAATACGTGTTGCGCTACAGATCGGACGTGCGATATCTCAGCTCCCCCGCTCCCGGTACGCTGGCGGGGGGCAGCGATAACAACAGACGCCTCCCAGGCTGTGCGGTGCTCAGGCGCTGCAGCCCTGAAAGCTGTAAGCATGCTCCAGATGACCGCCCCCGAGCGCGCAGCAGCTGCGGCCAGCCCGGCTCACGCCGCCTGGAAGGCCGGGCCGGGCCGGGTCCCCGCTCCCCCTCGGCCGCCCCTCGCTCACCTCGGGCAGCGCCGGCGGCGGGGCATGGTCCAGGCGCACGGCGGAGCTCACGTAGCGCACGGCGTGCGGCCCAGGGGGCCGGAAGAGCGCCTCGGCGCGCTGCAGCTCCGCCAGGCCCGGCTGGAAGAGCCCGAAGGCGGCTGCGGCCGCGTCGGCGCCGGGCGCCAGGTAACGCGCCAGCCGCTGCAGCGGGAAAACCACGCCGGCCAGGCGGCTCCGCTCCAGCTGCAGCACCTGCGCCAGGGCGGCCTGCGGCGGCCGCTGCCCCGCCGCCCCGCCGCTGCCCCGGCTCCAGCCCCGGCCCCGCGCCGGCCCCCCGCCCCGCAGCGCCCGCAGCATCCCCCCGGCGCGGCCCGGCGGCGCTTCCTGCCGCCGCCCCGGAAGCCGACGGCGGCGGCGCCCGCCCCTGGCCAGCGGGCAGCCGGCAGCGCAGGCGGAGCGGGTTTGACCGCAGAAGCCTGCGGGAGAGTTTTCGCTACGGCGTTGGCCTGTGCGCTGTTGCCAAAGCGGCAGTCTGCGAAGGACCTCCAGGGAGCGGCAGGTTTTTCCGAGCCTCGTGTTTTTATTTTTGCTTCCTGCGCTTCTTAGATTCGTTACAGAACAGAAACACACACGTGAAAATCACCGAGCTGCTAAGGGCCGTGCATGCTGCAGTCCTGTTTAGCTGTGGAACAGGGCAAAGCAGCGCTGTCCCACGACGCGTCCAGGCTCCGCGGAGATGCTCACTGTTTTCCCGCAGCCATGCCAACGCTAGACCTTATGCCCAGCCAAGCAGGCAGCGCCGTGCGAAAAGCTGCCTTTCCTTTGAGACAGAGGCCCCTTTTTCCTACTGTGGTCACAGTCCTGCATTTAAAGCCAGGCAGGTCTGGATGGCTTAATTATCGCAATGAATAGATTTAAGGTCAGGAAGGACCATGAGAAGGTAACACAGGCTATGTCCTATGTACTGTTGTCCTGTGTCCTATTGTATTGAGCTGAGTTATGAAGATACAGGGAGGAACCTTCTGTCCTCCACAAAGAGGGCAGACAGCAACCTGCTCGTCTAAGCAAATGTTTTCCTCCTTGCCCCCTAAAGGAAATGTCCTGGCTCAGGAATTACAAACAACACGCCATTTAAAGATTAACCAGAACGCAACGCACCAATATTAGAAAGTATCAAGGATATTCCTGAGAGTGAACTAAAGTGTTTTGCTTTGAACCGGATAAAATCTTTTCCAATAAAAAAGCACTTTTCAGAGGACGGAGGTGAGCGTAGTTGCTTGCTTTGACCACGAGGTGGAAATAAAAGCCTAGCTAGGGTGTGTGCCCTTACAAAACCCAGTATAGTGGGATAGCACAAAAGCAGCAGCACTAAACAAATATTAGTAAAACTGGCTGTCCTGGAGGCTGAGCCACGAATAACCAGTGAGCAACTACTTAGCAGCGTGCTCTGAAAGACCCAGGAGGATGGATAAACCCAGCATTTGTACATCAGTAATTAGATGAAGAGGAAGGAGGATAAGACTCTTTCTCCCTGTACTAGAGGAATGACATATATGTTGATAGAGCTCCTTAACCAGGTTGTTACAGAGTGGCTTAAAAATCAGGAAGGTATCAAGGGAGGAATCGCACAAGGGAAACAGGATGTCACTCCTGGTACTCTGCTATTTCAAGTAAAACAAGATCTCAAAACACAGTTGTCTTCTGATCTGAGGAGAAGGAGGAAACAGTCAAACCTGGAAGAGCTACAGCATTTAAATCCAGCTCCAGAGTTACACTGGGGGTGGATAAGAAAACACATCAATAACCAGGTCCAGAAACTCAGGTACGTGAAGCATCTGCCTGGGACACAACAGTGATGCTGTTGCCACAGTATTACCATGCTGTCTGGTGGTTGGCTCTAGCTCTAGAGGCAGATTGAGAGTTTTGGCTTCCAAAACAACCTAAAACAATCCCCCCCCCCCCCCCCCCACACACACACATCCTCTTTCCAAATACAACTTTCCAAATCCCACTTTTTCTCTCTTCAGAATCACACAGTAAGTTGCTGGACTGTGTCCAGACTGCAATCCAAAGGCTCAGAAGCCAAAAGGCTAATTAAAGAAACGTGAAAGTGATTATTTTGCAGCAAACACTTTCAGTATCACAGAGCAAGCAGAATCTTCAAGTGCTTCCTCTAGACTGTATTGCGCTAATACCTTTGGGGAAGGGGGAGAGGCCTCACCCCAAGGATAACTGAACTAGGTTGCACCACATGCTGTGGGAAATTCTCCCTTTCCCTTTCTCAGTAGTTCTCCTGTTTTAGCTGCTAAAAGGACCCAGAGATCCTTCCAAGTGCTTGGGTGCCTTGCTCCTGTTAAACTCCAAATGATTAAGAACCTGAAAGCTTCCGATTTTGATGACTTGGACCCTTGTATCTTGCTGCCTCCGCTATTTACTGGCGAGTTATGTTACCCACAGATTTTATGGCTGAAGCTACAGTATGGTATGCCCTGCACTGCAGGGATTTCCACGTCAGAATTAAATGTGACCTTTGCATCTTGGACCTTTCTCCAAGCATGAGCGATACTTGTTGCACCTGACCACCAAATGACACAGCATTGAAGCACAAGCTGCATTTACCAAAGACCGTGTAGCTGGCTGAAATTGTCACAAAGTGACTTTTGGAAAGTCAAACTACAGCAACAGCCCCCAGAAGAGACAAAGATTTCATTCTATCACTGCTGCTGGCTTCTCTGGATATAAGAACAGTGAACACAGGGGGCTTAATTTTCTGTTTCAACTTACTTGGCTTTACCTTTAAGCACCACTGGATGTTATGCCTCTTCTCAGTAAACTTGTGCCTAGTATTTCGGGTGGATGGTTGCCTGCATGCTGATGCTTCCCTCGCTTAGTGGATGTCTTGCATCTGTTTGACCAAAGAACTGAAGCCCTTCCACCATTTCAGCACAGCCAAGGAAATACATAAATGAGCTGTGACTCTAGTTTTGGGGGCACAGTTTTGCCTCCTAAGAACAGGCAAGTAGGCACCAACTCATTTCAGCTGGGTGGCTTCAAAGTTTAGGGAGGCTAACATTTTTCTGATAAAGTTAACTTCCGTGCATTAACTTCCCGAGGTGTTCATCTTATATCTAGGGAAAATATAGAAATATAGAAAATATAGCTTGTAGAAGACAGCACTGTTAATCACATGGGTAGATTCACAGTAGTAGCCTGGAGAAAAAGACTTTAAGGATAGCAGAGAGAAGTAGACCTCGTAAAAGGTAAGGAGATCTGCTAGCTCTAAACAAAGTCACACAGCTCACCACTGACCTTCGGGGTTCATTTGTCTATGCATGGCAGTAATATAATCCCCAAACAGTTTGAAAAAACAAACAAAACAAATGGTACAAAAAGCTACAACACCCCAGCGGTGTAGATATATTTTTAATCAAAGCAACAGAGTTTCTGCAATGCAAACGTACCTGCTTACCTCCCTTCCTGCAGGGAAGAAGTGACTGCCAATGCCTTTTAGAGGAAAGGTCTTAGGCTGTTAGATATTTGAGGAATTATAAGATGAGGGCAACAGGGATGGGTTGTAAGAGTATTTTGGGGAATATGCCGAGTATCCTTTAAGCAGTAAGATAAGAATAATCTTTCCCCAATTGCCAATGATAAAATTCTCACTGTGAGATCAGATACAGAAGGTCAACAGGCAGAAAGCAAATGCCAATACCATTTCCTCTGTGTTCATCAGTTCTCAGCACAGGAAGTTTAGTGCATGAAAAGCAAGAACCAACTCTGTAGCTGCAGCTGGGAGCACACAGGAGCACAGAAGTAAAGGAGGAGCAGCGACTCTGGCTGCTGAGGACTACTGTCAGGGGATGGCAGGGAGCTTACAGCAAGCTGGCTGGTGCAAGAAACCTGCATCACCCATGAACGCAGAGCTGCTTCGAAAATTGGTGGGAAGACCACGTACACTGTTTTTCTGCTTGCCATCACTGCTGTCACAGGAGCCACAGGTGGCTTTTGGCACCAAGCGTCTGTCTGTCAGGGATGGAGGAAGGGGGAATATGTCAGAGCAATGTCTTCTCACTTCTTCTGTGAGCTCTTTCGGGGAAAAGAAAATATAGGACGAGGAACCTTTAGAAATTTCTGAAGGGAATATTTGATGGAAAAAAAATCAATAACCTGAAAAGCAAAACATTTCTAGCTGTAAGCCAAGAAGGGGCTAGGTTTGGGCTTTTTGATGATTTTATGAGAGCTAGTAGTAATTTTCTTGGAGTAGGACTCATTAAAAAACCTCAGTGTTCACTGAAAAACATGCTCAGTGGGAGGTTCTTTGATCAGCTTGAGCACCCTGTCATGTGTTACTCTGGTCTCAGTGGCTGGTCCTGTCAAATGAACTATACTGGGATTTAATGACATTAGATTCAGAAGAAAAATTTTAAGATTTAATGGGGAAAGTTCTTTCCCCTTTCCAAGCTCAGTTAAACACTTTCAAAAGCGAGCTCCAAAAACATGGGGTCTGAAAATGCATCTATAACCTTTCTTCTCCCTACCCTACGTTAACAATGCAAATTCATTCAATTTGTTTCTGATGTTTTGCTGTTGTTTGGTTTGTTTGTTTTTTTAGGATCAGGTAAGGAAGAAAATCACGGACAGTGATCTATCAGGAGAGCCGGGACAAATTGTAATGCATTTCATTCCTCGTACCTCCGTTTCTCTCCTCTCCTGATTTACCAAAACGCTTTTCCCTTCTGCTGACCCCTTTCCCACTGTACAGTTAGAAATGACGGGTAGGAAGAAACTTCCAGCGTACTGAAGAAGGATTCCGCATACCCATCTGGTTATCTTGTAAAGTCATTTATTAAGATGCTGCTGCTTTAAGATAACTGCAATGTGTCAGAGTAACAGTTCCAGCTACTGTGATGTTCTCCCAACCCTGGATGGTATTGCCCAGATGCTAAGAACGGCCCCATTTCCTCCTGCGCTGGCGTTCAAATCCATTTTAAGCCACGCGTACTTAGGGCAAAAGTCTAATTCAGCCCCCTATTTTGCATCATTCCCTACATCCGTGTCCAGGGATACCTTCTCGAATGGTACGTGGCTGTGGCAACTTGCCCGAGTCTGGGACGGTTGCCCAAGATGAAAAAAGATGCATGATCTTTGTCTCTGTGACTTTGGCACATGTCGCTGTGACCAAAGGGCACCTCCCACCTTATTCTCCTCTTCTCACTGTGTTCATTTCGGGAGAAGAATAAGAACACCCTACCACTACTGCAGCAAACTAACTCCATGCGTCTCCCCTTCCCAATGCTCCACAGTCCCCCCCGAGCTGACCGTGTACTGTGACAGCCGTGGGAACCCCGTGTGCAAGGCAGTGGCAGGGAAGCCGGCTGCTCGGATCCGGTGGGTCCCAGAGAGCAACTCCAGCCCTGAGGAAGAAGACCATGGTGACGGGACAGTGACTGTTCTCAGCACATTCACGGGAAATGGCACCAATCTGAATAGTACAACCTGCTTTGTGTCCCACCCAGCTATGATCCACAACCAGTCCATAGCCTGCCTCTCAGGTAAGCTTCCCTCTGTGCGTTTTGTGTTCAAAATCCCAGCAAGCCTCTGTTTGCGCACTAAAACGAACATCAGGGACACTGGCGGGGTTGCAGCAGAAACCATGCAGCTGAGCTGAAGTTTCCACTGAAAAATTTGTCAGGAAGAAGAAGAAGGTGCTATCAGAACTGGAAAGTGCTCTATGAATTTTTAGATAAGGATATGGATATATTATTCTTCCCTTCCACAGATAAGGCTAAATAGAAAGACAGGATCCAATTCAGAGGTTCGTGACATTAAAAAATGTCAGTCATGTGCATCACCCAAAGTACCATTACTTCTTGCTAATTGTTGGGTCATGCATCGTTTGCAACAGGAACACTGAAACCCAGCTGACTGCTTCCAAGAGACTGGCAAGTAGGTCAAGGCATTAGTACTTCACAATAGCTGGGAAACCATGTGCATCATATGTACTTTGCTGAAATACTCAGCTAGAAGAGAGCCAGAGTTGCAGTTTGCTAATATGCACATATAAGGCCTGCAGCTGGACTATAGGAAGCGGTAGGAAAGGGGAATCTAATTAGTGCCCAGAGAGCACAATACAAGGCTCCTCCGAATGGGATGGTGGCGGGGAGGGGATTGTTTATTCCAAGTTCTCTGCCTGTCACTGTATTCCAGTTACCTCACATCATCCTCTAAAGTACAGCATCAAGAGAATATTGTCTAAAAGAACTAATCCTGATAGAGACACAAGATAAATGGTCTGTGAGATGTGTACCTAAAAGAGCAACTGTTTCTCTTTAGACATTTGGCCATGGCTTTCTCACTGTGCCATCAGCCTTTCTTGTCTCCTGAGTTTCCTTCTGCTTTGGGCTGTTCTTCACCACTGCATATTCTGTGATGACATGACAGGTATGCCTATGACATGATAGGCACAATCCCTTTGACTAATCCTGGGGAAGTTTAGAAGGGCTTCTGGTGCTATTTCAAGTCATACACAGTCACCTCAGAGTCTGTCACAGACAGGCTAGTTCAGCACATGTTCACTGAGGTTTATCACAAGTCTATAACACCACAGCTGGGGGGATGGTCCGCACCTGACTGTTAGGGACCTCTTTCCTGCTCCCATACTTCTTTCAGAAGCAAAAATACAAAAGGAATGCTTAGTTTCTCTGACCGGTGGATGGATCTGAACAAGGATTGCCAGGCTATTAACATTAAGAAGAACAGCTCTTCTGGAGCTTTGAGTCAGACTTGTGGGCCATCTGGTCTTAATCAAATGAAGCCAAGGATCACAGAATCACAAAACAGACAAGGTTGGAAGGGACCTCTGGAGATCATCTAATCCACCCCCCCTGCTCAAGCAGGGTCATCTAGAGCACATTGCACAGGATTGCGTCCAGGAGGGTTTTGAATATCTCCGAGGAAGGAGACAGCCTCTTCCATTGCTTAGTCACCCTCACAGGAAAGAAGTTTTCCCCGTGTTCAGACAGAACTTTCCGTGTTTCAGTTTGTGCCCATTGCTTCTCATCCTGTCGCTGTGCACCACTGAGAAGAGTCTGGCCCCACCCTCTCGACACCCTCCCTTCAGATACTTGTACACATTGATCAGATCCCCTCTCAGTCTTCTCTTCTCCAGGCTGAACAGTCCCAGCTCTCTCAGCCTTTCTTCATAGGAGAGATGCTCCAGTCCCCTCATCATCTTTGTCGCCCTCCGCTGGACTCTCTCCAGGAGCGCCATGTCTCTCTTGTACTGGGGAGCCCAGAACTGGACACAGGACTCCAGGTGAGGCCTCCCCAGGGCTGAGGAGAGGGGGAGGATGCCCTCCCTCGACCTGCTGGCAACACTGTTCCTAATGCAGCCCAGGACCCCATTGGTCTTCTTGGCCACAAGGGCAGGTTGCTGCCTCATGCTTAACTTGTTCAACGAAGGCAAGGGCAACACAGAAATGCAAGAAGTATCACACGAGAGTGGAACAGATCTACTTTTGTACCTGTCCAGGGTTTTTGGCAGCAAAGTCTATCCTGCCATAGCTAGGCTGATTTCTTTATCTGTGATAGCCTCTCTGTCATAAGGTGCAATTGCTGTCCCAAATTACAGTACAAACACTGCAGCAGAGGCAGAATGAACTACAGAGTCTGGGTCCATTGAGCTCCACACTTCCCTGGGCCTCTTGGCAGCTCTCTGTTCAGTGCCAGCTGCAGCATGGCTGGCTCTGTGATGCTCATCTGTGATTACAGATCAATAAAGCCTGATGATCCTGAGCTGCTCTACAAAAGAAAAAACTAAAAAAAGGTCTCAGGAGAGGAATTCTGCTGTTACATTCCTAGCGCCCAGAATCACATTCCCAAACAAACCTAGTCCTCAGACTCATAGTATCAATCTCTTGTTTCCTAGGACAATGATGAATCAGTAAAGCCAAGGCATCTTCTATCTGCAGGGCTGTCTGGGGCTATTTCTAACTCAGCAGCTGAGCAGACATAAAAGGAAGTCCCAGTATGCCTCAGTCACCAATGTGACATGTGGCAGGAACTCATCAATGCCAGAGCATTCAAGAAAAAGCAGCAAGCATCCACAGCACAACCAGTCCAGCTGTGCAGAAAAATGGCATGCAGGGCAGATCCTTCCCCACCTTTATCAGCACTGTTTTTCAAGAGTAAATGCTGTTACCACCTATGCTTATATTAATCTTTTCTTACAAAACCATGCCTAATATATATGCAATAGGAAATTAATTCATGTTATGTAAAATGAAGTCACTCCACTTCAAATACCTCATATCCTAGTCTTTAAATACCATGTCTTATGGTATAAGGTAAATCAGAAAGATATTTTCCTGAATACTAATGAATAGCAACCTTTGCTCATGCAGGACTGAAGCTAAATTTGTGTGACTCTCTCATTTTTACCATAAGGATTTTAAAGATGTCACCAATAGCTATGAAAAGAGGAGTAAGAGAGAATATTTGACCCTGAGCAGTTACTGCTACTTGACGCATAGAAGCTATTACAGTCCTGAGCCTCACTCTCTCATTTACCTCTTTGCGTAATCCAGAGAGCTGCAGCCCACAGATCACTGCTCTCTAATACTGATTTCCTTAGACGGATTACTGGTCCTATTGCAAAAGGGACCTCACGTTTACTCTTTCCATGATGATGTACTGCCCCTTCTAAGCTGCTAAACATAACTGTGCCTCTTCATGGTTTCTGAACTTCTATTTTGAGTAGGTATGACTAGAGCTGATTACTACTATATGCCTGAAATTTCAGAGGAACCACAGGTGTTTCAGACCCACCTCACTCCTTCATGCTCCCTAAAAATCCAGGTCTCGTTGGTGTTACTGTACAAAAGTCTCTATTCCCAACTGTAATCCATCTGGATATCTTTTCCATTTGCCACAAAATCGAGCAGTCAATTTGCTTAATCGCCACAATGAGATGTTAATGGTATTCCTGTGAGGTGTCAGCTTCCGTAAGGGCAGAAATGGGAGGTACTGCAGGATCACCTTTGCTAGGTGCACTACCCTGCGTTGGTGCATTTCACGTGCCCAAGTTGCAAAGAGTTGTTTAGGCTTTCCTGCATCCCTCAAAACCCTTCTGATCCCAGACTAAGTTACTTAAGCATGTCTCAGGCCTGATCTTCTGCCGTGTTAGCTATCCAAGCATTTGGGTATGGTTTTTGGGCACCATTACTTTGGGTATGACTCAGGCAGATCTCTGGCTCTCAACCAGCAAGTTGGGCTTGGAAATGAGGAAGTATCACATTACAGACAAGGTAAAACACAGAACCCAAGGTCCTAAACTCTTGGACCTTGAGCAGCTCTTTGTGAGGTGTGGGGCATTCTTGCACAAGTGCCCACAAACCTCAGCTGTTTTGAGGGCAATCAAGTTCAACCAGACTTACTAGCTTTGTCCTAGTCCCAGGAAAAGCCACGTCATCGCATTCCCTCCTTATGTGGCTTTTCTAGCAGCCAGACTTTGACAGTCCATGTGCCCCCTTAGTTTTCAGATCTGGCAAGCATGCCTAGATAGACAACAATAAATACAAACCATCCTGAAACTCGGTTAACAGTCTCACTCATAATCCTGTTACCCTGGAAGATGTCCTGTTGTGCTCTCCAAAGAGCAGACCATCTTGGCCTCCACTTCCTAGCTGAAATAATTAACTAACTTACCACCTCTCTGCTGCCCCTCACCCTTTCCCACACCCACCAGATTACCTCATCCTTCTGTAAATCACTGCCTCGAGCCATTTCTGGCCAGGACACCTACAGAATGCAATTACGTTGGTGGCATCCAATGAAACTTACTTTCACGTTTACAGACATAGCCTCATTGTGTCCACCTGTTGTCACGAATGGCTGTTTGGTCACAACGTAGAGTTTAAACGCTACAGAACTGACATGTGACGCAGATGAGTTTAGAGACAAGAGCCAGAAGAACAAATGATGGCCAACTTAGAATTACTGCTGATTCTTTGTGGTAACCTAGCTGCCTTATTGAAAAGCCACTAAACAGAAAACCACACTGACTTTAGCTGGTATTTGTAGTTTTCCTGATGAGTTTCCTCAGTGCACATCAACCAACTGCATGCAAGTAGTACTCACCTAAATCGCATCTCTGCAGCAGCTAAGCAAGTTTTGAACGTGTAGACAAATAGACCAACCACAAACACGCATCATCTCCACCAACAGTCTCTTTTTACATTAGACCATTTGCAAAGCTGCAACTCTGTTTAGCTCTTGCTAAGTACCTTACAGACAAAGGGAATACGCAGAGCAGATCCATCTTCCTTTATTCTCTTCACAAACTGTAGGCCAGGTCAAAATTTCAGAGGTACCAGCGACGACATGCCCTAGGTTAGCAATAGCTCAGCTGTGCCAGCGATATTCCATATCTGAATCTTAGTTTTACTGTGCTTCCTGTGTTCATACTGTGCTTAACTTGCAATTTGTGATTTCCTGTTTTCCAGATCGGTCAGGTCTCCAGCCAGAAAGAAAAACAACTAGCACCCTTTCAAATTCAAATTGCTCAGGGTCTCAGTCCCTTCAGGGCTAAGAGAGCTCATGTTCATATGCTAGACTCTGCAGGATCATGCATCCAGCCTTGCCCTTATTCCTTGGTCTATTTACTCTCAAAGCCATCACTAATCCTCTGCAGGAGGAGAATAAAGCAACCTAAGATTTCTACAATCAGAATTTCAGCCCAGTATGGGCAACTACTGGAAGAACTAAGAATGTTTCTTCCTTTCTCTCACTAGGCACCCCATCTTCTCATTGGTGTGTTCCCCCCATAAAGAGCTCTGGCAGGAAAAGATTGATTACCTTTTTCTGTTTTATTTTTGTTAGTTAATATACTGGTTTTAAACTACTGTTCCTCCCCACCCTACCAAAAAAAAAAAAAAAAGTAGGAGGACAAATTCTAATAAATTCAAAGACCACTCTAACTTTTCTCTCCCCACTCCCACCAAAAGAACCAGCATCTTTAAGTTTCAGCCCTTCTGCAGTATGCATGCACAACAGAGACAGTGGACTGACCACAAAATCTTGTTTTTCTTTCATCTTGGTGAGCCTGCCCCCAAAGGATTACATAGAACTCCTCTCACATCCTGTTCTCTTGCCGAACTACCACAGAGAGCACTCTCCAGCATCATCAGCTGTCTCTCTTCAATGTTACTAGTATTTCAGTGTTATAAGTCCCTGGTACATTTCTCCTCGCTTCCCTACTATTGCTGTTTGAATATGATGAACGAACACCGTGGGAGACTGAAAGGTGCTCCCACTGCCACACAGTATTTCTGAAGCTCGGTACAAGGATACAAACCAGAGTCAACCCACTGACCACTAGCACACCAATCTGTGGAGTTTCTTGCTTTTCTTCTATGTGGTATGATTCACAGGAGTAGAAAAGGCAATATAAAAAAAAAAAAAGCATGAGAACCCGTTTCTCAGGATGACTACACATTTCACTTGTATAAACATATGGACAAGTAGGCAGAAAAGGGCACATTTATTGTTTCCCTGAATCTACCTATTCCAGGTAGAATAAGAATAGATTGCTTTAGAAGCCTTTATGAGTGTGCATCTCCTTGCTTCTACCCTCCACGTCCCTGAAGAAGTAACCTGTGTGCTAGAATGACCGAATGGGCAGAGCACTGGGAAAAATAAGCCTGCCCTGCTGGGTATTTTGGGGGTTGTTTGCCGAGGTCCTCATTTTAAGCCAAGGAAGGGATTCAAAGGGAAAAGGCAGTGCAGTAGCTAGAGATTAAAGTGAGAGCTATCTCAGCCTGCTCTCTTAGTGTACGTTTTGTTGTATCAATAGGATACATGCATAATAAAATGCTGTTACTCCTTGGGTGTTTTGTGCCATAAAAAAGTGGCACCAAAGTTCCTACTACCTACCCTACTGACAGCACGTTATTCCCACCTCCATGCTATCCCATTCCTCAAGTTTGCACAAGTTTGCGTGGTTGCTCTCTGAATGGAGTTAGGGAACATGGCAGGCTGAAACAAACCAGCTTCATGGTCTGATTTACCACAAGATTGCCATAGGATAGAGGAGGGAAGGAATGGCCAGGGCAGCCTAGGACATCTTTGCATAAGCAGCCGTGTCTGCTTCCTCTTCCCTTAAAACGCTGATGACGCTCCAATATGAGTGCAGATGCTAAAGGCAGTACTCCTCTGTGGTGGGAGAGAAACTCCAGTGCAGGTTGCAGGGGAAGACACAGCTAGCCAATTTTAGGTGCTCTTCTTGTGTATAAAGGTGAATAAAGAACAGATACTTTCTTTACCTTGTTATTTGTAATCTCTCCCATGCTAGCATGGGAGACAGGACATGTTTAGGCCTTGATAGAAAACCACCCTTTAAGGAAAAGGTATTAGCTGTTTGGGGAAAGGCTGGGGCCACAGCGATAATACCCTCAGTACTAGAGGAATAACGTATTTCCTCCTGTTCTCCAACATCTAATGTAAAACTTATCTTCACCCAGCTGTGCGAGAAGTGACAAACAGAAGTCATAGTCACTGTATCTATTTCCACAGTGCTTTCCCAGGCTCTCAGCACAGGAAACTCAGTGCTGTGAAGACGGCTCTCCAACTCCCAGCAGCTAATCATCCGGGAGCACACATGCCAGGCTGAACTGGCACAGCAAGTAGTGCTGCTAACTGATGAAAACACAGCGACAAGTTCCTCCTATTTAGCTGAGCAAGAGATCCACTTGAGAAGCAAAAACAAGTTTTCTTGGCATGCATTTTGTTAGGAGGACTGCGTGAGCCTTCATGCTCCTTGCTGTTGGAGCAAGGGCCAAGTCAGACTACACTCCAGGAGCTACTGAAGCTGGAGGCCATGGGAACACGCACCTGTTGTTTATTTTGTACCCATGGTTAGAGAGCATATTCACATCAGGACAGGGCACTAAGCAGCAGCTCCATGGCGGGGGGCGAGGGTGGAAATCAAGCAAGAAAGCTTGCTGCAGGACCTGTAATATCAATGCATTAGCCCGCATTCCCTCAGAACTGGAAAGCTGTTCAGAAAAAGGGACCAGGCAGGTGGCTGCTTCCTAAATTTTGTTGGCATGAGGTCACAGGGGAAACTCGCAGCAGAGAGCTGCTGGACAGAAAGAGAGAGGGGGATAAGTGAAGGGTGGGATTTTATTTGGCAGGGCAGGGGAAAGTAGCAGAGGGTGCCTAAGGAAATATTAAGGTTTTTTTAGGAAACTAGCAAACCCCAATCTAGAAGTTTGCAACTACATATTGAGACTTGCCAGTTGCTTGTTTGGGGCTTTTTGGTGTTTGATGCAGACTGACGATATTTTCTCTGGATTCGGGCTCTCTTAAAAATAGTTTAGGCAGAACTTCATTTTTTAAATGAGAAATCTTTTGATGAGAAGCTCACAGCTGAACCTACTCAGAGACTGTACACCAAAGTGCGCTTCTTCCCAACATGTAAGAAAGAGGACAGGAGGTCATTTTGGAGGAGACTGCAGATCCACATGGCTGCTCTGGGCCTCTCTCCCATAGGGACCACAGGCCTAGCAAGGCACAAGCCAAGGCACAGCCACCAAGGACCATTCACAAGGCATATCGAAGTTGGAAGAAGTCCAGAAGGATTGGATAAAACCAATGTACAAGTTATGATCTGATCAGCTATGAAAGAGGGTCTCCCAGCAGATCCCCTCTCAACACTGAAAGGCCAGTGGGGTCCTAATGGCCTAGGGTTCAGAAAATGTAATAGTGTCCAACAGTGAAGACAAATGATTTAGACTGTATAAAATCATGTTTATTCACTTCACATGCTGCTTGTCAATGCCACCAATATCTGTCTAAACTATAATACTGGGTGTCAAGGTCCTGAGTGCACCAGGCTCTGCAATCTCTCTTTCCACTGGAGGGTTTGGCTGCCTATGCCCAAGGCCAGCTCCAGTATGGTGCAGCTGGGTAACCGTGGGTCATAGAAACAGCGTCCTATAGAAACAGCTAAGTTGTGAGAAGGAGCTGCAAGAAGCCTGGGGCTTTCACGTCAGATGGCTCAGGAGCTGCATTTAAACATGGCAGCTTCAGCTCCAGCCTATCCAGAACAGGCAAGGGGCATACCCTTGAAATCCACTCTAGTAGTTTGGGTACTGTTCAGTCATCTTTAATCCTGCCCTGATACAGAGCATGAGCTACCTCAGCCATAATCAGTTTAATCCCCACATTAAGGTTTGTTTCTTTGGAGGCAATGGCTGTACTAACCTGAAGGTGAAAGAGGCACTTCCACATTAATGTGCACAAAAAGGATATGTGCATTTCATCTACCAGCTGGCTTTCCAGTTACAGCTTTTTGGTCATCTGTTTCCTCATCATTCTCTGCATCTTGCTTTCAAAGTTACAGTCTCATTTAACCAGGAGGTGCCCCCAGCTACACACATCAGTGCTTCCCAGTTGGTGAATCAAACTAAGGAACGAGCATATGACAGCTGAGGAATGGCTCAGACCGTGAAGGAATAAGCTGTTCCCAATCTTTGGGAGCTCAGTGCAGGACCCACATAGCTTTTCCATGCCAGATTTCAGCTGTACCGTGTGCACACACCTGAGCAGCTCCGAACAGGAAGCTAAGACAAGTTTATTGAGCCTTTCTGGGCCTAGATTAAAAAAGGGGCAGAAAAGGTAGCAACAGTAGATTGTGAAAATGGACAATTTTCTTTCTCTCCTGAAGTGATATATAGTATAAGAGTGCTAGATACCACCAATGTGAGCAATTCTACCTTCCACTGTGCATGCAGAGGAGCCGGAATCTAAGCGTTATACTTTACTGGCAAGGGCAAAAGAAGAAATTCCACCTAGGAATTTTTGGTAGCACTCGTAATAGGATGCACAGTAGCATTCCATGTATTCAGAATAAGAACAGTACCCTGAAAGCACTGCACAGAGTATTTAGGAAAGGGAACATACGTAAGAAACGCCTTTATGGCTCATCTCCATAGGCTTCTCTCATTCACCACAAAAGAGTTGCCTTTCTCTTTGATCAGCTGAGGATGCCAACCACCCCTAGCTCTCACAGATTTTCAGATAACCACATGTATGCCTTCTGCCATAATTCCCCCTTACCCTTGGGAGCAACTACCTACAAAGATCCAGAAAAGTACCGTGTTACCTTAAAGCACTGAAGCACTACTTGTCACCACCATTGCTTAACAAAAATGAAACAAAAGAATCCCCCCAACAAAACCCACATCTTTACCTGTTAGGCTGATCAGTACTGGCTGAAATGGGCTTTGTGCGCACTGTGGTTTCCACAGCTGTGTGGATACATCATGCTGCAGTTCTGTTCCTCACACAAAAATTCAGGGCATCAGACAAGTAGATATTCACCCACTTCAAACACATTCAGGGTTCAAACAGAAAGAACCAAAAAAGAGACCAGAGAAGAATCCTGCACCAAAGGCAGAGCTGGGAATATATTTATGATGGATGCTGAATGCCTCTGAATGCCTCCATTTGTTTCCTCCAAAAAAGCCTCAGAATTACACATTCAGATTCATCATCTAAAAAGCTTTAGGTCTTCACTGAAATCTAACAACAACAAAAAAGGATGCAGAGAAAATCCTCACAATGAATCAAGTGCTGTTCTGGCTCAGTGGAAAAACAAAAAAACAAAAAAACAAAACTCATTCCGTGCTAAAAGGTAAATGTTATTACTTGTTTGACACACAGATGGAGATTAAAGAGCTGATAGTATATTTTTAAAACAGTTACCTTGGTTTTACACACAACAAACACATCAGAAAGAACATTAGCAAGACTATGTAGTCTCATACATCAAGATGTGAATAAACAGATAAAAAATATCTGCAGTTATATCAAGAAATGCATTCAACCAGAAATGTATGAAAGAAAAAAAAAAAAAAAAGCATTTGCACTCCACATTTGAATGAGAACAGTAACCTGAGGTTGCGACTTTGGAGGTAAGCTCCACAGTTTGGTATTAGTTGCTTGCACTGTGCCTTCAACCAAAGGGCTGGAGGTGAAGAGAAGATAGCGCTCTGCCCTGCCCCCTCTTTCACCCAAATGCTTAATTACTGTGCATTGCTGTTCAGGATGTAGCAGCATGGTGAACTCTCATTGTGCTATCGCAACATTTGGAGTTACGCTGCTGAATTACTGCTCTATGTTTATAGTCATTCCCAATTTGATGTGAAGGACAAGATAGCCTCTGATACTTGAGGCATTTGAAATTAAAATAATGAGGCATTTGAAATTAAAATAAAATCAGATTCTGAGATTATATGGAAATCTGATCTTTACTTTTGTTCTTTCTTCTTCAGAAATGAACCCAAGTCGTTCCTCACTCTTTTTATTGCAGAAAAAAAAAAAGAAACAGTAGCTTATATTCTAGAAGGCAAGTAAATTTCCCCTATCGCGATGTATTTAAACTGCAATTTTTGTTAGCATGTATTTTAGAAAGATTTTTCTAATCGAAAAGTAGGGGTTTTCCCACAGATCCTCCTGGAATAGGAATAACAGACATTTTCCTTCACCGTGGAAGAGACCAAAAGTCCTTTAAAAGCCTGTTGGTCCTCTCCAGAGGGACTCCGTGGGTACAATCCCCGCTGCCAAAATGAGACTGTTGGAAAACACTGGTAGTAGAGCTAGTTTTAGCCTTGAGGTAGATCTAAAGATAAAATAAATGCATACCTGCTTTCCTGCTTGAAATTTTTTAGCTTTGCCCTCCAGCAATTAATGAATAATATACTTCTCAGATGGAAGACTCCTTTAATATCTAGCATTTCTTTTTATTTGTCAAAAGAACTAGTTTTCAAACAGCTAAGGAAATAAATTAGTTCCCAGCTGTGATGACAGTTTGTGAGAAGAGAACTTTTGTCCCCTAAAAGACTGAGGAAGACAGGCACCATCTTATTCATAAAGGGACCTTCAAAGTTTCTGGGCGACAGGTTTTATAAAATCAGCTTTCCTTTGGGGCAAACAGATTTACTGCCATTTACCCCAACAGAGAGCTTGTCTATAAAATGGCTCAGTTTCTGAGAAAGTGGTAATTAGAAAGAAAAGTTCTATGTTGCATAAATCTCTCCATCTCTGCAAAAGCTTGCTGCATTTAGCACCAGTAAAGATCTCATTAAAGTTGTACAACTCAAGACTAACCATAAGCATAGATTTCTCTGTGAGCATATTGGTGCACAGTTAGTTGAGTCACGAAATCATTTCGGTCCTACAGGGCAGGGATGACATGAAAGTAAACCATAGGTGTGAGAAGGACTTAATTTCTAATAGCTGTCTTACGGTTGCTGTTATTACTTCATGGCAAACACCCTGTATTATTGAAAGCCACAAGAGGTCTAAGCACAGAAAAACACACTGCCCAAGCTCACACATGTACTCACACTGGTGAGTGAGTTTCTACAGTAAAACAAACCTATTGCAATGGAAGATGATCAACTGATTTAAATCAACTGTGCTTTGCATGCACATATCAGCACATACCTCACCTACAAGCGTGCTTGCAGTACATTCAGCTTTATGGCAGCAAGCATCAAGTGGGCAAAGAAACACTACAGCCAGGTACTATTGCTAGGCTGCATCACAATTTCACAAGCGCTGCAGAAAAGTTACCCTAGTCACACCCCACCAGTGCTTGCCAGGCTCAGATTAAAGCAGTGACCTTTTTGCATTAAGGTGGGTATCTAGCCAGAGCACAAAGAAGAAAAATATCCAGCATCTATTTTAACAACTCCTTTCTACATACCTGGCCTCAGGTCTTACAGCTCTCAGGGCAGCAAGGCTCAGCATCACACCCAGGATACTACAGAATCCCAGGCAAACCAGAGTTTCTCCATAATTTGCAGATAACTCTTTCTTGACCTTCCTTGGAGGAGGAAAGGTAGCAGAACCCAGACCAGCAAAAGACACTACTCAGAGTTCCAGTAGAGCTTTTCTGTGTGAAGCAAGTAAAACTCAGCCCTAGTAATTTATCACTAGGACTTTTAACCCTCTCAAAGATGTTTCCCCTACATTGTTTTCTCTCCTGCAGACCCAGTTTGCCTCAGCTGCAGTCCATTCAAGCAGCTGCCCAGCCACAGCCAGGCAAAACAATGAAGCCCCTCGTTAACTCTTTCTGGACAGCCTTTCCACGTGGTCTGCATACACTGTCACTTTATCAGTAATTACAGATTGTAAAATAATGCATGTATGTTGTACAATGTTTTGGCCCTCCCTTACTTTTTCTGACTGCTTACCTTTCATATATTAAAAGCGTATTATTAAAGCCTTGATTTTCTTTTCCTTTGTTTTTTGCCTTTTGTTTTCTTTTTGTTCTGTTTCTGGCTGTGACATATTTGTACTAATTGTACAAAGGGAGCAAGAAGTAGGAGGAGCTTCTTTTGAGAAAGCCAGACATTGCTTCTAACTTTCCATTACCAAAACAAATTGAGATCAGTTCGTTTCAAGTCTTCTTCTGCCACACACGCTCTTAGTTGCAGACAGCGAAACTGCAACCACAGGTTCTTTATTTTACTCAGTGAATCTGTCTAGAGGTGTATGAAAAATCCACCCACAGCTTCTCAGCCTGTGAGCTCTCCAGTGACCACTGTTCCACCTATCTCAAGTCAACAATACCTTGACACATAAGCACCTGAATCTCCAGTGTTTACTCACACAATAGCGCTTTGAATATGTATGTGCTCATAGGTAGGAAATTATGCACGATTACCTAACCAACAGAAAACAAGAAGTCTGAAATCTGGAACAAAGCTGACTTCAAGTCCTTCCTACAGACTGTGTGCTGCCTTACTCCCTAGACTCTTTTCTTTCATTTGATATGACTGATGGAAGTCACAGGAGTGACTTAAGGGCCAGCTTCTAAGTGAGATTTCTCTCTCTGAAAAAGGACTAGATAAAAAGAAAGGCAAAAAAGCTTTAATCCAAAAATGAAACCCCTGAAATGAGAGTAGGAAGAAAAGCCTTTTCCTCTGATCAAACTAGAGTATGTTTTTTACAAGCAGGCTTTATGCAAGCACTGTGCAGTACTATGGGTGGATGCTTGTAAGCGGGAGTAGTAAGGTCAGCTCTTAAGCACATGTGATGGTTCCTATTATAAAGATCTGTTTTGGCATTTATAATATTGCCAAATATTAAGAGTTTGTGCTAGAATTAGCTGTGGTAAATGTCTGCCTCAGACTGATATTTGATTTTTTCCTTTACATTTCAAGTTAGATCAATAATTCACAAAAATGTTTTGCTCATACCAGAAAATGTGAACAGCCTTTTGTTTGAAGAGGTGTAGCAGTGACATTTTACATCAAGGAGTTAACAGTGTTTGCCTTTTTGTTAGTGATATGCTGTGCTGAGTCCCATAAAAGCCTGGCCAAAACTGACCAAGAGACAAGACTTTGTAAAGGTACAATTCATACTTGCACTGTATTATTCACTGAATCTCCTTTCTCACTGAATATGCATGAGTTCCAGAGAATGAAAGCACAGGTACAGCCCAGCACTGCTGCAAGATCACAGCTACTCTATTTACAGGAGTGTGACTGTAAACCCAGACCCTAGAAGTCTTTGCAAGAGCAAGTATATCATTCTGAATATAAGGATTTCAAAGGACAGAGCGACGTATCTGTATGCATTCAAGTTCAGAACAATTCTAATTCTATAAGTAGGACCAAAATAAGAAAACAAAGGGCTCAGCCTGACTAGTTTAAGAAAGGGAAAATGGCATGACAGAATGGCACAGCCCTTTGCAAACCTGATGGAGAAGAACAATAATCATATTTCCTAAATCAGGGATATCTGGGATTTTCAATTGCTAAATTTTCTATGGCAGAAAATCACAGGGAGTGGGCCTCTAGGCCTCAGAGGAAAAGTCCAGCAGAAGAGAAATGAGCTAAAGAAGAAAATCACAACCATTAACCCAGATCCCAAAGACTGTTGAAGAGGAGCAAGGAAACTGAGGAAGGGTGGTACACAAGCACTCTCACTTTAATCTCCATGCCCTATGCTGCATAGTAGAAAGGGCTTGGTTTAGAAACCCACCTGAAAAGTTTGCTTTTTTTGTACTTCATATGTCGCTGAAAGACCAGAGAGACCACAAGGGTGAAGCACTGGGAAAACCAAGCCTAACTTCTGGCTGTCCCGGGTGGGTCAACAGTTGTCCTGGGGATCACTGGTTTCCATTTATAGAAAAGTAATCCAAATGGAGACCCTTTGCCCGGAAAATGGGCTGAAGACAGTAGAGCCAATGACTGAAGCAGAAAGGCAGGCACTCCCCTCTCTCCTTTGTCTGCTCTACCTGTGTCAACGCCATTACCAGCGGTGACTACTTCTGGTGTGCCCCATTTTCTAACCAGTGGAGCATCAGTCTTTCAGCATGGAGATGGGCTAACAGTTGATGGGGAACAGAGCTGCTCAGCTTCAGTGATGGATTATCTGTATCAAAAGGTAGGTAGAAGAAACTGCATTTTCTTAAGTATTTAGTATCTCCCTCAGTGTCTGGGAGGCCTCATATCTGTCAGTAAACGAGCCTCTCCTGAAAGGAGAAATTGTAAAGACGCATTCTAGGGAGAAGTTCTACAGTTGTTAGTTCTTTTGGGACATAGATGAGAGAAACTGTTCTTTGGGAACAAGCAGATGCAATGGGTAGGGGAAAAGGTAGAGTGCAGAGCGATTTCCTCCTGTTCTTACCCTGGTGCTTATCACTGAGACACATGAAGTTGCAGCAAGCGCTGGTAATTTCCACAGGAGCCATAATATGGGGCAATGTTGTATAAAGACCTCTTTGTTTTGTTTTTGTCCAGCATCATCTTATGGGTAGGAGGATGACCACCTAGACGACTAGATACAGTAAGAAGTGGAAGCTGAGACAATCCTGCTATTGTTTGATGTTGAATCTCCTGATACTCCCTGCCAGTCATTTCTGCTGCTGTTCCCTCAGAGCCACTCTCTCCTCAGCAGTATGGCTGGAGAACTTGGGCATAAGCCAAATTGCAACATGATGCAGTCACAAATTTTGGCCATTTGTTAAAGGAGGCTTCTGCACAGCCACATCCATGTTTTATGAAATATTTTGTGGAAAAACACATGAAGGCTACTTAGAGATAACACCCACCTAGGAATACAAGTTTCTCTGTGTGCCCAGGTAGGCAGTACAGTTTCTAAAGTACAGTTTCTAAACCACACAAAGCAGAAATGGAGTGTAAATAAACCATCAGAGTAAAAAGATTTTCCCTTTGCACTGAGAAACGAGAAGCAGCAGAATAAGCATTTTGCATGACTAAACTGGGGTTGCTACTAGTTCTCTGTGGTAATATAACTGCCTTACTGAAAGCCACAATGAATTCAGGAGCAGAAAGCTACCCTGGCCTGAGTGTATATTGTTAATCACCATGGAGATCAAGTTTGTACAGTGAAAGTAAACGTGCTATAGTTGAAAGGTACTCAAGTGTTTTAAATCCTTTTTTTGCAGCAGAACAAACTTTGAGTTCACATTCACTCACACAGAAGATGCAGCCCTGTCATTGCCCATGCACAAGAGGGGTTTATACTTTAAGACCTACTCAGATTTACACCTCTCTAAGAAAAGTTATTGACCAGGAGTATTCTGGGCAAAGGGTTTACTTTATGAATCAACCATTCTTCAGTGTCCTCACTCATAAAGCTGCCGGTCTTGTCCTGATTTCAGGTACTATCAGAGAAATATATTGTATTTTCAGAGAAATATTTTGTTAGCTACTTCCAAGTGCTAGCCATATGTGCATTTCAACCAGTAGGCTTGCTTTGTGCTTATTCTAAGCTCAACTTGATACTCATAGTTTTCTCTGAATTGGTTAGATGCTGTCTAGACAAACTGCAAGAGCAATAAATTAGAGTTTCTCAGAGATCCAGAAATTGCCTTCAGTTTTCCCCCACCAAAAATGTTCATTCACCAACCTTCATGTCTTAAGTGAACACATATACTTTTACCTAGCACCTAACAAGTGGCCAACTGCAGGCTCTCATTCATTACTTGGTCAGCCCATCTCAGAGGATTACACAGAAATCCACCTACATCATTTTAATAGGCAGAACTTCCTCAGACAGATAACTTTCTGCTGACCAAAGCCTTAGAGATCTGAAATTATCATGTTACTTAAGCAAGTCACCCTCTACCACTGAGGTAAGCAGGTAATTTAAGTACTGTTTTAGAGATGAGGAGTGAAGGATAGAAGCATAAGATATCCTATGAGACCTGAAAATATTTTCCATCTCACAGAAGTGGCAGTAGCAACTTAAAAAATATAGGGTTCTTTTCAACAGAACTGCTCACTTAGGCAAAAATTCAGTAGACAGATAGACCTGATGTATACTAAATGCTCACTCACCTCCCCCAAGGTACGTGCTTTTGTTTCCAGTTATGCTGAAATCTAAATTTTCCACAGACACACAGCAGGCACTAGAAAAGGCTGGCACTGGAACAGGACTGGTATCAATTCCTAAGCCTGAGCAAAATGTACAAGGAGTCTGCATCTACCTCATTCTTCAGATTCTTTCCAAGTATCTGGCAAGCCTCTGTCTATCTTCTTGGACCCTCTTGGGTTCAAGACTCTAGTCCTGCTAATGGCTGAGCACCTTCTCAATAAAGAAAGCGCTGGCAATGCAATTAAAAGAGATTTATATTGTTAGCACTTTGCAGAAGGGCCGGGGAGAGACTGCACAGTTTGAGCATTTTCTGTGCTAAATGAAGAATGTTTCCTCCACTAGCTCAGAATAAGAATTCTCTCTTTGATATGAAACAGGCAAGAAAGGACTCTTCCACTTTTACCCCATCTAAGTTCTGCTGTGGGGTTCATCAGCCACAAATCAGCCCTGTGAGGAAAGACAGGGCACGGAAGGTACAGGAAGCCCAGCTCTGCAAAAAGGCAGGGGGTAAAAGCTCTCTAGCTTCAAGATGCTTATCAGCCAGGAGCACAGGGAGTCACAGCACAAAAGAGAAGCAGGAGCAGTGACTCTGCTTGCCGAAGAGGTACTGGCACAAGCCAAACTGAACAGAAGACTCATCTGAGACACAAAGGCAAGAGCAGGCTTGAGAATTGTTGGAAAGACAGCGTGTGCCTTCGGTGAAGTGACCATGGGTGCAATACCTGGGTCAGCCTGTCCTTTGGAACCCAGCTATTAAAGGTTGAGGCCAGGCACTGTGCCCAGGTTGTTTCTTTAACTTTGTTGTGCTCTTGGCAATAGCAGGGACTTTAAAAAGTTAAATATTCTTGCCAGTGTAACTGAGAATGATTTCTGCATAGCCAATAAAATTATAATAGGTAATAAACTGTCATCCCTTCCCCCCACCAACAGCAATGTCAGTCTAATATTTAAGCTGAACTAAAGCAAAGACTATGTGCTGTTGCTCTGTCATCTACTCCAAAGTGGAAACTTTGCACTGGCTGTGGATGGACTAGCAGCACCAGTATGGGGCTCAGGAGTGCTGACATGTCAGGCGCAATGATATCCTAGTAACCTTAGTTATATCCCTGTCTCAGTCTCTCTTCTCACACTCATTCTCAAGAGAAAATAGCAAGGTTAGGAGGCTTTCTACTCCTGAAGATGCTGTAATGAGCTACAGCTCAAATTCCTACTTTGCACATCTGACATATTACTTTGACAGATATGGGCTGATATACTAACTGAGCTGGGACAGAAAGACTGACCTTCCCTAGTTTCTCCAATGACATGATCCTGCAGTGGATGTTCCATGTTATTACCATCAGTTTCTTTGCTTTAGCGCATTGGATGAGAGCAGTGGATGGGAGCAATGGCACGCAGAGACAGGCAGAGATCCCAGAGGAAGGAAAGTGCAGTATAGAAATATCTCAGGATGTCTGGGCTTGACCTGCAGTCATGCCCACAGGCTCATGTATACTTTGGTCATGTGACTCATTTTTCCTCTGTTGTCAAATGAAATTGTGTTTTTTCCAGACAAGCGCAGTTGACTAGTGTTAGAATAGTTTACCATCTCCAAATTGACACAGAAAAGATTAGTGAGACAATGCATCTCAAACTCTGCTGCCTTTTTAAGTATATTATAGAACTTCATTGCTGTGCCATCACCCTTGCTGGCCTCCTGGGCCTCCTCTTCATTTTTGGTTAGTGTTCACCTGCATGCATTTGCTGTTGGCAGATATGGGTAATATGGCATGACTGTGTCCCTTGTCTGGAGGGAGACATATTTAGTGCCTTAGCACTACTGCTGTCAACTGAGCATATGAAATAGTGCCACCTAGACAGGAGGCATGAATGAAGCAGAACTGGAGAGTGGGGACTCAACCAATTTCCTGTGAGAATTAAGTCATATGGAGGGACAGTCAATTTCCCTACCCAGTGCGTGTTATGTAGTACCAGAACGATGGACTGTAGTAGTCAGGCACAATAGGTCTTCATTCCTTTTAATAGCATTCCCTCCCTTCCCCTTGTGGTGGCCTCCAAGTCTATCTGACCTTGCAGAGCTGAAGCTAGCACCATAGAACAGTATATTGTACAGGAGCAAAAGACTTCTGGGGCATCTTCTCACTCTCTCCCTCAAGACCTATGCCAGCTGGTTCATTTCATTTCTCCTCCTTATGCAAAAGGATATATTATTATCAATTTTTGTCATCTATCTCAATATTCTCTATTTCTTTCTGTTATAGAAGAACTGACATAAGGAAAAAAGAATTCCAGGTATATAAAAGAACTCCCTTGAAACTCTTCCTCAACACAATAGTCAAATAAGAAATGTGTCACTGAATATTGTCTGTGATCAGCCATACCAGGAGTTCTGGGAATATTGTCTATGAAGAGAAATTACCAGTTCCATGAAATGATTAGGAGAAAGAAAATGGGAAGCAATCATCTAACCGCATTTTACCTTCAGAGAAGTTAGTTATGTCTCAGTCAAAAGCCACTAATTAACTACATTTATTATCCTTTTAGAAGGATGCAAATATGAAGCATGTTGATACAAATATCAAGTATTACATAATCACAGAATAGTTGGTGTTGGAAGGGACCTCTGGAGATCATCTGGTCCAAACCCCTGCTGAAGCAGGGTCAGCTAGAGCAGATTGCCCAGAACCACATCCACTTGGGGTTTGAATATCTCCAAGGATAGAGGCTCTATAGCCTCTCTGGGCAACTCGTACCTGTATTCGACCACTCTCATAGTGAAAAAGTGTTTTCTGATGTTCACATGGGACTTCCTGTATTTCAGTTTTTGCTCATTGCCTCTCATCCTGTCAGTGGGTACCTCTAGGAGTCTGGCCCCATGCTCTTTACACACCCCCATCAGATATGTCTAAGTATCACTAAGATCCGCCTACACCTTCTCTTCTCCAAGCTAAACAGTCTCAGCTTTCTCAGCCTTTCTCATATGAGAGACGCTCCAGTCCCTTAATCATCTTCAATTATGTTTCTGGACATACAGATTAGTCTGGAGCATAAGGAAACATGTAAAACAGTTTCCTACTGAAATATAAGTCACCGTAACGGGAGGGAGAAACATTTTTATTTCTGTTGAGGCAAGGAAGTGCTCATTATCCTGCCAAGTGTAAAAAACATCTCTGAAAAACAGACTTTTCCATATTCAGGGAAGTAAAACAATGGCTATTTTAACTAAGCAGATTGACAGGCCACCTCCTGTGGAACAAGGACAAGAGGAGAACAAGTAATTCAGAAAAAAGTCTGATTGCTGTTCTACCGCGGGCTCCTTTTTGTTGACTGTGGACAAGTGATTCAGGGGTTGTAGGTATTAGGGAGCAGTGAGGGCTAGCTGCTCCCTAAATTATGGTAGAGCCAGGGCTAAGCACAATAACATAGCCAGCAGGGCAGGGGCCTTGCCAGCCAGGGCCCAGTCCTGCAGTACCTGACCAAAGTACACAGGGCAGACCGAGTTCAAACAAGAGTCCAAATCATCAGGCAAGCACACAGGGATGGGACAGGTCCAAGGTCAAGCCAGGAAGACAACCCACAGGCAAGGCCATCTAATTAAAGTCAGACCCAGTGCAGTGATCACCAAGCTGGGAAATCTATCCATGAGTCAGGGTCCAGATCAATAGGAACTACAGCCAGACACAGGCATGACTGCAGCTGAGCTAGAGACTACTACTTCTGCAACATAGCTCAAGGAGGGAGTGAGGGCCCAGGCCTGAGCTTAAATAGAGCTCCTGCATCCATGGGCAGAGAGTGTGGGTGGAGGCCCCAGGTGAGGTGAATCAGGGTCATTAAGGCCTGTTAATGCATTCAGGGCCCTGACAGTAGGAACCTAAGTCATAGAAAGCACAAACTAGCTGCATAGGGGTGAGTTCATAGATGTATGCAGAAATCTGGGTTAGTTGTTGATTACTGGAGCTTTTGCTGCTGCATCAAGGTATACACAGAAGGCATTCATTCCTTTGGACTGTAACGTAGACGTAACTGCAATCACAGAAACAAGGGAGACACCAGCCAGCGTGAGTCCTGCACGAGTGTAGTAGTCATGAGACAGCTTTCCTCTTGTAGCACTGCAACAGAGGATGCGCATCACTCATAATTACCCCTGAACAGGCAGAGCCTTGCTCCACACGGCTGTGCTTAAACTGTAGGAAGCATGATCTCATGGCTCCATGTATACTTTGTTAGCATCCAGACTTCTATTCACAGCCAAAATTGGTTCTTGCATGCATCCCTTTGCTCTTTCCTAGGATAATAATGAGCCTGGAGAGAACACTACACATCTCTGTGCAGAAGGAATTCAAAATCTACAACTTCTGGTCTGACCAACAGTGCAAAAGGATTTAGTTGGGACTATAGCAGTGACATGACGATTCCAAGGGGACCTTCTAGTGTTAAATCTTCTGGATAAGATGCAAATGTTTACAGTGCAGTCAGCGTAACTATGCAAAAACAGGCATTGCCTGCCTAGCCTTCACTTATTGCTATCTGTCTTCCACCAAAAGGCTGGTTGGTTCTTGCTTATTTTTACTGTACATGATATTTTCATTCACGCACACGAACCTTTTCCTATTAAGTCATTTGCTTAACATTTGTGCATCAAAAGGTTATCTTACACTGCATCAAACAGAGTTTATTCATTTCATCCGTTGCCTGATAATATCATCAAAATGCAATGTGCTATGAGACAAACAAAAACAGTCTCAGCTTTTTCAGGCTAGTAGTCCGTTGCACCAGATAAAAATACTTCATTATGTAACTCCTTAATATACAATATCACAGTGAAAACCATGCTCGGTGGTGGATTTGAAAACCATGCGGGTTTCGGGTGATACTAGATAGAGAGATAAATAGAAAGATAGATAGTGAGAGAAATAAAAATGCTTGGGAGAAAACTTGGATGTGAAAGGTTGAGAGCCCATGAACAGCAATGCAGGATTATCTTTATTTTAGGTTTTGGTAAGGCTTCTGATGTCTCACAGTCCCCTGCTAAGTTCCTGTGCTGTACCAGCAACCCATTGTGCATCGTTTGAGCAGCTCCACTGTCTATTTATTATAGTTTCATGTGTCTTACTCTAGACAAATACCTTTGTTTTGGGGATGACTAGACTGAGTAGAGTAGGAAATTATAGAAAGGAGAGAAATGTATTGTCAGGATTGAGCTTATATACTGTAATACGGGCTGTAAAATATCTCAGCAAGCAAAATTCTGAATACTCTGTAGAACTGTCAAGACACATGGCCCATCCATATACACTGTATCAAAAGGCAGCTACAAACTCAGTCTAATGGTGTGGTATTTAAGAACAATGAATTAAGTCACTGCTGTCAAGTACATCCAAGGTAATGCTCTCTGCAGAAAACTCATTTCTGCTTATTTCATGTTTTATGCCACGGGGTTCAAGCAGCAATTGTTATGATGTGTTATTGTTGTTTCTCATTTAACCACATATGTAGAAGAATGAACTTTTATTTCTTAAACAAAGATGAAATTTTACAGAACTCCAAAGCAGCTGAATGACAGGATGCATTAAAAATTCTAATGAGTAATAAGGGAGAGGCAGAGGCTTTTTGATTTTAATTTTTTTAAAATTAACCTACATGTAATGACGGTCAATGATCATGACATACCTATTCAAGTAACTATATTAGATAAAAATTATAAAACATGACATGCTTTCTCTTAAAGTTTAACAGAAAGTGGAACTTCAAAAATACTTTTAAAAAGCCAAACCCCAACCCCTCCAACAAATTAGATCTTTGGCTTTTGGCTGAACACAGTATTTCATTTCATCATAGAAGGTATTTCTGAAAGAGGACAGCATAATTTGGTTTGACCACAAGGGGGAGATGAAAGGGCAACTATTTTTTTTTTCTTCTTTTAATCTTCTATTGAAGTTACTCACAATCAAGTCAAATGAACATTAGCAAACTGTTCAGTCTTACACACTGGGCAGTAAGAAAACAACTAGTGACTATCTGACGCCATGCTCTGAAACAGCTCAGAAAGAGATAGAAACAACATTTCAGTTCACTGTGAATTTTGGCAAAACCTGTAGGATAGAATGGAAAATAGGGGACGTTTTTCCCCTCTAGAAGAGATATGACGTCCACATCTTAGCTCCTACTGCTATTACAGCCGAAAAAGGAGGGTGGAATGTATGTAGGTGAAATGGGAGAACCATGCAACACAGATAAGATTCTTTGTAAAGTAATTTCTGGTCTTTTAGTATTTCTGGTGAATCAGGACCTTGCGACATTTTTATCAGCAGAGAAACCCAGCCAAGAGGGAAAGGAAGGCTAGTAGATTTGCACAAGAATTATTTTCACAGGTAGTGTGGATGTCCAGCTCCATCAGGTAGAAAGTCCACGCTGAATGTAGATAACAATGCAAGAAACCTTAGCTACTTCAGCTGCCTGCCAGGAACAAAGCAGTGGTGCTATCCTCTTAAAATAGGATAGCTGAGGTCCCCTCGGACCCCTGCCAAGCGCCAGAAGCATAGTTAGGAACTATTAGGCTTACAAAAAATTGAAATTAAGAAAAAGCATTGTTTAGTTATTGTGGTTACAGAAAACAAGAGAGCATACCCAAAGACTCAAAAAAGATAAGGTAATTTAAAAGAACACAAGACAGTTACTTTTAAGTGAGGCATATGATTTGAGTTCTCAAATTGTTATTTTTATTCATCAAGGCAGTAACTGTGAAATATTTGGGATATCTGCAGGGTACAGGTCTTGAGCTGAACCCCACATTGCAAAGTGTTCTCCATTCGCTTTAATGTTTATTCTGAACATGAATCCAGATCCTTCTGGACTTAGACTTTGATGATGAATTCTCAAAGAGATCAAATGTCAATATATGCCAGAATGTCTCTGCGATTTCAATGCATTAACTGTATGTGCCATTTCACATGAAGTCATTTCTGTCTTCTAAATGATATGGTTGAACCAAGTCTCTGCAGAGGAAACTTGGGAAAGTTCAGCTGGTCTGAATAGTGATATAAACAATGTATGTACCCCTACCTACCTAAACAATGTATGCACCCCTACCTACTTTAAAAGCAAGCAGAAGATTGAATTACAGCAGAGTTATCTAAAGTTGCACTCAGTTTAGGCAATGATTTGGATTACAACAACCCATCACAAAAGTGATTTTGGGGAAGAAAAACTGTTGTACTCCTGCTGCACACTTAGTGACAAAAAAGAAAAATTCATTAGCACACTGCTGTTGGTATTTATAGCTTACTTATCAGGGCATACAGTTGCTCTTGACAGAGCTCATCACGAGTTGCCATCATAATCAAAGCGCACAAGGTTCAGAAAACCACTCCAAAATGGGAAGCTTAGAATGCTCTGCTCAACACCACCCTTTTGTCTCAACAACATTCAGGTTGACATATTTCCTGGAGTTCAGTGGTGTTTTATTTTACATAAAGATTTCAGCACTTTCTTTCCAAATAGTTACTGCAGCAGTTTCTAAAGAAAGAACAAAGCAGTGGGAGGTAACATGTCATTGCTAGTTCCCAAATTATTATTTTTGAGCTTTTGGTTCTCTGCCTCTCCCTTATTACTGTCCAGAGAAGCTTGCCCAGCACTGGAGAAATCTAGAGTTCAGATGTCATCACTTTTATTCACCAATACCTAGTTTAGAAAGTCTGATCTGATAAAATAGTTTGAAAGCCAAATTTATTGTAACTACCAGAATTTTACCATCTTGTTCATTCCTTTCCCTGAAGCATGCTCAGCATTGCCAAGTTCCCAAATTGAGTGATATTTGGAGCTCTTCTGCCTCAGCTTCTGGAGTCACATGATATCTCTGAGATGCCATATTTGTGCCTTTGTGGCTACAGAAGGGGAAAAAAAGCCCAAACAAATGCATTATTTTAGAGTCATATGAACTGGGGCTAGCAAGCTGAGTCATGATTGTTCAATCTTCAGGGTTGGCAAGGCTCTGTTTTCCATATTATGCTGCTGTTGTGCCCCAGTGAGTTACTTAGCAATACATTGCTAACAAACGTAGGCTGGTATTTCCCTTTGCCAGACAGGCCTTGTTTGTTTTGCTGTAACAAACAGGGCTGATTCCTAGTCACATATCAATATCAGAAAAAGTGAATTGTTTAGGTTAACAAGTCTGGTAACATGGGAGAAGCCCAGTCATTCTCAAATTCCAATAGATGTACCTCCATCATAACACAAGCACCGTATGTCCTGAACACGTGTAGCCTTAGGGATCAGGCTTCTCTGTTGACACAAGCAGTTTTTACTATTCACTTGTAAAAAATGAAGGTTACAGAATCAGCCAGTGGCAAAGCTGGAAGAGATGTCATTAGCTCCAGCCCACCCTGAAACCTCCAGACCATAACTCCTCTCTTCCTCAGAGAGCAGCAAGAACAGCACCATTAAATCAGGAAATTCCATCCTACACACTAAAAACTTTGGGATTAGCAGGAAAAATATCTATTAACTAAATCAAGCCTTAATAATTAAATTAGACTTTCTGGAGTTATAATAGAGATTCATTTAGATTCTAAATCTTGTAATTAAACCTATTATAACACAACTATTTTATGCCTAAGACTAAAACCTAAGGAAAAGGTTCCCATTGTGAACACCTCCTCAAATGCTAAATACTTCTTTTTCTGCTTTGATGGTAAGTTCTTTAGTTAACTGGATGGGGGGAGGGGGGGTTGCCCTAGTAGATATAAACTGTGTCTTTTTCTGAAGAGTTAGTGACACAGGTGTTGATCATATAAGGGTGAAAAGAAGGCACAGAAGTTATCTAAATAGTATGGAATATTTCCAGTCCTCATGAATTCCCGCCTGACAGCCCAGTCCAGAGTTTCAGTATGACCTGGGTCCCAACACAGATCCTTTGCTAGGATAGCGCTCTTTCAGGGAATAACAATTCCTTCAAAGAATAAGATAAGTGCTCCCAGAATAGAGACAATGGATACTGTCCTTCTCCATTTCAGATTCTAAAGGTTGCTGAAGCTTTTATTAGGACTCTTCAGGAGGAGATACCCAGAGATGAGCTGAGGAAAACCACAATACAAGATTCAGCAATTTTGTCTTCGTTCAGTTTTCTTGTGACTTTGAGTAAATGATGAGTTTCTCATTATTTTTCAATTTATTCTCCTCTCCCCATTATGCTTCTCTTTCTTTTACTGAAAAAGTAAGAAACAGTGCAGGGTAAAAGCCTAAAGCTGACAACCCATGACTTCCCTTAATTACCTACAGATCAGGTACATCAATGCTATGCTATTTCCTAATGTGTTCAAGATCAATCCTGGTAAGAGTGAATGGGTGGGAATAAAGGGTATTTCAGATTTCATGTGTATCCTGTTCTTCATCTCAGCAGAGGTACTATCAGTACTTGTTTTCTGTGGTGAGATATTGCGAGCTGCAGTAGAGCACTTTTTCTAAGAAGATAGTTAAGTCTTTACCCGAAGACTTCAAGGCATGGGAATCATCACTTCCTATGGTAGTTTGTTCCAACACTTAGTCATGCTTTCTGTTAAAAATACATGCCTGATTTATAGTTTGAATTTGACTGGCTCTAACCTTGTGGGTGTTTCACCTTTCTCACTCAGTGAAAAAGTCCTTTACCACCTGCACTTTTCCACTGTGCACATATTTGCATGCTGTGATCCGATCACATTTTAACCTGCTATATTTCCATTTATTTGGTTGTTTATGTGCTATTATAGCTATCTAACTAAAGGGTAAGAGCTTCCAGAAAAGGATTTCTTAATAAATTTGAGGAAATGAATTTGTGCAAGTCATAAGATTAGTCACTGATTAGTTTATTTTACAGAGGTTGCTTCAAACCTTGGGGCAAAATTCTACTGAAACTAATGAATTTGTCCCCGTTTAGCTTGAAGAGTTTGGCCTTCCAGGATAAGACATATCACTGAACAATCTAGGCCAATTTGATGGTGGTGACTCTGTAAAGAAAGGCTTTATTTCCCATTTCTAGTCCCACTGCTCAATCAGATTTCACGAAGCCCTGCTCTGTACTGTTGGGAAACAGGCACACAGTACAACTGCATCCTGCTTCCAGCTACTGGCCACTAACATGAATGCAGTATCACAGTACCCACACACAGTATTGTCTTGGTGCCCTTCTCTGCACACTGCCTCACTGTGTGCTCCATCTAGCCACTCTTGTCTCTGCCTCCACCTCAACATCCCCTCTTCTGAATTGGGGTAACTCTGTTTTCTCTGCTCCATCAGAACGAAGGAGGGTGGAGGCAGGCTACTCTTCTGCTCCCATGTCCCAGCTGGTAGTACTTTCTCTTTCCCAGCAATGGAGCTGTCATGCTATCAATGAGTCCTAGGGGTAGAGGGACAGGAAGGGTTTTTTCCCAAGATGGGAGGGGGCGGTGTCAGAGAGAAGGAGGGAGTCCCAGCAACTTTAGCTCTATCTGCTTCGGTAGTAGAGATAAGTCCCCTAGGGAAAGGTCCTGCACACCTCGACTTGTGAGATCAGATCACTTTGACAACGGGCAAAGGTGAGTGAGGCTAGAGAAGAGAGGTCTGCCTCCTTCCTCTCGTCTCTGAAATTCCACTTACCTCCTTTCCAACAGTTTTAATACAACTGTAATATCACTTGGATCCCCGATAGCTTTTTAGGATATGAAAAAAAGACTCTGATTTCATCTGTTCATGACAGATGAGCATCATAATGGATCTCAATGGCGTTTATACAGTTTAATAAAGATCTTGAGCTGTGAGACTCCTGTGCATGTCTCTTTGTCTGTAAGTGGGTGGTATGAGCTGAACTTCATAGAGAAAATAGGCAACGCTAATAAACCAGAGGAACTGAGAGAGGTTATTTCTCTAGTGTTCAGAGATAAGATGCTGAAAATAGTAATTTCAAATGACTAAGTGCAGATTTTGCTAATTCTCTGTGGCAATATAGCTGGCTTTGGGAAAATGACACAGATCCTAGCATATAATTTTAATCAGTATTGTGACCCACCTGCACATAAAAGGACTGTGATTGGCTAAAATTGTCAATAGACAGTAACAGCAGCAAAACATACAATTTTACGTGCATACACACCACCACCACGCATACAAAGTGCCTTACCTTAACCACACTTTGGAAAGACTGTAGCTTTTTAAAGTTATGGTAGACATTCAGACCTGGCAGCTCTTTCAGTTCTATATCTTTCTCCAAGTGTAGCAGGGGATATGTTTGGCACAAGCGCCCCTCATAAACTTAGTCTATCATTTCACAGTGGCCTTAAAAAAACTCTGTCATACATTAGCAACATCCTACCGCTGTCAGATATTTTGGACTTGAATCAAATGCTGCTGTTTACTTTCTGTTTTCTTTTCAGCTTGAAGCCCTACCTTTCACTTACATTCCTCCATACTGGTTGACTATTTAGTTGAAGTGCATGACTGAGAAATAATCTGCATCCTTTTACTGCCTTTACCAATTTTGTCTATATGGTCAGTGATCTCATCTCACTCACAGGGGCCAAAACTTCAAATGCACATGCCAGAATCTACCAGGCTATGGTATGTGGTTCTGTTCGCAATCTGGTTATCTCTGCTCTACGGCTTATTTACTTTTACCTCCAACACTAGCCCTTCTTCAGCAGAAAGGAGATAAAATAACCCACGTCTGACCTCAGTTTCCCTGTGTTAATCACCTAAGTATTGTTCTTGCCTAGGCCATGTGGATTTCTAAATTCCCAGACAGGCATTTATAATTAAGTGCTTGCAAATTAAAGAGTGGTGGGAGAACTCCTTGTGACAAATTCAGAAATTGCCCTTAATTTTTTCCTGTCCCAGAGAACAGAAAACATCAAATTTCATCTTCTCTCAGTTCACACCTTTAATCAAAGACCCCAGGCCCATATTATTTTTCTTTTGGTCATCCTGCCCAAGAGAGGATTACACAGAAACCCACTCACATCCTGTTAGGAGGGCAGGATTTCCTCAAACAGACAGCTGTCTGGTGACAGCAGACTTATCTGTCTGAGGTGAGGATTACCACCGCAGTACCCGTGGCATTTCGTCTTTAAAATAGGTGCTTGTTGCCATCCTCATTTAACAGACGGAAACCAAAGTGCAGATAGAATGTGAATCTCCGTTGTCACACTGGATGGTGAGCACCATGACTGCTGGGCCAGCTTCCTTTTGTTACATGTCTCAGTCTTTAAAAAACTCTTAGTTCTGAACAGGGATCCTCATTTGGCCAAAGGTTGAGTGGCAGACAAACAGACCTGTACCAAAACATCTTGAAAAAAGGGGCAATTCTACAGGCTCGTTAGAGGCATGCAGTTTTAGTGATATGGAGGAATAAGCCCTCTGATTCAAACAGGTAGTAATGGAGTAGAGGGAAAAAGGGGGATTCAAGGTGATGTGAAAAGCAGTCTGCAAAGAATGGGTGAAAAAACAGACCTTTCAGAAGGGCAGGAAGATCAGGATTCAAGCTAGGATAGCTAATTATTATTAGGGCTAGCTAGGGATAGCTAATTAGGGCTAGAAATGAGTTTCTTTTTACTTGAGCCACATAATGCAAGAGCAGCAGAACACAGCCTCACCTCATGCCAACTTCAAGTCAATAAAAGGAAGTTATCTTTTCATTCACTGCATAAATGGGTTGTGTAGCTCTTTATTACGAGATATGGTTGAAATAAGAAAATAAGCTTGACTCCATAAAGCATTAGATACTTCTGAATTATGGAAATATTAGAAATTAGAACAATGCAGGTGCAGTATTGAGACAGATACTAAGATTTATGTACTGGCATTTAAACCAACATCTATTTAATGAGGATTAGAAAGTTTCTTGCATTTTCTAGTGAATGTTCTGATGCTATCTACTGGATTTTAATTTCTTCATTAGAAATGTCCATACCGTTAGAATTGTCTTTTCTCAGCCTTAGTACTGTTTACTAAGCAAAAGACAGAAATAACTCTCCAAAACCCAGATCAGGCAGAAAAAGCTCCTGCTTCTGCTTACATGTGTAACTTTTGCTGCAGAAAATGAAATTAATGTCTCTACATTGTCTCTCTAACGTCTCCTGGAAACGCCTCCATACACCAGCTTCTTTCCACTATCTTCTCATCCAGTTGGTGGATTTGAGAACTGGCTAAATAGCAGAGCTCAGAGGGTTGTGGTCAGTGGCACAGCATCTAGTTGGAGGCCTGGAGCTAGCGGTGTCCCCCAGGGGTCAGTCCTGGGTCCAGTCTTGTTCAATGTATGCATCGATGACCTGGAGGAAGGCACAGAGTGCACCCTCGGCAAGTTTGCTGATGATACGAAACTGGGGGGAGTGGCTGACCCGCCAGAAGACTGTGCTGCCATTCAGAGGGACCTGGACAGGCTGGAGAGCTGGGCAGAGAGGAACCTCCTGAAGTTGAACAAAGGCAAGTGCAGGCTCCTGCACCTCGGGAGGAATAACCCCATGCCCCAGTCCAGGCTGGGGGTTGACCTGCTGGAAAGTAGCTCTGCCGAGAAGGACCTGGGAGTGCTGGTGGACAACAAGTTGACCATAAGCCAGCAATGTGCCCTTGTGGCCAAGAAGGCCAATGGGATCCTGGGCTGCATTAGGCAGAGTGTTGCCAGCAGGTCGAGGGAGGGCATCCTCCCCCTCTACTCAGGCCTCACCTGGAGTCCTGTGTCCAGTTCTGGGCTCCCCAGTACAAGAGAGACATGGCACTCCTGGAGAGTGTCCAGCGGAGGGTGACAAAGATGATGAGGGGACTGGAGCATCTCTCCTATGAAGAAAGGCTGAGAGAGCTGGGACTGTTCAGCCACTGAGGGAGGATCTGATCAATGTGTGTACAAGTATCTGAAGGGAGGGTGTCGAGAGGGTGGGGCCAGACTCTTCTCAGTGGTGCCCAGCAACAGGACAAGAGGCAACGGGCAGAAACTGAACCACGGGAAGTTCCATCTAAGCCTGAGGAAAAATGTCTTTCCTGTGAGGGAGACTGAGCCCTGGAGCAGGTTGCCCAGAGAGGTTGTGGAGTCTCCTTCCTTGGAGATATTCAAAACCCACCCAGATGCGATCCTGGGAAATATGCTCTATATGCTCTAGGACCCTGCTTGAGCAGGGAGGTTGGACTAGATGATCTCCAGAGGTCCCTTCCAACCTCAACCATTCTGTGATTCTGTGATTTATGTCAGCAAAAAATCTCTACCAGATTTCTCATGTTTCCATACTCCACCTGCTTCCAGTAGTGGAGGATATGTCACATACAGCCTTATTATGCTGTGCAGTCACCACTGGGGATAATAGATATGGCATGACGTTCAGGGCAGTGCAGAGGTTAGTGTCAAGCTAGCTGAGCTACCTGATTTCCAGGCCATATCACTGGAAGTGCTGCAAATGGCATTCAAATGCAGAACTTCCTCCTTCATATCCTTAGCTTGTCTGCCTGGGATAAGATATTATTAGGATATATCTCCATCAAAAAAAAATAGCCCCAGGCTTTAATGTCAAATGAAGATAACCGGTTCATTCCATCAAGCCAAGGGTTTCAGCATTTTGGGGAATCAGAGAAGTAAGACATCATCTTCTTCCTACTTTTCAAGCAGCACCACAACTACCTGTTTCAGTGCAACTTCTTGCAAGATTCTTTCCTTGATCAAAGAAAAGAGGTGCTGAATCCGATGCTTTGGAGCTCCAGCAGAGAGGGAAGTTCCTGCTTCTTTCCTCTCACCAATCATTTGCTTCATCAGTTCATCCAGTCTCTGAGGCACTTCCTCCCCACTTTTCAGTCATCTGCTCTCAGTGCACTTCTTCCAAGTAAACCCAGTCTTCTTTGCACAATCTGGAGCAGGATTCAGGGGAAGCCTTGCTAGGAGATATGCTAGAACACAACTACAAGGTATGACAAGGTGAAGCTCCTAGACATTGTGGCCTATGTGGAAGTTTGGAGCAGGTGAACGCCATACCTTTCAGTGATCTTAACGCTACCTCCAAAAGAGCCACAATACTTTGCATCAACAAAAACTGTATGCCTTATCACTCCTTTTGCATACCCTACTGATCCCAATACTAGCTCCAAGTAAGCTGACACATCATTGTGTTGCACTGGGTGGAAATAGTCATCCCCACTGAGCAGCAGGGAGTTGCATGAACAAGTTGCTATTCCCTGCCTAAGTACAGTGCTGTGCTGACTCAGCTGCCCTGCTTCCACTTCTGAAGCTTGCTCAGATAAAAGCCAGCTCAGGGAGCTCTGCACTGTCAGCAGCTGCACAGCGTGGATATGGCCTGCGAGAGTTTTTGAGATAGGAATCTAAGGAGTCACAGGAAGCACCATCTCAGGCTGGGTTGCAGGGAAGGAGTTAATATTTATAGTCCTGGCCACCCACCCTCCCCAGAGATACTTCAAAACGTGGGTAGAATTTTCTTCACCTATACCTGAGTATGAAGGGCGCACAACAGCTCTGAACTCAAAGTCAGGACCTCCCAATTTCAGACTTGCTATTAAATGCAAGCCTCTCTGAAGGGAAAGGGACTCTGAGAATGTGGGCTTCACCTCAGGCTTACCTACCCTCCAGTAGGAGTTGTGTAAGAGAAACCATATTCTCATCAGGACTTTCAGGTGTGTGGGTGTTTCCAGGAATAAACAGTACTCAACCACAGAACAACCAGGAAGCTGTTTTATAAGCATACCATGTCACTTTACTGCTATGAAGTTTACAAAGTTTATCTCCATAGCCAGTCTACCTCATTATGCCATTCTGCTAGGGAACTTGCCATGTCATGAGGCCAGCACACTAGGAAATGACCACCACATACTGCCCTTCACAGCATGCTGAAAGCAAGAGTCGAACTTACAGAGCCTGTAACTGCAATCATCAGGCAATCATATTTTGAGCAGATCTGCCAGTCATATTCCAGGTAGACTGGGTGAACTCCATTAAAGACCAGAACTAGAATAGTATGAGGAACAGCCACTCAAAGCGAAGTGCATTAGCAAGGTGTGTGTAGCAGAAATTTTGCATCTGCCCACACAAGAAGTGATGCTATCCAATACTTTTGCTTTCTCTTTCACACACATGCACCTATGCAAAATTAATGTATTTCATTACAGAGGATGAAAATTAAGCTTATGAAAATACTTGTCCCTCATTATAAAAATAATCATTTTTAGACTCTAAGATCATCAAAAGACAGGAAATTCACCGATCAGTGTGACACACACTGTTATCTCTAAAAGGATTAAAGTGTTTTTAATGCTAAAGTAGATCGGGAGAAGGCCATTGCTTAATGTAACAGTCTTAATTCCACCTCCTTGCCAAATTCCCAGACAAGGCCAATTGCTAGGGTGTGCACTTATTCTGTGAGTAAAACCGATCTGTCGGTAGCAGAGAGAATTCTGATACTTTTCCAGAACCATTTGGTTCTGGAATACCAAATAATTTGAGAGATAATTTGATTTACCCATTTATGTACAGCCTGTCATCATTGGAAATGAAGTTCCTAAAAAGTAATTTTATTTCTGTCTGCACCTTGTAAATTAAAACCCAGCTTTACATCCCCTGTACTACTTATTGAAAAAGTTATTAGTATGGAATCTGCTGTCAGCAAGGACTTTAAGGCTGAGCAAAACCACTTCAAACAGAGCAGATCACAGACTGTGCCTTTGTCAAATAATATCTGATGACATTATGATAATTAACATAAAATGGCTCTGCAATACCCACGCTGAAAACCACAAGCAGAGCCCAGACCAGTGCTCTCAGAACACAGAAGACAGGGAAAATTCAGAGGCCAGGAAGGCTGTGAATAGAGGCTCTTCATTACACCTTAAATGATCCTCAAGTTTTCTCTGCTGCTGTGTGGAAACGTGCACTTACTGAAAGTGTGTCTTCAGCTGCAGCTCGTTGGCAATGTCATCATGCTCAGCCATGTCTCAGGCTTCAGCTTTTGCTGTCACAATCAACTTATCCCTCTCCTTCTCCTTTCTATCAAATGCAAACTACATTTCTGACCGATGCACCCAGAAAACCCTGACTCTTTTCCCCCCTCTACATGCATTCCAGCATCCATGCTTATTTCTCCACCTGCGTCATCCTCTCTTCCACTCTGGCCTTTCTTAGGGTCACTGTCACTGGATCCTGGCTCCCAGTGTGTAACTGACAGGCCAGGCTCCAGTGAGGAAGAAATAAAAAGTCCTCATCGCGTCTAGTGAAAAATTCATGGTTTTAGTAAGGTCCCACCACAAACTTCTCATATCTCACTTCTTAAGTTCTGTTGCCTGCTGTAGGATTTTCACAAGGTAAACAAAGGAACCATTGCAGTGCTTCCCAGACTCAGTCCTCCTCAGACTTCTGGACTAGCTCCTTATATGAGCCCCTCACTTGTCCCTGGACACCCAGGCTTCAACCAGAAAAATGTTCCCAAAGGTTCTTAATGACATCTTAAATGATATTTGCCCAGCAAAAGAATCCAGCTGTCTAACTCCTTCTGGTCCTCAGGAATGGCAGAGACCTTTCACTGGGACAACTTAAAAGCAGAATTTTTCTAGTAAAAAGGTTATTCGCTCTCTTCTAAACTCTCCTCTACCCCATTGCATCTTTCATTTTTTCAAGTCTTTCAGTTCATGCAGCAGTCATCTATCCAGTCTGTCAAACGTCTGTGCGTTTTGCTCCACCTTTGCTTCCTCTGGCCTTTGCATCAAGTTTCAGCACCATTTCTTTCACATTTAAGGCCTCATCCTGCTTATGCTTTGCCTGCTTCTCTCTCCATCTGTGTATCTTAATCTCTATCTATACAATCACCTCCCCTTCCTCTCCATGCCCTTATCCAAAAAACCAGCTGTTTACATGCATTACTAATTCCTAGATCAACACTAAATACTCAAAAAATAAAGTGTAAATGTGAATAGCATATTGAAAACCTCAGAAGAGTGCAGAGGAGTGCCAAAATGTTAAACTGAAATTATAAAATCAAGTGAGAAAAATTCACAGTACTCCCTCCTGCACAAAACCATAGTCAATAATAAGATCCTGGAACCAAGAAGATCCAGCTGAATTTCTGCCTTGTCTGATTGTTCTTTATGTGATCATTATCAGTCTTTTCTTACTTATTTACACAGGACCTTAATTCACACTCCTTTTTTGCAGTGAACATTAATGCAAGCTATTTTTGAACACCAGTCTGACCAAACAAAGTTACCAGATCATCATACTATACTCATGAAGACAGTCTGTGGATGTCCAAACGTGCCATGCAGCCCTCGTTGCTGAACAGCGCAATTTCCTGCTGGCTTGCTTCTGTTTTCTGTCTTCTCGTCTTCTGTCCCTGTCCTCAGTGATAATTATTCTGGCTTGTAGCTTTTTACAGCTAGAGGCCTCTCCTCTACTGCTAGCCCACAGAATTGTTCTGGGGAAGAGCTGTGGGAAAGGGAAGGGAAGGGAAGGGAAGGGAAAGGAAAGGAAGAGAAAGGGAAGGGAAGGGAAGGGAAGGGAGGGGAAGGGAAGGGAAGGGAAGGGAAGGGAAGGGAAGGGAAGGGAAGGGAAAAGAAGATCTGAATCTGGAATGACTATATCAATGAGGAAGTGGAGAAATAGGTACACTGTTCTAAAAAAACCAACAGTATTCTAAAAAAATATCAAGAGTTTTTCAGTAAAAGGTGTGGACCTGCTTCAATATCTGTATTATTTCTGCTGAGAGGTAGGTAAAATAGCATTTTCTTTTCCCTCAGCATGCAGTCTCTCCCCCAGGGTCCAGAAAGCCTTCCTTCCTGTTCAAGATGAGAACACAGTTGCCAGTAGCTAAGCATCTACTGAAGGGGAAAAAAATCATTAAAAATGTCACTTACAGAGAAGATTTAAGACTGCTTATCCTTTTCGGGGGGACAGAAGGAGGAATTTTCTCCGAGTTTGTGATGAAACACTGGATAAAGAATGTTTCTCTCTGGCTCCCTAAGATTAAGATTTTATTTTTGATATTAAACACAGCTTTGATTAATCTCCTTCACTTCTACCCCATCTGAGCTCTGTTGTGGGGTTTATCTTCATTCATCAGCCTTGAGAGGAGAGCCAATGAACAGAAGGCGGAGTTGTTCAGTCTGTTTCCTCAGCGTTCGCCTAGGCTCTCAGCACAGGAAGCCTAGTGCTGCAAAAAGTCAGAAGGAGGAACCTCTCCAGCTTTGAGGAGCTAGTCAGTCAGGAGTGCACACAGCTAGAGTAGAGGAGAAGGGAGAAGGGGAGAGAAAACAGTGACACTGGCTTGTGAGGATGTACTAGCAGACAAGAAAAGCTCTCCATGACTACAGCTAGGTTTGCAGCGGGATGGATGGAGTGACGAAGCTGCCTGAGCCATGAAAGCAGGAGCTGACATGAAGATTGCTGGAAAGATTGTGTGCGTCTCTTTGCTGCTCATCATTACCAAGCTCATGGGAACAGTGGGTGAGTCTGACTGTTCTCTAGGATTGATCAGCTGTCAGGGTGGAAGAGAGGGAAATGTGCACTGATAGTTTCTTCCCGTAAGGGCTATGCATCAGGCTTGGCCTTTCTTTACTTACTGAAGATTATGGAGCATAATTAAAATATGCATCTCCACTCCTGCTTGGTCACAAGGCTGCCAGTCATTATCTCCATGACTCCATGTAGACAGTTACTTATTGACTCTTAATTAGGAATGTACCATTTGTCACAGATACAAGTATTTCTTACTCAGATCTCTAAATCCACATCATCTGAGAAACTAATCCATTTAACTTATTAAAAACATTCCTTGGAAGTGTCTATGAAGTTTTTGGCTAGGTGGTCTGTTCTAGGTTTCTACTGAAAGAGAGGTGGCAGATGCTACGAAATAGGGCAGGGATCTCTTATGTCCTTCTGAGGACTGGTTGGAGATCACTGGTGTGTTGGCAGCAGGGAACAGTTACTACAATTCCATTCTGAGGCTAATAGGAATGACTACCATCTAGAGTAGGCATGACTTTTGTAACAAAGACAGTGGCATTCCTAACCCTTTCTAACCCATCATTTAGTGTAGCTGACTTAGTTTTAATATTTCTAGTTATGGCAGTTAACGTCTCCTAGATCGTATTCATTTGCGTTTACAGAGCTTGTGTTCTTCCAGACACCACACACCTGTCCAGGGACTCTGTAACGTACTTAGGGATTTGAGCAGCAGTTGCAGAAACCTAAACTATCAGCATTAAGTATGGAGGGAGAAGGCAGGTAGGTTTGTGTGATCCATATTTAACTAGGGACATCTCCAAATAATATGGAATGTGCATGCATCCATTCCCATTATGGATGGATTGAATTAAGCTGCATGGACATGAGTTATTCCGCTTCACTTGGCCAGAGAAGTAGCAATGGCTCCTTGGTGACATTTTTAAGCGAAACAGATGTAGCCATTGTTGACAATGAGCGAACATTGGCCTATTGTGGATGATAAAGTAAGGGAGCCAAAATGGGTACCTCTGCCATCCATTGGAAAAGTTTGAAATACTTCACAAACATCATTAAACTCTGTTGGTAACCTTACAGTAGGCACACTGCCCCCATTCTGTAGGTAAAGAAACTCCCTCAGCAGAACACTGAGGAACATGCTCAAGGTCACACACACAGATTATAGCAGCATCAGACTTTGGAGTACAGCTGCTCAAAAAGTTAAGATGTATAAACAAGTCATGAAATTGCTGAAGAAAATGGGGTACACTATGGAGATATCCTATTTGCAATATTTCTTTTAAAAATGGACTTTGTTGGGGAAAAAAAATCCACTATCAGAAAGTTTTCTTTTTCAGCCAAAAAGTAATTGGACTTTAATTTCTTGGCGTCTTGATGAATCAATGATATTCCCTTTCAAAGCAGACAATTCTTACCACAAAAGTTGTTTATCTCTAACTTAATTTCATATTTGGCACCTCTCCCTCCCCCCCCCAAAAAAACCCCAAAGCAGCCCACATTTCTTGGGAAATTTTTAGCTAACACCGCTCCTAAACATGTTTCCTTCCAGTATTAGGGTGGCTGTTCTGAGCAAGGTGTAGTGACAAGGTTTTCTCCTCACAGGCTAAATGTGTCAAGCTGGTCCAGTATGTGTACTCTACCCAGAGAATTTTAATGTTTTAAGAAGCTCAGAAGGAACTGTACCCCTTCTAAAGACCTGAGCAAGCCACTGTGAATGTAATGAGGCCATGTGAAAAACTGTCCTGCATAACCAGGCTTTATCTGCGTTTTCCTTAATATTTCTGTTATTGTCTGTGTGGCTTAGTCAGTTTTAACAACAGTGGAAGAGGTAGCTCAGAAGCAAGGTCGAGGCCATTTCATGATTGTCATGTCTAGATCTGCTCCAGGTAGATGATACAGCATGGAAGCTGCTGGTGCACGGTCTGTACTAACAACCCTACTACCACAATCCTCATAGTTGCAGGAGTGGGAAAGACTCAGAATTAAAATCCTGTAGGTAAAACTTTAAAGACATTCCTAGTTTAACTAAGCAGATCAGACACCTCAGGTGGTTGTGTGCGCGTACTCTGAAGGACAGGGGATAAGGAAGCGCAAGACCTTCCATGAGGGGTTTGTTCAACAGATCTTTTTTTATGGAAGTAACATTCACAACACTGGACTGTATAAGCTCTCTATCTGGAGTACTGTCCTCTAACAATAGACAGGACCAAGTGCTTCAGGAGGAGCTGCAAGAAATCCATTTTTATTAGTAATGAGATATGATTTCTCTACGGTTAGTTCAGTTTTACTGGCAGTAACAAACTGAAATCAATGGCTCGGCATCTGCGTTGCAACTGGAGTGAGTGAAATGAACTCAAGAGAAGACTTACAGAACAACCTGGCTGTTGTGTTCATCCAGATATATAACTTTCTAGAATGCTACTACTTTCAGTTAACTTGTTTCCTTAATATAGTTTTAAATTCTCATTCACTAGTGAACTAATGTTTCATTGTCTTCTTACTTCCTCTGTCTTACTGTGTTGCAGTGCTCCTGTTTCTTTGTCTTCTATTCTAATTTACTCTGGAATCTTGCTCCTGATATAAAATTCATAGGCTAAAAAGCTATTCTAATAAACTTATATTTGTCTCCATTACATATTGCTCTATTGCTCCTCTGGATCTATGTGCTGAAATCATTCTGGCTTCTTTTACACTAAAAACACATGAATCCAAACAACTTGTTTTTCTTATCCAAATACTCAAAATAGAATACTGTGTTATTAAACTAAGCAAATTTTTTTCTAAGAAGACATCTAAATTGCCCTAATACAATCTTCAAAGCATGTCTTGTGACAGTTACATTAATATTTTACTTTGTTCTGGCCCAAACACAATGTTTGATGGTGTCTAGTTTCAAAACCTCAGAAACAGGGAAGTTTAGTTGCTCATTTTTGTATTTAGAGGTACAATCATTCATAAGAATGAAGTGTGGGGAATCTTCCTGTGTTGCCATACCTTGGTACGCAGTAAGAAAATGCTAGAAAAATGTACTACACTGAAGCTAATCACTAACCAAGGTATGGCTGTGGTTTTAATCATATAAAAGCGAGGTCATAGGTTTGTTTTCACAGCAGTCCCGGATCTGCTTGTTTCACAGTATGAATTAAAGGAGGGCATACAACACGCCATTTGCAGTTGATATTCTATTTTTGTTTAGAATACCAGGAAAATGTCACTTAAGCATAAGTAAACAGTATAACATTTGCTTATTCTTCTTCCCATAAGAAGAGAATAAAAAGTCGAGTTCAGCATGCAAAACAAAATATGAAACACTCTGTATCTGTTTCTATAGTGAGAAGTATCCAGAGAGCCCTTGCACTTTGTTACACAGTGTGCTACAGTGCTATTCTGAAAGAAACACTGCCCAGTCTTCTCTGGCATCCAGAGTCAACCCCTTTTCCTTTCATCCGTCTCAGCTCCCATTCTGCAAGGATGAAGATCTACTCACTTTGCACATTAAAGGTGCTATACCAAGTTTAAAATTTACAGGCAGAGTGGTATAAAATGCCACAGCTTGTTAACTTCAGTCATGGTTTATTATCTGTTGAGGACTTGGTCAAAGGTGTTCTGCAAGACTAGATAAGTCTAACACATAGTTCAAACACTGACCAATTCCTACATTAAATAAGTGTACACATCTTTTTTCTACCAAACCATGTTTGTACTGAGGCATAGCCCATTTACCTAAGAGTAGAAACACAGCCTCAGAAAGGACCCCTGAATCACTGAATCAAATCACCTTCTTTTGCAGACATTGTATCATGCAACAGTTTTCATGAATAATTTGAGTACCAGTGTGAAAGCACATTAACCTGATTGAAAAGCTGTTTTGGATCCTGATTGTGGCAAGTTTCTCTATTCTAATTTCCAGTTTCAATTTGTTTTACTTCCTATTTTTGTGTTATTACATTTTGAACCGCTGGATTTCAGCTCACATCTACCATTCCACTCATCAATGTCACCTAGTTCTTTTCGTGCATCATTTCCATTCTTTACACTAATGATGCTTTATACTTTCTGCCATCAACAAATTTCCTCACACACTCCTAATACTATGCCAGTGCCGTTATTAAAATCATAAAACAGAATTAGTATAAAAACTAAGTATAAACCTTACTTCCCTCCAATTGTCTCTCTCCAGCTTGACATTCCAGCTTGACCAGCTCTCCAGATTGACATTTATCATTTTCCAGAGGACACTGTATCAAAACTTCACTTCCAACCAGATGAGCTTTAGCATCCTTTCCTTTGCCTAGAAAACTGGCTATCTTGAATGACTGCTGGAAAGGATGCTTGTGAAAGCTAAAGAGAGTGAGGGGATCATGAGAAAATAAGAACAAGGAGCTGGTAACTGCAAAAGTATATTCAACCTTGAAAGGGAAGACTAAAAACTTGAGTTTATTATTAAGTTCTATCAGTGTGCTCAGCTTACTACAATACATAAAGTCACTCCCAGATCCATAAAGCTTGCAGTCTAAAAAAATTCCAGCCATGCTGCAGACACTTCATACTGGAAGAGCAGAGTTTACACACAAAATGTGTAATTTTCTGGGTGTGTTTTAAGGTTGCCCTTTGGGACAGCAGGAAAGAGCGTCACACTGTGCAAGTGACATAGTAATGGGGGCAGAAGAGAAACATGTTAAAAGGAGAACAAAATAAAAAGTTGGGTTTGAGGTAGAAGGGAGTTTTTGAAGAAAGGCAAAAAGACGAAATAGACTGAAATGGGAATAGAATGTTTTCAAAGAATAAGGAGGAAAATGGATAACAGAGCGTGAGCGGGAAGCTGACAATAAAGACATAAGCCTGTGCTGAGCTTACTGTGTCCTAAGCCGCCCTTTTGAAGATATGGCCACACTGAAGAAGCTGTGATTGCAGCTCCAAGAGACAGAATCACATGAGCTAAAGCCAGCTAGTTCAGATATTTCTAACAAGTTGTTTAGAGCAATCTAACTACTGAGCACTTACCGGGCAGGCAGAGCAGGTTTGCAGCCCGCACTTTTTTCTGTGCTGTCATGGCTATGTTTTCACACTAACCAAGCTATCGCATCTAAAATTCTGTCAGTTCTCTTGCAATCCCTACCCTAGTACAAAGCACTTCTATTTGTTTATCTTTCACTTTATTTTAGGCCAGCCTTCCTAAGTGTCAAAGGCACTCTGCGGCAGTAGAAGGGGAAAATAGATGCTGAGCTTAACCTGTTGTATATGGCCTCTTCTAAGTATCTGGTACGGCCTCTTTGATTATAACTTACTATGAGTCATATAATATATTCATTCCAAGATACAGTTAGTCATTTGTTTGTGGTATATCGTTGTTTCAGTTCATTATACTGCTAAGCTTACTATGTCATAATCTGCTGCGTGTGGGGGAGATGCAACAAAAAATGGGGTAGATTGTTACTGTAAGAAATAAAGACTTACTAGGATTATGTCCAAGAAAGTAAAGCAATCTCTTTAGAGTGCAAAAAAAACCTTTTTAAAAGCTCAATTTCTGAAGAAACGGCCATGCAACCTGAGTCATTTGGGGGCAAGAGAAAGGTCTGCTATGGGTTAAAACCTGCTGTAAAGAATACCAGACACTGGAAATCTTTCTTATTTGGAAAGAATCAAAAGCACTTGAAAGTCATTTAGCTGTCTCCGATTGTGCACTGATCCCCTGAAAATTTTAGTGGTTTCACAATCAAATTTTCCTATTTTTAAAATATTTCTCTCTCTTTTTACTGTGTAAAAGACTGAGAAACAGGAGAAATGACTAAGTAACTGACACTGCAAAGGAACTGGTGCAACTAGTTATCCCCAAGATAATGTCAAACACATAACATAAAAAAAGTGAAAAAGAGCAAAGTATTTCCCCCCAGTCTTTTTCTATTACAGTAATCTTAGCATGACAACGCTAGCCAATACATTTTCGAAACACACATATGAGCTTCTCAATTGACTGTGTTTTTTCCTGAGATTTTATTTTAAAATATAAAAATGGAATCCATCATGCATTGGGATGTATACTCAACGTACTGGAATAGAGCTCAAGTACCTCCTCAGACATGGCTTAAAATCTTCTTCAACAGCTGAGGGGAGACACTGAGAGATTACACAATATTATTTTGATTTTAGTTAGAGGAACTTCAGCTGAAGCTGAACTGAAAGCTTCCAACCGTATCCACCCATAATATCTGTCAAATGAGTCTCCAAAGTGAAATCTGCTCACTCTGGATTTGTGTCAATGACCTAAATAGGATAGTTCAGCTCTGAGCTGCATAGAACTCCCTGAACCTGACTTGCCCATTTTCTACATCGGTGTGGCAGTGTGCTCTCCCGGGCTCCCAGGCTCTGCTCCTTCTGACTAACAGAAAAAAATGACTGTTATCTCCCAGAATCCACTCATTTGTGAAGAATAAGACTGAAAATGAGAGGTTATTTACAATAAATGTATAGATGTATGATCCTTCATCTCATCTCTCTTGTGTGGAATGAAACAGTTAACAGTGCTGACATTATTTAATTATCGTCCTTCTGTTATCACTGCACTGAGATGAAATAGATAGCTCACACCTCTTCAGTTTTCTTGTTCTCCACAGACCCACAGAGGGTGAGGCCTTTGCTGCACTGGTTATTGCCTTCTCAGCAGCGGCAGGTTGTCAGCTCAGCTTAGCTATAGCATGGGATTTCACCTTTAGAGAAGTAACAGTGCAGTGTACTGGCTTGTTTCAGAGCCTTCATTCAACTAGGTAAGTGCTGACATGAACAGAGTATGTGCCCCGATGCTTTCGGTCATAAACCAATCACCTATCACAGCAATTGACTTTTAGCTGTTTTACAGTACCAAAGCACCCTTCCAGATAACAACAGTGCAGAGACAGGTCTGAATTAAAATGCCTGCAGCACTGAACTTTTCCTCCCTTTAACAGACAGTGGAATGGTTTTGTTTGTTTAGTTTGTCTAGGCAGCAGACACATGCCGTTTAGGGTCAAGGACATCCCTGGAGGGAAGGGGAGATGATGTCTTCCCCCAGAGCTGCTGAGCACATACCCCAAGAGTGCAGGCTGGGGCAGGCAGTAGAAGGAAGACAAAGAAAGCTGACTGGGAGACCCCTGCAAAGGGTTTGGTTAGAGCAGAACCACGAGTCATAGAAGTGATGGAAAAACGGGCCCAGAAGACATCACATGGAGCCTGTGCCTGAGAATTCACTGAAAGCTGGTGGACTAGAAAAGAGGACTGGAGGAAAGAACCTATTTTGCAAGGGCACAGAGGGCAGGGGAGAGGGCAGGGGAGATTTGTTCTCAGGCCTTTTTCTTTAATCAGTCTAGCCACCGGTTCTGAGCTCCCTAAAGAGCTATCACTTCATAACATATTGATTTATGTTCTAATAAAATATACTCTGAGAACCTAGAAGACTTTTGATGTGCCCACTAGAAAGAAAAGGTGTGGCATGTCCAACTTTAGCCATTGACCAATATGAGGTCCTATCAGCAGCTTCGAATTAAAGGAAACATTATGGCTGACAAGGAGATACAGGATAGGGATGAGGTTAATTTTCATTTAAAGAACTGTCTTTGTGCTGGTGGATCCCATAGCTGTTTGCAGATTCATTCCTGGGCATATATATGTTAGACTGTCTTTAAATGCAGCTAACTCTGAGGTAAAAAATGGCTAGTCTTGACATCTCATTAGACTACACTTCAATTTGAAATAGAGAGAAAGACAAATCCTCTTTCCATACGAAACTGTTAAGAAAAGGGCTAATACTATTCTTTTTGAGCTCCTTTTCAGAAGATTCTCAAGTATTACCCATGCCCAGTCCTATTTTGCTTGTGAGTCACAAGATTTTAGCTCACACAGTTCAAACTGAACTTGGTGCTATGCTCTGTGGTAAAAGGAAGCAGAGCTCACATTTTGCTTTCCTGAAAGGATGGCAGGTATGTTGGAATATCTCTGCACCATGTGATGACGTGAATGAGCATCTACAGAAATTAAAGCACAATAACTAGCTCCATGGCTGATAAGCAGGGCTAATGAGCAAAGGCCCAGACTACTACAAGCCTGGCTACACTGCTTTTGGAACTCAGTCTAGTAGCTCTCCACAGTACTCCGCTGTAATAATAAATGCTTCCATGGTTCCAGGCTACCTTGAACCGGGAGAGGATCAAAATAGGTGCAAGTTATATCTTGCTCCTTTACCATTTTCTCACTTTCTCTGTCTTCAACACAACAAGGGTTAGCCAGAGTTTTAGGGAGTTCTTGGGAAAATGTTAACAGGGTCATAATATAAGACTAAAGCTTTTACTAATAATATATTTCTGTTCTACAGAGATAAAAATATAGTCCCTGTTCCACTTTTAAGAGGGAAAGTCATTCAGAAATATGATTTAACTAAATTTCAATATCTCTGACACATGCATTCTTCTTCTGTAAGAGAGATCTAAAAGTCATGTTTCTAGCAGCATACATGAAAAAAGAAGCAAAGACAGGAAGAAAGTACCCAATTCATATGTACATTAATGCCACTTGCTTGCACTCTAGCAAGAAAAGGAGATACTAAAGTGAGAGCAGTTTATGTTTATTATACTTCTAGGTCCTCTCTGTAATGGCAGAAGAGTGTACATAAGGATAGGATCAACAAGAATCAGGCCCAGAATATTTTTACTGTTCATCTCCCAGCTGTGAAAAAAATCCCATCTCGATAAAAGTCTTCTAGTTAATAACAAGATCCAAGGGTATTCAGAATCGTTCTACAAATTTATTAACCTGTATTTGTACTTGTACATGATTCAGCAGATTTTAAGCTGCCTGATGCGGCTTACCATTTTCATTAGGGGAGAAGATGGAAGAAAGGCATAGCAGAAAGCACCACTTGCACTCCTCCTTTCTTCCCAGTCTTGAAACATGCAAGCCATGATTTGGGGGAATTTGTACATTGCAATAGGCTGCTTAGGAGCTGCAGAATTGAAAGATAAGTAAAATGATGCTGCCAATATATGTAAATGACAGTGTATACTGTCTAATGTACACAACATTGTTATTCCTGTGCAATTATCCAAAAAAACAAACCCCAATACACAGCCTGTTTGAATGCTTAGGTTTACTTAGTCATGTTTAAATGAGGTCAGCCATGGATGACATGACTCGGGGCTCCAAGGCACTTGGCTGGGTTAAACTGGGAGAGGAAGCACTTTGTTCTCCAATTTTCAGAGACGTTCACAGAACTCATATCCAGAAACCATTACAAGGCGAAAGAGTTCTTTCAGTTCCCCTTTGGTAAAATCATCTGAATTTAGAATATACACCTCACATTTTCTTGAAACACTATTTAGTAGTACTTGTCATTTAAAAACATTTCCAGCGCATTAATGTATCACAGAATACTGCTGGCAACTGAATTAAGAAAACAAATATTTGTGGGGCCAGTGGGTATTTTGTGCATCAGCAAATGGTGTTAACAGATAGCACTCTTCATCCTCAGCACTGCCTGGAAACATTAATCAATGAATCCTGGCAGGGCTGAGCAGCAGGAAGGTAAGTATTATTTTCTTAATTTAACAAAAAAGGTAAGTAGGTGGCTTTAGTGAAATACTACTCCCACCTATTTTTCCTCTTCTCCCCAGAACACAACTTGTGACTCTGATTTGCAAGTCATACAGCTTGAGTAACTAATACATTATAGTATCTCACTGTGTACTGTAGTGTGGGGTAATATTGCAGCTACATCTCCTATCGATATGCAGGAGCTAGGACTAGATGTGGAAAAATCTTCACCTAAAGGATACTTGATCCTCAAAGTGAAAAGGCAAAAACCTCTAAGGGAATCTGTAAGTAGTAAAAATGCCGTGAAGTGTGTTCATTTTGCAAGTTATAAATCACTTCCAAATAACACAGTTAAAAAGAAGGAAAAGTGGTTGTGCTGGAACGGTTTATTCACTTGCATTCCACAAGATAATGAGATTTCAGACTACATCATTAAGATAAAACCAACTGTAGTTTTCCTGAACAGACTAATAGTAATGATTTGACTAATAACTTGAAGTTGGTGCTCATTAAGACTTTTTCTTAAACACTCTTTCAAAAATGTTCAGAAACTGATTTTCATGTTGTGCCCATGGAGGTCACAGAATTCCAGTTACAGGTAGGGAGATAGAGAAACACAGCAAGGTCAGGTCTGGTACCTCTGAGGAAGATTTTTGAGAAAGGCTCGATTAGTTGTTCAAAAGTTATGCCTCCTAATCCTTCCCCTGTTCCAACTGAACTTTCAATTTCTTCTTTAATTTCTCTGCTTGAAGGGTTTGGATTTTTTAAAGCATTTTTGGAATAAATAAAAAAAAATCAGTTGTCAGCAACAAATCACGTTGGTTAATTTTTGTTTTCTGTTCAGATTAATGCATGGTTTGAAAGCGGTACTCTGATTTTCTCCTTACACACAGCTGTCTCAGACTGCCACTGAAACCGTTACCTTGCCTGATCAAAGAGCAACTCAAGGTTCTACCAGAGACACAGAGCGCCCAGAGATCAGTGGTTTATAATCTCAGAGTCTAATGGTCACTCATTAAAAGAGAAAAAGAGTAAGGGGGTAGAATGGAGGCTGACCTGGACTACAACTGTGGGTATTAATTCTATTAATTCATTAATTATGCCCCTAAAAGATTCTGAAAAAGAAAGGTTATTTATCTGTGAGAGGTCTTCTTCAGAACTGGTTGCTTGTACATATAGATACATTGTGGGTTTTTCGGTTGTTTGCTTTTTGCTTCAGCCATACTCAAAGGGCACGTTAAGTCTCACCTGCTGCTCACACTGCTTTACAACCAGTGCCTCAGGCCCTTGTTTTTCTCAACCTGAAAACTGCCTCACAGAGGAAGGAGGGTGAGCTGTGCATGTAAGTGTAGGCAACACTAATGTACATATAAGCAACTCATTTTAAAGAAGAACAGTTACAAGTAACCTTTCTTTCATCTCTGAGTGTTTACTCACATGTACATTTACCGTGAGTGGCACCAGGCAGATCACATCCTTAAAGAAAAGCTCCCAATGTGACGAGTTGAATCAAATCAAAAGAACCTGCTCTCCCAAAGGTGGCATCGTGTTGAGAGGCTTCACAGCAGTGAAGGTCAAGGAAACAGCTAAAGGAGTTGCATGTGAAAGCACAGCAGATCTCAGGAAGGTAGAAGTCCCATGGACATGCCTAGATGGTCACTTTGTAACAAGTTCTCACATAGTCAGCTATCCAGTTAGAATGCCTTGGGGTTAGAAACTTGACCCCACGGATGTATCAGTTGAAGACAGGTGAGGGATCTTGAGGCTGATCAATGTAAAGAGAGCAAGCATGACTGGTATTCAACATGTGGCAAATGATTCAGCCCTGAAAACCTGTGGGAAAAGAAAATCCAGGTAGATTTGTTCCCTGACTCAGATGAAATTCAGAGACCCTTAAGCAAAAATTTGAAGGAAGTCCGGAGGGTGTAACTTGTCATGAAAAAATACAGTACACAGGCAGGTCATAATAGTGGACTGGCTCTCAACCCTCCACTGGCCAATGTGGTAACTTCCAGGAGGGACATGAGGACTAGGCCCAGGCTTTTCCAACAGATATCTAGCTTCTTAGAGTCCATAGTTCCCAGATCAAGAGAAGACAGAGAAAGTGAGCATTGTGCATGACTCCATGCAAGAGTCACCCTTTAAAGCCAAAAAGAAGAGTCAGTGTCATAGGAGGAAAAACAAAAAATAAGGAGAACGTGCTTCCAAGCAAAGGCAAGACAGAATTAAAGAACAAGACATACTATTAGAGAGTTAACACAGGTGACGTATTAACTGAATAAAGTTTCTCTGCAATCAGCTTCACAAAGAGGAGGAATAGGAACATGGGCCTATTTTACACCTTCATAGCCGCATGCATGGCACACAGATGGGTAGGATTTACATACGTGTCCTGTGGGGACCACTACAGTAAAAAAGCTCTCCAAGTACAGTCATAGTGTGAGTGCATATGTGCATAAAGATTCAGAAAAATGGAAAGACACACTGCCACCATAAGGCAAATACCTTTCCTCCTGCACAAAGCTCCACCATTCTTACTTGTGCTGTGGTCATACCTGAGAGACATAGACATGGCTTTTGCCCACAGCGCTGGATTTTGTGCAAAGGCAGAACTAAAATTTTTCCAGTTCCTTGGAAGTAACAGTTCCGGAGAAGAGTCAATTATGACGCGGCCAAATGCAAAAGTCAAATTTCAACTATTTCAACCCATAGTCAGTAACAGCCCCGGAGAGTCCAGACACAATTCGACAAGGGGTGTGGAAAGGAGTCACTGGTGAGGGGTGCATATAAATTCAGCCGTCCAATGAATCACCCTGCGTGCACTGCTAGTTTTAGCGTGCAGTAAAAACTTGTTCCACACAGTCTGTGGCAATGCTGACCCTTGCCAACTTGTCTGTTTCTCAGGCTGTTCCCTCCCATCCCTAGCAAATTGTGCCCCCTGATAGGAGAAAAACAAGCCTTTTTAAATTTTTTTAATGGCCCAAGCAGTAAAATTTGCTGAAAAAAAGAACACTGAGTATGTGGAGGTCTATCTCTTCTCCTACATCACAAAGCTTCATCCTACACCACCTACAGCTGGAAAGGCTGATATGGTGCAGAACAAGGGTATTACGCAGATCACTAGAAGATACATAAAAGCAAGCAGAGTTTAATCCAAAGAATTAGTGCTGCTCTTCTTCTCCAGTGGAGGTAAGTCCTCATATGAGCTCTAAATCAGCAGAACCCTCATTTCTGTGCTTAATTTTAGGAATGTGAAGAGTCCGAATGAAGTTCTATATTTTTTTGTCAATAAAGACAAACAGTGCTGTGAAAGCACAGCTGGATCTTGGCCATCGTGAAGATCCTGAATCCTGGTCTTTACACACAGATATACGCCGTATGTTGAGAGCAGGGAATGCAGCTTCAAAGAGCAAGCTACAGGACCTCATCCCCCCTAGGTTCAGACAATTAATTTGCTTTTCAAGAAGATACCTGCACTGCTCTCTGGGATGAACTCATCTTCTCCCAGTCAGGGGAGACTAAGCAGATATAACCCCCTTCCTCCCCCTGAAAAGCATCACTACTACTACCCACCTTCCCTGAGGATTTGCCTACCCTGGCACTTTTCAGGTCATCCTGTAATGCTGCATACCTGTGGAGCAACTCCTTTTAAGATGGCGCTATTATACAATAACCACTGACTCCCATGCACTCTGCTCTGGGCAAGGTAGAAAATACGTGCCTCTCCTAGTGAAGCTGATGATCACAGAAAAGCTATTGTTGGTGCTGACGCAAAAGTAAGAGGAAGGAAAATCCCGGGTTTAATGCAGCCTAAACACTGTACAACTCATTGGGGACTGAGACCAAGTTTGCTTTGACTGCCATAATGCATACCATATATCCACAAAACTCATTATAGGTACTCAGCCATATTAGAACAACCGCTTGGATCAGTGTTGCATTTCTATGATGGTTCCATGATGGGGCAGATGATGTGCCAGTAGGCATGAGAATTTTAAGGTAATCCCAAAACAATCAAAAGTCACACACCTAGAAGCCTAATAAGAAGGAAAAGATAATACATTCAGCTAAGAAAGAGGGTAGGCGTGCTTACTCTACTTCCCTTGATGCAAGAAGTTATCTTAAGAAAATGGAAAATCTCCTTCTATGGTATTGCAAGATGAGATTAGTTTGCTTCCCTGATATCTTGTCAGAAGAGTGGAAACTGAAGACCTCCTGAGGAATGATTGTCAGCAGACAATCTGACCCCGGTGAAGGAGCAGAGACAAGTAGGTTTCAAATCTAGAAATGGGGCAACTGTACATATAGAGTTTGACAGCTGCGTAGGGCTCACGAAAAGCAGGAAACTACTGTCTGCATAGTTTCAACAAATGTTTTAGCAGTAAGAAACTCATCGGAGGATTTGCCAACATAAACACATCATTCAGCTGCTAGCCTGCTTTAGCCAAAGTGCAGGAGCAGGGTGCTTCCCCATTACCTGTCTGATACACTAAGATGAGCTCTAGTGGGGCATTAACTGTTTTGAGAGGGTGGGTTGTGATAGCCCATTGGCTTTATTATCCATCACTCTAACACTGGCTTACAGACATCTTTTGGGTTGGCAGAGACAGGGCCTCACTCGGGAGCGTAACGGTGCAGACGTTTCCCTGTGAAGCACAGACCGGAACTCCAAGGCTATGAGTGATGTCCCCAGGCACCTTTTCATACATCTTTCTTTTCGTGTGTCTCCTCCAGGGAACATGAGAGTGTCAGCAGCTGTGGGTGACACCTTTGGGCTGACCTGCCCTCAAAAACGGGATGTAATTATGGTAACCTGGAAAATAAACCCCCAGACTGGAGGCCACTGCACCTTGGGATACAGGGCTGATCTGAACCAGACAAACAGAACAAACTGCACTGAGAACATGAACTGGAAATCTAGGCCAGATCATGACACTACCCTTCAGATACGGCCAGTGCAAAGGGCCAGTGAGGGAAACTACACCTGCGAGATGGCCGCGAGGGAAGGGAATTTCCACCTGACCCACCACCTGACTGTGCTAGGTAAGGAACTCCTTCCCCATTTTGCAGCTCTCCAGATGACCATGTCCAAGCCTCCTCTCTCTCCTCAAGCACAGGAAGAAGCGTGCAGTAAGAAGAGCATTGCTGCCGGGACAAGTTGTAATGCATTTCATTCCTCGTACCTCCGTTTCTCTCCTCTCCTGATTTACCAAAACGCTTTTCCCTTCTGCTGACCCCTTTCCCACTGTACAGTTAGAAATGACGGGTAGGAAGAAACTTCCAGCGTACTGAAGAAGGATTCCGCATACCCATCTGGTTATCTTGTAAAGTCATTTATTAAGATGCTGCTGCTTTAAGATAACTGCAATGTGTCAGAGTAACAGTTCCAGCTACTGTGATGTTCTCCCAACCCTGGATGGTATTGCCCAGATGCTAAGAACGGCCCCATTTCCTCCTGCGCTGGCGTTCAAATCCATTTTAAGCCACGCGTACTTAGGGCAAAAGTCTAATTCAGCCCCCTATTTTGCATCATTCCCTACATCCGTGTCCAGGGATACCTTCTCGAATGGTACGTGGCTGTGGCAACTTGCCCGAGTCTGGGACGGTTGCCCAAGATGAAAAAAGATGCATGATCTTTGTCTCTGTGACTTTGGCACATGTCGCTGTGACCAAAGGGCACCTCCCACCTTATTCTCCTCTTCTCACTGTGTTCATTTCGGGAGAAGAATAAGAACACCCTACCACTACTGCAGCAAACTAACTCCATGCGTCTCCCCTTCCCAATGCTCCACAGTCCCCCCCGAGCTGACCGTGTACTGTGACAGCCGTGGGAACCCCGTGTGCAAGGCAGTGGCAGGGAAGCCGGCTGCTCGGATCCGGTGGGTCCCAGAGAGCAACTCCAGCCCTGAGGAAGAAGACCATGGTGACGGGACAGTGACTGTTCTCAGCACATTCACGGGAAATGGCACCAATCTGAATAGTACAACCTGCTTTGTGTCCCACCCAGCTATGATCCACAACCAGTCCATAGCCTGCCTCTCAGGTAAGCTTCCCTCTGTGCGTTTTGTGTTCAAAATCCCAGCAAGCCTGTTTGCGCACTCTTGTCCCTCCCTTCTAAGGAGGGAAATCTCTAAAAGCTATAGAAACGTTCAGTGAAGTCCTACATAGACAAGAGTACCATCCCCAACTGCCTTTGTGCAGAATTATCACCAGCTTGTTAGTGTTCCAGACACTATTTCCAAACGGCTTCTTCCCTAAGAAATATGTCTGTAGGTAAGTCTGGTAGTATTCCTTTGGCAATTGGAAAGCCTTTGGAAGCTGAGTGACAGCAGTCATGCTCTTACTGTTAAACTATGCAGCTGGAAGCAGAACATCAACAACATTTGCTGAGATGCAAAGGAAAGGTCTCCTCCTCAGCCTGTGGAAAAGAGAGAAGAAACAACTCTTGTTTGGCCAGCAGAAACAAATAAATCACTTCAGCCTGAGTTGTGAACGTATGATAACTGAAGTGTGTGACATTTGCTTTCTGGTTTCTGCCTTTCTTTCTCCTTTTTGCTTTGGAGAACTATACATGAATTACAGTACTGAGATATGCTGAGTCCTTGAGGGGAGCTAGAATATGGCCCAGAGGATAACGGATGTGAGAGTCCACTGTGGGATTTTGGAGCTCAGCTTTTGTCTCTGACACAGACTCTATTTGTGTTTCTCAGACAAGTTCCATTACTTTCCCTTCTGCCAAATGGGACTATATTTATTTCACAGACAGGCTGAAAATTTATGTGCTAAAGCAGCTTTAATCTCATACAGACAGAACAAAGAAACTGATCACTGAAAAGACCTAACTGAGACTGACTCTTTCTTTTTAGAAAACTTTATCCCGTATATCTCCATCATTCCTGGTTTCCTGAGCATTGTCATCTTCATCGCTCTCATTTATTATTTTAAGCTCCATGGTGACAGGTATGTATGACAGAGTGCTAAGGAAAGCTTGTCCCGAGCTGTGAGAAATCTTAAAGTACTGATTGTTATCACATCATGTATCTTGAAATCATCCGATTCTGTCTCTCTGTGCTGCTATGCGTAACTGAATTAACCGGATCAAGTATTTCTGCTTTACACTGCAGTCACTGTGTATTGCACCTACCATCACTGAATAATGCATCTGACTGAGATGGGCAGGGGTTGGCAGGGGGTTCTCACTGCATTGCTTCCAACACTGAAGGAGAGCTCTTCATTCTGACAGGAAACTAGCAGAGCAAAGCTTTTCTTCAGATACCGCATTCCCTGCAGCCCCTACTCCAAAACCACTTTTTTTCCCATCCTCCTCCTTCAGAGGAGAAGAATTAGTTCAGTACAGTTTCACTGCGGGAAAATTTTACATACTTCCAGGGGACTTTGTTTTTAGTCTTCTGCTTCCACTGTGTGCTTAAGCTTCCAGGAACACCAGAAGAGATCTCTCAACAGAGTTAGGGTGCCAGAATTTCAGGATCAAAACTCAAGGAGAGAAAGACACGAGGATACTTTTTAGCTTTATTCTTGATGATCAAAAAGAGAAATAGTTCATGACCTTGTGATCAGCAAAGGTCAAAAGCCACTCTAGCCCAGTCTAGTATTGAGGGAGGAATTTGTTACAGTTTGTTTTCTTTTTCACAGACTGTGCTACAAAAGGAAATCTCCTGAGACTGCTCCTACACATTCCTTACAGGTAAGGAGAGTGATACAGCTTAGATCATCACCAAACCAGGGATCTTCTAGTAGTCCTGAAAACATGGTCAGTAAAGGCAAACCACTAGATTTTTACTGCCTGCTTTTTGCAGCTGCTGCTGTGTCTTATATGTTTATCCTTAGCAATACCTCAGGGGAAAACAGAGCCTATCATCACCATAATTTAGAATTGGAGCAAACATTAGAAGCATATTGCAAGAGGAAAGACTCAGCAACTACCACCCTTTAACTTTGTAAGGAGCAAGTCCCACCATATCTCCCTGGTCATGTCTGATACACTGACCACAACTGCTATACAAGCGGTCTTCGGGGAGGGTGGCAATATCATGGGTTGGGGAATGTTAAGAAAGCTATTAGTATATGAAAGAATCTCACAAAAAGTAAACAAAGACGTCAATCTATCTATTCAGAATGATAATGTGTAATCTTTTAAAGTCCACTTTCTCTCTTGTATGATCAATCCACGATTAACAAGCGAACCATACTCAAGTCAAACATTTTATAAAACAATGGCAGGAATGCTAAGCTGCAAGTTAGGAGACAGTCTTGAATGCCCTACACTATTACAGGTCTCCTGTGTGGCTGAGTAATTCACTCATCAGCTCTGTGTCTCTCTTCTCTGCTACCAACTATAAATAAAGCTAATTTCTTGCAAGCAAGTTGTGAGACAATTACCTTGTAGGACATCTATAGGGTCAATATCTGTGTATCTGCAGTAGATACTAGACTCAAATTCTGTCACCAGCTTAAAAAGGTGCTTCAGTTTTGATTTCTGAAATAAGTTAGTCAATTCTAGCTATTCTTGCCCCTTCTCTTCTGCTGTCCTATCTCCCTATTGTTGCTAACAGATGCAGTTGCAGTACTGTAAAATGATTGTTTCTTGCTGGTACATCACAAAACTTTCATTAGTATGACTGTAGATCGAGGTTGTAGTCTGACAGAGGAATCTAACATGGTCAGAACCCTAGCATGTTATTTGATCTTTCTAGAGAATGAGATCCTAATACAAAAATTTGCAGACCAAAATAAACAAGGGAGAAGGGGAGGAGGGAGAAGAGGAAAAGGAAGCAGGTGAATTAATACTTCAGTTTTACTCAACAAGTCTTTGGCAAAAACAGCAATACAGGTTCTCTGGCAGAAAAAGCAATATAGGATTTTTCTTGAGTGCAAAAGGAATAAACACAGGAGTGTTATTTCTCGGTTACACTGTTCAGTTCACATGAAGGGTTTGCAGAGTCTTGCCAAACTAAAATACTCATTGCACTCACAGTTTTTGGTTTTGTTTTGCTAGGATGACACCATGGAGGTGGAACCTTATACTACTTATGTGCAGAAAGAAAATGTAATTTACAACTCAGTGTCTGACCTGACAGTGGAGCAGAACCTTCCACGAGGACCACTACCAGTAACATGAATGATTCAACAACACTGGAAAGCAGGGGAGTCATTTTATAAAAGACTGGCCACAGAAGAATCTTCTCAGAGGATTTCTTCAGATTTTGGGGCTACATAGACCACTAGATCTCTTTAAATACCGATGCTTGCTGATGAGTCTAACTAATTCTTTCTTTTTTTTCTTGTTTTGCACCACTTAAAGTGGTGCTGGGAAAATCTGACTGACCTCATGCCATAGTTTTTCCTGGAAAAAAAAAAAAAGCTCCTGTGACCAGTCTTCCCTTTGGCGTTTTTACCTCAGGAATACTAGTTTTGTCAGTCACTTCTAGGCATTACTTTGATACACTTGACACTATACTGCACATATTTGGGAGACGTGAGGAGTGTTAAGTCTGAGCCAAAATGAAACACCCTCCAAACAACATCCACTTTGTTCTAATTTATAAGTTACTAACATAATGGCTCTGAGTATTAATCATCACAGAATAGCTCAACTGGCGGAAGTTATCAGTAGGGAAGACTTTCAATCCTGTTTTTGAAAATGGAAACAAGCGATGAATTTACGATGTCACCCACTAGAAAAGGGACTTCACTGGCATGTTGAATTAACCTGCTAGGTTCATATTCAGTATTTCCACTAAAAGTCTTCATTCCATATTTCACATTATTCTTACGATTACTTTTCCTTAAGATACTCCAAAGGAGGGATATTACTGTCTGTTTTGGAGCATTGGCATTAGTATACTGTATGATAATTATGTTAATCAAATCCAGTAAGCTATTTCTAACAGAAACTAACACCAAATATTTCACAAAAAGAAACAAGTTCAAATATATCCTCTATAACTGTGCAATAATATACAAAAGGGATAAAATGCATGCTAATTCTAGTCATATTTATTTTGACTACTGCAACTGAAGATATTTTCATTCATATGTCTAGCTCTTTTCTTGACTCTTAATATAGTATTCTAAATATACGCGCAAGTTCACTTTGTTGTGTACAAAATACCTTATATATCTCAATGTGTCTCCTCAATGTGACTTCTTCTCACCTTTCCAAAATGTCTTTTGGGTATAGATTCAAATTCAATGAATTTGAATTTCATTCAAATGAATGAAATTGTCCTCAGTATACTAAAGGTTCTTAAACTTTTTGGGCTGATTACTTAGTAGCTAAAGCGTGACCTGGCTCTCCAGTAAGAATAGAGATACATTTGTATATCTCTGTTTACTACCTTTTATTTCAGTATTTTAAAAGACTGATAGAGTACTTGGTCTGATGGTAGGATCATAACAACTAGATTTTTCCTTTAGACAGTAGAAATGTCTTTGCCACACATTCCTCCAGCTCTTTTTGAGATAGCCCCTGAGGGCCACGATCCAGTGCTTAGAAAACACACTTCTAAATTTAATACAGTTCTTAAATGTATTACTCAACCAAACCAATACAAATAGTTATGTATCTCACTCTACCAACTATGAAATAGCCACTTCTGTCCAGGTGATCGCTGCATGCAAGCATTGCTTTTCTCTATTTCCTCATGTCATTTGGAACAGAAGAGATCAAAGCTGAAAATTGTATTTAAAGCACTGAATATCAATCAATGACAGACAGGAAGTTTTAAAGGAACCTCAGTCTTCCAGTGACTTACCAAGGGATAGAGCCAACCAAATCAGTTATGATCCCCTGCAATTACCTACGCTAAATAGCTAGAATACAGTCCAGTGATCTTTCCTCCCACTCTAAAACCAGAGAGCTTAATCACTTATTAGATTCTTTTCTGTGCAAATCGAAAGTCATTTATGTTCTTTAGTGTCCATAGAATGGGGTTCATCATATGAGATGTCAGCTCTTGAAGGCAGATCCTTGCCGGTTCGTACGTAATATAACAAATGTATAGAAGTACAGCACATGCTAACTGCAGCCTTTTATGGTCCTCCACAAGCCTATTATACTTGTACGAGTATGATCCAGACCTGGACTTTGATGTTGCTAACTGGTCGCTTGTTTCCTTTGTCCTCTACTTTGTTCCACAGTTAGGCCTGCCATCAGGCACTCTGAGGCAAGGAATCATGCAGGCTGTTGATGATGGCTTGCGTGTCTTTTGACCTGGAGCCCAAAGCAGCTAAGTGGCTAGATGTCAAGGCAGTCAGCACAGCAACTACTCCTGCCCTTTCATGTAGACAGGAAGGCCACTGTTTCTGTGCCTAAGTGATTTGCATAGTCAAGGATTTAGCCAGATCCTCTGCAGTTAAGTTGCAGATCATTTGTCCATACTTTGTAACTGTGATAAATGTGTACCAGTTAAGTGTCTTATGTGCACACACATGCACAAATGTTCTTTGTTCCTAAGAGCAGAGAAGGTCTGGAGCAGAGGTTCCCTCTCTGCACTCCTCTTTCTCCATCAGAGTACTTGCAGCTATTTCTCTCTGCAACATGCTGCTACTGTGCAGCAGCCATCCTCCACGCAAAAGTGCTGTGTTCACTGTTTCCTAGCGGTCAGGCAAGCCAGCTCGCTAAACTCCCCAGCATGTTGCAGAGTCACAGGAAGAAAGGCAGCAGTTTCTCAGCTGCTCCCATAAACAAATGTTTTAGTTTTGACCACATTTATCAATGCTATCTCTTGCTGTATCACTTACTTTTGCTTAATTTCTATCTCCTGCCTTTGCTGCTCTATTTTATGTTTACCCATACAGTTCACTCTTTTGACAGTTTACAGCTGCCATTCCTATTCTAATCAGGCAGCTAATAATCATGATTATTTTATGACTACAGAGCCCCAGACACTGAGCTCACATGCATAGCAAGCCAGCAAATTCTGTGTTGTTGCACATCCAACAACACCAGCAACACAGAACAGCCAGCCACTGAGGTGCAGCCGGCCTCTTCATATTGAGGGCCTGTGCTTTAAGATGGCACTGGCAGTACTGCAAAATGGATGCCCTGCAAGTCCTGAGATTGAACGCAGCTTCTGTGCATACACCACTTGTTTGGCCTCTCCAACCAGGAATTATTTCCTGGGAACAGTCAAGCCCTTCACCACCTCTTATAGCAATATTAAACTTTGTTAAAATACAACTTTTAGCACATCATTGCATCATCACTTATTTACTTCACACAGCTTTCCTAACAATAGAATCTATTAAACAGTGTTGTTTCTGATATTACTCCATTTCTGGATCCCAGTGGGTTTCAGGACCCAGTCACCTAGTCACCTAGTCACCCAGTCACCCAATCACCTAGTCATATTTGTAGCTTATTACTCACAGTTTAGTTTGTAAACCTGCTATCCCTGGTAGATTTCCTTGTTCACTGTGTGACTGCTCTGTAGTTCTGCTCAGCTTACTTCCAGTTATGAATTAAAATGATTTCTGCATCTTCTGTTTTCATCATGCTGCCAACAGAAATATAAGTTTTGATGTTAGAGCTGGGCAGTTTTCATATGAACATTGGCATAGCCACCTCCTTCTAGATACAGCAGTGACTTCATTACAGAAATTTAAAGAACGAGTGTATAAGCAAAGGAATGTCAAAGAAATAACTTTCAGAAAATATTTATTGAAAACAAATTTAAAAATTCTAAAACTTTTGTAAGCAGAATAAGAACTGACTCTAAGAGTCATATTTTACTGGCAGAGAAGTGAATGCAATGAATTTAGTCATAACTAGAAAGAAAGCTCCAAAAATACATTTTCACAGAAACAAGCTATGCAGTCACACCACGACCAATTCACAGAAAGTACTGAGCAAAGAATTTTCAATACTGAATATATTTAAGAAAGGCTTTCATGGCTTAACCTGTTCTCCCTTGCATTCACTATTGAGAAATCATCTCTCTCTGATAGATCAAGGGTGCCAGCTACCTTTGACCACATGTTAAGTTTTAAAATAATTACTCTTATGTTTTTTCTCATTTACGTCTCAGATGAGGCGGTCCTTTGTTAGAAAACCACAGAAACACTCAGGAGGGTACATCACTATTTTTAATCAGTGTTTTTGTTAAACTTCTGTGGCAATACCTGTTTAATAAAAATGATATTGTTTAGGCTGTTGGTATACTGAAATTACTGCTCATTTCACACGCCATATTACCTTGCCATTCCCTTATGGTCCCCATTATCTGCTTCTGTTAGCATCGCCTCTTGACATGCACTTAAGACTGCAGGCCATCTTTAGGGTCCGAGTTGGCAAGCACCTTGTGTAAGGGGATCTTAATCCACAACTGGGACTTCAACACACTGTGAAAATACAAATTAAGACACAGAATCTGAAAACTGAGCAAGATGTGAAGTTTGTTAAGCAAATATTATGCCTTATATTACCCAATGTGCTCCAGGAGAGATCTTGCTTGCATAAAAGCTTCCTCACTGATTACTAGACATAAATTTCTCCATATGAAAAACAACAAAAAAAGAAAATTTACACTTGCTTCTGTCCACCGTGAATTCTGTTTGGAAGCTGGATCATTTCATAGATACTGGATACTGGTGCTAATGCTAAACAGCAGTATTCCAGTCTGTGTTGTCAAACCCATACCACTGTACTTTGCTCTAACAGATTTCCTCCTTGTAAGAATATATTCTTATTACATTGTGTACCAGCTAGGCTTTTTACATATTTACTCTCTTAGCTCCCATCATTATTGTCTAGGTGTTAGTATTAGCTTTAGTGATCAGTCAACTGTAAAACATCAATATATTGACAAGCCCATTGTGAGCAGATGCACATAGGCAACTTTCTTGTGACAGTGCCAATATCCTTGCTGCAGGGTAGCTTTTAAAGAAAGACGGCTGAACACCCAGATCTGGGGATCTGAGGCTGTGCTCATTTGAGGTACATGTAATTTCCTCATATTTACCAGCAGGTTTACTACAGTGTATCAAAGTCAGTGAACAGCAGGAGCCCTACACCCTCTAGATTGAAGGCTCTTTTCCCTTATAACCTGTGCTTGCTCAGCTGAAACCACTGGCATCGTGCTGTTGCTGTAACAAAGCTTGACCCTCTAGGATGAGTTACGGTGGAGTATTGCTATTATTCTTAAGGGGGAATCTAAAATTAAAGCTGACTTGTAAAAATGATTGTAGCAGAGTATCTAGCAAAATAAGTTGTCGCCCTATTTTAGCTTCAGTTATCTTGATCTTCAGCCTTCCACAACAGCTTAGTAAGGCTGAAGCTGGTATGTCACTGGTAAAATGTGGGAGAGACAGGGAAGAGGGAGTTCACAGCCTTGCTGTACAAAGTTATAAATTTGTTTCTTCTCGATCAAAGATTCTTGGGTTTTTCCTTTCATCTCAAAGGCATTCAGATTTCTTTCTTTTGGTAATTTCAGTTGATATATCCTGAGAATAAAAAAACATTCTAGTTACATCCAAATAAAAATGGTTATTTGGGAATATAAGTTAAGACCTATTATGACCACTAGATGACGGTTTCACCTCACACTAAGAAAAACTTTGCCACATGAGAAGCATTAGTTCTCCACATACTTTCCCATTGGATTTGGTATTTTAATAACTCTTTTTTAAAGTGTGGGCCTTCATTTGTACAGGGATTTCTCACAAAAAAAAACATTTCCTTGTGCATTACAGTGTTGAGCAATAGTGGTATATAAAGCAATATTAAGGAAAACCAACAAAAATAATATGATAAGCACCAAAGACTTCATTCAGAGATGGCTGGAGATATCTTAATGGTATACACAAAAACTGTGCAATGGTAAGTAGGTTCTGAGAGGATGGAGAGGAGAACGGGGAAAAAATGTGGGAGCTCTGGGGCAGCAGGGTAAAAGGCAGCTTGAGGAGAAGTTGAGGGAGTAATTAATAAGAATTCAAAGGATTGCAGGGAGGGGCAGGAGTTCTCCTTCTCTCTCTTGCACTCCACCTTCTCAATTGGAAAGCTCCTCCTTCTCCTCTTTAGTATAGGAATCCGAATTAGTCTTCTGTCCGGGGTTTATAGAGCAGCTAATTGCCTCCTGCAAAACTCCCTGTTCCCATATCTCCTGGGCTGCTGTTGCAGGAAAGGGAAGTAGGTGGCTGTGGGGTCCCAGCAGAGAGACAGCAAGGAACAGGGAGATCTGGACTTGCTAGTCCTGTTGTTGGTAGGGCCAAGAGCACAGATCTGCAGTAGCAACTTCAGCAGAAGTCCTGCCTTCAGTAAAAGCCACCCCCTCACTTCCACAGCCCCCTGCCCTCAGCAGGCACAGCAGCAGAGCAGAACGCCGTGTACATGTGAAGGAAACATTATGTGCTCCAGTGATTACTCCACTCAGACAACTGGTCCTTATAGTCCCTGGCACAGACAAAATGAACAAGTCTGTTTTGCTCGTATCTGAGATCAGCCTTGTCCATATTTCCTACCCTTCTCTCTTGTATGCACCTCACTTGTAATCCCAGACATTACATAGCACATGAAGAAATGGGAGCCTTCTACAGGATCCACTGGCATCACATGTGAGTTGCTATCAAGCTAAATCTCCATCTTCCCACTTTGGGAGAGGAAGGGGAAATGGTAAGAGATCACTGCATACCAGCTCAGAGGGAAAGAATCATCAAAACATGACAGGGAAAGTATGCAGCAACCACACTTTCAGCTTCCAAGGTGGAGAGGGGCTGGTAAACTACAGAGAGTTGGTATTGGCCCTGCTTTTTAAATACAGGCCCAAGGGATTCCTGCCCTGCTATGCATGGTTGCTCTTTTTGAGAAAACCCTATGAAATACAGCCAAGAATTTCTGATCAAAGGAAAACATAAGCATATACACTTGGTAGGAGCATTTCTTTCACCAACCCTTTGCCTCTTCCCCTGCACCTTCACGGTTCTCTCACTGCAATAACCATGGATCAGTTTTAAAAGTTTATATCCCATTACAGTCACAAACCTTAAACCCTTCACATTTCTCCCAAGTAACCACCTCCCACTTTCAGTTCAGTTCAACCTACCCATCTCTGCTTTTCTTCTCTCTCTTCACTTCTCTGCAAACTCTCAGATCTCTCAATACTGCTGACGAAAATGTTGAACATCATTGCCAAAATAAGGCTCCTGTATCAAGTTACATTGCAGCCACGTTACAAGGGTCTGAAGATGGGCACATTAGGTTGTTTGATGTGAAAAGCTGTACATCCAGCCACACAGCAAACATGACTGGGGATGGAGTTGTTGGCCCAACATGCTCCACAGCATACTGGCTCACATAAGAGCCGGTGGCTTACAGGCAAATCACTGTAGGCACATGCTTTTTAGGAGTACGTAACGCAGGTTGCAGTGTAGTGCTGCTGCCCCTCTCCTGCTCCGGGACCTGCATCACAGGAGAGCTACTCAGCTGCAAGCTGTGTCTGGTGTGTGGGGTGTGCAAAGCAGCAGTATGCTGCAAATGTAGGAGCTGCTAGTGCTACGGTGGAGCACCACAGGAGGCAGTAAGAAGAGTGGGTTTCTTTCAAATAGCTCTCTGCATCTAGCTGGTCCATACAGAAGGCATAAGTAGGCACACCTGGCTCTCTGGACTTATTATTAGTGTTTAAGGAATAGGCCAGAATATTGTAGCAGAATAGTAAAATTGCTTTGCCTGTCAGTAACACTTCCTAGCCAAAGATCTTAGAGCTCTTTACTTACATATTTAACGTTATTAATCTCTTCTGAATTCGGTAAATATCATCTATATTTTAAATAAACAAGAAAATAAAGGGAAAGAGGGATTTGGTGATCTGCACACAATCACCAGGTACCACTTGGTGCTCATTCAAAAATCAGGAAAGATCAATTGCAATAGTGAAGAAAAAACATTAAAAAGCACCCTCTAACCCTTTTTGAAAAAAGCTGGTAATACCTTACAGTTACCATAGGTGAATTTCTTCACCTCCAGGAGCCTTATTTTTCCTTGATGTAAAATGGCATAATGATCCTGACCTACTTCGTGAAGTGCGTGGACTTCTACTTACTACAAATACTGTGTAGCGACTAAGTATTACTTTTACTATTAAAGTACAGCCACCTCTGGGTTTGAACGCAGCAAGCTGTGAAAACATCAAATTGAATCTGCCAAATGGCATTTAGATGGGCAATCTGCCCTTCACACCCCATGTTTGCACAGAGTCATAAAAGTGTTTATTACACTCTTACAGGGAATAAAACTGAGTTTTTAAGAAATATAAGTTTGATATCATTCGGTATTTGATTTCAGATGTCACCCTGAAGCAACTAAGTACTGCCTTTTCTTCATTTATTAAGTAATGCTTTCCATAGGACACACTTTTTTTCTTTGCTTGTTTGTTTTCCCATGGTCTCCTCGCTTCATACTGAGCAGTGCCCAGCAGTGTTTTACTTGTACAAGCTGATGAGTTCATGCCCTGAAATGGAAGGGTTACACAAGACTCAGCTGCTAACATTCCCAGGGCTGAAAATCTACAAACACTGCCACGTGTATGCATTGGGGAGGGGTGAGGGGGGTGGCTTTAAAAAAATTAGAAAAAAAATACCACAAAAACAATGTATTGCACTGGGACTTTGATTGCGCATCATCTGCTTTCACTTACCATTTCAAGCTCTATTGCACCAGCTGAAGCAAAACATTTTTTCTCCTTTTTATAATTTATATCATAACCATGGAAAAGGAAACATAAAATCACTTAGATGACCATATGAGAGTGAGAGTGTCCAAGATATTAGCTCTAAGGAGATGAAATACAGTAGGATAACTCAAAAGAATTCTCAGATACTATTTCAGGAAGATATGTGCCCTCCTCACCTTACTCCTCACATTTTATCAAAAAAAGAAAAAAAAAATCTGGAACGGAATACGTTACCTTGGGGGATTAACAGAAGAGAAAGTTTGCAATAATTTCCATGATGACTTTTCAGCTTACAATAAGATTCCATTAACCTTATTCATCCCATCCAGGGACCACATCTCTAGTCACATACAGGCCAACATATGATTGCTTAGTTGCTTTTAATGCAGGAGGATTGTATTTCCCATGCCCTGGCTAAAGATTAAAAGAAAACTCTCCAGGCAGGAGGTGGACACGAAAATGTTCTTTGGTGCCAAGCTTAGCTCTTTTTTCCCCTCCTTTTTTAGACTTTCATCCAAAACATGCTTACTTTGGCAGCCTACCCAGAGGACTGTGAAATAATAAAGAGCCACTGTCCAATTCTTACCTCTGCAGGACAGTAGACCAAATTTAATACTTGCAAATTTTAGTTGGTTTTGATCAAAGTTTTTTTGCCAAACTAGAATCTTTGCTTGTTTCTGTGTTGTCATCGGCAGCTGGAGGGGCTGTAGAGACAGATTTTTCCCAAGGGCTTTTTAAGTGCTACCTGCCTTTTAACTACATAAAGAAAAGGGGCAGGATTGCCAGGACAGGTGGGGAGAGAAGAATTTCTCTGTTTAAGAACTGTTTAAGAATTTGTCTTTAAAAGACTGAATGGATGTTTCAAGGGATGATGAGGCCTCACTTCTGTGCTGCTAGCTTAAACCAGAGGTGCTTAAAGATTACTAATTACTTTGTTATTACTCATGTTTGTTAGAGTAATATCTGGAGACTAATCAAGATGGACACAGATATAGTAAACCCTATATAAACAGGGAGCTGTACACAGTCCTTGACCTAAAGAACTAATAATCTAAACAGACACGCCAGACATGACGGAACATGACATTGTCAGCAATGTTTGAAAGCACACGTAATTGTGGCAGTATGCTCAATACTTTAATACTCAGTTACTCCTTCTCGAATCAAAGTGAAGATTTCCAAAAGCACACAAAGGTGTGAAATACACAAATATATCGAGAAAGTCACCTTAAATTACTAACTCTGTGAGCGGATATGCTCTTCACCGATAAAAGAGTTTCCCTTTCAGTTGCAACATCCTGTAGAAACAAATGCTAAATCCTGTGCCATCGAAGTTAATAGCACATTTTCCATTTAGTAGATCAGAACAAAAATAACAACCTAAATAACTACACATCAGAAACTGAAAAAGCAGCAATCAGTTTTTATGAGAACTTTTCTTGGGCAGACATCAAGGTAGGTAAGTCAAAAGTAGGTAAGCCTCACTATCTTCCTTCTGTGGCGAGGGGAAGGCAGGCACAAGATAAAATTTAAGGCACAAAAGATGGGACAGGAATTAACCTAAGGCTACACAATAACTCAGGATTAAACTGGTAGGACGGAATTCAAAATCTGGCCCTTCAGAACTTGAGCAAGACTGACCGAAAGACTGCATATTGTCAGAAATCTAATAATTGCAGGAACAGTGAGACAGAACTGAAAGTTATATGTAAATCTGAGTCGAGCAATTCCTGCACTAATAGTCCCCAGTCTTTGGTACATGAAGCTCTCCCTTTGAGGCTGTGTTGAAGTACAGGCAGCAAGTTAGGATAGGGAAGACTGCACAGAACTTTTTTCAGTGTGAGGATCAGTAGTGGATTCCAGTTCTGAGGGAGGTTTATGGTACTTGTTCTGGCATCACAATCATATTTATGCTCTATGAAGTCAAATTCTAGTAACTGTAGTCCGCTAGGTGCTAATAGATGATGCTGTAATGCATGTACAAATTGTATTCCTCCTTGATCCACAATACAAAAAACCCCAGGAGTCAGTAAAGTGAGAATTTGATCTTGCAGGAGAATTTAAGGACAGATTATCTAAAACTTAAAACAAACACATAATGTTCTGTTGGGAATCATATCTGTTTACTAAGGAAATTCAAAAGCATAAATATTTATAATGGGAGGTACATGGATTTCTCTTAATGTTATAGTTAGTTCCATTTTGGAATACATGCTGTTTTGCTTAAAGTTTTCTATTTGCTTTTGAAATCTGACCCATATCCCATATATTAACTTCATTATTTGCTCATCATTTCTGTCCCTATCCCTGCTCCGTTGTTTTTCCAGGGTTTGTCTTTTATTGGAAATTCCATCTGCCTTTAAATCTTACCAAAGGCTGGCCTTGATAAAAGAATCTGAAAATGAAAGAGCACAATCCTAACTTAGTATTTACAAAATAGATTTGTGCCATATATATACTGTATGTACCTATAAATACACATATGTAACATTATTATTATTTAATGGTATTACAAGCAAATTTAGAGAACCCAGTGAAAATCAGGTGTAAAAGTCTCTTCCTTGTAGAGTTTACAATCTGAATAGTCAAATTAGACACAACATTGATGAAAATAACTCCGTGTCTTCATGACAGATGTGTGCTTTCAATTCCCTTTATGCTGTTCCTTTCCTGCACCTCGAAAGGAACTGGCAAAATAAATAGCACAGTGAACTTTATACCCATCAACAGAAAAAATCTGTAACAGGCAGGGCCCAAAGAATGAAGCCATTGTCAGCACAGCGTGATGTGAATGCTTTAGGAGTCTGCAATAGCATTTGTGCATCGGGGACCCTGCACCAGTGCAAAAAATAATCATAATGAAAACAAACTGCAAGGCTCTAACTAGCCCTGGGCAGACCTCAGACCATGCAGAAATTTCAAACAGCTTTTAAATGTGCAGATGCTGTCTGGGCCTTCTCTGAAAAAGCCTCACTCAAAAGTGTCTACACAATGTCTTCAGTTCTCATACGGTCAGGCTCCTGTGAATTTATTACTTTCCATTTCCAAAGCAGCAGTCAACTTAAAATAAATTACTTGACATACGTTTCTATCAGCTCAGAGTTAACCTTAAACTTGGAGCACAGATATATTAAATTGGAGAAGTTCTGATTTTATCCAAAATATTTTGTCCCCCTTTTCCAGGCAGCATCGCAAGTTACCTGTTTAGACCCTGTGAACCTGATTATTTCACTGGAGAATACAGACTGAATCAAGAGTTAAGTATTAGTGTCCAGCCATGGGAAAAAAGTGGGATTATCACAGAAGGTGAGTGAAAATTTCAAAAATGGCTTACAGAGGAAATCACAGCCAGGCCACAAAATCTCAAGGATCGACTCTTTCATGGTCTGCAAAATGATCAGCAGTCAAGTAGCAACAAGGTGTAAATTATAAGTTTACAGCAAAGATCTGACAGTCCATCTACAGCTTTGCCAGCACGGGGGATAGTATGACACACACCATTTTGTGTTGCTTATAGGAGCACCTGCAGGAGCAAAGCAGCTCCCATTATAGCGGGCTCTTGATCTGTTACTGCAGCTAGAAGGCTCAAAGGCCATACTGGCAGCAGCTAGTGTAACAGTCTTATTCAGTAAATGACATTCTTACCGCTGTCTTTAGTGGGCCATATTTAGCTGACTTAAGAGCATCCGCTTGGAGACCATTCATAAGACTTCAGAGTGTGTGGAGGCATAGGCCTTAGCACATTGCTCCCATTCTCTAGAGTTTTGCTGCATTTCTACAAAAATAATTCACAGGCTATTTACTACCTGCCTCACAGGAGCAAGGTCAGGACTCAGCACTTCTGTGGCAAGGGAAAGCTGCTGTATAGTCATATCACGGAACTGCAGATTAAAGTCTACAAAAACCTGCACTGACAGGAAAATGGAAAGAAACAGAGGGTCAGGAGGTGCTGCAGTATGTGCAACACGTGCATTTTACAGTTGTTTTGAGAGGAAGAGAGATATGTCTGGATGTTAAAACTCCTTTCTGGAGCTGAATTTGAACATAGATCCAAATGTCCTGGCTGGCAGGAATCTCTAGACTGACCCAAAAGCTAATATAGACCTTTATGTTCTAGCTCATGCCCGTTGTGTATTCAACATACAGAAGAGAAAGGGAGAAATCTGGTTGACCAGATTTTCTGGATTCCACTGGGAATCCTCAAGGACTAGAGATTTTTTTTTTTTTTTGGACCGTTTACCCCATGCCGATGGGTGGCCCAAGACTAGAGGACCACAAGAACCAGGGAGTTGTATGGGTGGTTTAACACTAACTTTAGTTGTGTATACAAGACCCCTTTGGACTTCTGCCAGGTACAGTTCAGGCAATCTGGAGAACATGGGCCAAGCTGTACAATGCATGCCTGTGGTGGTTTAAGACCTGAGGCACACAAATACTGTGAGGTTCAAAGGGATGCAGGGAAATAAGCACACAAAGCACAAAGCAGTATCTTTCTGTAGCAGCGAGTTCTAGACCCAAGAGTTACTGCTTCATCTCAGGGAATAACCTGGAGGCATAATCAGCTCTGATCTGTTTGTTTTTGTCTCCTCCTGGGAGCCATTATATGATTAACAAAATAAATCAATTTTAAATAACTCAGTGTGTAAGCTTACAACAGAGCTGTTCTTTCTGGCATACCTCTGGGACATTACACAGTCCTCCACCATTATGAATGAATGAATGGGTCTTAGCTGTACTGCAATAGAGTAATTTGTTTTAATAATGTCTGAATATACACTGAGGTAATATTTGTGCAAACTGTAATAGTGTTTTCAGGGCAGAAATTCACATGTTAAGAGAACAGTGTTTATTTACATTTAAAGAGCAGTTATGGACAGAAAAGAGGTTGTTAAAATGACACCAGGAAGATCATATTTATTCTCTCCCTGTGGTTTCAGTTCAGATTTGCCTGGTGCACGAGTCAAAGGTTTTCTTTTAAATGACAGTTACAGAAACTCCACATGGGATTTGAAAGACATCTGTTTTTTATCCTCATACCAACAGTGGAGAGTCTGCAACTAGATTTAACTGAAGAGTTGACAGCAAGGAGAGATGCCAAATGCCCAGAATCTTCTTAATCCTTTACAAGATTCGGTTCCTCCTCTCAGAAAAGGAATGTTATCATTTGTGATTAGTGAAATCCATATACATATTAGGAGCACCACAGAAAGAACAGTGGTTTTGGGGTGGGGGTAGGTTTTTCTGGTCTATTTTCTAATGCTGATTCCTTCTCCCATTAAGAACGGCAGGGTGCTTAAGAAGAGCAGACTATACTGTGCTCTTCAGGAACGGCTGCCTGAGGAAGACTTGATAAAGATGTGTCAGTGCTTTTAAGTAAGGTTAAGAACCAAACACCCCATGATTGTCATGTTTTGTTTCTCTACAAGTATCCTAGAATTAATATCTCCTCTCAGTTCCATATTAAGCTGTTCTGAAGGTACTTCCTACCCTGACTTGTTTCTGCAGAGATTGTACCTGTTTCTTTTTAATTTATGACAGTTCCCTGGAACCTTAGTTCTGATGCTAAGAGGTACTGTTTTTAAAAGGACAGATGAAATCTCATTAGCAGTAGAAACACACAGAAGTAAATTGCTGTAGGCCAAGATCTGAAGGCTAAAGACCCCGTAACAGTCCACAACTCACAGCCATTTGATAGAGGCTAACCTGTATTTAATTCTGGCAGAACATCTTTTTTGGCCACATGGTTTTTCAAACTAGAAAAGGTTTTGTTGTGTATAATAAATATATATTCTTTGGAAGAAACACTGACAAATACTTTCTATTCTCTAAGCTACCTGCTTACTAGACTACGTTTTGTTGTGATGTAGGGGTTCTATGCATTTTTTGTTGAAGTAGCTCGTTGCATCATAAAGGTGAATCTCCTGATGCTCCTGGATTGCTGCTTCAACAGCAGTGGAGCTCATGACAGCACTGAAAAAGCATGATGCTGAAGATAAAGTTGAGCTGGAATTTCCAGTCTCAGCACTGCAATCAGTTATAGCTGTCCCTCTCTTTCCAAACAACAATATCCCTTCTGGGAAATAGTTACTGATGTTTGGCTTTGACTCTGAAGCAAATCTTTGCAAGCATTGGAAAATTTGAATGCAATCATTTGGCTGCCTTGCAGTTATCTCAAGTGAACAAAAATGCTTTTCATCTGCTAGGAACTTTGTTCAACTTAAGGCAGCTGAAACAGCATTCCAACACTTCACAAACCTATCTGCTTCTCCCCTTCAGTATTTTGTTTTATCAGATTCAGGACTCAGACTCTCCAGAGAAACTGCTTAACAAACTAAATAAAACCAAAATCCCTGATATTGCTGTAGAACTCAAGCTCACTGGGGATGACAGCCCTGTATTTCATTTGTACCTGACAGTTTCTGCTATAGCAAAATAGCAGACTGCAAATAAAAGTTCTTTTTGAGGAAGGAATATAAATAACATGAACTATAACCCTTTGTTGTAAGGCATTACTTAGGGGCAGAGGTAAAATATTCAGTTCCTCTTCTACTTAAAATAAAAGCTCCATGACAATCCACGTGACAATCAACATGATACAGCAGAATTTCATTAAGTCACATTGGCAGGAAGCTGAAGGTCATAGCAGTGACTTTCACTATATGAAAAATATAGAAGAATATAAACCAGGTTCACTCATCATAAGAAGACTCTTGGCAATGATTGCTAAGTTACTGTAATACCTAAAATCATAGGAATCATTCTTTTCTTCATACCAAATTCATAATGCAAAATCTTATCACAAATCTGAGCCAGATTTAACAAAAAACTTTATGCTTATGTCTTATTTAGGAAGTTTCTTCATGTGCACAAATTTGAACACAACCATTAAGCACTTTTCTGAGTAGGAATTAGGCCTCCTTTAGTAAATATTTCCTGACCTTTTAGAAGAGACCTTTGTACAAAGTAGTTTGTAATAGTGAAAATTAACAGCATTTAAATATTTTTCAATTGCTTTTCAATACGTTAAGTATGTGCATGGAAGAAAACCACTGTGCTTTCATTAAGTAAATCAGAATACAAAGTCCTGGTTTTAAGTTAGGACAGAAAAGAGCTTCTTCCTACATCACTCCTAAAACCTGTCACTAAATTTCTTTCTGTAGAGACAGTGAAACAAACATGTTCATGACAGCAAGCATCATCAGAAATGCCAGAGGGAGCTCTTGAAGACAAATTCTGACTTACTCTTGTTGTTTTCTGCCAGGAAAACAACTTAAGGTCCATGACAGCAATACGTATGTTGTCACCCATTATGTCTTAGACTCTAAACATTTTTTTGAAATTGCTGTCTGCTTGAGTTCCCCTCAGTGAAGCTCCTCTAAAGAATTAAGGGTGGCTGTATCTTAAGGAAGCTGTCTGATACTGTATAGAGGAAGTACCTTAAAATATCTTTAGAAGTACAGCTATAGGTTAGATATATTTCCTGCTAATGAAAAAAGCGTGAAAGCAGTGAGCAGTCCCAGTCCCAAGTGGATAGTGCTAATTGATGGAGATTTTTTGTATACTTTAGTAAAAATGGTAGGTTCAAGGTCCTATTGAAACAGCAGGTCTGAGTTTACTAACACTGTGAAAGCTAAACAATTCCTCCCTTTAATGCAGCTGCTTTAACACAACATTATTGTTCTTAGGTTTGCTTTGACAGCAATAAACTTGGGCTATGCTTGACTTAAGGGTGCATATGTCTCCTTTTAAAAGAAAAGTAAGCTAAGGAGTACAAATATACAGCCTTCACAGAATCACAGAATCACAGAATCACTTAGGTTGGAAGGGACCTCTGGAGATCATCTAGTCCAACCTCCCTGCTCCAGCAGGGTCACCTAGAGCATATTGCCCAGGATCACATCCAGACGGGTTTTGAATATCTCCAGCGAAGGAGACTCCACTACCTCTCTGGGCAACCTGTTCCAATGCGCTGTCACCCTCACAGTCAAGAAGTTTTTCCTCACGTTCAGATGGAACTTCCTGTGGTTCAGTTTCTGCCCGTTGCCTCTTGTCCTGTCACTGGGCACCAGTGAGAAGAGGCTGGCCTCATCCTCTTGACACTCCCCCTTCAGATACTTATACACGTTGATGAGATCCCCTCTCAATCTTCTCTTCTCCAGGCCCAGCTCTCGCAGTCTTTCTTCATAGGAGAGAAGCTCCAGCCCTCTAATCATCTTGGTAGCCCTCCGCTGGACTCCCTCCAGGAGTGCCATGTCTCTCTTGTGCTGGGGAGCCCAGAACTGGACACAGGACTCCAGGTGAGGCCTGAGTAGAGGGGGAGGATGCCCTCCCTCGACCTGCTGGCAACACTCTGCCTAATGCAGCCCAGGATCCCATTGGCCTTCTTGGCCACAAGGGCACACTGCTGGCTCATGTTTAACTTGTTGTCCTCCAGCACTCCCAGGTCCTTCTCGGCAGAGCTACTTTCCAGCAGGTCAACCCCCAGCCTGCACTGGGGCATGGGGTTATTCCTCCCGAGGTGCAGGAGCCTGCACTTGCCTTTGTTCAACTTCAGGAGGTTCCTCTCCGCCCATCTCTCCAGCCTGTCCAGGTCCCTCTGAATGGCAGCACAGCCTTCTGGTGGGTCAGCCACTCCCCCCAGTTTCGTATCATCAGCAAACTTGCCGAGGGTGCACTCTGAGCCTTCCTCCAGGTCATCGATGGATACATTGAACAAGACTGGACCCAGGACTGACCCCTGGGGGACACCGCTAGCTCCAGGCCTCCAGCTAGACTCTGCACCACTGACCACAGCCCTCTGAGCTCTGCCATCCAGCCAGTTCTCCATCCACCTCACCATCCACTCATCTAACCCACACTTCCTGAGCTTACCTAGGAGGATGTGATGGGAGACAGTGTCAAAAGCCTTGCTGAAGTCCAGGGAGACAACATCCACTGCTCTCCCCTTGTCTACCCAGCCAGTCATTGCATCCTAGAAGGCTATCAGATTGGTCAAGCATGATTTCCCTTTGGTGAATCCATGCTGACTACTCCTGATCACCTTCTTGTCCTCCAGATGCTTAGTGATGACCTTCAGGAGGAGCTGTTCCATCACCTTTCCAGGGATGGAGGTGAGGCTGACAGGCCTGTAGTTTCCTGGCTCCTCCTTCTTGCCCTTTTTGAAGACTGGCGTTCAGCTGGTCTTCACAAACTCAAACAATGTTTGTTACTGTCACGTTGGTAAACCAACATTCAGAGTCTGAGCCAAAGATCATTGATGTAAATTGGAGACTTTCTGCTGACTTCAAAGTGCAGATGAACTGTCGTATACTGAGGATATTTTGTTATTGTTACAGGGATAAGATATAAAGAGCTGCCTATGATCTGAAAAGCATTTTCTGGATGCTTTTCTAGGAAGAACTGTGAATTCTCAAAGAGTATAAAGAGCAACTGGAAACCAGCAAGAGAGAAAATAACACCCTTTAGCACTTGCTATTTTTTGTGTGTGAAGAAAATAACATGCTGTTTCACCCAGTGATGATAGGTATAGCCACATCAGACTGCACTCTGAACCAACCTGATTCGGGAAAGGAGAGTATTTGCCCTTCTCTTCCTTCTTAAACTAGGCATAAAGCTATTCTGCTTCACTGATAAAAAAGAGGAATGCTAGAATTCAAGGCACCTGTTCACTATTACCATTTAGAATATACCTTTCTTATTTTTTAAGGGAGAATCTAATGTATTTTGCATTTCCCATACTAAATTACAAGCTTCAGAGTGGCCCTTTTTTGGCTAAAAACAGCTTTGTTATTTATTACTGATTTTCACAGTCTGCAGCAGTCAAGAGAGTCAGGGAGATTCTCCAACCTAGTTTTCACAGACTATGCCTTCTTGTAAACAAATTCCAGGGCAGATGTGAGTTATTAAATGGCAGTGGGCCACTTTTTTCCTATCCTTTCTTCTTCCCTGTTCCCTTATTTTGAAGCACATCTCATCTGGCAGTAAGTAGGAAATGAGTCACTGTCAGCATTAGAACCATCAGGTACTAGCGATAACAATATTCAGTAACAAAAATTCTACAGGTCATCCTGAGCTACAAAATTCACACCCAGAATTTTCCCCAGTGTTTACGCTCACAGGAACTTGAGATTTTCTTTAAGCTCGAGGTGATTCACACAAAGCAAAATCACACTGTATTTCACTACAGTATTTTCATGTAGCTGGGGCTTGTTTATGTGTTACACAATGAAATCTTAGGACTTCCCTGGCTGCAAGGACCAGCAGCCATTTTTCATATAAGTCAGTGAAAAACGTCAGAGACATTTGTTCCTCCTTATTTGGGTGTCTCCTTGATCATGTTTAAAGACAACACTGACAAAAAAAATCTACAGGAAGACTTCAGCAGATGGAGATGACATTGTGCAAAAGCAAAACTCAATGACAAAGAGCTCCTACAAAGCAAATTAAAAAGTGAAGAGTTCTGGCTCATAAGAGAAAGGATAAAATATCTGCTTAAAGAAATATTGAAGATTTCCAGTTTGCTGGTAAATCCGAAAAACATTGAAATAGTTAGAAAGTTAGATTTTGTTCCATCATCCTTTTCTAATTTCATACGAAAATTCTTAGTGGGCTTCTGTCCCAAATACTAGTTCATCTGCACAGTGACACTCACGGGATGGAGGTAGCAGACTGCAGACTCTTCAGATCAGAGACAGCGCATATAAAATACCTGTTTGCTGAAAGACCCTGATTCTAACTACAGGCTCTTTGTATTTCTGAGAGAAATAATGATAGCAATAATAATAATAGTTGAAAGCACATTCTGTTAGCTAAACTGGAAGCATCCTTGTATAGTACAACCGTACGGTCAAGAAATCACAGCACCAAAATATCAACAGAGATGAAAAGACAAAAAACACAGGTTAAGGGCAAAGTCTGTGCTCAGAATCGCTACTGTGAATAAGCAGATGTTGGGGTAGCAAATAAAATCTCTGTCAAAACCTGGTTATTTGTAGAAAATCAACAAATTAAACTGGTACATTTTTGCTCCTGTGAAGAGCCCATCAGCTCTCTCTTGCTCTTTTTGCAAGAACAATTCCACTGCACGTATGACTGGACTGTTGATTGCTCTTTTTCCTGGTAAGGAAGTTTTCACATATAACCACCCTGCAATTATGAGGTGGGATATAGGCTGCAATGGCCTCTACTAGAATAACTATCATCTCACTTTCAACAGAACATTTCTTACTGTTAACATATGGCAAGGGCTTGAAAGAATCCAGCTGGGTTTTAAAAAAGATCAACATTTACCTCATAAATTTACCCATCTAGATGTGGCAAAGAGGGAAATTAATGGAGGTCTTAAATCTGGGTTAAAGCACACTGAGTCATTTGGACAAAATCATTAAATGCAAACTCATTAAACAACAAATTATCAAAGTCTGATAACTGAAACAATAGTAGCTGATAGAAACCTCAAACCACAGGCACCTGAACCACCCAAAGCATGGGCTAACGTGCTCTTCCCCCACCCCAATGTGCTCTTGCCCCTCCTCCAACCTGACCTCTCCATAACCACCACATGGGCAGGGGCTAATTGAGCATGTGCCAACTAAAATCCATCTAGTATGCAAATATGACTACGAGTCAATCATCTTATCCCATAAATGGGGGGGAGGGGGGCCCAGAGCCCACTGAGCTCTCCTGCACAGCAGCGGGTGCACAGCAGAATCTCCCCTTGAGTAAGGATGCCTCTTAAGGTTACTCCTTGAGGTCAAGAGATTCCTCACCCGTGACAAATCCTCAGCAAGTGATTAATCGCACACTGAAACTTTGCAAACTTTGCTAAGTTAAATCTCTGATTGATTGTGCACATAATCCTTAGACATAAACTGTTGACCAAGATTGGATCCAGCCGCACCCAGAGTCCTCTGAGAAGGAGTCAGGAAAGCAAGGGGGTCCATTCTGAACCTCGTGACTCAACAGGAGGATCTCCTTGACACTTTTATCTGACCCTGTCCTCCACGCAGTAAATGACCCAGTGAACCTTGCCATCAACCCTTCTTAAATCATTGCCTTACTTAAGACTGAACTTCGTTAAATCACTGTCTTACCTCAATAAAACATATTTCTACTTCTCTCTTACAAGTGAAGTGCATCACTCCTCATTCATCTGCAACACCATTCAGAAATCTCAAACAGATCAGTGTAAGGGCCTCATTAGATACTTATTTGTATCACAGGGGCATGCATGTTTATACCTGGATTGGAGACGGGAGGAAAGGAGATACACAAGAGACAGCAAACAAACAGAAGAAGCAGTAAGCTAGATACAGCAATAGATGCACGAGTAGCACTGAGAAAAGGTTGAGAGATGCAGCTTTCAGCGTGATGCCACTGAAATACGTAAGCACAGAGAACAAAAAGAACTGTAAGCACAGACTGTTTCCTCCTTGATTCCTACCATGTTCAGGGGGACAGGTCCCTGTATTTGCATACATTGCAAATAAAGAAAATGACATCAAAGTTACCCAGTTCCATTACCTTTCATTCTAATTGGAACAATTTATATGAAATTTTGTGCCATTAGACAGGATGGTGTTTCAAAAGGTTTTCTTTATAAAGCCTGTGAAGTCAGTTTTATGAAGTCAAATCACAAGCATCTAAATGCCATGCAGAAGGACAGAGGTTGTGATATCCCCCTTGCAGGTTTTCACTGCAGCTTTTGCCCCTGCAGGTTTTAGAAGAGCCACAAGAGAGACCTGCATTAAAGCTCTTAGTTCTCGGTATAGTTTGGGTACTCAGAAAGAGTTGCGGCTCCACATGGCTCAACCCGTGAAACAGGGAAATTCTGCAAGATTATAGCTGGAAAGCCAATGGGCTGCTTCAACAACACAGTCAAAAAAGCAGGCCCTGCAGGCTCTAAAGTCTACATTCAACATTATTCAAAGATTTTGGAATTACTGAGGTTGTATAATATTAACCTAAAGCCATGTTCTCAGCTCTTAGGCAAAACTCATTTCAGCATCACCATCTCTGTTTCTCATTTCCATGGAACTTTGCCAAAGCAAATGCAGCTCAAGCTGAGGACCACCAGAACTGGTGTCACTTGCTAACAACTCTTTTGGCAGAGCATAAAAAGAACAATGGTCTTTGATTAAAAGACCTGGGCTGGACTGTGGGCTGCACCGTAACAGTCAAAATTTCTGGGCCACTACCTGATGTAGAGTGCAACCTGGTATAGTAAATATCTGTGTTGCTGGACTTAAAGATGTGAATGCTAAGCTAGCTCTTGGAAAGGATGATGGAGCCAGTTCCAGTGACACAGGTCTCTCTAGATTCGAAAAGTGAGCCTTGATGTCCATTCTCAGGTTCTGAAAAGTCCACCTCCAAGATACCACCACAGTGGCACATTGAAACTTTTACCGAGCAAAATCAGCTCCTTATTCAGACTCATTCTTTGTTCAGACTCAATGGAAAATAGTGAATTTTTGATTTTTTATCAAGAGAGTTACATAAAACAAACTTAAGAGGTAAAATTGTGCTCATTCCTCAGACATACATTTCAGATTATTTTTCAGTCTTAACTGACTACTTTTAAAAATGGTAAATTATACACAAACACAAATGGACTAAACAAGCTTGCTGGAATTCTAATGTGTATATGTAGACATTGCCTTGCAAGGGAAAAATACGCATGATTTTCAGTGCTGTTCAGTGCTGTTCTACTGCTGCTACAGTCCTGCTTGAATAGGATTACTGATCAAATTGGCAGCAAGAATGATCTCAACACATATCCAGCAATGGATTTAAGGAAATGGAAATTCTACATTGAGACATGGTTCATCTATCTGTGGCTTAACAATGTGGAGGACTTATTTAACCCCAGGGTAAGCAGAGGTGACAGGAAGGCAGATAAGAGATGTTGAAGCCTTTGCCAGGAAAGAAATAACAAAAATAATATCTTAATGCTTAGAAAGGAAACCAGGGGCCCACATTTTACAACCAGCTTATTAGTCAACTTTGGAGGGAATAGGCTTTCCAGTAATGGAATCAACCAGTTTCCAGACAACCTCTCCTTCCTCAGTGGCTGGGAAGTGACAATACCTCTATATTAACAGTGGTGGGAACCATAAGTGTGGTGTAAAATGAAATATTTATGATGTTATTGCAAGTGCTACACACTTATGAACTGCAAGTTCCTGTAACTCTTCACTGGCAAGGCTGTTCCCTACTCTACTACAATAAAATATCAGAAAGCCTACCAGCTTCAAGGGCTACAGTTTAAGTTCCAGAATAGAAGCTTTCTGACCTGGATATGGATAAAAGCATTTCTAAGATAAAGTTAATATTATTTTCTTATGAACTTAATGCTTATTTGACAGTTCTAGAAATTAAGTTCCTGTCAGGGAAAACAGTCTCTCTCTCTCTTGCTCTCTCATCCCGCCCTGTTCATTCTCATTCTGCCCCAGCCTGATGCAGAGAAATCTTAGGGATTATCTAAGGGGATAAGAGATTTACGAGAGAGCAATTTTTTCAGTCCACATAGCTTTGCTGGCAAACAGTTAACTGGAGTCTATTGCTATGGTGGTTTCTTTAGTATGGCAACAACTGTTCTCTAAAGAAGTAATTCAAATCACTACCCTGCCATCAACAGGCCCCTGGTACATGGCCCAAACATATACCATGTTGGTAAGAATAAACAAAGCTGAGCAGTGATTAAAATCATGTAATGGGGCTCCCTCTCCTAGTGGTATCAGGATATGTAGAACAGAATTAGCTTCAGTATGATGAAAATCAATCATTGAAGAGAATGGTCAAATTCTTTCATTATACAACCAGTGAAAATGCAGCACCTCTAAAAAATGATAGGTCAGAGCAAGTGAAATCTTCCTTAGTGTGTCACAGTGATCTCCATCACACTCATCTTTTCTACCTTTTCTCCTCAGGTTCAGCCCCTTTCCTACCGTATTAGTATTTGCTCATATCTGTTAGAGCTTTTTTTCCTACTACAATTGTGTCTGCGTCAAACAATTCAGAACATCACTGAATTTCAACCTCTTCCCCCAAACTCTGAGATGTTAAGACACTGGATTCTGGATTGCACATGTTTCTAATCAGTAACAATGAAGCCAGACCTCGGGGATCATTGGAAAAGCACCCAGTCTCCTGGCAAAGGAGTGACTTCCTCAATGCAGCTACCAAAAATAGTGGGGACAACTACCCATCTCCACTTCCCCAGGCTCATCCCCTCTGCCTGAGTGTGTGGTGGCCCTAATCCACTGAGAGTTCCTCTAGAGGCAGGACTCGAGAGCTGCATGAAGACACAGATTTCAATAGGAGAGCCCAGCTCCCATCAGTTGGCTCAACTCGTTACAGAGAAAGTGTCAGAGAAGAAACTTTGAGATTCACATCCCCATCCTCATTCATATTTTAGAGCTCTAGAAAACTGTGAATTATTGGATTTGGGAATCTAGGAAACAGTGAACGGATGTGCTTAGAATCATTTGTTTCTCTCACAGCTCACAGTGCAGCAGCCTCCTGAGCCTACCCCGAGAGACAGAAGAGAAAGGGTCAGAGCTCTGTACCAAGAGCTGAATCCCAAGCAAACCTCTGAATTCAACGCATGTGTAAGGCCTGCCCAGTATTTGCAATTCTGAATGCTGAAATCCAACAAGTTTATTTGGAAGATCATCTATGATCTCCCGGGGACAGAATTTGCCTTATTTTTATTCTGTAATGTACGGAGCATACATCTACATCTACAGAAATATTTTCTTTACTATGACTATAATTTCTTCAGAATCTGCTGCTCTGTGATTTTTACAGAAACAGATGAATGGAGTTGTTGTGCCAACAGAGATCATGTGCTAAACATCCACGGCAAAATGCATACAAACATTTCACATCCTTCAAAGATAAATAATAGACTTTCCTCAGCCCTGCACCTCATCCTCCACATCACAGCATTCACATTTCTGCTTAGCTAGTTCGATCATTTGGAGTGCCTGATTTTGCATTTCATGGCATTGGCTGATTTTTTCCACTAGCACCCAGAAAGGATTACTTCATTAACCACTGGCTGAACGAATGACAGGTTTCTAGTGGATTTATCTCATTTCCTGCGCAGCCTCACAACCTGGCCACAGCTGTAATCAGAACAGTGCATATATAGTCTAAGAGAGAAAAGGTAAATCTGGTGGGCATGTTAGCTGTGCAGTCATGACTCACATGCTCACAGTTCAGCTGATTTGGAGACAGGGAAGGAATTTTTCCTCCCATCAGGTTCGTACAGGCACTGGAGGTGTTCTGTTTTCTTTTCCACAGAATCAAACATGCTTCTCTGCAAGTTTATTGTCTATTGCTTCTGTCCATTGCAAGAGCATTTGGCAGTAGGATCACTTTAGTCCTCCTATTTACTGGTTGCAGTTAAAGACAGCTTAACTTTTCAAAGATATCAATGCTTGCAGCATAATTAGCCTGAATCTGGTTGTATACTGATGATTCAATGCAATGAGCTTCACTGTGACAGATAAAAAATGAAGTATTTTGTACAGATTCATCATTACTGGGTAACAAGCAGGGGCACACACCAGAGACTAGCACCAGTATCTGTAGACAAAGGGAAAGGGCAGGTGTGATCAGTCATATCAAAAGGCCTAAGAGGAAAGGCAGCCCCAGGAGCTGCTCCAGAAACCCAAGCATCCATCCAAATATGTGCTGACTGTAAGGCTTTGTTAAAAAGCGTCCTAAAATCTAACCTCTGCCAATGAGGAAATTTATTTCCCACTGGATTCATTTTAGTAATTTGCTTCATCAAATGCCATGCAGCAGGTGGAAACAGGTCAGGCCTCAAAGGAAAAGCTGACAGTAAATAACCAAAGCATTTTTATGTGAAAAAGTCCACAATGACCTGTTTTTCTGTTCCCCCCAAAAAATCCTGTGTATCATGATTTGGGCTCACAGGCCGTCTCCCAAAAAGACTTGAAAAAACCTTTCATCGTGATCTCTTCCCAAATCATAGTGAATTCCTGCAACACAGTGCCTGTTTTTTTCACTTCTCGCTAAATAAAATGAATTTCAAAATCAGAGGGCAGCTTTCTTTATTTCTACATAACTGGGAAGTTCAGAGTTATTTGATGTTATCTCCAAGTGAAGCGTAGAGGGAAAACAGGATACTGTATCTGGCAGCAAGTATGTGGCAATCATGCAAAGTAAACTCTTGATATGTCTGTAATCTCTTTGTTGGCTTATCCCTGATTCAGTTTAAGGCTCTGGAAAAAGCCACCAAACCTCTGCATGTGAAGTGTGATGGAACTTATTAGTCATGGCAATTTGCTTCTTATGGGACTCTGACAGTCAGAAAACATGGTGTACTGAAACAAACAAATCCAGAGGGGCAAGTCCTTAGTCTCTTAGTCCTACTTATACCTATCAACGAGAAGAGAGTTGCAGGTAGTTTAACACGCTGAAGTTAGATATATGAATGTAAACCTGAGGGAAAGGGTGACTTACAAACTTCAGTCTTTCCTGTTTTCTTTCGCCCTCAGTATGCAGTCAAACCCTTCAGCCTTAAACCCTTTAAACTGAACAGATGGGGAGAATATCTGCAGATTGTTAAGGGGATGCAATTCTAAACAGTATTTTCAATTTTTCCTGCAAGCATCATTTTTCTTGCCCCTTTTTCACGTTCTTTTTTAGTTCTCAGGTGACATTATATTTGCTGAGAAAAACTGACTCATCTGTGCCCGTTTGTCTTTTCAAAAATCACGTGTTGTCCACCCTGTTCCTCCTAGCTCATTCTAGAGAGGTGGAAAAAAACCATTATTACAGGCAGAATGGATATATGGGCAGCAAGTGCTCCACTTACAAACCCTATTAGTCTTTGGGGGAGGTGACAGTAGGGACTTTCAAGGCAGGATTTTTGTTAGACACATGATGGCACTACAGAGGCAAATGGGGCTTGACAGAAGGGGCAAGATAGAAGACTTCCTTCCCCACCTTGCTGTCCTGAGCCTCACCGAAATCCCATGTGAAGTGCCAGTACAGCCCGGCTGCACAGCAGCTTCACAACTGTGCATGGGTGTGGACCTGCCATGACTGTATAATATAAGAAGAGCTAAAACCAGCACCTCTTAGGTCCCACGCTGCTTGTTTGCTTGGGTGCAGAGCAAGGAAAGCATTAAAGTAAGCTGTGCTGTAGCCTCCTTTGCTCCCCAGTGTGGGGCTGCAGTCACAGGCTCCCATGATCAAATCAGGAACGGAGGGGGGAAAGCAGAGAGGAGGAAAAAGCCTACAGCAGGGAGTGCCAAAACGAGCGCAAGGGAGCCGCACCGCAGCAGCTGAAACAAAAGAGCAAGTGAACACAGAGCAGGCACCCCTCTCCCACCTTCACGGGAGCCTCAAGGGAGCCGTGGCCGCCAGCTCCCCATGCCCTTACCACAGCAGCAGCGTCCGCAGGGTAAAGTCTTCCCTGTCACACAGGAGCAGGCTCAGGACAGCCCTCCTCGCCTCTTCCTCAGGCCTCCCCTCACTCAGCTGCCTGCCCTCTCCCCCCCGGGGGCTGCTAGAACCTTCCGTGGCCAACTGCCAACCGCCAACCGCCAACCGCCAACTGCCAACCAACCGCCAGCCCCTCACCTCCCTGCCGCGCTGCCTCTCCGCAGGGGGTTTTCTGGCTTTTCCAATTTGCAGACCCCTCCTTCTTCCCCAGGGCAGGCCCCGGGCCTCCTGGCAGCAGGTTTGAAACGCTCAGGCACCCTTTGGCAGCCCTTTTTGGGAGTAGCCCACACGTCCTAAGCCGCTGGCTGAAAACCGCCACGGCAGAGTAATTGCCCTGCGAGAGAGGAGAATGGCCTTTCACAGGGCAGAAAGATCAAGGCATGGTTTAATACAGTGTGAAATGGCTGCTTTGCAAAAGAAACTGGAGGGAGCTTGAAAGCCGTTCTGTTTTCTTTCCTTCTGGGCAACCCTGCTTGGTGCAGCGCACTGCCAACGAGGATGTCTGGTGTAGCACTAGCAACACTTCTTTAGCCAACGTGACAAAAATAACCGAGACCTGAGTCATGTTGTTCCTTTTTTAACTGGGTTTTCTCATAAATAAAATCAGGGTGAAATACCAGGTATTTGAGGTGTCCTCGGTAGGGTACAGTAGGGTAAAAGTGTTAGCTGGGAGGGTGCGGTATATCGGCTTAGTGAAAGTGTTGCTTCATGCCCACCAGTGGGCCCTTCAACAGGAGCCGATTTCCCGGGGTGGGGGTGAACGCTGGCTGCAGGCCTCTGCTCACAGCCTCGCTCGGGGGCCTCCTTCTTCAGCAAAGACCGCTCACAGCCTTTGATTCTGCCTCGGGGAGGCATCAATTTTACTGCATGTCAACACCTTTTTGGATGAAAAACAGGCTGCACCAAACTTTATAGGGTTTCTGTTTCTCACAGTTCCAAGTCATCTGGTGCAAAAACCAAAAAATAGCAAAATTTCGTTTTGGTTTGCTCACCACTTTTTTAGCTTCCTCCCCTTTTTTCCTTCCTTTACCTTTAAGAAGACACTCAACCATTTTCTAAAACATTTCGCCTAGTTGGAAAATAAAGGAAGAAGCAGTGAGAAATGTCAAGTTAAATGGAAAAATATTTTTGGCAAATTTTAAGGAAAACACTTTCCAAAGGTTGACCATTCTTTAAAGTGAATTCCTCTAGCTAATTGCCTTAGCTCTGTTCCTGACTTATGGGACAAGCTGCAGAGAACAGATGGACTGAGGCCTACACTTGATTGTACCTAGAATATCTCTGTAAACTCTTTACCCTCCATTTCTCTTTCTCCTTCCATTCTCAGCAAAAATGGTCCTGGAGGGGATGTCAGGCCGAATTCAGGCACCTGCTGTGGTGCCTTTGAGCCACAACAATTACAGGTGGCCACAGCCTATGCAGGAACTGTATGATGAATAACAAGCAGCAATCTTTCACAGTTCTTAGCAGAGACAAAAGAGGCAGGGCACATTATGGATAGCTAGGTGAGAGAAAAACAGTTTAAGTGGTAGCCCTCTCAAACTCCGGAGTAGTCCATAAACAGATATGTAAGCTTGCTGTAATGTGAAGCAGCCCCTTGGGTATCCTGAGGGCTTGGAGGTACTTTAGTATCATAAAGGAATCATAGTGGCATAAATCCACTTTTTATTCCCATCCGTCAAGCTGTTCTTTCTTTCCTTTGTCTTCTAAGAAGCACAGCAAAGAACCAGACCCAGTGTCCCTAGCTTCTGAAGTGACTATAGAGATATTCCACTACCCTTGTAAGCTCTATTTACTTTAGTGTCCAAGAAACAATAAATCCATGTTATGACGTTCTGATAGGGGCTTACTCCAGACATGTTTGTTTTAGAAGGAAATAGGCTAGGTTCTCTTGTATGACTTTCCCTGTCCCCCTGTTGTCTCACCACATTTTTGTTCTTCCTGACAGAAGAAAAACACTGACCCATCTGTCAATGCCATCTCTGCTTCAACAAACTGCTTTACGCGTTTGTTCACAAAGGGCTGAATAATGGACCAGTGCCAAAGTCCTAATCAAGAGAAAAGCTACTAGTAGTTACAGCTCCTCAGCAGTATACATGTTTCTGAGTGGGACTGATTAGGATTGTTGTTTGGAATAGAACTGTGCCAGAGGTGCCACGTCCCATAAATTAGTTTAAACTGAGGTATGTGCCAATATACAGCAGTATGCTTGCTAGGTCAACAAATCTGGTAAGCAAATGTCCGTGAGAAACAGGAGCTTCAATATTTTCAGGCATTTAATCCAACTAAGACAGAGTTGCACAGCTGAGGAGACCCTTAAAAAGGTCCTAATTAATATGCAGTGTAGTAAAATGCTACAAAATTTTGCATTTTCTTTATTTTTACAGGAAAAATGATTTCTAAGAAAAAATTTGCTGTCCAGACCCAGTTTAGCTAGACAGGAGGAACACTCTCGTTCTCAAAGTATGGCATTTGCCACTAGGGACTCCTGAGTTTTAATCCCACCCTTCTATAGCCTCAGAAAAGTGCTTTAATTCCAGTCCACACAGTGAACCTTTTATATTGCTAAGCACTTGAGTATATTCATTTCTGTGGTATTACTCATGTGTGTAACTCATCACCAGGAGTGTTCCAGATCTGGCCCTCAGTATGGAGTGAAAAAAACTGCCACAAATTTTAACGGGTCTAGCCTCCATGGAGGAAGAATTATTTACAGTGATGCTAGAAGGAGTAGTAAGAAAATTTTCCTGTCAGGAAAATCTGCTAAATTGAAGAGTAGTCTCCTAAGGAACAGAGACTTTATTGGCTGCTTCATATACAATTAAGCTGGACTAAGGAGTTGCACATTAAGGAATCAAATAGTTCTACCTTGTCAGGAGCTCTGAGTAAACGAGTCAGTAAGGCTCTTCTGTTTGTAGTATCTAATATTTTTTGCCCACAGTCCTTTATGGTGCAGCAGCATACAAACAATGACTAATATGTCTTACATCACGTGATTAAGATACCTGAGAGAAGAGCACATTTACCATGCAATGCAACCAGGGAGATGAACCCAACCAAAATTCATCTAGAACTGTTATTTATCTGTTGAATCAGAACTTGAACGTTATTTTGGAGACTTCTGGAACCTAAACTGGAACTGGACCTTCCCCAGATATACTTACTGATTTATGTATTTCTTTTGCTCTAGTGGTGGGTTCAGAACAATGCTTCAGCTAAACAGCCACATGCCTGGGCACGGACCTGCTTAGCACAGGGCCGTGTCACAAGGTCCTGCTGAGGAGCATCAGGTTATAGCCTCTCCCTCTCCCACTACACCTCTCAGCAGTAAGCACCTCCCAAGCCGTCATGCCTGCACCATGACTGTTTTGCATGGCTCTGTGGACCCTATTAGAGGCCTTTTTCCTAGAAGAGGTGCTTTTTCACACCAGATTAAGGTGCACACTTACAAAACTCTCCTACTAGACCCCCCTGAGGTGACACATCCTTGCTGATGCTGTGATTACCTAATCACATGGATTTACCTGAGGGAAATCTGATCTAAGTAATCTTTTTTTTTTTTTTAGAAACTATATTTGCTTCACCATCTCACCTTTCTGTTGCTGGCAGTAGATTATGTATGCCTTCACAACTTGCCTTTCTCCCATAGGATCCAAAAGTACTAATTAAGCTTCCTGAGTCCAGAGATATATTGGCTTCTTTTTCTATATGAAAATTTTTTTACTAAAATTAGGAATTTTAATTAGAATTTCTGGTTTGTGACTTACACAAGTCTAGACCTGAGCTGGGCTGCAGAAATCTTGATATTTGAACAGGAAACTGTATGACTGATGCACTGCATGGCTTAGCATCCCAGTGAGAGTTACAGCTTGCATGAGATTCTTACATTGTGTGGTATTACTAGGGCCTTGATTATGACACTTAGATGACTCATAACCAGAGTATTTTTTAAAAAACTTCTTATCCTCAGACAGAGATAGGGGATGAGAACATATGAGGGTGAACCCAATGAATGACTGTACGTTGCCCTGTGAGCTTTATTCTCTATAAAACTCTTAACTTGCTTGGAAGTTACTGAGGTTACAGAATATTGGAGAACATATATCATAGTTTATTCATTCTTTTCATACCAGAGAGGTCTCCCTCTGAGGAGAGTTTAGTCCTTTTTCCATCTGGAAATGTTCCACTTTCAGAAGCCAGTGACCTGAGAGGAGGGTTGTTCTCATTTCAGGGGAAAGAAAAGGAAACCTCCATGAATTCCAAGGACTTAGTGTCACTGATCTTGTCATATTATCCGGAATCAAAGGGCTTAATTGCCATTTACACTAAAACCATCAGCGCTGCTCAGGCAGCAAAATATAGCTTCTCCCACTTTCCCAGTCCTGGACTCTTACACTGTCAAGAGCTTTAAGGAAGTTAATAAAGTTAACTTAGAGTTAATAAAGGCGAGGTTCACAGTTTTTACAAGCATTGGTATGAAGGGTGGCAGAGAGATCTGTAGCCTAAGTTCAGACCTTGTCTCTAGAGGGGTATGTTTGCACTGCCCAGTCTATGGACAGGTACCAAAACTAATTCAGAAACAGTTTAGCTGCCTTAGCATGGAATTCCCCTGGGCTAATTGACCTGGCTGAAATATCAGACTCCTTCGCACACATGATGAGGTTATTACAGATAACTCAGGTATTTCTCCAACCTACTACATTTAAAGCACACTTGTATGTTATATTGCACAAATCATACGGTATTGTCCAGGTCAAACTCAGACAGGGCCTGAAGGAGAAAATATACTGTAAATGCTAGACAGAAAGTGATAGAAAGTTTGCACAGTTGACCAGTGTATTCAGATATGCAGCATGTATTTGACAAGTTACAGAGGACTAAGAGTTACAACTGAAAAAGTTGCTGGACAATCCGACAAACAGGGCTGTGCTTAACACTCAGAAGTGTTAGGCCTGCTTGGAATTTGTAGAGGAAAACTAGAGTTAAAGAAGAACACAAAAACTGTATGTTTTGGGCAGCACTTGGCTGCATTGCTAGTGAAAGGGAAAACAGACTCAAGTTCATAAGCATTTTGCCGGTACTTTGCTTTGTTTTCCCTTACCTCACCCTAACACCTTTCATATTACCTTATTAACATAAACCACTGCTTACACAGACATTTAGTATTTGTAGCAGATTTTGGGAGGTGTGATAATCACACAATGACATCTGCAGCTGAATTACACTTACTTCTCCAACAATGTTTTCAAGTCTCTTGCCCGAAATCAAAACAGCTACCCTCTCAGGGAATGCGGTGTCAAAACACATACACGCAAAGCTAAGTCTGAATTTTTAATTGCACAAAAGTCAGGAAGTTCAGGCTGAAGGTTTCCAGAGCAACTCTAACCCCTTTCCCCTGTGTGTTTCACACATTGTTACAATAAGGTCTTTCATTACATAATCGCACAGAGCTGGCAATTCAGCCTGCTGTTCAGCACCTAAAACCATTAAACATTTTACAAAGGATTTCCATCCCTTTTCTGTCATTTCAGAGGAACTCCTCTACCTCTCTGGATCTTTAGGAGTGATGATGATATTCTGAAAGACCCTATAGAAAAGGTTATGAGGGAGCCTGCATGTCTAAGTAAGATTCAGGACACAAATTCAACAGGGTGCTTAGTACATACCTATCTTAAAGGACACTGCCAGACTTGCTCATTACTGCACCCACTTCAATTTAGGCACATTTTTAAACTGTGACCAGGTGACTCTAGTCCCTCAAACACGGAGCAGGGGATTGATTCCAAGTTCCCCAGATTGTTGCCGTGATATACAGGACTCAATCAAGTAAGTTGCAATGAATCACTTTTAGTGGTAACAAAAAAAACCCCCTAATCTACTATTTTAGCATGGAGTTTGATGAGTTCAGGAAGGCTATCAGGAAAACTGGGGGATTCCTGGCAGCAGGGACGAAATTCAATGAATCTACAAATCTTACTCAGCCCTGTGTTCCTCTTTTCCTCTACACTGATTTGGTTTATGCATCAGTGACCCAGTTCAGCATCAACAGTTCAGGTATACTGCCCTCTGGGTACCTCTCACAAGTGATTCTGGATCAATTGCCGGGGCTGAAACTCTGTAGGAGATTTCAAAAGCTCTCAAAAAAGTTTTGAGTGATTTTATGTGGGCAATGAACCAAAGCAAGCCTCTGCCTCTACAGAGAGCTTCAGCGGGTCTGACTCCTTCACCTGGCATGAATGGAAAGCACAGGGTGCCTATATAAAGGCCTAGATTTGAAAAGATGCTTCTTTTTCCATATGGCTTATGAATGTGCTCATTCGGGGAAGAAAAGAATTAAGAGATTGACCTCTGTACCGGCTTAAAACATTCCTCCTCCAAACTTGGCCAGTCACTAGATTTGAGAAAAGCAAGCCTCCACTGACGTTGAGTGTGACTTACGCAGTTTGGCTCTAGATTCAGATTTTGAACCTCCTCTTACACATACAAATATAGTAGTTGATCTAGGGGGCTTGTCAAACTCAAAGTGTAAACGCAATACAATAGATGAGAAAGTCCCATGGGGTCAAATTACAGACACCAGCACTTTTCCTCCAAGTTGTAGGATATTCAAGCTTTACCTCCCTTTGTTTCCTGTTTCTGAAGTTTAAATTGTCTTGCTTTCAAAGACATATCTGCACAAATGGAAATAAGATATGCTGAGTCAGAAGTAGAGTTAGTCGCCTAGGGCAGGATGTGCTAACTCCACAATGCACAATCACAGAATCACAGAATCACAGAATCACAGAATCGTTTAGGTTGGATGGGACCTCTGGAGATCATCTAGTCCAACCTCCCGGCTCAAGCAGGGTCCTCTACAGCATATTTCCCAGGGTCACATCCAGACAGGTTTTGAATATCTCCAGCGAAGGAGACTCCACCACCTCTCTGGGCAACCTGTTCCAATGCGCTGTCACCCTCACAGTCAAGAAGTTTTTCCTCACGTTCAGATGGAACTTCCTGTGGTTCAGTTTCTGCCCGTTGCCTCTTGTCCTGTCGCTGGGCACCACGGAGAAGAGACTGGCCTCATCCTCTTGACACTCCCCCTTCAGATACTTGTACACGTTGATGAGATCCCCTCTCAATCTTCTCTTCTCCAGGCTGAACAGGCCCAGCTCTCGCAGTCTTTCTTCATAGGAGAGGTGCTCCAGCCCTCTAATCATCTTGGTAGCCCTCCGCTGGACTCTCTCCAGGAGTGCCATGTCTCTCTTGTGCTGGGGAGCCCAGAACTGGACACAGGACTCCAGGTGAGGCCTCACCAGGGCTGAGGAGAGGGGCAGGATCACCTCCCTCCACCTGCTGGCAACACTCTGCCTAATGCACCCCAGGAGACCATTGGCCTTCTTGGCCACAAGGGCACACTGCTGGCACAATGCTCAAGCATTAAGTCAGGATTAACTTCTAGTATCCACTAACTAAAAAAGGGAAAAAGGCCAGATTTTACACTGCATAAAACAAACGTGCTTCCTCATCTGTGACTGGATACTAGCCAGGTGTTTGAGTAAGTGCCTATCTTCCATTAATATGTGTGCCTCTAACTCTCCCAGAAGCCTTCCCTAATGGCACTATTGTAGCAAAACAAATGCTTGTTTGATTCAGTCTTCCTGACCTTATCACTTACCCTTTTGCCTCTATGAATTGTGGGACACATCCCTTATCTCTAACCTGAATTCCCTGTGATATCTTTAGAAGCTAAGCACTGCATCATGAGAGCTAAAGACTTTGGAGAACAGATCTCAGGAAGACTGGAGATTTATGGCCTGCACGTAGCAACGCGCTCCTGCCCCAAACACACATGCATAGTCTTAGCCAAGAAGCTTCATGAGACCTGATTACTGGAAATCAATGCTGGGGCAAATTCAGATTAGACACAATATGCACAAAATAAGTATGAAAGACGCCAGCCATTTGAACAAAGTGACTAGATGTGTAACATGCTCTTCTCCGCTTGAAGACTTTCAGTCAGGATGCCTTTCTTGGAGGTATGTGCTAGCTCAGATAGTTAAGGATTTGCTGAAGATATTACTGTGAAATCTTAGGCTACACAGAATGGAAGACAAGTTGTGATCATAGCTTTCTCAGTGTAACATCTGTTTACCTATTTAGCAACTCACTGGTTGTACAATAATTTAAGAGACTCTGTCTATAAAGGCTAATACAGATGTAGCTAGTCCCACATTAAATACTGTATTAAAACAGTCAGACAGCTTATTCATGGAATGGTCACGTGCACTGCAGCAGGTAGGGAAATAAGTTTATCAAACATCACCCTTCTAACTACAGGGCTGTGGTCCATTTTAACCTGTTTAACGCCATATTATTCCCTGCCTCAAGTAGTAGTGACCTATTTCTTGCCAACAGACCATCTGGGCAGTCCAGGAAAGCCATAACATGTGATTGGCACCTGCTATAATGGAAATTAGCTTTCTTCCCAGGAGAAGAAGAGAGAGAAAAAGAGAAACTCAGGGAGCACTGGCAGAACTGCCTCTTGGTTGAATTACTAACATATGATGTAATGCACCTTGGCTATCCCTTCCGGCTTGAGAGCTGTTCAGGCTGCCATTCCTGTCTATAAATAGTCAGGGCAGGCATCATATAGAAACACGTGAGCCCATGCACAGGGAGAGGTTGTGGCTGAGGTCAGGGCAACGTTACAGACACCATTGCAATTTCTCCTTGCTAATCATGGTAAATCAGTGGTGTTAATCAAAGCTGTGGAACAGCAATCAGGTAATGTGCAAGCCCATCTACTTTTTCCTAATTTTGTCCTCCCAAGCAATTTAAAAAAATTAGATATATACCAAAACTTCAGCTGAAAACTCTGTCTAACAGCCACTTTGTCAGGCAGTGGCCCATATCACATTGCCTGGGGGCCATCTGTAACAGATCCAATGTTTATCCACATGAATCTTCCAGAGGCCTGTGGCTAAATCCAGTGGAATTCAGGGGGACTTTTCTCAGTGTTTACATGAGGCCAAGAATTCACACCTGAATATCTAAGTGATTAGTAAGTGCATTCCTTTAAAATTTTGTTTCACTGATTTGACAGCTTTCCAGATGCTTCCTCCCCATTGTGAAAGTTGTGCAGGAGCAGTGTAAGCCTATCTCAACATAACTTTTAAAACTATCTTTAGGGTTCAGCTGTCCATGGATCATACAGTCTGCATGGCTGCAGAATATGCTGCAGCTGGAGCTTTTAGTGCTTGTTATTATAAAATTGGTTGTTAGAACCAGAGGGAGCACCAACCCACCAAGAAGACTAACCAAGTTTTATCACAGACATAAACTACTGACTTGCAGATGAAAGGCTCCATATATTAGTAGTAATCTTTCTCATTGCTCATCCCTTTTGACAAAATTCTGTAGCTGGGTGTGACCTATTTTTCTGTGGTGTTTCTGAAATCAGATGGCTGTCTCCTATGTGTAGTTAATGCAGAGAAGTTGAGGCATTTAGCTGCACAAACCTTGATCACATCAGCATTTGGCAGAGTGAACACTGGTGAGAAGTCTACTCTGGAGTTAGTCTCTCCAGATAATAAAGAGAAAAACTGTTTCTTATAGTAGATGAGCAATAATGCACAGAACCTTACAGAAATGTTATAGGAATTAATGGCACATGCTCCCCCGTAATACTATATTCCCCTCCAAAAGAGAGGTTCCAGAGTTCAATGACAAATGTGACTACAGGCACAGGAAGGTTTCCATACAGAAGACCGAGGTCTTTGAGGCCAGAATGAATACGCTTAAGAATGGGCCTAATTCCATTGCTGTCACATGTGCACAATGATTTTAAGGAATGTTAAGCAAGGGGACATTTGGCCAAGATTAACATCAAACTGAAAAGTTAAATAGGATTTTGAAACAATAAACTGCAGCTTACATCTCACAGTACGGTAGAGAAAAAGTACCCAGGCAGTCACCGAGGCCAAAAATTCAGTAGCATAAAGGAGGAAATTGGAAATTTCATGGGTAAAGAAGACACACAGAGGCAGAGAGTGTGATTCATCGAAAATGCTGTGAAGTACATTCTGCTGGGCATAACCAATTTCTCACCAATTGAGGGAGAGTTGGAAGAAAGTAATTTTAGTCTACAGTAGGTTATTTACTAAGTATTTACTACTGAGTCCTTTACAGCTTTGCTGAAGCAATTAATAGTGGTTATATATGGATACAAAATATCAGAATACATCTATCTAATCCCACATGGCAATTCTTATATTTCTGGAAATAAAAAAAAAAAATGCTAGAGAAGACCAAATGAACTATATCAAGTGGATGAGAGAAATTCTCTTGGCAAATGGATTGCCTATGATTTCACGGGTGATTTTGCAAGAATTCAGCTAGGCTAAAATTTAAGACATTACTAAAATTGCTGAAAATCAGACAGGTCCACGTTCTGTGCTCAGTTATACCAGTTCAAGCTTAGTGTTTTCTCCAAAGATACAGGTATGACTGAGTGGAAAATAAGCCCACATCCAGCAAAACTTGCATCTTGTCACAATTCTCTGTAAATATTTTACAGACTTTACCAGCTCAAGGAAAAGAAAGAATCACTGCAGGATGCATTTTACGAGGGAAAATAAAGTCTCTGTAGAAACAGTTCACAGACAGCAGTGGAACCAATTCAGCACTACTTCAAATGGGAATCCTTAATGAAAAATAAGACAGTGTTCTACAGCACAAATGCAGCTGAAAAATAACTGTTTTATAGTATACTGCATCATTACCAGATAGCCTAGGTAGCCCTGTTAAGAGCAAGAGCCCTGAATGTCAGTCTATCATTTTTTATCCATGTGCAATGATTTTAAGGGAGTTTAAGTAGGGGGAATTTGGCCCCAAATCAGATAAAACTGATGATCTGGTCATTTTGCCTCCTTCTGCACAAAAAAGTTTGCTCATGGCAAAGCAGCTGCCCTTCAAATGCCTACTCAGCTTTAGGAGACCATAGAGTTGTCTAATTCCTAGCCAGTGAAGTCAGGCTGCAACCATGGCAGCAGCGAGTGCAAAACTCGGCTCTGTGAAAAGGTCCAGGCTGATAAAGCAGATTGTTGTACAAGTACTTATGTGTTTGCATCTCTCTGTGTGTATATATAAAGTAAGAAAATGTGTGGCTTAGGGTAGGAGTGGGGGGGAGCAGACTATCCTGCTAAAACCTTCTTTGCCAGAGCTCTGGGTAGGCTGCCACTTGGATCTCAGCACTGCAGCCACACTGAAGGACACTTCTGAATATAGCGTGTGCGGGTCACAGGAAGAGGAGGCAGACGGGACGGGAAGGGATAATTCAGTAAAGGAACATCACCCAGTGCCAGCTGATTCTGGCATAATACAATGAAGTTGGCTTTCAGGGAGAAAATGTTCGTTTCAGCCTGAGCTGTTCTAAACATTACATTTGTTGCACAGAGAAAAGCACAGAAAAAGACAGCTCTTTTGCTATTTGGAGCTCTTTTACTCCAGTCTGCACTCCTATTATGAGTGGCTGGAGCCCATGAGCTGGCAGCATACACTTCTATAGAGTTGGGGAAAGCGACAGTCTGTCTTTAATCATTCCAAGTCTGGCATTAGGTCAAGCTTTTCTTTATCCTCTTCCAGTGAAACTGCAGCCTTATTTCTTTCATGAAAATAAATGAATGTAGGACTGATGATCCTGGAGCCTGATAGCTCCCACGTATTCAAAAATTAGCTACAGCAGCAGCTACTGCCAAAACAGCACATGCTGATGTGTTGCAACCCTAATCTCCAGACTCTCCCTCTAAGGGCAAAAAGCCCATTTCCATGGCCTGGTCAACCACTGGTCTCTTTGCAGCTGCGAAGGTACAAGCACAGTGGTGGTTTTGTAAAGGGGAGGGTCTTACCTGCTCATCCCCCATGACTAGGGAGCAGCAACATGGCAGTTCACACAATGACAGATGCAACTGAACACAGACACAATGGAAGTGAAAATCAACTGAGTAATTAGAACTTTCTTCTTACCAAACAGGCATGCTGGTACACCTTGAGAATGGGCAGCTCCTCCAGAGCTTAACCCCGTTTTGGACAGGGTGTGTTGAGCTGAATCCAAACAGAAGACCAGTCTGAATTGTTATTTTTATCTCAGATCACACAGGAAGGGCTATTTTGATGATTTTGCTGACGCTGAGCTAGAATGAGCAAACATTGATTTTCTTGATTCAGAATAACAGACCAGAAGCTGACATCCTCACCAGAGACCTTCCTACATGGGAACTGTGTTTATCTGGTAGGGTCTGCACCTCACAGCTTCACCCATTCACCAGCTTTCTCATCTCTCCCAGGACATACGACCCACCCAAATGTGCACTGTGATGCTGCTTTGCTCTGCAGATCTTTGTAGCAGGCTGTTCACAAGAGTGACTTTTTGCACCTGCCTAAATTGATGCCTCTCACCAGACACTGGCCTATTTTTTTCACTCCTGTGAGTGAAATGTCCTGTGAGACTGCTCGGTCCACTCTGTGTCAGCTCCTCCCAGCCCAAGCACCCAGCACACCCCCGAGTGCACCTCAAATCACAGATGTACGGGTGTATCTTTGTGCACTGTACAGGCACAGATTAAGCAGGGAAGGCAGAGAAACCTGCCTGAGGAACCTTAGTCCTTCAAAACCAGTGACCTCATTTTCCTCTCCTGCCAAAACACTGTATCTACCCACTTTTGTGCTGCAGCTTCTCTCTTGATCTTCTGCTCAACAAGCCAGATTTCGGGAGGTGGAGAGAAACTGTGATACAGTAGTGCTGGAAACGGAAGTACTACTGCAGCCCTAGCAGAGAAGCAGGAGGGAGGCAAATTCTTCCCTGTCTTGAGGCCCAGTGTAAAAAGGCATCCTCACTGCAACTGCTCTTTGAAAGCCTCTAATAATGTCCAGTGCCAGATGGAAGAATTCTCTGAACGTCATCCTTTTTGCCACATACCGCATCTTCCTCAGGTCTTATTAGCTGAGGCCTCGAGCTGTCCCGATGTCCCATCCAGATAGATTTAACTTCAGAGGGTAAAGAGGAGGATGATCTGATAATCAGAGAGCAACCAAGAACCACAGGATCAGAACCTATCTAGCTGCCACAACACAAAATTATCATTACATTCCTTAATCGGTCAGATGTGTGTCTTCTAAAGGCTGCAGTGACTAGTGAGCCACCACTGGGAGGTCACCAGAAACTCCAGAATTTTGCATTTACTTGAACAGTGGTCCAAAGGAGTTTGTGAGACCCAAAAGTCCTGGAAGTGAAACAACAAATCGAATCTGAATGGCTTAGTACCAGACATATGTCCCAGCTAACTACTTCAGGGATATTTCCTTTCTATTCCCCTACAAAGACAGACAGGTTTTCTTTTAAGAAATGCCTTCCTCTTTGGGACTACTTTATTTTACAATGAGAATGGAACAGGAGCACAAAGCTGGAAACAGGGGGTAACTGGAAAGATTAAAACTATGAGAGTTGATTTAAAAGATATTGGACATTTAGTGACTTGCAAATTCAGTAGAGTACCAGCTGGAAACAGCTAAGGCTTTTACTGACAAGGGATGGGAAAGAACAATGAAGAAATGAATCAACAACGCAGATCTCCTGGAGAGAAGGCTTCTGGTGCAGCAGGGCAGCAAGGGCTCTATATAGGGCTGGTGCATGGGTGAATACACATCTTAGAGATGACCCCAAACAGAACCCTGGTTCAGATACACCGAAAAATACGCAGGACGGCTATTTGGTTTGAATCCTGGGCAGGCAGCCAAGAGTTTCCAGTCTCCCCTTTTCCCGGCTTGGTTCTTCTGCTTAGACTAAAGGTCCACAGCCTTTGTTGAGGGCAATGATATTGAGGAAATTATGATCTGGAGGCAAATAATGCATGGCTCTCCGTCAGCCTGCAATGCAGGAGGCCCTGGGGACCCTTCTTGGCCCTGAGGACCCATCTTAGCCCAAGCACACTTCACAGCAGAGGCTTGCTCTGTGAACATGCCCCCCCAGTGCTACTGGCCTTCCAAGTGTGCTGCCACTAGACATTACTGTACTCCCCTGCTGTGTACTCCCCTGCCCTGTACTAAACAGTAATGTATTCCCCAAAAAGGCTGAATGCTAGAATTTAAAATATTAATCTTTTAGACTGAAAAGGAGATGAGGGTTCTTCAATGCCTCAGCTACAGGCTGTATAGTTATGGGCCTTTTTCTATGCTTATGGCTTAAAATCTTTCTCCTTCTATATTCTGATACAGCATTTTACTATAAAAAGGTTAGATTCTTATATTTATACTAGATCTTTGTAAGATCAAGAGAGAGTAAGTAGAAATGATTTATTTATGCAATGGATGTTCTAATACTGGCCTAAAACATTTGTTTTTTTTTTTTTTTTGGTGGGGAGGAAGGGCTGAATTCTCTGTGAAACAATTAAGTTTCTAACTGAGAGGGACTTAAAATATGCCCCTTGGCAAAATGGTTGTTCTATAAAACAAGAATGCTTTGGGATTCAATTCTGTGCTTCATAAATGTACCTTTTATCCTGGACAACAATCCCTAAAAATGATTATATGGTGACCAAGTATGAATATCGGGCCAATGCTCAGCTTCTTAAGCAATTTTTCTCACAGTCTTTTTGTAGGCTTCATTACAAATAAGTTAATATAGGTGGTAGAATTTGTTATTTCTTAATAAACAATATATAGGAGTAGTAGATTTCAAAAAGACAGATATGCTATCATTTAATATACTTCAGCTTCAGAAATAACTGAATTTGAGAGAAGACATACTTGCACTGGTTTATATGCCTTCATTCTCTGGATTCTGGATGCCATATCTCCTTGTGAGTTGAAAGAAGTTGTGTCCAATTTATGCCTTCAAAGATCCTTTCAAAGTTCTTTCAAGTCTGGTTTATTCATTGCTCTTACCATATAGCTAGAAACAAGCTGAGTTTGAACAAAATTCAATCAGTTCTGAGACAGAAATGCATAACTCTTCAGATGAGGAATAAATGGGTAAGTGTTCCCTTCTGCCTTTGGAGTGAGGAGAGGGTGTTAGTATTTTTCTAAATTATTTGACTCACTTTGCCCAAAAATTGCAAAAAAGCAGGCTTTCTTGGAGTACTTCATATAATGACTCCATAAGGCTCTTGTCTCCTGCCTCTTGTGTCTCCCACTGCAATAAATCTAATTTCCCACTACATGCTCTATGAAATGTCTTATTTGCTCACCCCTGCATAAGAGAGAGCATTGCTGATGAAACAGAATGTATAGAAGATGCTTACTTTCTGTCTCTCTTTCTGTTCATAGAGGCATTACTTTGGACCTTTTCTTTCTTCTCAGCTGCTGATTTTCACAAAACTTGTAAGAATATAATTATCTTTGAGATTTCCAGCAGGTTCAAAAATTATTAGGTGAGACTGCAAAACTGAGTTATGAAAGGTATCCCACTAACTCATTTACAAAGAAATGTACCTTCCCTTATTACATGTTAAGAAAACATTATACCACAGAGAATTCACCTGTGGAAATTAAAGTGAGGTGAGAATAAGTTAGAAGCTTAACCACAGCATGCAAGTAACTCAGCCATTTACAAGCAGGGCGACAAAACCACAAAGGCCTCCAAGCTCACGCTGCCTACTGTATTTCTATAATCTCTGATATGGCCAGAGGCACAGTTGATATTAAGCCCAAAAGCAGCATTTTCCTTCACGGACTTGTCTCATTCAGCTAAAGATTTTTCAGAGAGCCTAACAATTTAGCTCAAAATATTTCATTCCAAGATGAAATTTGTAATTAAGGTCTTGTCCTTGGGACTGCATTTTCTTCCGGATTTCAACACTAAAGTGTTTCAATTTACTTCAGTGCAAATAAAGGCAAAGAAACCTAAAGATATGGCGATGTATTCTCATATGACTCAAAACAAGCTTCACTATTTTATTCCAGCTGAAATATTTCAAGCCACTGGAATGTATTGTAGTCTGGATCTTTTGTGTATTTGGGATTAAAAAGAGCCACGATATTTCATTTTTGAAATAGTCTCCTATATTGTGGAGCTAATTTTTTTCCCCTAATAAAAAGTTAAATTAAAGTCTGCTGGGTACGGTTGGATTCATTTCATAATGCAGAACAGCACGTGGAGCATAGCTTTATCAAAGAAAACTCTCAGTTCTCTGTGTTCCTTTTTCTCTCCCTTTTGGCTTGGTTTACTTTAGTGAGGGAAATTTCATCATGTAAAATGTGCGACAGGCTAAATTCTGCTCTCCGTCCTCCCCACTCTTCCCCATGCAGCCACACTCATGTCAGAGAAGTGCCCTCACTCCAAGGATGTTCCTTTCAATCAAGCCAAACCTTCTGCCTGGGCACAGCCCAGCTAGAAACCTGGGTGACCAAGCCCAGATCTGATCTCATACAATTTATTGCTTTGAGATATTCAAGACAGCTGCCCTGTGCTCCCCAAAAAGCTAACTTGGCAGAGAAGATGTTCCTTAAAATCTACCATCTCCCAGATTGAGTCCCTCTGCCTGGCCTGGCCCACAGAAAGATTTCCTGTGCAGGAAGGTGCAGCCCAACATACTTTCACCCCCGGCTTCTGTCAAAAGATGTCATGGGATATGCTTGACACCATTTGCAACCAGCATCATCCACCTTACATAGTGCACTGACCAAATTCTCCACTAACATGTGCAAAAGGGCATTTGTTTTCAGTATAAATTCCCAAAGCCTCAGCTCCAGCTAACAGAACAAAAATTGAGGGGCTCCAGGGTAGAGAGCACAGCGAAATGGATCTGCATGAAACAGAAAATGCATTTCGCATTTGCCAGCTATCAGCACTAGTGCCACGACTGAAGCATCACCATAGTACAGTGACCAGTGTGCTGAGTACTGAAATAGTGACATTTATTTTTTTACCCAAAAAATTTTATCTCAAAGCAACTTACAAAGGGAAGAGAAAGTCTTTTCCAGAGAGCACGAGATTTTACAGAGGAAGAAACAGAAGAACAGCGAGGTAATGTAAGCAAGGTGATGCAGCAATTTAGTGGTACAGTTTTGAGCAGCTGGCAAGTCTCTTGAACAGCAATGTGATGTTCTAATCATTTTGAAACTAGAAGGAAAACAAGAGAAGCTCCTTTTTTTTTTTCTCGGTAAATCTGCCACAGGTCAATCTTTCAGTAACAAAAAAAAAAAAAAGGAGAAAGACCATCTGGTTCTCTTTCAGCTGTGGAGTACATATTCTACCAGCTACTGACATTTCCTAACTCTTTGAAGGATTTAGCACTCTCTTTCATCACCTCACCCAAAACGGAACAATAAGGCTTGTGGAGAGCAAAATTATTCAACTACAGAGTAGAGTTTCCTCAATAAAAAACAACTGGTACTGTACAAAACAACAACAAAGCCATAGACTAGCATGATGTGTGTAATCCTGTGCTCTAGGTAGTAAGAACTATATTGCTTGATTTAGCAGAATGCAAAACAGCATGGGTCATCGGATGAGAAAACCAGATAATTAAGACAGAGTTATCTGCAGTTTTATAGAACCCTCTTGCAGCACTCTAATTCCAGTGTGAACAATTGTACAGTTTTAATTAGAAAATGACAGAGTATTACTGCTAAAGACAGGTAGGTAACATAAAGCATTTTAAGGTGTCTTTGACAAGAAAGAAGTCCAAGAACTCTATCTCGCATAAATGCAATAAATGCAAGTTTCATCATTTTTATTGAGTCAGGCTGGGCATTTCATGTGATATCGATATTATGTTTTTTGCCCCAACCTTAAAAATAAACTGCTAACAAGATCTGATCAGAGCCCACTAATCTTATGAGCATCTACTGGTAAGCTCTCTGACCAAATACAAAAATACAGGTTGCCCCTTCTCACCATTTTTTTCTAAGAATATCTTATGATAGCTGCAAGGACACTTTTAATCATCTATTTGTGCCCACCCTCAAATATGATAGATGGATCAGTTAGCTAGGAGACCCTAAGCTAAATGACAATTTGGGGGATGCATCTATCTCTGTTTTTCTTTTCAATAACTTCTTCACAAAGACCTTTTCACATTTCAGCTTTAGGATAACTGTATCCTAAATTTCCTGGAAGGGAATTCTTCTGACAGATGCTGACAGGTCACCCTACAGCACTGAATGGCAAAAATATTCTTTTCTGATGCTCCAAACAGTGGATGTGAGAAGGGCAGGAAAAATGCTGGAGAGAAATATCATCTTTAATGGGAGATTAATGGAGGACAAGCAAACTCATCTAGAGCATGGAGATGAAAAACAGTGGGCAACTTCGGATAAACAATGACGTCGTCAAGTAGCCAGGTTGGGTATGCCAAGCTTCATTCTGAGGCCACAGGTGGTGATGAGAGGGATAAGTCCAAATGAAACATGAAGGCCTCTGAAGCTAGGGAATTAATGTAAGGTTAGAAAGTTAAAAGAGTATTTTGTATGTGTAGCCACTCAGCCACTAATTATGGATGAGGCTACTATTTCCAAAAAACAGCTCTCCACAGTGCCCTGCCGTGACTGGCAAAGGAGAGAGCTTGTTCTCCAGACGTACTGATTGCAGCTAGGTATCATGATGACAACACTTAGAATTCCTCTAAACAGAAAGCCAGCTTTCTGGTTATGAGAGATACTCCAGTTCTCTTTTCAGAAACTACAAGAAATCACCTCTACTGTTGTGACCAGATTCTGATCTGGGTGGTCGTATTCCACCTTCTGAGGGTAATTTGGCTGCTGGTCCCTTTTCATCCAAACCACCACAGTCTGGGACTCAGATAAAATGTTTCAGTTTTTTCTCATGTGTGCTATGAATGGTAGGTTTGGTCTGGGTTCGCTAAACCTCATCAGTTTTGTTTTTGTTCTGCTGATTCAGACATGGGATGGCTCAGAGCGTTGTTTCTTTATAACTAAACATCAGTGGTTGGATGGGTAAGATGGAAAGTTCCAATTTTAGATAACTTCTGTTTATAAAACATATATGACCCTGGCTACGACTACGACCATTTACCTCAAATGAAGCTAATTTTGGCTACTGCAGTGGTAGAACTTGTCTTGATGTGACTTTGAGGATCTCACCTTTTTTGAGGTTCTTAAACAGGAGCTATAGTCTCAGCTTTTTGGATGTATCTTACCAGGCTTTTCAAACAGCAGAGAGTATAATGATGAGTTACTGTTCTTTGCATCTATTAAAATTACTTTAGTGATGTATTCTTCTTTGCAACTTGCTGCCATATAGAAAATTTTGTTGAAGTTTTATCTCTCAATTAAGACTCATCTTACAAGAAACTCATCAAAATTAAATTACCCATTAAAAACCAGGGGATTTTATGATGGATGACAAAGGCATGAGGCTGAGAGCCAGAATCTTCTGAGGTAGAAGGTCAGAGTAGTCAGCAGAATTATATCACAAATAGAACCATCCACTCTCTAGAGAAGTCGGTTCATTCAGTAAGATGTTTCCCAACACATCCAGTGGAAAAGTTATTGATAGTTTTTTGTCAGTGGAGAAGTTTTCTTTCTTGTACCATTCCCTCAGGACTTTGGTCAGCCAGTTTCACAACCAAAACTATCCTATGGTTAGATGATATAAATATCAAGTTTTAAAAAAAGAAAAGCAGAGACAAGTCTAGGAGGAGGACTTGGTTTTTCCATAAATACTCACTGAAGTACAGGCAGTTATTTCTAATACACAGAAGAATGATTTCACCAAATACATCTAGGAACAAGTAAATCATCAAACCAAATGTTCTCAAAAATTGCTCCGAGGCAATTTTTTGCCTTTGTCGTTCCCTCTGGTTATTAAAAAAAATCTCTCCAGAGGTATTTTCTCTTCTCAGAGGTATTTTCCTTACTCCCTGACAGGTTCTTTCATAACACTGTTGACTCTGGGTACCACAGATATGCCTATAAATACTCAGATTTGTTTAGCCTATATAGACAGGTTTTGATCTGTAGGACTCCACACGCTCAGCAAAGGGACGAACAGATTTTCATCATCCAGACAGGGAAGATTCTTATCACATAGAGGATTCTCAGACCAAGTCAAGGGCTTTCACTACAGCTAGTGAATATCTCCTCTGCTGAGCATGACCACTCATGATGTAACAAGGCACATGGGCAAGGGCACTGCAACTTATCTGACACAAATCTGTAGCACAGCCAGGTAGATGGATTCTTGAGACAGGTAGCAAAAATGCCCAGAACACAAGACATATTTTAAAAAGAGAATTTTATGAGGATATAAGTAAGTGGCTGCTGAACTAAGAGAGCAGTTTAAAAGCACAGGAGACTAGACAGTGATGTCCAGGGCAGTGAAGTGAGACCTGCCTCTTGCGCTGTGACTGAAAAATTACAATTACAGTCAATACAAAAGGCAATAGCTTACAAACGACTAAAATGAAGTGATCTCTTCACCTCTTCACTGCTTTTGCCTCTCTGCAGAGCCAGGTTTGAAGAGTTTTTGAATCTAGTCAGATTCTTGCTGAAGGATGTGTTAGGATAACAGATCAAGGCAATTTCTAGTATAATTTCTTTACTTACCTATTTAGCTGAGGACAGGAATAGTGTAAACTACAAATCTGTTTCTTCCCATAGAAACATCTTAAGGCCTGACTTATTGACTACAGGTAAATAGCTTTCTCTTGGTCTCTGCCTCTCTTTAACATATCTGTTTATCACACAGTTTCCTCACCAGCAGCAGCACCAGATTTTTCCCAGTGCTGGGAAGCTGAATAGGATAAATTCCTTTCTTTAAGCCCACCTTATTTCAGTGATTGACCTGTATGAATTGCAGCTAAGCTGGTGCCAGACAAAACTATGGGTCATGATACTGAATTCTTCAGCTGGCTTCCTCTGGCAAGAGGCATATCATCGCTATATATCCCATTTATTCTAGCTTGCAGTCCTTTTCACTTTTTTCTATCCTACCAGTGTCAGCAGGAATTACCCCTTTATCTTCCTAGATTTGAAGTCATTATCCACTCTCCAGGAAGACATTGTTAGAGCCATCCAAAGAGTCAAAAGAGAACTGCAAGGCATTAGACTGTTTAATATTGCTTTAGCTCACTGACACAATGGTAATTGTTTATTACCAACCAGGGCCAGCACTTATTCTTGAAGTATTTAAAGAGGATTTGCCATTCATGAGATTAGTCACCATAAGCTATAGAGGGACTGTAGAAGATATGCTGAGGCGGCTGAATGATACTGGTTTATCCTGGTTTATCCCAGCTGGTTGTTAAAACGATGTTCATTGGATAGTCCAGTTCTCATATAGTCTGGTGCTCACTTCTCAGTCAGCAGTCTTCGTTTCCAGACCTTCACAAGAGAGGCCTTCTTCAGATGAAGTACAATGCCCTTAATGCATTAGAGCCACTAACTTGCTATGGTTAGAAGCTGTTAACCTTCCCTCAGTATAATAGGGATAGGAGGGGAAGAGATGATCCAGATGTCTGAGTGCTGGCTTTGTTCTTGGGTAAAACAGGTTAATCTACGCAATTTCTCAGATGTTTGCTGAACACCTCAGAAAAAGCTGTGCAAGCTATGTGAATGTCTACCCTGCATCTGGGAGATGTGGCTGCAGCTGTTCAACTGATTCAACTAATACTTGTAAGAACAGCAGTAAATATATGCTGTGTGGATTTCAGATGCTAGTTTAAAGATAGTTTTTGTTTAGTCCACAGGTGCTGCAAACACCTGGCCCCCGGCTGCCATGTAGGCATAGCTTGTGTCTCCCTGAAGGAAGCACTAGAATTACCCATTTGGAGATACACCTTTGCATTAGTGTAGCCCAAGTCAGGGGTGGCCACGCTCAACTAACATATAAGCTGCACAGGGTACTGCTTTAGCCAGATAGACTGGAGGAGTTAGATTAGCTCAAGCGAGAGAGCAGACACATGGCAGATGAGCTAAGTAGAGTTAAAAAAATGCTAGCCCATCTGGGCAGGCCTCAAGGCAGATCAAATTAACTCTGAAACGTAGGTGCAGCCTTAGCATTTGCCCCTTTTCTTCATCTGTAAAATGGAGAGGACTAACAAATTAGCACTTTGCAGTGGGGTTACCAGAATTAATGCATTAATATTTGTAAGTGCTCATCTGCACTTACAGGAATCTTGTTTCTTTTTCTGTAGCTAAGTAACAGCACACAGTTAAGAGCACTCTAGGGTAACTGAGCTGTCCCATCTAGTATATGGCACTAGCTAAGGGGAAGGATAGTTAGGGTGCTAGACAAGGAGGTTTTCTCTTGCATAGCAATTTCTTTAGGTCAATCTTTTCTTCATCATGTCAGCAGAGTGATATATTTGTGTTTGAAAGGTTGTGACTTTTGGCTCTGTTGTCTCAGTTCTGGCACGTGAGGATTATGAATTTCACTGAGGGGCAGTGTATGTATTCACTTGGCATTGTCTGCTGTTGACCACAGGAGTCAACCCTATTTCTTTATACATGTTTTTTGGATACTTTCAAATAGACATGAGGAAAGGAAGTTGACTCTCACCAAGCAACTTAGGAATCATTCCCCCCCCACGCCCGAAAAAAAGTAAACAGTGGAAAAATTATATTTTGCCTAAGTTCTTAAACACAGCTTTGATTTTCTTCAGATGTTATGAAGTAACTTCATCATAACAGAAATAGAATTAGTTTACATACTTTCCTTTTTTCTAAGGCAGTGAAAATATTAACACTGGCTCTGCCTGACTAGTGTTTAGTGTCAATACCTCATCATTTGAGCCAAGTGCAAAGCCAGCTTTAAAAGGCTACAGTTTAAAGGGTGGCTCAGTGAAAATGGTATTATGATACTTTATGTTCACTCCTGTTTACCCCTTTCAGAGTGGATGTGGGTGGAAGCAAACAGTCTATTCTTTGTTTTTTAGTTGCCAGTGTCCTGGTATTAAAAATACCTGAAATTCTACCAGGAATAAATCAGAAAAAAATCAGCTGACAGCCTGATGAAGAAGACAAACAAGTGCTAACTCATCTTCTTGTAGCAGAGCTGGCCAGATGGCACTAAAAGGAGAAAAGCTTCTCCATAGCCCAATTTTCTCCTCAAGGTAACAAAATTTGCCAACATATAAAACAAACCTCAAATTCTGTCAGTGCCACCTTCTTCACTTAGGTGGTGTTTAAAAGGGTACGTTTTAATCAACTTGATAAGTACTACCTTTCACTTTTACTCAATGTGCTCCTTTTCTTGACAGTCAGAACAAGCAGACTTCCTTCCATTTGCTATTTACTAGTGCATGTAAAGTACCTTCACACCTCCTTTAGTTTCATTTGACTCTACAGTTTCATGCAGAAAGAACACATGAGGCTGCAGATGGAGATTCCTCACTCACCACTAAACAAACTAAGAAGCAACGAAAAGATGCAAGGTCATTTTATTCCACATACCAGCAGACAGCACATCAGACAAATATCCTCAACTTAAGTGTTCTGATAGAAGGCTTTTATTTCATCAGCTGTGAAGATGAGGGCCACTTGCAAGTATTTAAAGATGTGCTGATCACCTTCAAAGGTCATGGCCATTGCTTCCCTTTTCTGCATAAAGTAGCAAAGAAAAAGGAAATAAAACAGGAATGAAAATATTTGGTGGGGATGCTCCCTGAAATAACCTATTCACCTAAAAGAGTGCTATTAAAAGATTTTTAAACTAACATCGGCTAATTGAACAATTAAAGGTTGCAGAACTTGCCCTGAATATAGGGTTAGGTGCTGAAAGACTCTTTTGTAAATGTGGTAAACTTCTGTGGCTAGACAGAAAGCAAACTACACGTGTGATCACAAGCCCTCAAAGACCAGTTGCACGTAAAGGGCTTTTAGAAAAGCAAACAGGGAGCCATTCAGTTTTCAAATCAGCCAGGAACAAATTCTTCTCTTGCTTTTGCGCAGTTTTATTCCAGCCAATAGCAACAAGATGAAAACGAAAAGTTTCATTAAAACTGTTATTGCAGATCTGCATAGTGCAGCCCTACCATCCTAGGTGAGATCAAAAGCATGGCTCCACATGATACTTCCTCCTCAAGGTGGCTGAAAAACAGAATGTGAAAACCCCAGACCAGACCAGCCTCTTCTCTTACTCAGTTTGGATGCAACAGAGAAGAGAAAAGTAAACAACCTGAACTCCTAAATGAGTGAATACAATTAACCATGCCTTAGCACTCTGCTTGCACTGAGGTCCTTGGAGTCAGATGACAGGAAATATTCAGCAAATACAAGTGTGGGGTTGGGAGAGCTGGCCACTCTCCTGGGGAGAACGGAAAAACAAAGTAGGCAGAACAAAGCAGGTGTATTAAACACACAGGTGACAATCACCAATGCCCTAGCACCCCACAAAGCAGGAATAAGACTGGTTTTCTTGTCCTGTGAATGATTTCAAAGAATTTCCCAAAGTGAATAAACTGCCAAAGCACCAAACATTTTGCATGCACCAAAATTATTAAAATATATTGTGTGAATCATCAAAACATTTCATTTTGATACCATTTAAGTACTTCAGTGTAATTTTGAGGGTGTAGTTTTAAAAAATGGTACTTCAAAGGCAAGTTCTTTTGCACTTGAAAAAGAATTTTTCATCTTAAACATTGAATTTTGATCTTTTTTCCTTTAATTTGAGACAAGACACTTTTAAAATGAATTCTTTCAAAATTCTCGTGAGAACTTAGGGGGTTTTGAACAAAACTGAACATTTAAACTTGGCCCGCTCCAGAGAGGATGCAGTTCCCTGCCATTGCCATCATGCAGACCACCCCTTTAACGCGGCTGTCCTCAGAGAAGAGGATATTCTCCTTTCTATTTATGCAAGGTCCTACAGAAATAAAGGCTTTTAAGTACCAGCTGTTTCTAAAGCAGTACAGCCCTGCCTACCTTTGATCTGGTAATCTAAGCATGCCCTATGCTTTCTAGGACCGTAACTAAACCATCAGTAGGATAGGGCACATCCCTTCCTTCTGCACAGCTCACTGAACAGTTCTTTCTGTGGGGTCTTTTGTGGTAGACCTTGAAATCTTGTCTGCTCTGCCCAAGTGCTAATGATCCCATGGTGTTTTTCAAAGTATTTGGAGGTTGTCCTTAAACAAAATCCCCCTTCATTTTCCCTTTTCGGGCAGAAAGCCCAGAGCTAATTGGTTGCGTTCTCTCTTCTTCAATGACTAAATGCAATGCTGATGTGTGCATATAATGTGGGAAGCGCGTTAATCATAGATATCAAAGCCAAGAGGACTGGTTGTGATGACCTAGTCTGATCTGCAGTGTAACAGCAGGCATAGAATTTCAGCCAGTGATTCCTGCCTCAAGCTCATGATTTTGCACCTCAGTTCCCATCTGTATAAATCTAGTTGCAGCTTCCAGATACTGGGTTTGTTTTGCCTCTCTGTCACATAAAAGAGTTCTTTGTTGGCAGAAACCTTCTACCACACTAAAGTCTTGTGGGCTCTGACCAAGTCGCTTCTTCACCTTCTCTTTGCTAAAATGAATAGATTAAGCCTCTTATAGCTTTGTCCCTAAGGTAATCTTTCCAGGCTTTGAATTATTCTATAAAAAGACCACAAAGAACTATGTTCTTGATATCTCACACAAATCTTGATGATATGAGGCTCCTGCAATATGGGATCCCCAAAGGCCACACAGCTAATCTCTCAGAAGTTAGGCATTTCAGCACTCAGGTTGGATTCACAACCTTTGCTGTGTCCCTGAGCACGTGTGTTATATTTTTAGTTTCATTATCACCTGGTATTTCTCAAATTATCTAACAGAGTATCCCTGTGCACAAATTAAGGAGGTTTTATACGGATCTTAGCAGCTGCCCATAAGCAGGACTTTAGATTACTCCATTTTCAGAGTAAGGACTCAGAAACTTCATTTGCACTCATAGCAAACACAGGACTTTAAACAAAAGCAGTAATCAGTAAGTAGGATCGAAGCAATTGAGTGGGGTATCACATGCATTTTTCACTGTTCTGTTGTAGAGTTAGGCTTTTCAGTTTAGTCTGTTATTGCTGACTTGGCCCCTTTAAAAAAGAAAATTTGGCTGAAAGAGGTGCTCCTAGTACTTCCTCTTACCCTGGTTGACCTGCCATACTTGAATATGCATCAAATATCATCTCACCAAATGTGTTTTTCCTTTAATTACTAAAAAAATACCCAGGTAATCCATGTCCAACTAGCCCTAATATCCATGGCAAGATTTCCATATTTTGCAGCAAGCTGGTGTGATAGAGAGATCTCAGGTAATTCATACAAATTCAAAAGTAGTAACATGGGCAACGAATTAATAAGGAAATAAATAAATATTTAATGCAGAATCCCCTTTGCTTTAGTATGTTAGTATCTATCTTGAATAGATATGTACAGATACATGCACACACAACTCCAGTTCTCAAAATCCTTGCACATAATTACATTGTGAAAGTCCCTGAAGAGAGTGGTGAGATATGGTGAGTTTAGTAGGGTTTTAAGGGTCACTGAAGTCACTTGAAGATGTCTGAGATATTAAGCAATCCATTTGAAGCGCATGACGTCACAGAGAAACTGTCAACAAAACTGTTATCTAAATTCTTATAATTCAAGCTGATGACAATTGAAAGCCCACTTTCAAGAATAAATTTCAAGCGATTGCTTTTCAATATCTTTTTTTGGGCCCATTTCAATCATGTTTTCTATACATTTTTTTAATGAATGAAAAGGTTATCAAAATATCTTGGAAACCTAAAACCTCTTCGCATTACTCAGCTGCTTTCATCTGGTTATATTTACCATTTTCGTATTTTAAAAAATTGGGGGCCCAAGGAGAAAAGGAGGAACTTGACAAATAGCAACAAGCACAATGGTATCAAAACTTTTCACTAAAAAGTGTTTTTCAGAAACGGTCTTTTCAACAAAGTATTTTAGTTTAAAACATTGATCATTTTTCATTTCATCAGTGAAAATCCACCAACTATAAACACAGTGAGTCATATGTTTTGAAGGTATTATTTCAGGCTATCTACAGATTCAGAAAAACTATCTGGTAGTGATAATTACTTTTAATGTTATTTTCACAGATAGTAGGACTAGACACTTTCTTTTTCATTTCTATAAAAGCTGGAATTCTGGAGACCCATTCATTGATAAGAGGTGGACTACACCTTTCACACACGCTTCGCACCATTAGTATTTACTCTAAGTGTAACTTTATGTTTTTCTTGCAAAAGCCTGAGACGGACAATCCACTGCCCAGCTCGGTACTGAGTATGAGGTAATGCCTGTATCCCCCGGTCAAGAAGAAACCTAGGAAGCAGAGAGCTGCTTTTTCAGCAGTGTTGAGTTGACATTTTCATTTTCAACATGCTTCACAGTAATCATCACTAAAGCCCTTTCACTAATTCTGATCTTGTGATTTCTGCCATTGGCAGTTAGGAGCAGAACCCAGCAGAGCAAAGTGATGTAGCATTAAGGTATTGTTTCAAAAGCAACATCTAAATGTGACGGCTGCTCCATTGTCTGGCTCTTTAAATCCAGCACAGGATTTTCCTTATGGGACAGTGCTCCAGCAAAATAAATAAATGGGCTGTAATCTAAACTCTAAAGCCCTCTATAAGACATTATTGTGTACCAGGCTCAGCAATAATAGGAGAGACATCACATTACTGGCAGACATACACTTCTGCCCTTTTGGAAAGATCAAAGTCTGCCGTGCCTGCAATAACTTTGGATAGATGCGAGATGGCTTGAGCCAACATGGTCTAAAGCACAGAAGGGGGAAATGTCATCAACATGCTACAGGCTAATTTAAATCCCCATTTCTTCTCACTGCCTCACTCAGTGAAAGGCCTGAAAAACAACATACTCATATGGCAACTGGTAAGTACTTCAGTGGAGGGAACTGCAAATGAAGAAGGAAGCACTTTCACAGAAGCACAGTGCTGCTTACACCTCCAGGGGACTTTGGAAAATGGAGAGAGAAACTAAAGTCATGGGTTTTGAAAGAAGCCTCTGAATGGCTCGGAGGCAGTATGCTCGAGCTGAAATCCTTTCAAAAGGGCTTCGTTACCAGAAGGCAGGTGCCCCACAGTTTCTACGCACCAGCCTCAAACCCAGACATCCCCAAGCACCAAACCTTGACCACTGTTCCCCCAAAGATCAGTCCCCAAAATGGCACAACTGCGACACAGGCAATTCAAGTCAAGCTGAGCAGCCATCACCAGGTGGAAATACTGGCTCAGAGGCTCCCCCATGGCAATCTCTGTGAAGGTCAGTGGACGTGCTGCTCCACCGCCTCCAAAGAACACCCCGATACTGCAAGGCATGAGGCCTGCCACGTTGAAGTTGAGTTAGACTAATTTGTTCCCAACCTGGGGCCAGGGTCCAGGCATTGCCTGGACATCCTTCCCCTTATGGCGCTGAGGGCTGTGGGGTGGCCAGCAGAGCCAAGAGCAGAGCTGCACTGGGTTTTCTCATGGCCTCCCACTGTTGGCGTGGCACAGCCATGACAGGTTGGGAACGGTGACCACCAGGGCACTGCTCTGCTGCTTGGGGGCCCAGGAATTCAGCCATTTCTTCCTCATTAGGAAGAGTAATGGTAATACCTCTGGAAAGTCAAGCACAGGGCAGATTTGGCTTGCCGACAGACATTGAGTAGTTAAGCGGGACATATGATATGCTCCTCATTTGCCTTCTCTTTGCCTCCAATGTGTTTCAGTCAGGATCAGGGGCTGACCTAATGTAGCCCTGCAGGGTGCATGTCCTGGCTCAGTAGGCAGCAAACATCAGGTAGCCGACAAATGAGGTCTGGTTGCATCATGTGTCTTCATTGAACTCCTTTCAACAGATGAGTTACAGAAGTTCAAAGACACACAGGTAAGTACACAGCACAGTGTATTCTTCCAAAGTATGAGATCCTTCTGCTGACTTGCTGCTCTCTAGTGAATACCTATAAAATACCAGACATGTTCCTCATGAAGCATTAGATAATCAGTCATGGTCCCTTCAATGGCAACAGTACCTCCTGCATTGCAGTCATCCTGCTGTAGATTAGAAATAATATTTAATTCAGCACAACACACCAAAGGTCCCATTCTTGCTCTAACACTTAACTGCAGCCACAGATAAAACAGTTATTCATGGTAAGGCAAGAGTAGCTATTACAGTTATCTGTACGTAGTATTTCTCCTGTGGCACCCTTTAGGGTCCCAATAACAGACCAGAACCTCCCTCTGCTAGCTGCCGTACAAAAACAAAGCCAAATACTGAATTTTTTTTCCCTGAGAAGGAAAACACTATGTTCAAATTTGATGTGGTACAGTTACAGAAACTCGATTTTGACAGGACCTTTTGTATCTACATCCATCCAGTCATTCAATCTGGCAGTATGCACTGGCTTAGGAGGATGACCTAAGACGACATCTAAATTCAGTGAGGGAGAAGGATGGAAGAAGACAACAGCTGATTACAACCAGCTGAAACAGGGCAACACTAAGCAGTAATTAGTCTTGGTGGGAGATACAAAAGTGTGATCAGGGAAATGTGGTGAAATTTTATGATCCTTTTTTCCAGTTTTCATGTCTCCAGGCTGTTTCTATGAGCCTCCTATAACAATAATTCTGTAAACCCCTTGACAGTCAATGCTCCACTATCCTTACAGCTAGAAATTTTCTCTCTCTCTCTCTGAGTGTCTAATATAAGCCTTCTTTGCTGAAGTTAGGCCAGTTTCTTCTTGCCTTTCCTCCTCTGGACCTGTATAATTGATTGTTGTCCTATTTATAACACCTGTAGACATGTCTGAAGACTATCATATTTCCCACCTCTGCTCCTGCCATGTTCCCTTTTCCAGACTAAACAAAACCTATCCTCACAGCCTTTACTCACGGGTCATGTTTTCTAAGCTTCTTGTCATTCCTGTTGCTCCAGTAGTGATCCTTTCCCCTTTGTCTGCATCTCACTTACAGTGCAGTGCATCCAGTAGGGAGGTATGTTAGGGATCAGACTTCCAAAGAAGTGAGAATATTCCCTATTGAAATAAATATAGCAGCTTCAATACCAGCAGTTGAGTACTAGGAGTCATTCTGTACTGTCAGAGATGGATTGGGTGAGCCCAAGTATACTGATTCTACCTTGGGTTTCTTCTGGAGTGGAGGTGGATGGAAGAGGCAGCAGCATGGCAGTGAATGCCTGTTTCATCCACTCATGCTTTCACAAATAATGAATTCAGTAATTAAGACATCTTTTTCCTTATCTCTAGAAAGCAGTCAGTGCGATATCTAACTGTCGAATGCTGTGGTCTGATGCCATGACAACATGAGATGAGATCTCACACACACACAGAGCGAAGTAAGAGTCATTGTTACATAAGAGCACGTCCACCCTGAGCGAAGGAGCATGGTGGAGAGGCCCCTCAAGCTAGCATCTGTTGTGCTGGCTCTGGAACAGGAGACAGCACTGCTATACCACACACCTTTGTGTCAAAAGAAAGAAAGAAAAAAAGAAAGAAAAAGCAAACAAAAAAACCAGTTCTGCCATGCCACCTCAAAGTCCTTGTGCAGTTTTTCAGCCGCATCTAGTGTAAACTTTGTTTGGCTTACGTTTGTTTGCAGGTGATGGGTTTGGAAGATATGAATCAGAAAGGCTTCTTGCAGAATGGAGCCCCTGTGGCATGCTTATCAGCTGACCCATAGCTCATCAAAATCACTTTTTTTTTCAGGGAGGTTTCCATGGGATTTGAGCTGAGTTCTGTTTGGCATCCAGTCTCATGCAGCGGTGGATGCCAAATGAAGAAATAGCCTATTTCCTTCTCCCCTACTTTCCCCTTCTAGAAAACCACAGGCATGCACCCAGCTCTGCCCCTTCTGCTGTGGGAGTTACTGGGCCCCTTGCTGTGGCAATCTATCAACCTGGGTTTTCAAGAGTGAAGCCTGAGAATCTTTCACAGAAGGTGAAAAAATGCAGGCAGTAAAAAAAAAAAAAGTGTTTTTCCTCTAAAATAAGTCCTAGAGGAAAGTTTGAGCCTGCAGTTTGTTTATCATTTGATTTTATTCAACCTTTACCATGGGAAATAAGGAAGAGGAAAGCTAGGATTGTCTGAAATAGGCTCAGATCCAAACTATGCTGCTGAGAAAAGGAAAAATAGCCAGAGTAGTCGCATGCACTTACAGACAGCTGATTCTGCCAATTCTTTGCATGATCCCATCACTCCCCATCCTCAATACCTCAATTACTGCCTCACCCATTTCAGACTAGGGATCATGCTGTGCTGCTTCTCCAGTACTCCCATGGACTCACAGTCTGAGTCTCTGTTCTCCTGTTTCTTTAATCATGAGTGAGTAGAAAACTATCAGGACAAGAGCCAGAGTTTCAGCTAATGGAAATCAGATAAGTACCATCAATGTTAGTGAGGTTGTGCTGAGGCTATTTCAGGGGACAAGATACAGGGAACAGGGCTCTGAGATTTTTCCTTAGTCCTGCTTCAGTTTGCCTAGACATGTACCAGCAGTTCCCTGAATGTCCCCTCATCTCTCAGCCCTCTTTTCCTCACTGACTATTCTCTGCACCTCCTGCCATCTCCAACAGCATCTGTAGGAGGCCTTCTACCTCCTCAAATGTTCTTCACTTATAAGACTCCTTCTCAACACTTCCTCTTGTTGGGGGGGAGGGCAGTGCTTCAGCTTCCCTCCCTCCTTTGATCTCACTCTGTGGGAGAATTTCAGTCCTTTCATTTGCAGGAAAAAAGTCTTTACTGTAGAAGACTGGTAGGCATCCTGTTGTGGACCAGCTTCCATTACTGAACTGTGTTCCTTGTAAGATATAAAAATAGGGGGAAAAAATGAAATTGGGATGTAAGTAATAGCAATACCACAAGATAGATAAGTCTATCCTTCTGAGAACTTTGATTGTAAGCATTTACAGATAGAAAATATGGACATCTGTCAGCATGTTCTTTTTCCCAGTGCATTTTACTTGAGAGTTTGAAATCTTAAAGCAGGAAGGTGATTGTAAGATTTCAGAAGTCACTTCAAAGCCTTGCACTGTAGGATATCATCCAGTATTTGACCTACACACAAACTGAAAGCCTTGGGAAGAACACCTCCCTGCAATTTTAAGAACTTTTAAAACCAAAATCTGAATGTGCACTATACATTGTTCCTAAATTGCACATGGTTATTCAGATCCTAACAGGAATTAGGCCCCCAGCTGATACCATCCACAAGCAATAGCAACAACAAGTTGGCGTTCCTACAAACACCATGTTCACTGATCAAATGAAAGACTAAGTTACAAATGAGGTTGATGAGTTGACATATGTCAGGCCTTTCACTTAGGTTTGACTAAAATACAGTAATTAACAGGTCAGGCAGTCTAAAGCATGGAAAACACTGGCAGCTTAGCAGTATTGGCAATATTACGGCAGCTCAGCTAGCCTGAGATAATTAGGTAAATGGTAATAATCTGACCACCTGTCAGAGCCAGGAGGTGCCTCAGTCTTGAATCCACAGGCATGAATCCGAAGACTACGAATGGAATTTGGACTTCCTATTCCACCTCGTCCTTGCACTCCTTGCCTAACCTGGGAACAAACATTTCCGATGGCATAGTTTATGATGTGTGCACTGATAACACCTACATCAGTGCGTGTAGCCTCTGAGTCTGCTTCAGGCACACAGAGCTGGTGTTTATCTGCCTATGTGAGCCAGTGCTCTGCTCCTGCCAACAGCCATTCCTGTTTATTCCATACCTGTCTGTCTTTCTTGGCACCCCATCTCGTAGCATCTAAAAGCCAGGAAGACACAAGCAGTTGGATGGATCAACTCATTTCACCCAGGTGCCCAAATAGCCAGTGGGTAGGTAATGGCTTTTGGTCAGCCATGCCAAGACAACATTGAAAAGGAAAGCTTGAGGATAAAACACTGAACTTCAAGTGCCCAATCTCCAATTACAACAAATTTAAACAAATCAAAATCCTAAAAAGCAACTTCCTTGGGCACTAGGGAAGTTCAGAGCACACTAGAAGTTCAGGATTCATGTTGAGACTCATCCTAGGTGATAGCACTTGATGCTGAAGGATAAACATCTGTCAGGAAATAGATCATATCCTATAGGAACAGAAGGAGGAAACTAAGCTTTGTTGATGAAATGCTAAGAATGTATTTTTAACAACAGAAGCCCAGGGCAATTTCCTCTAATTAGTTTACAGGAGTATGTCAGAAAGGCTCTGGCAGGCTGTACTGTGCTCATAAATCTGCGTGATTGTAAAATGTTCCAGAGTCCCTTCAAAGGGACTGGACCAGAGGCAAAAATAGCAGGATGCTCTTCATGTGGTAATCCCAGACTCTGCATACGAGGAGGTATCGGGAATCTTAATGCAGAATCCACTCTCTGGAGATTTTTAGTGCTAATCTACACCAAAGAGAAGAGGAGAAATCAATAAATAAATAAAAGCGCTCACATTGTGAGACTGAGCCAAAATGGACTTCCACAGCCTCTAATGTTCCCTCACCACTGACCAGCCACGACCTTGTAGACAAAAGTAGTCAATATATTCACCATTAGAAATAAGGCCAAGTTCCCAGGCAAATTTAAATGTATCACCACTGGTGTCATCTGCACTTTCTCAAAGATAATCACTCCAGTGCAGGCTTCATGGGCCAGGCCTGTAACAGGCAACGTGGAATGGAATATAAGTTTCCTGCCAGAATGTGAGACAGAGTCAGAGCTGGTGCTAAAAATAAGCTCAAGGTTTAGAAAAAGAGACCTACTTCAATGAGATCACAGCCCTTGAAAATTGTTTGAATGAGAGAGAGAAAGACAGCTGCCTGTATCCCAGGAGCAAGAGGCTGGTTTCACCTCCAGTGAGGTGCTGTATAGGACCATGGTAGAGGGACTGAGGTTACTCCTAGTCAGTGGAATACTACAGTTTGTGGGTTTTGACAACGCTTCTATAAAGGTGCAAACATCTGTACAGTAAGTTTAAAACTAAAGAACTCCATTCATTTCTCTCAATCGTTTTTTGTGAACCCTGGGGGTGTTGTGCAGAGGCCCCAGGTGCCGAATACCACTGCTCCACTGCTAAGTACGCCAGCACTAATGGAAAAGTTTCATCTTTTTTTTTTTCCCCCTAGGGAAGAAGGGAGTGCCAGTCATTGCCATTGCTGGCTGTTCTTACATCCCCCTCCCACCTCCTTTGCTCGCCTCCCAGAAAGCCATGAAAACATTTCCTTATTCTCTGCTTGTGGTTTTTTCAGACTGAAGATAAAATCTGAGCAAATCGAGACTGAAGAAGTGAGCAAACAGAAAGCATGATTCCAAGAGAGATAGTAGTATTTATAACCTCCTTTAAATCTTGTGAAATGCTTTCAGCTCCTCAGATACAAAGCCCTGAGGCTATATGGTAAGTGCTATTCGCCTTTTCTAGGAGGAGTCACAAAGCAGGAGTCACTAAGCCAGAAAGTGAAAAGCAATTTCCTGACAACCAGATCTATGTTTTAAACCAGAGATGGATTATTATGGGAATAGTGTTGCAATGCCCCAATCTGCATGTTAACACTGAGACAATTAAGTGTTCCAAAACAGGGACACTTCATGATATATTTCCACACTTTTGCTATTCCGTATTATTCAGTGGTGTTAACAAAGTGGTGTTTGAACTTCCAGGTAGGGTGATTTATTTTATTCTTAAATATGAATCAAAATACAATGGTATTCTGTTCATTAGCTGGCATCATTCACCTATTTTTGGTCACCAGACCAAATATTTTTGCTTTCTTGTTGACGTGAACTAGCAAAATCGCTGTGCCTTTCAGGATTACAATGAGATACAGCAGAATCAGAATAGTTTAAATATATCCAATGAAATTTGAGGATAAAAATACTTATTCAAACCTTCTCTTGAAATAAATATAGCAGAGTTTGCACTTTAAACATGACCTTTTAGGACATATAGTAGAACATATGATTTTGTCTCCATCCTGAAGTGTTTATTCAGGAGAAGTGATACAGCCTGTGTATTGCACCACAATGGAAAGATACACTTAAGCAGTGTGACCTCTCACTCCTGCAGAAGTTTTGTTTCTGGTAGCCTGTCCTAGTTCTGTCATCAAGAGACCTTAAGAGCATTCCATTGATTCAGTAGAGCAAAAAAGCTTCGGAGGACCATCTATACCGGGTTAGATATCTACCTATTTCTTCCTCCATTTCTGCCTTCCATAAAATGAAAATGCTTCCACTTTGTAAAGAGCTTGGAAAGTTAGAAGAGAAAAAACAGACTTAAATACTGTGAATCATCATCCAGATCACCGACCATTATACGGACTCAAAGATGCCAGGATCGGATGCCCAAGGCAATGGCTGCTGAAGCCAGTAAAGGGATGTGTCTTACAATCTAAGTTGGAAGAACCAATTGTTCAGTATTTTGCATTTATGCCATTTGCAGATAACTAAACAAACAGTAGAGCTTGATCAGCCTCAGTGAATCAGCATATCTGATTCTCATTATATTCAGAATGGCAGGCCCCAGCTGGGAAAGGCAATCAGCTAATATCTCACCAGCTGGCAACGATCAAGAACTAAGAGCATGGAGTGAGTGCTTCACTTCAGACACTTGAATGAAGTAATGTTTTTACAGTGCTAATGTAAATACAGTTCAATGGAGAGGATGCTGGCAGGAAGCCACATTAAGGACACAAATTCATGGTACTGGGAGACCAGCTTGGCTTGGCCTGCTGAAGTAGTTCACAAAGCAATCCAACATCTCATAGAAATAAACTTTTTATCCAAGTACCAAACCAAGAGAAAGGCCGGATTTTCTATCAGATGTCATGATTTAACAGATGGTCCCATTTTCTCCATAATTCTTTGATGTCCTGAAAAAGAACAAGTGAAACAAAAGAGGTTCTCAAATATGTCTGAGCCATTTCAATTTGCCAGTTCAATTGAACAGTGCACAAAGCAAACAAGAAGCTACTCACTTCTTGCTCATTCTCACTAGCATCACTCAGGATGTTAATTGATACTGTCCCAAATTAGGAGATGTGGGCTGTGAATCCGTATTTTCAGTGGCTCCTCCAAAGACAGATCTTCCATTCTTCCATTCTTCTTGGATTATAATTTATTCACATTTCTGTAGCCTCTTTCATTTGCCTCTTGCAACCACTTTATAAACATTACTTCTCATGAGTGCTTGGGAGTCCCTCTAGTGCCTAGTTCAATTGACACAAGAAGAGCACTGGAAGTGGCTGATGTCTTTAGGAATTTGTACTCACTGGTATCTCCAAATAGTCTGAGAAAGGCGATCTGACCCCAGCGGAAACACCACAAAGAGGTTTAACTTTTTTTGTTTTCAGATAATCAAGGAGCTATGTCATTCCACTGCCAGCAATGGATTATGCTGTCAATTGAGTGTTGACTCTGTGCTGGTCCTCAGTTTACCTCACTGCTCATAGGCTGTTATTCCATCCTGTCAGCTGCAAGAGGTATAAGGCTACCTCTTGCAGGCTTTCCATTTTCTTCTTCAGTACCTTTTACCGGAGTCTGTGAGACTGCTGAAATACAGAATTATTGATTGTACCTTTCTAATTATGACTTCACCTCACTTTTCCATCACCTTATCTCCTATATTGTATTGTCATATGGTACTATAGTGCTGACAAGGCTCATGGCAATTGTCTTTCCTTCTCTTGCATTCTGCTGTCATAGTTCATTTACCTCCCTAACCAGCACTGCCCTGCTTCCCAGGGGCGAACAACGCTCATGTACATCATTTCCAGACAACAACATTTTTGGGGGATTTGTCTACACTGTTCTATATTCTCAACTGTATCATTCAGAAGGGGCTTACTGTGCATCATCAACATCAGGTCCCATTTCTCCTCTCTAACGCTAGGCTTATGAGAGCTTCTGGGATCCTTCTGTATGTGGCTGGATGTGGGATACAACTGGGATGCGGGTGGTGGTATAAGCCTGACATTGGTATCGATGGCAGTGGGATGGCTGGTAGCTACACTCTGCAGAGGGTGTACAGGGACAGTGTCTGTCTCTGTTAACATCATGCTGCAGAGAACCACCTCTTCAACAGCCGTTATTAGCCCACACTCCAGGCATGTAAAGCTGCTTTTTAAAATAGGTTCCTAAGCTTGGATGGGAGCTCACCCCTTCTTATACAAAGGATAATCCAAATCCTAAACCACATGCCCAGGGAACTAGGCTTCCTTAGCTTCAGTGCCAGGCCGTTTTTTTTTTCCTCCAGGGGCATCTGTACTACCAGACCTAAAAGCAGCTGCATGCTTAGTCAACCTCTCTGTCCTGCTTCCTTCAGCTTGAACCTGTAGGCTTGCTGGGCACAAGAACCTACTACTGGTTTGCTCCTTCCCCAGACAGTTCCACTCGTGGTGATATTTCAGGGCATTTTTGTTAGGGTTAGCTTCATTCTCTCGACGTCTTTCAAATAAGCTGGAAACACATGTTTCTTAAAACATCCTGCCTTTAACTAGAGAATCACTATGTCTGAAGAGCTATCTAGGGCCCCCAGAGCTCCACAATGTAACTGAAAAATTCCTTCTTCCCATTCTGGCTTTAGGGAGAAAAACAAATTCTCTCTCCTTTCTTAAATCATCTGAGGCCACAGAGCTCCCTGGACCTTGCAACCACCTGTCCCAGTGCTTTACGTACACCCCAACACCCGCTGGGGGAAGTGTTTCCCCACACAGCTATCTGTGCAGTGTTGAGGAAACCAAGGTATCTCACAATAAAATATTACAAGGTGCTGATGGTAGAGAGGACACCTGCAATGCAACATGTCTGTAGGATGACTTCTGAGATGTTCAAGCTCAAGAGGAATGCTATGGTGCAGGGTCTCCACTTACATTCAGAATTCACATGTTCCAGTACACTGCCCTTGTCCTCACCCCAGACTCTAATTGTACTCCTCACCTATGTACTCTCCATAAGCATTAGCGCAGACTCCAAGGAGTGATCCAGTATAAGCACTTTTGCCACTAATGTGATCTCGCATCCCCATTAAAATTTTTGAGAGTCTGTCTTTGACTCCAGAAGCAAGACTGGGGTTTATGCAAGAAAGAGTTTCAGGAATTGCTAGCAAGTTTGGATACCTAATTAGAGATGCCACCACAAAGGGCCTGGCTTTCTGAAAAGTGCTAGGTTCTCCATCTTACCAGTCAAGCATCTTTGGGCAACTATAAACCAAGTCTGCCAAAATTGCTAGTCTCCTTTTTCAGACTTGGTTTTAAATAACATGTTTCCTGTAGAGTACATGAACGAAGAAAACATATTCAAGGCTTTCCTGGTCCAAACAAACATGAGCTCTTTCTGAAATAATTTGGTTAGACCATCTCTCCAATGTGCTCTTTCACCTCTTACTCATCAGAGTAAGAGCCTCAAATCTGCCAGCAGCTATGACTCATCAGAGTAAGAGCCTCAAATCTGCCAGCAGCTAGGACTCAAACTCTTGGTTTGGAGGCTCGGGCTTCTCACATCTGGAACTGTCATTGCCATCTCAGACATGTCAGTAGGGAGGTGACAGCAGGTGTCACAGGGGACATTTTAAAAGGGGGCCATGGCAGAGGTGGAAATGAAATGGTCAAGAGAAGTAATTTAGTGACTTGCCATGTCTAAACACACCCCAAAAAAAGGCTGTTTACATGCAGATCTCCTCAAACAATGGAGCTATTTACTTTTCTGATTTAAAATCAAGATAATGGACATTTTCTAAAAACCACAAAGGCAGAAGCAGTGATACAGTCACTCACAAGTAAGTTTAAACTCCTGTCTCCCACTTCTGGGTGGGAGAGAGAAAGAGGGAGATGGGCATCAGATCCCATGGAAAAACAGGAGAAGAATGGATAAATTCAGGAGCGATGGCATGTGTGCGGACAGACTTAGAACAGTAGTTGATACAGAGCTATTTTTAAAGTGGAAAACCTTCCCAGCTATGGCCAAGGTAAAGGAGAAGGTGCTGAGAAGGCAAGGTTTAGTGGCAGGTTATAATTTGTATCCTCCGTCCTGCCATGAACTGCCACTCCATGAGCCAGGGTTTCTATGCTGTAGCAAACAAGGCCATGCTCTCTCAGTCTGCTTTGCCTGGGTGAGCCTACAAGTAGCTGGCTAGCTTTGAAGGGCTTCTGCCTTCCTAATGTGATCTTGGATCTTCATTCTTTTTGTTTTTCATCTTCCATGCACAGCTGCCTGCCAGGCTTGCTAACCTCTAAAAACCTTCCCCTACACCAGCACTGCAGAGTCATTGCTACCCATCCAACAAACTCAGTAAACAGGAGCAGGATATTTTGGGACTGATCTTTGCTGTATATTCAAGAGACAAACCGACAGCCAATGCTGTAGCATTCTACTGGGGTGGAAGGACTGCATGAATGGGAATCCTATATTTTGTGGCTAAGAACAGGAAAGGAAGAAATACATAGATGAGGTGATGAGAGGCCCACTTGTAGCAGCAACAAAAAAAAACCCATTTTTAAAAATGAATCATATGTTCCAGGGTTCGAAATATACAGTGTCCTAAGAGTGGCTGCTTTTAACAGGACATTATGGGTATTTATATGCCACGCACTTTACAATTAAAAAGACAGAGCTTGTGTCATATCCTAAGGCTTCCTTAGGAAGCCTTTCAAGGTAATATACAAGAATGCAGGAATAGCCAAGTGTTTGTTCATGTAGTTTTTTCCCCCTTCTGCATAGTTCACTGTTTTATTAACTAGAAGGGCTGGTAAGAGATAAACCCACTTTCAAGAGCAAAAGGTTTGAGTCTGTGTCCTGTGCAGACAGAAAGGGAAGGGAAGCTGAGATTACTGGCAACTATTCTCAATAGAAAGAGTCACAGATCAGGCAACTGAAACCTCCTGCACCTTTGTTTCCATATTTGTGAACTGTGGCTAAAACAAAGGCTGTCATGAGGCAAAAGCTGTATTTCAAAAGTGCCTTCGATCTACTGATAGCAGGGGCCTGGATGTTGGTAAATGTCAGCTTTCAGTTCTAGGTTCTGAAACAGGAAATAATAGAAATAGATAACATTATCCCCTAAGATAGACTATAATGTGTGAAACAGGAAAAAAATAGCATTGCCACAACAACTTCTTTGTGAATGGCGAGACAGGGACTCAGGCTTGTATTTGTATGTGTCTGTATAGATCCACATATAAACACTGGTCTGAGATGGGTCAGTGAACGTACTAAATGAAGGCAGCGTGGTATTGTTCTGCGTTGTCCCACTGATTCCTGTAAAAACACTTAGCAATGCCCAGTGGCATGTATTTCTGACTTACTAGATACTGTTATTCAACTTGCTTCCGGGAATAATAGAAATGAAACTGATCTTTTGCAAAAATGGAACTACAGTCAGAGATTTTATGACTAAAATGGACTTACTACATGAACAGGACTTCACCTAGTTACCCCTACATCACACATTCATCATTTCTGTTCAAACTAGAAGATGCCTTCTAGAGGATTTAGACGAGGAGTGGAGAATTCCCCTGGTCTGAATGTGTTTATTTTTTCCCACACACATGGAGTGAAAAGCTTTTATGTACCATTTTTCCTCCTTTAAATGAATTCAGCCTCTGCTGGGTACTGCTGAGAGAAGAGCATATCTTTTAATTGTGCAGTTCTTCAGTTGTAGAATCAGCTATTGAGGGGGATTAGGAAGAAAACGTCTACTTCAGATTAAGGAATATTTCCAAAGGTTTCTATTTGATGCAAAAAACACAACACCAAATGTTTGCACTGTGAAAGGGCCAGAACCCTTCAAAAGTGATGGGATGAGAAGAATATAGCAGATGCAAAGTAACTTCCTGCGATGACCTGCCCAAGGATGGCAAATGGAGAACCGGAGAAAGAACAGTCATTAGAAAGGGTGGAAATCAAGTTACAAGCTTGCAGCAGGATATTAAGGGCTTTACCATTCCTCAGAAATACTACATTTTTCAAACATGAGGTTTTCATTATTCTTTTTTTTAAGTAGAACTCTAGATTAAAAAAAGCATCAGTTTCAAAGTAAAAAATCCAGCAATAATTCAACACTTTACAAAATATTAGAGCAAAAAAGAGTCTGGGCAAAACTGATTCGTGCCTTTCTGGACAGCTACAGATCATAGAAGGGGGTTATTGGCTTTTCTGTGACTCTATATCACTCTTTTCCCCTTTCATTCCTTAGTGATTTGCAAAACTTGGCAGCTTACTATGCAGCAGGCTCATCAAATGGTGAACTCATCAGTAACTATTTAGCAAGACTTTAACAGGCCTCTGAATAAGGAAAGGATATTTTAATTTTACTCTAAAGGAAAAGCATCAATATAATTTACACATTATGCTTACTTGGAGGCTATTTTTTATGAAACATATTTACTGACATTAAAAGCAGTTGGACTTTTGTATCTTGTGAGGCCTTGAATTGGGACCTGAAGCTGAGGTTGGGACTGTGATCCCCGTGGTGCCCAGCAACAGGACAAGAGGCAATGGGCAGAAACGGAACCACAGGAAGTTCCATCTGAACCTGAGGAAAAACTTCTTGACTGTGAGGGTGACAGAGCACTGGAACAGGTTGCCCAGAGAGGTAGTGGAGTCTCCTTCGCTGGAGATATTCAAAACCCGTCTGGATGTGATCCTGGGCAATATGCTCTAGGTGACCCTGCTGGAGCAGGGAGGTTGGACTAGATGATCTCCAGAGGTCCCTTCCAACCTAAACGATTCTGTGACTCTGTGAGCGATAACCAGACTTCAGTACTGCCTGGGAACAGGTTACTGCTTCAGTGGACATTTTTATTTGTCATTTAGAATAAGTAAACAGCTCAGATCTATGGAGGAAATGCTCTTCTCATACCTGTTGGCCTAACTGTCAATGTTGCTAAAAATACACTTTTTTTTTTGGTGCAAAACCATTGACTGTTCAATTCAGTGCAATAAAATAGATACAAGCAAGACTCTGCTCTGGTGGGAGACATCCATACGTTTCACTAGATGGCGTTGCAAAACAGTTGTGCTATATAGTTTAGTGGCAATCACACACAGCTGCTGAGGTGAAGCTTGTGTGACAGACTGTTGTGTTATTGTATAACAAACAGGAGAGCCTGTTTGTGTAGTCATGTTAACTAAAACAGGCTTGGGTACCAATTCCCATCTCTTTTAAGCTTTTTGAACTCATATGTGAATAGACTTTATTTTAATTTCAGAGAAGGCGCGGTAGAAAGTCTGCAAGGTCAGAAGAGGATTGTTGAGAGCTAAAGGGGATCATCAGCAGATTTCCCCTTTCCTTCATTCTTAGAGAGAGGATTGCTCCTGCAATTGTAAAGCAACTCTCATTCATTCCAAGCTAATCCATGGAAATCAGGGACAGTGACAAAGTTAGGGCTGTTTCTATATTGAATATGGCTCTGACTTGGCAAATGTCAAGCACATCTCAAACTTCAAATAGAGACTGGTTCACTGACTTCCCATGAAGTCTGTACTGTAGTTAAGCCTCACAGTGAGTTTCTAACAATGGTACTGGAAGGTGCCATGTCTATTAATATTTGAGATTAGCTCATTGGACTTTGGACTTCAATCGTTTTAAAAAAGGTAGTAGTTCGCTTGCCACATCACTGAGAGTTCTGAGAATCAAGCCCATATGCCTTCTCCCCATTTACCCAGAACAGCACTCTTGGCTGAGTTTAGCTCCAAATGACATTTGTGCTACCATTTTTCTTCCAGGTCTGCCTTCAATTACAGCTGTGTAGCTGCACTGGCAACGTTAGAACTGGCAGATATGAGAGTAGAGGACAATTCAGCTGTGCCTTTACAGTTTAGTTAACAAATCTGTTGATGATGTGTGAGTCAAAACAGACTCCAGCTCCCTCTCCCAAAGCTGTGCCTGTTCTGTATGGCCAGCAAGAACAGAATACAGGACTTATTTTCGTCACTGAAATCAGGAGACTTCTCTGTAACACCCAGGGGAACTGGCACTCCTGACTCAGAAGGGCTTATGTTTGCTTAGAGTAGAATTGTGCCTGAAGCTCTAGTGGAGACTCCCTATTTTTCTTCTTTCCACACAGAACATGCATATGCAATACTCTCAAGGACTGGAATGCCAGAATTGCATGGAACGGACAGAAAAGGCCTATATAGTCATCTAGGACTTACTCCCCTCCCAACAAGACATTCTCCAGTGCTCTGCCCAGCCCAGATTAAAGTGACTCAGGCACCATGAGTTCTTGCCATCTCCACTGGGAAGTTATTTTCAAAGTTTTAACACATCTCACCCCTGGGCCTCAGAATCCTTCCCGACTTGCCTTTGTCCAGTGATCCCATCACCCCCAGCCTTCCCTGTACAAATTCTCCTACCCTCCAGTTCTTCATACCACATCTTGCTTTGGCTGGTCATTTGCCCAAGCTTAACACATCTACTTTCATTCTCTTCTCGTAAGTCAATCTCTCAGTCTCTCAATCACTTGTGTTGTTCTTCTCAAAGAGAATTAAATCTCTTTCTCTATAAATAGTTCTGGCTGGTGTTCCAGTCTGTTGCTGATCTTTCCATTACCAAAACTTCTTGTCATTTTTATAGCTCACCGTCTGCTGTGCATGATGGCATGCAGATGTTACTCATGCAGATGTTAGACATTTTTGGCTACCTGTACAGCAATAAAGAAATATTTCACTAACACGAAACTTGAGATCTTGCCTTAAATGAACTAAGCAATGGAGGGTTAGTTCTGTACCGGGTTCCCTTTGCTTCGTTATATTGATGAACAAAATCACATTTTGCCACTTACATTTCCAAAAAAAATTTCATTCTTCTCCTTCAGATTGTTCATTGAAAAAATTCCTAAACCCACTCCTTTGCTAAGATGCTCCCACACCACTGCCAATGAATTAACTGACATAAATTTTGTCACTGGCATGCTACCACAATGGCTTCGCATTTCAACCTGTGCTGTCTCATCGTTCCTTGAGCTCTTGCATCTACTGGTCTGTGTCTACCTACTGTCTTCAATGGAGAGTATAATCTCCCTGAAGAAGAGCTCTTCTTGTTGTTCTAGATTTTAACTGCAAGTACAATAGCATCCTGGCCATAGCCAGGCTTCTAATAGCCCCCGCAAGTGAAATAATAAAACCCTACCCCCTTAATGAATTGTTAGAGGTTAGCAAGAATGAGGCTATATCAGAGGTAAGAGTGTATTTCCAATGTTGATATTAAGGGCAAATACTGGACTGTTAGTCACAGTTTTAGCATCAGACAACTATTAACAATACATATTTCTAGACAGTTCTCAAGAGAGATGGGGGGCGTCCGTGAAAATGTGAAACCAGTGTATTTCAGCAGGTAGTTTTTGATGATTTGCAATGTACTGTTAGTCCATAATAGGTTTGGGTTGCTTTGTCTGTTTGTGTCTGGGAGAGGTGGCAATTATAATGCTAGTAATGCAAATGAAAAACAGAATAGAATCTGAGGGAAAGGAACTAAATGGACTTGACTAAATCATGCTTGCTATATTGTGATTCTCCCAATGTTGACACACATAAGTAAAGCAGCACTAACAGCTCTGGTAATTTGTGTGTTAAAAGTTCCACTGCTACTAGAAAAATCCCGGGTCACCTTCCCTCAGTGGAAGCACAAGCTTGCTATAGTAATTATGGAAAAAATAACAACATCCAGACATGAAAATTTGGACCAATTATTTCACCTGGGATCTCTTTCACAATAGATTTTCCTTCTCATTTCTTTCTCTCTCTCTTTTAATTTTTGGAAGGCTGTGATCTCCCTTAAGTTTTCAGCTTAATTGTATCCGATACATGCAAGCAAAATCCAAGAGACTTCGCTGAAGACAGGAATTTTGTCATTAATTTGAAAGGCAGCTGGGGGCATCTATCAAGATGAACATGTGTAGGTTTACATACAAGGCTGCTTTAACATGAAGATAAGAAAGCAAAACGAGTATTGCAAATATCAGTCTTTACTGTGTATTTCTCTGAAGAAATCTCTTATACAGATTTTCCTATCCTTTCTTTTGCTCATTTTGGAGATCATGAGTTGTCAGGGAGTCTTTAGCACCAATATATCTCTTTAAAGGTGAGGTGATGGGGAAGTAAATGCACTTTTGATCTTCCAGGTCTGCTTCCTGTTTAGTAGCACAGGCCTCCTACTGCTGTTTCTCTTTGGACTCATCCCATTCATTGCAATGAAATATTGGCAATACTGGATTGGTTTATCTTATATGTTTAGATAGAAGCTATCTGGACTGGGAAGTCACTCTCTAGTCCTGCAGAATGTACAGCAGTACCAAACTCAATAGTAAGAACATAGAGCTCTAGAGTAATATTAGTTCTTCTAGGACATGGGCAATAAAGTAAGAGCTGCGTAGCCAGCCCTGCAAGAACGATCTGCATGAGAAGGGCAGCCACAGTTTGGCTCTAAAGGCTTAACAATAGGAATATACAGGGTCTCCATATATTATAAGGGAGTCAAATCCAAAAAGTAAACCTTGAAATGCTCTCTAATATATAGCCTATCCATCAGATGTGTCATTTCAGATGTGAACCTCTGCAGGGTATAATCCAAGAACAGCAGCAATATATTAATAAAACATACTTCAACCACATTTTTTCTGGCAGATAGTACTTTGGCACTGTAGCCCGAAACATATAATGAAAGCCAGATCTCACTAGTTACTGGAATGTCCTTTGTCAATAACTGTGAAAAATGTTTCTCACCCTGCAGTGTGAAACTGAGCTGTGGAATTTATGTGCATAAGTTCTTCCACCCCTAAAATGTATATTATATCCTGAATGAAAATACGGACACTGTGTATGGCAGAGACCCCTCCTTACCTCTGCTATAAAGCCTAATCCCTTCTGTACCAACTTTGTTTATGTGAATTTATTAGTGGGGAAGTAGACTACCTCGGCAACCTTAAAAACAAAGCTTTTTTCTTTATTGTTTGATTCTGGTTTTGTTTCTGTTATTTTCTATCATTCTGTTTTCTACTATTGTTTGATTAAAAATTAACACAAGTGGCACCAAACAGGAAAGAGAAGGGTAGGTACACCTCCTCAATGTGAGACACCATACTAGGGACCAGGAGGCTTTCTATTCTTCATTCTTTCTGCTATGGAAACCAAGTTAGGATTCAGCTGTGTTGTTGTTTTTTGCCTAGTGGAAACCTATCTATCTGCATGATACCAGTTTGGGTTTGGTTCTGACCTGAGCTGAGTTTGGATCAATGACCTAAAAAGGAAAAAAACCTAGTTCCCAAACTCTTTAGGCCAATGTCAAGCCTCAAGATTTCTTTCACCATTTTGCACCCTCATTATACTTTTAGTTGAAAGCACCAGAATAGTCAGCCTTTTTCTATTGCCAGCTGCTGACCGCTTGCCATAATCTCATGAATTATGGTTTGAGAACTAGTTGCGGACATCATTCTGTGCATAGTCATGTTTCCAGAAGTAGTGCAGGAAGGTCACTGGGTTTATGTCCGTTTAGACTGGTGGAATGATGACATTAAGAAAATTAGCCATTCATCCCCTCTCCCAGATGAGTAGATTCAGCCTCTGCATAGCCACAGAAGGAAAATAAAATTCAGTAAAGGAACAGGCAGAACTGTATTCACCAGCCAAACAGCATATTCAGGAGGCTGGCACAGGCTGGCCCAAAGCAAATGAAACCACTTTAAAGGCTATGGCTATGGCTCCTCATCTCTCCCTAAATGATTACACAGCTTTTGACTGCATTTCCTAAATGTTCAAGTTTAAGCAGATACTTGCCCATTTCTTCTCTGTCTCCCAGTATGCTTCTCCAAGACTTTTGCCTTTCATCTTCAAAAGGCCCCTCTTTTCCTCCTGCATGGCTGGACGTAGAGGAAGGGTAGTAGACCCCGCAGGGTAAAAATATGTGTAATGTGACTGGTGCTGAGTGCTAGCCCAAGAAAAGAAATGAAGAGCCCTGGGCTTCCAGCTACTGGTACTCCTTTTCCCCATTTTTATAACCCCATATACAGACCCCTGGGCTGTTGCAGCACTTGCTCACTAGGCAGTTGGAGTACCCGCTGCACCAGATACAGCTCTCCTCTCCCACCCACCAAGAAGAGATTGCAAAAGTGTCTGGCAGAGAAAATCTAACTCAGTCCAAAGGAGGGGAGGGAAAGCCGTGGGCTGTCACTGGGGTAGACACCAGAGTGCCTGATTCTCTCTCCTCAGTCATACAGTGGAAAGAGAAAAGAGTGACTCCACTGAAGATAAAATACTATAACGCTCCTGTTAGCAAATAACGGCAGAAAAGAGCCATGAATGCCTGCAAGTGAGCATAACAGCTTGACAAAAAGAGTGGTACATTATCTGCACGTGATAATATTTCCAGGGGCCACACTCTTTTTCACTTTCCGGCTTGAACTGTCATCTAGTCTGACCTGAAGCAAAGGGACAAAAACATTACATTCTCTTTTTGTTTCAGTCCCTTGCCTTGCCTTACCGTGCCTTCCCTCCACAGAGTCATGAGAGCACTAAAGCAAGGAAAAGCAGAGGATTTGAATCTTCTCCACTGACTAGTGCTAAATGACAGGATGAGAATGTGTGTAGCCGTGTAACTAGTAGTTTTTTACATTCATCTGCAAAGCATTTTGACACGTACTGGAGAGCAATCACTGAGCACTGCCCTACTTTGGAAGGCTTTTCTATTGGTGAACTGTAGAACAGCCTGCTTTTTAAACATGATCCTCCTCCTTTCCTACCCCCTCAATTTTGTAATCAAAACAAGCTTTTTAAAAAAACAAATAAATTATGTATTTAAATTAAAGGGTGTAAGAAAAAGGCTTATAATCCACAATAATTTAGGGTAGATAATAAGACCCACAAATATGTAAGAAACAACCTCCTCCGATTCAGTGAGCTCTGTTGCAGAATCTCATTGAAGTTCTTCTGCCAGCACAGAGAAGAGCTGAGTCTTCCCTGGTAAGAAAATGAGCTGATTGTATTGCAAGGTAATTTCTACTTGGTCTGCTTCTGAAATGTACAAAGCCAAAAGTGATTGCATTTGGATGAAACATTTGTCAAAGCGATCAGATCTGGGAGCTCAACATTAAGAATCCAAGCCTTTGTATTTGTCTAAGATAGAAGAAGCTGCATAAGAAACTAGTACCAGCTTCCACCCTGCTCAGATCTGTTTTGTACCACAGAGGGGGGTGGCGAGAGCCAGGAAAGAATTTCCCCTCTACTCAGAAGAGCTCTACATAGGCTGGCAGTTCCCCAGACGAAAGAAGGGAGAAGGAAAAAGAAAGCAAGCTGGAGAAAGGAGGTGGCATGGATCAATGTCTGGGCCCATGCTGGCATAAAGCCCTCCTGTGCAGAGGTGCAAAAGTGAGATGAGAATCCAGGCCCTTGCAGCTGGTGAGTTCATTGCCGTGGCTGAATTTATTTAGCCATGCAGATATGTGATTTGAGATGGGTAGCCAACTGCATTTCATGGGACAATCTTGAACTGCAGTGTCGTGAAAGAGGCCAGTAGTACAAGTTCCCTATGGGGCTCTGCTCTCAGAACAGAGGGAAGTTGGCCCCACTTGTTGATAATTGGAGCTAATGAAGTCCCTTTCTCCTAATCTCCCAAGAAAGCAGGGTCTGACTTTTTCTGTGATTGACTGAATGCTACACATCAGCAACTGCACCATTGAGGAACCATTTGCAGCACACTGCAATAGCCTTATCAGTCCCACCAACTTGTGACAACATAACATTGTTTGCAAGGCCAGCAGATGGCAACCTTTGTATTCATTTGCTGTCATGTATAGCACTTTGTCTTAGTGTACGTAACACCAATTGCATCAGTCAGTTTAGGGTAGAACTTGTGTCAGTCCTGGCCAGAAGATGTTTTGTTCTTCCTGGCTGACATTTTCATTCCAGATGTCAACCAGATGTAGAACCAGAAATGTGTCTATGTGGGAGCCTTTCTCTCACCACGAAGCCCTGTAAACTGGACTAAGAGAGGTGCTAAACTCAGGATCAGCTCAAGCACAGGCCAATAATAACATCCAGACATCAGTTTCAGTGTATCTCAAATAAAGCCCAGACCTTTGGGGCTGTAACCCTGTCAGTACCTATGAGGGTTAGCCCCAGACAGTAACATATATTTTTAAAAGCTGTAATATTTATTTTTAAAGTCTGAAGTGTCACATTGCACCATCAGTTTCTAAGCAATATTCCCGGGAGCTCCACAGAAAAAAAGTATATTTAAAAAGCAAAGACTCCAAAGGGGCCACCCCATTTATCAAAAGATCCTTTCTATTTTAGGAGCTTGATGTGACTAACCAGGCGCTGCTCTTTTTATTATGGGTCACTGCTTTTGCAAAGCCCCCGTACTGACTTCTTTTCCTGCTTACATATAAGGGGGCTGCAGTGCAGTTCCCCTGTTTACAGTATTAGTTGTTATTTCCCCAGCTGCTGGCTGGGTTATGACCCCAGTCAAATCACCAATAATAGCCTCTTCCCTTAGATAAGCAAGGAGCCCATGGAGGAAAGCAAGAAACCTGTCCCTTCTTTAAGCATTAACCTGTCCCTTCTTTAAGCATTAACAATGTCTGGCTTCACAGGATTCAGATGCTGGCTCTCTGCACTCTAATAACTCCCCACTGGCATTAGCAGGGGAACCTACACCTGCTTCTCTGGCTTCCAGCTCCCCAGCCCTGTACAAAGGCAGCTGGTGCCAGTTTTCCCAAGCCCCTTGCCCCTTCTCACCTTCCTTCTAAGCAATTTCTCCCCAGCTCTCCGGACAACTAGAAGCCTACTGCAAGCTCCTTTCGCTCGCTCCTCTGTCTCCTTGTGGCTGCTACCTTCTTTCCCCAGATTTTGTAGGACTGAGTCTGAGCCCTAGTTCAGGAGGTAGTTGACTTTCCTGTTAAACCCTTAGCTGCTGAAACATTGTGGCTGTGTGTACACCCCCTGACACACTTGATATATATTTTTAAAATTTTGATACCTAAAGCAGAATATAGAAAGACTCACAGTACTGTCATTTTTAAACAGATATAAATTTTCCCTTTGTAGACATCAGGAACTTCTGAAGGCTACGGGGTGTCTGCAGTTGCATTCCACCTTTCCAGCATTGCTTGTGTCATTTCAGTGGGATAAAGAATTAATTTCCATAAGCCACTGGAGAACTGCACTGGTCAGGGGCGGGTGCTGTTTTGCTCTCAAATTTTTGTATGGGTATGTGCATGGGCATCTCAGTCCATTCTTTTGCCATGACTTCCAGTCTAGCTAAGCAGATCTCTTAGTGGTTTGATTTGAAAACTCTAAGCAGCAGAAAACTACCATATTTTTAGGGGCATTATTCCAGTGTTTAATTGCCATCACTATTAAAATAATTGCAAGTTACTTCAAGTCTGAAGTTGTCAAGAATTAATTCCTATTCAGTGGCTATCCTTCTGCCTTCCTCTGCTGGACTTAAAAGTGGTTTGCTTTCTGAAGAAAGTACTTTACTTTCCCCCCACGTAGGTATGACCAAGATGTGGCCATGCCTACTCCAAAGCTATCATCTTCAACCTTTTCCCACCTCCACCTTAAGAGGATCATTTCCAGATATCAGGTCACTTTTTGAACCTTTTCCAATCCTTTCTGAAAAGCTTGATGTGCATGGTAGTAACAGCCATATCGATACTATATATGGCTTCCTAACTTCTCTTTGATATGTGGACAGACTTTCTCCTTGCTGCAATATCATACCAGGAGCTCATTTCCAGGGGCTTATCTACTGTGACCCTTAAGTCCCTTACAGAATACCTGCCTTCTAGGATATTGTTCTTTATCTTATAAATCTTTCCCACATTTTTTGTTTCTTTCTGTATGACCTTGCATTGGCCCTTTAAAACATACGTTCGCTTTACCAGGAGTCCTGTGTTGGCTTGCATAAATGATTCACTTCTGAAGAACTTCTGATGCCAAGTATTTCCAGCAGTCATTTCAGTCACCAGTCATTTTATTCCTCATCTCTGATAAAGATACTAGAAAGCATTAACCTTAGAAATAATCCCTGTGCCACCATCTCTTGTTGTGTGATAGTCGCTCCCTAGAGTTGGCTTGCTATCTGTCATCTTTGGTGATCTGTCATCTTTTGACACACTTAAGACAGATTCAGTAGCATGCTGATTTTTCTAATGAGGTTGTTAGAGCAAAGCAAGGTCCTCACAGAGATTCTTTAGTGTATCTATAATCAGATATGCTAGCCAGAAGGGCTAATAAGGAAACTATGTGTACTGTGTGTCTTTTTCGTGGCTTCATTAGACCTGTGCAGATATATCTGCAGGTTTCAAACTATCATCAACAACAATAACATTGAGGTAACATAATGCAAAAAAAAAGTTTCATTCACCCCCCAAATTAAATATTTGGCTTCAGCTTTGGTAGGGTGAATTTTTTTTTTTAGCCTTTGTAATAAAATTGGAGGAAACATTGAAATGAAAACTCATTTTGAATTAATTCATTTTCTTTAAAAAGAAGACATTGTAATGTTTAGAGATTTCTTTTCTTGTCAAGATTAATAATCCAGCAGACCTGCCACTAATATAAGTTTAAGTGGAAAATGTTACTGACCCTCGCTCCTCAGAGATCAGAGTTTTATGTCCTTGTGAGAAGTACAATTTTCCTACATCCCAGCTGATGTAGGATATCATATTCTGTGTTTGGAGCGCTTCATGATTTGCTGCACCAACCAAATCACCAGCAAAGTCTTCAGGAAATTGATTTGCAGCAAGCTTCTCTTCTGCAGGTAGATCCAAATTCTCTCTGCCAGACGGTCAGCAATCCCATTTGCACAGCACTGAACCCAAGCTAACGTGCTTGGCCTTGCATCAGGCTCGGCCCTGGGCTGCACAGTGTTACAGAGCTGTCAGCGTGGTGCAGGCCTTTGCCTGGCTGGCCCAGAGCCTGGGCAGAGCAAACGCTTGGAAGAGAGCCTGGGAGGGCTGAGCATTTTTGCGCTCCTCTTACGGTCAGCACAGGTATTCACTGTCCTACTCGACACCCAGGGCAAACCTCTGGCCGTAAAAAGCAAACTATGCACACATATTAGCATGAAACAAAAATGCTACTAATGTTTATCGGTGACATCATTTGACAATTTAAAGTAAAAAGGAAGCAAATGAGATCAGAGAGAAAGAAAATAAAGCTTTCTACCCTTGAAACATTAATTTCAAGGGAAGCATCTTAAGGTTTCATTTTTCTTTTTTTTTCCTAAGACAATTCAGATCAAACACAGAATTTTATCAAGGATATGTAACAGAATTTCTGTAAAATAAGAGAATCTCGAGAAACTGTGAAATAGTATTAAGATCTTAGTTAGTTTTAGGTGTTATGCATTGATTATCAAGTGGTGTTTTTTAATGCTGAAGGTGCATGACACACTGAAGCTAGTGAGAATCAGCTAAAGACCAGGTGCTGCCAGTGTAGCTTTGCCAGTTTACGTCAGCTCAATAGAATGATGTATTTTATACCATGAAGGGAGAGCAAAGGACGTGACCCTGTCTTTTCCCATGTCTCTTTAGGTATTTTGGCACCTTTTCTTTTCTTTTCTTTTCTTTTCTTTTCTTTTCTTTTCTTTTCTTTTCTTTTCTTTTCTTTTCTTCTCTTCTCTTCTCTTCTCTTCTCTTCTCTTTTCTTCTCTTCTCTTTTCTTCTCTTTTCTTCTCTTTTCTTCTCTTCTCTTTTCCTTTCTTTTTTCTTTTTTCTTTTCTTTTCTCTTTTCTTTTTTTTTCTTTTCTTTTCTTTTTTCTTTTCTCTTTTCTCTTTTCTTTTCTTTTCTAGCTAGGGCACATTTATGAGAAATATATGCAACTCTGCTTTTAGTACAGTAACACAACAAACATCTTGACCTCTTCAGAAACTAAAAATCAGCAAATAGTCGTGCCCATATGATGTTTCCAGACCAAAGACTGTCCTGATATACATGAGATCCTAAATGAAAAATTGCTTGGAAGGTGAACTGAAATTGGATTTCACTGCAGAACTCCAGAAGTAAACAAATGGGGAAAAGGGAGCAGGAGACAGAAAAAAATGGGGTTAAAAACCAATAACTCTTAAACACCAGAGCTGTTATTGACACACACAAGGAAATACACTTCTTACAGGACAATTTGTTGTCCAGACAGTCTCCATATAATGGACGGAAAGAGAAAGATGAGGTGGGAGAGTGCAGGAGAGCTGGGAAGCGTGAAGGAAAGAGTTAAGGTTGGAAGCACCCTCTCCGAAGTGCTCTGTGATGCTGTGCAGTGTTTCAGCCCCCTGAGCCTTCCTTCTCCTCCTCCCTTCGTGTGTCAGAGTGGGGAGGAGGCGGGTTCTGCTGAGCTGTTAAATCCTGAGTGAAGTTTCCCCCATTTCCAGTGGCCACTGTTGTTAGAGGCTGGTTCGGAGCACGGCTGGGGTTACCCTGACATTTCTGGGACTGCAGCCAGCCAAGAAGGGAAGGAGAAGAAAAGCTGAGATTTTTACAATTTGCTTTTGTCTAAAGAGAGCAGAAGGGAGCAGGGGAAGCGTCCTTTTTTTTCAACATCACATTCCTGTGTTTTTCTTCAGCCTGGAAAATATATTAGTGCTGGTGCTTTCCTCTCTGGAAACAAAGGAGCTAAACTGAACTGAGGAAGCAAGGAATGTGAAAGAGGCTTGGGGAAGTTTAAAAGAGAGAGATTCGGGGCAGCTGGGAGTTCCCTTTTCTTAAATGAAATCCCTGCCTGTGTGGATGACCAGTATAGAAAAAAGCCAGATCTGCAGGTAAATGGAGAAGCAGAGATACCAAAGGAAATTTCCATTCGTCTCATCCTGCTTGTCAAGAAGGTGAAGAAAAAAGAAAGTTAAGCGGGACAGGGAAACAGACAGACTCTGGGACCTGTTGGGTTGCACAAAGATAAATCACTGAGCAGCAGCAAAGCTGTATGGCATTGCTCTCCTTTTAAAGGAAAAAGGCTGGAACCACATCTCTGGAAGGGAAACTTCCCTGGGAATGTAAGTTTCAATTAAACTATTAGCTTTCTACTCTATATACCAGAGCCTTTCTCTGTGTGTGTTTGTATATGTGTATGTGAGAGCATGAAAGGGAGAAAGAGAAGGATATGGATCATTCTGTGTTTTCAGACAGAGTCATGTTAGAGATGGATGATCTTATTTTTGCATAAAATGATCCACTCTGTGCTTTTCCTTAAATAACCTGTAAAATGTACAAAACTACCAGGACAGGACTGAGGTGTAATCAGTACTTTTAAATCACTAAAACACAAGCCAGTCCATGTTTTGCTTTTTCATCACTTATGCAAGATATCATCATACTGTTAAGACCTAATTTTTTCTCCTCTTCCTTCCCACAAGCAGATTGCACAATGAACTGGAGAGCAGTTCTCAGCTTAGCCCTGCTATGGGCAGCATGGCTAGTGTGCAGCTCTGAGAAGACGGCAAGGCTAGCAGAGAGAGGGAGACATGGAGTCAGGAAAGTGCCTCTGGCTTACAAGGCTCCAGGCAGCCTCCTGAGAAGGTCTGGAGCATCCCTGAGGAATCTGAGCCCGAATCCCCAACATCCCACCACCAGGAGGGATTCTTCAGCATCTCCAAAGGCACCTGCCAATCTTGTGCATGAGGAAGTACGTCCACAGGCCAGGAACATGGGGACCAGAACTAGACGGGTACAGAGACTCACGGCTGCAGCCAAGTACTCCAAGTCCTCAATGATTAAAGACGAAGGGATATCCAGTGCATCCCAGTCACGAGTGATGCGTTTCCCTTCAGGGTCAAGTTCACCTAATGTCCTGGCCAGCTTTGCTGGGAAGAACCGAGTCTGGGTCATTTCTGCCCCTCATGCCTCTGAGGGCTACTATCGGCTCATGATGAGCCTGCTGAAAAACGATGTCTACTGCGAACTAGCTGAGAGGCACATCCAGCAGATTGTCTTGTTCCATGAAGAAGGAGAAGAGGGAGGAAAAGTCAGAAGGATAACTAATGAAGGTAAAATTCTGGAGCAGCCACTGGATCCTGCCCTCATCCCTAAGCTCATGAGCTTTCTGAAGCTGGAGAAGGGGAAATTTGGCATGGTGCTATTGAAGAAAACTCTGCAGGTGGAGGAAAGGTACCCTTATCCAGTCAGGCTAGAGGCCATGTATGAAGTCATTGATCAAAGCCCCATCAGAAAAATCGAGAAGATGAGGCAGAAAGGCTTCATCCAGACTTGCAAAGCAGCTGGGGTGGAGGGGCAAGTGGTTGAGGAAGGCAATAATGGGGGCAGCACCCGGCCTACCCCTGGAAGTGGACAAGTCCAGGTGCCAGCAAGGAAGGAGGAGCCAAGGAGGAGCAATAATCGGCCAACAAGGACCAAAACAGTGAGGAAATTGATGATAACCACTGCAGCTCCTCCTCCGCCTACCGTAAGGACCACTACCCTCCCTCTAACTACCACAACTACCCGGGCCACCACACGTGCAGTGACAACAGCAAGCCAGCCTACAACAACAACTACACCTCTCCCGACCACACAGAGGACCTGGACCACAAAGTCGCATACCACCACGGAGTACCACAGATTGCCTGTAGCCCCTGAGGCCACCATACCACGAGTAACGGCCCATGAGGATTTCTACTCTCCTGTGTGGAACGCAAACCGCAAGGACCGGCAGCGTGGCCACCCAGATAAAAACTCGGTGGCTACACGGAGACCAAGCAAAACTTCCCGCTACGAGAGTTTCACGGAAGTCCCAACAGCCCCCTCGGTGCACTACACAAAGGCAAGCATGGGTAGATTTAAAGATAACCGAACAGACAGGAAGGACTATAACCACAGGGACCCAAATATCACACCAGGGCAACACAAACCAACTAAGACCAAACTACCGAAAAAGAAGGCCCAAGAAAAGATACTGAGCAATGAATATGAAGAGAAATATGTCCCAAGCAAGCCTACTAGTCCCCATTTAGAGGAAGAGATTGCAGCAGGAAATATTCCCCGAAAGAAAGGAAAAGAGTCAAAGAAGCATGACCGAATGGATAAACCTGAGAAGAAAAAGAAGAAGGAGAGACCTGACAAACTGCAGAAGAGTGAGAAGCAGTCTAAGAAGGACAAAGCTGAAAAAAAGAGCAAGCAGGACAAAGACCGCAATAAGAAGAACAAGAAGGGGAGCAGGACTGAGAACGAGGATTTCCCCAAGCCCAACAAGAAGCCTTTCTTACACCCTCCCAGGAAATCGGTGACAGACCTTCTGGAGTATTTTGAAGGCAAAAGGCGTCTCATTGTAAGTAACTTGTACACCTGTATCTTAGTTCATAAATGAAGTCATATCTCCCTCCTAGTAAAAAAAAAAGGGATCAGAAAGTTTGTGGTGGCTTTCTATTATAATCTTTTTTTTTTTTTTTTTTTGCTTTTATTTAAGAGTAATTAAAGGTAAAATCTTTGGATCCAGAGGATCAATTTCCATTAGGGAAGTTTTCACAGCCTCGTGTTGGCAATGTTACATGTAATATGAACACCTGTCAGCCAGGAATTTGGCTAAAACCTCTTCCCAGTCATTTGCATGAGCCGCCATGTAGCCATCAGATGATTTTGTTTGCCGTGGATATGCAGGTGTCAGGATCTGTTTAGCTATGATCAATGAAATGAAGTTCCAGTGTGGATTACATCCAGTCATCACTTTGTAGTACTTGCCAATGTTACCACATTTCGATTCTCAGCAAGTCCTGCCAGCTGGCATACCTGTTTTATATTAGCGCTAGTTTCCTAAAAATGGAAGCAAATCAAATGGCTTGGCAGTACTAGAGCGTGTCTGACTGAGTACATGCACCAAGGTGCATGATCAGATGCCTTGAGGTAGGATTGCCACAATTACCATTATTTCTGATGGGAATTTGCATTAAGATCTTTTAGACACCTTCAGAGATCCCACACAAACTGTTTATTTTGTTTTGGTATTTTTTCTTGCTGTTTTAATTACACCCATAACTCACTGGCAATTTTTAGTCTTAGAAATACAGCATGGTCTACAGTTACTTCTCCCAGGGTTTAATAGTGTTGTATGTTTTTCCAACTACTTATCTAAAAAAACACTTCACCTGGGACAGGAAACAGTTTTAGCTGTAGTACAAATGTTTTCTCTGGCAGATGGCACATACCCTGAAAGGTACACTTGGAAAATTAGCTCTTCAAAAATATTATTGTGGGAGCTGGTTTCTTGCAATTATTCCACAGCAAGCTGGCCTGCTTGACAAATATTGCCCAATGGTCAGTGTCACAAGCACAGTTTTGATGTTCCTGCCCCTTATTCCAATACAAATAGCAAGCATGTCATCCTCTGCCAGTGGAACTTAATTAATTGTTCTGCTGATGATTCGCAGTCTTGAGCAGAACGCAACTTTCTTCTCCTCCTCCCCCTTCTTCAGTTGTACAGGCTATGCAGAGCTAATAGGAGAATCACATCCCCCAATATTTTGAAAGTGGAGAGGAGTTGTATGTTTGAAAATTTTGAATTTGACTGATTTTTGCAAATATCGCTTAATAGCTAATTGTTATCTAACAGTTAACTGAATTGAAACCTCAGAGCGAGGAATTGCATAGAAGTTTGGGATCTTTGCAACTTGGTAATATATCTCAATGTTCTGGTTTCCAAGAATATGTGCAACATCAGGACAAATCAAAAAAAAATGAAAAAAGACCAAAAAACAAAGCTCACAGACATAATTCCTTGCACCAACACAGTCCTGGCAACTTAAAGGTCAGACTGAAATTTGAACTTTCAGATCCTAGGCCACTTCTCAGCTGGGTTTCCAAGAGAGAGCAGCTGCACAGACTCAGGTAGTCAGGCCAGAACTCACTGAAGACAAATGATTATACCATGCTGTACTTTTAACTTTCCAGTATCTAATATCACCCTTAGCTTCCTTTCCCTGAAGTTTACTGGAAAATAGGTTTGATTCGGCCATCAGCAAAGGCAGTGGCTGAAATCCATATCTCTTTGCCATGCATGGCACATGTGCAAAACAAAGAACTTTTCAAGCTTCTTTAAATTCACACACGTGTGCCTATTTGTTTCATCCCCTCCCTTCATATGACCTCCTCAGTCTAGCCAAACCGTTCAGTCCCCTTAGGGTCGGTCCTTAACAGTTGGATGAACTCTGCCATTCATGAGTCTTCAAACTGAAGAAGGTCTATGCAAGTCTTCAAACTTCAAAAGAATAAGCCCCCACTGCTCCAGAAGTGGCTTCACCTGAGTTATCATCCATTGCTTTGCTATACTTATGACATTCCGTCACTTTAATAGGCTTTGGCTCTCAAGGGCATTGTTTCAATCCTCTTCCAATAAATGAGAATTTTGAGAGCTGGGTTTTTAAGTCCCTAAGCATCATTAAGGATTTCAGACTGTAGATTTCAGCGTGAATTTCATACATCCAGAATTTCGAAGGCTATTCTGCCTTAAATTCAATGGATAACAAATACAGAACCCAGCTGCAAAAACTAAACAAACATATGGATTTTGAGTCTTGCTGCCCCACCCCTCCTTGGTGGGTTATTTTTGCAGTCTTATTAGCCTTGAGAAGTCTCGGCTTAGTGAGCTTGGGATTTTTGCTTATTTCTCACGGTGATGAAATGCAGGCTGACAGTTTATATATAACACGTCATTCATACACACATGCACATACATGCATATACGCATCCACACACATGCACACAAATGCAGATACATACAGAGGTCTTAGGCTAGAAGCATTTTTAATACTGCATAGGTTAAAACATTCCTATAGCAAAACTTTGGTTTGATCTTTGCTTTGCCTCTTAAGTGTTCCCTGCTTTGTTCTACAAGGTTTGCTGAAATACGTCATATAGGTTTCCTAATTAAGGCCTCTGAAACTGGGAGGACAATACAGCCAACGGTGTCTTTTTGATCTGAGTCTTCATATTCTTTTTACAATCCTTTTCTTCATTTGAAGCATTTCTATGCAAGCAACACATTACATGTTTTGGCCAAGAAATCAGAACCTCTTTGTGCCTGATTCTCATTTACCTTCATGTCCCAGTGCTATAGTTCTGCTGGGGGCTTTCTATAGATGAGTTGGATCTTATAAGCCCATAAATGCATCTTACATTTCAGGGATTTATAAGGAGCGTATCATAAAAATTAGCCCTCAAGGCCCTACAAAATTAAGGTTAGAAGACGATTGCACCTGTTACATACTGAAGCATAAGTTTGCAGTTGAAGGATTCTGGTGGTTATTTATGACCCTAAACCACAAAATTTGGATCCAGATACCAAATCCCTTTGTGTTTGGGGTATCAGTGACAGGTATTTGATTTCAGTTCACTGCTACCAGTTAGAATGATTATGTTGCTAAGGTTAGAACATTCCTCTCCACTTTCTGCTGGAGACTGCTGTACAATGCTACTGCATGTTGTTACACTCACCCCTCCTCACCTGCAATGTCTGCATCCCAGTGACTGGTGAAGGATATAAGCTGTGTGCTTTAAATCTTCTAAAATTTAAATTTTTTTAATTGTTAGGAAGCTTTGATATAAACAGAGTAACATAAACTGTAGAGTTTTTTATACTTATGTTGTTGTGATTGTTCCTTCTGCTCTTCCTGCATAGCCATGACTTCTCAGCAAATAAAAGACATCAAAGTGGCTTGGAACAAACTTATGCTAAATCAGCAGTTTTCAGATGAAATCATAATGACCTCATCATATCTTCAAGGTCTTCTTCTTGTGGCCATCAGTTAAATAAGTATTTGTGTAGCCCAGTTGTGCTTCAACTGTGACAGTCAAAATGGCAGGCAGGAGCCCTGCCTAGACCATGGAACAGGGACAGAGCAGCTGCAATGTTCCTAGTGCACCCAGTATGACTGAGTGGGGGCAATTCTAGATTTCCTGCATGCCTGAAGCCTAGGAGGGAGACCTGACAGGACTGGGAAGGGTAGGCATAATAGGAGTGCACATGGTTTTCTGTAACTTCCAATGCCACTTCTGCTAGCACTATGGAGAGGCAGCAGAGGAACTGGTGCCACCAGCTGGCCATGCCTCCTAAGGTTTACTTCTGGCTGGTTGACCACCCTTGGGTCAGGCTTACACCTAAAGGTACACTCCAACCACAAATAAATAAAATAAAGCCACAGAGCTGTCAACAGCTCTGTGGAAAAGAAATCCCACTTTGTAGACAGTGACTTGTTCTCCTTCAGTTAAATACTCATCTGCTTTATTCCTTATATTAAACAAGATCTTTTGTCTCTGCCACTAACTAGCTGATCACGACCCCCAAGGCGGACAACACCATGTATGTACAGCAGCGAGACGAATATCTGGAGAGCTTCTGCAAGATGGCCACGAGGAAAATCTCAGTCATTACAATTTTCGGCACCATGAACAACAGCAGCATGAAAATTGACCACTTCCAGCTAGGTTCTTTTTTTAAAATAATTTCTTTCCATCTCATGGGCGGCAAAATACAGGCAGCAAAGGGAGACATCTCCCCAACTCAGGCAAACTTCTAAGCAAGGCTGTGGCACTTTCTAGCCCACCCCCTCTCCCTCCATACGCACTACTCCCCTTTTGTATTTACATAACTGTCTCTGGTATTTTCCATCTTTAGGCTTCCAGTGCTGTAACTTGAGCAACTTCAGCTTTCTTTGTGGGAGTTCTTAAAGCCAGTAAAACAGCGAAACAGTGAAAGACAGAAAAATGTGATGGGGGCATGGGACTGAAGGACAAGGTCAGGCTCAGTTCTCTCAGTTATCTTGAGTACCAAGCTCACTGTTTAACGGAACGGTTGCCCTAACACAATGCCCCTCCGTTGCTTTTGCAGGCAGACAGCCATGGGTGGCTAGATACTTGCTAGCACATTTCAAAAACTGCCTAAAGAAATGTTGCAATGAAGGAGAGGAAGCTATGGGGCAGGAGAAGCTGAAGGGAACTTGGACCATATTCAAAATGTGGCCCAAGCCAAGCTCAACATGCTTACATGCCTGTCCTGCAACGTAACATTTTCTCGTGCCTTTGCACTCCTGGGTTGCAGTTGACTTGTGAGCACCATCTCACAAGGTCATGGAAAAGCTTCCTTTTACAGAGGCACACACTGGCTAAATACAAGACAGACAAGAGAAGCTTACTAGACAGACCCCTTGCTGCCAGTTCCTTTCTTCCTCGGTTTTCCTAGCCCTAAAAGCTAGGATTTTGAGATGTTCGCAAAGTCAGTATGCTCCTCCACACCAAGGGGAAATCCAGGCACATTTTCCCCTCTGTACTGGCAAACAGACATAGATTTAGAGGGAGATTTCAACGGCAGCCTCTAGATACGGACCTTTCAAATTTGCTCTAGCATACCCGACGTTAAAAGGTTTGCCATATTGTAAAGATGTTCCTCTCATTGAAGCCAGAGTTCTTGGGGGCAATATAAAACGGACTATGCAGGTCTTACAACATAGTTCATTCAGCCTTATCCACAGCCACCTGCTTTACATGTGGGGCCATCTTTCTTAGGCAGCTGTGAAACAACTAGTGTCAGCGTTCAGGTCCTGATGGAAAGCCTGCCAAAGTCAGTGGGAACATTCACCTTGATTTCAGCGGAGTTTGGACAAAGACTTCAGGTCTCAGTCCAGCAAAACACTTAAGCACAGGTGTCACCTGAAGCATGTAAATGATCCCGTTGCTATCTATGTTTAAAGGTTAATACCAGCTTAAGTGCTTTACTGGACTGAGGCAAAGAAATAATACACAAACTATTAGTTTTGTTTATGATTCCACCACATCTTTCCTCTGGAAGTTTATCTGGGTTTACCAGACCTTGGGAGACGTGTGATGGACTGGAAAGCTCAGGACAACAGTCTCTTCCAGGGTATTTCAGGTCTGGCATACAACCAGCCAGAAGATCACAGATTTATAACTGGTTTTCTGCCATGCCTCTACTACTCTGAGAGCCTACCTGGGGGAGGGCCAGGGGCCTTGTGTTCCAGGAGGATGGGGAGTCACAAATCCAGCCAGAATGTCCATTCTGACACCTCCTTGTCACATCTGGAGTGGAACAGACTTTTCCACGTCAGGCCAGTGTTGCTCAAGGTCACTGTTTGTGCACCTAGACCCATCTGCCTGTCAGTGGTCTTTAAAGGGTTATATATAGCTCCAGTCTGGCTAATAAAAAGACATTCACTCTGACACAGACCATACTCTTTCAGCCTGTTCCAACCTTAGCCTACACCCAAACCTTCCCAAAACCACACAAGTGCATAACAGTTGAATTCTCAGACAGGAGGAATTAACTTGTTGAACACAGGAGACTTAGAAGGGTATAGGTTGAACCTTGGCAGATAAATGAAAAGGTCACCTAACTTGTGCCCAAAACACCAAATACTGAGCTTTTTTAAAAGTCCAAATAATATAAATGTTTTTCTGTTCCCTCTGCCTCTCTCCCCTCCCCGTCCTGCTTGCATGGCCTTTCAGTGCTAGTGAAATATAAATGACAGCAACAAATAAGTCTATAAAAAAGACTTTTCATCTGAAATTTCAAATACATTCAGATGTAGTAAGTGAAAGAGAGTTCATTAACACTCTGTTTGGCCTAGATCAGCTCACACTGGAACCAAAGAGCATTTCTCAGTTTCCGACTGAAATGAGGCAAATGGTGAGTGTCAGTGCAGTGTCCTTCTCTTCATCCCAAGTTAGCCTAGCAATCTTTTCTCCCGACTCTTGGGAGTAGGGATTTAGTGAACTAAACATCAGCCAAAGGCTAGAACCCACCTACCTTAGAACCAAAGCCAATACATAACCTTTTCGGCTACCGTACTGCTGCAACTGCTAAATCTCTTTATAACCTCATTTGAATTATTTATAAAGAGTAACTCATCTTCTAGCTGGGCTAGAGATGTATGAAAAAAGTTTCCACCCTCCTTCAGTGACCTTTTCAGCAAAGTGAGAGAGGAGTTGGCAGGTACCAGCAGACAGTCTCATCTCTGTTGTTCTTCATGCTAATCTCAGACATCATTTATGACAGAGGAGGTTAGCGACAAATAACGAATTAGAGAGAGGTCTTCAGATCAACTCTTTCTTTTTCTCCCTAGAAATCCCCTCCAAGTTTGCAAGGCAGGCCAGCCCTTGTGGCTCTTTTTTTTTTTTTTCCTCAAAAAGCATTTTTCTCTATCACTGCAGTAGTCTAATTTTCTCCTTTACATTATAAGTTTTGAAAGAAAATCTCCCAACCATGGAATCTTAGAGTGCTATCTTCATGCTGATACCTACAGTCTTTAAAGCAAAAGAATGTCATGGGTCAGTTTGTTTAAGGGAGTGCACCATACAGCTCTTTTCCATCACATTTCATACTACCATCTCTTGCATTATTCTGCCTCCAGATACTCCAGGAAGAAAATTCTGATCTTGCTTTGGAAGGGAACTGTTTGCAAGCATCAGTATGAACTTTTATTTCATGTTTTAATGGAAAGTCAAACTTTCCATTAGTTACAGACAAATAGTGCTTACGAAGCACTGATGAATGGTTTACAGATGTTTTAATAAGTGAATAATTGATTAGCAAGGCCAGCAATCCTGAAGAAAATGGGGAGTTTATAACATTGCCTCTAATCCTTTATGAAACTCTCAGCTGAGGCACACAAAACCATGTGTAAACATATAAATTATGTCTATAGTTTGATGACTATAACCAATTTTAATATTTGCTGAGGTTTTTTTTCCTATAAGAAATTGATTTGAGGTGTGAAATCTAAAGGTCAAGTTCTGATCCAAACATCTTCCCAAAGTTTGGATTTAGTAGTTTTGTTCAGTTTATCACAGAGATTGGGCCTAATGTAAAATCTGAATCAGATTAATATGCTCCTGAAGCTTGTGGACATTTAAAAATGTATTTAAAATACCTTATTGTTTAATGAACCAAAGCTTTTCAAAATATGTAAATCAATTATTGAACAAATATTTTCTGGTGCTGCCTGTATAATTCAGATCAGTTCACCTCAAGTCTATTTGCTAGTGAATAACGGTGGAGCAGGGTACTGGAAAGTTGTACCTTTTGATTCTCATTCTTGATCAGCAATTGCTTCTCTGTTTGACTTCAGGCAGATCACTTAAGCCATGACTGAGATCTCTAAACGAGGATATAAATACTTATAGCCCAGTGATGGTGTAGGGCATAAGCAAGTAACATTTGCAAAGAGCTCTTTGGTCTTCAGGTGACAGGTGCTCCATTTTGTTTCATAGGTGATTTGCCTTCTCTTTAGCGTTCCAGGCCCACAATTGCATACAGAGGCCTGTTTCAGCTTTGTCACAGCTTTCAGCTTTGGATATCACAGCTGAGGCTGAGTTCATGACATAGAGCCTTTGAAGACTTGGCCATAACACACCCTGTTTTCAGGGGAAGTAAGAAACTTCAGTACCTCCACAGGCTTGTACTGTAGCTGTTTCAAACTCCTCTCTTTAGTCACAAGACTGTAACTCTGTAAATGCATACTCAGAATTTCTTTTGGTATTTGTCATGAAGTTATGGTTTGGGGTGAAAGTTTTGGAAAGATCCTATTAGTCATTTATCATACTAAGCATATGAAAAGAGGCATAAAGGTTTTAGTTAAAAATCTTTTAAAAAGCTTTTTTCTTTTCCATTTGACTAATTCTGTCAGGGTGCTAGAATGGGAGATCATCATGTGCGAGGGAGATGGAGGAGTTATATAGCAGGGTATTTATAAAGGACTGGAGAGCTGGAACTGCTGTATTCAAGATAAAGAGTTTCTGGTTTCTTATAGTCACTAAACCTCCTATGTCATTTTTGCAAGACTGGAAATGTTAGAACTCTGGTGTTCTGGCCAATGTCCACTTGTGCTAACTATATTTTACTGGCCCAAATTCACTATGCTGTTTTATTTGGATATGGTGCTTTCTAGATCCTGTCTTAAACTGTTGAACAGCTTTTATTTTCTATTCTAGAAGTGGCTAAATTTCAGGAGCTGGTGAATGATTACTACGTGAATGTGCAGGTATAAATATGTTTGAAAAAGTCTCCAAGACTTCTTCGAAAAAGAGCAGGCAACCAAGTTTTTTCAAAAGCAAGTAGAAACATTGAATGCTGAATTACATGTGCCCTAGCGCAGTCTGATTTTCTGAAAATACTAATATCTTTCAAGATAAAGCTAATGGCAATGTGCTGTATGATTCCATGACTATTTTTATTTCTCCTTTTTCATATTAAGATAATGAGAAGCCCATGAAAGTGATAGAGGATGAAGATCTTGTGGACCAGCAGCTCATCAGTGAGTTGAGGAAAGAGTACGGGATGACCTACAATGACTTCTTTATGGTGTTGACAGACACCGACATGAAGGTCAAGGTGAGGGTTTTGGCTCTTGGAAAGAAAATCATTGGGAAATTATGAAAAATTTGAAAAATCATAGGAGACCACTACAGGCTTGTCTGTGAGGCACATGAGACTGACGCAGGATTTTGTCATTGCTGGCAGGAGGGTTAATGTAGCACATAGTGTTCTAAAACATACAATTTGGCTGCTCAGCAGGATCTCACAGACACATAATCACATAGAATGGTTGACGTTGGAAGGCACCTCTGGAAATCATCTAGTCCAACCCTCTGCTCAGGCAGGGTCACCGAGAGCACAGGATGATATTGTACTGCATATAGACAGTGTGCTAGTTCAGTGGTCCTACAAAAAAACATAACGACAATTTGTTGGCTGCAGTGGTCTGGCGTGTAGCCTTATCACACTGGGGAAACACTGAAAATATGTCATTTCCAAGAGCAGTCTGACCGCAAAAACAAATATATTTTCCATGTTTTATAGTCTGTTTTAGGCCTTGTTACCTGGGTGTAAACAGGGATATTTGAATCTCCTTATATCCTGCAGTGCTGTGATACATGCATAAAGACTGCTAATATTTGCATTCTTTTCTGGGTCTGTGCTTTTTGCTTAATAGCAATACTATGAAGTACCTATAGCAATGAAGTCCGTGTTTGATTTGATCGACACCTTCCAGTCACGAATTAAAGACATGGAAAGACAGAAAAAAGAGGGCATTGTCTGCAAAGAAGATAAGAAGCAATCCCTTGAGAGCTTCTTATCCAGGTATTACCTTCTGCTCTTATCTACTGCTAGTCCTAATAACAATGTTATTATTGTAAAAATACCCATCCAACAGTATCTGTAATGATTCTTTGTATAGATCTCCCTGTACTAACAATGTTCAGCATATACAGAGATGTAGCCATAGCTGAATGCAGTCTTGTACAGAACAAAGCGCTGGAAGTTGGGATGCACATTCTGTTTACTGGCAGACTGCATGTTTTTTGGACACTAACTTTCTGTACCTCAGATCTCCCGCTGTGACATGGGGACAACAACATTGATTTGCACCAGAAGAGCAATGAGGATTAATTCACAGATGTTAGCTCATAATTTTGAATGTAGGAAGCCACAATGTTTATGTGTTTCAATCATCATCACAATCTTATTATTCCCATTCTAATTCCTTCCATGTAGCTTGAATCAGGAATTAATTCTCCTTAACTTCTTATCCTGTTTGAGATAACTGTTGGTCTCTGCCAGTATTAGTCATGCACAGTATTAAAGGCCTTGCAGATGTCTTTTGTAAAATGTATGAGAGAGCTCCTGCAGAGAGACAAATTTATGTAGTCTCTATAAGCTGTGTTGCTTATCTACCTGTGGAACCTAAATTCTGGGTGATAAACACATCTGGACTGTGGGGAAATTCAGATCCACAGCAGAGCTGCGCTGCTGGAGTCCTCTCTGTTACAGGGTATTTTGCATGAATTAGGACTATTCTGTCACCCAGGGCTTTACCTGTTGCTACTGCATCCTCCTCACCTACCATCAGAATCCATGGAAGCACATTGTTAATGTCAGATGGCTATAAAAATAACTGAGAGAGCATGCTGGATTATGACTTGAGTGGGAAAGAAGCAACGTGGACAGGCAAATGAATAAGTTGTTGGTTCATAAACATTTTAAAATTCAATGGCCACTTCAACAGAAAGAGAACCTTTAACAAGATCCACCCTACCCTCCTCACCACCTCCTGTTTAGTTCTCAGAGTGATTCATCCTCAAGACCACCAAGAAGAACCACAGTTTGGGAACAGCTGTCTGACACAATAAAGAGCTTCTGTGTCGGAAAGCAGCAGGCCCCAAACCCTTCTTTGCTTGCAAATAGCCCTAGTAATAAATACTCTTCAGAAAAACAGGCAGCAAAAATGCAGATTGGTGCATCTATAAACAACTGCTGCTGCATAGAACACATTTGCTGTCTGTTAAACAGGCATCAGGCTTTAAATACTGAGTGGACTTCACCAACCACAGCAACTGGTCAGATTCTCAGCAAGATTAATTTCAGCTTTGTCTAAGACTATCATCTCCCTGGTGTTGCTCACTGCGGAGGTCACTTACAATAATGCAAATATTATTGACTTAACAAGCCTGGCTGGTGCGAAAGGAAACCATGAGAGCCAAAGCTGGCTTGAAAGCCACATGTATCAGCAGGAGAGCCTCTAGTTTGGGGGCAGTCCCCCTGTAACACCTAGTCACTGGCTGCGCTGCTGGCTGGACTCACAAACCAGAATGGGATGTAAAATAACAAAGAGGAAGGCAGCGTGCACACAGGGAAGGGGCTGGCGGTGTTGTCAGGACAAGAGTGTTGCCCTGTACATTAGTGTTAGTTCATTCCAGTGTCAGGGACTAGCTGAATGCTTTTTTTGGTAAGATGTGGCCCCAAACAAGTACAGGTATAGAGACTGCTTGGGCCAGGAAGAGAGACAGCATGAGCAGTTTTCAACCCTTTTTAGCTCTGTGCATCTCCAAAGGAGTTGCAAACGGCTGGGTAGTGAATTGAAGCCTCTAGTCAACAGGGTTTGCTGTTCTGATTTTTCCTGAATCCCTTAGAAGTAGTATGTAGACTTCAGGGGTGTGTGGCATGCAAGGAGAAATTACTGGACCAGACAATCTCTTCCAGACCTGCTTTCTGTGATTTGTTCCACCATTGCCAAGGGGTGAGCTTTGTCCTATGCATAGAAGAGACAGGTGAAAAGGAAATTAGTGAAATAGGTACGTCTTTTGTGCGATGCAACTGCAGCTGCTAGACAGTCTCCTGTGTCAGTTCATCTTCCAATGGTTGTATTTCCCTAACTATTTAAAAATTTATTAAAAGATAAAATACTCACAAAATAAAAAAGAACGATTAGAGAATCTTAAAGGAGCTCACAAGGAAGACTCATCCTGATTTATGCCCTAGAGATAATCTGATCCAGTACTTTAATTCTCAGTCCTTGTTTATAGGCAACCAGGTGCTTTTTCTATACAAAATAATACAAAGATGATTTTTTTTTCCATTTTCAAAAAAATAACCTGTCCTTCTGAGCCAGATTAAAATTGGGGAGCTTTGCTTTTCAAGTATTTAGATTTTTTTTTTAGTAAGAAAAATACACAGAGCATCAGTCAGTCAATAAGGATTGGGCGTTAGGCATCTTCTGCTCTTTCACCAACTTCCTCTGCAATTTTGAGCAAGATCCACCATATTTTCTGCTTCTCTCAAGTGGAACGATGACTCCAAGTGGAATGACCCATCGCATTAGCCTTTATTTCGAGATCTTTATATGGTGCTGCAGAAAGGCAGGCTATTACTGTAGCAGAGCAACATCTGTATCCATTTAAAAGATCATTTCCTGCTATAAAAATATTCCTGCAGCTTTGTGAATTCCTGTAAATTTGATTTATTTAGGTTTAGTGAAGAAGTACCTTTATTCAAAAAAGGGGTTGTTTGGAGAGTATTAAATAACCTTATAGTCAGAAAGAGGTTACAAGTGTTCCTCTGTCATTGCCTTTCTTTGAGAGGACAATGGAAGGAGCTAAGGTGCTCCTTTGGGCAAAAGTCTAGTTAGATGGGGAACACCCTATTAAAGAAAAATGCAGGATTTATCCTACTGCCCCATACATGCTTTATATAGTCACAGGCTCACACAGACCCATACAAACAAGCTCAGATTTAAACTCATGTTAAAGATATTTTGAGTGAGCATGGTAGAGAAGGAAAAGAGGTCACTGAGTATTTACATAGAAGAATGAGTTATGTCTGAAATGAAGATACACCCTAATTCTCAGACAGCCTTTGGACTGCAAAATAACTGAGCAGTTCCAGCAGCAGTGAATGGCATAAAAGCTAAAAAGTCTAGTGAGAAATTCGACAGGAATTTTTCTTTCCCTTGAATATACAGTTCTCAGCATTGTTAAATCTACTAAAGGTGGCTTTGAGCAAAGATCGTAAGTTTTGCAGTGTTAGTTTGGCCAAGCAGCCAAACTGCAGATGTTTCTCTGACAGTTCTGGAGTTGCAAAATTGAAACAGGCTTTATCCTTTCTCAGTGATGGATGGAACTGGGAAGATCTCCCATCCAGCTGTTACTTAGAAGTTGGGAGAGGTATGACATATCTCACCCTAAAGAGAACAAAAATGCTGAGGGCACTCAAATCACGTGCCATAATGGTGCCCTGTTGCACTCCCTTCTCTTTCCAGGTTCCGATGGAGAAGGCGGCTGGTGGTGATCTCTGCTCCCAGTGATGAGGACTGGGCTTATTCCCAGCAGCTTGCTGCCCTCAGTGGACAAGCCTGTAATTTTGGTGAGTCAAAGGAAACTATGCTCTTGCTCCCCAAAACCACATCCTTCCTGGTGATGTGATGGATTCCTTTGCTCAAGTCTGAGCCTAGACAGTCAGAGGAGTCTGATAAAGCTTGCTGTAGCCATTCCAAACACAAATGGAAAATACTGTGCTAAGCATGTAGTACAGCAAGCCCTGATAGCCAAACAAAGTGTTCCCTAGAATCCTTTGTGCAAGGTAGGAAAGGTTAGCACTCTAAAGTTTCTTTTTGGATTTGTATTTCAGAAGTAATATAACTATTGGGGCTTGTTCTTCTTTTTCTTCTAATTGCACACATTAATGAGAACACTTTGAGAAGGGCAGATCCTCTCATACCCAGCTCAGGGGTGGGACAGGTATCAGGGAGATGCATGGAGCATCAGCTTTTTTCTCCTCCTTCTTTCATCACTGCCCAAAACTGTAAGAAATCTTAATGCAGACCACTTCAATCCAATAATGACCCTCCCAGCCTCATAACAAGAGGTACGTAAGATCCAACTACAAAGTCAGGGGGGAAGGATGGGCTCCTTCAAGAGGCAGTTAGGAGCAAGAGCTGGAAACACCCTTCTTTCTTTCCATTATGAAGCCTATGCGGGGCCTAACTTAGGCCCCTCATCATGCAAGAACCATGCAGTGTCCAGGCTTGACTCCTACACCATAATGAAACAGGTCCCACAGAAAAGCCACTATTTTGATACACTTTAATTGTGTCTGAATAGGGATCTGCACATCAGAACACTGCTACACCATCTCTTTCTTCATAATCACCCAACTTTCATTCAGAGCTTCAGCATCATCTTATTTGATAGCTACCAAACTTGCAATACGAACTATTGTAAAATGCATTCTGAAGAATGGAATATGACCAAAACAAGTTAATTCCCTCCACCCTTTGTTAGGGAGAGCCTGAAGCAGATCCAGTGAGTTCCTCACCATTTGTCTTCAACAGGTGTTCTTAATCAAATGACGTATTTCAAAGCATCTTATCTCCAAGTCCTAAAAGCAGTTACATCAAGATTTTGTAGATCATACAGACTCGTGTTTCACAAACAGTTTCGGCAGTCCATAAGCTCATTTTTCAAAGCAGAGACAACAGTTCAAGCCTCTGCCCAGAACAAATGAAATAAGTAAATGCCTGTTCTAAGCCATACTTTGCAGCGGTTTGCAGCTTAACTGTGACAGGTTATTCCACCTCTAAACAGTTTGCCACTGCGTAGCTGACATCTAAGAACTTTACTTATGATCCAAACAGTGCACAGACATTATAAATTTTGGGGACGGACTCTGCAATTTACTGGTGTGTCTAAAGCTTGTATCCCCATGCTATAGAATCACACCAAACGCTGTTGTCCCTGGGACACCAGTGGCAGCCTTTATGCAACTAATGTCATATTTATTGGACATGCTAGCCTATTCCCATGTTTGGCACAGATGATGTGAATGACAGAGATCTGAGTGAAATCAGTAACTCTCTTCTTCATAGAGGGCTGGTAAGACCGACCTCTAATTTAGCAAACACAGACCTGGCCAATTAAACTGAAATCTGCCCGTGAATGAGCAGAAAGGTCTGCTCTGACTCAAGACTTCCTTCACTTCCTTCACAGGTTTGCGCCACATAACTATCCTCAAGTTGCTAGGACTTGGAGAAGATATTGGTGGTGTCTTAGAGCTGTATCCAATTAATGGTAAGTGACTGTTTCCAGCTTCTTCGGTACTACCTATGAGAAGCACTACACAGAGTGTTTCTTTGCTGTAATTTTTTGAGGGATGACATAAGTGTTTTTTTCTTTTGTTTCTCTCTGTTTGCTTTTATTTCTTCTTCGTTGTTTCTTAAAAGCTTTCTTGATGTTGCTGTGCTAAAAGGTATGTGGCTTCATCAGGACCAGAAAATCCCAAGGATTATCTGGAAGGCGTCTCACATCTTTATCTCCAGCTTAAACACAGAGTCCCAAATCCACTCTTTTGTCTGCCTTGCTTTCAAAGATAAGGGACATCTGGGACTTTTATATGCTCAAATGTTTGCAGGGCTCTGGCATGCTAATAGGACATAGACCCAGCAGCTTCTCTTACATAGGTCCTTCATTATCTTCCTTCCATTTGCATCCCAGTAGGCTGATTCACTGTAGCTTTCCTCAGGAGATCTCACTATCAGGGTGAGCCTCACTTCAAAGGCTACGGGTTCCTCTGCTACCTAATCCTAGTGACCACCTCCATCAATGGAGAGATAAAGACAGGAGCTTATTCATTCCTCCAAAGTTCTCACAGCTCCATACATAAGAGCACGCCAGTCCTTCTAGCCCCGCACAAACACAAGCCCGTGCCTAAGAAAGAGTAAAACAGAGGAAGCACATGTGATACTTCTCCCCTAAGTACTCTCCCAGCCTCCACTTTTCGCTGAAGAACTTCATGACCTAACTGTAGTCCCTATGCGTTTAGTGGCCCTTGATAGGTCTCTTTTCAGTGTACTAGTTTAATCTTCCACTGAATACATGTTAACTTCTAGCATCCACATCCTCCCACAAGAGGCACCTAGCAGACCTGTGGAGCCTTTTATTTAATCTGAGCATGCACCCTATAGCTTTGCATGAGAAGAAAAAGTGAACAGTTAACCTCCATTCATCTGTGCTGTGACATTCACTATTCTGTAGACCTCCTCACCAACCCATTTATTTTCCTGACTGAAGAGCTGTGGCTTACTTGGTCATTCCTCACGCCGAATCCATTCAAAACCTTTGATGATTCTTGTTGCCTTTCTCTGAATTTTTTACAATTCTACCATATTCTTTTGAGATGAGAGAATCAGAATTGCATGCAGTATGAAAGATGTACACAAACAATAGGATTCTATAGCAGCACGATGATACTGTTCTGTTTTTTATTATTTTCCTCAGTTTCTAACATTTGATTTGGTTTTCTGATCATCAGTGAGCACTGAACTAACCTTCCACAGAACTCTCTTGTAAGCCCCAGGTCCCGCTCCCAAGTGATAGCAGTCAGACCTCACCATTTCTTATGTGAGGTTGGGGCATTTTTCACCATTTGCATCACTTTACTTTTATCTGAATAGTTTTTTTCTGTCATTGACCAGTCACACAGCCTCATAAGGCTTTACAGTCTTCCCCTGTCCTTACTGTTCCAAATATCTCCATACCCTCAGTTCACTTCCACACCTCAGTGCTCACACCATTATGTGCACCATTTATGAATATATTGAGTAGCACTAGTCCCAGTACAAACAGCTGTGGGACTTCACTAGTGACCTCCCTCTGGTATAGAAATTGACCATTCACTCCTACCTTGTTTCCTGTCTTTTAACCTATTAGCTATCAGAATTACTTTTAGTGAACAACTTTGTCAAAAGGCTTTTGAAAAAGCCACATAGTCTGTATCAGCTAGATCACCCTTATCCATCTGCTTGCTGACCCACTTCAGAGAACTCTATGAAATCTGCAAGGCAGAATACCACTTTTATTATAAGAGTCATGTTGCCAAGTCAGTTATATTTATACAGGTATCCACTGCTCATAGTCATCTTATATTTTCTACTCATTTACCCTGTGGAGACTTTACACTTCCAAGCCTGGAGTTCCCCAGATCTGCATTAGAACATGTTTTTAAAAGTGGACATGTCATTTGCCACATTCAAGGATCCTACCTACCATGACAGTTTAAGAGTGAGGCTATATACTGCTGTTAGTGACCCAGCAAATTAATCTTGACATGCTTCATGCTATCACACTCCAATTCTAGTGATTTCTCTCCCTGCAGCGGTTTTTTCCTGTACTTTCTGCATATGTTAACCAGTAACCCAAGCAGCACAGAAGCCAAAGACGTGCAGGGCTGTTGGACGACAAAGAACAGGCATGTCATCCTCTGGTAGCTTCAGCCTAGAGAACAAAGACAAGTTCACCAAAGCTAATAAACCTATTAAAAACACTTCTTTAGTGCAACCTTTCATTTCAGAAGCAGGAAAACCTGAGTTGTAAATGACAAGAATCCTACACTACCAACTTCTGGGCTATGTTCTGTCTTACATTGCTGACTAATTTGCCTACTAACTGTTGTTGTTTATTTGCCTAACCATAACACCAACGCTGTTCCTGATCTAATCTGATCCTTTTCTAGGAAGCTCTACTGTAGACCGAGAAGATATCCCAGCCAATTTGGTGAAAGACATCCGAAATTATTTCCAAATCAGCCCAGAATACTTCTCCATGCTGCTAGTCGGGAAAGATGGAAACGTGAAATCCTGGTATCCTTCTCCAATGTGGTCTATGGCAATTGTGTATGATCTGATTGATTCCATGCAGCTTCGGCGTCAGGAAATGACAATTCAGCAATCGCTCGGCATGCAGTGCCCAGATGATGAGTATGGTGGGTACGGTTACCATAGCTATCACCAGGGATACCAGGAAGGTTACCAAGATGACTACCGTCACCATGGAAGTTACCACCATGGATACCCATACTGAAAAGAACAACTTAGCCTCTGACTGCCCTGTGTCTGTTTTCTAATAGCTATCCAAGCAATAGGTGGCCAGATGCAGAAAGTCTTCCTATGCCACCTAAATATCCATGCCTCCTTCTCCCACTGTTCAGTCAAGGGACTTTGGTCATTTGCCTTCTCAAAAATGCACAAGCCTTTACAGTGAAGCAATTCAAACCAGTAGTATGACGCTTTAAACAATAAAGACTCCTTTATATTTTCAATCCTTTATAAACAAAGTGCATCAGCGGTTGCCGTTTTTTTGCATTAAAACCAAAACAAAAAATCCCCACAGCCCCAGTCCATGGACACTACTGTAGGGCAGGCCATGAACTGTACAACAGACATTGCAATGCTCTTTTTAATGTTTTTTTTTCCTAAGGAGATAAAAATAAGTATATTTATTGGAAAGTGAGAATTTTGCATTGTGCTGATGAAGACAAGCAAAGGACACTTCAGGACTCTCCCAAAAAAGGAAATTTTAAGACAGACGCATGGGGCAGGTTCTTTAATAACAATTTAAAAAACTCTTTTAAAGTGCCTTGTCTAAAAAAATAGCATCCTTTTTATAGTACATCAGCATTGTAATTAGCTGACTTTACCAATGAAAATAAATTTTTATGGCTTCGGCAGGTTTTGTTCCAATACAATACAACGGAAAGTTCGCTTAAACACAGAGCTTGCTGCATGGCCATTTATTCTTTTAATCAGGGTCCCTGCTCTCTTAGGTCCTGCTCACTTGATAGTTAAATCCAAGCTAATGAGCGCTAGGTTGAACCACGAGCCATAGCTAGTATTGTCTGAATTACAGAAAAATGAAAAGTGTTATTTTCACCAGAGTAAGAAGAAAAAAAAATCTCTCATTTGCATATATTTAAATGAGTTGTAACCAGCTCTCTATAGTAATGTTTTAATTAAACTGCTCCTCTAAATTTCAAATTTCCTTCTACCTCTTCTTCTCTTACCGTCCCCTATGCAAGAAAAAAAAACCCACAAAGTTATTAAAGGTGTTTGGGAATAATTTGATCTGCTACTCAACTAGCTCTATTTCTGCCACACCTTCTGAAATGGTTTCCTTGTCCTTTCTCATTGGGGTTTTTTGGACGTTGGATCTGTTGTACCATCACACTCTTGAAATCAGTAGTACAAACTGCACGCACAGCCATGACTTCAATATAGTTTGGGATAGATTTCTAAACATTAAAGACTGAAGGAATATTCTGAAGTGAAGGCCTCATAAAAACCTTTCTAATGGCACAATGGTCACTTCCAATGCAGAGGGCACACCTGCCCAGTCACATTTCTTTTTATAGTTTGTGACATGGACGCATCCTCCCTCATGGATGCATGCAACAGAGTATTCTTATTAGGTTCTTCCAACACAGCAGTAACATAGGAATAGGTAGAAGCTACACCTCAAAACTGGCAAGAGCATGCTCCACAGTGTGGTGTCTAGCATTTTCTTCCTCCTTTTTTCTCGCACAGACAATAACAAGACTGGGTAAATCAATAGTTTCACTCAAAATCAGATGCTTTACTTAGAAACTTAATCAGAAAAGGTCAGGCCCTGCTTGCCCTTCTGAATGCCAAGAGAGCAAACACATATATGAAGAGGTCACAGGGCCTGATTAGTTCTTTCCTAGCACTATAATCCTAGTTACCCTCTGGGACAGGCTGCCCTCAGTGCCAGGAAGTCTAGTCAGCTCAGAGCACAGCTTCAGACTTACCTCCCTCTGGTTCATGACTGAAGCTGAGCACAGAAGGCGGGTATTTGAAGGAACCATTTTGAAAGGACTGCTGTCTGCAGAGGGCTTCCATGCTTTCCCTTATCTACAGTATTTCAGCAATGGCAGGGACAGGGAAATTCAAAAAACAAAAGAGGAACGATAAAAAAAAAAAAAATCACGGTACCAAAGTGTTTCTAGAAAAAGTATGGAAGGTCCCATAGCACTGTTTCAGAAAACAAGTGCTTATTGCATCAGTGTATTGGGGTTAGCTGCCTAATTGTCTTGGCCTAAAGCAAGAGCAGAGGAGAGTGTGCCAGATGCCTTACAGCTACCTCTTGTAAACAAAAGAAGAAACCATTTTGGAGCATTTTCTTTCAGGTGTTCACTTCAACTTTTTCTGCATTCTTGTTTTTCATGTAAAGTCTTTAAATGAAAGCCATTTTAACTCACATTACAAATCATGAGTTGGTAGAAACTGGTATTTGGGGCCGAGCAGGAGGAGAGAATTAACTTATCAAAAGAGAGGGCAATACCTGATCCAAATTGCACGTTTTTGCAGAATTCAAAGTTAAGTTATGCATGTACCAAACCCAGCCCAGGCATTCCGTGGGAGTTGCATTGAACGAGATAACTCCAAACAAGTTGTTCACTTAAAACAGAGGACACTGGGGGTTGGGATGGGCTCAACCAAAACTGCATATTTGAATGCCCACTGAATTTGAGGAAGTCTCAATATGATTCTACATCCTGGGGCTGATTCCTGCCTTCATTACAAACTGGCTCAAAATTACTAGGAACTTTTAGGGATGGTTTAAAATGCTGATTTTGCAACCCACCTCTCCCTATGGAAAACTAAAAGCAAAGCCTGAAGAAACACCAAGCCAGAGAGTCCTTTCAACAACACTGTATAGCTATCTTGAAGACTACAAGCATTAGGGAGCTACAACACTCCAAACTGAGACTTCACTTTATCAAACATAGGTCAGATTCAAAGCACTGGCTATGCCCTCCTACAGCATCACCCCGAAAACGGGTTTACTGAGTTCAAGGGCCTATTTTTACAGTTCTTAGTGGGAAGATTGCACATGATAAAGAAAATTATTTCAGAACTTCTTTCTTACATATGTTTCTGAGATTTGATTCATCTCCAGCATGGCTGTTTTCATCCAAGGCTGTCTTCCAAGCACCATGGCTCAGCTGCTACATTCACATAGTTGAAATTAACCCAAAGAAAATATTGCTTTAATTGGCTTGTCTTAAACAAAAGAAATAAAACCTCTCAGGAAGAGAGATGTGTTCATGAATTAGTTCCTTAAACCTGGGGGTAGGAATGCAACATTCCCAGCAGCTATTAAGTTCAAACATTTGTGAATCTGGACACTGTATTACATCTTAGAAAGAGCTTACTCCCTGCCCAATGTTTTCATTAAAGACTACGTGGCAAAGTAAATGCTGAGCTCCAAAAATTTCCTCATAAAATTCCCTATTGTCATCTGAGGAAAAAAAAAAAAACATGGTTTCAGACATGGACTATGTGAACAACCATAGAGTAGAAATACTTACCCACTGTCATTGCAGTGGGATTCACATGCAAGGTATAGCTCTATAGAACACCCTCCTGGCTAATCATGGCTGCTCTCTAGCTAACAATGGTTTAATCATTTCCTCTAACAAAACTCATATATATATAGTATTTTTGATCATCTCCATGGACAGTAGAGCAGACTGAATTGCACGGTTTTTTATATATATATATATATTTTTTTAAACTTTACCCACTCACTGCCCAGTTGATGCAAATCCTTACTCATTTTCAGGCAGTAGTTAACATTATTGTTACTGCTAAGGGGATATACAGTTCTCATTATTAAAATAAACCTGCCTGGCAAATCCAACAGAATCTCAAAATCAGTAAGCAGGATAAGAGCTGGAAAAAAAAAAAAGACTAGGTGCACTTTATATAATTTGCAGATCATTTTTTTCCATCTCTCATTTCTTTTCAGGCGGATATGCGAGTCAGGAAGGTCAAACATATTGTTCTGAAGACACTTAGCATTGGTTTGATTAGATGTCTTTAGAGGTATGAGGCTGATTTCTATGTTTTGACTTTACATAAGCCAAAGCTCTCTGGAAAAACTGATGTAAAAAGCTACTGCTCATGTAAGTGCAAAGCAAGCTATAGCTAACAGTTCCTTACACTCCTCTTGGAAACACTTGCTAAAGTTCGTAACTATGATTGCAAAGACATTGAACTCAGGCAAGTATACATTGCAAAGCTGTATGTAATGGTACAAAAATGAAAATGTCTTACTACAATTAAGGCTTTACCAGTTTGAGGTTTTTTTTTTTTTGCATTAAGATTTCCTTTCTCAAAACAGGACATCACACATCAAAAAAATATGCTTCTGGAATTTATATTCAAATATGCTTTTCTAATCATTTTGTGCAGATTCAAGCAATTAGTATTCTTTCTGTTGAAATGAGCTACTCTACAAGCACAACCATGAGATCAGCTGTAAAAATTTTTCCAGCTCAACATTGCTTACAATGTCATCTCATATAAACAACAGCAATTTCATTTTGTATAATTCTTCTTAAAATATTCCAGAAAAAGCTCATAATCCAGGAAAAAAGTGACAAGTCAGAACAGTAATTTACATTCTTAGTTTATAACCTGATAGTCATTGGCAACAGTTGGAAACAGGCTGTCACTCTTGATGGATCAATGACAGGAGATACATTAATTATAAGCCATCAACACAGCATGCATAAGTAAGCTGTTAGTACACAAGGCCTGGAAACAGGATGGCAAACAGGAACAGAGGCAGAACTGTCTTCAGCCCTCAGAAAAATACATCAGTAGCTGATTACTATACAGTGTGGTATGAGGCTTTGAGACTGAACTCATTACATATCCTCTTAAGAATTCTTTCGACAGTATCTTTCCACTAAAAAAAGACCCATTCATTAAGGGAGGAAATTATAAGCTAACATCTTTTCCACTGTTCTGAGAGAAGAGGTTTTAAGGACATATCAAGAAACTTTTTTCTGTATCCCCATTCCTTTTCCCCTTCTCTTTTTAAGATTCTCTACATTATTTGGAACCTATTTTTCAATCTCACTCAAAAGCCAATCCAGTGAAAGTCTCAATGATTCTGAGATTACTGCACCTGGCACCCTGCAAAATGGTTTCTCTACCTCCCCCTCCAAAATGGGCATAAACCTTTACCAGTCTTACTTGGTAAAGCATCACTGAACGAAATTGTCACCTGCACCCTCTTGCTCATGCTCCAGAAGCTGTAGGGCATCAGAGCAGCTACATGATACTTGTTTTCATGTAGCAGTCCCAGCGCAAGGAAGTCTCAACACATAGCCTTTTTAAAAGCAAGAAAGAGCCTATGGTGCCCTCAAATTGTATAACAGACTTTTATTTTATTCAGGCTCTTTCAAAGTTATGCCAAATAAGCTGCATGTAAAAGTCAGCATTTGCTACAAAGGCACTCCATATTTCAGTTTCCCAGACACTGGGAGACAGGCACACAACAGTCTCACACTGAAAATGTGAGGAGAGCTAGTGGCTAAAGTCAGTGAAATCTCTTCTGCTTTCAGTCACATCAAAGAAAATCGGAAAGAAAAGGACTCCACAGGAGCCAGCACAGAATTACACCGATGAAAAATTCTGATGGAGACAGAATTAAGATCACTCAGATCAAACTCACGCTCCAAAGACCTGCCTGTTTGAAGGATCAATGTATCTCTAACCCAAATTATCTGACTTATATATTTCTCAAGTGAAAGCCAGATGAGACAGGTCCAGAAGGAATTGTGCTTAACTCAGCCAGTTAGTTATCTGAATTGCCAAAACGCCATAAAAAATATATATATAAATAATGAGGCAAATTGATTAAGTTATTAGTAACATCTTAATTACTAAAAAAAGAGGAGCATTTGTACATTTGAAGATGCTGCAAAAACATTCATCAATCCTCATATCACTCCTGCAAAGTGGGAAACAGTTTTATCACCTCTGTTTTACTAACCAAGTAATTCATATAGGAAGTTGCAGTGTCTTGGGACATTTGACCAAAGCTGTGGAAGACATGGGGTTAGAACTCAGGAGCCCTGGTGTTGTTCAAGTAATATTGCTTCAGTCAAATCTAATGTACTTTTCACTTCTCCCACGCACCATTTGCTTCTTCCGTTATTGCTAAAATGTAGACCAGCCAAGTAATTCTACAGCTAACTACTTTCACTGCTGTGATCTCTTAAAATAGCCATAATTCTAAAACATATTTTCAAGCAGCATTCACAGTCCAGGTTGGTTAGATCACATTTTCATTCAATTAAAATCAAGTCTATTAAAAAAAAAGAGTTGAATCTTAACCTGATAATGTTTTTTTTTAAAGTTTAAAACTCTGTATTTACAAATAGTGTAAAGTATAATTCCAACAGACTTCTAGATAATAAAAAAATCCTTATGTAGCAATGAAGTACAAAGAAAATTGTTAGTATACACTGAGGGGCAAACTGCAATTCCAGAGAGAGCAAGGATGAAACTGTTTCACTCGAGAAACTATAAGAACCAGGTGAGGACATGACGCCTACATTTCTAAACATTAGGAAAACTCTTCTTCCAGTTTGCAATGCCAGGCACACTAGCAAACAAACAAATCCCAACTGTAAATAAGCATCATATCCCATAAGCCTCAAGTTCTGTAAATCATTCAATAAGAAGTTAATTCTGAAATCACCTCTCAATAAAACCAGACAAGCCTAAGATGCCACCTGACTCAAAGTCTTGGAAATATGTGCTTATGTAATGCTTCTCTTCTGAAACCATTGTTTAAGTGCTAGGGGGAACACTTCTTGGAACCAAAGAGTTTTCAGGAGCAGGCTCTCCCATTTTGGTCACAAGTGTATTTTGTCCACAAAGTCCTAAAGCATGGAATACTTGGCTGCCAGCTATCCAAAGGCAATGGAATCTCGCCTTCAGCACTGCCCTCCACAACACCACATATGTCACCCAGACAGTTAAGTCCAGGATTCAACCCCTCTCTTTTTTGCATTAGTTTTAAACAGTGTTTATTTCAGTGGCTTCAATGGAAAGAAGAAAGACAGCTCTTCATACATATGGCTCAAAGGAAGAGTTTGAATGTTTTCCTCATCCATCTCTCATATCCAGCCCATAAATATTCTCCATTGCTCTGCAAGTGGGGAAAAAGGATCTTTCTCTATGTTAAATAAACATTAACATTCTCTCACTATGAGTAATAGCACTCCTCTGAGCCAGCCTCATGCTAGAGTGAATCTTCATCTGTATCAATGTCACTGCTTGGTTTGTTCAGTCTCTCAAACTCTTCTCCATCCTACAGGAATCAGAAGCAGAAGAAAATGACATGAGCAAATGTTATCTTATTATTAATACAAAAAAAAAATTTAAGGAGACAAAAGCAGCTTGTTTTGAAGGAGTCTGGTCTATAAAAATCAGTCTTGTAATTCAAGCCTTTTATGGGTATGTTAAAATCCTTCTCTTGGATATACAGGGGATTCTTTTTATGAGCAGGTACTTGCAATGCTTTTTAGTGACTCTCTCCCTGAAACAGCTTGTAGCCCATTCTTTCATCAGAAAATCTGCTCACATAGTGCTATTTATTTTTATCACGGCTGCTGAATTGTAAGGGTTAAAAAAAAAATACAACACCTGGTATACCAAAAATATATGACTACATGTTATTTACTGCTCGTTAAACAACACCCTGAAAGGGGACCATATGATACTGCCAGGAAACAGCTCTTCTTTTCCAAGCTGAATATTTCCTAGAATTGAATGAACATAGCACACTCTGCTGGTTGCAACATGTATTTACAGAGCACATATGTACATGCAGATACACACACACACACACACTAACCCCTTCCCTCTCAGATTGACTTCTCCGCTCAGTTGAAAGAGATGCCTAATAGCAATCCCACTCTACCACGTTCTAGTTGTCTAGATTACTGTTCAAAGAAGGGCAAAAACCATAAGAGGATCTGGAGAAAATGTCTCGTAAGAAAAATCACGTCAAAAATCTGTATAAATGTTACCTTTTTGTCTTCAGATATCTTTGAATGTTAAGGTAGAAAGAATTTTAACATCAAATTTATTAATTTCTTCATGAGATGTGCTCAGCTACGCACAGATTTATCAGTTCTACTTCAGTATAATTAGTTCCCAGACATCAGCTCCAATTCCTGGCTGCCCAGCACCAATAGACTATTTTCGTGATAAACGTTTTGGGAGAAGATTTGTACCAATCTAAAGTGGCTCACGAGATTGTCTAAAGTCACAGCAAGAAAACAAGGCTTAATTAGGTCTCACGAAGGGAAAAGGCGGGATATGCAAAGCAAAAACCTACCAATTTAAGAGACGTAAACTAATACCGAGGAGTTTTGGTATTTGAATTGAGGGATGAGTCTTGTCACACACACAACAAATTTTCTAAGCATTCCACAGTGTAAACAGATGTGAGGCAAAAGAGAAACAAGAGAAAACAAGTACTAAAAAGCCTTACCCCGCTTGACCTCTCCCATGTGTCTCCTTTTAAGAGTCTGCCCCTTTCCCGCAGAGTGGAATATTCCAGGCCTCGAGGTTTACTGGCGTTATAGATGAATATGGAGAGAAGCACTACAGGAGCTTCCAAAAAGAACTCTAGAGAAGGCCTGAAGTCAAAGATGACGAAAGAGACTGCGGTGATGATTACAGTGGTGACCTGAGCAGTCATAACGTGGAACATGTTGTCTCGGAACTTCAAGATGAAGGCTACGGACAGCCCCAAGAAAGCTGTGGCAAATATAAGAGCCACCGAGAAGACGTTGTGCCCATAAAAGAAACCACAGCTCCCTATTTGCCTCCGGTCCTTAGCCTGCAGCCCCAGCATCAGCCCATTGAACATCACCCCAAACGCATACAGTTTACTGTTCTGCACAAAAATGCTTTCAGCAAGCTGATCCCCACCTTTCAAGATCTTTTCGTTGTAGATGTTAGCCAGAGCAGAAATGAAACACTGCACTAGGATAAGCAGATGGCCCAGACTCAGGTGGAGGGGTCTCAATGCTCCTGCCATGGTAGTGGTGACATTCCATTGAAAGCTGGGAAGGAAGCTTGATGCTACACAGTTGCCCTTTTCCGGGCACGTTTCCTCCGGTCCAGCATAGAGGAGGCAGTGGTTAGATGGGCTAAAAAACATGTTGTGATGGAATCCGTGCACAGCTAAGCTTTGCTGATGGCCTCCAGTCCCTAGAGTCAGGGCAACGATGGACAGGAATAAAATCACCAGAGATGCCCATTGTACCCAAGAGAGTCGTCGCCTGGAGTAGACAAAAAAGCCAAAAGAGGTAGACAAAAGAGTAGACAAAAGAGGTGTCTTTGTTCAAAGTTGAACACAAGCGTCCTTTTGAGTAGTGTGTGAAAGCTAATTTTCCTTTCCCCCCAGCCTTTTATGCATCTAAATTGCACCATGAAGGGCACAACACAAGTCAGCGAGAGACAAACGTACAAGATAGAGTCTGCTTTCTGTCATACGAATAACGAAGGGAATTAAAGTTACTTTTAAAAATATACTGTGCAAGTTGACCGGAAATGCATCAGAGATGGCACAATTTACTGGATATACTTCTGTCTTGCACTCTTACACATTCCATCCCCTTGTTAAAGTACATTTACATTCAATTCAGAATTGCAAGTTTGGAAAGTAATATTGCTAACCATGAAACATGAGATTTAATGCATAAATGAAGGTACCCAAACCTGAATTTTAATTTTGACCATCTAGTAACAACATAATTATGATTTCAGTTGTTTTCCATTACAGCTCACTGAATTTGGAGAGATGTAGGGGCTCCTAATAAGATATTATTTCCAGCACTTTCATACGCAGAACAAAGCCATCTTTCCAAGCTGGTACAACCACGAGAAAATAGAATTACTCTTCTTGCCAGATTGAGAAAAATCCAGCATAACTTCTTCAATCAGGCTAAGACGACAAAATTTGACGTTTACTTTAACAAGTACTACTTACTTTAGCACTATCCTGAAGAGAAGAGCTGTCGTTATAATGACAAAATTTGAGAAGAGTACGGCCATTGCCTATAAAGAGAAGAAGGGGAACAAAGTTATACTCCAGACAATAGCATGATCATCAAAAGCCCACCAGCTAAGAAGGTTCACCATTCTTCCAGAGGTCAAAGGGAAAAGGATCATCATGGTACTGAACCTTCTTCCTTAGCCGAGTAGTAAAAAACATGTATGCTCCTACATCACGCTGAAGTCCCATTTCAAAATCTCAAAGTACAGAGCCTAAATTTCTCCTTAGTGGGAAAAGCGGCATAAAGATGCGAGAAAACCAATCCAGTCGAAAACTAACTAGGTAAAAAAGAAAATGCTTTAGTTTTCTGCCAGAGCAGTTCCACAGCCTGGCCACAAAAGGAGCTGTGCCAACACAAAGGAGGAGATTGCACTAAAATGAAAACACGAATCAAAGAATAGGAGGGGGTGAGGCTGCTTCCGGTAGCAGTGCCAGCTTACAGCGTTCATGAAATCCCAGACTGTCAAGCGCCTTTGCTGTACCATTTATTAAAGATAAAGGAATGCTTGGCTTGAATTTTCAAGACTGCAGCTGTACTCAAAATTCACCTATTTCAAAGCACAAACGAAGACAACTCTAAAGCTCCTGTTTAATTTGGGGAATAAGCATATAATAATGATACTGCCCTAACCCACTGTCATGTTCCCAAGCTGCAAACACCTTGTGGCAAGGATCATCTTTTCAGTTTCTTTGTCTTGGGCTAGCATCCCAGTAATACAGGCTCTTTTAGGCATTGCAGTTATCATTAAAAATCAGAATCTGCCAGCACCAGTGGAAAAAAAAGTTCCCCCTACCCCCAAAGCGTTTTATTCAGGATTGCCCCATACAGCCATTACTGAGGAATGACAATTACAAAAATCTAGGTACCTGAACTCTTTCCTCCGTTCAACCTTAGAGTGAGATCACTTTCTTAGACAATTTTACACAAAAGCATTTATGGATTCAGAAATGGAAAACACAGAATTTATGTTGCAACTCTCTCATCTACGTTTTACATTCCCAATTCTGCAAAAGCAGAGGTTTTTTTAACCTACCAGAGGAAAAGCAGAGACTCTTTTTCTATTAGTTCCATTCTATTCCAACGTACTATCTGCTAAGTAATAAATCTCACAGAGCAGCATGACACAGGTTTTCAAGTAAACTGAAGACTGACATGAGACATCCACTTAAGAGAGCATGGCTTAGTTTTCTGCTTCTGACATTAAGACTCAACTAAAAATTCATGTTAGGTGAACATTTTGGAAAAACATTGAATAAATGGTGAACCTGGGACTGGCAGAAGACTGGCACTCTGGAAGAAATAGGCTTGATGCAAAATTGATGCACAAATGGTCTACGAATGCTTTGTTTATCTCACAATCAAAGCCCAAGTCAACACCTTTGGTAACAAAATATAATCAAAATCTACAGCACGATAGTTACAAAACTTTCATTTTGAGTTGTCTGTCTTGTTTCTGGAGGCCTCAGAGAACAAGACAAGTAGGAACTAAAAACAGATTTGCCAAAGATCACTGTGCTGCTAACCTACGTACCACAAAGCCTCTAAAGATAAAATCTTATCAGTAGGAAACATTAAACTTCAAGGCGGGGGGGGGGGAGGGGAGCTCAGCAAAGAAACTCCATACGTTAGGCACCTGCTCATCCAAGTACTACTTAGTCCCAAAGCCACTTAGTTTTTAAAGTCACATGAAACCAGGTTCAGTGAGGTTACAAAGTATATCCAGATAAAGAGTTAAAAGATATCAAATTCCTAAAGAGGAACCTTAAAGTATGTGTTCAAGAGGAGAGACAAAAGTGTATGTGCATAAAATGTACGAACTGTGCTTTTTCTAAACGATCACCTTAACCAAGCCAAATCAAATTGCTTTCAGAAAGTAATTGTGTTAATGCAGTCTTTCAAACATCAGGCTTTGCTAATATTACAGCCATTATAATTGAATTTCCTTCCCAAAGAAGCAAAAACACTGTGTTTGCTATTTTAAGATGTTGAGATTGTTGATTTTCCAGTTAGGTTCTTTTTCAGACTCTGTTCTGTCCCTGCCAGAAACGTGCACCTAGAAGGACAATATTTTAAAGAGGAAGCCTGAAAAAGAGGGAACAAAAGCATTTATATTAATCTGTAATGCTAAACGGGGGTAGCCGCAGTATTTTGTAGTGAGGACTAACCATCTGCGTCCATTTAACTTCAAACGGATTTTGAACCAAAAAGAATCCCAGTACTAAAAACAGAAAGCACAAACACTATTATTTCCTAAGCATACGTAAAATCATCCAAAAGGCTGATTGGAGCTAAAGAAAGTAACAATTAAGTTCCATGTTTAAAGATAACTAATAAACAAACGCAAAAATTAAGAGCCAAACATTTCTCTTCCTCCCCTCCTCACTCCCTATTAGGCTCACTTACGCTGGAGGTTTTCTTTGGAATCAGTGAGGAAAGAAAACAAGTCATCACATGGAGTTACATAGAGACATTAGTGATAGCTGCACAGAAAAGTACAACTCAAATACTAGCAAGATGGGCAAACGCATTGAAAGAGAAATACAGTGTCTAAGAAACCAAAGAAGGGAAATCACCAAAAACCTCCCTAGTGCTTAAGCAGTTCAGCCTATTTCCAAATTGCTTAGGGCTAAGAAATACCAAAGAGATCCTCCTCTACTGAGAGCTGTAAAACAGAAATCAGTGGGCAGGAGAATGGAAAGGGCTAGTTGGTCGGATAACAGATCATTCCTACAAATCTTCCCTTACCTATGTTACGACTGTAGATAGTCTAAGCGCCAGGTTATCACTCAGAGTTTGGAAGATACTTTATTCAGTACATGTATACTTACAGGCTGGAGGTAGGACAGGACGTAGAAGACAATCAAGTTATCCAAAAAGTAAAGAAAGGCAGGAATTGACCATTTCATGGAATTACAAAAATTCTTCCACGAAAGACATTCAAAGTGATGATCCAAACAACCCTCTGAAAGGAAAAGACATCAGTAAGACAGACATCCTGCTTACCACCAAAAGCCTGTTCCAACCCCCTCATGACAGAATAGGTATCACTGTTCTGTTTTCAATAGCACTGTCAGACTGAAAAAGCAGGTACCACAGCCTTCTGGCAACATAAAGGACAGATCCAAGGCAGAACATACAACTAGAGCAGCAAGCAAGCCAATCTCTATGGGCATTCACCTCCTTCCTTCAGCAGAGAAGCCACCAAGGAACCTTCTAGTACCATTAGAATGGGAATAAAAATGAAATTATCAATCATTCTTTAAGGGCCAGAAAGCACCCCTAAATGCCCATGCAATAGTCAGATCATTACTAGGTGACTTTCTGATAATCATCATGTCTAGATGTGAAATAATGACCCAGACTACAGACCTGTTCATATAGTACCCAAAGGGCAGCCAATAATGTTAGAGAGACAAAAATAAACCAGAAGTCAGTATTTATATCACACTAGCACACAATCTAGGACAAAAGAGAACATATGCCAAGAAAGCCCAAAGAAAGGATAAGGTACAAAGAACGACATCTGTTTAGGTATTTAGGACACATGACTTAAAAAGAAGAAGATGGTGTTAAACTTTAGACTATGCTAGAGTTGATGACAGAAGAACTTTGTTAACATAGACTTAAGACTACACAATGTTATCTAATCCTCTTCTGGAACTCCAAGACATTGAGTTTGGCAAAACTCTGATGTCTGGAAACCAAAAAAAAGGAAGAAGAGATTTAAGAAAATGTGGAGTCAGCAGTAGCCAACAACAGCAAACACGGTAAACCGTATTCAGTCTTCGGTGTATCTGTACTAAATGGTAGAGGTAAGTTTCATTAGTCTGCCAGAGTCATGACTGTTACACATGGAGAAGTGGATGCATCTAGCACTTCAATTTAAGATGAAATGACAGAGTCCACAGTGCCTGACACTACGTTCCAATTTAAACATCTGTCCTTTACTGTTTTGAAATGCTGTGAAGTTAACTTCTCATCCTTTTTACATGAGGACAGAAGCTGCAGAGAGGTCGGGGGGGGGGGGGAAGCTATAATACAATACAAACCCAGTGGCTAATGAAGCCTTACTCTGCTTTTCCTGTATAGAGGGCAGCCCCAAGATTTGTCTTCACAACAAAGTTATATTGCAGCATTAACAGTCAAGTGTTGCTCCTTACCCAAATCCTACTACACAAACAAAGCCTCTTCACTGGAAGGTGGTGGCACTTTTGAAAATAAGTGGTCAGGATACCAGAACATAAAGGCCTTGAGTTAGGGCAATTTATAAGCTTCTGTCCAGTGCTTCTGCAAAGATGTCTTTGGGTGACTTGTTATCGTAGCCTAAGTCTCTGTCAACCCCGAAAATGTTAGACTGCATCTTCGCTACACTTCCTAATTTAGCTTACTTGTCTCCATTTCAGCTATCATACAAACAACCCAGGAGCATCTGAGTTTACAGCATAAATTATACCTTTTTTTTCATTTAGTTGGAAGTCTGCATGAAAGACACAATCCCAGCAAACATTACTAGCAGAATCTACTGCAGACTACCACATGTGAATCTGTCACAGAAGAAAAAAAGTATTTGAAGCACAACAAATCTTAAAGTCAACACATCTGAATGATTTTACATGTATGTACTTACCTTTTTTCTTAACCCATAGTGCCACTATCACACACAGCACCAGTTTTATTACTTCAGAACATATGTTCACAGTTGTAGGAAGGTAATCATATTTGTTATCTGTGGGATTCAGTAAATTGCAATGAATACACAATCATGTTCTGCCTCTTGCATACACAGTTAAAGCAAGAAACTATTTTAACCTCTCCAGCCACACGTCTATCCACTTTCCATAAACACGAACAACCATGTGTCAGCACTTTCGTTATAAATACCCCATCTTTGCTGATATTCGACTTCCTGAACATTCTCCTCTCTGGACTGAAATTTTTCCTTGCTTGCCCTCAGTTTACAGAAGAACTTTTTGGAAGGACCCAAGAGCACTATAGTTCTAAAAGATTTAAAGAAAGTCAGTGTTTTTTCCCCAAAAAGTAGCAATATGCTATTTTTTCCCCTTTCCCTAAGGAAAAGGCTTTCAGGATGACCAAGCCTTCTTTTGCCATTGTATCCTTTCTTTGTTAGCATTTAAGAACCACTTCAAACACATATTGCTAATACTTTCTGAATGAAGAAGCAGTAACATTAGACAGTTACAGTATCCATGCTATTACATCACATTCTCCTAAACCTGTTGTGAAACAAATACAACAGTCAAGATATGCAGCTGACAGTGCTTACACAATAATTCGGTCTTTGTAAACCAGCTGTAAGGTAACCCATTGCCTGATGTTTTAAGGGTGGATCTCCACATGGACCATGCACGCATCTTGCAAATATAAGTTACACCCAGTGACTATAGAGACATTTCCCTCTACAGAAAAATCTCTCTCAACTTATATAAAAGAATGGTTATGGCAAGAACTCTGCAAGTGGAGAACTAGGTTTTGGGGAATGTGTTTTATCCCAAATGTCAACTCTTCCTTATCTGAGATACGTCGTATGTTTATTGCTCAACACCACCTTCATTAGCAGAATACTTCATCAGGAGGATTCGGCTTGAGCTCAATGCAATAAATACCCCTCCTAGCAGAAAGGTACGGATGGTTGTCTTGGAGCAAAATAAATGTCGACTACTGCACTTGGTCTCCATTTTGCTGTCTTGCTCTCAATGCCCTTTGAACGACAAAAACAAAAAAACAAAAAAACAAAAAAACACGCACTAGAACAGTACTTCCAGAAACTGATAAAGACAAGGTGAAACGCACTTATTTCATTTCATCCTATCTTATATAAAAATATATATTTTGCAAATCACCATGATTTCATTCTAGTTATCTTAGGGGAAACGAAATATGCTATGAGGACCAGCAAAGGAGGATAAATAGCACATACACAACGGCTCAGAAGGTGGCACACAAGAAAAAGCAAGTTTATTGGAAGAGTACACCTGTGGGACACTGACTAGCTAATCGGATTAAATAACCACATTTTTATTTTTCTTTAATAATTTGTATCTTTAGACACCATACACGTTCCTAATTTCGGCAAAAAAAAAAAAAAAAGTTTTACAACTGCAGAGTAAAACCAACACTAGATGAGTTCATCTGCAGTCCGGTTAGCTCCAGATTTTGTCCAGGTAGCGAGAGAAGTTAAGTTTACAGAGGCAGCCGTCTTAAATTGTACACGTACTACCTATTCACCAGCGCCGAAACCGTTACGCGGCAGAGAGGGATGCGCAAGGTACACGGCCAGGGCCCCGGCTCGGGCGGGACGTCCGTTAACGGCCACCGCGACAGCTGTGGCGCAGTTCCACCCTGACGGGGCCGGGCGCGGCACCCCCGCCGGTGGGGGGGAAGGGGAGGAAGGGGGGCTTCCCACCACCCGGCCCTGAGTGACGGCTCTGTGGCCCCGGGGGGCTCCGGCAGGAGGCTGCACAAACACATACCCAGAAGGGGTGACTAAAGGGGGCAAACGGGGGCTGACAAAGGCGCCCCGTGCTTCCCCATCCCACAGAAACGGTCACCTCGCCTCTCTTACCCCGACCTGCCGCGCTCCTGCCTCAGAGGTATGCGGGGCGACAACAAGGACTCAGGCTCCGAGGCCGCGGCCGAGGCGGAGCGGGCGAGCCGGGCTCCGAGGCGGCGGCGGTGATGCCGCCGCGCTAACGAGCCGGCCACCGGACGGGGCACCCGGGCTGGGCGCTCCCCAACCAACGCCTCACCCCCTCAGCCCCCAGGCCTGCTATGCGCTCCCAGGGGCAGCGGCGACTCCCTCCTCTGCCTAAACTTCCCCTCGCATCGGCCGTTAAAGGCCGCCCGCCGCGGGCCGCCTGGCCAAGCACGGCAGCTACAGGGGCTCTCGCGCACCGCCTTGCCCCGCCTGCTCCGCGCAGGGCCCATCACCAGGGTGTCCAGCCTGCGGGCAGGCACACAAAAACACGGCTGCGGACTCAGCACTCTACGCAAAGCCCCCACCTCCTCCTCCTCCGCCGCCGCCGCGCAGCGCCGCTCCCCGCGAGCGAGCCGCCCGCCCGGCCCCACCGGCCTCACCGGACGGGGCCGCGCCCTGCCCGCACCGCCGCGCGCGCCCGCGCATTCTGACAACCAGCCCCGCCCCGCCTCCGTGACTATGGCGTCACAAGGAGCTCGCAGACCACCCTCAGCCACGCCGTGATCCGCCCCCTCACTGCCTTCCGCAGAGGCGCATGCGCGTGGACAGTCAACCACTTCCCCTTCCGGGAAAGTGGACTAGCCGGAAAAGGCGCTGGACTTCCCCCTTGGCCCTGCGCGCGCACACGCCGAGGGGCGGGGCAGCGGCGGCGCCTGCGTGGCTTCGGCCGCCGCCGGGCGCAAGCGCAGAACCGAGGGCCGCGCATGACGCGGCGTTGGCCGCTCATGTGTCACGTGCCGCGGCATGGGGCGGGAGGAGCAAAGGGGAGGGCGGCGCGGCGCGTCACGTGACCGGCACGGGGGGAGGGGGGCGGTGGCGGCCGCTGCCGAGGGGATCGTTGGCCGAGAGGCGTGAGGCGGTTGTGCCGGCGGGGCCCTAGCCCCAGCCCCAGCCCGCCCGGCGGCAGCAGGATGCAGAACGTCATCAACACGGTGAAGGGGAAAGCCCTGGAGGTGGCCGAGTACCTCACCCCCGTGCTCAAGGTGCCGGTCCGCGCGGGCGCGGGGCGGCGGCTGGGGCGCGCGCGCTCTCCCCGGCCGTTAGGGGCGTTAGGGGCGGGGCGGGAAGGGAAGGCAAGGCTGCCCGCCGGGGCCACCCGCAGTGCGGCTGTTTGCCCGGGAGGGCGCACGCCTGCCCGGGGGTGGCCCGGCGGCTGCGGCCTCGGCTGTCTGCGCCGCGGGGGCGGCTTCACGCCGGCGGCCGAGGGTCTCCCCTCACGCTCTCCCCAGGTGGGTGCCCTGGCAGGGGACGGCTGGGCTGGGGCAGCAGAGCATCGGCCCCGATCCTATACCGGCCGCGGGGGTGTTTAAGGGAGAGAGGGAAGCTGAGTTGGAGCTCACGGCGTGTTAGGAGTGGGAGCATCCAGCTGGGCGTTGCTGGCCCTGCTGCTCAAGGAATAACATGCTTCTTGTTGCTGTCTTCTGTTGGAGGAGATAAACTGTAGCTGATTGGGTGACCAGCTGCGGAAGTCAAAAGATGCTTGTGTACTGATAGATTTAAGTCTGGTTTCAGGAATGCTTTGTGATAGGTATTTTAGGTAAAGGTGCAGCTTTTTCAGCTGACAGAAAAAGCTAGTGTCCTCTCCGTTATGTGAGCAGTTATAAAGTTCTGTACTATAGCTTATTTCTGTATAAGCATTACTATACTAGTATAAGCCTGTGTACAGTAAACAAGTGTATACAGTAGAAATAGGTTTTTTTCTTGATAGGAAATTCTAACAGTCTGCTTGTAAAGGTAGACTGCACATCCGTTATATTCCCTATCATTGTTTACTTTGGTAGAAGCAAATTATAAGTGCTTTTTTGCAGTTGTTAGACCATTTACCATGTTTTACCTACTTTTTCCAATACTTCATGTAAAACCCAGCTCTGGATGTGAACGTCTGAGTTTGACTTGTCAGCAGTGCTTTCACTACCAATTCTTAACGTTTTTGTTGTAGATTTTTTTGAAGAAAAAAAAACGTCTACTGTAATTGTTAATAACAGCCACCTCTGTGTTTGTGGTTTACAATATAACCTCCTTATATGCCACATACTCTACAGCTTAAAAAGCTTTGGATTAGAAGATGGTGGCATGCAATTATAAATTGATCTTGTCCCTTGGAGGTAAATAGTATGCTATTGCCTGGATAGTATATGGACCTTTCTAAGGTTGCCCACCAATGTGATATACACAGACTAAAGGGAAGTGGTGACAGGAAAAGGTAAGTGGTTTGTTTACTGTTGTGTAGTTGCTGTTGCAGAGCTGATGTTTTATGCTGGGGATAGAGTGCGGGAACTCTCTGGTAGTCCCTAAACAAAAAGGTACTGGAGGGAAGGGGAGTGGAACTTCCTACACATGGAAAATGATAGTATTCTGAGTATCGGATCCCTTTAAAAGGGTTTTGAAATAAATACTCCAGCTTCTAACTTTGGAAAGAAAGTAGATCTATGTATTGCACTAAGTTACAAGGCACAGAATGTGTATGAAAAAGTGAAAAAGTTACCCTTGGGGAACAGCAGATGGGTATTTTACCTTTGGTCCTATGTAATTCCAGAAACCCACGTTACTATCTCGTGCATGTAGTTAGTGTTGAGGTTAATCAGTTGCCACCAGTGTGGCAGCATAACGCGTTAGGAAGAGTTCAGTTTTATGGTAATCTAAACTTCTAAAGTAGAGTTATTTAGGTTTTTGTTAATTAGCATATAGTGATGCTACAATGTTTGTACGACAGCTGTTTGGCTTATCTTGTTCTTAAATGTCTGCTTGAGAGAAAGAGGTCATGTCAAGCATTAAAAATAACTATGCTTAGCAATGACTGATTTTATGTTATGCTTTTGCTAGTGATTGAATAAGCTGAAATTGTAGCCAGAAGTGAGGCCCTTTTCAGCCACTGCTTTTAGTCTTGATGAGAAAATTATGAGCTCTTCAGGGCAGAAAGTGATGCAGTATTAATGATGGTTAGCAGTGCAGAACTTTGAGTAATAGATGAGGCAAAAAACTTTAGAATTGAGCTACAGTATGGAAATACTGTTCTTATTCAAAAGCTATTCTTGGATATCTCTAATGCTAGGGGGAAGAGGCTTCCTTGGTGCTTGAGGCTTTTCTGAAATAAAAACAAAAACACAAATCTTAATAGGTTCACTCTAGATTTGAATGTGCAAAAATATTGTCTTTAAACTTTCTAGATGTCATCTTTAATGTACAGTGTTTCATGTTGCCATACAAAACTAGATCTTTTTGCTGCCTGTCATCTATTTTGTCCTCCACAAAAACATGATGATATGAGGAAAATCAAAACTGTTTCCGTGTAACGAAGGCATAGAAACAGGAACACGAAAGCTAGTAACTTTCTACATAATTTTAACTACCACTGACATGGTTCGGTCATTCGTTTCATTACTTTTTTTTTTTTTTTTTTAACCTCAGGGCATCGTATTGATACGTTGTACTGCTGCTCAGAGCTTAGAACAGTCCCAAAGAACTGACTGTGAGAATTATTGATTTCAACTGATTTCCTGTCTCTTACTGGCAAATGTAATACTGAGTGCAAGAGATCTCCCTTCCTACAGTCAGTTATGTCTGTAATGAAAGAAAAAAAATACTTTACATATGTGATCTCTTGATGATTCCTCAGATTGTGGAACAAAGTAACAGATATTTTTCTTCACTGGTAAAGTTAGGGACCTTTGATGTGTCAGCAGAGCTCAACATTTCTAAACTTTCTTTATTGCAGGAGTCCAAATTTAAAGAAACTGGAGTAATTACACCTGAAGAGGTAAGTATTTGGAACCTTAGAAATATATTCAGAAAGTATGGAAGTAATGGAAACTTTTACTCAAAAAAGCCATGTTCATTTCAAGCAGTTCATGCCTTTGTCAACTAATTATTGCTTCTTGAAGCAATAATTTCTACAAAGTGGAAGTTCTCAATGACCCTTTTACTCTACAGGGGAAGCAATTCAAATAGTTCAACACCAGAATTCCTCGAGATGACACTTTGCATCTGAATATGAGATGCCTGGTGTGGGTGTCCTCCCCCTCCTCCGCCCCCATTATTGTGTTCTGAAATACAAGTAAGGAAGCTCATGCTGAGTCAACAGCTCAGTTTGTCATGGGAGTTAAGGACTAGACCAGGAATGCAGATATGTGTTGATTTCAAAAGCCCCTCCCATAAACAATGTAGAGGAAAACTTGTACCTCGCATGTCTTGGAAACAGTCCTCTCTTACCTCACTTTTGGTTCTTTCCAAGTCTGTGGCAGGATCATTACATGTGCTTGTCCACAGCAAGCATCCAACGGTTTTTTTTATTACTGTTGTTGTTCTCTATAAGCTTCTTTAGGCTGATTGTCTTTTGGATTGCTGCCAAGCATAGTAGTTTTTTAAAGGAGTCAGCTGTGAAGGAAAAACAACACACGTTTTTCTAGAACTGAAAAAGAAAAAACAGACTGACATACAGCGCTTTTTGACTTTTCCATTCTACGTTTTCTCATATTAGAGTGCTGCTGTGCTGAAAATGCATTGTATTTACAGATGTATAAGAAAGCAATATTAAGATTGGTAGGTAGAATGAAAGAAAGATGAGACAAAAAGCACAAATGCAAAGATAAGATGGAAAAAAAACAGAACAGATGATGGCGGGTTCAAGGAAATAATGTGGACAGCAGTGTTTTTCTTAATGTTGATACCTAGCGTTTTTGTGTTATATTATGTGGCATGCAAGTGCTTGTGCTGTCAGTGGTCCTGAAGAAAAGTGCTTGGAAAACCAGATCTAGCAATACGGTATTTTGCTGTTCTGATAATTTGTATGTATGTATGTGTGTGTGCGCATGTGTATATAGAGTTTATGTATGCACAGCTACACACACACATATATATATGTATTTAAAGAATCAGAAATGTAACTGTTGACAGAGAAAATCTAGATAATGTTCTACTGATGCTTAATCCCTACTTGATCCGTGGGAGAAAACTTTGCAGTAATGCTGAAAGAAAAGGTCCTCCCTGTAGAACAGCAAAAAACACGCTGTGCTACGTTTAACTATTTGTAGCTTTTAAACACCGGTAGGAGAGAATATTGGTAGTATGTATTCTCTGTCTGAAGTTAGAAGCTGATAGGATGAATAAAATGAATTCTTCAAAGCAGTAATCAAAGGAAATGTTATACACAAAGATTTTTTGGTTAGATTTAGGTAGGACTCGAGTATGAATTGCTGGTCATCCCTTGAACAGTCTTTCCTGCTCCCTGATATCTTTGAATGAATTTGGATTACTTGGGTAATGAATGTCAGTTTAACTTTCACTTCCAGTGTTTTAGTCTGAGATACTGACCGTTATCAGACTCGATGGAGTTCTTGTGATTTGGCTCTGAAGATGAATCTAGCAGCAAGAAGGCTAAAGATAACTCATTAATCAAGCTCAACACCCGGTCCCTCTTTTTGTGTATCTGTGCACTTGATGTAATTTTAAGAAATTATTGCCTGAGTCCTTGCTAGTTGATACCTCAGAACGCCACTTGTTCTAATTGCCTATGCAATTTGCCTAAAAGCAAATCTTAAAAGAATCATTCTTTCTAAAAGTAGAAAGAAAAGAAAATGTTGTCCCAAAGTTGTTCTCTTACCAGGTTTGTGATACCAATTCAGGGCTGTAGCGTTAGTGGTTGGGAAGTAGGAAGTGAAACCAGGTAATTTACTTACACTGTCCAAACTGAAGAAAGTGCAAATGAAGTTTAAGGGTTTGGTTTGGTTTTGTAACTTACACTGTTAGACCCAAAAGAGCACTTTACATCAGTGCCACAAACACTGTTCTAATTACTTGAACGTATATATATTTTTATTATGTAAAATTCTGTAACACATGAAACTCCAGCATTCTTCAAAGACTAATGGCTTTCTAAAATTTTCATGCGTGTGTTGCAATAAATTACTCTTTTCTTTCAAGTGAAAAGATTTCTCTTTTTTCTGGAGACTTTTCCTGGAAAGTGGGTGAAAGAAATCGCTTTTGCAGAGATTAAATCTGTTAATCCTTATAGAAGATGTGTTGTTGGATTATCCACTACGCTAACGTGCCTTGCTTTGGAGAACACAGCAAGAAAATGGCTGACATCTTTTCGCAGTACACCTGTGGTGTTACTGTACAGCAGCTTTCAGTCAACTGGGAAGTTGTTACAAACTGGCATTTTAAAACAGGAGAGGAATTGTAGTGATAGGTATGAACCTCAGTTTCAAAACTAATGGATGCAAAAACACAGAAAAAAATCACTCTTCTTAAACATAGGTTTGCCTTCCTTGGGTTAATGCAGAAAGAAAAGTAAGCCATAGCTATGGTCATTACTTAAAATGTATGCTATTTATTCCCCTGCTGCGGTTCTCCTAACGGGTTCAATGAATCGGTGTCAATCTCACTTTTTTCTTCTTGCTGCGAAGCTGTTTTGACCCCTAAAGGAGAACTGAGCCTTTTTGTTTTTTTTTTCTCTTCTTCCCTCAGCTGAACTTTGAGGGGAATACAGAAACGCTTTTATTGGTTTAGTTTTGGGGGAAGCTTAAATTCAATGATTAATCTTCTCACATTAACCTCTCTTCAGTGTCTTTAAAAACTTTGGAGATTGGTAAATAAAACCAATTTCTTCATCACAAAGTAAACAATTGTCTAATAGGCTTTCTTGCTAATTACAAAACTGATAAGTAATAACACAGCTTTTGAAATTTTATCTGAATTTGCTATTGTGAAGTTTAGTACGTACTTCCTTCAGATGAACTTAATTTAATCTTTGTAGGTCTTCAAGGCTAGCTGAGAAATGGAGTGAAAAATATAGTATTAAACAGATGTAAACAGTTATTTTTTCACATAGTTAATTTATCAAAGGAATGTACAACTGAAATATTACTATTGCTAAAGCTGGAGAGTCTGTTCCCTTATACTATATTTAACAGCACGTTTTTTTTTTTTTTCTCTCTTCTTGCCCTTAACAGTTTGTTGCAGCTGGAGATCACTTAGTTCACCACTGTCCTACTTGGCAATGGTAAGTAAAATCAAAGGAATTGCAGAAACCTTGCATCCCTACCTGTGCTTTTACATGGTTTCCGCTGGCTGCAAATACATGGTTGTCTCATTTCAGAATAGTGTGCTGACTCTTGCAGTAGAACTTCTACAGCTTTTTTAATGATGAAGCTATATAAACTTTAAGTCAGGCAGGACTTATTTATTGCTCTTGCTAGTAGCAGTTGTGATGAGGGTTTTTTTGTTTCGTTTGTTTTGTTTTCCTAAGGCTGTACATAAGCTATTATGTTCTGTGAACACTCTCAGTGCCTAAGCTGCACTAGCAGTATGTAGTAGTAGTGTGTCTCCATGAGCGTGTCTTAGCTTTGTTAATTCAAAAAAGCAAAGACCATATCCAACTGGAATTGCTAAGAATTAGTTGTAAGTGGTATATCTTAAACAATCATGTGATAACCAAATTTGGTCAGGGTGGTCCATATCAGATCACTTTGTGCCTTACTTGTCCTCAGAAATCCCTTACCCTTCTCAAGTACAATAAGGGTGCAAAAAAAAGTATTTTCTTGTATTTTATTGGAGTCTTGCATTATAAAAACCAATCAGTTGGTGCCTAGATGGACAGGGCCCATGCAGTCTGCCTCATTAAGGTTCTTGGCTTTATCCTGGGCCATGCAGGGTTGAAGGAGAATGATATGCTCGCATCATCATTTCTTACCTTTTTACTGTCTCCTTCAGAGAAAACACGTTATTAAATCTGGCCGATGTGACAGCAGTTTGGGTCAAGCTATTTAGAGTGTTACAGACTTTTTTCCCATCCAAAAACCACTGAATGTGAAAGCAATGCTTGAGTAATGTGAGTTTGACAAAGATAACTTAAGCTCTAGTGACGATGACCAGGTTTTATATCTCTAGAGGTCTAGCTCTTGCTTTTTCTGAAGTTCCTTTCTACAAATGCTTGGGATCATGTTATTGCCTGTCCTGGTAAATTTCATACAGACTAGGCAATGTTCTGTCAAGCTGCCTTTGGTTGCCTACCTCAAAGTGAAAGTAGTTATTGAAGCAGAGAGTATTTTTATTCCGAAACTCTATATATAGTTTAGGGATGACCAACCTTTTTGATACCATACCTGCATATCAAAGCCTTTGTAAAGGCAAGAGCAAATTCTGGGAATAGGTCAAGAGGAGTATATAAGGTTTTCCTGTTTAAAAATTGAAAATAGAAGGGTTCTTTTGTTTATATCTCATCAAGTTCTCAACCTTTTATGGTGCACTTCATTTTACAGGGCTTCAGGAGAAGAACTAAAAGTCAAGGCTTATCTGCCAACAGACAAACAGTTTTTGGTAACTAAAAACGGTAAGGCTGAAGTTTAAATACAAGCATTCTTAGGACTGATAGCATGGTTGCTTGTGCTATCAAATCTACTGATTATATTGACAGGGGAAGCAAGTATCTTGCACTTCAGATGTTTTAGCTTTGTGCTATTAAAAAACGTTTGAGCTTCTGCACATCTAAAATCTTTTCCTTAGGCCAGATGTTAGTGAGGCTTTACACTAGTAACGTAGCTTGCCTTGCTGGAGTGGAAGTTAAGTTTAAACATCATAAACCTCCTTGTCTGCCTTTTCTTTCTCCAGTCTTCAACTTGTATTCAGCCTCTAACAAGGAAAAAGGGCACTTGTTTTCCTTCTTCTTTTGGAAAACTTGGGTTGTTGAAGAGTTTCCAAAATATCTTTCATGGCAACATTGGTAGTTGTAGTTCTGTATATGATATGTAATTAATATCACTATCACTTTCAATAATAGTGATATACCATTTTAAATCAAATTTTGATTGGATTCGAAGGTATGTATAATACTTGTGGTGACTGTCTCTTTAATAAATGGTGAGAAAGCTAAGATCTTGGCACAACCACGGGGAAACTTTTTTTTTTCCTCAAAAGATCTTGTAGCAAAACATGTCTAAGATTAAATATGCCTTTAGAGATGTACCTGCAGTATTAGGAACAGCCTGAAAAGATTAACTGCACTGGGTTGTATTTCATACTTTGATTTCACTTGCTGGCTTTTAGAGTCTTAGAGTACACTGTCATGTGCAGATGCTAACAGTATTGTTGGACAGACTTTAAGGTGGTCTTGAGAGCTGGATGGCCAAGTGATCTATTTGCAGTTTCTCTTTTCTCCCCCTTCCAGGGTCCTACACTGCTCTGATCCTTCTAAGTCACATTTCAAAAGAAAAATATCTAATACTCGTGTTTCCTGTCCATGGCATCTCTGCTATTAGTGGCACATAGGCCTGCCACGTGGGTAAAAGCTGTGGGCCGGGGAGGTCAAGAGCTGTCTACAGACTCTGTTTCGGAAGTCTGATAAATTGGAGGACTTCTTTTCACATTGATTTTCACCTCCTTTTTCTTTTCTGAAAGATCGAGCAATTTACAAATTCTGTACTTTGTGCAGTAATTGTTTTCCCCAGACTAGTAAAAAAGGAGCATTTTTGGCTTGTTTAAGCTCATGAAAAATGTCTGTTTTGCTGTAATCAGATCTTCACTATTTCTGCGACTATTTTCTGAAACTGTATTTAAATCTGTACTTGAATGGCTCTATAATGTATATGGCTTGAGGTTACTCTAAATAACGCGTTAATTTTAACCGCTTTCATATTTCTAGATGATAAGCTATAATTAAACATGTCTAATATATTGCATAAATAGCTGACTACAAACTTCTAGCAGAATTCTGAGGACAAATCAGATCAGTAAACTCCTGCTAATCTAGGCAAGTTGTCCTCAGACTGAAAGTTGTTTAGTAATGTGAAGAAAACTAACAGGTTGTCTGCAGTCGTAAGCAAATGGGTTGGCAATCTAAGGAAACATAATAACTTAATTCCTTTCTCATCCTTATGGGTCTGGGTGGAAACGGTCTAATGGGTAACAGGAGAATGAACTTTAAGGTTCATTAACTTGCCATAGCAAGTGAGGTACTCTGATATAATTTCATGCTTTTGTAACCAAAAGATAGCTCTAGGATTACTTAAATAAGGACATATGAAAGACCAGCATATTTCAGAAGGCTTTGCAGGACAATTTTTTTACTTCCTTCTGTTTTGTTTAGGAATGGCTGCAATCATTATTGTTTTGCAATTTCTTGTAGTGCCATGCTACAAAAGATGTAAACAGATGGAGTATTCAGATGAACAGGAAGCAATTATAGAAGAAGATGATGGTGATGGGGGATGGGTGGACACTTTTCACAATACAGGTATTCAAAGTCTTATCTCAAACTTTGCTTTTGGTATTCTAAAAGATTTTCTGGTTTTAAACTTAAGATGTAAAATCTTTCTCATGTGTAGATAGCTGTGCATCAGTGTCTAATCTGGAAGAATTAGATTTCACTGTTGGCTACCCAGTTGGTTTGTGTATGACTGCTCAGGTGTTTAGCTATATGCCTATATCGGTCCGAAATAGGTTGCTCTTTAGAGGTTTTGACAATATTTACAAATTATTTATTATACGAGAGGCAATGGGCAAACTGAAACACAGAACCTTCTGTCTGAACATAAGGAAAAACTTCTTCACTGTGAGGGTAACAGAACACTGGAACAAATTGCCCAGAGAGGCTGTAGAGTCTCCATCCCTGGGCATATTCAAAAGCCATCTGGACACAACCCTGGGTGATGTGTTCAAGGTGACCCTGCTTGAGCAGTGGGATTGGACTAGATGATCTCCAGAGGTCCCTTCCAACCTCAACCATTCTGTGATTCTCCGAGTGTTCTGCCAAATAACACGTTGTCATGAGTTCTTTGTTTTCAGCACGCTCAAAAACATTCACAAATGTGTGCCTTGCTTATGAAGCTGAGTTCCATCACTGTGACTTGAGTGCCAGTACACTGAAATACTATCCCAAACTTGCTATTTACACAAATTCTTCAAGATAAAAATTCAAATTACTCTACAGCCTTCTATCAACAAAACTTGTTTGATACATGAGTGCTAGACTATCTGTGTTGCGTGTCACAGGTATGGTCTGTTCATGCTTGTCCAGCACGAAGCATGCTACCAGTACTAAATAAACTACATTTCCAGTTTCTGAAGCTGTTGTGGTCTGTTGTAACCAGAAAGATCATAGTTGCTTTCTGAGACCTCTGTAACCTCTTATTGTAGTATTCTGTAACAAAGAAACAAGCTGCTGTGGTGCAAACTTGTAAAAGTCTTCTTGCTCCTTTAACAGGTATAGTGGGTGCAACGGAAGCAATTAAGGAGATCACACTAGACAGTAAGGTATTTGTTTCTAAACTTTCTTTTATTTCATTACAGGACCTAAAGGCAGTAGAAGTGTTACCTGCACCAATTTAGTACTGTTTGTGAAAGATTAATATATGCTTTGCCGTTAGAAGGCACGTTGTAGATACTGATTGAATGTTGTAGCTCATAGTGTTAGTTTAAGCATGTGCATCCCCTTGTTGCCATGTGTTTACCAAATCAGTGTTCCTCTTGTAATGTCTTTCGCCAGTGTGCTCTTGTGCCAGGCTTCTACAAACTGAAAGTGAAAATCTGTTTACAGTGATACTGTATCTGCATGTCTCAAGCAGCTAATGCTTGAAGATCTAGCATAAAGAAACCTCTATATTGAAAAACATGCAGCAGTGTAAAGTATTTCTTCATAGTCAGTCTTTAGCTACTGCAAGCAGAGTTTGAACAATTTGTTTGACAAGACTTGTGCCCTTACTTTCAGAAGTAATAAAACTGTCTAAATGTATGTGTCTTATTAAATTATCAGTTTCCAAAAATTTCACTCAGTAGCGGGAGCCAAATCTGAAAAAACTAAAACCCTCAGGAAAGTGAGAACATTTGGAAGTACTTGGAGTGGAAATGTCAAACTAACATATTTAAGAAACAGGGAGAAAGGAGCTGAAAGAGACAAAATGCTTTTAAAGACAAGTTGATTGCTAAAATGGAGTTATATCCGTGAATTAGAATAAGTTTGTTAAACATCCAACACAAAGCTTTGTATTCTCAAAATGAGGGAAAAAAGAGAATGTGCTGTCACACACTACTGTATAATTGTAAGCAGCTCGAAACAGTATTGATATGATCAACTCTTGACATACACACGTTTCAAGAGGGACTGTGCTCAGCATAATAAAAATGCCACCTGTACAAGTCAAAAACATAAGGATGTAAGAAACAATTCAAGGAATACCTAAAGATCATCTATTTCTGCAAGCACAGTACTTGCGGAACGTACAGTAATGCATAACTGCCGATGTGTGTTATGGGAGGTTTCACTTCTGATGTATTGTATGTAGAAAAACTGATTCTTGTACAGTACTTCACTTCCTGGACCACAGGTTCAATCCAGAACAGCAAATCTTTGGTTTTTTGTTTATGTACTGTATGCCAAAACACTTAACAGCTTAGTTTCTTACTATTTTTTCCAGCAAGGAAACTGGCCACTTAATGTTTACAATTAAAACAGCTTCTAATATAAGCGATATATATAGGCTGCTATTACGAAAAGAAAAAGCTGGCTAAGGGCTTATGCCATATTCATTTTTGTTGGACTCTGCTTCCTCCATCAACAGTATCAAAATATGATACCTTTTGGCACTCCTATATGTTTTCAAAACAATTACAGAACAGTTGCACAATTGACTCTGAGTTATATCACACCAAATCTTAAACTGCATGTTTAGTCCTATTTATAAGTGCACTTACAGAACCCAGGCACCTTAAACAGGCTCATGTGGTGCTAAAGTTATGTTCTTTGGTGGAAATGTTTTTATTTATTGAGTTTGCCTTTCATTTGAGATAGGCGAGCTTTTTTTTTCTTTCTTTCTTTTTAAGAAAGTGTGGGCTGTTTAATTCCATATTTATTCTTTCTTGCTTATGAATTCCATCATTCCAAGCTGCGAAATCAAAGAATAACTTGATGGATTCTAGGCTAGGATTTTGAAATCAAGTTTGGGAATTACAAATATTTGTGTTCAGAATAGTCCTCATTAATATTGAGGGAGCTGTTTTTCTGGGTAGCTTTATGTATTGACTAGATTTGTAAATACTTTATAAATTTGCTGAGGCTGTTAAGCTATATAGATGTGTCTTAAACACAGCTGTCTTTAAAACAGTATTTTCAATTTAACTTCAAAAGGATAATATAAAAATACCAGAACGTTCAGCATCCTGTGAGGAGGATGATGAGGAAGATGAAGGGGAAGCTGCAGACATGGAAGGTATTTCCTATTAACTTGGATGGGATGTACTTTTGCAGGCCTATAACTAAAGCAGTATGCTTTAAGAAAATACTACTATTCCTTTTTGTGGAATTCCTGCTAAAAATCTCAACAGGCTCTTGCTCTCTGCCTTCTTTCATATGGACTTATTGAGGCATGATTTCTCTAACTCATGAGTAATACTGCATGAGTTCTAATGACTGGAAAATTAGTTTGAGTAGCAAAACAGATCCAAGTAAGCTAAAATTAGAGATTTAATACAGGTTCATTCCTGCTTCATAGCTAGACTTGAACTCTGAAATTTGTCTACTAAAAAACTTGTGTTTAAGGGTTGCTTATTGTGTACTTAGTTTGGGTAGTACTTGATTTAAGAAAAGAGTATTGTGTGGTTTGGGGTTTGGGAAATCTGCCCAAATAAAACCTCTTTAGATACATGTAGATCTTTTTTTTAAGGAATTGTTTCTGAATGAGAAATGACAGCTAGCTACAAGCTGAACACAGAATTTTATGGGTCTTCTTTTCAGAATATGAAGAAAGTGGGCTCTTGGAGACAGATGATGTAAGTGAACAGTTCTCTATCTCATCTGTTGCAGTGCATGTTACTGATATGAGCACAGGCCAAGTAAAAATAATGCTGACAAATGGCTGACATAAGCTTTTTATGAGCAGTGGGACTGAGCCTGGTTTCCTGTGGATTTGTCTCCTGCATACCTACTGCAATAATCTTAACTCTTAGGTCACCAGAGATTTTACTTGCTGATTTTTGCATTCTCCACTCATCCCTTCCACTTTGCTTGCATACAGTTAACAGGAGGTACCAGTGCCGTGGTTGTTCTTGAGGTCCCTATGTGGTGATTGACTGGCTTATGGGTTCAATAGATTACACTAATGCCCTAGGCTGTCATGAGAGACGTGAGGGCATCACTAATTTGGAGCATTCTCCTAAATTATTCATGAAACTTGCATAAACTGAGGCTTCCACCTTCTGAACTGGAATTGTCTGTTGGGCTCAAAAGTTGCTGGAGAAAGGAGGGAGGAGGATCTGACAGTGTAGTTGCATGCTTTCTTTAAAAAAAGCAGACTTTAATTTTAAAAGGAGGGGAATTGATACTTCTAACTTTAAAAAAAATGCACTTATTAATGTTCACTTAAGATCATTAACTTCAATTTTCATAGCCTTAGAAAACTACTTAGAATGGGAGAAGAGATAAGACCTAATGTGCCAGTAGGTGTGTTATATTGCTTACTAATGTTGTCCTTTTACCTTGAAAACCAGGCAACGCTTGACACAAGACAGATTGTGGAAGCTAACAAAGCTAAAGTCGATGTTGGAGGGGAAGATGCTATTCTGCAGACTAGAACTTATGATCTCTACATCACTTATGACAAATACTACCAAACTCCAAGACTCTGGTTATTTGGATATGATGAGGTATAGTTTTTTTTTTTCCCCTCTTATGAAATTAGACTCACAGTGGAAAAAATAGCATAGCTATTCTGTTGCTACTTGCCTATACACAGTTAAAGTTAAAAGGAGGAAATAGTGAGAAAGCCAGTATATCATTGCAGCTAGGACTTACAGAACTTGCAAGAAGTAGAAACAGTTAAATAGCCTGCAAATTTTACTTGGTAACTTAGCAAAACTTGGAAGAAAGCAAATCCAGCTTCTTGGAATCCAGCGGTATTATGCCTATGCCATATGGATTTTAAAGCTCTCAGTTCCTTCAGTGTCCCTTAGGAACTGTGTTTTTTAGATATTTGTAACTTAAGGAACATCATAAGTTAGCCGTGTTAGAATTGCTGAGAAGGAGCAAAAGATTTTTGTTAGTAATGCTTTTGTTCTTACATTCCTTTTCTCTTTCTAGCAACGGCAGCCTCTAACAGTAGAGCACATGTATGAAGATATTAGTCAAGATCACGTCAAGAAAACGGTGACAATTGAAAACCATCCTCATCTTCCTCCTCCTCCCATGTGCTCAGTTCATCCATGCAGGTAAGTCTTTGTTTCTGGCCTGATTCAGCAGGCAGACATAAGGCATTTTACTGGCCTTGTTAAGGACTGAGTTCAGAGTTTTTTGGATATGTTTGCACAGTTGACTGTTGTAGTGGTCTGTTGGCTCCTGAGAGAGGATGGAAGACAGACAGTGGTAGTTCCCTGAAGTGATTCCAGTGCCTGCTTCTGGAAGTGTGTTACATAATTAGAGCTCGCCTCTTTGTGTTCAACTCGTTTTGCAACTTTCCTATGGACTCCAGAAGATGGCAGGCTACCAAAACTCTCTGTAGAAGAATGTTTTCCCATGCTTTCTCTTAGTTCATTGCTTTTCGGGGGGTGGGGAAGTATAGTGTATACTTTGGGAACAGGAAGAGCTGTTTTGAAGTAAAATAACTGTTTCTTATTTTGTAAAAACTACCTTCTGCTCCCCCTAGATGTCTTTGGAATTTTATGGTGGTAAATGGTGGTAAATTTTTACGGTCCTGCAGTTGCTACACTGAAATATTTGTTGAACATAAGGGCAAAGCAGTCATGTTTCTGAGGGTGTCTTCTGTGGCATTTTCCACACTTCTCACCTAAAATATAGAGAGACTGTAGTTAGACTAGCTACACAGATAGTTTTCCTAGGTCTTTGAAGGTGCCTTTCCTCTTAGGCGTAGGCCTTTAGTGATACAGAGCCAGCATCTTAAGCCGTGCAATTTCTCAATGCTTTGATAGTATGAAGGTCTTGGAGATGTGAGTTTATGCTTTTGTTATCTAAACAAAAGCCTTTTATTATCTAAAAAAAGACACTCTTTTGAGTTGTCTTGCATATATGGAAAAAGTTCAAATTTCCAGTTTGAGCCATGCAAATTTTTTCTTTTGAAACTTGACTTGAAGAAACACTTTAACATGAAAGCTTTTCGTTGACAAGCTTGTGGTGGCTTTTACAGGCTCAAACAGCTTTGTTTCCAGTTTAGGCTTTCTTTGACCATAAAGTTAGCCCTGGGAAAGATATGCTTTTCCTTATAGAGACAGTGAGGAAGCTTTGCACAAGTTGGTGGCTAGCCTTGGTCATCCTGTTATGAAGATGCATATCCATGGTCTTTGTAATTCCCATCTTTCATTTCTTAGTTCTTCAACCACTGCTTTAGAACAGCCGTTGGTTTCACCGAGCCCTCAGGTCCAGACAATACTGAGCAGGGAAACCATTCTACAACTGGGAAGCAGCTTTTTCCCCAGTTTAGATGACTTCTAGAAAATAAATAGTAAACTTCATTATTGTTCTTTAGATCCGCAGGGTTAGCCTACACTAGCGCAATAGTCCTGTGAAAATGTCTGTCTCAATGCTCAAGAGTAGTTCAGAAAGCAGACAGAATTCAGAGAACTATTAGGAAAAGAAGAATGAATAAAACAGAAGACTGCAGTAGTCCTCTGTATTAATCTGTGGGACCATCCACATGCGGAATACTGCAGTACAGCTTTGGTCACTCATTATATGTTCTTTGAGATGAAGGAAGACTGAAACTGGAAAAGGTGGAGAATGGAGAGGGTAACTATAATAACTGAAGGGTATGAAGGTGTTTCAACTAAGAAACAGTTGAATAACCTGGTACCCTTCAGCTTGGAAGACAGCTGACAGTGGCCTCCATCATGCCACTGGAGGTGAATAAGTAGCAGATGTTCAGTCTTTTCCAATAGCAAAACCAGTGGTATTGAATGCAACTTACAGGTGAAACGTTCAAAGCAAACAAAAGGAGTAAACTCTGTGCACAACACCTAATTAAATATTAATTTAAATTGCCTCAGTAAGGCTTTAGACGCTGTCTCTCGTAACATCGTCATAGGCAAGTTAATAAAGTACGGGCTAGATAAGCAGACAGTGAGGTGATTTGAAAACTGGCTGAATAGCAAAGCTCAGAGGGTTGTCATAGGTGGTGCAAAGCCTGGTTGGAGGCTGTAGCTCACAGTGTACCGCAGGGGTCAATACTCTGTCCAGTATTGTTCAACTTATTCATCAATGACCTGGATGAAGGGATAGAGTGCCCCCTCAGCAATGATACAAAACTGGGAGGAGTGACAGATACACCAGCGGGTTGTGCTGCCATTCAGAGCAACCTCAACAGGCTGGAGAGATGGGCAGAGAGGAACCTTCTGAAGTTCAATAAAGGGAAGCGCGGAGTTGTGCACCTCGGGAGGAATAACCCCATGCCCCAGTACAGGCTGGGGGCTGACCTGCTGGAAAGCAGCTTTGCAGAGAAGGACCTGGGAGTGCTGGTGGACAACAAGTTGACCATAAGCCAGCAATGTGCCCTTGTGGCCAAGAAGGCCAATGGGATCCTGGGCTGCATTAGGCAGAGTGTTGCCAGCAGGTCGAGGGAGTTGATTCCCCCGCCCCTCTCCTCAGCCCTGGGGAGGCCTCACCTGGAGTCCTGTGTCCAATTCTGGGCTCCCCAGCACAAGAGAGACATGGCGCTACTGGAGAGAGTCCAGCGGAGGGCGACAAAGATGATGAGGGGACTGGAGCATCTCTCCTCTGAAGAAAGGCTGCGAGAGCTGGGCCTGTTCAGCCTGGAGAAGAGAAGACTGAGAGGCAATCTCATCAATGTGTACAAGTATCTGAAGGGAGGGTGTCAAGAGGATGGAGCCAGACTCTTCTCCGTGGTGCCTAGCAATGGGACAAGAGGCAACGGGCACAAACCCAGGGAGTTCCATCTGAACATAAGGAGAAACTTAGGTGACCCTGCTTGAGCAGGGGGATTGGACTAGATGATCTCCAGAGGTCCCTTCCAACCTCAACGATTCTGTGATTCAGAAAGCAATATGACGTTAATTAAAGGAAAATACTGTCAAAGGTTGTTAAGGGTGAAATTATTGTTTCTGAATTAGTCCCTAGGGTGACATACTGCTGAAGACTGCAGGAGTATTTTGTGGCACTGCTAGATGCTTGCTCTGGCCTCTTTCTTGAGCAACTTCTGTGAGCTTGTTGGACAAGAAGCAAGTCTAGACAGACGCTTGGTTTGATGCAGTAAGGTCATTCTTGTACCGTATGAACGCATCAGTCTTAATATGTCAATCTGTATGTCGATCTTGATGATATTATTTGCTGTCTGCAAGATTTTGGAATTAAAAGTAAATGCAGCTCCTTGCATAACTGGTGTTTTTGAAGGAGTGTCAGGTGATATAAATGTAGGAGGGCATAACAGACTGGCTAGGAAAATGATTAATCAGAGCAAAGGAGAAAGAAATCTGAAGCTGTGGCTTGATTTAGAGCCCTGCTAATGAATTTTTTGGGAAGAAGCCTCTGTTGATGGATGCAGGTTCCCAAGATAAGTGGGAATGACAGCCCTGGCTGGTTAGGTTAAGCAGTGGGTTTTATGTAGTCACAGCCTACAGTGTAACCCATTTAATACATTTTGCAAATTCCTCTGCAGAGGAAGAACAACAGATCTAAGACTAGCCTGTGAATTCACTTTGAGATCCTTCATGGAGGGGAGCTGTTAGTATATGGTTCATTTCTTCCTCTGAAGCAAGTGAAGTGCCAGTGCCTTTGTTACGTAGTCCAAATCTGCTCTTGAAGAAACTGTTTGCGTTATGATACTTCTTCCAGTTAATCTTTTTAGGATGGAAGAGCAACTTAATATTGCAGTGAGACATTCACTGGTAGTCTTAGAAGATGTAGAGAGAACTGCCAAGCGTTTCTCAAAAAAGAAGGCCTTCTAGTTGACTGGCAACTGCTTCTGATATTGCTGATGCAGCTGCTTGACTTTGGAAAGGTTTGACAGGGTCATCCTGAAACGTGAAGGAAGTGGCTAACTGATAGTATATCTAAAATGAGTTTTTAATGGTATTCTGTGAAACAGCTAGGTGCCAATACTGTAGAGTCCTTGGCTAAATGAATTGTCTCACGCTGCTTGACTCTTGAAGCATTAAATATGTTCTTTTGTTCCCTAAGGTGAACTATTCCATTTCCTTAATTTAATAAGGTTTGCAACTAAGAAGGTCTATAATTGCAATGTTTAGCTAGCTCTGCTGTTGTTGCTTTCCTGCATGTTACAAAAATTGTGTAATGTGGGATGTTTAGATGGTGCTAAACTCACTTGGCTGTTTGTGTCGCGTATATCTTCATACCCTGCATCAAAGAAAGGCATTGAAATGGGGGAACGTCACTGTTGGCTACTAGGGATTGCTTCTATTTTGAGTAGTCAGTTGAAACTGTTCATTTGGCAGCTCTGGTGGAAGTTATATTTCTTGTCAGCATTTTTATCATTTATTTCTTATGACGGTGGGAGGAACTTAGTTACTTCCTCATTAATTGGCTGCAAACTGATGTAATCAAATTTCTCAGTGGGTTTTATGTGGGTTTTATGAATGGACTATCAAGCTGGCTAACAACTAAACACATCTATAATTGGATATGATTTACTTGTGTTAATTCCAAGGATTTTTTTTCCTCTGTTTTGGAATAGTTGGTGATAGCCTTCTAAGGTCTTGGTTCTTCTTTTTTTTTTTTTTTTTTCCTGTGTAAGTACTCTTTAAGTACGTGCAGGGAAGTGGGTAGAGATAACTGCAAGGACTACTGAATTGTACATCTTAAGGTTAACTGAGGGTTCTTGCAGATTCTGAAAGCTTCAACTAAAGATGACCAGTCTTTTTTTTTTTTTTTTAAACACACTTTTTACATACTTGTCTCGTGTGTGAGCAGTTACACACACTGAATCAAATTTATAGCTAAATTTCACTTAAAAGTACATTGTCCTAAGGAGCATTGACTTCTACTCTTTGTTATGAAGCCTTAATAGTTGTCCACTACGCTGAAAGCCCTGTGGAGGGCTTTTTTTTTATCTCTTTGGACTCGGGTGGAAGGGGGAGACCACACCAATCACTCCTCCTTTTTCTATATGTCAGGAGGGCCCTTATTTTTAACCTTTACTTTCTGATGATATATATTTCCCTTCCAGCTGAAACGCAGACAATGTTAGTTTAACAGCTGTGCTGAACTGAATTCCAATATGAAATTAGTGTCAAATCTTTTGACTGAAAGCTTTGGTCGCTTTCAAAGTGGAAGAGAGGTCTTCAGTTAGGAAGTGAACACTCTCAATGTGAGTCTAAAAAATAGGCTTCTCTGAGCTTATTTTGACCCCTTAATGTGTAATCTTTATATCTGTCTAAACTTCTTTTCAGTAGGAACAGCAGTGTCTGACTGACTTAGAGTAGGAATAACAACTCCTTATTACTTTAACCACCTCAATAGTCAGTTGATACACTTGAAAGTAAACCTGTATTTTGGGCCAGTACGAAAAAATATCCCATCACTACAGGCAAGGTCAAAGCTTAAATTTTGACAGTGGCCAGGTTCCTGTGTCAAAGCAGCTAGCTCTGGCGCCTGATATGACAAGTGTGTTCTGCAGAGGCATGATGTGGAGCCAATAGAATTGGAATCAACTGTTAATTGGAATCAACGGCCTAGCTGATTTGTAAGGAAAAACAGCATAGCAAATGACAAATGCTGACCTTCAGTATTTCTCCAGACTTGCATGTTCCTGATTACAGTATGTTTTGGAAACTTTGCAACAGCTTCCTTCCTCCTGTTCCTAGTCACTGTCAGCATGATTAGCTTTGGGAGTAAACTTTTAAATGCCAATTATTAGTCAGCTGTTTAGGTGTACATCATGGTATCAAAGCATGTTCAGTAAGTTGCACGCTTACCAGTCTTCCTTGCTCTCAGTAAGCACATTGGTTGTTTCAGGATGAATATTTTGAACTAACATTGTTAAATAATTTTCAGTGTTGTATTGGTGGGTGTCCATCATGTCCTACATGGCCTCGCTGATTAAGGATTGAATGCAAAATCATGAGTTTAAAACAGAAAAGTTGCAGGGTAGATTTAAAAAAAAAATCACTTATACAACCTAGGATTTTTTTTGTTTATTTGTTTTAACTCAATTGGTCGTGCAGTGGTTCTTTCCTCTGACTTGGTGTGCTCTTTATCTCATGATTTATGGGGTGTAAGAGCTATCCTGAAAAGACGACTATTACTTCTGGACTTTAACTGGTCATGAAAAGATCTGAAGTCTCCATCCTTGGAGATATTCAAAACTAGATCAGGTGGGATCATGAGCAACCTGTTCTAGTTCATCCTGCTTTAAACAGGGGCAGTTGGAATAGACAATGTCCAGAGTCTCTTCCAACCTCAGCTATTCTGTGATTCCACGATATGTTTGCAGCATCAGCTTTGTACTCAATTGTTTGTGTGGTTTGTAATAGGTCCGCTGTGACACTGATCACTTAAAGTCAAAACACTGATCTAATTAAGTGCTTGTCCTCTGAGAGTGCTTTACAATAATAGTCTAATTTAAAGTGCTTGTCAGCACCGGGGCACATTTTTAATCATGAGAAAGCAGAAGGTACTTTAAAGAACTATTAAATTAATCTGCCATTGAATCCAAGTTACAGCTGTGGCCAGAGAAGGTTTCCATATCGTGAGTCAGTCCCAGAGCAGCAACAGTTCCGAATTCAGACAGGGTTGATTTAGCCCTGCTTTCCCTAGGAAACTCAATAAGAGCTGCATAAGTGTTTGATACCTCTTAAATTCTGCAAATTTAAGAGTGCAGCAGAGGAAGCTAACAAAGTTGCATCATCTTCAGGGATCAGCTGGGAACTTCTGGTGGATTGCTGATGATGAAGAGGATTAGCTTCTGGAGACTTACCTGGTGTCTTCTATGGAATTTAGCAATTAACAAAATTATGCTAGCCACAAGCAAAACATACTGCCTCTCATTATGACACTCTGTCTGGATTGCAGCATAGAGCATCTTTCTGTTTCCTTGTAGAGGCAAGAGGCTGACAGATAACGTTGCATTCATCATTTAACGTTCTTTCAGTTATTTTGGGGGCTTTTTTCCTAGTAAATTAGTAAAAAGTAAAATTTCTTCTTGCTGCTTTTGAAGCTAACCAGCCAAAACTATTTAATTTGCACAAAACCTGATCTTGTTGAGATGAAGGAGTTACTTTGCTTTTAAAATACCTTTACTGTTTCTGATTTGTTTTTTAGGCACGCAGAAGTGATGAAGAAAATAATTGAGACTGTTGCAGAAGGTGGGGGAGAACTTGGAGTTCACATGTATCCTTTTTGATTACTACATGGTATTATTAGAGGATTGCTGCAGTGTAAGGCGCTAATCTGTGCCTTGGGGTTCCAAAACTGGAATGCAGTGGTACGTGAAAGTAGTCAACAACTGTTTGTGGTAGTACTTACTGTAATGGTGGGCTGAGCACCTTTATACAACAGACACAGCTAATCAGTTGTCTGGAGAATGAGAGGGGGAGCAGGAGCCATAGCAGAAAGTAGTGAAGATTGAAGGGACAGGGTTGAGCCCTTGTTTTTAGGGGTATGAGAAAGGTAGCTGGGAAGGATGTATTAGAAGGATGCAGCTGGAGCTTCATAGGCTGGCCAGAATATCGTCACTGCTGTTGGTACCTGAGCAAGTAAAGTTTGAGAATCTATGGTATAATATGATCACAAGGTAAAAGATTCAAGAATATAAGATATGCTATTACTATAGCAGATTCAGATCTGATATTCAGTTTCTGAAAGGTGTGGACAATATGAGCAGTGTTTAAAAGACCTTATATTCATTAAACATTCAGCAAACAGAAAAGCATTGAGAGTGACTGAAACAGTTCTGAACATCAATATTTAATGCCTTAGACTTTCCTTTTAGTGAAGTGACTGTTATTAGTTATGCCTATAGTAATTGCTACAATGCAATTCTGACTGAAGTAACCTCCATGGTAGGAGCAAGTATGTCCGTTTAAAGTAGTGATCTAACCGCTTTTACTGCGAGAAGGCAGGGAAGGTGGGGATAGAGGGAAATTGCTGAGCAGGTGTAGGTCCTGAATCAGAAAGATTCATGCTCACCATGTAAGTTGAGACCTGTTCAAATCGTGCAGTAAGCAACTGAGACTGAACTGGAAAGTAAATTTTATGACTGAGTAGTTCAAGTTTTCCACTTCTCAATAGTTAGAAATAGCTTATTTTCAAGATCTTGATTACTTTTTTTTTTTTTAAATCTCTGTTTATAGGCAGTTTTTCACTTCATTATCATTGAGTTTGTGTTTGTTGAGAAATGATCTATGACTGATATGCCAAAATGGTAGGCTTTACTTCTGTGCAATACCCGTGTAACTAGTTTATTTTTTGAGTTGGCTGTCTGCCACAGTGCCAGGTGGGCAGATGTTTCAGTTTACAGTTATTGAGCATACTGCAGATTCAAGCCCAATGTGCTTTCCAAGGTGACTTGTACAAGGGGGACTGGGAAGGTCTCTGTTACAAAGACAGACTTCTCAGCTTAGCAAAGCTAATTGTTCTACTTTCCCTCATCAACAGGAAGGACCTCTTCCAAAGGATGATTAAGAACAGCAGCATATTTCTTTTTCTGAGCTTCTGAAACAGTCTGAGGAGCCTGACTTTCCCTGCAACTACAGGAAGGTAGCTAGTGATTAGCCTTGCTAGGTGCGAATTTGCCTTAGCATTTATCAGTACCAAATGTTAAATGTGTAAATGGAGGGGTAAATGTTTAAGTGTGGTTTTAATAAGATTCACTGAAAGTAAAGCAGGGAAATTGGCCTAAAGTTAACTTAAAACAGTAAGGTCTGAGTGTTTGGGCAAGCATCAGATATCATTACCAAAACTCTGTCTTAATTCTCAAGTCTCTTAACTGTTAATTTACCATTAGCAGGAAATACTGGTGGGCAGATCATGTGGATGTGATTTTTGCTTTATTTTATGCGATTTCTAGCTATTATGCCTTTTCCTTAACTAGAAACTCAGGTATCTTCTTATTTTCTTGAAATTTGTACAAGCGGTCATTCCAACAATAGAATATGACTACACAAGGCACTTTACAATGTAACTAAAATAAGAGATGTTCTCTTCTACTCATCAAATCTGACTTTTTTTTTTAAATAACCCATCCATGTGACTTACTCAACATTATACACAATTTCTGTAATTCTAACCTTTTATCAAGTTGATGCATTAAAATAAACTGTTCCATTACCAGCCTTTTAATAAAAATCTTTGTGTGTAATAAATAAATCACTTTCATTCCTATACACATACTGCACGAAGAGGTGGAATTTTTTTCTCAATAGTTCTTTCAGCTTCCTTTCAACAGAAGACTATAGTTTCTCTCTATCAGAAGGTAAAACGTGTTTTTGAGTAGAAGCCTAATGCTTTGGCTTCGTGAAGATGATTCCTGAAAATGTGATTTTTTTTCCCCTCCCCCCGTTTTAAATTTATGTGTGAGCTGACTTTTTTCCTAGTTATGAACGGTATGTTTCCCCCTAACTGCAGCCCAGCTTTGAGAGCTCAAAGAAAATAACTAGTAATTATGTTATGAAAACTTAACTACATGTTACAGCTATTTTAGTTTAACTTACCAGTCTTTGAAAAATCTTGCACAAGCCTAAGTGTAAATCTGCAGTGTTTTGCGATGACTTTTTGGGAAAACGAAGGAGGACTAGTAGTATGTAGTCTGTTCAGCTTATAATAAAGGCAAGAACAGTTTTCTGACACAATTGCAGGTTCGATGGGAGAGAAGACTGCTATGCTAGAGCTGGGTTCAATCCTGATAACTTGTCTCTACCTTAGCTACCTTACTTGATAATTTGATAGCGCTGCTTCCATGTTTAGGTAACTATACATGGAGTCATTTATGAATTCAAATATTGCAGACGGATCCAGGCTTTAGCTTCCACTTGCTGAGGACATTAACAGCCACCTTCTCCTCCTCTCCCACACACACATGCTCTGTAAAATACAACTGTTTTTTATTGATAAAATCCAGACTAGCGTATTAAGTGCACTCTGTGCAGCTTTCAGGGCAACATCTTTGTCTCCCAAACATCCAACTTGCATTCTAAAAGGCAATCTGTGAAATCAGGTCTGTACTACTGTCTGAATTTACTTTTGGATGGAAAGGTTGACGCAACTGGTCCCTGTCTTGGCTATCCTCTGTACCATGCTCGCTCTTATGAGTTTACAGTCACGTTCCAGCAACTACACAGAAGTCAGCTTTCTTCTGTTGATACCCATCTTGGCTTCCTTCTTTCTGGATAATATCTTATGCAAGCATTGCTTAAGTGAAGAGTAACACTAGCTGAAACCTATTAAAACTTAACTACACCCACTGAGTCATGCAATAAAATTTTCCTATCAGGCTCATTTCAGAGACATTTTGTCCTTTTTGGAAGGACAGGAAGGAAGTAGCTGCCTTCCACCCAGCAAATGGGGTGCGGGGGTGTGGGGGGGGAGGGGATGGCGGGTGAGGAGAAGGGGGAGTTTGAATCTTAAAATAACCAGCCTTGATGTTTGTGTTTTTTCTCTGCTCTCTCAGAATTTTTTGAAACCTCTTCCCTAAAAGCTGTCTGTCCTTCTCCTTTAGGAAGGTGAATGTTGGTCTTTCATTGGTCTCCAGTGTATGTTGGAGACAGCAATTATCACATTCATCTTTGATGTCAGTCTGTTGATGGAAGTAAGTGGCATGGTTATATGTTTTTTAACTAGTGAAGGCCTTTTTCTCTGACCCTAGCATAAAAAACAGGGGCAGCAGAATTAGCCCATGGCTTCCATCAGCGCCACAGTATTGAACGTCTTAAGGTACGTATATGTTGTGATTGCCATAGATGTCACAAACCCTGACCAACACATGAAAATGAGTGGATGCTTGGTGACTAATCAGGATATTGCTCTGCGTGGCTGGATATACTATTGGCTGTACCTGAGCTAACAAAGTTGACCTGGGTACACCTGCAGTGACTGTAGTGTGTACATACATCCCTTTCTTGTTTGGAACTAGTACTAAAAATTCCTGTTAGAAGTGAAGATTGCTGCTGTAGGAGTAGCAAATTCTATATTCTCTTTAATTGTCTGAATTTTGTCTCAATCTCAAAGTGGCTCCTGCTCTGCTGGAGCTCCTTTCCTACTGTACATCTTACCATTCCTGAGGCTCTTTACTTGCCTTCTAAATAACTATCACTTGATCTTATACTTTTTTGAGTACATTTTAGTTTATAGGTGCTACAGTGAAGACCTGGGTGAAATTTTGATTCTACTGAGTCTGCACCAAAGATTTACCATAGGGAATGTGTTATGACGCAAAGGGGGTATCCTTACAGAGATTAAAACGACCATCACAAGCTGTGCTGCCAAGCTAACTCTCAGTTTACATGAAATACTTCAAAAATGCAAAAAAAGACTCAAATTTCCACTGAAAAGTAAACAGAGGAACCAAAAATTACAAGCAGTAACTTCAACACATGATCATTTCTGTATTTAGACTTCTGAAACTCTATTGCAAGTCTAAACCGTAAATAATGAAGGATGGAAATAATGTTAAAGAACGAGGGTAATTTCAAATTTGTCCTTCTGTTGCTGCATTTTCAGGTGTGGGAAAGCAGGGCTTGTTTAACTAGCTTGCCAGTGAATGGCCTGATCAGTTGCTGAAGAACTCAACTGCCTTGATTTTTGTTTGGCTGTTGTCCATAGGGAAAGACGAAATTCAGTGTATTGTTAGGCTCACAGCTTATTCATTTCATTTCTTCCTGTAGCTAAAAAATAAAGTTACTTGCTAGTAACTGAATAAGAATTGTTCTACTGATTTTTTTTTTTTTTTGAGATGGCTAGGTATACAACATTAAACCGTATGAAAGAAGTAGTTAATTCTCTCGTGAAGTGTTATACCTGTTATCAGATGTACTTATGCATATTTATATGCATATAATTAATTTATAGCAGGCTCACTTTTTTGAAAATCCGCCCTCAGCCCCAACAAGAATTCATATTAAAAAGATATAAATCTTTCTAGTTGCAAACTACTGTGATTGTGTACCACCTGGTTAGCATCATACTGTGGGCACTGATGATATTACTGTTTTTATTCTCTATGGAAAGACTGCCTAGTTGATTCTGTTGCTAGACTGACTTTAGCCTGAAGGTGGTTGGTCATAGCAACACCTCTGTATTTAGCATGTCAGTTATAAGTCTGGGCAAATAAAGTATTCTTTTACTATAGAAGTCAAAATGGAACACAGAAAACACGGGTGTGGTGTAGAACAGGAGCAAAATTCAATGTGGAGTTACATTGGAATTTTTTTGGCAAAAATTGAGAAAGTGGAAAAAAAAAAAAAAGTCTTGTCTTGAGACAATCCAAAGTTGAGAGTGGAAAAAAAAGTCTTGTCTTGAGACAATCCAAAGTTGAGTGAATCGTTATTAGTGTAGTTTTCAAGGAAAGGAAGTTAATTTAACCTTCTCTTTTATTCTTCCTTAACATAAAAAAGTTTCAGACCAAAAGCCAGTGGTATTAAATAAGCTGGTTAAATCATTTAAGTTAATTTTTGCAATATTTACAAAATTCTTATTTTTCTTTTTCTTTGAAACACTCAACTCTAATCAAGGACTCTTGTTTTTCTCGAAGGAAGAACATGTTTAGAAAACCTGAATGTGTTTAGTCTTCAATCAATATGATGCTGTATCTTCTGAAGCCTATAACATCAGACCAGTCTAAAATGCTGCTGCTCTATTTTTACTCTCTTGAAATAGTGTGTATGACTACACAAGCTGTGTTGCCTGCCTTCATTTTTGAATTATGCAGAAAGTGTTCTTACATGTGTTGCCATCAAACAGAAAATCGCATAGATGCTCCTTTTGAGTAGGTTATTACCTGAAAGAAAGCTTAAGAGTTTCTCTGCCATCTGTTGTTTTTCCCTACTTGTGTGGTTTTTAACATGGTACATCTGCTGTGAACTTCTAAAGGGAGCTCTTTCACAAATTAATCTTTCTTGGCTTTAGTGCCTTCTTGCAGAAGTGAAGATATTTTTCTGATGGCTTCTGTTCTGGGTTGGGCCCGGTAGATTTGGTAAGTGCCCCCTATGTCTTTTACCTACATTTAGAAGCATGTGTTTACTGCTGATCAATAATTAACTCTCTGTTTGCCCGTAAAAGTCCTTTCGCCCTGCACTAAGCAAGGTATGCTTGCTGGACACATTGTACATTGGTGCGTGTGTGTGCACGTGCTCACAGAGGGTTGGGGGGAGAGAGAGATCTATGTTTGGGCATTATTAGCAACCATTTCAATAATTGTTCTATGTCTGTCTTCTCTAAGCTAGTCCCCTCTCAGCCATCAGAATATGGCTGCCTGATAGCATTTAGGACCAAACAGAAGTATTTATGATAAAGTAGGATCAAGTTTGTGGTTAGTCCTATTCTGTAAACTGCACAAAGCTGAAAATCACTACTTAAAACTCTTTAAAGATCCATATGTTCTTGATTTCTTAGACTTGGTCTAAGCTATTCTGGGTATAAAACTGGCAATACCAGTTAGTCTTAAAGGTCAGTCTTTGGTAGGGCAGCACCTTATAGTATGGCTCTTTCAGTATATCTTCCTATGTAGCACAGCAAGAAACAAGACCGTAATTACTGTGTGTCAGAAAAGACAACAATCTTGTTCCCAAGTTAGAAGATGGGGACCTGCTTTCAGTGCTGAAAAGTAAAAACTTTTGTTTTTCTTTCCATGCTTTTCATTTAGCATTTAAATATCAGTACCTCCCAGATGTACTGCTTAACTTTGGGAATTATATTGTTTGTGGTGCTGCACAGAGTGTTTTGCCAGTATTGTACGGGAACGTGGACGATCCATGATCCCCTACACATGGCTTTTGCCCACGAGTTCTTTTGATATGCTGGTGACCAAAAGTAAATTAAGCTTAAAACATGGGCAAATAATGAGGACAGAATAAGTTTGCTGCAGTTGCAGTATTGTTTCATTCGTTATTTTTCCTTGTGGAACAGAAAAAGTTAAGATAATGGCTGTACATATATATATATGTATGTATGTAGAGGCGAAAAGTTACATCATCTTGGAAGATGTCAACCTGAGGAATGCATTCTGTAGTCCCTTGTTGTCATGTGACTAACTGTAATATCTTATAGGCAACCATATGATAGGTTTACATGTGTGTAACAGACTTTCAGCATGCCAGACAGGATATAATTGCACGTATTAGAAACAAACGGTCAGGTGGAAGGGTTCAAGCTCTTTAGATTATTAATATTGATTTTCAGAACACTGTGGAACTTCCCAAAGCCTTGAAGAGACAATGTGGTCCAATAATTATCAAAAAAAAAAAAAAAAAAGGCTGGCCCAGGTAATAACAGGCCTTAGTCTTATATTGATCCTGAGAGCTGGGGAAAGTCACTAGAAAATAAGAAAATAGCTATTACAAGACTTATTGTTCTTAAAGGATTAAAGAAGGGTAATGCATGCTAATCAGTGTTGTTTAAAGAAGAAGAGATCTGGTCTAATTTGATATTTCTCTTTAGTACTATCAGTATTAACAACTAAGCTTGTAAAAGTAGTTTTACCGATGTAATGCGTTTTGATTCCTTTTACTATTTGATTGGTACTACACAATAGGTTGACTAAGAAATTTGAAAAAGAAACCCAAAATTCGTTAAATAGTGAAAAGACAAGTAACTAATTGATCTCAGCTTAAGGTTCCCAGTCATAAGGCACGGGTTTTTAAGCAGGTATTCTGATCGTTAATTCTTGGACTACAATATTTTAGCTTTTTATTATAGCAAAGAATTAAGTATTAGACACCTACCTATAATGAAAAATTCAAACACTTAATTCATCAAACAGAATCAAAGAATGACTTGTTCAAAGTGTATTTTAGTTTGGTTTTATCAGCCAATCACATAACAATACAAGAAGATCTTCAAATCCCTGTATGGGAAGAAGCCTTAGGAGCAGCAGTGTGAAGTCCAGTGGACGAAGGCTGGAACTGAACATGAATCAGCTTCTTTCTTGACAGAGATGCATGATATTTTCTAGGTGCTTCTATATGGATGTTTAAGAATTGGAGATGAGACAAGCTAAGTTAAAGATGCTTTAGGTTGGACAATACGTGCTAAAATTGACATGGGACAGCATAATAGGGTGTCTGGCATTTCAGCGCCAGTTACACCCCATCAGTTCTGGACGTTAGTCCAGAAGGAATTGTTCATCTGCCCAGAAGAGGTTTTTTTTTATAAAAATGCAGCCTGCAGGCATTTTCACACCAGCTGCCATGCCTATTGGTGTCAAACTTTTTACCACCAGTGTTGAAAGAGATCCTGACCCGTTCTTCTACCAAGTCAGAGACGAAATTGGGGGCAGAGCAGAAATGAGGCAAATATTAGGTCTTACTGCTTAAAAATCACTGAAGCAGTTTACCAAGGGTTGTGATGGGATCCCCAATCAAAACAATAACTAATTCATAAGGAAATACTATTGGACTGTCTTTACATAATGTTTTGGCATGAATATCTGTGTGCATATGCAAGTCCAACCTACTTTTTGCTGGATCATGGATTTTGAATCCCTTTCGTACATAATTTCTGTGTCAAAGGAGCTCGTGGATACAAATGATTTGCTCCATGCAGAAACATGGAGCAAAACCATAGGAGGTATTTTAACACTGATTTCATTATGCTGCCCTGAAACTTTTTGTGAAGCCTATACTCTTACGCTGTCTAGCGTAAGAGATTGTTTTCAGGTTTAGGCACCAAACTATCCAGAAGTGACAGGGAGCATTTGGTTCTTAGGCTTCATCCTTACCTCATCTAAGGCCAGATGGCTCTTGTTTTGATGGAATTATCATGCAGGCTGCCAGTTAGACCATTCTGCGCTTGAAATATATAACAAACCTAGAATTTATGAGGTTTTGTTTCAAAGCAGTCTGAGGAAATTTCACCCTTATTTCTGTCTGTATCTGAAAGAGAATTATTTGGATTTGGGGTTTTAGGTCATTTTTTTTCTTAAAAACATTAGCAAAACCTTATTGAAAACATTGTAACCTTCTGTATACGAAAAAATAGGTAGTGTTTTTTCTTTTTCCAATAATCCTAGTGCACATAAAACAAATTTAACAATTTTTTAATTGTTTTGGCAAACTGCTCAGGAAGTAGGGGAACATCTTTTTGTTAATATGATTGACATTTGTAATTAGCTCATCAAAAGGCATTTTCTTAATAATTTTTCTTTTGATAAATTTCCCCAGATTGTGATCGAGACTAGTTTGGAAGGATTCTGACTGTGGGCAAGTCTTCAGGCAGGCTTACTAGCTGCCACTGAAAAGCCAGTTCATTATGCATTATCTGACGCTGTAGATATTTCGAAACGGAACTGCAGTTGACCGCACATTTGGAAAGGTTACTAAATTACTATCATGAGGTAACAGTATGAGGTAACCTGAACTAGATAGGAACTATTTAGCTCTGTATCCACCTATAGCCCCCAGACCTCATCCATCAGCATTTTACTGTCTCAAATTGGGAAAGATTCCTTAGGTCTTAGATGCCACTTCCTTAAGTGGCATCTAACTGGGCGGTGCAGGAAGAGTTAGAGATCTGTGTGCGGTCGCAGGGCCATGATCTCATTGCAGTGACAGAGGCATGGTGGGATAGTTCGCATGACTGGAATGCTGTCACGGATGGCTACGTGCTTTTTAGGAAAGACAGGCCAGGAAGGCGAGGTGGTGGAGTCGCTCTTTACGTGAGGGAGCAACTAGAATGTGTGGAGCTCTGCCTGGGGGTGGATGAAGAGCAAGTTGAGAGCCTATGGGCAAGGATTAAAGGGCAGGCTAACACGGGGCGACATGGTGGTGGGGGTTTACTACAGGCCACCTGATCAGGAAGAAGTCGTCGATGAGGCCTTCTACAGGCAGCTGGAAGTAGCCTCACGATCACAGGCGCTGGTTCTCATGGGAGACTTCAACCACCCTGACACCTGCTGGGAAGACAGCACAGCCAGACACAAACAGTCCAGGAGGTTCCTGCAAAGCATTGATGATAATTTCTTGACCCAGGCGGTGGAGACGCCAACGAGGAGAGGTGCGCTGCTAGACCTTGTGCTAACAAACAAACAAGGTCTAGTTGGAGACGTGAAGGTTGGGGGCAGCCTTGGCTGCAGTGGAGTTCAGGATCCTACGAGGAGGGAGCAGGGCAATAAGTAGGATCGCGACCCTGGACTTCAGGAGAGCTAACTTTGGCCTCTCCAGGGACCTACTTAGGGGAATCTCGTGAGGTAGGGCCCTAGAAGGAAGAGGGGTCCAAGAAAGCTGGTTAATATTCAAGCGTCACCTCCTCCAGGCTCAAGATGGGTGCATCCCTCTGAGTGGGAAGTCCAGCAAAGCGGGCAGGAGACCTGCATGGATGAGCAAGGAACTGCTGGCAAAACTCCCAACAGAAGAAGGAAGTCTACAGAATGGGGGAAAGGGGACGGGCCACTTGGGAGGAATACAGGGACGTTGTCAGAGTGTGCAGGGATGTGACAAGGAAGGCTAAGGCCCGTTTGGAATTAAATCTGGCAAGGGATGTCAAGGACAACAAGAAGGGGTTCTTCAACTACATCAATAGCAAAAGGAAGACTAGGGAAAACGTCGGCCCGCTGCTGAATGGGGCGGGTGCCCTGGTAACGAAGGATACGGAGAAGGCAGAGTTATTGAATGCCGCCTTTGCTTCCGTCTTCACTGCTAAGGCCAGTCCTCAGGAATTCCAGACCCTGGGGACAAGAGAGGAAGGCTGGAGAAAGGAAGACTCTCCCTTGGTGGAGGAGGATCAGGTTAGAGATCTTTTGTCCAAACTTGACATCCATAAATCCATGGGCCCCGATGGGATGCATCCACGAGTGCTGAGGGAGCTGGCGGATGTTATCGCTAGGCCACTCTCCATCCTCTTGGAAAGGTCCTGGAGATCAGGAGAGGTGCCTGAGGCCTGGAAGAAAGCCAATGCCACGCCAGTCTTCCAAAAGGGCGAGGAGGAGGAGCCAGGAAACTCCAGGCCTGTCAGCCTCCCCTCCATCCCTGGAAAGGTGATGGAACAGCTCCTCCTGGAGGTCCTCACTAAGCATCTGGAGGACAAGACGGTGATCAGGAGTAGTCAGCATGGATTCACCAGAGGGAAATCATGCTTGACCAATCTGATAGCCTTCTAGGATGGAATGACTGGCTGGGTAGACGAGGGGCAGAGCAGTGGATGTTGTCTCCCTGGACTTCAGCAAGGCTTTTGACACTGTCTCCCATCACATCCTCCTAGGTAAGCTCAGGAAGTGTGGGTTAGATGAGTGGACGGTGAGGTGGATGGAGAACTGGCTGGATGGCAGAGCTCAGAGGGCTGTGGTCAGTGGTGCAGAGTCTAGTTGGAGGCCTGGAGCTAGCGGTGTCCCCCAGGGGTCAGTCCTGGGTCCAGTCTTGTTCAATGTATGCATCGATGACCTGGAGGAAGGCTCAGAGTGCACCCTCGGCAAGTTTGCTGATGATACGAAACTGGGGGGAGTGGCTGACCCACCAGAAGGCTGTGCTGCCCTTCAGAGGGACCTCAACAGGCTGGAGAGATGGGCAGAGAGGAACCTCCTGAAGTTCAACAAAGGCAAGTGCAGGCTCCTGCACCTCGGGAGGAATAACCCCATGCCCCAGTGCAGGCTGGGGGTTGACCTGCTGGAAAGTAGCTCTGCCGAGAAGGACCTGGGAGTGCTGGTGGACAACAAGTTGACCATAAGCCAGCAATGTGGCCTTGTGGCCAAGAAGGCCAATGGGATCCTGGGCTGCATTAGGCAGAGTGTTGCCAGCAGGTGGAGGGAGGTCATCCTGCCCCTCTCCTCAGCCCTGGGGAGGCCTCACCTGGAGTCCTGTGTCCAATTCTGGGCTCCCCAGCACAAGAGAGACATGGTGCTACTGGAGAGAGTCCAGCGGAGGGCGACAAAGATGATGAGGGGACTGGAGCATCTCTCCTCTGAAGAAAGGCTGCGAGAGCTGGGCCTGTTCAGCCTGGAGAAGAGAAGACTGAGAGGCAATCTCATCAATGTGTACAAGTATCTGAAGGGAGGGTGTCAAGAGGATGAGGCCAGTCTCTTCTCCGTGGTGCCCAGTGACAGGACAAGAGGCAATGGGCAGAAACGGAACCACAGGAAGTTCCATCTAAACCTGAGGAAAAACTTCTTGACTGTGAGGGTGACAGCGCATTGGAACAGGTTGCCCAGAGAGGTAGTGGAGTCTCCTTCGCTGGAGATATTCAAAACCCGTCTGGATGTGACCCTGGGAAATATGCTGTAGAGGACCCTGCTTGAGCCGGGAGGTTGGACTAGATGATCTCCAGAGGTCCCTTCCAACCTAAACCTTTCTGTGATTCTGTGTTAGGATTCTCTTTCCTGGGCAAGGCAGAAAATGTGCCTCCTTGCTTCCTAACCATTAAGTTAAGCATCTAAGTGATTGCTTTTTGTCTCTGATTATCTTGCTGTTCCAGTAGATGATGACCTAACTATAGTCTGTAATGGGGTCGAAGCTGCTGCTTCTTAATGCTTGTGTCTCAGTGAAAATCGTGTGGAGGAGGGGAGGGAAGGTAGTTTAAACAGCTTTTTATCTCTGTTGGATCCCTGTCAGCAAGGGGAGGAGGAGGTGAAAAGCAATGACCTGAGCATAGTGAACACTGTTGCCATCTTGCGTCACAATTATTTCATTTCAGGGGGAAGTTAGGAGCAGCAGCAGCAATAAAAGCAGCAGTTTCCGCCTTGTATTCCAGAGCAACATCAGTGGGCAATCTATATCATGACACTCCACTGCATGCATCTTTTTCTCTTGCTTCTGCTGGGTTCTTGGTGGCCAGATTCAGAGAAGCATGTGGTGGGAGCTGCGAAGATCAGGGAGCACTATATCGCTGCTCAGATCACTAGCTGGACCTACAAACCAGCATCTGAGGAAAAGTCCAGGTAACAAAGTTCAGGATAAGAAGGATGAAACTTGTCCTCTTTTGTGACTCAAAGTGTTTTGAGTCTCCTGAGGCATTTTTGGGCCCAGGAGGACTTTAGAGCCTGACCTGTTGGCTTCAAAGGAACTGTATATCTTTGAACAGCATGATCTGAACTGGAGCCAATGAAGTATTAAAAGCTCCTTTTTAGTTACTTGATTAGTTGTCAGGATTATTTTTATGTTTTCAGAGCAGTTTTGTTGAATCTATTCCAGGGTTTGCTTTTATAATCTTTTATCTGTATTTTTTTAATGTCATTATTTTGAGGTATATGGATTTTGAGCAATGTTAAGTTGAGCCACAGTTTGGTAGAGTTTTGGAAAGTTTTAGACTTTAAAATTAGCTGAAGGAATAAATAGCTTCTGATTTGATACCATCACTTTCACTTAAATCAGAGCCTGATGAACTTTGGAACTAGCTGTTGTTGTTTCTGAGTTGTTCAGTAGTTTTTGTGAAATGTTCTTCCTGAGTTTGCCTGAGCAAAGGTTGGAGGATCAAGCATTGCTATGCTTTATTATGAAGTAGAAATACTAATTTGAAATATTTTTAGATTGCATTGCAGAACGGCCAGCCTATATGCACACACTAAGCAAGCGTATGAAGTATCTTCTTGTACAACCAATATTATACTTAGGATTATAAACACTGCAAGTGCAATGCTACACATGGCAAAACTTTGATCTAATTTAGAATTGTGTTTGAATTAGGGTTGGTGCTTATGCTTTGTTCGCTATAGCCACCATATACAGCTTTTGTTTGTTCATGAAGTGGCGTGAAATGGGAGGTAATATTTGTTTTCTCATTCTGTGACGAAGGGGGCATTTGGATGCTATTGAGTGTTTTGCATCGGTGGGTGGCTTGTTTTCTTTATGTTGGTTTAGTTTGTGATTTTTTTTAATATGTGTTGGATCTTGTATTTCTGGATGTTATTGGAAAGGACATTTTCATTTCAGATTTAGATTTTAGATTATCTCTTTTCCAAGACTAATTAAAATGAAGTTTCCATGATTTCTAAAACGCCCCTTGGAAATTCAGTGCAACTGGTATGAGCATAACGTCAAAGTGGCAAGAGAGGAGAAAATGTGATTTAAATGTAGGAAGCCAAATGCTATTTAAATAATGACCTAGGCATATGAATTTAGTATTTAGATCTTCATTCTCATTTGCTCTGAATGCATCTATGTAAGCATCAACTGCTATTTCTCTAAGCATCACTTAGTGGATAGATGGATTTCATGCTGTAGAAATCAACTGACTGTCTCAAACCTCAGTTTAAATATTATGTGGTTCGGTAGGAGTTTTTCATACCGAGCCTATTGAGATATCTCACATAAGTTTTTAGAGCAAGTCCATATCCTGAATGCATCTGATGAACTTTCTAAAATTTCTAGAAATTTAACTAAAAAAAAAAAGGATATTTACTGAGAAGGGGCTAATAGCCTGGATCTTCAAAGGCGTTTGGGTATGTAACGCACTCTGATTTCAGTAGAAGCTCAATGTCTGAATACAGTTTAAGAATCTGATAGTTTGCTGGGTTTAGTTCTCAGTAACTGAAGAGACACTGAAAAGAAAATAGATTCTTCCTGAACCATTTCCTTAATCAATTTTCCTGTGTTTCATTTCCATTTACTGCAAATCATAGAAGTCTGGATAGGTCACTTAACTTCTCTGATCCTCAGTCTTTTTAGAGGTTTATTGGTCATCATGTATAAGTGATATTTATCAGATACTTCAAAGCAAAGTAAAACTGTATTACTTGTGCATGCAATGCTGCCAGTTCCAAGGACTGAAGGTTATGTAACTAGACCTGATTGCGTAGAGTGAGATTTTTGAAGTGCTAGTAACTAAAGTATTCTGTTCCTTTTAGCTCTACAATTGGCATTGATAAATTTCCTCTTCCACTCTACAGTCTGATGTGCTTGCACGTTGGCACATTAGGACAGCATTTGTCAATGAGGATTACAAATCGCACCCTTCTCCTTAAGAGTAAAAGAAAATTGTATCAATGGCTTCAAAGAGAGCAGAATGAATTGAAACAGGTAGTGCTTCTGCCTGACTCTATTAGTGTGAGGGAATGTCAGAAAGGGATTTATAGCTTTACAAAAAGAGATTTCCTCTTTATGGACCCTGAATGTCACTGTGAAGCAGCCTAACTTTTTATCCCTGCCCAGCCTCTCTATTCATGTGCAGCCTATCAGTTTCCCACTTTCAGATACGTACCTTGCATAACTGAAAGGGCAATATAAAAAAAAGCAAGTGGACTTACTGTTGGATCCAGCGATAGTAAGTGCTAAGAAAATAACCACTAAATGTGAAACTAAATACACACTATTCTCCCTCCAGCCCTCATTTCATTATTACTTCCATTCCAGAAGTGTTTTATGCTGGTTTCCTTCTGCTTGCCTGAGTATTTTCTAAAAATACAGTGGTCTAGAGTGTGTGTGTGAGAGAGAGAAGCATAATCAGTCTAAGGATAATTTACATGTTTCCCAGAAAGCAATTTTCTAACTTGCTGTGAGCACCTTTGATGTTGTCAGGGAACAGTTTTGTGTTTGTCTTGAAAGCACAGCAGCTGCAGACACTTGCTACTAATGCCATTATAGAATCATTGTTGTGAGTCTTAAAGCTCAAGCGTGGGGCTGAGTAAAGAGAAATCCACGTTGTTCTCCCTGCTCTATCAGATACTTTCTAGGTAAACATGGCCGGGGCATCTTTCTCTATGCCTTCTTCCAGAATCTTGGAAGAAAACAAAGATGCGTTCATTTCAGAACCAAAAGGACCTATAGCAACCAGAAGCAAAATGAGGGGCCAACTGTGCTAAGTACTGTAATTGTATCTAATATGAAATAGCCTAGCTCCAGGGTGTCACAGATTTGGCAGAGGGAAAGGGAAAGACAGTACAAAGAGATGGAAAGTGTGATTTGCCTTCAGCAAAATGCGTAAGTGATTAAATACAATGGTAGAATTCATTTTCCGAGATATTTGCTGAACAGCATTGGTGTCTCTGAGAATCTTTGTCCTTTTAATTTTTTTCATAACTCTTCTGGTTTCAGATTGGTACATCCAGATCCTGTGTTTAAGAAAATTGCTTACAGGGAATACGAAGTGGATTTTAAAAAAGAAAAGCCAGCAAATAAATTTGCAGGTAAATCAGAAGGAAATGTTCTGAGATATTTTTGTTTGATGCTTATCTTAAAGCCAGTAACAAGCTAAGCGAGCTCGTATTTTTTTTGTCCGTTGTTTTGCACACCAACCAGATAGCTACAGGGGATGAGGTCTCTGCAGTGCACTAGCCCTTTGAGAGGCTCTAAAGAAGTTGGATTTTTAGGGGCTGCTGCTCAATACTATCTGCAAATCAGTTGCATAGTACAGAGTTTTTTTCCTGAGTTTTCTGCCGCTGGTGAGACTTTCCATACATGTTTAGAATTGTACAGACCAGTCACAGTGATTACACTATGAAATCACATGGAAAGAGCCTAAGATCTGAGACTAAATATGTTTCTGACAGACGAGTAGATAGGAAAAGACAACCATTAGGACAGATGTGAAAGATATCCCCTTACCTTTACCATTTGTTACTACTTGAAGATGCTTTAGATAGGTGGGGATAGGTTCTCATGCCATCCATAAGTATGGTACTTATATTCTGATACTTAGTAGAGTACTTTTATACTTGGCTTGTATGTCACATTAGTAAATAGAATAACTTTAGCTGTTACAGCCACTTAAATTTCAAAGCAAATGTATATGAGGTTGATGGTATCGAATTGTTACAAGTCAGCCTGAAAGGTCTAGTCTGTGATCTGATTGCTTTTAGTTTGGTGCATTCTCCCATCTTTTCTGAAGCCACTGCTTTCTTTTCAGAGAAAGAAATTTACAAAATGGTTTACAAAGAAAGAGACTAACAGGGCAATGGTTGTGTAGCAGGTTACTTCCATTGCTTATTTTGTCACATGGGGGGCAAGCCCATCTTAAAATCTTTTGCAGGCAGTATCTAAAGAAATTTGCAGCATGGAACTGATTATGTTCTTAGATGAAATTCTGTGATTGAAAGATCTTTTTCTTCTGTGACTTCTGGCATTGACAGTGCTACTCAAAGAAATGTGCTTAAATGCCTCTCTAAACTTTTAGACTTTACAATTCCTAATCGACCTCAAAATGAACCTTTTGATAAATATCTGAAAAATAAGCATCTGGACAAAAGCCTTTTTCCAGATCTACCATTTTCCTATGATTCTAAGTTTTAGTTGCCAAATACACAATTTGTAACATTATTGACTAAGAGCTGCAGATGCTAAATTCGCATGTGCCTTTTTACAGGTAAATCTTCATTGTAGTGGTATTATATTCTCTGCCTATGTTTTGTGCAACCTATACTTTAAGGGAGCTTATGTTCCCTGCTGGGGAAGGAGAACTCTTGCTTTCACTAAACATACTATTTTACTCATGTTTTGCTCTCTCCTTATCATGAATAACTACAGGACTTCTGGGACCAACTCTGCGTGCTGAAGTGGGAGATACTTTAGTAGTGCACTTTAAGAACATGGCTGACAAGCCAGTCAGCATTCATCCCCAAGGCATAACTTACAACAAAAAGGCTGAAGGTAAATACTATAAAAACTCCATATTTTGTTCTCTTACTTGTAGACTACTGCATGAAATATAGAGAGGGACCCGGACCAATGTTTGGGGATATGTGTAGCACAAATACCTGTTGATCAAGCGTGGATTAAAACTTTACACTCATTTTTAGATCCTTTCTTGTTCATCACTAGTACTAGGAATATGAGTGTTGTCTGGCATGTATGTTCTCCTGACCAACTCCCTGCCTGTATTTGGTCCTCAGCAACCTGAGGAAGCAACAGTGTTTCATATTTTCCTGCAGGAGCTGAACAACTTACATGCTTGGATAGTAGTAATATAGCCCAATGGCTTTCTAATTTACCACAGTGATTGAAATAGCATTAGCAGGTTTCTAAATACTCAACTTCATGCCATGCAGCCATTTAACCTCATCTAATAGTCAAATTAAGAATGGAACACAGTTTGATGTTGGAACAAGCGTTAGCCAGATAGGCTGCAAAAAACTGCAGTTGCCACAGGAGAGTAAGTGTAATGGTGGAGAGAACTTCTAAAATTCTGTAGGGCTACAAAGATAGCCTGAGCCAGGTGAAGAGACTGACTTTTTAGGTTAGCAGCTAAGAAACTTACTCATCTAGGATGAAGGACATTTTGATTCAAGTCTCTTGTGCTAGAGAAGATGTACTCTTATAAAGGGAAACAGTTTCAGCTGTGGGGATTTATGAGAGGCCTTCCCCCACAGTAACCCTGAAGTTACTATCTTTCCCTAGCTTAAACTGAACAGGGCAAAGAAATGAACCCAGTGCCCCTACTTCTCATATAAAGAGCTCTAACTGTGGCTGTTATGGCAAGGAAGAGTGTGGCCCCAGAAAAGTCTTTGTGTTGAGGAGCATCTGTTTCTTTGGGGTTTTTGGACTTTCCTTCCTCAGTGCAGGTTTTAGTGAAGGAGAAAGGAAGAGAGAGGGATTCTAAACTTTAAAAATTTTGCAGGACAGCAGTGATGTAGAAATGAAGAAGAAAACACTGAGAAAGTCCTCCATGAGTTGATCTGTAGACTGCATGGGGGTTTGACAACTTTGTGACCTTTGAAAGGAGCAGGTGATTAGCTGTTTGCGAAGCAAGTGAACTTCAGGACATTATCTTGCTTCCTCGCATACTGTTTGCAGTAAACATCCACAAAGTTTTCAGAGGACGTAATCCTGTAATTGCAAAATACTCTGTTTCAGTACAGAGTATTCAAACCCTTGAAGTTAGATTTTTAAAAAGTTTCCAAATCCCTTGCTGTGGTATACCTTAAGGCATTACTGGTAAAGGCAGTTGACAGTGTTTATAATATTATTCTAATACTCAGCATTTCATGCCCAGCTTTGTGGTGTTTTGCCCCTGGAACCCTCATTTAGACTAGTGACAAGAGAGCATGATGTGTATCCAGGTTGGAAGTTTAATGCCTGCACCAGCATAGAGTGAGTTTGAACGACTGCCTGTGGCTGTTGGATTGCCCTGCCCTAGGGGCTGAGCCAGAGCTCTAATCAGCAGTTTACAAATTACTATATTGATGATGAAACTGGTTGAAATGTTTTGAACTCTGGAAAAATGTGCGAGAAATACTAATATTCTGAGGGATTAGGAGGCAAAAGTATTTTGTTTTCAGATAAACAGAGAACTAGTTGGAATTTACTGTTGTTGCTTAGTTTTTGTTGGTATCTGCCTTTCAGGGTATTTATTTGAGGGTTTGTTCATTGTATGGGTACAAAAGGAGTTTTGCTTTCATCTCATGGGGTTGAACAGAGTGTATGTTATTGGAAGTGATAAGCAATTCAGTTTGACTATTCTGTTGATTTGCCTTTTGCACCTAGAATTTTGATCACATCTCTGGATCCCCTTTGTGATCTTGCATTTTTGTTGGATATCGTAGGCTAGATTAGTATTTGTGATATTGCTGCCATTTGGATTTGCAATGCCCCAAAGGTATAAGGCGGCAAGGCAGCACTAGCCTGCACAATGGCTGGCTTTATGAGGGATAATCAGAAAGCTGACAAAGTAAGCAATTAGTATTCAACCTCCACAGAATATCAGTGAGTAGAGGCTGCAGCTTCATGCCATCCTAACCCCAATCAGGGCAGTGAAGAGCCCCACCTTTTGGCAGTAACGACTCCTAGGAAATTTGGACTGAGTAAGAAACAGGACAATGGAACAGATGCTTTTATTGATGCTATTCTCACGCACGTTAGTGGAATCTGGAGTCATCCCAGTGAAGGTGAAGTATGATATAGGCAAGAAATAGATCAAGCTTTTTCCTAGTGACTGTAGGAAGGACATTCCATATGCTTTAATTACTCTCCTTCATGCCACCTTTCTGCATGGCTCTTTTCTTGGCAGGTTCCCTATATGATGACAGAACATCATCTGTAGAAAAACAAGATGATGCTGTGCTTCCAGGCCAGGTCTACATGTATGTGTGGGATATTACTGAAGAAGTTGGGCCAGGAGAAGCTGACCTTCCATGTCTTACTTATGCCTATTATTCTCATGAGAACATGGCAATGGATTTTAACTCTGGTCTGATTGGAGCACTGCTTATCTGTAAAAAAGGTAATGAAACACTTTGTGTAATAGGTATCAGCTTTAAGGTAATGTGGTCTCATTTTTAGTAAAATTAAGGTTGTATGATAATGAGGGAAGGTGTATTATTTTCCTTTCCACATATTTACACATAGTGCAAAGAAAATGGTTTTCAACATCTTTTCATATAGATATTAAAATTTTAAATGCTCCCTTTCATACAGATTAGTCCTGTAATTATAGGATGGACAGATAGTGCTATTAATAGAGAGATTTGCCTATGTTAATTGAATTTTCAATTGCTTAACTGTTAAATATATAACTTTAAATGTCCCATCTCACAATAAATATTTTTTAAAACTTCACTTTAAATGGTTCAGCCATTCCAGAGAATAAGGGTAGGAAATAATCATTGCTTTACTCATGCCTTTCAAAGCCTGCCTGATCAAGAGGTTGTAGCTCCCTCTTTTGTTACAAGGATTTGAATCTCAGAACAGTGTGTCTTTTGCTAGTCTTTGGAATATGTCCAAATTAGAACAGATTATAAATCTTTGAAAACTGATGTGCATGTGGTCAGATACTTGAGAGTTTAGCAGTTAGCCTCTGGATTCCACCTCCACTAATACAAACTGGTGTCTTGTAGGACATAAAAATAACTGTTAGGTACGTGCCACAGGTTTGAGGCAAGTCTGAAAGAGTATACTACTGAATAAGCTACTTAGCCTATTTGCTAGTCCCTTGAATCCTAAATTCATCAGGATTATGTAGTCCTCTTTTAGTAGAAGTCGTGTGAGTTACTTAGCTTGGTCCTCTTTCTCTGAAGTTTGAGTCAAACTTTTTATATAGACTGCAGACTGCATGGACTTGGACCTTGAAACTTTCCTGAAAGAAAACATAAAACTAGTTCAGTGTGAGTTGCACAAAGGCACTCTTCTCACTGTTAGACATTCTTTTAATTGCAGGGCGTGCCTGCTTATTATCACCCCAGAGGACTGGCGTCAAGATTAATCATGTTCCTCTCAGAAGTTTTTGGAGAGCTAGTGCTTCTAGTATTATCTAGGATTTGTTTTCGTCCTAATTTTCTTGAGTCTTCTTCTTTCCTTGTGTGAATACACACACACTTTATTCTCTATTGGCAGCATTAATCTGAATGAATGATTTGGAGTTACTTGTTTTCCTTCCTTCCCTGGCTTCTCAAATTCATGGATATATTGTGCGTTGAGATGGGTTGGTTTGATTACTACCTTCAAGGCAATTTGAGCATGTGTTTCTATGTGAAACAAAGGCAAATGCCTAACTACTCAAATTTTTAAGATTTCTGGACCGGATTTCTATGACTGAGCACTGTATGGAGAAGATGGACTCTTAGGCAGATGAGATATTGTAGATGCACAAAAAAGCCTGACACATTATGAGCAACATAGATGGTATAACCTGGGAAGGTTATAAAAAGAGGTCTTTCCAGTTACAGAACTGACTGAACATTCTTTGTATGATAAATTCTCTGTTAATTTGAGACTTCCTTTGTGCAAAAAAGCTGGACTTTGTAGCCTCTCATAAATAAAATAGAATGACATTAAAGGAAACTACTTCCACTGCCAGTGTCTCCTCCTAACTAGAATAATCTGCAGGTTCCCAAATTTTGTAGTTCCTGCAGTCCAAAGAGACATCTATTTTAATCTTGGATTATGTAAATTTATTTAAAGTAGCAAATGGAAGTTTTTGATGTGAGCAAACTGTAGAAAGAATTAGTGAAATCACACCAGCTCTGTGTGGCAGATATTTATATGTCTAAAATGAATTCCACTTGTTGCTAGAAATCACCCCTGTATCACAAACCCTGCTAGTTTCTTATACTTGATTCATTTCTGCAGTATTTGTCAAAGTCTTTCTTATATAAAAGTAGTTTGTGGAGAGGTCTGTCTTATGCATTTTAAAGGAGCTGGTGACCTCAGTGCAGTGCTTGAAAAGGCAGTATTTGCACTTCAGATGACTCTATCATAATTCTTCTTTGCCTTGTTGTCTAAGAGGAGAGGCCGGGGGTCTGAATGGGGACAGAAGGCTGGTCTGCTCTCCTGTTCATTAAGGTGATCCCTGCAGCACATTGCCAGAATTGTCTGAGGCAATTCATTGCCTGCTGCTTAATCTCCTCTAAGAAATTGTAGGCTTTTGGTTTCATGGTTACCCAACCCAAAAGCATTTTCAGAAATAAATTCACTTTATGACCATTCTTAAGATATTTTTCTGGTCAGGCTTAGTCAAAAGATAATAGAGAGGAAGCAAGCTCATTAAGTACACCTGAATGCCATTACACTGATATAGGAACTCCTTCACTTCTGCTAGGATTAAGATCTATTGTTCCTCCTTAACAGGAAGCCTGAAGGAGGACGGATCACAGAAACTTTTCAACAAAGAATATGTGCTGATGTTTGGTGTGTTTGATGAAAACAAAAGTTGGCAAAAGTCATCATCACTGAAGTACACAATTAATGGCTATGCTGATGGGACATTACCAGGTACTGTGCAAGCATGTGCAACCTGAAGTGAGCATTGATGAAGACCGAATATTGCATTTCTTTGCCTTGTCTTGTGCAAGAGAACAGGAATGCAGAGGAATGGGATGCAGCCTTTTTTATAAAGTGGCTGTAAGCATCTGACTCCCAGAGGGGAACCTGTGCCGCTGGAAGGATATCATGCCATTGTGCTGATGCATGCAAAGAACAAGATTACTAACTTTAAAAAATAAGAAATCCCTCTTTCTTTACTCAGCTGATGGGGAGAGAGTGATGTGGTTAATTGAACTGCTGGTTAAGAGCACGTGGAATGCATCAGATGGATAGCTTCCTTCAGGTGGAAAGTCATTTACCATTCATTCATACAACTGAGCAGGAGGACTAGGAAGGTGACAATGGGACTATGCTGCTGTTAGCGTTTTTCCCTTGTTCTCCTAATGAGCTGCATTCATACTTCTCTCCAGTCCATTGAGCAAATAAAAAAGACTGTTGGGTTTTTGTTGTTATTGTTGTTTCTCTTTTAGACAAATGTCATTGGATAGGGTAGTTACTTTCACTAAACCCAGCCTTATGCTTTAGCTTGGCTCCTTGCCTTATTTTCCGAACAAGGACAGATCTGGTGTCTGCAATAGCCTATTGCTTTTCTTCCTTCTTCCCCAGCAACGTATAAGTCAGGTTGTTACGTGAATGTAAGATTTAGACACCTAGTCTTCTACTGACTTCAGAGGATTTTGGTACCTGTTTCATCTTCCTGCTTTTGAAAATTATTCTTCAGGAGCAGGATATTTGTTTATTATTTTGAGCAGACATTCACTTCCGACCTAGAGCGTAGCATAGTGAACTTGCGTGATTTGCCTGCCCTCTGAATCCTGTTCTCCTTTCTCTTTCAGACTTAGAGGCTTGCACCTATGACAACATCAGTTGGCATTTGATAGGAATGAGTTCCAAGCCAGAAATTTTCTCCATTCATATCAATGGTCAGACCATGGAGCAAAGGCATCACCGAGTTTCTGCTGTTAACCTAGTGGGAGGAGCATCAACCACAGTAAACATGACAGTGAGTGAAGAAGGAAGGTGGCTAATATCTTCTCTTGTCCAGAAACATATGCAAGGCAAGGAAACATATATTTACTTGGTATTTTAGAGGTTGTATTTTAATTCTGTATGTCCCAAAGGGCTTCTGCCTTTTTGCAGTGGTACAGTTACTACCTTTCAGATGATTGACATTTCACTAAGAAATCACCGGAGACAGGGCATTAGAACTTCAGGATGAACTAAAAGGCATTATTCTCTGCAGCTTTACTGCTGTGTGCAGATCATAGAGCAGCAATGAGTCAGAATTGCAACTTTTAAGTCTCTGGGAGGTGTTCAGATAAACAGCGTTATAAAAAGGATCACTTTCAGCTGAGGACCACTCAATCTGATGAAAATATTTGCTGTGCATCTTTTGAAAGTGTATGTTTCCCTCTTAGCAGTGATCAGAATTCTGCTCTAAAGATTCAGAGGAATCTCTCTCTTACACGAGCTGAAAGACGTTTTAAAAAAGATAGGGAAAAGATAGCTTTCTATGAATTCAGCTGGTGTGTTGAAAGAGCACTAGTTGTGTGAGCTGCTGTGTTCCACTTGATTGATATGGGCTTCTCAAAAGGTCCTAACCTACATGCTTACAGTCTTTTCAAGCCTGAAAAGATGACGAGTGGCTTGCAAGGAGCCTAAGCTAAGGAAACAAGAAATGCAGTGGAAGTGGTAAGGGTGCATAAAATTAAAAATCCCTGTGGTACTCTGCTTCTTTTCAATTAGCTGGACTGCACGGTTACCTCAGTATAAGAGGCTGTGAGGACAAAGAGGTGAAGAAGAAGAGTCTGTCCCTTAGAGAACGCCTTATGGTCAAGAATTGGGAGTATTTCATTGCTGCAGAAGAAGTTACTTGGGATTATGCCCCAAGTATTCCAGACAGCCTTGATAGGTAAAATAACACTTCATGTTATGTTGACAAAGTATTAACTTGGAATCACAGGATAGTTTAGGCTGGAGGAGACCTCTGGAGGTCATCTGCCACTCTGAGAAGGGCCAACTTCAGCATTAGATCCAACTGTAAAGTTGGACCAATTACAAAGGGTCTTGTCCAGGTGAGTTTTCAGTTATCTCCAAGGATAGGTACTCTGCAACCTTTCTGGGTGTATGCTCAACCTCACTATGAAAAAGTTTTTCCTTTTATCTAATCAGACTTTCCTGTGTTGCAACTTGTGCCCGTTTCCTCACATCCTTTTGCGAACAACTCTGAGAAGAGTTCCGTTTTCTCTGTAACCTAACACTAGGTATTTGAAGATAAAAATAAGATGCTCCCTTAAAATGCTCCCTTAACGCTCTCTTTTCAAGGCTGCCTGTGTGTGGTGCTCTAGCCCTCTAATCACCTTGGTAGCTCTCCACTGGACTCCATCACGTCAACATCTTTCTTTTGCTGGGAGCCCTAAACTGGACACTTTCTTCTACCTCTAATGGGGAGCCCAAAACATAAAGATGGCTTAGGAAATACCCTATCTAGCATGCAAACCAAATTCCTAAAGAGAAAAGGAGGGAGGGAATACTTCTGGAGAAGAGGAGTTTTAAAAAGGTCAGTATAATAAAGTGTTTAGGGAATGGGACAAAAGAGAAGTCTCTCTATAAATAATCTTTGCGTAGCACCAAGAGTAGATGCAGTAAAAGTCTTAATAAATAAGTGTATTGGGATATTTTGTTCAACTTATCTGTAAGATACATGAGGTCATGGTACACAATGCTGCCAGCACATTGTATGGACAAATCTGTGCTCCGACAATCCTTCGCTGCTGGAGCACTGTTGACACTTGCCGTTCAAGGATCAACTATAGGACCTCTTATTTCATCCTGGTAATTAGTGAGATCCTAAAACACAAATAGCATTCCAAGCTTCTTCTAATCTAATTTACCCTCCCCGCCCCCCAAGCACTCTGGAAGTTTATACCAGTTTCTTAACTAACAGTTCTGCATTCTAGTAGATGTCACTATTCAGGTTGTGTTGATCATTTATCTTTTCCTGTATTTTTAAGGCACTATAAAACACAGCACTTGGACAACTTCTCAAATCTCATAGGTAAAAAGTATAAAAAGGCTATTTTCAGGCAGTATACAGATGCAAGCTTCACCAAGCGTCTGGAAAATCCTCGACCCAAGGAAACAGGAATTTTGGGCCCTATTATCAGAGCTCAGCTCAATGACAAAGTCAAAGTAAGTGATATCAATTCAGAGATTATTTATAATGTGGCAGGTTTTCTGTTGGGCAAAGACCCATACAACCTAGTTTGATTTATATTTTTGGAAAATAATATAGCTAATATTGCAAAAATTGGCCCTATTAAAAGGTACAATTGCAAGTGACAGACTTAAGGTTAAATTTTTCGTCACTCTCTCTATAATTTCCGTGACTGTGTTTTATTTACAACATAAACACATTTCATTCACACTCTTTACAGAGTGTATTTATATGTTGAAGCTGGTTCAAAATGAACAAACTTAGGTACAGCTGGACTTCTCAGGAAATTCAGAGCTGAGGTTAAACTTCATGAGCCCCTCATTGCTAATGTTGTTTCTTTTTTTCTGGCAACAGTACTCACTTTTCATAGTTAAAAGTTTTTTTCATGGAGTTATCAAGTGAAACTACAAAGCATTTGCATTAAAAGCTTGTGCTGCTGTTTTGCAGTGTCACGTCCTCTTGCCTTTCTGTTGTCACTTAGTGATATATCACAAAGCTTCATGGCCCTTAGTTGCCACTATGACTCTGTGACACTGACTTTGAATTTAGCACAATGTGTCTTCTTTTTTTTTTTTTTTTTTTTTTTTTTTTGCTTTCATCCAGGGGAGTTTGCTTTCATCCAGGCAGGGGAGTTGGCCTTTCCTTCCCACTTCCCCTTTGGGTCCTGGAACCTGGGAAAAGATTTTTTTTTAATTATTTTTCTCCCATATTGAAGATTCTTAGGAACTTTAATCAATAATTTCATACTCCTTGAGGCAATATGTGCCTAGGAGCTGGAAGAAGACATATACTTTTTAGATTTACTTTTAGATTTACCAGGCAGAAGCAGCTGAACCCCACTCCATGAGGTCTACAAAGCCTAGCAGCAGGAGGATCCTGTTAGGTGCCAGCAGCATTTGGACTGTAGATTATATTACCAGATGGTGTTTTAAGGCATCTCCTTCTCTTTCCAGTACTTCTACAGGGCTGAAACCAGACAAATTCTATTGTAGCTGGAACTTTTAGTAAGGTATTCAGACAAGGATTTCCTGAATACTAAGCTCATTCTTTTTCACTTCTTTTTCAATATAGATTGTATTCAAAAATAAGGCCAGTCGACCCTACAGCATTTACTTCCATGGAGTGACACTTTCAAAGAATGCAGAAGGAGCTAGTTATCCCCTGGGTACCACAAGTAAGAAATGAATGGATCACATTTTGCATATCACTGACTGTTATGGAGGGTTTGAAAGGGATGTGGATAGAGTTGCAGGACTGGGAAAGCTGAAGTCTCTGCTCTTCCTTTACTGACTTGTTTTGCCTTACGGAGAAACAAAGGTATTGTATGCAAAACATAGACATTGGCATCTCATTTTTCTGTTCTTGTCTGTGATTATAGAGAGAGGCTAGACTGAACTTCAGTTATCCTGAAGTAGCTTCAAATGGCAAAACTGCGCTGCTTTTATTAAAAGGTGTAACCTGACACTATCTAAAGATCTGGCACCAAGTTTGTATCATCATTTTTCTCTCTCTTCATTTTTCCTTCAGGCAACAGCACCCAGAGTACAGGAATTCAGCCAGGGAAGACCCACACGTATGAATGGAAAATTGCTAAAACAGATCAACCCACTGCACAGGATGCACAGTGTATTACAAGGCTATACCATAGTGCTGTAGATATTGAGAGAGATATAGCCTCTGGACTGATTGGCCCACTTCTGATTTGTAAAAGTGAATCACTGAACCAGAAGGGTGTGCAGGTAACATGTTAGGCAACATTACAGAGACAGATTCTGCTCAGTAATATTATTTGAACTATGATAGAATTTAGTTCCGCTTGCCCTCTGCTTAATGTGCTGTAGAAGAGCTATAAAACTAATAGGTTTCTGAAGAAAAGACTTGAAGAAACAGTTCACAGAAAGGTTTAGGTTGGAAGGGACCTCTGGAGATCATCTAGTCCAACCTCCCGGCTCAAGCAGGGTCCTCTACAGCATATTTCCCAGGGTCACATCCAGACAGGTTTTGAATATCTCCAGCGAAGGAGACTCCACTACCTCTCTGGGCAACCTGTTCCAATGCGCTGTCACCCTCACAGTCAAGAAGTTTTTCCTCAGGTTTAGATGGAACTTCCTGTGGTTCCGTTTCTGCCCATTGCCTCTTGTCCTGTCACTGGGCACCACGGAGAAGAGACTGGCCTCATCCTCTTGACACCCTCCCTTCAGATACTTGTACACATTGATGAGATTGCCTCTCAGTCTTCTCTTCTCCAGGCTGAACAGGCCCAGCTCTCGCAGCCTTTCTTCAGAGGAGAGATGCTCCAGTCCCCTCATCATCTTTGTCGCCCTCCGCTGGACTCTCTCCAGTAGCGCCATGTCTCTCTTGTGCTGGGGAGCCCAGAATTGGACACAGGACTCCAGGTGAGGCCTCCCCAGGGCTGAGGAGAGGGGCAGGATGACCTCCCTCCACCTGCTGGCAACACTCTGCCTAATGCAGCCCAGGATCCCATTGGCCTTCTTGGCCACAAGGCCACATTGCTGGCTTATGGTCAACTTGTTGTCCACCAGCACTCCCAGGTCCTTCTCGGCAGAGCTACTTTCCAGCAGGTCAACCCCCAGCCTGCACTGGGGCATGGGGTTATTCCTCCCGAGGTGCAGGAGCCTGCACTTGCCTTTGTTGAACTTCAGGAGGTTCCTCTCTGCCCATCTCTCCAGCCTGTTGAGGTCCCTCTGAAGGGCAGCACAGCCTTCTGGTGGGTCAGCCACTCCCCCCAGTTTCGTATCATCAGCAAACTTGCCGAGGGTGCACTCTGTGCCTTCCTCCAGGTCATCGATGCATACATTGAACAAGACTGGACCCAGGACTGACCCCTGGGGGACACCGCTAGCTCCAGGCCTCCAACTAGACTCTGCACCACTGACCACAGCCCTCTGAGCTCTGCCATCCAGCCAGTTCTCCATCCACCTCACCGTCCACTCATCTAACCCACACTTCCTGAGCTTACCTAGGAGGATGTGATGGGAGACAGTGTCAAAAGCCTTGCTGAAGTCCAGGGAGACAACATCCACTGCTCTGCCCCTCGTCTACCCAGCCAGTCATTCCATCCTAGAAGGCTATCAGATCGGTCAAGCATGATTTCCCTCTGGTGAATCCATGCTGACTACTCCTGATCACCTTCTTGTCCTCCAGATGCTTAGTGAGGACCTCCAGGAGGAGCTGTTCCATCACCTTTCCAGGGATGGAGGGGAGGCTGACAGGCCTGGAGTTTCCTGGCTCCTCCTCCTCGCCCTTTTGGAAGACTGGCGTGGCATTGGCTTTCTTCCAGGCCTCAGGCACCTCTCCTGATCTCCAGGACCTGTCCAAGAGGATGGAGAGTGGCCTAGCGATAACATCCGCCAGCTCCCTCAGCACTCGTGGATGCATCCCATCGGGGCCCATGGATTTATGGATGTCAAGTTTGGACAAATGATCTCTAACCTGATCCTCCTCCACCAAGGGAGAGTCTTCCTTTCTCCAGCCTTCCTCTCTTGTCCCCAGGGTCTGGAATTCCTGAGGACTGGCCTTAGCAGTGAAGACGGAAGCAAAGGCGGCATTCAATAACTCTGCCTTCTCCGTATCCTTCGTCACCAGGGCACCCGCCCCATTCAGCAGCGGGCCGACGTTTTCCCTAGTCTTCCTTTTGCTATTGATGTAGTTGAAGAACCCCTTCTTGTTGTCCTTGACATCCCTTGCCAGATTTAATTCCAAACGGGCCTTAGCCTTCCTTGTCACATCCCTGCACACTCTGACAACGTCCCTGTATTCCTCCCAAGTGGCCCGTCCCCTTTCCCCCATTCTGTAGACTTCCTTCTTCTGTTGGAGTTTTGCCAGCAGTTCCTTGCTCATCCATGCAGGTCTCCTGCCCGCTTTGCTGGACTTCCCACTCAGAGGGATGCACCCATCTTGAGCCTGGAGGAGGTGACGCTTGAATATTAACCAGCTTTCTTGGACCCCTCTTCCTTCTAGGGCCCTACCTCACGAGATTCCCCTAAGTAGGTCCCTGGAGAGGCCAAAGTTAGCTCTCCTGAAGTCCAGGGTCGCGATCCTACTTATTGCCCTGCTCCCTCCTCGTAGGATCCTGAACTCCACTGCAGCCAAGGCTGCCCCCAACCTTCACGTCTCCAACTAGACCTTGTTTGTTTGTTAGCACAAGGTCTAGCAGCGCACCTCTCCTCGTTGGCGTCTCCACCGCCTGGGTCAAGAAATTATCATCAATGCTTTGCAGGAACCTCCTGGACTGTTTGTGTCTGGCTGTGCTGTCTTCCCAGCAGGTGTCAGGGTGGTTGAAGTCTCCCATGAGAACCAGGGCCTGTGATCGTGAGGCTACTTCCAGCTGCCTGTAGAAGGCCTCATCGACGACTTCTTCCTGATCAGGTGGCCTGTAGTAAACCCCCACCACCATGTCGCCCCGTGTTAGCCTGCCCTTTAATCCTTGCCCATAGGCTCTCAACTTGCTCTTCATCCACCCCCAGGCAGAGCTCCACACATTCTAGTTGCTCCCTCACGTAAAGAGCGACTCCACCACCTCGCCTTCCTGGCCTGTCTTTCCTAAAAAGCACGTAGCCATCCGTGACAGCATTCCAGTCATGCGAACTATCCCACCATGCCTCTGTCACTGCAATGAGATCATGGCCCTGTGACCGCACACAGATCTCTAACTCTTCCTGTTTATTCCCCATGCTGCATGCATTGGTATACAGGCATTTCAGAGAGCCAGTCAAGCATGCAAGCTTCCCAGGAGAGGTGCAAGAGGAGCCTCCATAGCCATGTTCCACGCTGCCTCCCCTGGAGACAGCGTTCTCTCATTGTCTGTAGTGGGTAGAGGAATCACATTCTGATTTTCCCAGTAAGAGCAGCATTTCAACAAGAAGTGAGCCTGATTTTAAAGTCTGGTTCTAGAGATGATAATAAACTTTCCTGCCTCTATTATACCCTCACGCTCTAAAGACATTTTGATCTGAGCTTGTCCCTCTCTGTAACAGATGTAACCCAAAAAGGTCTGACAGTCTCAGACATCGCTGAATCCAGAGCAACACAAACAGTTTCGAGGAGTTCTGGGAAAGCAATTCTTCTCTTTTTCATCCATGGAAACCTTGCTTGGCAAAGGTTTGAACGTTGCTTGAGAGAAAAAATGTTGAAAGCTTATGTTTAGGATAAACCAGGAGCCCAGCACTTTTACAGAGAGGCCAGTTGCATATCAATTGCATATCAACCGTGCTAGTGGCTTGCACAGTGTCCCACCATGGGCTGGTTGCAGCAATAACAGTATCACCTTGAAGTCCTGACACCGTGGTCCCTCTCACTTAGTCCCTGGATCTTACGAACCTCAGCTCTGGTAGAGCTTGTTGTTTACATATGGATAGTAGATTTGGGTCCTTAATACATGTCACTGCTCATAAAATGTAACTGTACTGTATTGTTTGTCTTTCAGAAAAAAGCAGATGGGGAGCAGCAGGCAATGTTTGCTGTGTTTGATGAAAATAAGAGCTGGTACATAGAGGATAACATCAAGGACTACTGCAGCAACCCTGCCAGTGTTAAAAGGGATGACCCCAAGTTCTATAACTCGAACATAATGCACAGTGAGTGCAAAAACAAGCTGAAGATTATAAAAACTCATGTGAGCCTAAGCATTCAATGATTGCCCATTCTCAGATGTAGTGCACATAGAGAATTCTTTAGAGGGACAGTGATTGTCTAACCAGGACAGGCGCTACTGTATAGAGACTTGCAATATTTCAGGAACTAGACTAGCTTTGGGCCCTGAAGGCAAGGGTTATTTAAGTTTGACACAGCATCCTGCTGATAAGAGATACTATTTCCAGAGCTGGAATCTTCATCAAGGCTCTTGTGGTTTCAGCCCTGGGCCAGTCTCTCTTATGGTACAAATGTGAGTCCAATTCAGTGAACTGATGTCAAAGAACAGGAACTTTTAAAATTCTGATTCTTTAACTTTTAAATTGGTGAGGCATGAAAATATTTAGACCACTTTTGTTTCATTTTCTTTTTAGCAATAAATGGCTATGTGTCTGACAGCAGTGAAATCCTTGGATTTTGCCAAGATAATGTGGTTCAGTGGCACTTCTCCAGTGTTGGCACTCATGATGAGATTGTCTCTGTTCGCCTTTCTGGGCATTCTTTTCTGTATCAAGGGAAATATGAGGATGTGTTGAACCTTTTCCCAATGAGTGGAGAATCAGTCACAGTGGAAATGGACAATGTTGGTAAGTGGCAAGACTAGAGTGTCTATTTCACAGCCCCTCTAAGACTTTCTTTAATTTCTAGTCCATAAGGATTTATCCAAATAGGAAGGCTTTATGGATAAACACAGTGACAGAAAATCTTGATTCATTCCTCAAAGTGACTGATGTGTATGGAGTTCTGTTGTCTACACAAACTTGGTTCATATCATAGTTGTATACTATACTGTGGCTTTTTTAGTTTATCTGTTTCACCCCACAGTTAATATTAGGGTTAGCAGAGTCATTTTAGGGCAATTTTAAGATTACCAATGGGAACGGTCCAGTATCAATTCTACTGCATGATGTGTGTATCAGTTAGTTAAAATGGGCCAAAAACTGTCAAATTATGGTAGTTGCTGTTGAATAAAGTGGCTACACTTCACTTCAGGCTTGTGGTCATTTCAGAACAGTAAAGTCTGCCATACTGAATCAGACCACTTGTCTATCAGTATCCCTTTCCATCACCATTCTGTGATCTCAGTATCTAATAGGATTAATAACAGATCTTGAAAAGATGACACTAGAAGTCATGTAGTGCACATGTCGTTACCTGTCGAAGGGCAGAGATTCCTCCTCGTTGAAGTATGTGAGTGTTGGTGATGGTCTTAAAACCCTAAAGGGTTTAGATGTGTTTATCCTATTTTGCAATACTGATTAATGTTTATCTTTTGTCTGTTTAATTCTTTAGGCCTTCCAGACTTATTTTCAGTGATCTCACTGCCTCAAGACCTTGTCAATTTAAAAATGCATTACAAGTTATGTGGATTTTTTTATTATTTAAGACTAGGGAATCATTAAAACTCCATCAAACTTGATAGATACTTCTCCAGTAATGGAGCTGTACTTTTCCCTGGTTTTGATATGTGATCTGTTCTTTCCACCTAAGCTGTTTTCTTTTGTCAATTTGTTATTGCCGTTGGATATGAGGAAAGCTATGCAGGTCACTAAAGTCTGATAAAAACAGAAAAATTATATCTGACCTTTTTATTAAAAGACTATTTTTCTCAGACTCTGTCATTCTGTATTTTGTCGTTTCTGTTAGTTCTAAAAGCAAGCTATAACAAGCAAAGAACTTGATCTGATGCCACTTAGGGAAAGAGATGTTATAATGTTCTCTGCAGATCCTGATTTCAAATGGAGAACTTAAGTTCTAACTTGAAGGTTCTAATAAGTCCTCCAAAAACTAGTCATTTAGATGCTCAGATTGGCAACTTAACGTTTTACATCCAGACTCAAAATCCCAGTTACTTCATTATTCTTTTAAAGATTGTCCTGCTTTTTAGTCACTCAAAGGGTTTTTGAAATACAATGTGTTTGTCAAATGTTTGTGAACATTGTCTCAGAAAATGTTGTGGACAGAATTCTTTTTGCTCTGTGGCAATGCATACAACACTAAGGATGGACAAAATTTGAACTTTTTAGTAAAAAGACCCCAAGTTTAGATCAAGATCTAAACAGAGGACCCTTTATATCATTTCTTTCTTCCCCTTTCATTTCCATCTCTCTTTCATGGTATATGTTTGGACTCGGGTCCTATTTACAGCTTAATCTGTGGAGAAGAGCTCCAGCTCTTATATGTATTTATTTATATGTATTAATTATTTTTTATTATAGTGGGAGCTCATAGGAATCCCAGCTGAGGATCAGCACTCAGTTGTGGCAGGAGCTGTAGAAACAGAGCAATTTGCCCTGACCGTTTACATGATGGGCAAGGTTAACTCCCATAAATAATGCATATTAGGAAAACAATTTTTGTTTTAATTGCAGGTACTTGGCTTTTAGCATCCTGGGGTACCCCAGAGATGAGTTACGGCATGAGGCTGAGATTCAGAGATGCTAAATGTGACAATGAGGAAGATTACTCATATGACGTTATGGATTTTGCTTCCACCAAGACCGTTAAAAATGCTCTTTCCACCTCAGTTGAAGATGAGGGAGGAGAAGAAGGTGAGAAAGAGGACTTGGATTATCAGGACTACCTGGCCGCTGCTTACTCCATCCGAAGCTCAAGGAAGTCAGAAGGCAATGAAGAAACACAAAACCTTACAGCACTGGCCTGGGAACAGTACTCTGGCACTGACGCTGCGAGTTCTGAGATGGCCGTTGGCTCAGGTCTAACATCTATAAATAGCAGTGAATCTGCAAACTCCTACATGTTCTTAGAAAGTCGTATCACTCCTCTTCCCCTAACTGCGGCTGAAACATTCCAGTCAAATCACACATCAGTCACAGCAGAAGGGGATGTGTTTTTGACTCGCTCAAGTGATGGAAAGCCTGACTTGGTATTTGAGAATAGAAGCCAAAGCAATTATGGAATAGATCATAGTAATATGTCTGCAGGTGAACACTTGCTGAGCAATGGGGAAGCCCAAATGAAAATTGCCGAAGAGCTTCTCACTGGTGGAAAGGACAGTCAATTTTTTTCAGAAGAACATCAGGAGGAAAGCACAGGAGGAGGAAATGATAACATTGATCATAAAAGGAACAGGCGAAACTCACTGGCCACTAAATTTTACTCCATCCAAAAGATGAACGCCCTTCTAAGTCATGTACGAAATAAAAATGTCTCATTCTCTGACAGGACAAATGCACCTCATTCCATGCATCATCTGGAGAACACAACCAATATAGCCATGGTGGGAACTGGCCAGCTTCCGAGTGATTATGATGATGAACTGGAAGAGGAGGAAACTAAGATGGGAAATGCCATGCATGCAATTAACTTCACACTTGCTTTGGAACTCACTGTAGAAAGAAACGGGTCTAACACACACAGCCTCTCTGGACTCAACCTATCCAAAGATAAACAGGCAGACACTTCTTTAGATGATCCATTAGGTGATATAAGCCCTAATTCCAGCCCTGCAATAGTGAAGAACTTATTTGAAGCATCATTGCCCAGGACTGTCAAGTATTCATCTAAGATGACAAACGAGGAATGGAATTTGGTCTCTGCAAAGGAGAGTCTGGGATTAGAGGCAAATTTAGATAAATCTGTTAGTGGTAAATTAAATCATGGTAGCAGAAATGGTACAGTATTCCTAAGCGAGAAGCATATGAAGAAGTACTCGCATCTAATGGAAGGGAAACAGAGAGGGAGCCACATGCACCCAACTCGGAAAGGAAAGGAGAGGAACAAGAATGATACTTTGAGTACATTTGGAACCTTCATCAAGACTCGAAGGAAGAAAAAAGAATATCCGAAGAATGCTCACTTGCTGAGCCCAAGGAGTAAAAAGCCGCTCAGACTCACCAAGCCTACTGTGAAGTTCAACTGCACGTTGTTCCCAAGTGAGACCAACCACACAACACCACCATGTTACTTTAACACAACGGGGACACCCAATGCTGCCAGCCATACAGTGCATCTGAGCAGAGCCAACCACGAAGGGTTGGCAAACTACACGCTGACCCCACGACAGTTTAAACCATCCATCATGATTGGACTTCCCCATGAAAATGGGGACTATGAATATTTTACAGGAGACTTTTACAGTGAGGAAACATCAGGTGATGAATATGAATACCATTATGTGACCTTTGAAGACCCATACATGACAGACCCAAAAGTGAATATCAAAGAACAACGTAATCCAGATACTATTGCTGGACATTACCTGCGTAGCAAAGGGAATGAGAGGAGATACTACATTGCAGCTGAAGAGGTTTTGTGGGACTATGCAGGATTTCAAAAAAGGTTTGGCTAAATCCTTTGCTTTCGTTTGGCACACCATCCTAATACATGCTAGGAGAATATGGGTTCAGATGCGGATAAAATTAAAAGCATCTATAATGCGCAATGTGATTGGCAACATTTCAGTTACAGAACCCTGTGGATTTTCCTTGGAAGGTGGGGAACCACTTAGAAATGTTATATGGAGAAATTACTGTAAGTAAGAACAGCAAAAGTAAGAACTCTGTTTTTCCTTAGCCCCCTTTCGTAGATTCACTAGAAACAGTCTTTAAAACAAAAGTTGAAAAACCTACCGTAACAGGTAGGTAGGGGAATTTCCAGTTAGTTTTGCTGTACTTGAATGAGCTGTTTTACTTTCACCTTGAGTTCTTGAATGCTAAAGAAGAGATAGGATAGAGACTTGTTTGTACAAAGTCTTTCCAGGAATTAAATGGACTGAATGACCTAATATAGAAAGGGTGTGCTTATAAGCAGAGTGAAATGACGCAGTTTCTAGCATTAGCAAGAAGTTGTTCTAGTGTCTCAGTTTTGTGCTCTAAAATTGGATAATAATATTTTTCAACCTCTCAAGGCTGTAAAAAATACGTGGAAGATGTGATTAAGGGCACTGATGATGGGGACTGCCTTACACTTAAAGATAAAGGTGCATGAATTGTTGCGTTGTTGTTTGCACTGTCTTGAGAAATCAGAAACTCACTAGATCGCCAACCACAAATCCTAATGTTGAAGATTTTTCTTATGTTTTGACAGGGAAGATTGCCCCCCATGTCACACTAAAGAGTATATGTGACTTAAGAGAGACTCCATACTAAAAAATCAAAATTCATATGAATTAAGATCACTGCTAACCCTACAATGGGTAAAATTTCTAGTCATTTTTCAGCAAAAAGCTGAACTTTGCGGTCCTTGAAATGAACAAAACCTAAACTGCCTGTTTTGGCACAACTTCAGTTTTTATCACAAGCACCAAAAATAGGAGCAGGAATGCTTTCGCTACAGGAAATTCAGCTCTAGGTATGTTTTATTTTTAAAATGGGATTTCCAATTTATTTGATTGGGGTTTTTTTCCTCACTTTTCCAGTATTTTCCAGGTATACTCTTGTTTCATCTCAGTCTATATAAGCGGTAATTGCAGAAATGGCAGAAACCTCAGACAGTTTCTCTTTGTGCTTAAAAAATAAATCCTGATGCTGAGAGTTTTATTTAGACCTCCCCAGTGGGGTCCATCCTCAGCTGCTGTGAAGGTGCCTAGTTCCACTGAAATTAAGAGCCCATGATACTCACAATCTCAGTGTGTAGAAAAGGTGAAAACAATCTTTCCTCGTATTAGATCACTGAGAAGGGATAAGTTTCTGTTTCTGCAGAATTGATGAGGCAGGGTTTAGAGGGAACAGTAATATATTTTATTAGAGTAGCGGAATTTTGGTGCTTCTGTTTCAGATCTGAAGAACAATTTGCATACCTAAAAGCTTATCTGTTCTTACCAGCTCTATCTTGGCAAATGCAGATACAATCTGATGTAAAATCTGTTTCTGTTAGCTCTCTAGAGAAGGTACATGTGTGAGAGTGTTGGGTGCAGGTGTTAGGCCCACTACATGCTGAGCTAAGCTCTGATTTAGCTTATTAAGGCGAATGGTATAAAAGGAAGATAGAGCTGAGATAGGTTTTCAGAGACTGGTTGGAGTTTTTGTCAGTGACAGCTCACCAAATCTTTTTTTCAAGGATCTAATGTACAACTGTAGCACTAGAATTGCTTAAACGTTGTAGATTAGGATTTTCATTGTGAATTGTCTGATATTTGTGTGCTTATCTAAAATGTTCCTGCTGTATGAGTACTCCGATTTCATAATCAGAGCTGTTATTTCTGCTTCCACTGTGGGTTTTTTTTATTGGGGATTTTCTTTCAGCACAATGAATGACAAAACCCGTCAAGATGGAGGCAGCATCAAATATAAGAAAGTGATTTTTCGAAGCTATACGGACAGCACCTTTACAACTCCTCTGGAAGAAAATGAGTATGAAGAACACCTTGGCATCCTGGGGCCAGTTATCCGGGCTGAAGTGGATGATGTCATACTAGTAGGTCACTGTTTTGATATATGTGCAGTATGTTAGGAATCTTTTGGAGATCTAACAGGGTGACATAGAACTGGTTTGAAAATACCAAAAAAAAAAAAAAATTAAAAGAAAGCTATAGAGGAAACACGTTTTCAAGGCCAGAAATTGCAGTGAGGACATAAGAGCACAGTGATATGTTTCACTGAAGGAGTGTAAGAAGCCCCTTTTCTCTCCTCTCTGCAGTAAATTCACTTCTGTTTTTCTTCCTTATGTTTTTCACTGTTAAATACTGGTTTATCAAATAACTCAAACTTATCACATTTTTATCAAACCCTGGTTTAATATAAAATCAGACTTAAGCTTAACACTAAAAATTTTTTTAATTTTTTTTTAAACCCAGACATCATTGAAAATACTACTTCCTAGATGAAAAAGGGAACTTTTCTTTAAGAGAAATTAGAAAATTTCCATCCAAGATGAAAATATGTCTTTGAGCAAAAAGTATAGTTTCCTCTGAAAACTCTTGCTGTAAATGTGTTGGTCAGTCCTAATAAAAACAAAAAGGATGGAGAGGAACTGTATCTCTAGTGATACAGTAGTGTATTTCCTTTAAGAAGCAAAGTAATGTAGACTTTTCCCTTCTGTCAGTATCATTCTCCATACAGTCTTCCAAAACAGAGGGATGGACTAGATGGAGCAGAGTTTACTTTAATATGAGTAGTGTGCAACAGGAACACAATGAACTATGTTAAAAACATGAGTAAGAGAACAGAGGAGGCTATCTGAATTTGGGGACGTCATTCTCTCAGAGGAGGTAAACATATAGTCGCTCTGTCCTCATGCTGCTTCCCTAGGACAAGGGAGAAGCATTGACTTCACTGAGAGCAATATGTGCAAGAGTCTGATGCTACAATAAGGTTATCTTGTGCCCTTCTCTAGCACAGCCTCACAGAAGAGCAGAAGGGGTAGAAACTCCCCATCTCACTGTTTACTTTAAAGAAGCCTATGCAGGAGTGAAGAGCTGCAGTAAAAGTCCTAGGACCCTAGGATCGCTAGCAGACAGGGCATTGGACTCATGCTGCTCATGCTTTCTACCTTCTAGTTAACTGCCTGCATCAAAGAGTGTCAGTCTCAGAGATCTCAAAGGCTATCCCTGCCAGATTTGCTTTGTACAACCTGGCCTGTAATCATTATACAAATTGGGACCCTGGTTTGAGGTCATTGGAATGTATTATCTGGGGACTTTGGTATAGCCCAAATATGCTGATCAGAATCTACTGCTTCTTTTTCTAGGTTCATTTTAAGAATCTGGCGTCCAGACCGTATTCCCTCCATGCTCATGGACTCTTCTATGAAAAGTCCTCTGAGGGAAGCATTTACGATGATGAGTCTAGTGCTTGGTTTAAGGAAGATGATGCCATTCAGCCTAATAACAGCTATATATATGTATGGTATGCAAACAGGCGAGCTGGACCTGTGCAGTCAGGAGCAACTTGTCGGTCCTGGGTCTACTACTCTGATTTAAATATGGTAAGGAAGTCAAAGTAGAGGTGGTAGTGTTGCTGGGACTGATATGACTGTGCAGCTGTGGAAATGTAAGCTGCGGAACACTTTTTTAGATAACTGTCTTTTCTTTTGGGCCTGATATTCCCCTGTCTGATATCTAATCTCTTACACTGAGTTAAAAGAGGGCGCAAGCTGCTGCTACTCACAGCTCTTCTAATATGAAGAATTCAGATCAGGGAACTCTTTGGTAGATTGAGCAGGAGAGAGTAAAGATACAAAGCAATGGTAAATCGGGCCTTTACTCTTAAATTTTCAAGGCATGCTACATACCTGCAGAACACTATGGGTTTTGGATCAGGCCTTCAGTTAGCAGTATAGCACAGTTGACAAATTTCCTCCTGACGGCCTAGAATTTGAAGTCTGATGTAAAGACATCTTTACTGCCTTTCTGAGAGGGTGACAGTTAATGAACGAACATTGTTTTCACATCTTTCTCTGGTTAATTTTGAACTAAAAGTCAAGAACAGAAGACTAAAAGGAGTGGAGAATCAAGGTATTTTGAAGTTTCTGTAACACAAAATCACAGGTCAATAATCAATTATAATTCTTGAAGACATCTTTAAAACAGCAGATAAAGAAGAACTTAACATCTTTGTGTTTAAATTTGCAGTTTTCAAAACAGGTCCCCACATAAGAGACTACTAAACTAAATAGCAGTAGAATGAGAGAGGCAGGACTCATGGATCAAGTCTAGGGAGAACTGCGAGTACAGTGTTAACGTGGGTCATCCACAAGGTTCTGCGTGAAGCCAGGGTCTGTAATATGTGATTAATGAGAGGTGATAGGAATGGTGAATAATGAAGTTAACAAAACCTGCCAATGACACAAAAGCGTTTAGGTTACTCAGGTTGAGGGACAATTGTGAGGAACATCAAAGAGAGTTAAGCAAGGCAGGTAAATGAGCAGCGTCATAGCAAATAAATGTTGTGTTTGTGGAAATCTAGATTATGCAGTTCTATATTAATCCTATTAGTTTAGGAGAGGAATTTGAACATCACAGGCTCAGTGAAGATTTTTCCTCAACGTGTAGCTGTTGTCAAAAAGAGAAGATTGGGGTGCATAAGAAATAGATTATGGAATAAAACAGAATGCTATGAGACTGCAGTATGGATCAGTTGTCCAGCCTCACCTAGAATGCTAAACGTGCTATTTCAAAGTGGTTATTGCAGAAGTTTGGGGAGTTCACAAAAGGGCAAATGTAAATGACTTCAGAATGAGGAAAAATGGAGCCGGAGTGAGGGAGAAACCTGGTGTCAGCTAAAATCAGAGACAGAGTCCTTCCTAAAGTTTGGAAAGGCTAAATAAAGGCTCAAAGAAAGCATTTTATAAGAATGCAAATTCTTGGATTTTGACATCTTTTGGGAAATCCACTCTGACTTGTAATATGGGTTTACTATTTCCTAGGAGAAAGATATTCACTCTGGTTTGATTGGGCCAATACTGATCTGTCAGAAAGGAACCTTCAATATGTCGAACAACAGCAAAACACCGACTCGAGAATTTTTCTTACTTTTTATGGTCTTTGATGAAGAGAAAAGCTGGTATTTTGACAAACGTTCTAGAAGACCTTGTACTGAGAAGACCCAAGAAATGCAAAAATGCCACAAATTCTATGGTACTATAACCAACTATTCAGTTTATTGGGGGGGTAGAGGGAAAAGTGTTGGGGAGCATTGGAGGAAACTCAGCTCACTGTGTCTTTGAACATGCCTAAGTTCTGCAAGTGAGTAAATTATGAAAATTATTAAAATTGTTATTTGATATTATCCATTGTGCCCGTAATTGTCACATTTTATACGCAAAGACTAGCACTGGCTGGAAATTTTTTGTTAAAGTGAACCTACTGAATTGTATGAAAAACTAGATTCAGTCTAGTACATACTAGATTGAAACTTTCAACAGAATATTTGTTTCTCACACTCACATGCATCTACCCCCATATATTTAGGGGGAAAAAAAAAAACTCTTTTCCATAAGAAGCTAATTCCCTGGAAAATAGAAAAATTTTGCAAGAGTTTTTAAGTAGTAATACAATAATCTGACAAAACAGTTAGTTCTGCTGAAAGACTTTGAAGCGACTGTAGGACAGCCCTTCATGTACCTCTCTGTGGATACACAGATTTTAGTCATGTAGAGTTGAAGTTGAGGAAGTGGCTAAATGTTCAAAGTTAACATTTTATTCTGTTCAGGATAACGGTCAGTAATGAAACCTTCTGAAATCTAGCCTGTGTGTGAGCTGTCTTTGGAAACCTAATGCTTGTGTCCTTTCAATCACAAGAGTAAGTGATCATATATGAAAGTGGTGTTTGGAGAAGTGAAATCTGCATTTTGAAAATATGGTCTCTAAAATCAGTTATTGATCAGTTATTGTCAATTATGACAATATATCTCCTTGTTCTCCTACCTGCTATGTGTTGCAAGCAAACTGCTCAGATCCTCTGGTGAAGTTTCTGGATTATCTGAACTGATGATACAACAGACTATAAAGTGTGTAGCACTTTAAATTGGGAAAAACGCTGTTTTTTTCCCAAATACCTTACTTTATTAAATATTTGGCTCATTTTAATAACTGCATTCCAGCACTTTAAAAGAGCTGTTTGTGAACGGTTATCCTTGATAACATTTTTTTTTCCAGCCATTAACGGGGTGACCCACAATTTGCAAGGCTTGAGAATGTATGAAGGTGAACTGGTCCGTTGGCATTTGCTGAATATGGGAGGGCCAAAAGACATTCATGTTGTTCATTTTCATGGACAGACTTTCATAGAACAAGGAGAGCCAAAGCATCAGCTTGGTACATACACCCTCCTTCCAGGTAAGTATCAGATTGGAAATCATTTTATTGGGTGACCATTATAGTCTGTCATCATTATATCAGTGCAAGGTTGAACAGAAATTGGCTTTGGGCACAGTGAAGAAGTGTTTGAGAACAGTGATAGTTAATTTTGCATATGATGGTCAGAAGGAAACTCGGCTCTTTGCACCTTACTTAATACTATGGGAGAGGGGAAATGAAGAGGACATTGTTGCCCTCTAAAATAGGAGATACTGGGTAAAGTTAGGGATAAAAACTAGGTGCTTGGACAAATATCCTCCTCTCAAATGGAAAGGGATGTAAATGGAAGATGAATGGCAGTATAGTCTATAGCACTAACTTCTGTTCTGCACTTTCCTTGCCACTCACCAGTTGTGTGAATACGGGCAGGTTTCTGTCCTTTATTGTGTCTCTGTATTTCTATCTGCAAAGTAATACTGAGTTTTGCTTTGTAAAGTGCTCAACAGTGAAGATCAGTGTTAGAAAAAAGAATGAGCAGGACAGTGCCTGCCACCAATTCTTCAGGAACTGATAAAAGTACAGTAGTGCAGCCATCATTTTCATGCCTCCCCAGGCTTGAGTACCACTGAAGTCTCACTGATATTTGCTGGAAAAGACTATTGATTTCTGGCTTAGTATGGCGAAGACTTGTTTTTATAGTGTGACACAACAGAAAGAACAAATAACAATCCTAGGAGGATTTTTATGTCCAGGGAGAAACAAAACAGACTAAAAGCACTCATTAGGCCACAGGGTGTGGTTCTTTGCCCATCACTGTCAGCATCCTGAGTCTGCAATAGCAGTACTATGAAGTCTGAAATGCCACCTATAAGTATAAAAAAGGAAGAAAGTGAGCCAAAATATTGAGATTGGCTTAGAATAATAGGATTTTATTTTAGTGAATGTTAGGTTGGTTTATTTGCTATTTAAGCCTTTTAGAGTAATGTTTTTCACTGTTATATCCCCATGTTTTGTTTAAAGGAGACCCATAATGATCATGTCTGCAGTAACTGGGAATATAAGACAAGCAGCAAAGCATATATTTTGCTTTCTAAAAAGTGCAGCAAACAGCAGCCTAAACCATATCTGCTTCCTGCTCAATCCTTGTCACTCCTGAGGCATGCAGGAAATGAGGGGAGGGGCCACATGTCTGATGACATCGATGGAGTTAACTCTCCTTCATCTACTTTTGGCTTCTTTACATCCGTCCTTTAGGCTTCTTGAGCAGCACGTCGGAGGTGCAGGAGCAAGAGGCATAATCAGCTCCTCAGAATTAATGTCACCACCGTATGTAATGAACTTAGTAGTACTGTTCATTACATAGCTACTCAGCACTGCAATCAGTGTGCAGACATCTACTGTTACGTGCATCCAAGGCTGTATAGTTTGCGGCAGCAGCAAAGGTTAGATTTGTATCTGGTTAGGTTTTGATTCCAGTCTCTGTCTCCAGCTGGAACTTGTTTGTTAAGAAAAAGGTTGAGACGGTGGTGGCTATTGTTTTCTCTGAAATATGTTGCAGGTTATTTCATCTTTCTGGGTCACGCCATAGGATGGTCTTTGGTTTAACATCCAGCCTCACTAGCATAAACTTTATTGTAACACTAAAACTTCTGATATGTTTCTTTCTTCTATTTTTTCAAGGCTCATTTCGAACAATTGAAATGAAGCCACAGAGACCCGGCTGGTGGCTTTTAGACACCGAAGTGGGGGAGTATCAGCAAGCAGGAATGCAGGCATCCTATGTGGTTGTAGAAAAAGGTACTGAACTAAGGTATCTGTCGCTGGGAGACTCTAGCTATAAAGTAATTTCTTCCCTTTCAGGTTCACCAAAAATAAATTTGGGAGGTTGCTCAGCAAAAATCTTAAGCATATTAACGTCAAGAAACTTCTATGTGTTTCCAAGGAGGAAGTGGAATGATTACTACAAATTTAGTCTAGAGTAAAAAACATTCAGTCTTTAGCATACTACCTGTAAACTAGTTGTTTTTCTTAGAGTGACCAGTGGATTAAGCTGTTGAGAGGAATTGCAGAGATTAATTTGGCCTTCTCTGGAAAAAGAGTGGTTATGTTACAGTATTATTAAGCGTTGTTCTGAGTAGGGTTATCTTAGAGCTTTCCACCAGAATACCTATTGGAGTAACCTTCCTTTTCTTTAATAACAAAATTACTGTGCTGTCTCTAGAATGCAGGATTCCAATGGGGCTGGCAGGTGGAGTTGTACTTGATTCGCAAATCAACGCTTCACATCATATAGGTGAGTTAACACTTGTGAAGGTCCAGGCATGCTCCTGAATATACTCGGCAAAGTATTGCAATTCCAGATTCTTTTGGCATCTCGTGATACATCTTACAAGATCAGTTCAGCAGTGAATCAAAAACTGATTCAAAAGCCCTCCAGTTCTGCAGGCACAGAATCTGAGCTGTACTAGGAAGCCCTCCTCATTGTATTCTGACAGTGTCACAGGTCCTCTGGCGGTAGCACAAGCCTGAGAGCCAGTGAGTTCTCTATCAGTGGCTTTGCTGGAACAAATCTAGCTCTATCATTTTGCCCTTTGGGTTCCCTTCTTGAAAATCAACACCGAGTGTTCAAAAGGTTTTCGAGGTCTGACATGCCCAAATATGTGCTATGAGCCATGAAAGTGCAAAGTATATCTGTTGTGAGAGGTTTGCAGAACTGGCTTCCAGAGCAATGTCAGTCTTTGATTTACTGAGTTTACTCCTAGTATAAGAGTGGGATCGTTTGATAGATAAATTGATAGAATTCTGCATGGGCAGTAGCAAATAAAGGTGTACAGTTTACACACACGTGCAGAAACACACATCCTTCCCCTTGAAATAATAAAACAAATGACTTATTCTGGAAACCTAATTTAGCTGTAGATCTAACTTTCTTTCTTCATCTCCTCCCACAGTGTTATGAAGGCTTGAAAGCTGTGTTGTCAAACATTTTCAACATGCGTTGTTAAGATGGAAGCCTCCTTACGCAGAGAGAAGTTCTCTGCTGTTAATGCAGACCACATTTTGTGTCTGATCCTGCTTGCAGCTAAAACTTGTTTAGAAAACTCCAGAGTCTGGTTCCAAATCATTAAACAGTACATTAAATAAAATACTGTTATTTTTAAAGTCATTCTTCTGACTAGAAAATTTTGCAAGGTAGCAGTTGACTTTCAATTGCTGACCACGTCCCTATTATCCCATATGATAGGTTTGGAGTCTCTAGGTTTTTTTTTTTTTTTTTTTTTCCCAAAACAGATCTGAAAAGAACTGAAGTGTTCAACCTCAGTTAGAGCCTCCTTTTTTTTCAGCGCTCTTATTTACAACCTTGTGTTATTCATGTTTTCTGCCTAGACTTTTGGGAACCCAAATTAGCCAGATTAAACAATTCTGGAACATATAATGCTTGGAGCACTGAAATGGAAGATGATCGACTGCCTTGGATCCAGGTATGTTTAGTACAACACGTGCTTGACCATTGTTGAGCCTGGGCAATGGCCATACAATCCTGTCTTGTGATTTTCTTGCACCTTGTGTTCAAACGTCAAATCTTTCTTGCTCTTGCCAGGAAGACTGCTGAGGAAAACCAGAGATGCAGTAAGTTTGACTTCTGATACTGTAAACTGTCCCCTCCCTTGGAGTAACCCAGTCTCTATCAGTACTGAGGCCCAGTGGCTGACCACTTCCCCTTACAATCTAGGCTGTAATCATTTTGTAGGCAAACGGAGTCATTCCTTCTGCTACTACTTTTCTCTCTCTAACAGTGCATGTTAGTGTAAGTTTGGTATGTGATCATTTGAAGTAGATAATACTCTCAAGCATTGCTTCAGATGGATTGGAGGGGATGGATTGCTGTGTCCAACGTGACACAGCATAACCTGGCTTCATAGGGAAAGGAAGCTTTTATGATTACAGTTTCAAGCAGTGTATCTTTCAGTCACCTCACTTCCTCCACCTTTTTCTTCCGTCACAATTACCTTTGCAGCATATAACAAATTGCAACTAAATTTAAGGAAGATGTTTCAAAGACAGTTAATTTCCTACAAATCTCATGAAAACTGGCAGTTGGGAGAGGAGAAAGACTCAAAGTAGCATTGCAACTTAAGTTCAGTGGGTAGCTGTTACATTTGGCTGACTTGCTAACTGGACTGTTGACGAATACTGGCTGGCCTGTCATGATGTGTGTGGCTTGGAATTGGTCACAATATTGTGCTTCCTCTCACTCAGCAGATAGTTGGTGGACACTGGAAGGAGGGGGAGAAGATTGAGGGCATCTGATGTGAAATTGGAAATGATGCTGGGAGGAGAGAGAATTTCATAGAGGACATGGTAGTGAGTAGCTGAGGCTACTGCAGGAAAGTGTGCAGAGATGTACAGGGCATATCCCTAAGAATGAGTTCTGCTGGTGATAGGAACATCTTACTATTTTGTTTTTAAGTGCTAAGTGCTTTGATCTGACTCAGCAGGAATTGTGGCTTCTCAGCACCTCAGAATGTCATGTCCTGTTTCTCAGGCTAGATACCCAAAACTAAAGGCAGCTGATGAAAATGTGAACCTTGAATTTGTTGATAGTCCTTTTTCCCCTCTGTAATTTGGGGATAGTGGTTCTGCCTAGCAAAGGGACACAGATATTTTTGAGGCGTCTTTGTAGCGCTGTGATGAACACTGTAAAATGGCTTCTGATAGTAAATGCACACACAAGTAAATACAAAAATGAAATGAGAGAGACAGACAGCGTTTATTTGGACTCTAGCATCTGCTGCTTATATTCCTTCTGAGAGTGTTAGTGTTGTGGGTGCCAAAATGCAGAGCTCGAAGCTGTTGTGTAGATACCAAAGGATGAAACTGATTTCTCTGTATGGTTTTGGTTTTATAAACACTCTGTTTGCTGTTCCTAGGTGGACTTTCAAAGAGATGTACTAATAACTGGGATACAGACACAGGGAGCCAAGCAGCTTTTAAGGTCCTTGTATGTCCAGAAGTTCTTTATTGCGTACACCCAAGACAGACGGAAGTGGCTCAGCTTCAGAGGAGACAGCTCTGCTGCACAAAAGGTCTGTGCATGCCATAGGGATTGCAACTTGCAATTTTGGTAGCCTCCTGGGATGATGCAGTGATGTGACAGTTTTGTTTTACCTTAAGAGATAATAGACAAATTAATGGCCTTCAGAGACTTAATAATGCAGCTTGAGTCTCCAAAGGACTTCTAACAATCTAATCAAATTCAGATCAGAAGACAAACTGTAAGGTGAGGAACTTCCTAGACTAGGGTTTAGATCGGCCCTGTGACCTTGACCCTAGAGGCTGGCTTTCTAACAAGCATCTCTCCCCACTTTTATTTCCTAAGCCCATTTCAGTTTTTTGAAGCAAGCAAGAAGCTGAACTAAAAATTAGGCCCTGCCTTATTTAGAACCAGATCCTTCTTCCTTTCCCTCCCTTTTTCCTGTCACAATAGTTGAATTTTAAACCATCTGAATTGCCTACTGAAGGCCTGTGTAGTAAGTGTGGTTACTCTGAGAGGCTCATTTTATACCCAAACATGCCACCCCTACCAATTATAGCTCAGTTCCATTTACCCTGAGGTTTCTGTGGTAGAAATCCCAAATCAGAAACCCATTGTCACTTCTCTCTCCTTTCTGCCTTTTTATTAATGTCTTCCTATACATTCATATAGTGCGTAGCAATGGGTCACTTACTTGAACTGAGGTCTTCAGGTGATTCTAGATATGCTAAGATGTAACCATCAAATATTCTAAGCTGTTGTGCAGCATGGGCTGCTCCATCGCAGTAGATGGGGCTAATGGCATAAACAAAGACTACCTTCAGAATAGAGCAGAGTTTTCAGTATCCAGTTGGTGTTGCTTTAAATTAACTATATGTGGCTATATTTTTTTATATAGGTTTTTGAAGGTAATTCCAATGCCTATGGGATAAAAGAGAACATTATTGATCCACCTATCATTGCTAGGTATATCAGAGTCTACCCAACACAGGCCTACAACAGGCCTACGCTTCGCATGGAGCTCCTGGGCTGTGAAGTAGATGGTAAGAATGAATTGTAGGCTGGTGCTTCCTTCCTGACTACTTTTTCAACTAATACTTTCTCTGATTGCTTTTGAGCTATGAAAAAAGAATCAAGTGGTGATTTGGGAGAATGTGATGGGAGATATGTTTTCAGATTTCTTCAGCGCTCTGAAAGTTGGGCTTCATTGCAGCATCTCACATTGTGCCCCTTCTTCCCCCAACTCCCAAAGCACTGGTTGAGATTGATTTGAGATTTATTGTCTCCAAAGGAGCAGGGTTGGAACAACCCAGCTACTTTAGAGAACCTTACCTGAACAATTGCATGCCTAAGCATTTCATTTGACTATGTTGCTAAATGTATTTTTAGTACTATCTGGGAAGAGAAAGTTCCACTTCCTGGATGCATATTTATTTTGTCTCATTCTTAGCCTCTTTTTACCTTCCAGTCCTTTGACCTATTAGATTTTATCTGTCATGCTTTACTAAAACTAAGCAACACATGTAATGTCCCACTGAAGGAGGACCTAATTTTAATGTAAGACTTGGGAAATGAAGATACTAAGGGGACTGGCTTGAGTTTGATTGCTGAGCATGCCAGCCATTAAATGAAACTAAAATTGTGGGTGTTCTCAATCCCAGGGCTGCTGCTTAGGCTGTGGTTACTCAGATGAACTGGAGATACATGATGGTTCTCTTAACAGGCTGCTCTTTGCCACTTGGAATGGAAAATGGAGAGATCAAGAATACCCAGATAACAGCCTCTTCCGCTAAGACAACTTGGTTTAAAGTGTGGGAGCCTTTCCTTGCTCGTCTCGGTCTGACAGGAAAGATTAATGCCTGGCGAGCCAAGGTAACAATTGAGAAATAAAGAGGGATAAGGACAAGGCAGCTGTTAATAAATTTGTGCTGCCTATGTGTTCAGGTGCTTCCTGCACGCCATGTCCTGTACCAAGCATGATGGGGTTGCTTTATGGCTCTTTAGTCATCCTTTGTGGAGAAGCCCATTCAACTCCTTGCCACTGGAAGACTTGCTGGACTTTTGGCAACAGCAGTGAAATCACATTTGGAGAGCTGGATGGTGTCCTGTGGGCCAGACCCTGTAGTACTTCCCTGCAAAAATAGCCCTTTTAATTTCAGGAGATGAATACAAGTTGAATATTTGGCTCCAAGGGATTAAAGAAACCTTTCCTGGGCTGGTTTATAGGCAGTGCAACTTAATGGATAGTATCTGAGGCTGCAGATTCTGATACTGTTCCGCTGGGTGACATTCAACAAGGCATGTGAGCTCCTGTGCCAGCAAAATGGAGCTGTGTTTCTTCACAATGCACTTTGAGACTTCCTGGAAGCGACTGTTTTATATAAGCATTCAGTATGATTACTATGTATTGCATTACAACCCTGGAGATAAATTTATGTTATTTTTCATTATGTATTGGAAATGAAAGTGAAAATTTTAAGAGGAGACCAAATACACCATCTGCAGTGAAGAAGTTAATTGTGTGGGCCACCGGGATGGCTGGTGGTTTATGCCTCAGCCTTACTCTTCTGCGCTTTTTGACTTTGTTTTGATGCAGTCTTAACCATCTTTCAACAGGAATTTTCACTTATGCAAATAAAGACACCGACATGTTTGCTAATATGCCACCCTTTATCAATTGTAGTCAAACAACAACCAACAATGGCTGCAAATTGATCTCCTCACAATTAAGAAGATAACTGCTGTTGCTACCCAGGGGGCCAAGTCCATGTCTTCTGAAAACTTTGTGAAATCCTATGTTATCCTGTACAGCGACCAAGGCTCCGAGTGGAAATCATATACAGATGGTTCAAGCTCAGTGGCAAAGGTATTGTGCTCAACTCAGACAGTTCTATCGTTGCTTGGTTGTAGATTCTGAGCGCACTCAAGACCCAAAAGCAGAACCCGACCAAAAAGACATTCTCATGGGACTTTAAAATGCGAGGTAGCTGGAGTTTTTACTACAGATAACTGCATGACATCCATCTGATTTTGATCATAGTAATATACAGTAATAAAAGTGCTCCAAACTTGTAGAGAATGCAGTCAGCTTTGTGATAAAAGGAACTGACACTAGCTTGTAAAGGAGGACATTTAACTTGGATGCACAAAGGATTTCCCAGGATCTCTTTTCAGCCTTTATATACATATACGTATGTGTGTATGTGTATATATGTGTGTGTAAATGAAATTCATATTAGTGGACAGTTTTGCTGTAACAGAGCTGGAGAGCTCTAGATACCCACAGAGCAGACACAATACTTTGCACAATACTGCTACCTATGTCACCCTATACCAACCTGACCTGCAAAGGCTGTCAGTAGGGGTAAGATCAGGGAGATTTGTTTTTGTGTTCCATTCAAGTTAGAATGACAGTTTTTTGATGTGGATGGAGGCAGAGGCTGTTTAATTCCTTCAGACTCTGATATTGCTGGTCTGAACTAGCCTTGACTCAGCAATTTAGGAGGAGACTGGATTCTATTTAAAATCAGAAATAAGCCAGTCCATCTACCCTGGATGGCTAATGCCATGGTTTGGAACCATTTTAAAAAGAGAAAGCAGCCTTTTTAAAATGTTGCATTTTAACTAATGGCGTGTTTGTGTTTTTTTTCAGGTTTTCTTGGGTAATGAAGACAGCAATGGGCATGTCAAGCATTTCTTTAACCCACCTATCATGTCCAGGTTTATCCGCATTGTTCCAAGAACATGGTATCATGGTATTGCCCTTCGGGTAGAACTCTTTGGCTGTGATTTTCCGGCGGTCTAGCTATGAAAAGGACTGATGAGTCCAGGAGTGCTTTACCTTTCTGCAGTCGTCATGCAGAGCAGCAATTTTTTTTAACCTTTAAAAAGATGATACTTAGTAGTTTGGATGTATGCTTCATCAAAGGACCGTAATGTTTTGCAAGCAAGAACTGAGCGAGATTTCTTTGTCAGATTTTTCATTTCTATAAGTATACACTTAAGAAAATAACTTCTTTTCTACAGAAAGAAATAGCAGCAGTCCCTTGTGGTTTGAATATCAGTTCTTCTTCCTACCTGTAAGCAGTAGTCTGTCTTGCTTTTTACTTGATTTTAAGTTCTGAATCCCTGGGGACAGAGACTCTAGCCTTAATCTTGAGCCCAGATTACCTTCGTTTTGTAATGCTTCTGCAGAGGAAGCAGAGGAGGACTAGAAAGCTACTGGTGAGTGTTCTCCCTACACAGTGCAGATACGGAGCTCTGGTGCTGCATTCCAGCAACGCCTCAGTAGGAAAAGATTGTAAGGGTGGCCTTGCACCTATGTGTCTTTCATCTGCACTAGGACGGAGGAAGAACACATCCCAGGATTGAGGTATATGCAACCCCTTCTTGGAGAATGTCAGTTTACATTGTTTGTTTGGTTCTTACATACCAAGTACACCTGAAATGCTATGGATTTACTCACAATTGGTCTTCAGTGCCCTAGCAAGAGGAGGAAATGTCAGCAGTATCTTTCTTCTGCTGAAATGAGAAGTGAAGTAAAGTAGCCCTCATGATGGTAGGTTGTGGAATGGCAAACATAGAGGCAAAATGAGAATCCAAATCTCCTGACTTTCAGTCCCATACAAATTTCTAGACCATGGGGAGGGGAGGGAGAGCTCCCTTGAAAAGGAAGAAATTGAGAACCTTAGCTGTTCACTGTGAATACAATTTAGCAGTGGCAGAGGAGGGTTAGATGAAACTGGGTAATAAAAACACCCGCATCTTATTTACTATTTAGCCCTGATAGTATTTTCACTAATGGAGCTACTATTGTGCAGAAAATGTATATAGATTTTTCCCAGGATGACTACATCTAGTGAAAATGTAAATAGTCCCTAAACTCATTGTTCCAGCAGACTTTTAGCTAAGCTGTCAGTAGTACCTTTGGCTTCTGTCCTGTAAACTGTTTAATTGCAATGCTTCCATTTATCACACTAGGCACCCTTCCACAGAATGAAATACCTGTTTTAATAGTTTGTCTTTGAACCTTACACAGTGTTATCCAAGTTATTTCAGTAGTTTCAATTTTTTTTAACTTACAGACTGTGTTACAAAATGAAGGTATAGAACAGGAATGAAAAAAATATAAAAACTAAATGAATATTTTTCTTTTTTTACTGTGTCACAAACTGTTGTCATTTTTCACTGGAAAATAAAGATAACATTCAGCATGAAAAAGACAGCATTTTAATCTGTATATTTGCATTGACAGTAGTACCTCTTTGGCAAAAAACAGTGAAATTTTGCATCACAAAAGTAACATTTTCTGGTTGATAGGAAATTTCAATGCTAATTAGAATTCCTTTCAGATTGTGAAACTGTATAAATAATTGCTTAATTTTAAAAGATCAGCTGCTTAATATTTTGTAATAGTGCTTAATTTATTTGTGTGTTTGATACAGCCATGAAATTGCAATAGATGCCATATTAACTAAAAGAAGAAAAAAATCCAAACTCTGGAACCAGGTTTTACCCTAGAAAACACATAGTAAATACGTGTTAACTTCAGCAGAACCAGGATTTTGTGTGGTCAGTGCCAACCAATTCATGTTTAATAAGGCCACAATCTTAAAAGTTTTGAATAAGTAATTGCTTTATTATGTACATGTAAAGTTAGACAAGCGCCAAGTTGATTGCAGGAGTAGGACCCAATACATCTGCATCAGTTTTGCAAGTTGGAGACTGTACTGCTACTTACTAAAGGATAGGACTTGAGTTTGTTTGTTTGTTTTTAATAAGGGATATATTTTACTAAGTACTACATACAATTTTATCTCTTTAAAAAGCATAGGAGAAATCAAGTAGATTTGTTCGTAATTTTCCATGATTAATACTTTCATAAAAATGGCATTTGTCTGATATACTACATTTTTAATATTAGTTTTCCTTTTTTTTTTTGTCATGACACACAGCAGCAAGCCAGACTCATTACAAATTTAAATTTTCCCTACTTGTAAAGTTGATTGTGATATCCTATCATGCATGTGAAAATGTGGTATTTTTAAGTGATAAGATGAAATCTTCTATTTAGGGTAGAAGAACCCTTAGTTGGTATGAGTGGCGTCTTGAAAGTCCAGGCTGTGGCAAACTTGCTCTCTTATTGTATGGTTTTTATACCAAAGTACTTCAAAATGCAAACAGGGCATGAAATTCTTGGTGCATGTTTACAGCAAGGAAGATATGAAAACATATCTGTACTGGACCTCCCAAAGTGAAGGTAAGCTTTGTTTAGTGAGCCCTCAGAGGACTGGAGAACAAAGAACTCATGCATACAAAGTAGTCAGTTTAGATTGAATCTGCCTAAGTTTTTAGAAATTTTTGGTTAAAATAGTCGGACTTAAACCCCCTTTCACAAACCATAAGAATGAAATCCTATGTATGCTGAAATTACTTGTGTAAGTCGCATGACTTTCAAAGGGAGCAAGAATTCAGGCAGTTCTTTCAAATTAAAGAAAAAAGATGCATTTTAAACATGAAGGTTTAAAAAACACAAGATTTTTTGGACTGAGAGCAAAATGTGGTGCCAGAGTTCAGAGTATTCACATCTTTCTTTGCACATAAATTTGGGTGTATGCCTTCACACTGCTCTTTTGATCCAGAGTTCTAAAGTTACCTGCTTTCAGCCTCAAAGCAGCATAATAATGGGGTTGCTGCCCTCTGTACTCATTTCAGCTTCCAGGAGGCCTCAAAGTGCCCAACAGAGAGCATCCCCAGGTGACAATGGTATATGAACGACTGTGTATGAATTCCCATGCTTTTCTCACTAGGAGCTAGGCCATAACTGTTTCCTTTTGCTTTCCAGAGGTGGTGGCTGTACGACTTCCTGCAGCGGTTCTGACACTGGTTGTGTCTATGCTGCAGTTGGAAATGGGTGGAAGTACATGCAAATGCAGCTGAGCAGCTCTAAAGTAGTTACTGACAGCAGCACTGCAGTCATTCTTTCTTCAGACCCTGACACATTAGCTCGATATTCAGACAAGTTTGTACAGACTGCGCTGTAAAGTCTAGTTTAAAGCTGATTGAGGCAGGTTTACATGCACTGGTAAGCACACCTCTTGCTTTTAAAGTAGACATAACCTCAGTTTTTGCCAGTTTTTCTTTCTGCTGCCCATTCTGACCCTAACACCTGTGCTGTGGAGGTAGCTGAACGGAGTCTGAGCTAGCTCTCACCTTCACCAAGGTTCCTGAGAGTCTACAGGTGAGTGGTTCTCTAGCATAGCAAAGTGTGGTGGAGACACAAAGTTGCATATTATCTATGGATTAAAGTCAATGCAGGTCATGTCTCTGCGATCACTCTCCCAGAAACCTCCTCAGATGTGCATTAAAATAGAAGCAAAGGTGAGCGTAGGCCCTGGAGCACTTTACATGTTAGAAACATCACTGAGTGCACATGGTGAAAATATGGAATGCCAATGTGAAGTGCCAGGAGAGCTCTATGGTACAAGTTGGAATCCGGGCAGGACTCCAGACAAATACTGGGCCTGTTGAGCACTCCCCCACCTCCTGAAATGGCCAAGAACACTGCTGGTTTGATCAGAATTTTAGAACCGTGCCAAGGGGCAACAGAAGGGTTGCAATTTTCATGAGCAGTGCTGCTCAGGAGGTATCTTTTATGAGGGGAAAAGGCCTGTTGGAGACATACCCTGTAGGAGTAAGATAAAGGTTGTACACATGGGCATACAGGTGCTAGGGAAGACTGTTTTAATATATTACTACTTAGCACCATAGAAATGAGATGCAACGTTGTCCTGGAGGGACCAATTGCTCTTTTGTATTAGTGGGTTATTCATTCCACGTAGTGAGCGTTGAATATTCTTATTGCTCTCACTTCTGTATTTTGTTTGTTTATTCATGCTAGCTGTGCATCATAACTAGTTTATCCACCCACACTTTCCTGTCACTGCTGTGCCCTGTTCTCCATTTATTTGTCATACCCACTACTTGCATCATGCTTTAATTGCAATAATTTCCTCTGGGCAGGGACTCCATCTTCTTGAATGTTTGTACAGCTCTTTCCAAAATGGGACATGGAATCATTCACAGAGTTTCTGGGCACATCTGTGACACCGTTCATAATGGGAACAATACTATGTTAAGCCCACTGTGACCCAGGTATGTCTAAAAGGCATGGACTGATTCAAATTGACCTGTATGCTTCTAAATTTAATAAAAGTACTGGGTAGGTTTTTCTATAACTCTACTCGATCCATTGCTTGCTTCCACACTGACCCCCATTTGTAGCAGACTTAAGTGACTTTTCTAATTTTCTCCCCACGTAGCTGAGTGCAAAATATTTTAAAACCAACATTATGCCCATAATGGAAAGGTATTGCGCTGTACAACATGATGCCTCTCAGACTAAGCATTAATCTGATATCCCGTTGAAAGTTATTCCATAAATGAATCCTTCAGCCATAAATGTCTTATTTCCAGTAGCTGTGTGCTTCAGCCTGCACTGTGTCAAGTGCATAGACTGCTATAGTATGCTCTGGGTAGTGGAAGTTCCCTGCCAGAGGCTCTAGACAGCAACCTGTCCGCTAACTGCTAAATTTTGCAGAGATGGCTACAGTTAGTGCTAAGGCTTCTGCAGGTCTTCCTATCTTGGCTTTTGTACTGGGTTCTCTATCAGCTGTGTTGTATGGAGGTGAGGTTTCTTTTAAAGAGGCTGTATGAGGAAACCCATGCACGCTGAAGGCAGTTCTGAGTGGCCAAGTAACCAAGCACAAATGTTATCACCAAAGGAGTGAACTAGTAAGGGATCCTGGATCTGCATTCCTGGGAATTCAGTAGAAAAGGCCCTGAGGAGCAGTGAGCACTGCCCTGAAGCCTGCAGTCTCCACGTAAAGGTGAGATTCTCAGAACGCACATTCCTCCCATTGCATTTGCTTGGGCTCTTCTGTAGTCAAGTTGAATGTAAATCTTAAGGGCCTGCTTACATCTACTCAATTAGCATTTAATTTAATGCAAATTGCATTATTGTATCCAAGATCAGACCCAAATTTTAAATGGATTCCTTATGGCTTTGATTTTCTATTGAATCGTTAACCCCAATATATGGACCCTACTGGCTAAATCATTGTCTCAGGTTCCTGTTTTGTCCAATGCTACTGCATGACTTAATGCGTTCATATAAAATGTTTACTCACTGGGATATGTTCAGGAGGTGTTTAAGCCAGATTTGGATCTAGAGAGGGCGGCCATCACACCGCATGTCGACGCTGTAACTTTCATCCATTCAGTCCAGGTCACACATGTGCAGGTGGCACCACTCTGACGGATTTGCACTGGCTGTTATGATATTGAAAGATTTTATAATTATTTCCTTGTACTATTATTTATGTGGAAGCACTCATAATAAGACCAATCATAGCAATCATTCAAACTGGTCAAACCTTTCTGGTAAGAGAATGATTATATCTGAAAAAGTGGTTTCATCCTACGCAGAACATAGCCTTTTTCATAACGCTCTTCATATCTGATTGGCAAGCTAGAAACAAACACACACAGCTTTGAAATGAAATAAATCATTGTTAAGTGTTAACATAAATTGCAAGGTTATTTTGGTTTGGTAACTTAAAAAAAAGAAAGTTTTACAGCTGAAGGTTAGGAATTTTTCCTCTATTCTTCCTTCTTTAAACTTCCTGTTCTTTTTCCACTGAAAAAGTGGTGTCTTTGCTGAGAGAGTAGGGAGCAAGTAAGATACCTATTTTACACCGCTTATATTTTCCATGTTGGAAAAAAGGAGGAAAGTTTGGAAGTTTTGAGGTTTTTCTTTACTTTCGAATACTTTTAACCTTGTCTTTTTCTCATACAGTGAAGGGACAGAGAAAAAATGGGAAGGAAGATTGGGGGAAGGAAAGATAGCAGTAAAAATCCAGGGAATAAACTTTGGGCTTGTTTCCAGAAGCTGAAAATTTTCTGTGAAAACAAAATAAGGTGAGTTCTTTTTGAGAGCAAAAGAAACCCTGAGAAAACCTGGAGTACTTCAGTCAAAATGTTCCAGGTTATTTTTCTTATGCAATTTTGGGAGAAGAGAAATCGAGGTTCCCTTGTTGACTCCCTGTGTATCACTTTGAGTAAATGAGTTGACATAACTCCTTCCACCCCAGCCAACCCCCTAGAAACAGCAGTTGAGCCCCAGTGGCACAACTCCAGGGACTGCTGATGGGGCTTCCGGAGAGGACTGCGGCCCCCCATCAGACCCTCTGGGCAGCCTGGAGCTGGTGGGAACCGCGGCCCCTTGGCTAGCTGTGCCATGGGACCTCCAAGGTGTTATTCCTTCCTTGCTGCTCTGCTTAGCATGCAGCAATGAACCACATCGGCAGGGCGATACCCAGCTATTGCCTCATTCTGCCAGGCCATATGCTCTCATTACCTGTGCCCAAGCCGCATGTTGGCAATGCAGAGGGGCTGTACGTTTCTGTTCGCTTCCCCGTTGCAACTCTGCAGTCATTGCTTTGGCCCATTTCACTCTAGCCACTCTCACTCTGCTTTAAGAGCTAAGCAGTTCCTTGCAAAATGGCTGAGATGGATGCTAGTATTGATTGCTAGTGGAGCTGATGCTTTCTGTTTCAAGTTTTGCTTCAAGCTAAGGTATGGCAAAATGGCAATTATTGTCTTTATTTTTCTTTTTTTCTACATGCTAATAAACCTGCAAACAAGAAAGGACATGAAGCTGCTGAGGAGCAATGGCCTGAGAACAAATGAAAGGAAATTTTGCTCAACCTGGCAGATAGGCAGCAAGCAGCAAATCACCAATGCCACATGGCACAGGAGCAAAATGTCTAGCTGAGTTTTACAGAAGGCTGAGTAATCTTATGGTCCTCATAACTTTTGTAGCTATGCATGTTAAGTTATAATGATGGAAGCAAATAAAATCCTGTGGTTCAAGGAATCTGTTCTGGGAGCTGACAAGTGGCAGTTCTTGCCCCCAGCTGTGTGTAGCCAGATGACTGGGGAGGCCTTTCATTTTGCTTCCTCAGGTATTGACCCCACTAGCAGGCAGATCAGGTGACTGGACAGGGGGGAGGTGTGATCCCTTGTGTGAATTTTCTGTGGCGTTAGCCAATTTGGAGAGCCAAGCACAGGTGCAGAGGAGGAAGCCACAGCAGTGGTGGCAATGCAGCCGCGACCAAGGGAGCCGAGTATGGGGAGAGGGATAGCAGGTGGGTAGGAAGATGACGTGGGGTAGGCTGAGAGAAGCAGAACAGCAAACAGCTTTGAGAAGAGTCCTGGGCAAAGGTTTTAGATAACTACTTTGAATGCGATAGTTTTATTTTCTTCTCCTGTTTGAATATTTCTTCTGAGAGGATAACAAGGTGAAGTTTCAATTAATCCAAGGAAGTGCTTCCAGCTCTGACTTTGCTGCAGGGGAAGAAGAAGAAAAACCAAAACCAAAAAACCCTGAGATCAGCAGCTGGGTTAGTTTGTGACCAGAAAAGAACAAGAACAGCCCAGAAGGTAAAAGATCTCTTTAAGTTACCTCTGAGGAAAGCCTAGCACTTCCCCTCAGGGCACGGGGGAGACAGGGCGGCCGTGGGGGCCCATGGCGTGTGGGGGCACCTCAGCGGTGGCAGGAGGGGCGTCGGGCCGGCCCTCGGTGAGCGCTTCGACCCGCGTCCCCTGACCCCTACAGCAGGCTGTCGGCACCCAGCTGCGGTGAGGTTTTTTCGGCTCGGTTGGCAGCAGGAAGACGAGCTCTAGCTTTTTCCCCTGCCCCGCACCCGCTCCGTCCCCAAGCGTCTCCTGCGGGCTGTCCGCCCGCCCCGTGGCACCCACGGGGGCACCCGTGAGGCGTGGGCCGCCCGCCCCGCCCCCTCCCCCGCACACGTGCCCTCCCCTCTCCCCATTGGCCGCTCTTCCCTGCCAGAGGCGGCGACGCCCAGTCAGAGCGCAGCCATCCGCCCCGCCCCCGCGGGCCTCGGCCAATGGCCTTGAAGAGCAGCGCCGCGGGCACCCGCGGCTGGAGGTGCCTTTGAGAGGCGGCGGCGGCGGCGGCAGCGGCGGCAGCAGCAGCAGGAGCCCCCTGGGACGGGGCCGCCTCCCCCCTCCCCCCTCCCCTCCCGGCCCGTCATGGCGGGGGCTAGGGGGGCCCGGGCGGGCGGCGGCGGGTGCTGCTGGGCGCTGCCCACGGCGCTGCTCTGCGCCTACGGCTTCTTCTGCAGCGTGCGGCCCTCCGAGCCCTTCCTCACCCGCTACCTGCTGGGGCCGCACAAGAACCTCACCCAGAGCCAGGTAGCGGCGCCCGGCCGGCCTACGCCTCGCCGCCTGCCGGCGATAACGTTGTTTTTCGTGGTTTCTTTTTGAGCGCCTCGGTGCGGGAGGGTTACCGCCGTCTCTTCCCCTTGCAGGTGTTCAACGAGATCTACCCGGTGTGGACCTATTCCTACCTGGTGCTGCTGTTCCCGGTGTTCCTGGCCACCGACTATCTCCGGTACAAGCCCGTGGTGCTGCTGCAGGGCCTGAGCCTCATCGTGACGTGGTTCATGCTGCTCTACGCCCAGGGGCTGCTGGCCGTCCAGCTCCTCGAGTTCTTCTACGGCCTGGGCACCGCCACGGACGTCGCCTACTACGCCTACATCTACAGCGTCGTCGACTTGAACCTGTACCGGAAAGTCACCAGTTACTGCCGGAGCGCCACCCTGGTGGGCTACACCGTGGGGTCGGTCTCCGGGCAGCTCCTTGTGTCGGTGGCAGGCTGGTCCCTCTTCAGCTTAAACGTTATCTCCTTAACCTGCGTGTCCGTCGCCTTTGGTATGGCCTGGTTTCTGCCAATGCCCCAGAAAAGCCTTTTCTTTCACCATGCCTCAAGTCAGCCAGTTGGCAGGGAAATGAAGATCATAGACTGTAAAAATGGATCTGCTGTCCAAGATCATCCTGACATGCGGAGGACACCCGGTTGGGAGGACGAGACAAAAGTTCCCTTAAACGTGGAGGGGCAATCCTCACAGAGGCAGGTAAGCTGCGTCCTGGGTTGAAACAAACAGAAGATGCAGCGCTCGTGTGGCTTTCGTGCATATATGTATGTGTGTGCAAATATACATATATACATAAGTGTGTATCTATATACATACATGCACAACTGTCATGTGTATATGTATTGCAACTGTTGCATGAGTTGTTCTGCAAGGTACAGAGTGAATGGGTTTTGTGTTATGATTCTGGAAGGAAACCGCTGTACTACCTGAGCGCTAACACTGATAAGTCACAGATATACAGAACTCTGATATCCGAGTTGCAGGAAACATCTTTGCATCACGTCAATGGTTAATGCAAACTGCCAGAACACCAGGGGCTAAGCCAGTAACACCCTGCTTTTGTGGGCTACGTAACTGAAAACAAAGTCACTGAGGGCAGTTGTGTGTCCTGTTCATTACAGATGCCTGACCGCTTGTATGGAAGCAAGCATGCAGGTACCGTCCCTTGCTCAGGGATGGCATGCATTAGGTCTTGTGACAGGATAAGCAAAGCAGCCTCCAGTTTTGAGGCCTGATGCCTGCGTTTAGTTGCTTGACCGGACAGGTCTCTGCCATGTGTCAGCCAGGTAATACGTGTTTATCTGAGCCCGGTGTGGCAGAGAGGCTTCAAGGCCCTGGTGGAGGTTCAGGTGTTGCATAGGCTCAGCCAGTGTTAGCTTGGCTGATAAGGGGGTCCCAAGACGGGATTGGAAATAAAGTGTCAAATCAAGCCCCCAAAAATGGGGGAGTTTCGCTGGGGGGAAAGAGGTCGCTGCTGCTCCTCGGTCAGAAGGAGGTTGTGTTGGTTTTGAGAACAGGGCAGAAGGTAAGTACTTTTGTTGGTTTAGCAAACTAATAGGGAATTCACTTACACATAAGCTAGTCATTTAACTAAAAAGAATGAGGAGTTGGTATAATTTTTTTTTTTAAGACAAAAGCAAAGAAATAGTGGTGTTTATAGATTATGCTGTATCTGCACGTGTCAGAGCTGTGGTTTGAACATCCAGGTGGGGAAGGCAAAGGGGCTTGGCACTGGCTATGTTAGCTGGGGCAGGGGAGGCAGCATCAGATGCTGCTTCCAGCTTGTGTCTCGTCAGGCTGCAGCTAGGAATTAAAAGAATTAGCATTCCAGGGAACTAATCCTGCCTGATCCAGCCCGGTTCTGTGAGACCCTGAGTACTGAGTAATACTGAGTATTACTGAGTAATAAAATACTGAGTAATAAAAAAAAGGGCAGTCTTTGTTTTGCTTTGTCTTCTGGTGGGAAGAAATGAGGATGTCCCAGAGAAGCATCAAGCGTTTGTAGTGGAATATTTGAATCGGTGAATTTGACCTGAAGGCCTTTCCCTCTGGCCTTTTCCTTAGGGAGGACCTCCAGCAGTCCTCATCAGAGCTGGGCTATTTTCAGATACTGGCATCAATGCTCAAAGGGCACCTTACCAGTCCTGGTTCCAGCAGTGGGAACACCATAGTCATGTTAGTGATAGCTTGTAAATGCCTCTGGAGATTTTCTGGTCTTAGGGTAGGGGTGGCTTTATTGAGGCAATTAAAAGCAGAAGTATTTTGAGCCATGGTATACTTTAACATGTTGAAGGGTACTTATTAAACAATTTAAGACTAAAGCACCTTAAAGCATCTAAAACTCTGTGCCAGTAATGACTAAGGGATTAGCATCAATTGTCTGTCCCTCTTTCTTTTATCTTATTCCCATACTATGAGAACAAGGGTGGTTCCAAACTAATGGTGAAAAATTTTAAGTAGATGTGAATTAACTGAGCTCTCCATAGCTTGTTAAGTAACACCAGCTGCTGAAAGCTAAGAAGCATTGTCATGTGATTATAGTTCTTCTTACTAAGGTAATGGTAACCACAATGTATAATCCTAAATTAATGGCTGTATGAATAATTGTACTGAAGAAGTGTTTCCAGATGGTGGGAGGACAGATAGGCTTCTTCTGGCTCATCAGGCACCTGCTTGTGTAGAACTTGCTGAATCAGTTTTTGCAGCATATGACAGTTCTCTTCCTTGGTTTTCCTGTGCCTGAACTTCACAGAAAACTTTGTTTGGGAGTTATGTTGCTAATATTCTTACTTTGCCTTGAGCTGTCCTCTTTCCATGTGATTCTGTCAGGCTTTAGAGAGGGGCATCCACACCCACAGCAGGTATCTTGCCATTGACAAAGCACCAAAGGGACTGTGTGATATTTTATAAGGATACTCAGAAATCGGTGACACTTTGAAGGGTGCAGGAAACAGTTCAGGTCACAGTAGGCTAAAGTCTTTCTTGGGGATCTTATTGGAGGGACCTTAAAATGAGATTTATTGCTCTTGGAGAACGGTCTTTCCAAGGCATGCAATGCATGATTTCCCCTGCACAAGGCACGTGGCCAAGAGCCCAAGGTCGTTGCTGCTTGTGACTGGAAACTGCTCTGAAACTGGATGTGCCATGGCCCAATATCCAATGGCTCAGTCCTGTTACTGTGCTAAAAGTTTTTCTGTAGAGAAGTCAAAAGAAAATCTCTTACTGGGCTGCAGATGCCTAGTGGGACTCAGGAGCTCTGCAAAGTCTTATGTGAAGTAACTGCTGCTTTGATTTCTATGGAAAGGGTATGCCTGTCTTCAAAGACTCTTGTGTGTACGTGTACATACAGAGACCATAGTTAGCAGCTCTAGCTACAAAGGAAAGATATACTAGTTTTCTCTGCTGCTATTCTTGTAAAGTGGCTCAGAATATAATTCTAACAGCCTGTGTGTAAAAGGTGATTTTTCACTTTCATTGTAATCCCTGAGCACTAGTACTAAGGAAAATTGACTTACTTTGAGAAAAATACTCATCAAGTTGCTTTCATATTCTCCGCACTACCAAATGTAGTTGAATTTGGATCAGGACTTAACAAGCAAAAAGCATCACTGATACTTCTGTCTTTATGAAGTGAATGACTGGCTTCTCATTCTGTTTGCACCACAATGTTCATTTTGAGCATTCTCCTGTATTTCTTCTCTCTGGTACCCTTCAGCTGCTCTCATAGTCCTTTCAACAACTAGCAATTACTGCTGTCTGCTTGAGAGAGACAAGGATCAAATGGGTCATGGAGAGCAAACCGAACCCTTCTTTCGCACAGAAGCGGGCTGTCCTGGTTAGCGTAGAGACCAGCTACTGGGACAGTGTAATAGGGAAGCTTTTTATTGATTGCTGTCTGGAGGTTTGTGACCAAAAGTGGTAGCGTCACTCACTAGTGATCAGATCACTTGAAACGAGCAATCTTGTGGAGCAATATGAAGTATTTATAAGCAGAGCCTAACATTTCTCCCCCTCCCTCTCCCTTCTATGCAGGAGCAGAAAGTAGACATTTTAAAGGTGCTCAGAGACCTCTGGCAAGACTTCCTGCAGTGCTATTCCTCGCGAACCATGCTCTGCTGGTCTGTGTGGTGGGCACTGTCAACCTGTGGCTACTTCCAGGTCATCAACTACGCTCAGGGCCTGTGGGAGATGGTGCTGCCTTCTCACAGCTCGGAGATCTACAATGGTGGTGTGGAGGCAGTGTCCACGCTGCTAGGTAAGCTACTGACATAGCTCTTGCTTTGCTGTGTGACTGCTGAGAAATGCCTTGTGTCCCTCAAAATCACCAGCGCCCAATTTGGAAGTGTCTTTGTTTCCCTGCACATGCAGGAGAGGGAATATCTTGTCTAGGATAGTGCTAAGTGATGTTGCTTTGGGGCGACTCTCCTGTGATGTACACAAGTACAGTATTCAGTACTGAGTTTGTTGCTGCATGCAGCACTGATTCTTGTAATCCAGTATGCAGGTGTTTAAAGGAGCCTCCCAAGTAGATCTTCTTTCTGAAATATTTGGCAGAAGGTTCTAAATGCATGGCTGACTGTATGTTCTTGGTTGTTAGTGTGACTGCAGGCCTAAAACAGTAGCAGTTATGCCTGTTTTGTTTTATTTCCTTTCTCAGGGTGCGTAGGGAACATGTGAAAGTTTGCTGTGGATACCCAGCATGCAGTGAGCCACCACGTAGTCATTTCAGTTGTTAAGAAGAAAAGCTATTAAGAATAAAGAAATCACTTGACTTGAAAGGGCCAGGCAGGTCAGTCAATACAAACATCCTGCTTATTAAGTTGTTTAATACTGTTCCATTATCAGAACTAGGACAACACTTTTCTAATATTGCTTACGTAGCCTTTGAGAGGCACTTTAGGTGATGCTTCAGTATGTTCCTTTTCTTTGACGGATTCATTATTCCACCGTCTGCTGGGGTCATCATCTTCTTGCAGGGGGAGAGGGCAGCAGAAATGAAGGTATACAAACAAGGAAGGCCTGGTGCTTGCTTAGACATGTTCAGCTTCTACATGGAGTTCAGTGGGAGCCATGGCAGCTTTATAGCTCTAGAAACTGGTCTAGCACCCATTGCTAGTTGGGCTTGAAACTGTCAGGGATTTGATTCTTAAGGCTCTGACTGTTGAACCATCTTCTTCATCATGCTAAACTTAATTAGCATGCGTTCATATTCTGTTTCTCTGCTCTCCCATGATGCTGTGGCTCTTATTTCTTGTTTGATTTGGCTTCCTCTGCCAAAGACCTGCTTCGGTCTCGGGAAGAGGAATCGGTTCTGAGGGAAAGAAGATCAGTTCTAGTCAGCATCTGGGCGCAGTAACTGTGATTCACTGTTGCCGAGAAAGTCTCACGTACCTTGACTGGAGCACGCTCTATGAAGTGGTATCTTCACAGAGGGAAGCTGTTAGTTTCTGAAAAGTCTTTACCAAGCATCTAAAAATTGATTACGTTAAGAGTTATAGCTGGGCCAAATGTGGGCAGATTTAAACAAAAACAGAAACCAAACGACAAAAGGATCATTCTTCAAACCTTATTATGTGCCTTTTATGTTACGGTTCTTTTCTAGAGCTTGTGGACAGTGGACCTATTTGAAGAAAAGATGGTTGGCACTACATTCAGGCAAAACTGAGGGGTTTTTGCTTGTTTTTTTCTACTTTTGATGTTTTCTCTACATCCTTTTTTTTTTTTTTTTTAATGGTTGAATCAGCCTGGGTGAAGTTTTCTGAAAGCCAAATTAACCTCTGTCCCTGAACTGCTCAAAAGACAGCAAAAATCCTTCATATTGACACAGATTCAGACAAGTGAAGTTTAGTTTAAAAAAAAAAAAAAAATCCATAGCAGGAAATCCTGAAATCCATAGCAGGACTGGAAGGAACCTGTTAAGGATGGGAATCCAGTGACCTGATTTCCTAAGCACTAGAGCAAATGCTCAAACTTCTTCCAATTTCCAGTCTGAATTTATTCATGACCTTTGATCTCATGCCGAGGTTGTACTTTTGGTGCTCAATTGTCTCTTTTTAGTCTCTCTGTAGGCAGCCATTCTTTGTTCTGGGCCAAAGAAGCCAAGCTCTTCTACTCATTTTTTTTTTTGTTAAAGATAAGCTCTTTTGAAGATGGATGACTGAACTGCAGTCAATTTTTTTCTCAAATGAGGCCTCAGACTTGTAGGACAGCATCTCTCCTTGCTTCTCTCCCTTTACTGAAAATACCTTTCCTGGTGCATCCCAGGTCTCATCTGCTATTTTCATACCTCGTAATCATTCTGTAGTCAGCAATTAGCAACATTTGGTAACCTTCATACAAGATGCTGTTGCAATGCCCTGCTTGTACCTGTGCTGTCTTGCAGAAGGGTCTGAGTAGATCATGGTGATTCATGTGGCTGTCAGCTTCCTGTCACAGAATAGTTGAGGCTGAAAGAGGCCTCAACTGATCAAGGAGATCATTTGGTCCAACCACCCTGCTTAAGCAGAGTCAGCTAGAGCAGGTTGCCCAGGAACACTTCCAGTTGGGTTTTGAATATCTCCAATGGTGGAGACTACACAGCCTCTCTGGGCAACCTGTTCCAATGTTCAATCACCCTCACAGTGAAGAAGCATTTTCATATGTTCAGATGGTCCTGGGCAAGATGAGGGTTTTTCTTTCTAGTGAGGCTAATTGACTATTTAGAAGAATCCCTGCAGCTTCTTGGCAATGTAGCAATACCCCACCTAAAGGTTGCAATGTGAAACCACTGAATCCGCTCTGCATGTCTAAGTGCAGGGCACGGATTGTGTATGCTTTCATGATTAGATGTCTGGCTGGTATGGCCTTGAGGCATAGGAGGAGTATAGCTTCATGAATTGCCACTAAATGCCAGAAAGTGGGATGATGAATGCCTTTCTTCCTGAGCCTCTGAATTGCTTGAACAGTGGAAAGGAGACTCTAGGGACTTAGCTGCTTTCTGCATCTCAGGGCTTTGCTACTAGGGAAGCCAGGCTTTCAAACTGGAAAATGTCAGTTGGGTAATGTCACTGGACAGGCAGGCACTGGAAAGAGCTGTTTGGGAGGGGAAAATAAAATCCTTTTCCTTGGCATAGCCATCTTCTTTGTTAGTCTGCAAGAGTGATGTGAGGGCTGTCAGGGTTGCAAGCTTGTACACCCTGATGGTACGTAGGGAGCCTTCGTGAGCCTGAAGGATTTCTAAGATAGGCCAGCTGAGAGTTACAAAGAGGCTAGATGCTGTACTGTAGTGCTTCTGTACGGTGGTCAAATGCTTAATGCAATCCTGTTTTTCAGAGATCTGCAGTAAACCTCCCTTTGTCAATATGCTGTTTGTCTGGTTTGCTGTGTACAGCAGCATTGTTATGCTGTTGGTTGTTATTTGGCTTGTTTGCAGAACAAGGCCTATTTCCAGCAGGAATTTTCTTGTAATGTGATCTGTATTTGAGCCGCTGAGTAGTTACAGATGTGATGGTGTATGAAATCACACGTTATCTACTGGTTGTGTGAAATACCGTATTTTTTCTGTCTTCTCTATCTTGTTTCTGCCTTCCCCTCCCCACTTTTTTAAAAAGCCAGCAGGAGTTACAAGCTTGTTTTGGTTAGAAAGGATTGTACATGAACAATCAACAGTGAAGAGGTTTTTGTGTGTGTGTGTGGTGTTTTTTGTTTTTTGTTTTCCCCAGCCTCGGTAGCTTGTAGTTAAGGTGCTTCTTGGGAGAGGTAGGTTTGAACTCCTGCTCTCACTCTTGTAGCTGGAGTGAAGATGACGCTAAATGAGAGTTTTCACCCAGGAAGCAGAAAACTTGAACAGCTGCGTATCAAAGTGGACGTCTTCTTTCCCTTCCCTCTGCCAGTGAATGTAGACCCTGAAACACAAAAAATCATTAGCTGAGCGCCTTTTTTTAAACCAGGGTTTACATTTCTCTGCCACCCAATTGACAATATTTCTACAGTCAAACACAGAAGACTGTTGAGCAGCAGCAATCTGAGTCATGGGGTTGTAGTGTTTACGAAGCCAGGGAGGAGATTTCGGAAGCAGTTGCCATAGACCTACTTTTTTTCCCCCATAAAAGCGAATAGGAGTTTACAGTTGGCTTCCAGGTGAGGGAGGTCAGGTCAGGAAGGAGAACGTCTAAGGTAGACACATTAGTGTCTTCCGCTTCACTTATGGTTAACTATTAGGGGCTGCACAGACCCTATTCGACAGTCTCTGAATCACTTTGAACAACTGACAGTTATGTTTTCCTTTCTCCTCACAGGAGCTGTTGCAGTGTTTGTTGTGGGTCATATAAAAACATCCTGGGCCATGTGGGGTGAGGTGGCACTTGCGCTGTTCTCCTTTCTTATTGCTGCTGCTGTATATATCATGGACACTGTTCGTAACATCTGGGTGTGCTATGCATCATATGTTGTCTTCAGAATTATCTACATGCTGCTGATCACAATAGCAACGTGAGTACTTTTTGACTAATTCCTCTCAAAATTATAGTTGTTGTGAAAGCTGGCATTTTTCTCCAAGTAGGTAGGGTCTTGCCCACCAGGAATCTGGAAATCCGTTACAAGTGTGGCTAAGCTGTTGTGTTGTGATTCAGGTTGGCGACTGAAGCATGGAGAGATTTTTCTGCTGGCAACCTGCCCAAGGTCAGAAGTCTCATGACACAGAATTGTCTCTAAATACTAGATAGCTCTGCCTGCCGTGGGAAAGGTTTCTTCATAAACATGGTTTGAGTGAAGTGTTAGCTGAGGAGAAGAGGACAATGTTGTACCTGTAATAGAGGGTCATTTCCCCCTAAACTCTAAGGAGGAAAACGTCCTTAATGTCCCTTGGGGGAGGAAAATGCTGCCGTTGATCAGCCACACACAATTACTACATGATAGTTCAAGCATGATGTGAAGAGGAGATGCTGAAGCTGGTAGGGAGAACTGTAGGGAGTTCTGGTCAGAAGGATGCAGGAGGTTACGGATTACATCACGGTAGGCTTTAAGATTGCCAACAGCAGGTCTCCGGCATTTGAAGAGCATTGTACCTTCTCTGGGTGACCAGGCCCTTTGCAGCTGCCCCAGACTGGGGGGCTAAGTAAGAAAGAATGCAATCCACAGAGCTCCCAAAGTTTTTGCAGTCTTTCAGATGTTCCTGTGTGTCTTTTCTAGCCTCTGTGCTATTTTATCATGGCCCTACTTGGCAAAGTACACTGTCAGTGCAAGGAAATCTAATTGTGGAAAATATAGGACTAGCCTAGGCAACTCTTTGGCTTACATAGTCTTCTCATGTGATGCCTTGTCCAGAGAAGTTCCTCCTATTCCTGCTTTTCCCCGATTCTTCCCCATCCTTATGTTTCTGGTCCTCCCTTTCTTTCCAGGTTCCAGATTGCCACAAATCTTAGTGTGGAACGGTATGCCCTGGTATTTGGGGTCAATACTTTCATTGCCTTAGCACTTCAGACCGTGCTCACTTTGATTGTCGTGGATGCCAGCGGGCTTGGGTTAGACATCTTTACTCAGGTATGCTAGCTTCTTTTATCTTTACCAACGGGAGGGAGGGAAGTAAATCAAGCTATAAAGCTTCTCAGCTACCTGTTTCTGGGTCAAGGGTTTCGTGGCAGAGAGGTGTTTACTGATTCTTGATATTTTAGAAGAGGAAGGGAGCTAGCATGTTAAACTTCTAACAGATTTGGTGTCTGTTTTGTTCAGCCATTCTGATTTCTGTCCCCCATGGAGAAATTGGATGGATACTCAACTTCCATCATCACCTTCAGGACTTGATTTGTAGTCATTGTCTGTGGGGAATTTTGTTTAATTGTTGTATCTAAAGGCTATTATCCTGCAGCCATGTGCAAGATTCGTGGATCTGAAAACTGAACTGTTTATCTAACATCAGTCATCAGTGCTGGTGAACTTAGTAATAAAGGCAGACAATAGACTGGGAGCAGCGTTTCAGTCAGCAATCTTAACTTACGGGGAATGTTTTTTTTTCTCCATATGAGGTTTGCTGTAAAAGAGTAGATGATCTTTTTTGTTTCTAACTGCAAGTTTTCTTGTCTGTTTGTTTTTTTTTCTCCCTTTCTTTGCAGTTCATGATTTATGCCTCTTATTTTGCGGCTATCTCTCTGGTGTTCTTGGGGAGTGGTATCTACAATATTATAAGGACTTACAGAAGACAAGAGCAGGTTCAAAGCAGATCTCCTGAAAGCCATTAGTGCACCAAGTGAAGACTTGCAGCAACTGTATATGAAGCGATAGGTTTGTTTTTAATCTCTGCCTTTACTTCCCAAGGCAGTCCCATTAACTGTACTTGATCTATATTTATACTATATTAGTATCACATTTTAGAAGGTATATGTATTAGCTCTTACATAAGTAAGAACAAATATCTTCTTTCTAAAATGCCTTTAGTTCTTCTGTTGCATATATGGGAAGTGCAGCAGAGAACTGTAAATTTTTTCAAAAAGTGAAAGCTCTGGGAGGTTTTGGTCTAAGCCTGTGCGTTTGGAGACTGCCACCAAAAAGGCACCTTCACAGTGATGTGGTCAACTGCTACTGTTCTTTCTGTCATTGAGATGCTGCTGCAGGGCAGAAGCAAGGGCGTACCCCTAGGCCTCTCTGTGGAGAGCTCCAGGCCTGGCATAGGAGATGGCCTTAAGTGCATGCTCTGCAGTGTGGCTTTTGTTGTGTCTGCCCCGTGATGTTAGATGTACCTTTCTGAGGACTAATACCCTTTGAGACATACACTTATGTCTCTGCATATGCACATACATCCTTTAGCTGCTTGTACTATTTCTGCTATTCCCGTCTGCCATCCTTACTGCCAGTTTTACCATAGTTGATCATGGTACTTCACCTGCAAACTCAGCTTGGGGTGACTCGTGATGCTGGTGAATGGGTTATCAGCAATGCTGCTTGTGCTGTGAAGGCCTTTGCCCAAGGGACTGTAAAGCTGGAGGGGAAGCTCACAGGGAGTCTAACTAGACAAAACGTTCATCCCGAGAACCCTTGGATGTCCTCACCTTTGTCCTTTGGGACTCCAGATTCCAGCAGTCATAGGAGTTGCTAACTCATAACCCTTGAGGCTGGGCTGTTTCAGTGAGATGGTGGGTGTGAATGTAGTACTGAGAAGGAAGGTGCAGGATTTCAAGCTGTTCTTTATAACCTTGGAGAATTATGACTGTGGTGACTGAAAAGACGCTGGTCGTTATTGTAATTAACAGGATGAATGCCTGAGATTTTTCAAAACGTTGATTTCTTAATCTGTCACTTCCTTCCCTTTTAAAATGCCTTGATGCTTCTGGTGGATCTCTATCCACTAGCTCTACCTCCCTTTCCACCTAAGGAGAAAAATGGATGTTTGGGGAGTATTTTTTTTTTTTAGGTTTATTCTTTTTTTCTTTCTTTCTTTCTTTTTTTTTTTTTTCCCTCCAGTCAGAGCAATGTAGGACTTACCTTATACCTGTTTTTAGAAATAACTTCTTTTTTCCAAATCATCTGAGCACTGGGAAGGAGTTGTTCTGAGCTCTGGCACCTGGTTATGTGGGCACCATGACCTGCACAGCAACAGAAAACCACAGTATACTGTAGGCTGGCTAATAGGCTGTCCCTGCTGCTATGCAGCTCATGGTGAGTTTAAGTGTGCAGGAGAAACGGCAAGGGATAAGATGCTATGCAGCGTGCTTCCCCTTCATGCCTTCTCCTCTGTGTGGTAGTTAGAGTTAATTCCCATCAGGGCCTGCAGAAGTAGCCTTGGTGTATTGCTTGGTTTGTTTAATGCTATGGTGGCTTCAAGCACCTGGGCTGGAAAGGTTTTTCTCCCCTGGCTGGGACAGGTATAGTTTACTCATCACCTGTGTGAGCCTCGGCCTTTACTGCATGAGGTGAATGATTAATCAGTTTGGGATGTGCTGCATGGGGTCCATGGAGTCCTTTCAGACTGGCTGCTCAGGGGAACACACTCCCCAAAACCTCACTGTGTTTGCAGCCTGGCTTGTAAAATGTCTTGGGGCTCAGCTGTGTTGACATTTATACACGTAAACTTAACTGCCTTATCCTGAAACAGAAACTTGAAACTACCCATGTATATATTCCTTTCTTTACCATTTAAAAAAATAAATTTCTGAAGCAGTGAAACACTAGCTGAGCTGTCCTGGGAAAAGGATAACAAGTGCATGTCCTGTTCATTGGGTTTCTTGGCCTGATGGCAGTTACAACAATAGGTTAGGAGTGGGCGTGTGGCACTTCTGTCAAATAAGCAAAAGAAGCAGCTCAATGTTAATCACATTTTTCACATAGAACAGATCTTTGATGGGGAACAACTCAGCCTTTTAAAAGCAAGTCAAAAACTAACCAGTGAATTACAGCAATAACAAAATGGTATTTCTACTGAAGTCATGAAATTGTGGCAACTGTAATACAGAGTGGCATGCTACACTGTGTACGTATTCGAGCCTATTAATGTATGGAAGCTAAACCGGGACGTTGTCTAGGTTCTTATGTTGTACTGTTGCTGTGATGATGAGGTGACTGTAGAGCCTAACTGGACCTGTATACAGAGTGATTTGATGCTTATGAAGTACCGTAAACATGTTGGCATTGTTGGTAGGACCCCTTCAGTTTGGTTCTGATTGAACAGTTAATTTTTGTTAAATAAAAATGTTTTATGAGATTTCCTGTGTGGCCGGTGTTTGTTTTTTGTATTTTGATACCTTCCTAACCAATAGCAGTGCTGCTGCAGGTAACTAACATAGGTGGTTCTGAGCATCTGTTGCATAAAGGAAAGACATACAGGATAAACAATGCAAAAAGGAACTAAGCCTTAAAAAAGGCTATAGCTATTGGCTGTTTTGTGTAGGTTTGCAGAACTCTGTGAGTGTCTTGTGCCTTGCATCTGGTATTACAGATCTGTAATTGCTGAACAGTTCAAAAATACCAGTGTGTAATTCCAGTTCAGGCTAGCCTGGCAGTGGAGAAAGTCAACCACTAGTGCAGGTTACCCCCAATCGTTAGGCACAAATGCATCTGTCTCGCTACGGGAGAGTGCAAAGGAAAGCAGATGTCAGATTAGAGTAGATGTCAGATCGCTAACGCTAGTTTGTTAGTCTTGAGGATGGGAAACATAGCTTAAGAAAAGCTGTCCCTGTTCCAGCCCATAACCAACATTTCTTTAAGGTCTATGCTTTTGTTATATCAATCAATGGATGAGTAGAGTTTTTGTTTGTTTGTTTTCCTCCCCCACTCCCCCCACCCCTACAAAAAGATCTGCAGGAAAATATGGGAAGAACACTGCAACTCTGAAGAACATTCAAAACTGAAATCAGGAACTATGGCTGTCTGAGTAAGAATGGATGAAGCATCAATGACATGAAGATAGTAGCCAGGTGCATGGGAATGCATAAAGTAGTTCTGGGGGTGCTTGCACCTGGAAATAAAGAGCGGGTTCTCCCAAGCCAGCAGTATACAAACAAATAATATTATCTGTCAGGGCTTTCTAAATATGCTCTTGCCTGAAGGAACTACATTATGAACATGCAAGCAAAACTACACCCCATCTACCAAAATGTGCAGCTTTATTTTCATCCTATTTTAGAAATATCTACTCCCATGTTTGTGGATGGAACAATTGCAGATGCCAAATGCTTCTTCTACAGGGGAGACTGGGGGAAGGGGATTGTTAGGGGTTTTCTTCCTCTCTCTTTTTTCTCTTGTTGATATTTATTATCAACTGTGGAAAATTCAGGTTACAACATAGGCAACTGCTGCCCCCCCCCCCCCCCAAAAAAAAACCCAGTCCACCCATTATATTCTCACCCATACCTCAACCTCACCTTAGAAAACCAAAGTAAGGCAGTTGTTCTTCCTCCTGCCAGTTGATGGGTTACCCTTAATTTGGGATTCTTATCTGATCTGCTGAGCGCTACTGCCATCCAGGGGCTTCTTAACTATGCAAGGGCTGAAAAGCTATATATAAAGCAGGAAGGAAACTGGTAGCTGAGAGAGCTGTAGCATTACCATTTAAGATGGAAACAAGTGTTTGATCTCCCTGGTGCCAGTGAAAGGTGTCGTATCAAAAATCCTGAGGCTGCTCTTGCCCGTGAGCGAAGCTGGTCCCCGTGAACTGTGGTGCTTCTCCTTGCTCCTCCCATCGCGTGCCTCCATGAGGGCAGGCAGCCGCATACAGCGAAAGCTGAAAAGGGAGACGCAGCTACTGTCAAGCAGCTTAACTCCTGTGTTAGCCATACAGCACGCAGCATGTTTTGATGGAGACGAGATAAATGCAATGCATGGCAGGGGCTTCTCCCTGGGATGCTGCGGCTGTTTCTGGGCTCCAGTAAACGCCGGGGGCTACTCAAGGTAAGCGTTACAGCTAGATTCGTGTATACTGCACCGGGCTGTTACACTGCTGGTAAGACTTGACGTAGTTCCTGAACTTTATTATAGGATCTTTGTTAGGGGCAGAGGGCAGGTGCTGGACTTAACGCTGTCCAAAAGGTAATAAGTAGTAAGACCTGCTGGAGAGTGCTATAGAGAGCACCACCCACCACCGTACTCCAGGGATAGCACAGGCTCTGACGGCTGCCCAGTCGTGGCAGGATTACAGCTCAGCTACCCTCTGGCTGTGTGCAGGCGTGAAACAGCTGACTGTGCTGTTTGGGTAAGGAGAGGGGTTAGTATAGAAGTGGTTGCATTTTCTCCTCTATCAGCATGATTGTAGCCAACTCCTGGGAAGGAGAGAGGGAGTTTGGTTACAGAAGGTAGCAAGACATGGGAAACTCTGGGCACTATTCCTAGCTGCTCTTAACAGCCTCAGTCATCGTGGGAAGGCAGGCAGGTCCCCAGCATCATGTGCCAAGCTGATATGGGGACAGGCAGGTTCTCACCTGCTGGGAATACTGGAATCTCCCTGTGCCCTGCTACTTTGTTTGCCCATCAGCAAATCTCTCAGACCTTTCTTGCCTCTGTTTTGGTATGAGTAAAATAGGCTGTTTCCTACAAAAGATGTTAAGGTGTTTGTTTAACATTGCCCTGAAACTGTTGTGCAGCCTGTATCTGTGCAATATGTTTGCTTAGCATAAATCAGTGCTCTGTACACACAGTATCTGATTAATGACATAGAAAAGAGCAACCAGCACGTTAGGGCTTATCCTTGGAGTCTCCTTGCTTGGCTATTGTTTTCACTGTTTTCTTTCCACAACTGATCATATGCAACTCCCTCACAGGCAGGAACGCTTGAAATCCTAGGTTTAACATTATATGGGTTGACACACACAGTTGTGCATTTTGATTGATCTGTAAATATCATGAAATTATCACTATCAAGACCCAGCAATTGGGTCCAATTCTCATTTTACAAGGAAATGGAATTTATTACAAGTGGAATAAAGAACCTCTTGTGAATGAAAGATGGTCTTACAGTAAAAGCACAGTTTGAGGAGACCTGGGGACTATATTGAAGCTTTTAGCTTATTTTAGTCTGCTGTGAGCTTAGCAAAGCCGCCTGTCGGTGACATGTGGAAAATCAGAATTTTGGTATTTGGTCTTTAAGTGTGGGATAAATATATGACTGTGGGTGAGGTCAGTGGTGGAATCATTGCCAGCAGGTGTAGCGTTATCTCAGGTGCATATCCAAGGCAGCCCTTCCTGCTCTCCAAAAACAATGCTGACGGCCTGTCTCTCCCTCTCGCCGTAGGCTGCAGGGCTAGAAGAAACCTCAAGGTCGCAGAGACCAGACCGTGGCTGTTGCAGGCCACCACATCACAGAGTCCTTCATAAACCTTCTGAGCTGCTCCTGGAAATGGCTTTGTTATTTGCCCCATGTTGCTTTGAATGAAAGGTTAATTCTACCCTCGCTCCTCAAGAGAGTTAAAAACTTCCCTTCGATGCCCAGGCTACACTTATTCATGGCTGGTTTCTGCCCTTATTTTCTTCCGTTCACATTAGCTCTCTAGGGTAGCGGGCGCTTTGCCCTGCGAGGTGTCCAGCCTTCTGGCCTGCCAGCGTTTGACCAGTGGCTCTCTGTGTTTCACCGCCAATAACAGCCTTTATTGTGAAAGGCTAGGAGCCTTTCTCAAGCCATCAGAAAGTTTTGCCCGCCGTTCAAATAGCGTTACTACTTCCTTTAAAAATAGGTGGCAGAGCTCTCTGGCCTTTGCCAAGTGTGACAGGAGTGTGGCGACAACAGCTCTTGCTTAATGCAGCTGATAACCAGTGTTTCATGTAAAAGGCTTTGAGTCTGTAATGAGCTTTTTGTATGCTTCCTGGCTGATTTGCTTGTCGTGCAACTCCTTTTTCAGGCCTGCTAATCCCAGGGGTACTGTGTTTACAGCCTCTAGGATTTATTCGATAATTTTTTAATTTATTTTTTTCCTCCCCTAGACAAGTCCTTGATGTATCCCTCCCCCGCTCGCTGCAGGTATACGGCCTCTCCCTTGGATTTCCATTTGTCATCTGTGCGTCAACTCCTTGAACTGGGACAGTTATTTATTCAGGTGGTTTTTACATTTCAAAGTTCTGAAAGTGATGTGTGATTAATACAGAGGGGCATTTCTTTGGGAGATGAAGGGGGGGAAAAATCTTATTAATAAAAGCTCACATTTTGACAGCCGTAGCTTTGAGTTAAGCAGCTCCAACCTGCTTAGATTGCTCGTTATCAACCAACACATGAATAATACAACACAAAAACTACCGACACGCAAACTCTGGGAGCTGAAGCGCTGCCAGTGCCGAACAAATGCATAATTTAATAAGAGCAGAGCGTGTTTATCTAGGCACAAAAAGCCCTCTTTTAAATCACTAGTAGTAGCCTTGAACGCATGCCTGTGCGGTGCTGGTACAGCAGACCGCCGTTCATCGAAGGGATACTGCCCTTGGCAGCGGCGGGGCCGCCCTCGCCAACGGCCGCGGGCAACCGCCGCCGAGGCCCCGCCCCGCCGCCGAGGCCCGTCTCCACGGCAACGGGGCAGCACCGCCCCGCCAGAGAGACCGGGCCGCCGTTGCCGAGGCAGCGAAAAGGTGCGCGCGGAGAAGGGGGCGCTTTGGCCCTCGGGGGCCGCCGTCGGTGGTGACCGTTGCTGCGGGAAGGTGAGCTGGTGGGGGGGAGGGGCTGGCGCCGCTGTTGCCGTGGCGACGCCGCCGGGCCGGGCCGGTATGCCGCCGGCTTGTTGCGTCGCGCGTGGCGGGGTTTTATTCGCCGCCGCCCGGCGAAACGCTGCCTCGTTCGCTTTCGCGTGTGGATAGGGGCCGTGAGCGCGCCCCGCGAGACACCTGGCAGCTTCCGTGCGGTTGACTTGCAAGGGTTGCGTTCGCCGGTTTCCACAAGCAGAAGCAGCTCCGCCCGTTGGCCGGCACCGGTCTGGAAACCGGGAGCTGGGTAATACTCGTAGACTATCGTTCCCTGTTGGAGCTGGGGCCCTGAGCCGCAGGTCTACTCTCCCCGCAATAAAATTGTACGGCTTGGATGTTTATAAATATATATATACATAGTGTATGTGTATATATATATATATATATATATATATATATACACACACACTGTGTGTGTACATATATATGCGTGTGTGTGTGTATATATATATGTGCGCACACATACACAAGCAGACAAAATAGTAAATGCCAATGATGGTATCCATGGTTTTTGTTAATAGTAACTCTGCCTATCCTGTGCACAGGTATAACCAAGTGGAAGTGTTACTAGTTTTGCAGAAGAATTCATAGTCATAGCGTAAGAGTCTCCCCCCCCCCCCCCCCCAAATTAAAATATAAGGTAAAAATGAAGACTTCAGATTCTCTAAATACCTTTAGTTCCTTTTTAAAGTTCAGGCACCTTCACTGTTCTGTGTAAAAATCTGAATAAAATAGGAGCTGATTTAGGGTCTTGAGAATCAAGGCCCTTAAACCAAAAATATCTCTTCAGCCGTGTTTATGTTAACAACAGAAGAGATTGCGTTAGTACTGCTGTCCTTTATTATATATGTTATAAATGAATTGTGTTCAGTATTTTTGTTGAGTGGCACATACTGACGTGAACATGGTTCACTAAGAGCCCAGTTCAGCTTTGTAGGACACTGAATGCCATCACTTCCTGTAATTAGAAATAAGATAAGGAGGAGTAGTTCTTTTATATTGAATATATGTTAGAGCAAAATAACCTCCATTAAGAACCCAGGTGGGCACCACCACCCAAACCATAGATGTTTGTTGAAGAGAGGAGTGCTTCCAAGCAAAAAGGTTTATATGTCAAATAACAGAGGTGCAGAAAAAAAGTGATGGAAGCAGAAATGATGTAGAAAGCCAAGACAACAGTCTGAAGAAGCTTTGAAAATTTAGCCTGAGAGAAACCTAGTGTGAATAAATGATTTTTGTGGCAAGTGTGGCTAGAAGGAAGCTGAAAGTTAGGAAAAATTGCCTGCTTTCCTTGAACAAAATAGGAATGAAACAAAAAGAGGAATTTTTATAAAGTTTGTATAAACTTTTGTATAAACATGTTTCCATCAAAGTACTCTGGTTTATTACCATTCTTTCCTCTTAACTAAAACTCGGCTAAATTTTGAGGTCAAAAAGGGCAACATTCTTGTCAAGCATGGAATACTACAGGTTTTAAGAGGCAGGGCTGTGAGTGGGTTTTCGTGTGATTAAATAATGTAGAACTCAAAGGTGCTCATCAGAACATAAAAGCTTGAAGTAATTTAAGCAGCATCTTTAAGACAGAGTGGAAGTCATTTTTGGGGGACACAGTTGCAAAAATGCCTAAACAAACTGGGAAGTCCGGGTGCAGCTCATCTTATCTGCCAGGGGTGGATCGGACAGTGAGGACATAAGGAGCGATAGCCATCTTGTTGTTCCAAGGTCATCCTGGGTCAGAGCTAAGTCTTAGATCCCATATTATGTTGCCATATGCTGACACTCATATAGTGATCTTTTAGTATATTGTAAATGAGACGGATTTATCCTACAAGAGAGACGCTTAGAGGTGGCAAATTCCAGCATACGGCAAAGGAAAAAAGAGAAGAGGAATTTTTGAATAGTCAACATTTCCTGCTTTTATGTTGCTTCTGTAAACGATGATGAACAAACCAGGGAAGAAATGATGTGTGGTAAAGCTGTAAAAAGAGCAGAATCAGCTCTCTAGTCTGTGTACCTCCCATGTTTTTAACTCTTCCCTGCCTTTAGATGTAGACAGATGCCTTCAAATGAGTGAGCTGAGTAGAGGGTGGCATGTGAGGCAGTTAGCCTGGGTCTGCAGGCACTGACATTCAAGCAGTTCTTCAGGAGCTTTTGGCACCTGCGTGCTAGTCAGTCCAAAGATTGCTTGAAAGATTCAGTTTCTTATACTGACTCTTCTCCAGTTCTGTCATGGATATGACCATATCCAGCCTGATTAACTGGCTGCTGAGTATTTCCCACTGTTGTCCTCTTTGGAAATTCAAACCAGAACCGAATGCTTTTTCCAGCAGTCCTAACTGGTTTTTGTGTGACCTTTTTTCCTCTAACGCTAGTGAAGGTGATGTGGTTTGAAGGCTAGTTGCTTGTAAATATTCAGTGACTCCAGCAGAATGTTTGTATCACGAATCTAATGAGTATCTTCTTATCCTTACGGGAATCTTTCTCCTAATTTGATGTATCGTAAGCTATAGCAGGGATCTTCTAGGATTTATGCATCCCACAACTTTGCAGTATGACTTTAAAAAAGTTAAGATTTATTTAAAGGAAGGTGGGCCAGGCAGATGTAGAGCAACAACGTAAAACAGGGCTGAGAGCAGTGGAAACTCTTAGTACTTCCAACAAACAGAAAGAATCACCTTTTTAATGAAGCTCGAGACTACAAGTCATGAGATCATGAGTTCTAGTCTTAGCTTTGCTAAAGATTTACTGCAAGACATTAAATGACCTGGGTGTGCTTTGTCTCAAATCTCTACCTAGTAGCTGGAGCGGGAAAGGCAAAAATCATTCATGTTTATAAACTATTTATGAGCCTTAATTGTGAGGTGCTGTGGCACTATCTAAATAGCAGTATTGTTATTGCCCACAGGCTTTGTGTGGGTGCGCTGAGAAATATCAGTGTTCTACTTTGTGTATTACTAGTGTCTTAAAACAAGCCCTTTTCTCCTTTTGTAGTATTTCTTTAATGCATCACCAAAATGAGTGAAAGCAAAGACCAAGGCAATCCAGCAGACGCGGGTGATATAACAGAAAGTGCAGAGTATGAGGATGACTTTGAAAAAGACCTTGAATGGCTAATTCATGAAGAAGAAAAAGAAAACCTTGGTGAAGGAGAGGTATATGTTAAATTAAATGTTAATTATTTTATTTAGAAGACCAAAAGAGTGAAATTTGGAAATGTAAGCACAGGATTCAATGTGATTTGAACTGTGGTTTGAAATGTGTATGTACAGTCACTGAACTTTTCCAAATAAACCTCCTTGTCTTTATAGTGAAAAATAATTTAATGAACAGGTTATGATTGTCTTAAATCAGAAAATTCAGTGTTCACTGGAAATAATATATTTGGTTCAAAAATACTTCTGCTTCTAGTGCGGGTTCCTTTAAGTGTTTGTGCAACTCACGTTACTCCGTTTTTATGTTGTCACAGATCACTTTACTGCTTAAGCCCTGGTTTGTTAAACTTTGTGTAGATGGGAATACGGAGAAACTGCCAAAGAGTTGCTAGTGCCAGAAAAGCTATTGGTTATGATATTTACTATATGTGATAGCCTAGCTTAGGATTAGTGTGATTCATACTGCTGTTCTCTCTCTCTTGCTCTTTCCTGTCTATTTCTCTGATGCTGTTATTTGTTGGGAGAAGAGACTGAGAGAGTTATTTTTATTTTTTTAGAATCCTGAACAAAATGAAGAGGATATTGAAGCAATGATTGATAAAGGCCTGGAGGACTTTGAGGAAGGAGAAGACAGTGAGGAAAAAGAAGAAAACACAGATCAGCTTTCTGAGGCAAACGAAGATGTGAAAGTGAGTTCGCCCAATGAAGAACATTTGCTATCGAGGTCTGATGTTCAAGAGGGGGACCACGTATCTGACACTGATAGTGAATGCTCTATCCAAGAGTCCAAGCTGGAAAACGAAAAGGAACTAGATGAGGAAGAGGAGGAAGAAATAAAGCGCTACATCTTGGAAAAGATTGAAGAAGCCAACAAACTGCTGGAGAGTCAGGCTCCTGTGGATGAGAATAGAGAACGGAAATTAAAATTTAAGGATATGTTAGTAGATCTTGAAGTTCCTCCTCTAGAAGATGCTGATGTTTATAAAGCTGATTTTGCAAGAGGAGACGATGTTTCAAATAGGCTGTCTCAGCTGCATATTTCTAATGAAATGGGACAGGAAAGCACATTGCTTTCACCAGATACTGGCAAGGGTGAGGAACAGAAGGATGGGAAGATCCTAGTGGAAAAAGATGGAAAGTTTGAACTCTTGAGTTTACGTGATATTGAAAGCCAGAGCTTTTTGCCCCCAATAAGTGTTTCTTTCACCAATATTGAAACTCAACATATTTCTCCCAAATCTTCACACTGCAGTTCTTCTGGCGCTGTGTCTCGAATGAACGAAGCATCTCCAGTAAGAGCAGGAGTACGTTCTCCTGCTGGAGAAGAGTGTGTTTATTTCCCTAAGCCTCCGTCTAACCCTAAGTGTCGTCCAACTTCTGCCATCAATGCTGTAAAAGGTCTGGGAAAACGGAAGACTCCACAGAGAGCGCAGTCTGCAAGTATGCCCATGAGAAGTTCCACTTACTGTCTTTCTCCCAGGCAAAAAGAGCTGCGGAAGCAGTTAGAACAAAGGAAAGAAAAACTTAGGAAAGAGGTAAGGATACAGAGGCATCAAGCAGATCACAGTGACCATCACACTCCTCTATTTCACAGAGCCATATGTTCAGTGTATTTATTCCATCTTTCCATGGTAAAAGAGGCAATAATAACAATAAATAAATTAAATATTCATTTAATATATCCTTCATAAATATGCCTTCTTCCACCATATTGTACTTACTGCTTTTGCTTATTGACTCACTGCATAAGTTCCATTGTGGGCACACTGTTTACGGGAACCTAGTACATGACATCGCACCTCTACAGATTACATTGCAATGCAGAAAGTTGGCATCGACCACAGTAATGCAGGTATGCATTTGGCTGCTGCTGAAGTACGCAATAGATAATTAATGTATGGGAGAGCATTTAGTCATAAATTCAGATTTTACTCAAGAAAATGACTGTGAGAACTATGGACAAAGCAGGTGGAGGGTGCAACGTGTAGGGGAGATACGACTGACTTCAGAAGGGGCATGCCTTGTTGGTTGGTTAGGATGCATGCAGGTGAAGTCATGTTGAATGATCATGTAACTGGATACTTATTTTCCTATAAAGGTTTTACATGGATGAGTGTTGTAATAAATTATCCCGATAAGTTTGTTGCAAAGTCTTGGTGTCCCCCCGCCATCCCCCCCCGCCCCCACCTTTGTGGATACTGCTTTTCCTTCTTACTTGATTTTACCTGGGCCCTACACAGAGAGAAAGAAGAAAATATTCCAGGTACCATAGTTATTCTTCTTCTGTCTTTATAGGTCAGTAATTTAAAAGAAATAATGTAAACTCTATTTTGAAAAATCAAATCAGTATCTTATATTATTGCCCTACTGAAAAAAACAACCCCAAAACATTTTAGTTCTTTTTTCCAGTTCCTTCTTCAGAAAAATAATAGTTAATAAAAGAGTCAGCCTCCGACAGCTAAAACAGGAGCTTCAGAAATCTTTACAAGAAATTTAAAAAGTATAGCCATTTTGCTTCACTTTGCGTTATGGTCATACCATTGCAAAAAGGTAGCTTACTATGTATGTTGTGACTTTTTTTGCTATTTAAGATATTAAAGATTTCCTATTTGTTCTTTAAAAGCAAGATTTAGATCAATTCAGAAATTCTACATGAATGTAATAGTTAGTGGTTGCATCCGGAAACTGTTTTTGGATGTTCATTCAAGACAGGATAGGCAGTTTGGATTCTACACAAACCATTCACACTTCTCTGGGATTCCAGTCAGTTGTTTTAAACATAAGCTAAATAGTTTCGAAGGCTACTTTCTGTCCAGGAAAGTAGGTCAAGTCTGCTTTATTTGAAAAGTTTGCTGAGACTTAGCTCAATAACAAGGGGTATGAAATGTAAAGAGTTACAAGTGTGTGTTGTTTGTACACACAAAACTAGATCTCTTGGCACCATACTCCATGTATTTAAGGTAACAAGTAATGTGGTGGAGGAAAGGAAGGTTATTATCCTGAAGCAGTGTGCTACGTCTCCTCCTCTGTTGACTAACTTATGAAAAAGGTAAGAATATATTACCTTACTTCTTCATTCTTGAAGGATAACCAATAACACATTATGGATTTCCCAGGCAGGAAACATTTATTGACATTATTGGAATCTATTAGCTGGGTTTTTTTTTTTGTCCAGTAAAGTACAAATTGTAAATTTGGAAGATGCAGTCTTCCAAACTGAAGACCTACATGAACGTTCACCTCCATGAACGTTGCACGTAGGTGAGAGGAACGTCATCTATTTGAGGGAAGAGGAGATTTCTCTGAGTGTTGAAATTATTGGGAATTTTAGTTTTTGTGCCAAAGAGAATCAAAACCTGGTAAAATGTCCCAATAACTTTCTGAAGCATCATCTGAAATCTTTTCTCCTATATGTAGACACTTGCCATTAGTCAAAACGCAATTAATACTTACAAAAAGTTTTTCTCAATTTTGTGAAAATAGATTCATTTTGTAAGCTTGAGAAAAGTGTTAAGCTATTAGTGCCTCCCTAATCAAATACATTATGACTTCATGTCCAGAAAAATTTCCTATTTATAACCTGGTGCCTGCAGTCTATAGATGGTTAAAAATCCTTTAGGGTTTAGTGGTCGAGCAAGCCTGGGATGTTTCTTATTTTTAAAATGGGTCAATTTAAACTGATTTTAAGCCATTCAGAGCTATTGGACAGATCTTACTTTAGAAGTCTTGACCTGTTTCTACTGAAATGTCTGTGAGGTGAGATGAATCATGGAAATAGAAGTAATCACAAAAAAGAGTCAGACTGAAAGCGTCTGACCGTAACCTGAACCGGGGAAGTGCTCAGGCCAGCTTTTTCCTAAAGATAGTATCAACTTGATGCATTCTTTGAGTATCCCTGTTTCACTAGCATTTTTGTATGTGTCAGATAAAAATCAAACAACTCGCTTATTGTCCATTGTGACAGTGAAGGCCTTTGCAGACTAAGAGGATTATTTTAAAAATAAAGATTTTTACTCTTAATTTCATGCAAGGAAGAAGAACGGAAAAGAGAACAAGAAGAACAGAAGAAAAAAGAGAACGAGATGGTTTTTAGAGCTTGGTTACAGAAGAAGAAAGAACAAGTGCAAGAAGAAAAGCGAATTCAGCGTGCAAAGGAGCTAGAAGACTTGAACAGCAAAGTAAGATCTCTCACGTGTAGAAGTGCAATTTATAGTTCTCTGGTTAAATAGAAAAACAAAATTCTTAGCCCAGGTGCTTAGATAAGCATATGAAAATTCACACTGATGAGAAATATTTTTTGTTACGTTGTTTCCATTGAAGAGCTAGATTGACTTTCATGTTCAGGGGTTGTTCTGCCTGTCAGGGTGGCTTGTGTCATACAAACTACATACATGAATTTAGTAACCATAGCATCACTTACAGAAGACTTAGTGATGCTGTCTTTCAGTAGGAGAATAACTTCATTGGGCCCTGGAGTGAACAATGAGCAGAAAAACCCTTTGAAGTGTATTCCCTACCATCAGAGCTTGTTGGCAAGCAAGTTAACGCACGTGATGACCAAAAACTTAAGATTCAGATGCTCTATTCTGAAGTTCCTCTGTCTTGCAGCAATGGGATCGAAAAACTAAGTTTAGTATTTTTTCAAAATACTGCTTTCACATATATATTCCATGATAGATTAGCTTATGCTGTAGTTTGCTTATAAAGCACATTTCCCAATTGTGGATGCAAGATGTCAGGGAAGTTCAAAAAATTATTAATATAAAGGTCACTTAATGATAAGTCTTATGTGTGCATGTCTTTTATTTAAATAGGAGAGGAGCAGGAATCCAGAAGCAGCCTTCAAGTTATGGCTTAAAAAAAAGCACCAAGAACGCATAAGGGAAAAACAGATAGAAATTTTGAGACGCCAGGCAGAGGGCATTACCTTTTTTCCAAGAACAGAGGAATGTAACAGAGCCTTTAAAGAGTGAGTAGGCTCACTTTTCTTATTTTCTAGGAAAACAGACTACTTGAATATTGTGTAGTCTATCAACTTAGACTCATAATCAAGTTACTTTGAGTGTAGTCGTTTTACAGTGCATCATTACTGCTGAAGTCCTTATTAACTCCTTCATGAGTATATCATCATAAGCTTATACCCTAGCAAAAGTATATCAATTCCCTGGTGTTGTTTATCCACTGCTGTGAAATTACTTGTCAAGGCTTGAGCTGACCTAATGGATTGCTTGTGCTGAAAAAGGGAGCTCCTTCTCTATCCCTTTTTGCCTGTTCTGGAGCAGAGTTGCACTGGTTCAATTCACTGAACAGGCAGAAAACTAACCTGACAATGTATTTTTTTTTTTCTTGAGTCGGTGGGTTGAATCAGCTCAACGAAAGCGGGGAGGGAAAGGTGGGTGCAGAACCAGGAGTATTGGGAAAGAAAAGCAGGGCCTCCCATGTTTGGGAGTAGCAGGCTCTTAGACTGGCTCAGCCGTAACACATAAACTGTATCCTGCACCATCCCGCACCTGCAAGGTGACTCTAGTCATCTGGTTGGATGGTTAGTTAAATTGGGACAAGGGTCCTCTGAATGGGTGAGATAAAATTTTAGTCATTGTCAGTATTTCTAATCCTGGTTTTTCCCTCCACAGATGGCTAAAAAGAAAGAGAGAAGAAAAACGAGCAGAAGAGCTAGCAGCTAAAGAGCGAGTAAGGCAGCTTAGGTTAGAAGCCAGAAGAGCAAAACAGTTGCAGAATATCCACTGCATTAGTTCAGAACCTAAATCCTTTCGCTTCACAGACCATTACAGCTGAAGGTTTGATGTAGCCACAGACTTCTTGGTGGCAGCTCTTTTACTTCTTATGGCTTGAGCTTTTGCTCTTTATAGCTACTGACCTTTTGTGGTGTTTTAAAGCTTTTAAGCAAGTTTAACAATTCTCTTCAATGACAATGAATAAACACTACCTATTTATTTGTATTCTCTGTTGAAAAGCCTGATTTTATGTATAACTCAGGGATACTCTTGGTTTGACCAAATCTAAATGAGAGTGAGATCTATATGCAAGGGTGGCCCATATGAATTCCTGTCTTTAAAAAGCACTTTATACCAAACTCCACCATGAATTCCTGGATGCAGGCTCTTATGTAAAGTGTTGAATTCTTGCTGGATTAATATTGCTGTTTGCTGCTGCTTGTGAAAACTGCACACCACTTCCTGTGTTTGGAAAATGCTGTTTCCTGAGACTTTGTGATACCCTTTTCTATTGATCTGTAGACTAGCTGTTACTTTGTTGCTCAACCAGTGGAATATTTTGGAGAAAGGGGGTCAAAGGAGGCTGTCAAGTACATGAATTTCCAACAGCTTTTGAAACATAGTTCTGTGAGCCAGACTGACACATTCCTATTCAGTAGTTTCCTACTCTCTGAAATTAAAAGATGGTATTGTGTGAATCAGAACCCTTACGAGTAATCCAGCTTCCTTGATACTTGTATACATTTTTATGTTTGTTCAATCATTTTAATAACTACATCACTTTACTCAACTAAATTGTGAACTCTGACCAGAGAACAGGCTGAGATCACTAACAGAATAATAAAGTTATTGCAAGATGAGGAGCATTCTGTCCAGCTGTGTCTCTGTCCCCAACCTATTTCCTTACAGCTCAGTGTGAGCTGACATTGTTTTTATGATAATTACAGGAAAAAGGCCTTGAACCCTATCCGGGATGTAAACAGTCTTTAGCTCTGAACGTGTAATGACGACAGACAGAACTATAGGGGGGACAACACAAGTTTCCCATTTGTATTTTTCTCCTACCATGCTGAAGATGTGTATAGACATGTTCCAGAGGGTACTGCTGTTTGACCTTTTACCAACACAGGTAGAAGGGCACGAATGCATCGAATTAACAGCAAGTTAGGCTAGTTTGAGAAACAGGAATTACATCTACTGGTTAAGTGCCTTCCCCCTGTACTTTCCCCTGACAGCAAGGGCTGAATTACTTCTTTTGTCTAGCAAGCGCTTGCTATGGGAAATAGTTGCAAATGGTCATTGCATCTCCTTAACTGTAGCAAGTGAGAAAAGAAAGTGCTTCTCAATTCACTACCTCAGACCAGTACAGTGGCCGTTGTCACAGTTCTTATATCATACTGTTCCTTTAAGCTGCAGAGAACACAGAGTCAAAAACACCCCACTTGTTTCAAGTCCAAAATGGTAACTTGAACATATGCAAAGAAAGTTTATTGTAAAGTTTTCCTCATACAAGCCAAAGCATGGCCCCGAAGAGCAAGAACGTGTAACTTACATACTCTGATCATGGTATGAGATTTAAAGAAAAATTGTTTAACAGTAACTAACTGTTTCAGAAACCCTTTCCCCGTACTAGACAGCTACCAGCTGCATATGATAAACCTAGCAGTGAAAATTTGAGGACAAAATTAAAATATGTATTTGCAGTGTCCTAACTTTCCTCTCTTTATTTATCACTTTACAATTTAAAAATAGACTTATTTGGATTTAGCAGACTCTCTGCTGGTATATCGCCTTGAACCTGCATCATCAAGATAATAAAGCCAGATGAGTAAAGAAAAATACATATTTGTTTCACTACCTGTGCAAACTTAGTGCTTCATCTTCAGCCCTCCATAGCATCCGGGAAGACACTGAGCAGGGGCTGAGCTCTAAAGCTAGTTTAGGTTTCAACACTGTAAACTAAAGGAGGTGTAACAGTCTTTGCTGAGGATGAGCTATGCCGCAGCTTGACTCTAGAAGCCAAAAATACACGGAAAAGCCCTTGTTCTAGCTTTACCCAAACACAAGAATAATCTCAACCCACTGTCTTCAAGAATCCATTTAAAACCAGTTTCTATTCATATATTATAGCTAGAATTCATTCCAGCCCTCTCTTCTCCTTGTCAGGAGGACTGCAACACTGACTATGCTTTCAGTTTCAGAACTTACAGCTATGAAAACTCATTGCACACATTCCTTTTTTTATTAATAAATTTAAAAGGCTGAATGTAGAACTGAAGACAGCCTATCACCTTAGAAAAGATTAAAAAAATGCAGCTGACTATATTCCCTTGTCTTTTGAAAATTTTTTAAAAAATATAACCTCTTAGCACTTCATTTACTTTGGTATAGTTATGTTTTTATCTCTCTCTGAATAGAATTTCATTAAGATATCCTAATACAATTATAAATCTTAAATAGTCAAGGGTATCTCTATGCTCTACAAATTGGACTGGCATAACATTTCTGGTCTTGCATTTGTAGCTTTCCAGCCTTAAAAGTAGAAGTATCCCATAGGCCAGGGAAGTCCTGTTGGCCCCTAACCTCAAGAGGTAGAAAAACAGCGACTGTGTCATTTCCAATACTAAACCCACCCTTTATGGAAAGAAATAGGAAAAAGGGAAGCCTACTGAACATCAGTTAGTGTAATTCTTCAGAAAGAGTGCATGTGCAGCTGCATTAGCTGTGTTTCTAAAGGGCTATAAGCTCTCCTTGACAGTGATTGCAGCAATTGAAAGTTACATCTTCATATCTTGTATATGGGTGAAACCTTCCAATGCTCTTCTTTGTGGAAAGAAAGGAAGAGGGAGAAGTCTCAGAAAAAGAAACTTCGGTTGATGTTTCCGTACATGCAACTGGATCCAGTACGCGAAGCACCTATGGACGGAAGAATTCATAATGAAAATATATCCATTAAGTCTAATGAAATTCACCTTTTTGTAACAGCTATGAAGGTATGATTTTTACTGAGAATAAAAAATTTTTTTTAAGCAGAGTTGAACTTAACGGGCAAAAACAACATATTATACATATTATATGTTGTTATATAATGTCATAACTAGGCACTGTGCACCTTCTGCTGCTCAACTATCATTCCACTGCTTCCAGACTAAACCATTAGTTTAGTTTGCTATTTAAACATCAAGTTTCATGCAGTGAAACCTCATCCTGAAAGATAATCATACAGCTTCTCCGTCTCTTTCCACTCATTGTCAATAAAACTGTTTTGGGGGGCAATACAAACTACTTCTGAAGTGTTACGGCTTATTCCCACCCGAACTAGGTTTCTCCTCCCATTCAACTTTTAAACTCAACTAAGTAATTTCTAGCTAGCTTCCTCCTGACACACTAACTCTAAACAAATTTTGACCCAGTCATTTGTAGTGCTAGCAACAGAGAAGGCAACAGCAAGCGTCCTTTATGTTCTTCTGCTTATCGTTCCAGGTTTGTTTTCTTAAAGGGCAAGCAGACAGCTCTATTCAGCATGCTGCCTCTGCATATAGCTTCTAAACAGGCAAATATATTTAAGTAGCTGACACAACGCATGCCTGTCCTTCAGAAAACAGGCGCCTGTGCTGTGCTGAGAGATTGAGTTGTATGAAGGGTTTTTTTTACCATTTCAGCCATTTTCTCAGCAGGGGTACTGCAAAACTCCACAGCTGTTGAAGTCTTTTTTGGACTGTTAGTGCCAACGTTTCCAAGAAGATGTGAGCTTACAGCTTTGGCTAGCTTACAATTCACAGCTGCTAGTTCCGTTGTAGTGTGAGGCTGGGCACTAGGATAGTACGTCTGCTGTCTCCCCCACTGAAGAGAAACCATCAGCTCTTCCAGCAGTCTGTGCAGAAAGGAAGACAAGCACTATTAGTGATTTTTGTATTCCACAATATCAGCACACAGAGCACACTTCAAAGAAATTGTCTCTTCCCAAAACTTAATGCACTAGTCAAATATTGACCAAAAAAGTAAGTTTAAGTATTTAAAGACAAGGAGGCAAAGAGGCTGTTCGGCAAGGCAAGGCCTCATCAGCACAGATTTTTAATACTGGTGAAAGACAGAAACCTGTTTGACATCCGGCAGGATGAGCGTTAAAAAGTCAACGTAGGTGGAAGAATATCTATATCTTGGAAGGAGATAGAGAAAACTTTATGAAATAGAGTCAGCAGACTTTCTATAAAATAGAAAGCTCAAGAAGGCTATAAGGAATGTCAATTCCATAGTATGTGGCCCTTAAGAATTCCCATCTCCAGGTAAAGACCATGAAAAAATTAAATCTTCTTTGGCTCCTTCAGCTCTGAGACTGAAAAGTGATTGCACTATCAGCCAGCATAACTGATTTTGTTAAATATGCCAGGAATAGGGGGACATAGTTTACTCTAAATTTCTGTCTTTTTGGGTTCTTCTCTGGCCTAAAGTTTGCACGGAAGCAGTCTGGTTTAGAAAACATTTCATACTTCTGTGTATCAATCATTTCTTGACGGAACTGATCGCGTTCATTCAACAAGTCCTGAATTGCGCTCTGAGCATCCCTGGTTTGACGCTGCAGAATTGCTCTGCTGTTGGTTAGCTCATCAGCCATAACCCTGCAAAAGAAGTCTCCAATCAGTAGTTTAAATAATAAGTAGTTAAAATAAGCACTTTAAAAGTCAGCTTCATCCTACAAGACAGTAATTTGTCAGCTCAAACTAAGGGTTAAACTAAGCTGCTGTCTGTTCCCACCCCCAAGCAAGGTGCGAATCAGCCTACTTATAAAAGACATATATTAAGAGCAATTTCTGTTCAACTACAGTGAACATGAAGTGACCATACTAGCAATGTTATGTTATGTTTTGATTTGCTCAGTTTAAACAATTTTATATCACTTTATACAAATGCAGTAACAGATATTTTAAAATACATTGCATAAGTGAAGATGCTGAACAAGCATCCCGACAGATGAAGCTAAATACATTTTGTTTTACTGACATGGCTCCCACTAGTATGCTGTAATCACAGCTTCTCATATTCATGTCTAGAGACGGAAGCTATGGCTAGACACTGCAGTTCAGTTCTCAGGCTACAGCAAGATGGTATATGCTCTAGATACAAGCATTTAAGAGCTACAAATGAGAAAACTGCCGTCATATTTTGCTATGCCATCAAGAGATTTGGCACTTATCCCTCAAGCAGGTATTTCAGTACCTGAGATGCTGTAAAAACCAAAAGCAGACTGTCATTTAAAAGCTACCAGTAAGAAACCTAAGATCTAAACGAACCAGAAAGTTACAAGATCAAAGGATGTTACTTCAAGCACGTCTCCACACTGGCACAAAATGTTTCTAGAAGGGACTCACATCCCCTTCTCTCTACTATTAATGCTAAAGAAACAAGTTAAATTAGGATAATAACATTTGCCTCGCTAAGACTATCACAAATAATTACCATTCATTCAATATGCTAAAACTGTTTAAGACCAGCAACTTAAAGGGAGAAGACCGTTCTATTACTATTTCCTTGAAACAGTAAGGCTTTTTCTTAGTACGCACTAAGCATCACTAATTAAAATTTAGGCAGTTATATCTGAGCACAGGAGAAGATTAAAAAACCTAGGACACTATTTTCAGTGTCATAAGTCACTCTCTGCATAAGTCAATTACACTTTGGAGGTTAAAAGTCTTCATTCATTGTCAAATAAGATTTTGACATTGAGACCAACTTAAGATTTGCTCGTAACTCTGGCTGCCCATTATTTTATGGTTACAGAAGTAACAGTAGGGTTCTTAAAAGTAACAGTCAATTAAACTTTAATGAAGAGGTCCACCTCCTGTTCCATAACGAGCTGCCCTTCCCAGTAGAACCCTAAACCACTGTAAGCAGAGTTATTAACCAACTCAAGTTCAAGATGACTTGTATGACACTGGGGGGGGGAGGGGCAGAAATCAAGCTATTTATCCTTAAGATGGGCCAAGATAATTGTCCTGGAAGATTTTTTAAACCCTAAAGTGGACACAGTTCTATCAGAAATAAAAAGCTCTCTTCCTACGTTGAAGAGAGCTGGAGTTAAGATTTTAGGAGTGTTTGGATCCCCTGCATTACCTTCTAAAAGTTGAATTACACAAATTTATAAGGAGATTACTCTCTTCATATCGTCTCCATAGATTCACACTTCAGAGTAGGTGTCGGTATAGTTGTTGTGGCGGTCCTCTGTGTATATGTGCACACCCACAGACATTGCAATGGGTGTATGTAATACAAGACTAAAGCAGAATGCTGTTATAACAGTTCTGTAAGAGAGAATACCTGCTTGCTAGGAATTTGCTTCGCCACACATCACACTGTATAGACATCCGCTCTAATTGTTCAGACAATTGAGACATATTCCGGCCCAAGGCCTCATTTTCTAAGATTAGCTGATTTTTCTCACGAGCCATCCGTTCAAAGTGATACTGCAGATCATCCCCAACAGAAGCAACAAGTAATTTCTTCAGCTCCCGATTCACCTAGAATTAGACCAGACTATCTTATAGTGACTTAATTATCAGCACAGTACCAAAAAAAAAAAAGAAAACCCTTCTGACTTAATTATCAGCACAGTACCAAAAAAAAAAAAAACCCTTCTATCTTATGAGGGCACTGCAAATTATTGAAAATATGTAACCATAAGTTGCCTTTTTCTTTCCAGAGTGGGACACATCTTACAGTGTTAAGTGTGTGTCTTCAGCCTTGTGACCCACTGCAGTGAGCATAAACACACTTAAGACATGTTCAACATATCCTTGTTCAAATTATAGCAGTGGCCAAATAGGATGAACAAAAGCTTGCTCTAAGTAACAAGGGAAGTTTCTGTAGCGTTCAAGTCCTGAATCAGTAAGATAAAGGATTAAACAAGACATCCACAGGTAATTTTAGGTAGAAATCACACATACTATGGTATAACATCTTTCACTTTGCAGTTGGATTGAGGAGAAAAATCTTTTCTCATGAAAGGTACATTTCCCAGCAGCCCACTAATGGCTTTCTCCCCACTTTAAGCATTTGAAACTTTCATCTGCTGGCAGAGAGGAAACACTAGACTACTTAGATTGTAGTAGTTCTCTGTATTTGAGCTGGTAAGTTCAAAAGCGTAAGTATTTGTTACAAGGCACAGCAGTTCTGTCATAGCCATCCTGCTTTTGCTTTCACAAGTTGCCTAGGTAAACCAGAGTTAGTTACTTCTGTGAAAGCACCTCCCCCTCCCAAAACTTTTCATTTCTTACCTCTGTCTGTACACGCAGCTGATTAGAGAGACCTTCTTTATCCTGTAACAACCTCTTCTCTGAATTCTTTAGCTTTTCTACTGCATTTTTAAGCTCTAGCAGTTCTTTCCTGGGATCTGCAGTTCCATCTGACTGATGGAACGCGTCTCCTTTATGTCCCACTGATCTAGCTACCCTAGCATTTTTAGTTGCAACAACATGGGTGATAGCTGCTTTGGGGACTAATATACGAACAGCTTCAATCTCCACTGATTTATCAGCATGTATTTTCCCAAGCTGCAAAACGCCGGGACTCAGGGAAGAGACTGTCTTTTTATGCGGGCTGTGGTGGACGTGATGGTTTGTAGTGTGGGCTTCAGCAATTACTTCCACTGATTCAGCTGTCTGTTCTGTTTCCATGCCATCTCCAGGTCCTCGGATGGGCGATGAGGCATAGTCAACTGAAATGTAGAAATAGCGGAGGAAAAGTTTACCATCTTTTATTTTGTTACGGTCTCATTGTAACTCATCCCTCAATTTCTGTACCTCAAAGTTAAACATTCTGATTTTACACAGCATATGTAAGACACTCTTTTGCAGCAGCAATCATCAAGCACAAGTCAGAAATCTAAACAGAAAATCATCTACTCAATCTCGTGTTGTTCATCAATACTGCTAATACAAGTCATTAATCTGAGTTGTATTAATCTTCATTTCACTCTGACATACAAGATCAAATAGATCTTGTAGACTATTTGTCTACATTGACAGGTAGATGCAGATATGAAAAAGAGCTAGTAAGGAGAACAATATTACTCAAAGACCAAAAGCAAACTTTGGGTTTTGGGAGCTAATAGAGTTAGAGCAGTCTCACTTCAAAAACAACATAATTAAACAAAAAGCAGCTACTAGCTAGATAGCTATGAACAACTTAAGGAGTTTAGCAGATGAACTAAACTCCTATAATGTGTCTTGGTAGTCCAGATGAAGATTTAAGAAAAACCAACCAAACATTTCCACTTCATTTCTAATCAATAGCCCCTAGTCTTCCCAAAAATGCCATTAATCTGAATTCCCAAATGTGCCTGATAAGTAAAGTGAGTTTCAGTAGACATTAAAATGGCTACTTTTTAAGCTAAATGAAACATTATCATAGTAATATATCTGTATTTATTATCATAACGCCAATTAGACAAGAAAGTTTCTTAGAACATAGCTAGACATGCTGTTTTCCCTTGCAATGTGGACAGTAATGTGAGTCTGTGTCCTCTATCCAAATAGTAATTTTTGAAAAATGCTGTAGTTGTGTGCTTACGTTGCTCTACTTTCAAGCTGCTGAAGGAGGACAGTTCTAAAGACTAGAGGAGGACTGATGGACAAGCGTACAGACCAATGACAGCACAAGTGACAAACTTTGTTTCCCATAAAAATCCAGATTGGAAATCCACATTCAAGTAACTGTTCCACCCAGGCAGCTCTTTTTCACTGCAATTATAAAGTTACATAACCATTCCCTAACAACTAAATATAAAAATAATTTTAAATGAATGAAGTCTAGCATAGCTCTGCTCTTTAGAATTTAAGTTAAAATACCTGTAATCTAGTCTGCCTAGATGTCATATGAGCCACTTACCTTTTGCTAGAGATGCCATTTTCTGTTTAGCTTAGTAGTCAGCTCTATTAACTACGTAAATCTGAGGAAGAAGGGAGAGGGGAGAAAAAGGTGTTTATAACAGTGACAGTTAATCCTGGATTACCCTCTTTGCTAATACCACCTCTAAACTCCAGTTTAGCAGCACGCTGACCTGTTCTTTACCTGAGAGACAAGGAGCACTATGTAATCTGGAAAAAAACAAACAACCAAAAAACCTTTAATTTAAGAGTTAGAAAGAGAAGGTCTACAGGACTTTTGGCGTTTGTTTCTTCTTTCACTAAGAGTTGGACTTCAACTCTTATCTCTTGTTCCTCCTCCAGTTCCAGTCTACCCTCTTCCACTGTGTTTTCCTAGTTTTGCCCCTTTTTCAAATTCGCAGCCAAACCAGGAGTCAGTGCCCTCCGTGGCAGCACATGCTTGATTTAAGCCAGCAGCAAAACTGTACTCTCAGAATGTCCCCAATCGCCATTTCCTCTCTTATCCACCCAGCTCCATTAACCCTTTCCTTCCTTATCCACCCAGCTCCATCCACTCCCAACCCTCCAGGCCACTTGTCCAATTTATAGGACCTGCCACTAAGTTAGTTTCTGAGCTTGCTGTATCCTCCCTCTTTTATTTTTTCACTTTAGTTCTCCCAGGTATTCAGGGGACCTCAGATACATCTCCCACAGCCCTCATCTCCTTTTATTATACTGTGGACTGAACAGGTTGAACTACAACTTCTTTGGCTTCCTTTGCTATGGCCCTCTGCCCTGAAAAGAAAACAGTAGACGAGAACACACCACTACCAGCTTTCTAGATCCACGACTCGTTTTACAACAATTAGGTTTATTTTATCTGATGACCAGAAGAAAAAAAAAAATTTCCCTCTCTGAGTTTACTCAAGCTACATATACAGGAACATCTTGCTCAGGAAAGTATCCTGATCTGCTTACCATCACCATTGCTCATTCATTTGGATAGATCTTAATTCTTCTGAGGAAAATGAGAGGATTAAAAAAACACAGCTGCTCAGAAAGAGGCAAGAATACTCAACAAAAGCCTGAAATTGAGCGTTTAGTCTTCACTACTTCATTTGAGACCACCTGCCAATGAACCTATACTTTCATTGCTCATATTGTGATAACCATCCCTAGCTATTTAAGTTGAAAGTCTCAGTGCAAGTCTGTGCTCACATCCTGCTTTTACTATATTCTTACAGGCAAAATTACTTCACTATTTGTTGAACTGTTACCCACCGGACTTCCCAGGAAGACATCCTCAGCAGATAAGAGAGCATGCCTTTACGTGCAAATTCTTAGCGACTTAAGAAGAGCCGCTTTAATGCTACGCTCTGCAGAAACCCCCACACGACAACCAATACAAAAAAGCCCTGTATTAACAAAGCGGAGTCACAACCCACGGACACCTCGGAAAACCACCACCAACCAACCGCCGGGCCTCCCGACCTCACAGCCGCTAACAGCTGCTCCTCGGGCACGCAGCGAGAGGAGGTGACGCTTCGCGCTGTCGCCCCGGAGTTTCCAGTCAAATCAGAGCTAGGAGTTACCCGCCCATGCGGAAAACCGGCTCCGCAGCCCACAGCCGTTCCGCCCAGCGTTGCAACAGCGTAGGCAGCACCGGCCACCGGAGCCACCCAGGCCCTAAAACCACCAAAACCTCGGGGCTCGGCTCCCCGCGCCTCCCCCCACCGCCCGCCGCGGCTCGGGCGGCCCCGAGGGCCGAGACGAGCCCGGTGCCCTACCGTGCGTGCCGCGGCGCGGCGTGGCGTGGGGCGGCGCGGCGTAACGAGCCTTACCGCAGCGCGGCGCAACGGCCGCCCCCCGCTTCCGGCCGCGCGGGCAGCGCTTCCGCGGCGCGGCGCGGCCCCGCCCCGCCTCTAGCCCAACGGCCGCGCCGCGCGCGGGGGCGGAGCCTCGGTTGCCGGGGCGCAACGGCGGGGCGGGGCCGGGCCACCAACGGCCGCCGCCGCTGCCATCGCCATGGTGAGCGTCGCTGCCGGGGCCGAGGACAGGGGCAGGGGCAGGGGCAGGGGCAGGGGCAGGGGCGCCAGTTCCGCGCTGTGAGGGCGGCCACCGCCCGCGGAGGCGGGGCGCTGCCGAGAGGACGGACGTGTTTGGGGAGGGGGCGAAGCTCAGCCGCGGGGCCCTTGAGGGGGAGGTGGGGCCGAGCCGCGGCAGAACGGCTGCTGCCGCGGCGCCGGGCCGCGCCCGGTGTGTGGGCGGCGGGGCTCCCTCAGCGCCGGCTGAGCGCCCGTCCGTCCCGCCGTCGGCTGGCGCCGCTGCGGGAGCTCGCGAGGTGCGGGAAGCGGGTGATTTTAAGGTGCTTTGGTGTCGCGCTGTTACCCAGCTGGAAAGCCTCTGTGTGCGTCTGAGCTCCCCTGAGCTGGTAACAGGTTTTTAGGTGAAATTGGCGGCTAAAGTTAAGTGGGGCTCCGTCTAGTTCCGGAACTCGTGAGCGCTCTGGTGGGAGGGCAACCGACCGCTTTTGAAAAGGAAATAGGCTTCGACTGCGATGCTCTTGTTATCCTTACCTGGATTTTGGGCTTAATAATGCAGGGAAGATGACAGGATGTTGCAGGGCACTAATGAAAACTCAGCTTGCCCTGGTGAAAAAAATGACTGAATCCCCTTTGCCTAAGGTGGAACGCAGTACAGGTGCTTTACGACGCTGGTAAGAAACTTTGGATCACGTTTTGCCCTCGGGCCTATATACAAGATACATGTAAGAGACTGGCTGATGTATGCTAGCGTGCTCAGCTTTAGATATCTGCTTCAAGCAGCTCAGATTGCTCTCAGCTCCTCCAGGCTGGGTGGAAGCTTTGTTGCAGTTACTTTCAGAACAGGTACGCGAGGTCAGCGTTTGTTCCTTAAGTAGGAGTGTGAGTGCCACTGCTCATTTTCAGATGCAGGGGCTAAAAGGTCTTTTGTTCAATCCAGGCAGAATTTTAAATATTTAAACTTAAATTAGATTTAAATCTAGTTTGAATTTATTCATGTCAGCAAAAGTTGTGCTTCGTGAGTTCACACCAATGTCTTCGAGGTAAAACCTATGCTTTGTTCCAGTTGATTGTCACTATACCTATGATGTGTTTTCAACCTCCCTTTATTTGTGAGGTCATTAAATAAAGCTAACTCACTCATTAAAGTGATGTTGAATCTTACTGCAACCTCTAGACTTCTAGAAACTTATAATGGCAAATTCGTTTGATTTGTTCTGAAAAGCCTCTAGTGACAGGAGCTGCATGATCTCGAGACAGCAGTCTATTACTTAATGGTTTTTATAGTTCACTGATTTTTTTTTTTTCCCCTAATACATTCCTTGCTGCAAATGAAGCCAGTGATTACTTGTTCTACCCTTGGTGGGTATGAAGGTACTCCATTTGTCTTTTGTATGCGGAAAAACTTGAAGATTATCACTTCATCCTTCCTTCTTTTTATGTAATTCTACACTAAACAGTTGTTGTCCTCTCAGTATTTTCCTACTGATCATGTGTTTTCAAAGGTCTTTTTTTTTCACTTTTTCCACTTTGTCTGCAGTTTTCCTGAAATACGGTATTTAAACTGGACATTATGTACCAACTGAGGTTTCACTGCTGCTGGACAGAGCAAAATACTTTTCTCTTGTATCTTAGTACCTCCTAGTGCCAAATTTGCCATTCTTTGTTCTTCCAGTTGTACCTCATTGGGCTCTCCTACGTAACTGCAATCCACTGTAACTCAGCTTTTTTTTTTTCTGATTTTTTTTTTTTTGGCCAGTTTTCCTCCAATTTGTATTTGAATTTGATTTCTTGATCGTCATTGCAGTACTTAGTCTTGAGTGAATTTCACATCATTTCTCGGTTAATCAAGATCGTTTCGAATTCTACTTCTGTTTTACAAACTATTTGCACCATCTCCCACCTTGATATCAGCCCAGATTCTGGAAGTGCACGTTCTCTATTTCATTTTCAGTGCTATAGTGAAAATACAAAAAAATGCCAGGTCCAAGACTGATCTTTGTGGACCCCACTTCAAATGGGCTCCCATTTTTCAAGAGAAGGATTCCTAATTACTCCTTCTTACAGTATTTCTAACTGCTGTTTAATTTAGGCCATGATTCCCTACTTTTCTTGTCAGAATGTCGGGTAAATTAGATTAAAAGCCTTATCAAAACCAAGTATATCACATCTATGGCTTCTCCGTTACTCAGATGGATCGTTTACCTTGTCGGAAAAGGAAATGGTACGTGATAGCATTTGCTCTTGACAAATTCAGGTTATCTGCTTTTGATTGTTGTACTGCCTTCTAGATGCTCAATGACTGGCTGTTTAATAGCTTGTTCCATTTTCATCCCCAAGATTGCAGTTAGGATGACTGGTCTCTCATTTATGAAAAAAGTTATTATGTTTACTCTTCTCCAGTGGCCTGAGACCCTCCCTCTAGAGCCGCTCAAAGATAACAGTGTTCTGTGATTTCTTTGGCTAGTGTCCTGAGTACATCAAGGACCGTTTTATGTACTGACTTCTACCTTTCTGAGCTTCTAACTTCTTTAGACACTTTCTTCTTTCCCTGTACCGCAGTCCTGTTCCCTTGTTTAAAACTGATTATTTGCTCTCTTTGTTTATTTTTGTGCATGTCAAAGTAAGAAGAGGTGAGTACATCAGTTTCTTCTACATTAGGTTTTATCTGTCCTTTTCCCTGATTGTTTAATGAAGTGCTCTTTTGGTTTTCTCTGACCTTTTATGTATTGCAGAATCCTGTTGGTTTCTTTTATACCTACAAAGTTGGCCAGCTTTCCTACTCATGCATCTTTCCTCTTTCTTGATAGTTTCCTAAAGTACCGTGAGAACAATTTGGTAGCTGGAAGATAATGACAATATAGATGTTTTGGGGAATTTATGCTACTCAATTAGATCTGCAGACTGCATCCTGGGGAAGGGATGAATTATGCAGCTGTTGGACACCATAGCTTACGCACCTGATCCATCCCAAACATTTTCAAAACAACTTTTCTGAGAAACAGTGAATCCAAAAATAAAAGACTCCTTCCTATGGATTCAAATCTTGGCTTGTTCTACAAGCCAAATTTTAGCCTCAGGAACCTAATTATATTCTGATAGTAATGGATTTTCTGGTAGAAAATTTGTCAGATCCTTGGTACTGTGTGGCTCCCAGGCAGTAGTATATATTAACGATTATGATTGCATTAGTTCGAGCACATACATACGTATTCAGAAAAAAACTATTACAATGTCATGGTCACAGTAAAAAAAAATTAACTTGTAAATGAATTAATTTTACACTGGTTTAATTAATGTATTAAAAACAAATTCAGAGTGTATTTGTATTGGACCCTTACACTTCAGTCATATGGAGGCGGTACACTGGAAACTGTAGCTGTGTGTATTGTAGAATTGGACACAATTTTGGTGCATGGTAAGGTAAGGGGAGATACGTTCTGAAGCATGTTGAGTGTATTTGTCTTTCTATGGACATCACTTTGGCCTAGACATCTGCTAATGTTGGCAGACAGTTTTTGTAGTCATCAGATGGCATTGTTTCAAATCAATTTAGTGCGTTCTAGGATCTTGATTGTATACTGTGACATGTGCCTGGTGTGGACTGTGAGCAATGAATTCTCTAAAGGAATCTTTCTCCTCTCCTTCTGAGATGCAGTGTTTGATTTGGTTGCTGGAAATATTTATTCTTTAATGGTAACATTGATGTAATCCCAGGCAGAGACATACTGGAGCATCATAAAAAATTAAGTTTGTTTTTAAGAATGAGTTTGTCACACTCTCAATTCTTGAAAGTGTTCCGGGTATAGAAATACAACATCTTTTACCCAAGCACCTCATTATATAGATGCAGAGCATTAGTGTACTCAGTGAGGATGTACATAAGGGCAGCTGCATGCTTGTGTTTCCCTCCATGTTTTAAAACAATTATTCATACCCCTGCACGTCTGACATCTGCAGACCACATTATAAGCAATCTTTGAATCCTGGGATAGGCAAGTACTATCTCCATCTTGCACGTAAAGGAATTGAGGCTCATAAAAAACCAAGTGACTTATATGATTCCTAATCTGAGGCTTTGATTCTGTAAACGTGGAAGCACATGTTTTGTGGAATTTGAGCTTTCAAATACCTTAGCTCTTTCTGAAAAATCAAAGGGGGAAAAACACACACGCACACACGCACACACGCGCGCGCCTCCATATATATGCACATGCACGTATACATATATGCATACATACATGTGTATATAATATATATGATGTAGACTCTCCCTGGGTATGTTGCCAGTGCCTGCAGTCCTGTCATTTTGATCACTATCTTGAATGTATGTGAAGATGAACAGTTGCATCTCACTCCAACAGAAATGTTTATAACTGGTATGTGGTTTTATTGTTGCTCTTATTATTAGTAGTTCATTGATAAACTCTCCAGCTTATTCAGAGAATGTTAATGTGACAATTCTTGGTTCAGACAGGAAAGAAAAAAGTAATATTTTAAAACAGATTTGATTTGTCCATGGAAAAGACTTATTTTCTCTTTTGGAAAATGGATATTAGGGAATAGGAAGCAAATCGGCTATTCCTAGAACCCAACCCTGGGTTCCTCATGGTCCAGCATGTCTTTCTGTGATCACATTTTCAGCTGAAGACATTATAAAGGTAACGCAGCTCATGGGGCAGCTGTGGACTATACCCTGGTTTACTGGAGTTTCGTTTGGGAACCAGTAATCTCAACCATATTTGATTAGCTGGTAAAGTGGGATAACTTTAAAGATATGTCGTTCTGAGCTGATCATATGAACAGTTAAAACTTCTACCACTAGACTTTCCTGAACAAGGGCATACATATAAAATAACTTTTCTTTCAGTTCTTTTCAAATCTATATCTTTTTTTTTTTTGCAAAATACTTGTCTTTTTTTTTTTTTAAAAGGACATTTTCTTCTTTTAAACTCTTCCTGGAAAAGATGTGAAACCTCCCCAAAAGATACTTTTATAGCATTTGAAAAGATTTGCATTTTTGGCCTGAAGACAAGGCTCAATTTCATTAGAGCCCAGGTTGGTAATCTCAGAGGTTTTTTTCAGCTGCAGTGCAAGTGGCCTGACGCTTTCAGTTACGAACTTGCATAGTTGAGCCAACCACAAAAACAAGTTTCCTCAGTTAATAACTAACTGTAATATGCAGCATTTAATCACAGGTAAAATTAAAACAATGTATGCTGTATGAGGAGGGAAAACAAGAAAAGGTTATCAGTCTTTAACTGCTTATTGGATGATGAGTGTTCTTTTGGACATCTGTGAAAATATGGCATGGTTTCTTGCTGAACTAATGTTTCCTAGTATTGCTAGGTTACTTCTGGGGCAGATAGGCAATGTATGTTGCAGTAGGTATGGCTGATAAAATAACAAACTCTTTGGCCCTGTGCAAGCCAAGTGAAAGCAGCTAAAAGAATACAACTTCTCTGCGAGATATGCCTGATGGAAAACCTTGTTCAGGAACTCATTTTATCCATCTTCATGATGTTAGGTGCTATATAAAATACCACCCTGCATATATAAAGTTGACAGAATCCATATAATAAATTATCCCCTTGTATAGTCAAGTCTTGGCTACAGCTTACAGAAGCAGTCATCTTCCTAAAAGTAATTTTAGATGCATTGCTAGCTCGTAAGAGTGATGTGGTGGAAGTAGTTGACAGTACAGAAGGCAAAGTTGTCTAGCACCACCTATTTTTAAATTCTGTGTTAATAAATATCCATTTTTTTCACCTAGAGTTGTCTCTCAGGATCCTTCAGATTGTAGGTAGAGTTCTTAATTTTTCTGTTCAGTTGCATCCATTTCCTTTAAGCCAAGGGATTGATGAGTCTGTAAAAAGTGTTTTTGACTGTTCTTTGAGCATTTAAATATAAGTTTCTAGAAAATGACAGTGTAACATACTATATCCGGATGGGGTACTCTGTCTGTTAATTCCCATCTGAGTGGTAACAATCAGTGGTAGTAGGGAACACCTACTGAAGAGCGCCTGGATTCTGGCTGAGCACTTTCTCTGTGACCACTGACCTTCAAGTGCAATTGTTGCTCCAAGGAATAGCCGCTAAATGTACTATTTCCTGAAAGTAAGTGTTGTGCCTGGCCTAATCCTCCAAACTATTTTGCATTTAGTTGTGTTGTTATACAGATGGAAACCTGAGGCACTGGTGCACAAGCAACATGCCAAGGCCATGCTCCGTAATGTTTTGTGGGATGGAAGCCACTAATTCTCTCCTAGCCAGCAAAATGGAAAGGAAAAAAAAAAAAGTAAAAACTGATAAAGGGAGTAACTTTGTACAGCTAGTCTTTGGAAATGCACAGTGCCACAGCTTATTAATGAGAATGAGAGCTGAGCAAGTATTTATATGGATAATGAGAATATTCCCTGAGAAGATACGCACATACAAAAGGTAGAAATTGTCTTCTCGTGCTAATGCCTATAGATATTTCCAGTGTGAGATGAGCTCTGTGAACTGGCCATAACAAGTTGTCCTAGAATGGACAGTTCTGATACTCCTTCAAAACAAGTGGCATTTGCGCTTTTGGAGGCTCGGTACTGAAGAAAGCCACATGCATGTGTTTCAGCTGTTTTCCTCTGAAAAAGATTTTATTGCCCAGGCTATTGTGATGTGTGATTTATAATATAGTCATTTTTACCTCCTACCAATTTACTAATTTTGAGGCACAGTACACTAGAAAGTGGTAGCAAAAATAACTAGTCTCTTACTGATCGTTTCAGAAGTTAAATCTTGACGGTTAAATAAAGTGTTCAACCTTTCTTTGAACACTAGGTGGTGCTCCTTTATTTGCAAAGAAGTGGCTCTGGGAGATGTTTTCCAGAGAGCCTCTTGCAGGTTCTCTGTTTGCATGGGGTTCTTTTTAAAATACCTTATTTATTTAAAAAAAAAAACCCGCAAATTTCTACTCCTTTCTCTAGAATATTCTAGCATACTTTGAAAGAGAGCTGCATAAGGGAGAGGGTATATATGTGGTGAGAAGTGGAAACACATTACACACACACTTGAGACCACATACATTTTCTTCTGTGTGACTCACATGCACATTTGAGTATGATCCTTCACAAAACTTAACATCCCTTCTGCTTTTATCCTTCCTATTTATTCTTTCTCTTGCTACAGTATCTAGGAATTGTGGTTGTGGAACAGGACTATGTTATGCCATGTGTTTTCTAGTTGCATAATAGCAATTCCATCCTTGTCTTGCGTGATACTCTCTGTTATGGCATACTATTTTTAATAACTGAATCACTGCCTCTAAGTTTGTACGCTCCCAAATCACAGGGGAGGAGGAGGGAGCTGTGATCTGGATCCAGCCCTTGCAGCTACTGACATTGAAAACTAGCAGTGGTTCCAGGTGGCAATCGCAGAGCCAGCAGGCTTCGCGGTATTAGCAGCCCTCTTCTGGCTCCTTCTACAGGTATCTGGTTTCTGTGCTGGAATGAGGAGTCTGCAAAAGTGGGAAATGAGGATAAACTAACTGAGCTGCCTCTGCCATATTTGCAGAAGAGTGAGGGGGGCTTATGATGCCTAAGTGAATATTTTATCCATTAAATCTTACTACCTTGCTGTGAAAAAAATTATGATTACTATTCTCAATTTACAAATGGATAAACTGGAGAAAAGAGCCTCATTTTTCTGAAACTGCTAGGCATCACATGTGATAATGCAGGGGATAGCTGTGAAGACTGATCTAAGCAACTTGACTGAAACTGTGCTTGGGATTGGAATCTCCTAGTCCCTGTCTACCTCCAGTGGAGACCTTTTCACCTTCTGGGAAGAGCAAAGTCTACTCAAAATTGTGATGGCAAATATCTTATGCTCTAGAAGACCAGTACATTTTTTAGTCATAAAACAAATATTCATTAAAACTAACCTGTAAGGGCTCATTAGGATTGGCAGGGTTTAGTAACATGTTTATAATTAGGCATTTTTCTTCCCATTTCTCCTGCAAAAATATTTACATTTTTGACAAATTTATTAATGGAAGTTGCTGACCAGTTTTTATCATGAGCAATTCTGTTCGCATGTAACTTGTATTGGTCTGACTTCAGTGTAGAGGATATACGACCACACAATAGCCTGCACAATGTGGTCTGTACCAGCTGAAATCTGTATTTAGTCCAACTGCGTTAGAGTTAATATTTGACACAAGTGGGGGAAAAAATAGTGTTTTAACTTCAGCACAAGCTTTTGAAGGAGTATTTGGTTAAACAGTAGCGCATAGTAAGTGCTTGCTTTAAGTGAATAAGAAGTATGTCAGCAGAGTTGTTTGCCTGCTTGATAGGATCATAAATCTTTACTGCGCTGTTATGTGCTGTGGATGGTCAAGGTAAGCACAGCATGTGTGGTCTTTGGAACGGTCGCACAAACACCTCAGAGCTAATGCTCGCCCCTGTTGGCTGCCTGAAGGTCAGTGTCTCCCTTAGCTGTGGTTCCAAGGCAACCAGGTCTTGTTAAAAATGCTTTTCGGAAGCTTATGACGAGCGGAGATAGTCTGAAGATGCTGGAGGCATTCTATTAATCTGGAGTGCTGTTGACAGCTTTGGTTTAGGATTTGTAGGTGTTTCTTTTCAAACTGCTATTTCAAACTGCTCCTAACTTTCTGAAATTGTGACCTTGCTGTTGGAAATTTCCCAGGCAACTTCTGCTAGAGGATGAATATTTAATGGCAAGACTTAAATAAGAATGTGTGGGGAAAAAAGATTGAAAGCATCAGGTCTAATTAAAAAAGTATTTCAGTGTCCCTCTAAAGAGCTTTGGCGCTGAAAAGGTTGGAAATTGAAAGCTGAAATTTGACAGAGGAACGGCCTCTATAAAAGAATACCTTTGAGTATTTCCATCAACATTAGCTTATCTTTGGCTAAGTTTTGAGCCTTTCAAAAGTGTTTATCCTGCAGATACAGGTTGAATCTTGTAATAGATGTGCACAGGTGGCCTGTGTAGCCCTGTTGCATTTTTTTAGGGTCACATGCAGACACTAGCCTCTTATTTCAGTGTCAGAGACCCATCTTTCAGCAGTGTTAGTTGTGCCACTATTGATTTTTGTAAAGCACCTAAGATGCGTGCTTGAACGTAATTATGCAGGTGGCCTAAGTTTGTGGCATGACTTGTATTACAAATGCTTTGCTGCGTCAGAAGACAGCTCTGCTTTCACTGAAATCAGTGTCAGACTCTTCCCAAGTTCACTGGAGGCAGTTAGGCAAATGCTGAGTACTGCTGACTCTCTCCCCCATACTCTTAGGGAAATTATATGGGATCATGTAATTAAAGAGCACAATGGGATGACTTATGATCTTCAGCGTTATACAGTGTAGCTTGTAACATACGTTACGTGAGGAAGAATACCCTTAAAGATGAAGTTTAGCTAGTCTTCACAGAGCCGTGAAGCATTGATCCTTCATGTGTTTTTGAAAAACTGCATTCTGACGTTGTTAGAAAAATAATGTGAATCCTGTAATTAAGTACTTAATTGTAACATGTAATTACTAAGGACTGGAGTTAAGGATTGGAGGCTTTGAGTATTGCTTCTCTTACGTCAGAGTTTTAAAAAAAAATGTGTAGATTTCACTGAGCACTCCTAAGTATTCATAGGAAGACTGGGGAAATTACCTAGTCTAGTAAAAGAAGATTTCTTGCTTAGGAAGTTGACACAACAGCCGGATAACTTGGCTAATATGAGGGGAGAATACAGATCCCTAAACCTGAGGAGAATTTTGGGCCTCCAGCCTTCTAGAGTTGTGTTCATCGAGACCTCTGAGCGTATGGGGGTTATTTACTGAACTAAGATCCCAGGCAAGGATTAAGATTAATTTGATCAGTGGCACAGAGCCTTAAGTATCTCCATGTTACTTGGCAACAGATGGTCCAGGCAGCAAAAGCCATATAAGCGCGTATAGTCTCAAAGGCATCTGAGAAGCTTAGATACCAGTAGTACTGGGAGTCAGATAGCTGTGCTGATCTGAAGGAGTAGCACCTATTTACAGTAGGGTAAATGCAGTAGAGTGTTTGACTTGCTTAATAGGGTTCCTGTGATAATTAAGAATTGTAATAATTTAAATATTAACTGCTAGTACTTAATTAGTTTGAAATAAGAATGTGTAGAATTGGTGTGAAATTTTCTAAAGGCAGGATTTGCTTTACACAAAGGGAGGAAAAAAGAGATCTGCTTACAGAATTCACCAGTGAGCTTCTGACATGAGGTTTGCTTGAATATGAGGTTTTGACTGAGAATTGTATGTAATCAAGACACTGTCATGTGAAATTGCAGTTGCCAAATGTTTCTCAATTTGCAAAGTGATCTTTTGTGGTTGGTTTTTTTTTTTTTTTTTTTTGTCTGTCTGAAGAAAAGCCTGCTGAGAAAGTGGTGGGAGGTCCAACAGCAGCGAGGGGGCTGCAGAATCAGACTTCTAAAAATGATACCATCTCATGTGTTAAAAAGCTGATGAATAGAAGAGGAGGAGGAGGAAATCAAATTTGAAGAGAGACAGAGCTAATTGAATGCTCTATCTACACAGTGTTGTGGATTTCACTTTTGTCTGGAAAATACTCTGTATTACAGGAATTGAGGAGATAGAAGATGGGTTGAGTAACACAACTTAATAAATGTGCATTGCTGAGGATTTATTCTGGGATTTAAGGTGCATTACAGTGCTGAAAATGAGAGCACGTTCTGCCACTGAAAATGTGTTTACTGTTATGTATTAAATACCAGTATGTCTGAAGTCTCATGTGCCTGTGTTGCAAAATTGTCGCTAAAATTTAGTGGCTTAGCTACTTTCTGCACTTGTCTTTTCTTTCATTCCCTCTTCTTTCACAAATTGAGACTTTTCTTTCCTTTTAAAGCATTATTGGTGATGGAAAATTACTTGTAGCATGCATGTAGAATTTTCATGTAGCTGCTTTTAGCCTGTTTGCCTCAGAAAGCCAAAGTTTATGTCTGTGCCTGTATATATCTGACCTCTGTCCCATGTCAGTAAGTGTGAAAAGTACTAGCAGATTTCAGTTGGATTTGGCAGAGGGATAGATACTTTTAAGAAAATGTTCCAAGTTTCACAAGAATGGGGAAGTAGAAGAAACACTGTAAAGCATCCTTAAAGAAGTACTTCGGTGTGAGCTCAACAACAGTTAGACATCGGAGAATCCAGATGGACATGAGCCTTTATTAAATGCCTGAGCTAAAGAGAAGCTATAGTCACAACGCAGGGATGAGAAACATGAGTGTAGAGAACCAGGCATTATTATTTCTGGTGCTTGCAGAACTATTTGTCATTTAGTAAGTCCCAAAGAAAGGTAGAAAATAGGATTTTAGAAATATATTTACTTAGGATTGTTGACTATTGTAGTTATACTTACAGACCTTCTTATTGAGTCAAACTAAAGGGCATACAGTACCTGGAAACTATACTGATAGACTTAGTTGATAAAATAGCAAGTGCTTCGCTCTGTGATAAAGCGATGCCATCCGTTTTGCTAGCCACTCCTTTGCTCTCTGAGATGCGTCTCTCTGTAGCAGGCTGGACATTGGTTTTACAAAACATACAGCTTAACTTCTTTCTGTATAAACTGGAATTGCTTTCCAGCACTTATTACGTAAGTACTCCTTTTACTTGCTAGTGCCAAGGATGTGGCAAGCTGTCTATGCACAGGAAGACAACTGATGCCTGGCATGCCCTTTATTTTGCATGAGAAGATCCAGACTTATTTAAAAAAATTACCATTTTAAAATGCTTTTTTATACCTAGATTATATAGAGAGATATAGGTATATATATATAAAAGTATATATATCTAAAATATATAAATACATATAAGTATGTGTGTGTGTATACATATATGTGTGTGTGTGTGTATATATATATATATATATATATATATATATAAACTGCCCTTAAGTAAATCGTTACTTCTCTCAAGTTAAAGCATACATATGCTTCAAAAAAGAAAACGGAAAAAACGTTTGAGCAAAGAGAGGTTGTAATGTTTGTCTTTGACTGGCAAGTTGTGATAACTTCCTTGAGAGAATTCCAAAATACCATACAAACATCACAGTACTGTCCCAGAATAAGAACTTTGTTATAGCTAGAAAAAAGGGCGCACAAAAGGTTAAGTTGACTTGTCTGGAATTGTATGGGATCTGGGAACCCTGGAGTCTTCTATCCTAGTCCCGTTTTCTGTCTTCCATCAACCTTTATTTAGCAAACCAGAAGGCTGTTTGTGGTGCCCCCCCCACCCATCCCCAATGTAAATTGATTGCATAAATAGAAGAAGGCAACTAATCAAATACTGTGGCATTTACTAATATCAATTAGCTGGACGTGTCCTGTTTGCTTTCTAATACTTATAACACTGTAACGCTTTTGTAGAGATTACAATTGCTCTAAATGTTTTTGTTCTTTCAGCTTTATAGATTTATCTGTAGGGGACCCTCGCATGTAAGATGTCCTTACGTGAAAGAAAAGCTCTCGTAACCCGCTGGTTGAGACCATCCTTAAAGCTAGTTGAAATTATATTTTTAATCTAGTGTTCTAAGTTTCTGGTGTTCTAAATTTACAAACACATAGTATTACTTGGAAAGCTAGGTGAACTGTTGGGCCAGCAGTTTGCTAGATGGATATTCCTAAAAGTATGCAGTTAAAAATAAAGCAAAGCAGCCTGAACATTAGATGTCAAGATTTGGCTTCAAACGCGACCCTTAAAAAGGTGAATATTTTAATTGCTTTTTTTTTTTTTTAACATTTAGTTATTACCAGAAGAGTCAGCATGTTTTTGGGGGAAAGCCAGAAAGCACAAGAGTCTGTATCTTTGCTTGATTGCTGATTTGCTGTACGACTTCCTTGAGTTGATTTTCCTAGATTGCAGGAAAGGTGAAGGCTCTTCATCCTCATGTAACTGTAGAAGGCTTTAAGCCATCTTGCTTCAAAGGCTGAAGAGACAGCCTTGTGGCTGTCCTCCTTGTGGGAGAATAGGAAAGCTAGTAACAGTGATCAGTTGAAAGCAGTGGAAGTTTTTCTGAGGTTCTTCAGAAAATTGGAGATTCTGTGATGATGTTTATATCTGTGACCTGCTGGGGGAGTAGAAGTCTATGAGTAGCTGCCTTTGAAAAAGGTGGAGATAAATCTGACTGAAAGTCATGATTCTTGCTCTTCAGACTAGCAGTTTACCAGTGACTTCCTTTGTACCAAAGTGGTCAATTTAAATCTGATGTGGTGATTGGTCTAGAAAATTGAGTGATCTGTGATTTATGAGCTTTGAGGAGCTGTTTTGAATAATTCATAACAGGACTTAGATACCTGGTGTTAGAGGTTGATCATGCATCTACAAAATATCTCCTGGATCCGATTGTGAGATTAACTTTTTTGAGGAAGGCAGCTGGGAAGGTCCCCCACTTCAGCCCCGTGATTGAAGAACATGAGGCAAACATCTGTCTGAAAATGCGCCATCACACACTGCAATAGTTATTTTTAGTAGAACCTACATAGAGGAAAGGTAGGAAAAAAGATAGCTCTTGCCTGGCCATTTCAACAGATTCTAATCTTGGCCAAAGAGAGCGCTCAGCAAACTTGCACACGCTTATATTTTTCCTTGAAATGTAAGTTACGTACATGTTAACACATCAGCAGGTTACCTTACACTGGCATCAGTGAGCCTCATGATATCTTCACCTGAGAAGTTTTAAAATAATTGTATTTTTGTCATTTGATACCACCCCATCTTTTATGAAACCGATATTCTTGCTCTCCCAAAATATTTGAGAGCCCCCTCAGACTGGTTTTGGGGGCCAGGTTGTGAAAGAAATATTTCTCTTAAAATTGTTGCCAGAGTTTTTATAAGTTTCAGGGCAGTCTTTCCTGAAAATTTTCTTTGTGTATTAGGAGAAATACCCTTCACTGTGAGAATTGTTCTTGCCTGCTGGTCTGTCCTGTTCCCCGTAGTTTTCACAGAAACAGCCGGTTTCTGGATCAGTGCTCTCAGGTGCAGGATTTCCCAATGACAGCCCAGAGCTTTATGAAATAAAGGATACAGATATCAAAATGGTTCTTTTTGGCTTTAGCTCAGCTTCTGCTGAGGCCTGTGCAGTCCTTTTATTGCTTCGTTGGGAGCGATTCAGACCCTTTGATTCTTACTCTTTCTGATCCTGTTTCAGAGTAACCCAGTCACTGAGTAAATGGAAGAAGCAGTAGGTATGAGGCTTCCCAGTTACAACCTAATGATGTTCTTTGTGACTCCTAAACTTGTAAATATTTGGGCAACAGGCCATGAGGCAGGGTCAAATATTTCATTCAGGGTGAAGTTCCTGGTAGCATGTGACAGCCTAAATAGAGACAGACAACAGAATATAAAGATGCACTTGCTATCTCTAGATACATTAGGGCTTTCCTAATTTTAAGAAATATTTTGATCCTGTTTCGTGTGAAATTTTCTTGAGTAGAAAGCTAAAAGGGTCATAATGCATTGCAGGCTGATAACTAAGCACAGGTGGTTGCTCCCAGTCAATTACAGCCCAAAAGCAGAAAGTGGCAAACTGGCAGAAAATCTTTAACTTCATACTTACTGATGGGACAGAATAGTACTGATTTTAGCAAAAAATACCTTGCCCATTTAATAGCAAGGGGAATCAGCTAAATTCCCCTTCCTTAGTCTGTGATGAGCCTAGAAGTGCATATGACCACTAGAAAATTAATCCACTAGATCCTGATTCCCTGCTATTTCCATATTGAGAGAAACTCTAGGACGAGATTTAGAGACAGAACTAGAGGAAAAGGCCAGATGCATATTCCAGAATAGTAAAATGCTGTGATAGTCAGAAGACCGCTTGAAGCTAGAACAACTGGATTCAGATGTGTTTCTGCTCAGTTAAGACAGGAGGGATGGTCTTGTTTCTCTGCCTTCCCATCTAAGATTCTTAGTCCCTTGTGAAAAGCTTTGAAAAATATCCTTTGGTCTTACCATAGAACAGAAGCCTTTTGGAAGTCTTCAGTTTTTACAGGACAAGATCATTTCCTGTCCAGATTATGAAGCGTTCTGCTTTCTGGGTATGAGCTTCCGCAGCAGCTACTTTGCAGATGAACCATTTCCCTCTGCAGCAGGGTGTTGTGAGCGCAGTTCTTTTGTACGTGCTTGAATTTAGCTTTCAGAACGTAGCCCCGTGCTAGCTAAGGATGACCGTGACTCCCCCGCTTTCAGAACTAAGTACAGAATTTAATTTGTTTTATTCAGCTTTCCCTCAGTAAGTGTTTCACATGTGCACAGAGACATGCAACACACCCTCCTACTGCATATTCACACGTACAAATATAAACAAACACAACTAAACTAGCAAAACTTAGAAGTCAAGCAAGCCATTTTTCCCTGCAGCTTGTGAAAGAATGAAGAAAGAGAAAGATTATTCTTTCCGTCCTCACAGTAGATGAAATCCTGACATCACTGTTTTCAGTGGCCCTGGAGTTTACTATGGGTAGGAGCTGTAAAAGAAGTGAACAAAATGCAACAACTCTAGAACTACCAGTATGTAAATGTACAGTGCACAGTTGCTACTGGGTTTTTTAATACTGGTAATTTTTCCACTGATGTGAAAACCCTTATGAAAAATCAAGTTACTTCTGTCTGATTAGGAATTGCTTGGTTAATTGTGTAACCAGAGGCTAAGTGTAGCTGTGATGAGGGCACAGATACAGAAATGCCTGGAAACTAATGTTTTAGAGGGAGAATTTTCTGAGTTGTAAAGTATTCATAGATTTACTTGAATTGCTGTTACTTGAGCTGCTCACAGTAATTTGACTAGTGACCCATGCATCTCAGCCATTTCCATGAGGAATTGAATGGCAGAGCTCTGTCTGGTCAAAGGCTGTGAAATTTTTCGCTTTCAGGACTCAGTGCTGATCCAGAGCAGTGTGCTGTATTGAATGTGCTGCTGTCTACGAGATGGTCTTTAATCAGTCCCTTCCGGACAATTGTTTTCTTTGCAAATTTTCTTTGTTAGGAGGTTGAACAGAAACCAAAGATTAAACGTGGCATGGATAGCATGCTCTCATCTTTGAGACTCCCCTCCAGACTGCAGTCTGGGACACATCAGTGGAGGAGCGCATAAGATAGTTTTCTGCTCTGCCAGTTCTATTGATGCAGCGCTTTAATGGCAGATGAAAGTAAATATTCATGAAAGATAACTTTAGAGTTGCAAAGACTAAGTATTTTGTTGCAGTCATTATGTTATTTGATGGGAAGTGGAATGTTGTCTGTGTTGACTTTTTTGCCTTCAAAATCCTACTCCTGAATTAAATGATTAAATGAAAGTCTCAGTTCTCATTTAAAAAGAATTATGTATTACAGGCTTAATATATACTTGCTTTATTTAGCTTATGATGTTAAATTGGTTGATGTTTTTGGTTTGGAGGAGCAACGTTACAGTGATGCCTGGGAATGGGTCACCAGAATATGTTCACGTTATTCCGTGTCACAATTGCATTCAAGATTCTCTTCTATCTGTTATAAGACTATTTACATAAATCTGCAATTGTGGAATTACAGACCTATTCTCTTTAACATTACACTTGTTTCCCAGGGTCTTCAAGTTGCATTTAATATTGACTTCCTTCACTTTGCAGTGTGTTCTTCTGAAACAATCTACCTATTCACAAATCTAATCCATTTCCAATTATTTTTACAGAATTTCCCATAAGCTGTTAAATTTTCTGTTAATATTGTGCTCTCTGCATTTGAAAAAATATTTATTGTGTTAATTTTATGTCCATAAAGCAGAGAAAATCGTAATTCTGACCAAGGGCAAGTTTTCCAGACTTTGTTTTGATCACCTTAAAAAACTGTTAGCTCTCCATATTTTCCACATATAAAATACTAATCCATTCAAATTTTCCTGCTTGCTGCTTCCATTATTGGGCATTGAGGAGTTAGATCAGCAGTGTTTTTCAAATCAGAGTGGGGTTTGTTACCTTGCCTTTGTTTACCATGCTAAAAGAAGATAATAAAGAACAGTCATTTCTGTCATTCAGCTGAATAAAAGGCAGTGGCCTGCAGTGCTTGCTGAATGCTCAGACATTGAGTAAGATCTTAGAAAATTAACTTCAAAGGCACCTTAAAACCAAGGTTTTGTTAAAAGAAAAAAGGCAGACAAAATCACAACACCCAATGTGGTTACTCACTGTAGCCATGAAGATGCTGATGACTACGTTAAAAATCTAATGGTGTTTTCTTTGCTCGTTCATATAAATATGTTACTTCCCTGAGGCAAGTAAGCATGTGGAAGTTTTGGAGATCGTGCTGAAATGAAAATGAGTAGCATCTTTGATAATCACTACCTAGAAAGCATATTTGAAAGTGATGCAACAGCATGAAATAATTACCATGACATAAAATAATGCAATTATATGTCTTGCTGTTATGAGGAAGCATTGATTAAGGACAGTGCATGTTTGTTTATTTCATACTTTGCTATTTGATTTCTGGAGGTATTATCCTTTAAAAGAAGAGACTTTTTCTTTTTAGACAACCTCTTTGGTAGAGAACTGCTTTAGAACAGTCCTCTGTAACATGCATCATTGACAAGATGATGATCGAATCATCAGTCATATGCTTTGTTTTGTCCTCAGCAATATGAGTGTATTTAAGATCAAGGTTGAAATCTGTCATCTGTTATTGCTTATCATCTCTCATTATTGCTTATTGCCAAGGGCATGCCTATATGAAAAAAATGAAGTCTGAATTTTGACTTAGGAAGGTGTTTGTTCTGGCTTACGTATTTCTAGAATGATGGCAGCAGCAATGAAGACAAGCACGGCTGGCTAAGTCCCTAGCGAGGTTTTATGCTGGCTCCTGCACCTGAAGCAGGAGTTTAAGTAATGTCAAAGGCTATAGTGTAGAGAAAATACAGAAGGTAAATTTAAGTCGCTAGTTCAAACAATGCATTCATTGCTGCATAGACTTCTACATTTATAACCAAAAATGTTTGCATCCTTTACTGAGCGCTGTGATGCCCCCACTGTGTAAGTCTTTCTGTGGTACAATCAAGTCTTTGTTTTGCAGTGTAGGGATAGCATAAGGACTGACAGTAGGGCAAGGGCACTTTCCAGGAGGCTTTGAACTGTACAGATACCAGACTTTATCATAGAGTAAAATTGTGAAATTGTTCTTCATTATGTCATTCTTTCCCAGTGCTGCAATATGTTAGAACTTGAACCTGCAAAAGCACTTATGTCTTAAATCAGTTTTAAGCTGGAGATGGTGAGAGGAAAAATGTACTGACCACAAAAACAAGATCACTGTTTTCTGTGTTTATGAGCTTGTACTCATGAGGAAAAATAATTATAATTCTTTTCCAGAATTGTCATAGAAGCCCATGGATACTCTTTCTGTCCTATTGTTTTGTGGTCAGTCTTTCAAACAACTGAAATCCTGCTCTGTTTTCTGAAATCTGAAGGATAATAAATCCTACATGGCTTCACCTTGAACTTCCAATTGTACATAAATTTTTAGAAGTGGAAGAGAAGAGTACAGAAGGGTGAGGCCTGGTGAGAAGCTAGATGTGTATCTATACTTTGAGCATGATTGCAGTCTAGCTTTCTCTGCACGCTCCGTAAGGGCAGAAAATTAGTTGTAGAGAAGATGAGATCAAGTTACTTAGGCTTTATATAAATTTCAGGAAATTGAGTAGTGAATCAAACTAACTTTATCCCTAACTTGAATACATTTATCTCACCATTAACAGAAGTTGAGAGGTCGCTGCTCAGAAGCAGGACAGTGTTTTCTTATAGGCAGTGTGGGAAATGTGTAAAGATTCTCTAGCTTAACTGTGAGCAAACACACTTTTTATAACAAATAAAAGTAAATCAAATACCTGACTCAATTTCACAACGTTAAGAAGTCCAAGAGCAACTGCTACAACAGTCCAGACTTGATAGATGATGGGATCAGAATAAGTTTTGAGTCTACCTGGGGAACTACCATATTGATTTTACCATACATAAAAGACGGTAGCTAACAAGTGAAACTGTATGACTTTCTGTGGTAAGCAGATCTAGTGATGATATGCACAGTGTGGAAGAACATTCACTAGTGAATTTTTTGACTTGTGAAAATAACAAGTGCAAAGAAGTTTTTTAATTGTGTATCTGAATATACAAAAACATATATGATTACTGTGATAGCCTTCCCCTCCCCGCCCCCCCCACCCCCCCCACCCTTTTTCTTTTTCCAGAGTCAAGCTGACAGATTTGCTTTCATTGCTGAATGGTATGACCCAAATGCTTCACTATTCCGACGCTATGAGCTCCTGTATTATCCAAAAGATGGATCAGTGGAAATGGTAAGGATGAGAGAAAAAATCCTGTTATCGTAAGCGTAACATCCAATTAAATAGTTTGTAAATTGGCAAGCCACTGCCTACCATACAGTTTTAACTTCCCAGGAAATTAAAATGTAATTTAAGTCATCTCTTGTTCTGTTTCTAAAACTAAAAGAAAAGCAAAGATATCAGTTCACAGTGGAGCATGTGGAAGAACTTCCATGTTTATGAATTTATTCTTGAAAGATTGTTCTGGCATGGATAGATTGATTTTCGCAAATCTGATTTTATTTAACCTTTACTTTGGTTTTAGTATTGAAACTCCGCAGCACTGACCTATGGTATGAGAAACAAAGTGAAGTATATTCCAAAAAGGAGAATAAGCTTCAGATGGAAAGCCACAAGGCACTGAAGAGTAAAACGGAAAAAGTGTTATCCAAGGAGAGGAAACTGTAAACTGCGGTTAATTCAGTTTTAATGCAGAGAAGGATGATTCAGACAGTGGCATCCACATTTTTCCGTCAGTGGTGCTTGCAAAGATCTTTCTGACTTGAGATTCATACAACTACTCTCCATTGTTTATTGGTAGTGCAGGTGAAAACAAGCAATTTTCAGAAGTAGGTGCATCTATGAAAATATAATATATGTAGTAAAGATAATAATAAATAGTAAACCAACCAGTGCTTTGTGGTCCCATGTATGAATGGGTGAATCGTTGGACCCAGCCTCTTCTGTTTTTTAATGAAGACCTAAGGGATTTGAGAATGGCCTAGATTGGTAATAAAATTAATAAGGGTGAATATCCAGAATTTTAGTTTTCCTACTGCAAGCATCAAATGCAGAAATAAGAAAGCTAGCAGAATCTATACTTTCTTACTCAAACTGCTCACTGAAACCATGGCACACACCTGTATGAGGAGATACCCTTTGCACTTTTTACTGATAGTTTGTTTAAACAAGCTCTACCACAATAATGTCCCTTTAAAGTGAGTTCCTTCTATGATGTCTCTGTGTGCACAGTTGTCAAAACCTGAGGGTTTGTTTTTGTTTTTGGTTTTTTTTTTTCCCCAGAGACAGTTTAGCTAATCAGTCAGGAGCCGTAATAATCTTCCTACACAACCATGTGTAGGCTGGTAAAACTGTTGTTCGTTTCACCTAGATATCTCAAAACCAAGAGCTTTCAAGGTGTTCTTAAGTTGTCTTTACTCATTCTGTACCAAACACCTGTGGCTTGGTATGCTGCGTGGCATTTTGCTAGCATGCTCTCTGGTGAAGATAGTATTGTGTGTGCATAGTCATGAGCATATGTAGGCTGTGTGTGATCAGGACTGGAACTAAGAAGCAAAAATGCATGTCACACCTCTGTAGTGTCTCTCAAAATTAGTTTTGGGGATGAGTTTGTGGAGAGAGATTAAACTCAGGATTCTCTTCTGGATTTTTTTAAATTTTTGCAAAATTTGGTGATATTTTTTCTATCATTGCTTCCCAATTCTTCTGTATCTTTTGGTGTCTTCCTGGGGAGATAGTGGGCTGCCGGCTCTTCCCCCTGACATATCTAAGGAGAGGGGAGGTGATGGACATGAGCTGACTTCTTGCTGCTTATGGGAAAGATGTTTCAACCCTTTAACACCTCCCCAGTGAGAGCTCTCCTTTATCACACCTCAGCTGAGGGTGAAACAGAGCTGTTGAAGGCTTGTGTTATGTGAAGGCTTTCTAGTCCTCAGCTTTGCTTTTCTTCTTTCTCAGTCCTTCCTATCTTGGTCGTTCCTGTGAAGGAAGGTGGCAGTAGGAATAGTGAAACAAGTTTCCAGCTGGCTCTGCAGCCTTCAGAAGATAGCATAGGTTTTTGTCTGAGGACAGAAAGCAATTGTGATGAGCAAACTGGATCTCTTGACAGAGATATGTGTAATTCTCTGAATTTTCCACAGTTAATGACTCCCATGGGGAATTCTTAAGTCTTGAACAGCTTCTCTTTCTACAGGAGATTCCCTAAAAAGAGAGAAGGAATCTTTAAAAAGGACAGAATCCTAGCAGAGAATTATTTTGATTCAGATAATTTACCTGTACGTGTAATGTGAGAGAAGGGAAGGAAAAAAACCGATCTGAACAGCATTACCTTTTGTCTGCTGTGGCTTATCATTTGCATTTTAAATAGATCTAAATTTCTACTATAAAGAAGAATTCTTTAATACAACTGGATTTCTTTGTCGTCTTTTTTTTTTTTTCTCCTTCCTCTTTATCTTCTGTTGGAGAAGAGAGAAATACCTAGGGACCCTCTTCCTAGCAACTGTTATCAAAATGACCAAGGACACGTTCAGATTTTTAGTCAAGATACTGAACAATTTCAATATGATCAAGTCAGTTAATAAGACTCCTGGCGAAGTCCAGGGAAAACCAGATAGTTGAATTCAAGTGATATTTTTCAGCATGTTGCCATTTCCTTCCCTCCTGTGCTTGAATAGAAGACATTGAGAAGGAGCACACACGAGAAGGCTGAAGAAGTTTCAGCAGGGAAGGATTCTTCCTTGTAATCTTGCCTCAGCAGAAAAACGTATCACAATAATTTGTATGTTCTGCATCTCCAGAGTTTTGGCTATCCTGGAAAAACTTACAATTCTGCTAGCCCAAGCCTGAAACAGAATAGAAATCTAGAAATTTAGATCACAGAAGAGCATATAATTTTACTCGAGCACAATTTTTTCTCCAAAATTTAAAGGAAGGAAATTCTTTCTTTTAACACTCTTCTAGTTTATATACCATCACAATAGGGAATAGCACATGCAATTCAAGACAAGGAAGGGGAAGTTTGGGCTGAAGAGGACAAAGCCCTTCTTTTGATAGGATTCCACTTGCCCAGGAAACTGAAGGGATCTTTAGTTACGTGCAGTGGAGAAGAAACCGTTCATCAGGTTGCCTTTTGTGCTTTGCTAGCCCACCCAGAAAACTGCACGTTAACGTCTTGCTTCTTACTCAGGATGAAGACACACAACTGAATTGGCTTGACAGGCGTTTTGAGCTTGCAGCTCTAGGCAGTGAGAGAGAACTTTTCAACCCAGTGCTGCAACCATCCATCCATCGCTAATTCTGAGTCTCATGTAGTACAAATAAAGCATAGTATCACTGGAACAATGCCCTGAAGAAGAGACCTGTCACAGCATGTATCATGGTCATTTCTGGTGTGAGCCATTGGTCTGTGAAACAGCGTAGATCTGCTGGGGGGAACTCTCAGTGAGACTGGGCAGAGTTGCCCACTAGGCACCTGAACCGTTTATCACAGCTCGAAACAGCACAAGCAAATGATAAAATAAAAAATGCAAAGGCAGTTGTCAGCCCAAGACTGTTTAAATGGAACAAATTTGTAACTGTGGTTTTAATTTTCTGAGCATTTATGCTACACACGCAAGTTCAAAGGGTTAAAAATTAAATCAATTTAGTGATCAGACTTGGTCCCACGCTACTTTGGAAATGTCATAAGGTAGAGTAAAGATTATGTTGGGTTTGTCCACAGTTTAAATCTCTTGCTATAGTAGCTTTTAATGTTTTTTTTCTGTGCAGTATGATGTGAAGAACCATCGCACCTTTCTGAAACGCACCAAGTATGACAGCTTACACCTTGAGGATTTGTTTGTGGGCAACAAAATTACTGTTTTTTCTCGTCATCTTTCCTTAGTAGACTATGGGGATCAATATACAGCCCGCAAGCTGGGCAGCCGCAAAGAGAGGTAAGAAAACACAAGTTTTGAAACGTTTCTTTATGGAGGGGGTTTCAGAGTAATTGTCTTTGCTGGAGTTGGGAGAAGATTTGTGGGGGAACGGGAGAGGAGGGTTTAGCAACAAGTTTGCATCTGGTTTGAAGTGATCTAACATGTTGATAATTAGAAGGAAGTGAAGTGGTCCTTGCTTGTGGGCAAACCCATGATTGTTCCTCCCACCTGATAAAAACACCAGCTTGCGCAGATGTCAGCTGCTGGCCTCCTCCAGGTCCTAGGAGAGACCAAGAAGGGGAGGAGGAAAACGTTTCAGTTCAGCTATTACTCCCCTGGGGCAGGCAGCAACAGTATCCTTGTGATACCCTTTTGGTTACAGTTGTGTCATATGGGTTCTGTTGGGGCAGGATTGGTGTGCTACCCCTCATGTGTGCTCGGTTTGGAAGGACTGAATCTTGCAGAACTGTATCACATCCCTCTGTAGAGGCTGTACGGAAGCCTAGTGCTCCACAGGCGTATGCCCTGCCAATCAGATGTACTTTATATTAGCAGTAGTAATTGAAAACAGTAGGAAGAGAAAGGAGAGAGAGAGGATTGGTTCCATTCTTCATTGCGTTTCCCACCACGAAGGATTTTTTTTTCTAGGAAATTTTTCAGCATCTGAAAAACTCAGCATGCATGAGGACAGGAAGGATAGAATGGGAATGTCAAGGAAACCTATAGACTTGTTTATTAAGACAAAAATCATGTCTTTAATGTCTGAAGATAGGACTCATCATCTCTTTCCTCTAAAGGAGGAGACACCTCCTTTAGAAAAGACGTGAAGAGTCCCACACCAAAATTATCAGGAGAGACTTAATAAAATGACAATAAGATTAATTTACAACAGATTTAAATGTGATTTGACTGCAGTGCAGATAACTTCTGAATTTGCAAAATCAATGAGTTTAGCCCCAGCGTATTTTGAAAAGAACACAGAATATTTTCTCAGATACGATGTTCCAGAGAGCCCCATTCTACTAGTTTCTTTCTCCCTCCCACTATCTGGGCTTATTTTAAACTCTTTTTGAAGAGGTATATGTAACCAGACAGGCAGGAAGAGTTCAGTAAGATTGCAAGTCCCAACACTCATCTTTATCTTAACCTCACAAAAACATTGCCTTGGAAATGACCGCCATAACAACTTTCCAGAGGGAGTTCTCCTGGTACTCTGTCTCGAAACTTGAGTTGGGACAGGTGGAAGGGTAGCAAAGGAGGTAGAGAACAGCAGAAGAGGGCTTTTAAATACTTGAATACTCTCTCTGTTCCTCAGTAGGGCCTTGGGTAAAGTAGGTCTGGCTTATCTATGTTTTTGATATCAATTTACCCTTTTACAGTTGTGTTTTTTCTTTTCTGCCTAAAGTAGCATAAGCCCTGGCGTTGATGCAGTTATAGCACTGGTTAGTTATGCTAATAGGTATACCGAAAGGTAGCTTATGAAATGGCATATTCATCTTATAGTAGAGGAGCAGCTACAGCTGTATACAGCAGTGATGGTATCAATGAAGTGGTCCTGGGAGAGGGAATGAGGTTTCATCCTGCTCAACAGAAGGGAGGAAGGGAATTTATGACATGTCAGCTGCTTGGAAAACATTTTAGGAATGTTGGCTGAAAGATAGCATAGATATGCAAGCGGTGTTACATATTCAGAATGGCCCAAAGGAGCACAGTGAAATGCATCTTAAACAGCCAGGCAAGAGATCCTCAAAATCTTGTTTCTTCACAGAAGCTAGCTTTCACTGAGTAAACAGGGCTGTACTAAAAGAGCCCTTGGGGAAAGTGACTGCTTATGAGGTGTTTGTCCTTTTGGCCTGGTCCTAGAAGGTTTTACAGCAGTGATTAGTTAAGTAGATAAAGTAAGATTTCAGCAATACATGCTAATTCCTGAAAATAATTTGTAGGTGGAATTCTGCTAAAAATTTTGTGACTGCTGCATGAGGCAGAACATTTTCCTATCTTTTCTTGCCTTTGTGCTGTGCAGGACAAGTTGTACTTGAGCTCAACTTCGGAAAATCTGTTATGTGCTTTGTTCACTGAATATACATGTGCACAGGCTCAGCAAATGTCCATGAGGGAGCTTGAGGACTGTACTTAAAAAAATCTCAAATGTTTTGAATGAGGAATATTTGTTTTTGTCAGTAAAGCAAGCAAATATGACTCCGGGTATACAGAAGACACAAGCAGATGGGTAAAAAGAGCTAGTATTTGAATAAACCTTTTCTTGATTTAGGCTAAAATTATTCAAACAGTTTTACAAAAAACAAAATAAAACCAAAAAAAAGAACCCTTCAATGCAGTTTCGGTTTCTACACTTAATTTCTTCTATCCTGGGTCAAGTTTTAGATATTACAACCATATTTGAGTGTTCTTCTTCCTCACTCCTTTCCCAGTGCATTGTAAGGAACCATCATAAACAATGAGTAAAATGGGTAAGTAAGCACGTGCTTACTTACAAATGTTACCACGTAAGGAAACACAGGTGTGAGGAAGGGGTTTCTGTTTCTCTAGTTTTTCGCTTGTGATCACAGAATCACAGAATCACAGAATGGTTGAGGTTGGAAGGGACCTCTGGAGATCATCCAGTCAAACTCCTCTGCTCAAGCAGGCTCACCTTGAGCATATTTGCCAGGATTGCATCCGGATGGGCTTTGAATACCCCCAGGGAAGGAGACTCCACAACCTCTCTGGGCAACCTGTTCCAATGCTCTGTCACCCTCACAGTCAAGAAGTTTTTTCTCAGGTTCAGATGGAACTTCCTGTGGTTCAGTTTCTGCCCATTGCCTCTTGTCCTGTTGCTGGGCACCACTGAGAAGAGTCTGGCCTCATCCTCTTGACACTCCCCCTTCAGATACTTGTACACATTGATGAGATCCCCTCTCAATCTTCTCTTCTCCAGGCTGAACAGGCCCAGCTCTTGCAATCTTTCTTCATAGGAGAGGTGCTCCAGCCCTCTAATCATCTTGGTAGCCCTCCGCTGGACTCCCTCCAGGAGTGCCATGTCTCTCTTGTGCTGGGGAGCCCAGAATTGGACACAGGACTCCAGGTGAGGCCTCCCCAGGGCTGAATAGAGGGGCAGGATCACCTCCCTCGACCTGCTGGCAACACTCTGCCTAATGCACCCTAGGATCCCATTGGCCTTCTTGGCCACAAGGGCACACTGCTGCCTCATGTTTAACTTGTTGTCCACCAGCACTCCCAGGTCCTTCTCGGCAGAGCTACTTTCCAGCAGGTCAACCCCCAGCCTGTACTGGTGCATGGGATTATTCCTGCCTAGGTGCAGGACCTTGCACTTGCCTTTGTTGAACTTCAGGAGGTTCCTCTCCGCCCACCTCTCCAGCCTGTCCAGGTCCCTCTGAATGGCAGCACAGTCTTCTGGTGTGTTAGCCTCTCCCCCCAGTTTCGTATCATCAGCAAACTTGCTGAGGGTGCACTCTGTTCCTTCCTCCAGGTCATTGATGAATATATTGAACAAGACTGGGCCCAGGACTGACCCCTGGGGGACGCCACTAGCCACAGGCCTCCAACTTGACTCTGCACCATTCACCACAGCCCTCTGAGCTCGGCCATCCAGCCAGTTCTCAAGCCACCTCACCGTCCACTCATGTAGCCCACACTTCCTGAGCTTACCTAGGAGGATGTGATGGGAGACAGTGTCAAAAGCCTTGCAGAAGTCCAGAAAGACAACATCCACTGCTCTGCCCTCATCTACCCAGCCAGTCATTCCGTCATAGAAGGCTATCAGATTGGTCAAGCATGATTTCCCTTTGGTGAATCCATGCTGACTACTCCAGATCTCCTTCTTGTCCTCCAGATGCTTAGTGATGACCTTCAAGAGGAGCTGTTCCATCACCTTTCCAGGGATGGAGGGGAGGCTGACAGGCCTGGAGTTTCCTGGCTCCTCCTTCTTGCCCTTTTTGAAGACTGGCGTGACATTGGCTTTCTTCCAGGCCTCAGGCACCTCTCCTGATCTCCAGGACCTTTCCAAGAGGATGGAGAGTGGCCTAGCGATAACATCCGCCAGCTCCCTCAGCACTCGTGGGTGCATCCCATCGGGGCCCATGGATTTGTGGATGTCAAGTTTGGACAAAAGATCTCTAACCTGATCCTCCTCCACCAAGGGAGAGTCTTCCTTTCTCCAGCCTTCCTCTCTTTTCTCCAAGGTCTGGAATTCCTCAGGACTGGCCTTAGCAGTGAAGACGGAAGCAAAGAAGGCATTCAATAACTCTGCCTTCTCCGTATCCTTTGTCACCAGGGCACCCGCCCCATTCAGCAGCGGGCCCACATTTTCCCTAGTCTTCCTTTTGCTATTGATGTATTTGAAGAAGGCCTTCTTGTTGTCCTTGACATCCCTTGCCAGATTTAATTCCAACTGAGCCTTAGCCTTCCTTGTCGCATCCCTGCACGCTCTGACAACGTCCCTGTATTCCTCCCAAGTGGCCTGTCCCCTTTTCCACATTCTGTAGACTTCCTTCTTCTGTTGGAGTTTTGCCAGCAGTTCCTTGCTCATCCATGCAGGTCTCCTGCCCGCTTTGCTGGACTTCTTCCTCAGAGGGATGCACTGATCCTGAGCCTGGAGGAAGTGACGCTTGAATATTAACCAGCTCTCTTGGAGATCCTGGGTGATCCTGGGTGGTGGTTCTGTTTCTGTAGTTTTTCACTTGTGATCCTGGGTGGCTTGTAACCCGAGGTGACTGCTTACCTGACCAGTATGTCCTTTCTACGTTGACTGTACTTAGAGGCAGTTACCACTGCAGATCTTGAAAATCTTATAAGAATGCTTGCAGCAACCAGCAATATTTGAATACTTTTCTTACTTTTCTGACTGGGTGTGTTATTCATATGCTTCCAGTCATTGACCTAATTAGTGATTCCTCCCCTACAAGACATAAAATATTCTACATGCAACAGTCCTATTATTAGAAATAAGTAGGTCTCACATGCTTAGCCACAGCAGGCATTGTGCACCGTTCCTTTGATCAGCTCCCGTTTTCTGTTTTTTAGTACTCATTGGAGTACTGTTGTACAATCCTTCTGAAAATACAAGCAAATGAGCTTAATTTTCATTCTTTCTCCTTTGTTCCTAGACATAAAACTGTTTCAAAATGTACTTTGTAGGCTGCATCATGTCAAACCACAAGAAACATATTGCTAATTAAAACTAAAAATAGGGCACTTGAATCCAAATCCAGTCTCAGAAGCAGTGTTCAGTATTCTGAATTCCACTGCTTCTTACCCTGCATACCTCTGAGAAGCACTCACTGAAGTGTCATCGTTTATATACCGATGGTGGAATAAGTTGTAACAGTTGTTCTTTATAGTTTGTATAAATGTCTTCTGGGTAAACTACTTCATAATATAGTGTTTCATTACCTATTGCTAGAAATTATAGTTTTACTAGAAAGTTTGAAATTAGAAAAGTAAGGGACAGATTATTTCTGGATTTAAGTGTCTCTTGAATACCAAGTGTAATAACATAGATTCAAAAAAACATTCCTCAAGGAAATTCAAAAAGGACTGAAGCTCTAGTTCCCAGGAATTTGATCCTTACTGTTCACGATAAATGAGTGTCGAGAACCTCTTATGCTTGAATGCAGGTCATGCATTGTGGGACTGGGTATGCGCGTCTCACGTGGCTCCTATGCAACTGTTCCCTCTCACGTGCCTTGATGCACGTGGCTTATCCTGCCATATAATAGATACATATCACAGAATGGGGCGGAGCTGTGAAATCCTTGGGAAAGAGGGGAACAGTTCATAGACTTTGTGAATTACACTGGCAAACTGCGTTGACTGCAGGCCAGAGGTCGGCCTTTCCTAGTCTGGAGATAGAGCTAACCCCGATTTAGTTCGCACTGCAGTGAACTGAAAGCATGTGCACGGTGGACCGCTCATCTGAGGGGAAGTGTACTTTTTTAAAATTACTCTAATGAAGTTTCTTGCAACTGCCTGACTACAATTTTATTCCATCAGTCTTTCTGTGTCCTATTTCCCAACAGATCTGAGCCTAAGCTGGTCTATGTATGTGAGCTTCCTGCTGCTTAAGGAAATCTGGGTTTGTTTCTGGGCTCTGAAGGTCATCTATGTCTTTCCCTTACTTTCAGATGAAATATCAAACGTGTAAAAAATGTCCCCCTTTCCTTTTGCTTTTCCTGATATCTCACTTCCTTTAGATTTGCAGTGAAATAGATGATTTCTCTGTCTATTCCCAAAACATCTGACAATCTGGAGTTACTCAAGGTTCAAAGTGAATGCAGGGGAAATTTGCTCATCTGTAACCTCGGCATATCTGAGCTGATAATAACATATTGTTGTGGACCTAAAGGCTGTTTTCCATGCTATGCTGGTAAATAAAACGAGAAATTTACAGTTGTTTGCCTTTCCTTTATGGAAGTACTGCAATAAAACATTTTACCTTGGATAACCTTCATTGTTGGGAACAGTGTAAAAGATAGAAAGAGTTCTTTAGGATTTGTCAGAGACTCGGAGTCTCTGGGATACGTGACTGAATAAATCTGTTGATTTGTAAGCTGAGCACATTTGAAGCTGACTCACCACAAGATGCATACAAACAGAAAATGTCCTTTTACAGACCTGCTTTTTGTGCTTATTATTTTGGATTAATATTATGTTTAGTGCTGACAATATACTTGATCCTATGTAAAGCACGTTAATAAATCAGTCCTGGCCTGGGGAAATGTACTGTATAAAAAGATAATTATGGGGAAGACAGGATGTACTTGGGTACAGGGATGTAGGGGAGAGAGCAGAGATTTTTGGATTGGTCTCCCCTAGAAAATAGCTGTCAGTCAGTAAAGGAGACTGAATAGCTCCTCTCTCTAACCTTTTATTGTATCTCTTAAAACTGTGACATGCAAACTGTATGTCAAGAAGTGTTTGCACGGTACGAAGCACAGTGGGACCCTCTTTTCACTGGGGCCTCCATATATTTTAAAAGTAATAATAAAATAATCATTTCACTTTTTGAATGTTATGGAAGAGGCACACGTTTAAGGAATATTTTAAAAGGGGCAGTTTAACAGCTTTTTTTTTTTTTTTATGTGCATAAAGATTTCCATATTAGAAAAAAGGAGGCCGAGCAAGCATAGGAAGAGAGAAGGAAATGAATCGGTTGTGTTCTAAGCCAGTGGTGAATGAGGAATGTGGCGAAACTGTCCACACTTGCAGCATGAGAAGGATGTACTTCAGAAATTTAGTAAATATATCAAGGTTCCTTCTGACTGAATATTCCTCATGCCTTGTGTGTGCCATGAAGCTAATCTTTTCTATCTTGTTGTCAAAGTCCCCTGTTTGTGAGACTGTGAAGTTATCTGCATTAGAAGTTTTCTTGGATTCTTGGAACTGAAAACCCTGAACAGCATCTCACAGACAAACTGCACACATAAAGCAAATCCAGGTCTTAAATAGTGTGGAATCTGGGAGAAGAGCATCTGACAGCAGATGAAGGAAATGGATTAAGTTTTCAGGAGTGCAAGGACTTTCTCAGGTCTGAAAGAGAAGCAGCAAACTTCAAGTTGAGTACTGTTGCTCTGAGTTCAGTTTAGGCAGTGCGAAGGAAGAAGTTAGCTATTGCTGTGGAATAGAGGGATACATTACCTAAGGCAAAAAGTGATCAGATTCTTAGCCCTGAGAGTGACAGGAGGAGTGAGTAAATAGCAATTGCTGGTGGAACATTAAAGGCTAACTGGGATGGAAAGCTGAGGAAATTGTAATGTGCAAAACTCATCAGAATAATGTCTTGAACAGGCATTCAAGAACAGCATGGAAATTGATGAGACACTGGGAAGAAGATGCTTGACTGTGGCAGAATTTTTTTCTTTGATGTGATGGTTTTTGTCTGAATATAAACTCAGTTTGTATACTAAATGCTCTAGGGAAAGTAGAGTTAACTGTATCTCTCTTCTCTTTTTTTTTTTCTTTTTTTTTTTCTTTTTTTTTCCCCAGAACGCTGGCTCTGATTAAACCTGATGCAGCACCCAAGATAGGAGAATTAATTGATATCATTATTAATGCAGGATTTACAATAACTAAGGCCAAAATGATGGTGCTTTCAAGGTAAGAAAATTCTAAAGTTAGCTGTATAGGATCTGAATATTATTTTTGCATTTAAGGACATTCTCTGAAGTTATTCCGTGTTATTCCACACATTAAATCCATTCCAGTGAGTAATAAAGGGAAGACTCATCTATTTCATAATCATGTGTAGGTTTCTGAAAGTGTATAGAGAATTAAGCTAAGTGCTGAAAAAGTTCTGTGCAAATGCTTATGGGCGAATGTCTCTGTGTGAATCCAAGGTGACTAGTATAGCTTCAGCAATTCCGTAATGTTTATTATTGACATGTTTCTATGTCTTCACCCTGTGGCTTCATCTTGCAACTAATATTGCTAATTATAACAGAGTTGTCTTTAAAGCAGTTGGTTTGTTGCCTCTCAGTAAATCCATCCTCTTAATTTGTGCTCCCAGAAAATGAATAGAAGTCCCCAGCAAAGCAAGTGATCTTTTGGTCTTATTGAAGGGAGGGACAGATTTTACTCATGCATCTTCCTAATCCCCCCCTGCCTCCACACCCTATTGCTGATGTCAGCCACAAAATAAAAAGAAAACATGTTGCAGAGGAAAGAACGCAGTTGGTGAATTTACTCATTTACAAGAGTTCCCCGAGGTTACTGCACCGTTTCTCAGTTGTTGCTTTGCTGTCCATATAAGCCTGTCCATATACAACATCTCTTTGACAAGAAAAACTTTCTTACCATTTTCGTGGGTTCTTATGGCTTCTGTATGAGAACAGGAACAATTTTCTCCTAGCTCAAAGCTTTTCTGGCTTTCTGAAATATAGATAAAACACTGTGACTCGCTCCTCCTATCTGTGTGTTCACCTGTTGATGTGTTTGACTGCTCTGGTCCCAGATCCTCCCTCAAATAACTCCAGTTCATCAGTTTAGTCTAATGCTGATTCACAATCAGCCTCAGTGTCTTTCAAGCCAACTGTTTTTTGGCTTGCTCTCTTGCAGTCTGAGATATTTGATCCTGAAGTGTTGGAGGGTTCTTTATTTCAGTGTCTGTCTGAGAATTTGAAGAACTATTGAGCCAAGTCACGTGCTCTGGAGTTGACTCACCCTGAAGAAAAAAGAAACTTTGAGATTTAAATTTTTATTGCCTATTGCTATATTAAAATCTCAGCTTGAAAATTGAAAGTAATGGTTAATAAGCACAAGACTGAGCTGTGATACTGGATGTATTTAAAATGATGTCTGAGTATTTGTGGTTTCTCTGTGGACTGCTCCATTTTAAAATGTTAGAACTGTAGCTTTGCCAGTCTTCTGCACCTAAATCTCTGCACGCATACTTGTTCAAATCAGCACCATGATCTACTGCTTTCTTTAACGGAATTATTGCTGACGGTTGTTTGGCAATCCCTGTTAACTTGATTCATGCGTTCCATAAAAAATGTAGCTAAGATATGAAAGTGAGGGTAGGCACCTACTTATATAGGTCAGCTCTCTAGTCTCTTCAGCTAATCGTGCCTCGATTCAATCCATTATTCCCAGATGAGCATTATTTTCTGTTCTTTAAAAGTAGAGAACTAATGAGATGGATGAAATGGAAAAAAAAATTGAAGGAAAGCCTGTTAGCTTTGTGGCCAATGAAAATCCTTTGACTTTAGAATGCCGCATACTTGTGCAGGTGATCATTTTGATTAGCAGGTTGGAGAAAGTTGTGACTGTTCAAATGTAGGAAAAATTAAAATCTTAGGGAAATGGCTAGTTACTTTGAGGTTGTTCCTTTCCTCTGGCAAGAGCCTCAATACTGGGCTTAGGTCTGTAACTTGGAGTTCCGTTCACAGGTTATCCTTCTTTTTTCTTGTATGTTAACTTATAAAGGGGTGCACTGCAAAGGGAGAGGGATGTGTAAAGTGGCATTGCAGGGGACAGTGACATGCCTTTGTTCAGACTTGGAATCTGTTATTTGAAAAGCATGTAAGTAATTTCTTTAAGTAAAGGGTGCTGGTCAAAGTGAGCAGAATCACGGAGACCAGAAAGACTCACCGAATTGTTCCTATAAGTGCAAGCAGTCTTTCCAGTGGGAATCTTGCAGTCTCCCTGCAACTCTGTGCAACTCTGCTTTGGTGATGAGCCTTGCACCCAGACTAGGGGTGGGCAATATTGCTTACTTTCAGCTCTCAGTCCTCCTGAAGAGCTTGTCCCTCTGCATAGCCTAGCTTCAGAACATGGAATACACCAAATTTTGACACAAGACAAAAGACCAAGCATTTGCTTTTGAACTGGAATTTTGAAGCAGCAAGATAATAGGGCTAGACTTAAGAAACCCTCAAGTATTTTCTAGCTGTTGCCATGCTGAAAAAGCAGTGGAGTTAGCAAGAGTTAGGATGTGGGAAGCAGCTGGAGAGAAAGCAGGGAGGAAAGTAGCTTGGCTAACTGCAGGGGATGGTGGGGTGAAAAACCACAGAATGGGGGGGTGCCCAGCTGTGGATGGCAGGTATCTAGCTGAGCCCAGTGCTGCTAGCGATGTGGCTGTGGCAGTGCAGAGCTCGGAAACAGTCACCACCCCATCTGAAAAGGTAGGTGAATACTTTGGCGTTTAGCCAGCAGCAAGCAGTGTGCTATCTCCTATACGCTGCTTGCAGTACCTGAGTAAAGGCTGAGTAACAGCCGCAGTCCAGACATACTGCATGTGCCTAGTGGCTGTGTTCTTACCTGACAATGTCAGGAATCCTCCTCATTACAGATCCTCCATTGCCTGGGGAGAAAGCAGTATGTAGTAACTAGTGTGGCCCCAGAGGGGAAAGGCAAGACTGAATTGAGTTTTCAAGCAGGAAGGTGCTGGGCGAAAGCGTGTTTTAATCTGGAGGGGACTGTGCTGCCTGTGGGTCTTAAAATATTTATGGATGTTGAGTAGAAACCAGGTTATACAACATTCTGTTATACACCAATGTAATCAAACAGTAGTCTTGATAAGGAAATAGGTTCCAGTGCAGCAGATACACTGTTGATTTATGCTTTAAATCCAGACTTTGTTAACCGACGTACACACTCAAACTGAGATGAAAAACGAAAACAAGAGAATGGTGAACGACTTAGCGAGAAGATGACTCTGCTGCATGCATTTCCTAATCTGAGGATGTGACTCTGTAAATCAGTATTAATGGCATTCAGGGATTGCTTCCTTCCCCAAGCAAGAGCAGAAGTTGGAATAAAGTACACGTGTAGACATACTGTGACAGAAAGTTAAATGTCATTTCTGTTATTGGCCGTGAACACGCCACAGGCTTTCTGGTTAGGACATTACCTGTAGAAACTTGACGAATGATCAGTCATGTTTTTCAAGGGGTTTTTCTCTTTTCTTTTTTTTAAACTCTTCCAGAAAAGAAGCAGTTGATTTCTACGTAGACCATCAATCAAAACCTTTTTATAAGTAGGTATATAATTTTCAGCTTGACATGTAATATTCTTATTTATTGAATGCACTGATTTCGTTTTGCATGTTTGAAACTGCAGAACAATGGGAAAATCAGAGCTTATCTTAGTTGAGTGGAGCCCTTTGCAAAGTATGGGCCCTGTTCATCTTCCTCCAGGGGCAGATCCCCGTTTCAGCTAGCCAGGGTCTTAACTGACAGTCTTTACAGCCTGATGGTATCAGGGGAATGTCTTTGGTCTCTCAGAAGTGAAAATGCTCCTAGCAAGGCCAAACTTCAAAGCCCAGGGAAGAAGCATCTTCACAGTCAGGGTGGGACTTGCAGGGAAGAACTGTGGGCGAACACTTAGCTGAGAGTTCTGGTTTGGTAGCACTTGCCCCGCATACTGTACGGTTTCCACTTTGCCTGGAAATGCCAGTGAGCAGCTTTCTTCCCTCTCCCCTGGATTTCATAGTCTGCCTCTGTTAGGAAGAGGGTGCAGCTCTGCTTTGTGTGGGTTTCAGTCATGCCTGAGCAGTGGTTTGCACTGAGGTAGTCAAGAGACCTTCAGTGCTGACAAGAAGTGCCTGAGTGTTAGGAACTGCCAACTGTTCTGCAACAGCAATTGGTATGTTGCAGGTGCAAACTCCTGCCGTGCACTGAGGTGTGACCCCAGGGCATGTCTGACCAAATTGGAGATCAGAGGAAGACTTAGAATTGCCTTTTCTTTGCTGAGTAAGCCTGCTTGAATATGCTGATAAGTGAACAGGAATTTTGCCTGTGGTGTTATTTTGCAGAAGTCTACCCTAATGGTAATTGCCTGAGGCTTTCATCCACTGCGTTGTGCCCTTTCTCCTATCCTACAGTACTACTGGCTACATCTTTTGCATAAGATTTTTCTCAGAATTAGAAATAAACAGTTAGAAATAACTGATGATCAAATAGAACAAGAATCTTTAAGCCAATGAAATGTAAAATCTCTGACACAGTTACATTTGGCGTTTTATTACTGGTCTTTAAAGAGGATTTTCAGATTTGATTTACAAATTCACTAGTCAATAAAAGTCTGGTGAATAGTAAGAAAAAATAACAATTCTCTTTTCTTGGGAAAAGAACATTTTTTATATTAAAGAATTTAATTTTTTATATATGCATTTTTATATGCAAAATTTTATAAATGGTAGATAGGTCTGGGCACACCTGCCCACAGTTATAATCATATAAAGCTGCTCTTTTAAAGAAAATAGTAGAAAAAAATTTAGCTTTCCCGTTTGTTGTTGGCTGTGTCTAGACTACAAGCTGAAAAAGTAGCGTTCTTGGCGTGCTCATTCTGTAAAGAAATAGAATTATAGTTACATTTCTTTTTCCAAATGGAATATCAGAGTTTCCAATTTTGGGTAGCTGTTTTCCACAGAAGTGAGATGGTCAGGACAGGCTGCTCCAAACAATCTCCTCTCCTTACTCAGGTGTATCTTATTAACATGAGCTGATTTCTGCTTATGCCAGGATGTGGTGACTTTGTGGTTAAACAACCTTCCCTGCCAAAGCCTTCTAAATTTTGTGTCCCCCTCCCCTCCCCTCCCCTCCCCTCCCCTCCCCTCCCCTCCCCTCTGCTTTGGATTTTGGCTAGACAAGCTTTGGCTAGGCAGGCCTAGAGACTGGGCAGCAGAGCAGCACGTCCTAATGGTGTTGTTTGAGTGGGGAGAATGCACAGAGTGCATGCGAGGATCCTGAACGACTGCTATGCAGAAGAGATGTGCTTAGGAGCATTCCTGGCAGACAAATGGTTAGAAGAGGGCTCTTTCTGCCATTGCTGCTACTGATCTTTTACCAATTAGCTTAAGTTATCTGGCCCTTTTTCTACAACCATAATAAGAATTATGGCGTAGTTTAGGTGAGAAGGGAATCTCTGCACATCACCTATTCCAGCCTTTTCCTCGAAGCAAGGGGACAACTTCAGAGTTAGATCAGGTTGCTCAAGGCCCTGTCCAGTTGAGTTCCTCTGAGCGTCTCCACTGGGTCATAGGTTTTTGTTATTTTTAATTCATTGCCTCATTAATAGCGTTAATTCAATGCTATTTGCATTTTGCAGTGAGCTTCTCCAGTTTGTAACAAGTGGTCCCATTGTTGCTATGGAAATCTTAGGAGATGATGCAGTGTCTAAATGGAAAACATTACTAGGGCCTGCAAACTCTGCAGTGGCTCGAACTGATGCGCCAGACAGCATTAGAGCAAACTTCGGACATGATGGCCTAAGAAATGCAGCTCATGGCCCAGATTCAGTTGCTTCAGCTGCTCGAGTAAGTTTTTGTGTGTGTTTGACTAGTTTTCTTATCAACTGTTTTTTTTTTTTTGACTTATTCAGATAACAGCTAGGTCAGGAATTCTTGAATGTTTTTTCCATTTGAGTTCAGACCTAATTTAGACGTTCTGCATGGGTCCTTTTTAGCACAGAAAAGTAAACAGTGTCTGGAAACAGAAATCCTGTTACAGAGGGAACCCTCAGGCACTTTGATCGGGAGAGCATGCATGGTCGTTTTAACATCTTCTGTACATCACACACATGGAAAATTTTAATGTTAACTGCGTAGTTTGCATGACCTACCAATGAGCTACTAATGTTGATCTTAAAAAGTAAAGGGTACACGCAATTAAATCATTTTGTGCCCTCAGGTGTTCCGCTTATCTCTTCTCCTCTGTGGTTCTCACTAGTCTTCTTCCTCTGCCCACAGCCCACTTCCTTCTGCTGTCATTGTTCAGAATAAATAGGCCCCCTTGAAAAGGGATCATTTTTTATTGCTTTGTATTTTAGAAGGTAATACAGTGGGCCTGGCTGTGAGGGGTTTGGTCCGCTGAAGTGGCAAGTACTGTATGTAGCCTGTTCTCTTCTGCTTTATTTGCATTCTGGGTCTTTCCTTAGCGTTAAGAAGACTCTCTGGGACTGGCCGATAGATATTACCAGCATTTATAAAGAACTGAGCTGTCCATTTATGTGCACCGATTTGTGGATAGTTGTACTGATAAATGCATGGCTAGAATAAAGTTTGCATGCTGGTTGTTCAGGGCAAAGGCTTTTTTGAACGGTGTAATTGCCTGCTTCCTGGCTTTAGTTTTGGTATTGCCCTGTGGTATCTAACGCTAGACAATAGGGGGAAAAAATACCAGTTGTTGCTACACTGATCCTAGTCTCTCCTCCAGTTAAGATGGAAAAGCTGCAGTAGCAGAGCTTGAGAGAGACCTACCCCAGAATACCTACTAAGCTGCCATGTATCCTATATTAGAGAATATATATATCCTGGTAGTGAGGGCAGAGTTTGTCACCCTCTTCTTGTGGCCCAATGTTAGGCTGCACGGCATAGCAACTTAATTTCAAAGCAAGGGTGGCTTTCTGTTGGTCAAGTCCTCCACCTGCTTGATCTGCGTTGCGCTACACAGCACAGTGCATGGCCTGCTGGGCTCCTGGATGCTCTTTGTGTCTCTCTGGTTTTGACAAAAAAATCATGCACTAGACCGGAAATACCTTTTCTCATGGCAAATTTGATAAAGTTGGTACATGTTCACAAAGAATTTTTATGAAATCGATGTTTTCTGATGAAAAAAATTCTGGTGAAGAAAAGTCTTTGTAGTTCTGGTTAAATATCTAGATGTCTTCATATAGAAAGGGGAAAGTTTCTGTTTGTTCCTGTGTGCTGCTATGACAACTGTGCCAGCTTTTGAAGCAAGAGCCTATGAAAAGAATATCTGTTAGCATAAGATTTTAATTAGAACTGTAAGTATGTGCTTTGGGTTAAGATTGTTGTTCTTGCATTTTATTAATTTTAAAATGCTGTTTGAAGGCTCCCTTTATCTCTACTACTTTTATGACTATGGAATGATTTTGCTGAACTTCTGCTGGTATGCGCATCTTTGTGGAGTTATCGATATCAATGTCAGGCTCTGATAAACCAACTGGAATTGTGATTTTAACAGGCCTGTGCCTATTTTAATTTAGTAGATCCAGTATTAGTATTATGTGGCTATATAGCAGTTGTCATGGAAGCTAGTTGGATGTGCCTTGGAGAAGCTTTCCTGAAAAGAAAGAAATATAAGTTAAAGGGACAGAAAGGAAAAGCAAAGTCCCAACCTCATCTAGTGAATGGATTGTAGATCGAGCAGTTAGAGTGGAAGGCTGCGTTATCCTTTGGGGACTAAATGATCAATGAAAGTATGTCTCTGGTATACTCTTAAGATGGTGTCTCTATTTCTGCAGGCCAAATTTGGGGATTATTTTAGATTAAGCATAAATGGAAAGGAAAATATTTTTGTTTTTAAAGTTCCACTTGGTTCTAGTTTGGTATTTCCTTACCCTAGTCCTCTGGCATTATTTAATTACTTTTTTTAATGACTTTTAATGGACGAAGTGTTACATACTTGTAAATATTTTGCTGCCTTTTCCTGTCTGCTGCATTTAGAGCAAACACCAGTAACAAAGTGGGACAGGATGTTTGAAGCATGCAGCATTTTATCCTTAGAAGGATGTAGGAAACTAGCCCTTTTGCCTCACATATGCACACTTAAAATGAGGATAATTTGATAGCAAAAAAATGAAATACATTCTTCCTTCTACTGAGAGATCCATTAGCTGGAATTGTCTAATTGTTTGGTTAAGGGTTACAGGAATTTTCAGAGTGCCGTGAGCTAAGGAATGGGAAACAGTCAAGTCTATTCCATCTGAAGTGCGCTGCTCAATTAAATGAGCAAATTCCAGGAAACAGCCTTTAGTGCTGCTGCTGTTACAAAATCCATCTGATTTTCTCCTGTTTATCTCCAGGATATTACTGTTTCCTTTAAATAGAAATTCATCAATTCTCTTACTGAATTTGACCAGTAGGTCTTAAATGGAATCTGTGCCTACAGCATTTGGCTAATGTTTATTGGCAGATTGTGTAGGCTATGTGAATAAATGGTATGGAAAAAAGCATGAAGTTGGCTGTGAACAGTGAGCAAAATATCACAGAGGAAGGAGGCTTGGATGTCAAGCTCACTCCAGCATAGCCTATGACCCAGGCTGTATGATTTGCAGATAGTGATGGGGGAGGTAAGGAAGCAACTGGAGACAAAGAGGGTCTTTTGATTCAATCCCAGAAGTCAGAGCAGTTGAGTTCATCCTCTTTAATTCAGGAAGATACCAAGTAGGGTCAGTAAGTCATGAGGAGTGAGTTGACAGTTTTGGACCAAGTTTTCTTGTTCGATACGAAAGGAAAAAAAACTTTAAAAAAAAGAAAGTCAGTTTTGCATATGGAAAAAACGTACTAAGAATTGGATGTTAGCTGCATTCTGCTCGTGTAGAAGTAAAGATGATGTGAAGAAGGATAGAATATGCGTATATGGGACTGGATTTGGGAGTAATACTGACGGAAAAAAGAAGAGAATACAGAAGCTGGGAACTCTCTGCCAAGTGATTATGGCAGCAGCATTTTTAGTGCTTGGAATCGAAATAGATTGCATTGGGGAAATAAGAAGAAGGAAAGTGCAGGATATATCGAATTTGCAATTTTATGATTGTAACAGTGGTGCCACAGAGAGAAAGTTATATTTGAGAGAATGTTAAAGAGAAAAATGTATTTGTAGCACTAACATTTACAATTAAGGTTTATGTGGCTATAGATGTGTCAGATGTTGTTATTTATGATAAAAAGCTGAGGTTTACCACCAGATCAAACTAAAATATATTAAATTACGATTGTTTTCAGGAGCTGGAGTTATTCTTTCCCTCCAGTGGAGGTCGTGGACCAGTCAACAGTGCAAAATTCACAAACTGTACTTGTTGCATTATAAAGCCTCATGCAGTTAACGAAGGTAAGCAATGTAGACAGCGGAAGCAAAAGCAATGTGTGCTTTACTGTGTCTTGTGACCATTCCTATGTCATGTATGGGAGAGTAAGAAATTGCGAGAGCACAAGGCATGTTTTATAATACATGCAGAACTATGCAAATGCTTTATCTTTCATGCATCATTTCTGCGGTTCACTTCTGTAAAGAGGGGGTCATGTACTTTCCATGTGGATACTTTTTTATTTCAGAATAAGGAGCGGGAGGAGGGAAAAAAAAAGAACAAATAAAAATGTACATGAGATCTGATAAATCCTGCTGTGACAGCTTAGCATGTCCCTACTCCTGTCTGTCCACCATGCTCATCTGCTGGAGATTAGCATCCCCGCTGGAATGAAAGGAGAACACATGGCTATATCACAGGGCCTTCCATTCACACAGTAACACTTTACAGTAAAACCACTCATGAGGGGAGATTTATGCTAGTATGACTCTTGTTCTGCTGACTCTGCAGTAGAGTCAGCAAGTGGCAAAGGCTTCTATTTGCTCTCTGAAAGAGAGCTGGAGACTTTTCAAGCATTTGCTGGACTCCATGATAATTTCCATGCTGGAGAATGCCCTGCATGTTCATCGTAGAGAATCGGAAATGTCTAATGCCCAGCTGTTACCATGAAGAAATAATCTCACTTGGATAAAAAGCGTGTATAGGAGCAATGAGTGTAGTAAAACGTTTTGGTTCTAGCATTTTAATAGTATTTTTGAGCACAGAATAAATCTTGTCATGTGAGAACATAGAGATTTTTCTTAGCATGGTGCAAAGCACCACAGCATTTTAATCACTTCTGTGTGGATGGCTGAAATGGAAGAACAGAAGTGACCATAGCAGTTTCCAGACTTCTCACACCTCAAGTGGGATGTCTGGAGACGCTACTGGGGGGGGAAAAAAAAAAAAAAAAAAGGCTTTCACAAGAAAGTCTTGCTTTCACTGCCGATAATATGCCTGTTATTTCTTTGAGGTCTTGCATGTTATCTGCTACTGATAAGTCTGCCATGCAGCAAAGACAGAATGATGTTCCTTTTACAGAAATATGGGCAGCAGCTGGGACTATGATTTTCACCTAGCTGTATGTTTGCAGACAGCAAACTTTACTGTGGCAGGATTGTTAGGGTCCTTAATTTGATTGTTAAAATGACAAAGTGGATGGCTTCAGCTGTGCTTTCCCATACTTCAGATATAATTCCTATTACCTAACAGGCCTCAGATTTTCTCTTTTCTCTTTTAGGTTGCCCCTTCCTACTTTTAAGTCTCTTCATTTCTGTAGATTTCATAGTGCCCTGTCTGCTACTTTCTTTTCTCTTGAATTTATCCAGAATTTTCTGAATTACCAAAGGACAAATTCTGGCGCTGTTTGCGCGCACGCGCGCACGCGCGTGTGTGTTTGTGTGCGAGGGAGAGAGAGAGAGGGAGAGAGAACAAGCGCACACCCATCTTTGCGGTTTGAGAGCTGGAAAGACTGGACTAAAGCTGAGCTTAAGGCCCACTAGTTTAGTCCTTTTTCTCACACTGTGGCAGGCTGGAAAAGCGGGACATAACTGCCATTCAACTGAAAGGAAAAGGTAGAGTGTACTAAAACTTAAAGGATGAGCTTTCACCATACATACATACAGCTTTGATCTCTTCATTTTGTTGAGGGAAGTAATCAACGCTGGAATTTCTTTTCTAAGTCAGTAAAGTATTTTGTCAATTTTAAATTAATATCAAGAATGATGAAAGTCAGGGACTGGCTATGCTTTTTTATTCCTAAGCCCTGTCGATCCTCTCTATTCTCTTCTGTGCTACTATGAATGTTTCAAAAGCCACAGATGTTGCATCTCCTGAAGAAATTATGCAACTGAGGCAGTCTTGTAGAACTTTCCAGAAGTTTGGGCTCTGACAGGGATTTGGACTCAAGGAAGAGAAGAGTCACTGTGGCTGAGCAGTGGCCTCCCTCTTCAGCGGGGAGCAATGGTGTGGCTTCATATTGCAACAGCGCTGGTTCTAGTCTGCAGTTAGAGGCAAGAGGAATCCTCCTTCGCACTGGCTGCAGGTGCTCTCCAACATCAGCCCAACTGGCCAGGAGTGTCACAGGGGAGAGGATTTGACCTCTAAGCCGGTCCTCTTCTGTTCTTGTTAGTCCTTCTCATACTCTTTGTTAGCCTATTTTTGTGGGTAACAAGAAAAGCGTCACTGAGTGGCACCTCTTTTTACATGCTCAATCCCCTTGTAATGCACTTTGTGTCCTGACAGTTGGAAGAATGGTGTGCAGTGGGGTAAAGAGCCATGTGCTAGTGTTGCAGCAGCTTTTGGAAGCCTTAATTCTGAATTTACTCTCTTGCAGTTAAACTGCCTGCTTTAAAGTTGAAGGAACATAGCCTTTGGCTCCTATTGGTTTTTTTTTTTTTTTTTTAAAGCTTTTAAAGGTTAATGTATACTGTCTGTCCAGTGGCCCAAAGTCCCTACAAAGTCCCTGCCGTTCCTGCCTCTCTGTGCAGACTATGTTGGAGTCAGGGAGAAGCATACTGAAGGGTTTGAGGTGAGCAAACGACCGGCTCAGGAGACCTCGCAGCTGCCGGTCTTGAATAGGCAGATAATAAGGGTGAATGAAGCCTGGCTTTAGGGATCAGAGAGTTGTGGCGGGGAGGGGGTCGATGGGCCCCATGGGATTGTGCATCGGGAGATAGAGTACAAGAGATAGCGTGACCCATTCAGGCTTAGTGATGCATAACAGAGGAAGAGGAAGCCCGGCCCATCTCTCCTCCAATCTAACTGCTGTTCGTAAACTGCATTCCGTGATGCCTGAGAAATTCTGGTTATGGCAGCAACATTTCCTGTATCTCAGTAGAAGTAGATACCATAGCAACTGCACTTGTGGCAAAATTGCATGTTGGAGAGAGTGTGGTCTTAAAAATAAGCAGCTTGCGTCCCCCCATAAATAATACTTCCACTTATGACTGTCCACCCTTGCCATTTCTAGCGAGGAGAATCACAGAATCACAGAATGGTTGAGGTTGGAAGGGACCTCTGGAGATCATCCAGTCAAACTCCTCTGCTCAAGCAGGCTCACCTTGAGCATATTTGCCAGGATCGCATCCGGATGGGCTTTGAATACCCCCAGGGAAGGAGACTCCACAACCTCTCTGGGCAACCTGCTCCAGGGCTCAGTCTCCCTCACAGGAAAGACGGTTTTTCCTCATGTCATACAAAACTTCCTGTGTTTCAGTTTGTGCCCTTTGCCTCTTGTCCTGTCGCTAGGCACCACTGAGAAGAGTCTGGCCCCATCCTCTCGACACCCTCCCTTCAGATACTTGTACATATTGATGAGATCGCCTCTCAGTCTTCTCTTCTCCAGACTGAACAGGCCCAGCTCTCGCAGCCTTTCCTCATAGGAGAGATGCTCCAGTCCCCTAATCATCTTTGTAGCCCTCCGCTGGACACTCTCCAGTAGCGCCATGTCTCTCTTGTCCTGGGGCGCCCAGAATTGGACACAGGACTCCAGGTGAGGCCTGAGGAGAGGGGCAGGATCACCTCCCTCCACCTGCTGGCAACACTCTGCCTAATGCAGCCCAGGATCCCATTGGCCTTCTTGGCCACAAGGGCACACTGCTGCCTCATGCGTAACTTGTTGTCCACCAGCACTCCCAGGTCCTTCTCGGCAGAGCTACTTTCCAGCAGGTCAACCCCCAGCCTGCACTGGGGCATGGGGTTATTCCTCCCGAGGTGCAGGAGCCTGCACTTGCCTTTGTTCAACTTCAGGAGGTTCCTCTCCGCCCATCTCTCCAGCCTGTCCAGGTCCCTCTGAATGGCAGCACAGCCTTCTGGTGGGTCAGCCACTCCCCCCAGTTTCGTATCATCAGCAAACTTGCCGAGGGTGCACTCTGAGCCTTCCTCCAGGTCATCGATGGATACATTGAACAAGACTGGACCCAGGACTGACCCCTGGGGGACACCGCTAGCTCCAGGCCTCCAGCTAGACTCTGCACCACTGACCACAGCCCTCTGAGCTCTGCCATCCAGCCAGTTCTCCATCCACCTCACCGTCCACTCATGTAGCCCACACTTCCTGAGTTTACCTACAAGGATGTGATGGGAGACAGTGTCAAAAGCCTTGCTGAAGTCCAGGGAGACAACATCCACTGCTCTCCCCTTGTCTACCCAGCCAGTCATTCCATCCTAGAAGGCTATCAGATTGGTCAAGCATGATTTCCCTTTGGTGAATCCATGCTGACTACTCCTGATCACCTTCTTGTCCTCAGAAGGTAAGCTGAACTATGGCAGCCAGAGAGAAAACAAGCCAGTGTGAGAAGGTGAACTAACTGAGGAAGAGGCATGGAGAAGAATTTACGTGGGTCAAAGCAGCAGAGCCTGTTGCGCAGCACAGATTTGCTTTTTACTCCACAAATTTTCAGTATCGAGCATCTAAAAATAACCCTTTTTGTCGTTTCCTATGCACTGTTGAGGTTTTGAACTTGCTTATCTAATTACCATGAGTATAATCTGCTCATTACACATGTACAATTATGTTAAGTTTCACTTACATGCTTGAGCTTATATAGAGCTTTAACCTTTATTTCTGCAGAAACATTTGACTGAATTTGTGATTTGAATTTTGCTGTCCAGCCCTTTTCCCAGTGTCTTTTCCGGTAGAGTCCATCTCATAACTAATTCTTAGAAGGAAAAATCTGCTAATTTTTCTGTGCTGGAAGACGGTTTGTTTTAACTATAGCTAAGCCTGGAAGCTTTTCAGCAAGCTTACTTGCTATCAGAAGGCTGGATCTAATCTCTAGTTTACCATAGTTAATTCAAGGACAGAGTCCTTTCTTGGAAACTGCCTTTGATTACAGTAGGCCGTTTATAGGGTTCCTGTCCCACAACAAAGCAGTGGAAAATCACTGTTGCTTTTATCTCTGGGCGTGCTGACCCACTCCTAGCTGGCATAAAGAAACATCTGTTGCTAGGCAGCCAGCCCGGCAGCGTAGCAACCCTAGTACCTGCAGTGGAAACATGACACAGTGATCCGAAGCACGTGATACATAACGCGAGGGAGAGCGTTGTAAGTATCTGCCAGCGTGCAGAGAAACCCTAGGGGCCGCGTAAAGGGTGCCAGGGGAGTTATGTGAAGTTAAACTTCAACTATCAAGAGCACTGGTAGTTCATGCGCTTGAGGGTTGGTATTGTTGGCCCTGAAAGAATGTATCTCGTATGTGCCTCTTAAAGAAGCAAAATAATAGGTGTTTTGTCAGTCTGGTCTCAGCATAACAACTTCTGTGGAGGATGAGAGATGGGAAACCAGCTGGGAAGGCCTTTGAAGGCGATGTAGCCTGGTGCTCAGGGCTAAATAATTTTAGCTCATTCTCTAGCGGCTCCTCCTGGTGGAGATGAAGCACTCCCCTGGCTGGCTGAGGTGGCTGGAAAGCTGGCAAGAGTGAGGTGGTTGTATTTTAACTTTGAAAAGGGTTTGGAAGAGCAGTCCAATTCCTCTTTGTGGGGGTGTGAAAGAATGAAAAACAGCTTGATGCTATTCCATGCAGACTCATTCCGAGTAGGAGTGTGCCAAAAGGAGAAGCAACGTGGTTTGACCTCTAAAGAATCGGCCACGCTTTTCAGAGTCTTTAAGCCTTGCACTCCCCTTCTCTTGGGACCAGTTTTCAGCCAGGGAGGATAGTAACTAGCAAGTACAACTCTTTAGTTACATTGGCTAGGATTGTAGGGTGTAATTATTCAATAATTGGAGAATTTCAGTGTGGTTCTGCTTCCTGTATCCCACTTCCTTCTTGTGCTTAAAGTTTCTGATCATTCAGCTTATGGGGTCACAGTCAAAATCTTTTAGGCTTCCTCTTTTTATAATTCCCTCATGTTATTAGATCTGGAGGTATTAGCAGTACTGCTCAGAAACTGGAATTGTAAATGCACCAAAATGAGTGAACCTCAATTTAATGCTATGAGGACAGCTATGACTTGACTATTTCGCTTGGAGAAACAGCGCCTTGTAGATCACTGTGGATGGGATTAGCTTTAAAGTGTTTATGTGTAACAATTTAGTTATGTTTGCTGTAGGAATTAGAGTCTGGTATTTCTTAACTTTCCCGGTTTAGATTTCTTCGATGTGGCTTTTACTTAATTCCTTTCAAAAATGAGCAGCAAAAAACTGATGACAATAGTGATGATCAAGCTATAAAGGCTGAGGTCAAAAGGGTGTTCTGTTTCACACTTTAATGTGTTTAGGCTAGTGCACAAAGCTTAAGCGATGAAGTCCTGCCCTGCCTTTTCCCACTCCAAAACTGAGACATAGGTTCTCCTAAGGTCATTGGGAGTTTGGCCAAAAACAAATTTGGAGCTAGAAATGTGTCATGAACGTTAAAAGTAAAACTCCTAGTTAAGAAGTCACTAGCTCTGATATAAACTGGAAGGCCCTCTAGTCTTGAGAGCAACTAAGTGTGTGACTGGCTACTGAGATAGAGTTGTTCTAATATGCCTTAAGTTAGAGATTTTGTTGTGACATTACTCTTTGGTAAACTGAACCGTTCTTCTTTTATGTAAAAATTACAGTGGAGTCTTGCACATTATTCTTCCAACTAAAATTTTAGTCTTGGAGAAAATGAAAGGATCAGGACTTGATTCTTTCCAAGTAGGAAAGATATTCTGTGGAAATGAGACTTTAGACCTGTTATGAACAGATAATGAATCTTAGAGAGCTATCATCAGTTCTCCTTTTATAATATTAAGCTGATACTTACTGAACTGTTTTAGACAGTCATAGAGCTTTATCATGATTTACAAAATGCTACGAGACAGGTAACTTAAGTATCATATTTTCTTTTTTGTATGAAGACTTAATCAGAAAAATTTTAATTTAGAGAGTAGTTCTTTGCTCCAAAGACAAATCTAACTTTGACAGAAGAAATACAAAGGACAGTAATTCAATCTAAAGCCTTAATATAAATAGGTTTTACTTATGTAGGTTCCCAAATGAAGTTACTTTAAAGAGAGAACAGGGAGAGAAGGACTAAAGTACAGCATTGTAGTAAAGTATGTCTTTATATCTGCCTGCAAGCAACTGAAGAGCTACTCTTGACATGCAATAGACTTGTTGCTCATTGAATGAGAGGAGACATCATTAAGAAAATGTCCAACTCCCCTCCATAGTGTGCTAAATAAAGTTACATGTATGTAGGTGGAAAAGGAAATAAGCTGGAAAAGAAAATGAGGATGTGATAAGAAAGGTGCATATCTGTCATCATTATTAGGACTAGGTCTTTATCAAAAATAACTTGAATTCATTAGATACTATTTTTGAAAATTGTAAACAAACTCTGGAAATTGATTTTTTTTTTTTCCCCTCTGGAGTTTTAAATAGAACTAAATTTGAGCAACTCTTCCTTCCCCCGAAAACTTACAAGTAGTTGAACAAGCTTTTCTCACACTTGAGGGAAAAATTGGGCATGCAATTTTCTCAGAAATAATCTGAAAGTATATTTTCTGTTTGTGATAAATACACATACTAGAAAGGTGAAGTGCAGATATGTTATGGACTTACCTCATTCTAGGCAGAACTTGTGTCTTTCCAGTCTAGAAGGTTGCGTACACGTTAGGGTCGTCAATGATAGCCTTGATAAATAATTGAACGATTAGAAATCTGAAAGAATCTATTTGAAGATAGTATCTGAAAGTGAACAAAAGTGGAATGAACACAAATCTTTGTAGGTAATTTAAGAAGTACAGAGGATCACTGAGATATGACCTTTGGATATTCCCACATGCAATATGGCATCTCTCTGCTGCATTTATGTGAAAGCTATCTAGTAAAGGCCTAGCTTCCAGCTGCAGGTGTCTTTTGCAGATGGATTTGTGCAGACTCCAGTTTTATTCATGTAAAATTAAATGCACTTTGCTTCTTACATTTTTCTTGAGTATATTATATATAAAATGTTGAAGCGTTTTGAAGTCGTTTGATGGTGTTTGGTAATGGAGAGTTTTTTGCTTTTTAGAGAAGTGAGAAAAAATTAATTTAGGAGAAACTGTTTTGCCAGTTCAGAATTAAGAAAAAGAAAATTTTAGCCTCCCTGAGAACAATAGTCCATCCAATTTCAGCTTGGTTTTTACTGTCTTTGCTGCAGTTGTAATGATGGATACTCCGTGCTTGGGATGATTAACCTTTGAAGTGAAGCCTGTGATGTTTCTTGATTACTTCCTGCATTAAGTTTTAGCAGCTCGGCATTGTCTTCCCAGCTTTGAGTTTTAGTTGCTGGTAGGTGGGGAGGTGACATTTATTTTTCCAGGTATGTAATAGATGCTTTACATCTGAACTAATTAAATTAGAGTGGAAGGTGGACTGTGTCTTGAAATCTTGTCTGATAGAAAGGAAGGAGGTGTACTTCAGAGAAAGAACAGATGAAATGGCACAGCCAATCCTTGCTGAAGCTCATAAACATCCCCCTTACCAGTGATAACTGTTCCATAGGCTTAACGTTATATAGTAAATTCTTGTGGTGTTCTTGGTGATGAACAACATCTCTGTGCAGGGAAGATGGTTTTACCTTTTTTTTTTTTTTTTTTTTAAAAGACGTTAGGAATCAGTGTTTATGCAGTGCTTTGGGATTCTCATTCTTAAAGGGGTTACAGAAAAGTTAATATTGGAAGTATTTTTAACAGTTTCTAAGAGTGGTCTGGGGAATTTCAGGCTAATGAAACTCTTTCGTCATACGAAGAAAACTGATGAGTCGAGAGCCTATGATTTCATTTAACCCACTTAGATAATGTGATATGAGTATTTACCAGCATGGTTTCTGTGGAGGGAAAACTGAGATAGGAGAGAGCAAAGCATGCTTGGCAGTATTCATAGATGGTACCAAGCCATGAGAGTTTCAGGGGATGTGTTGAGAATTCAGAAGATTCCTGATAAACTGGAGAAATGAAGCAATATGAAGAAGATGACACTGAATATAAACAACTATATTGCCACGAAGGAGGGAAAATAAATGCACAAATATAAGATAGAGAAGAACTGGCAGGGTATTAATGAAAAGTCCATAGAAAAATGTTGGGCGCTGTGTTTTAAAAATAGTGTAATCATTTAAAAGCAAAATGGTCACATGAGAGCAAAAATAGTTTTTAAAACAATCTTCCCCGCGTAGAGATGCTGTTCATCACCAAGAACACCAGAAGGATTTACTATAGGCAAAGTGCAAGTGCAAACAAAGGCAGATGCAGGGTCCTGCCCCTAGGGAGGAATGACCCCATGCACCAGTACAGGCTTGGGCTGACCTGCTGGAAGGTAGCTCTGCTGAGGTGGACAACAAGTGGACCAGGAGCCAGCAATGTGCCCTTGTGGCCAAGAAGGCCAATGGGATCCTGGGCTGCATTAGGCAGAGTGTTGCCAGCAGGTGGAGGGAGGTGATCCTGCCCCTCTCCTCAGGGGTGAGGGCCTCAGGTGAGGCCTCACCTGGAGTCCTGTGTCCAATTCTGGGCTCCCCAGGACAAGAGAGACATGGCGCTACTGGAGAGAGTCCAGTGGAGGACGACAAAGATGATTAGGGGCCTGGAGCATCTCTCCTCTGAAGAAAGGCTGCGAGAGCTGTGACTGTTTAGCCTGGAGAAGAGAAGACTGAGAGGCGATCTCATCAGTGTGTACAAGTATCTGAAAGGAGGGTGTCGAGAGGATGGGGCCAGACTCTTCTCAGTGGGGCCTAGCGACAGGACAAGAGGCAAAGGGCACAAACTGAAACACAGGAAGTTTTGTATGACATGAGGAAAAACCGTCTTTCCTGTGAGGGAGACTGAGCCCTGGAGCAGGTTGCCCAGAGAGGTTGTGGAGTCTCCTTCCCTGGGGGTATTCAAAGCCCATCCGGATGCGATCCTGGCAAATATGCTCAAGGTGAGCCTGCTTGAGCAGAGGAGTTTGACTGGATGATCTCCAGAGGTCCCTTCCAACCTCAACCATTCTGTGATTCTATGATATAATGTTAAGCCTATGGAAAAGTTACCTCTGGTAAGGGGGATGTTTATGAGCTTCAGCAAGGATTGGCTGTACCATTTGATCTGTTTTTTCTCTGAAGTACACCTCCTTCTCTTCCTTCCTGTGTTAAACTGTCAGTAAGGACTTGGGGAGTGTGACCTTGGTGAAAAGTTAAAGGATTTGATTTATTTACCCTGAGAAAGAGAAGACAGGGATATACATCTTTTCATATATACAGGAATAATTATCAGTCTGTCTCTGTGCCCCTATTTACTAATTTAGATTAAAGAAATTTAAGTTAAGTATTAGGGAAAACTTCCATCAGTGGCCTGATATCTGGGGATGTAGTGGAATCTTTGTTACTAGTAGTTCTTCACAACGTTTTAGAGGAGGAAAAAAAAAGCCACAGTTAGACTGCAGCTGTAGTGTAACTTCACTGTATCTTGGAGGAAAGCATAAATTAGCTGATATCTTTAAGTCTGTCTTCTAATTTTCTTTTTCAAATATGAGCCTAAGGGGAAAGTCAAGGTATTTGATCCGAAAAGGAGCTAAGACACAAATGTAGGAATATGTCGTCTTTTGCCAAGGCAAAAATGAATGATAGCGCTTTCAGTGTATTTATTATTGATCTAGGACAGTGAGTTGGCAAATCTTCCTCAGGAAGGGAAATTTAAAATGAATAAAGGCTAGAGTAGATTATAGGGGATCTCTTGAGGGTTTTAATCTCTAGAGTTAAGTTAATTGACGGTGCAATAGCAGAGTAAAATTATTATTGAGCATTATGGGCTAATGTACACTATAAGGAATAATTTTAACCACTGCCTCTCTGTAGCTGTAACCATACATGAAAACTCCCTAGATAATGTCCCATGCACAGGGTCCCGGTAGGGATAAAAAATAACAGTGGAATATTAGGAATCATGTAAAGGTTTGGATGATAATGTTGAATGCTATCATATAAACCAGCAGTACAGCCTTAAACAAAATACCATGTTTAGTTCTGTTCGCACTTCTCAGAAATAATCAAAAGTAAGTGAAAAACAGTGTAGCCCTAGAAGCATCCTCCTAGCCAGAGTGAACCGTATTCTTTTGAAGTGAAATAAATCTGAATGGATGTGATAGAGGGGTACAAAATAATGAACAGCTGAAAAGAAAGAAGTAGAACAAACAAACAAACAAACTGGGTGTTTCCTTTTCAGCTTTGTCTTAACAGAAAAACAATGTTCTATTCTTTGGAAATGAAAGCCAGAGACCTCAGCCTTTCTCTTTTTAGGTAAATGTATAAACATCAGATTGAGTTCAGTGTAACTATTGTAGAGGTGTTGATCTTTCCAGAGGTATTGATCTTTCTTAAACTTTCCATCTTGCCCAAGTTCCTTTATCAAGTGTTGTGCACTGCACAGCCAGTGTGCTGGATGCTTTGGCTGTCGCCTGTCTGGGATCTTTGGCTTTCTGAATTTGAATTTCTGAATAGGTTCTTGCACTTGAATTTTAAGTATGACTCTTCCCTCTCTGTTCCCATGCAAGAACTCCCAGAACAGCTTTTTTTCCATACAGGTTTTCATCATTTTGTATCTTGAAGTCCTCTCTGGCATTCACAAATGCAATCTTGCCTTGTTTGTATTAATTCAAAACGTTGCATCTAGGACTAAGCCTTTGAACCTTTCACCTCTTATTTCAACGTTTCTACTAGTTTCCTTTCTGTTTCACGTCAAGGACACAGCCAGTTCAATTTCAAGGACACCAAAGATTTACTGTGTCTGTGTGTAGTTTTTCTTGTGCTATCAAAACGCTGACTTCCATTTTGCGGTCAAGCAGTGGCAACATTTTTTATCTTCACCCTTTTAGTATTTTCAAATAAATAATGCTTGTAAAGGTTTTCACTGGTGCTGCCTGTGAGTGTTGGTCAAGTTCTTCATAAATATCTTAAACTTTTTTGTGTCCAATCTTAAGGCTCTCCTTTAATCCAATGCCTAGAAAGAAGCCAGGAGTGATTGAAAATCCTATTACTGTGACGAATATGCCCTCCTCGTTTCCTTGCACCTTCCTCTCTATCTTTTGTCTGCATCCACTTGTCTTTTCTTTTTCCCTCTCTGTTTGCCTGCGTAGCTTTTGAGCTCCCCTTCTCTTTTATGTTTGCAGAGTGCGTGTCACTCAGGAGACCCTCTGTGACTCATGTCTCGATGCTCTAGAATACACCTACAGGCATGACAGAATTTTTTTCATACAATACACAGTGAGCCTGGGAGATTAATAGCAGCAAATTATCACTGGGGCCAAGGTTTAGGGAGTCTAGGAAGTAGTATTTATGTTGAGTAATAAGAATGCCTAGAGTTGCATAATTGCTAGGTAGAAAAAGCAAAAGAGAAGGGATAGAAAAATCTTGTTCTTCAGGGGTTGACCAACTGGTAGGAAGAAATGCACTTTTTGAGAAAGATATCTGTCAGCTTCCTCCTGCACAGGCTTTTACACTGTTGTCTGAAGCAAAGATCAAGTCAGAAGTTCAGCTGAAATACAGTGCAGGGAGACCCAGCTGTGAGCCCCACTTTTCCTCCTTCCAAAACTTTGTTCTGACTCAAGTCTGACCATGATTCTCTTGGGTTTTGGGGCCAGCCTTCAACCTTGGCAACAAAGAATCAAATAACTTTTTTCATTTTTCTTCCGCTCCCAAATACATGCAGAGTTTCTTGTTCCAGTTTCATTATCATGGAGCATTTAAAAGTTTTGGTTTCATTATACCATGAAGCAAAGACACATTTCAAAATATCAAAAACAGACTTGAAGTGAAATTATTATTTATAGTTAGTACTACTTTAAGCATCTGGTACTGGCTACTTCTGGAAATATGTTAGGAGATTAGATAGATCACTGATCAGATCAATTATGGTGGTTCATATATTTCTGTGAAAAACCTATTGTTGTTCCAGAGGAATAGTTCTTAATTGTTGGAAGGGTATTAAATAAACAACATATAGAGGTTGGAGATGAGGAAGTTAGTTCTTGACTTGCTTTGAAAACAGTGTCCTGTCTCACCTAGTACGCTTTTAATAGTGGAATGGTTAAGTTGAGAAACAGGCCAAGAATGTAATATCGCTAGTAGTAAGGCTGGTGGTTACTAGTGCACTGGGACCGGCAGATCCCATTAACACAACTATTACATCCTGTTAATCTAGATGTTAACCAAACTGTTAGAATAAGAGTGACTTTCAAAAACTGTGTTTTTTATTCCAGTCCATGATTGTGCAAACAGATGCAGTGTTTTTCAGTCTGATGTCCTCCCTGCTATTTACTGCTCCTTAATTAAATACAGTTTTCAGATATTATGTGTTATAAGGAAACAAATTGTTCAAGACCCCTGTAACTGATGAGAACTTGGTAGCTTATCTTTTTATCTGATTAAAATGTGTTGGAAGATTACCTGTCCAGTATTAGATGCCTAGTAACCTAATGCTGTCGAGGAGACCTAAAGCTCTACCTTCCTTCTCCCTTCTTTTTTTTTCATGAAGGTTACTTGCTATGCATATTTGTTAGGATTAGTATTAAGTTCCCTAAGTTGTATTTAGTAATGCTTGTGATTCTTTTGTACTTTGTGACTGAAAATTCATCCTGACTAGTGCCTAATCTGCAGCTTTGATTTGGCTTCTGACTGTAATCACGTTTTAGAGATGCACTGGCCCTCTTTGGAGCTCCTTAAAAAGTTCTCTTTTTTTTCTCTACAGATCTGGATTTTAAAGTTGCAAACAAATTGTTGTAAGCTGCTGAAATGACACTTTATCTAATTAGGTCGTCTTTTCCTGAGCATTATCAGTCCCCAAAGGAGAACACACGTCCCAGTTCAGTCACAGAATTGGCTGAAAGCCTGAAACAAATCCCAGGCTGAGCCTTGAGCTTCGGCTCTTCTGTTGCTTGGGGGTTGACTCTGTGTCTTTGTTCCTGTTTTGGTCCAGGTATAATATGAAAGGGAAGTGTTCCTAGGAAAAGCGATGTGTGCATTACCTAAACTGGGAAAATGGCAGCCAAGTCTCTGGTACTGTAGACCTGAACTGGCACTGACAACTCAGTCCTCCTGTGCCTCAATTCCCATGTCTGGGAAGTGGAATTAACATCTCACTTTACAAACACAAATGAAACCTCACGCCTCTTCCTCAAAGCACTTTGAATTTTTTCAGCAAGAGGTCTATCTGTGTACAGTGTTGACCATTACTACTTTGGTTAAGCCTTTTGAGTGCTGCAGTCCTGGGCGCTTTTTCTAGAAGAACAAGGTGTTGTGTTGCTCTAATGAATAAAAATGAAGTCAGGAAGTACAATGTAAAGGAAAGTCATGATAGGTTTATCACAGTTAATTATTAAAAGAACCTTGTATTAAAGGCCTTTATGCCAAAATGTTCCTACTCTGTTTGATTTCCATCATTAAAGGAGCCTGTGTCCTCTCTACAGAGATGAACAATCTTAATGACTTTAGTAGAAAAGCAACGTAGAAAGATGATTATTCAAGTTCCCCTTTGCTTCCATAAAATGTGGATTTTACTTGCAGCTCTTAAAATTGCTGAAGGTTAAAAATTTTATAAAAAGCAAATCTCTATTGTACTCTAGAACCTGATGAATATTTTAATTATAGTGCTTGGCAGCTGTGAATGCCTGCTTGAGTTAGCCACTCTTTATTGATTAAGTGTAAAATGGAGATCTGTGGCTGCCGGGAAAAAGCAGCTCTTTTCCTCAAGGCAGCCTTGTCCATGCAAGCAGTGACTGCCATTTGTCTGCTACTGTCCTTTCTTCCCTCTTTGCTGGCTTCTTGTGAAGCAGTGGCTGTTGACTGGAGTGATGGGTCTAAAGATCGAGAATGAAGAAATGCCTATGGTCTGTCACAGACTTTTTTTTTTTTTTCCTGGATGATCCCCAGCCAGTCCCTTAATGCCTTTATACGTTGGCCGTTCGTATCTGAAGTTGAGATAGTAGCATTTCACAGCCTCGCCGGAACCTATGTGTTGAAGTGTCTGAGCTGCTGAGCATTTCCAGCAGTGTGGACAAAAAGAAACAAGTCCAGTTTTTCCCTCTGACTTGGTCATATATTTCCTAGGCAAACCCATCCAAATCCGTTCGTTTTGCTGCTGTTCTCACTCCCTTCTCGCCGCTCTGAAAAGAGGGGAGATATATTTACCCAGTTTTACAGAAGAGGTATAAAGAAATTTTTATCAGTGCTAGTGAGGAATGATATGTGACAGTATTCTGAAATGACAGGGACTGTACCTACCTCCACTTGTTTCTACATTGTGTTAGCCCAAAATGCTGCCTGGACTGAGCGCATATCAAAATCTCTGGCTTTCCCTTTAAGCAGCTAGAAGATTTTTGGAACAAGCATGCACTGATTTGTATGGGGAAGGCTTTTGCATATAAGTCTTAATGTGAAAACATTGTAGGGGATATTTTAGGCGCAGCTTTGATCGTTTTCATCTGTAAAAATAATTTTTAAAAGCCATCCAACTCATCTTTCTTACTCAGAGCATCCACTGATCTTTTAATGTGGTATGAAGCTCACCAGTCCTATGCTACAAATATCAGCAGGCTCTGTATAGTTCAAGTCTTGAACGTGCTAGAACCCGGGTATCAGCTTTGGTTTCTTCTCATCCACTAAACTTATGTAGTGCTAAAAATACATTCAATATAAAGACTGGTTAATAGAAGGATATAATGACTAGGAGACAAATCCTGTCCTACTATTTTTATTCATTACACAGTATTCTTCTGTGGTTAACTGTTTGCTCTGCATAAATGTCTAGAAGTCTGTAGTTGCTCACAAGTTGTTCTAGAGAACAGGCATTTATACTCTGTGAAAACAATGATTCTACAAAGTGCTCTCATGTGTAATAGTATATGCTTGGTTGACATGATCTTTCAAATAGCCTGATCTCCTAAGCAGAGACAAATCTAAAGTACAGGTTCTGTGGAAAATCAGTGGCTCTTGTTCTCCTGAGTTTAGTGGGTTTTTTACAATTTCATTCAGTCTTGGTGGATGCATCCGGGATAGTATATACTAAGTAATGTGATCAGCAATAACATATTTGTGAGGTAAAACCCAAGAAGCAGTAGGTTATATTGTACTAATGTGTTTTTCCCGTAGACAAGATGATTTTTTCCTGCTGTTTTACTGACCTTATTTATTATCAGCCTGTGTTGTTTGTTATTTAAAGTAGGACCCCTCTCTGGTGAGTACTGTATAATGACAGCGAAATAGGTAGCCTGTGCCCTGAATTGATTGCAGTTTAAGCAGCAATATTTTTGAATATTTCCAAGGATGGAGACTCCACAACCTCTAGTTCCGTCTAGTGGAATTTTACTTAAAAATATAAATCTTGACCTGAAGCTAATGGGTCTTCGCCGATTATGTTTTTTGTATCGCATCATTTTAACAGCTGAATGGAATTTAGTTGTTTGAAATCATCATCACCTGTCTTTAGAAAGTAGGGTATGTGAACTCAGTTCAACTTTCTGTGTCCTCTCACAGCATTACACAAACTTTCTTATGTGAAAACAAGTGGTCTATTGACGCCAATACCTTCCAACTGTAGTTTTTTTTTTCCAATACTGGTTTTTATGTGTTTTTCCAGGGCTCACTGGAAAGATTATAAAAGCCATCATCAGTGAAGGATTTCAGATCTCAGCTTTACAGATGGTAAGTGTCTTTTTGTGTGTGTTTCCCTGTTTCACAGCAATGCACAGGTGTCTCCTTGCAAGAAGGAACCCTAGTGCAAACTGTGCAGCAGTGCTTCAGGATCAGCACTGTCCTTATGATTCTTGTATTTTATGATTCAGTTGCTTAGCTGATCTGTTTCTTCTTGCTATGTGAACTTGAAGAAAAACGCTACCTCTCTGTACCTCAGTTTTCCTGTATTTAGACTCGAGATCATGATACTGGTTTCCTCTGGAGCAATTGTCTCTTTATAAAATGTACTAGGTAAGATTAGAGAATTGATCATTAATATTCTCCCTGGACTTTTTAATGACATATTTAGTGTGAATTTAGGGAATGGTTTTCAAAGATACTTAAATGATTTTATTACCCTAGTCCCCATAGAAATTAAAGGAAGCTGGCACAAAAAGCGTTCCTGGGTGTAGCCTTGTAAATCCTGACCGTTGTATTTTGTGAAAATCTTGAGGACAGAAATCCCTCTCTTTAGTCAAAGTAACCATAAATGAAAAATAGCCCCTCATATGCTCTCTAGTATCCCTCTAGTATGCAACAAACAGATCCTCTTCTTTGTCTTAGTGGCTGTCAGCCAACATCACAGACAAAATAAAGTATTTACTTCTATTACAGGTGGAAGAAGAGAGCGTATGTTATTTTGCCTGTGGCATCACTAGCATATTGTTGACAGACTTCATATTGCAGCTGTAAAGCCATTCCTTTTACACAGTGAAACTTAAAGGAGCATACTCAATGCCTGCAGGCCAAGAAGGGATGCCTTTTCCATTTAAGGCAGGCTGGCTAACATTTTTGTTTTCTTAGTTCAACATGGAGCGTGCAAACGTGGAAGAGTTCTATGAGATTTACAAAGGTGTTGTCGCTGAATATCTGGTAGGTATAAGGTTGAGAAAAATTAATTTAAAAAATAAAGTATGATTAAATGAGGAAATGGTCACATCTTTCCATTTCTGGGATAGTGATAGGATTCCTTATAGGAATAAGGATAGGATTGTGATAGTGGTTTGGATCAGCATAACTCTTTATTATTTTGTTTATGAAGGAGCCAGTTATTTTTGAATGCTTTACTGATGATTTTTTCTGTAGCACATAAGTTTATTGATCTGCCTTTTTTGAATCTTCAGAAAATTTGAGAAATTGAAGGTATACTGTAATCCCAGTGGACATCTAAGACTCTGTCTATTATTAAGCCACAGAGTACTTAACATAAAATTTCCTAGTGGCAGATGAAATAATAGGAATACAAGAAGAGGAGCTTGTATTTCTGTATCACCTTCTTGTAGAGGTTTTCATTTCATTTTGCAAATAGGAATGAGTTTAGCTTCAGTGCTGTGCTATGTACCGTGCAAATTATTTTTAATTTATAAACAGTTAAATTACTAATATTACTCCAGACAGTTACTAATATTACTCTGACAGTGTGACTTTTTTTTTTTTTTCCTTTTTTGATTGTTGAGTCTAACTTATTTCAGCAGAGTTTGTAGGTTCCTCTTTAAATAGGTCAGGAGTACTGGTAGTTCCCTATTAGATAGGGGAGTACTCGTGAAGTCTCTTCTACTTAACACCCTTTGTGCATGACCAAAGGAAGATTAGGCAGACAAGCTTCTAGTTACATGGCAGAACTCAAATGTGGGAATATCTGCTCAGTATTGTAAGACTAAAAGTCTTGTGGTACTGTAAAAGTCTTTGTTTTGAACCAAAGTGGAACTTCTCTACCATCTTCTGCAGCTCTTGCGTGCAGCCTCTGACCCTCAAATAAGTTGCAAAGTTAAGGTAAATAATTTAATTGGAGAGTTACTCAGAAAGGAAAGTGACATTTAAACATGACAAGTCAATAAAGAACATATGTTTTAGATGAGCTTTGAAGAAAAATGAGAGTTTGGCCTCTGTCCTGCAAGGCACGTGTGCTAGGAGCACTCATTTGAAATGAATGGGATGTCTACGTGGACTCAGGAGATCTGAGAGACAGAAAAACATGAGAAAGCTAGTCATGCTGGTGAAGGAATCAGACTTGGGAAGAGCAGAAGATACTGTCAGTGAAGGCCAAATAGGAAAAAGTATGTTGAGAGAAAGGATATTGAAGAAAAGAACATGGCTTCTCATATCTATGACTCAAAACAGTTTCATTTGAATTTTATTTATCATTCCAAAATAACTTAGGGCAGAAAATACTTATGGTTCAGAAATCCCAAGTGTCTTGAGATTTCTGTCCCAAGTTTCAAAAACTGTGCTCTCATTTCCTCTGGGTACCCCTTGTCAGTCGAATAAGGCCTTGTCATGTTGTATGTAAAGCACTTCTGTGCGAAAAGAGAAAGTTGAACCAAAATTTTAGTTTGTTGGTATCTCTTCTATTCCATAGGTCTTGCATAGGGTTTACCATACCATTGATTGCATTTTTGTTCTCTTTTGCTCTGTTTGCCGCTGTAGCGGGACTAGAGAATGGGGGGAAAGGAGGTAGGTTATTCTGGGTCATCTCAGAATCTGCTTTGTTGATCAGAAACGTTTGAACTTGATCCAGCTCTAGGAATGGTTTTGGTTGACTGCAAGCTGTGTTATTGGTGAATAAACTATCTGCTGAAGAAAATTGAATTTAGCCCTAACTGGAAGCCTTACCAAAGGGACAAACAGTGACTGCTTTATAAATTTGGCTGTGGACATGATGAGGCCCTGTAGGCTGGGTCAAGCTTATCTCAGATAATAGCACCTGCCTCTGCACTGTAGTCGAGGGCAACTCGTCTTCAGTTCCCAACTTGGTGATGTAATGAAGGAGCCTGGATGACTTGGCCCATGTCGTGTGCTGCTGCTGGTGGGCTGTCAATGCTGATTCAGAAACAACAGAAGAGGGGAGGATCAAGGAAATCTCCAGCTTTCAGAGAGTTCAGTTGATTCAAGTAAAGTTAAGAGCCTATTTCTTCCTAACTTTCCAGTTAGCAGTTACTTAGATGAAAGAATTCAGTGATGTCAGACGGATTAGTGGCCTTTCAGCAACTTATTGCTCGTTAACAGGAACAGGTGTTGTACCACTTAACTGGTTATTAAGAGCCTGATGGTGGTAAGACAGTTTATGAAATTAAAATATTTATTCTTTCACTGCAGAGCATGAAGCTGCTCTGTACTCTTTTTCACATTCTCTCAGGACTATTCCTACCTACGTTTGTTAGGAACAGGTTGATAAATATGTGCTTGGCTAAAATTTCATTCCACTTACTTCAGAGTGGTGAGATTTAAGCATGTGCTCTTAACATGGAGTTCATTATGGAGATACCAACTCTCTGGAGCGATGTTGCTTGAGTTGGCATCTTTGTGCATTTAGTTTCTGTCAAAATTGATAAGTGGCAGAGAGAGGCTTAATCCTCCTTTTCCTACCCCTCTTTGCCCATTCTGTAGGCTCTTGTTCTGTGCCATAGCTGATCCTTGACCCGCCCATTGCTGATGGGCGTGACTACAGTACCTTGCTTGTCCTTCCCTGTCCTCCCTTACTTCCTGCCTATGTTTTCTCCTTTCCCCTTTCCCCATTGGTTTTGGTTCTTTAATTATCTTGATTTGCTTAAAACATGTCTGTCCAAATCTGTAGGCAAGTATCTACTTATAAGAGTTGATTTTAAAAAAAGAGGTCAGACTAGAACATCAAAACAGGTTCTTGCTGCTAGTGAAATCTATACCTCTGATTAACCATCTCCAAATTGGCACTAATGCCCAGAGTTAATGTTAGCTTACACAAGCTAAAACTTACCTTCATCAGGTGCTCAGAACTCCCTTTGTCACCTTGCTCTCCAGGAGACTCTGGGGAAACAGATGATTTCAGTGTGATTCTAGGGGGCTGCACTTCTGACAACAGTAGACCAAAAGGATAGGATATTGCCAAATCAAGGATTCTTTCCCTAAAATGTTGGGCTGCAGGCCCTTTTCAGTTTAAACTCCTGGTGCTAGTAGCTTGCATGTTTCAGCCTCTGTAGTAATACATGAAGAAAAGGCAGTGAGAACCAAAAGCCCGAGAGACATTTTAATAGTCTAAAGCCATCAACTGGTTGCACTTTTGGAAAGAAATACAAGTTATATACTGTATTTTCTTTAAGAAACACTGTTAAGCACACTGCTGCCTGTGGAACTGGCTGAACATGATATGATCCCTTCCCCCTCACCCCGGGTTTTTCCCCAGTAAAGTGCGTTGCATTGATTCAGTCTAGAGTTTGACAAGCTATGGGATAGCGCTGTGAAATCCAAGTGGATGCTGTTGCATGTTACTCCAGTATCCCTGTGAAGTCAAATATCCAATTTACCTCAATCTGCACCCTGTAAATCGAGTAGTAAAATGAAAAACACTTCTTCCATTATGAATACTAATGATAACATCTTTGTTTCATGTCTTTGCTTTCCTAAATGCACCAAAATTTCTTAATTTTTCTTATCCTGTAAATTTGGGTCTAGTTTTGAGAAGGAGTACAACTCTTGATAGTGTCCTAAAACGCTCAGATTTGTTTTGGTCTTTTTTCTGTTCTAGGAGATGGTTACAGAGTTGTGCTCAGGCCCTTGCATAGCGATGGAGATTATACAGCCCGAGCCTCCAAAAGTGTTCAGAGACTTCTGCGGGCCTTCTGACCCTGTAAGTACTTGCTTGAGTGATAAGGAACACTTAAAAAATTGGTGTGCTGCCTATGTGAATTAAAATATCGCCGTATGGCTTGGCTGCCGTGTCTTTGTAGCTTTTCGTTGGAACGTTAAAGTGCTACCTTATTGTGGAGATCCGATGCTAGACTCAGTGGGCCAAGTTGCAAATTGTTTTGCAACTCCACTGATCTCACCTAAACCAGAGGATGAAATATTGTAATGATGTTTATGTGAAAGGAAAGTTATCTAGGCAAAAATCTTTGTTAAAGATTCATGAATACTACAGCACATGGCTTCAGAGCCCCAGAACAAATAGTTATTGTTTGAGCATGCCAGTGTAAATCAAATGTTAATCCACTACAGTCTGTGGCATTCTCCTAGGATGAAACTGTAAAAGGACAATGAGTTCCTGTGGTTTCTTTTTTTTTTTTTTTTTGTAGAGAACAGACAAAAAAAACCTGTAAAAGTTCTTGTAGTTGCTTGTCATGCTAATGCTTCTAGCTTTTCTTTTTCATTTCTTGGGATGAATAATTAGGTGTGCATGATACTGTATGCAACGTGGAGCCAAGCATAAGTGCTGTCTCAAAGAATTTGCAGTTTCAATTAAACAGCAAAGGAAAATATATCGCACGGCAGCCATGAGGTGAAAAACCAAGATGCAGGCAGTGAGTTCGGGATCTGTATATTTCAATGTTATGAATAAAGTTCCTAATATAAATTTTACACAGATTTATATTTGAAGGAGAGAACAAGTTGTTCAGGATATACTGTTCTTCGTATCCACGTTTCCTACTATAGGAACCACAAATTAAAAAGTGTTACCCAAACTTTTTCCCCCCTCCAGGCTGGCCGCATTCAGCGTTTCAAATGTTTCTCTGCTGCGTTAGCCTCTTATAAATGGAGCATAACTTGTTTATCTGACTTAGGTTTAACGGCAGACCAACCACATCTATCAGTAGTAATGTACACAGTACGGTGATCTGAGATTTGTTTCGGATTCCGTGTTTAAGGTTTCTGGTCTTTAAAACTTTCAAACATGCGGTTTTGTTTGTGCTTGCAATATCCTTTTCATGTTTCTGTTTAAGCTTACAGCTGATATGTTAATAACAGAATATCGTCACAGACATCACGACTGCTTTAAGTTATTAAAGATAAAGATACCTATCCAAGGGGAAGTTCTCTATTTTCCCTTTTCCAGGCAACATGTTTATGATGGAAGGAATTGTTGATTATTTGGGGAACTGAGGCATGTGTAAACCGATGGTTTCTCTAGGTAGCACAGGAAGACAGCAGTGGAGGGAACTAAATTTCTGCCTCTCAAATTTATTGCTAGTGACCTAGCCATACTGTTTGTGTTTCTGTTTTAATTGTTAATTAAATGGCCTGTGGAGTAAAAATGAGTACCCTACTGCTTTCGGTGGAAGCAGATGTCTTGAGTTTCGGGCACTGATTTTATAGCACTTGTATTAATGGTATATTTAGTAGACAGGCAGCTGTGTTACATGCTCCTATCTACTATTCTCTGTGAGAATTACAAACAAATTGATTCTTTGGGGCTATAAAGAAGTGTATATACTCACTAATAACTGCTTTCAAGAGTGCTCTTTGCCTGAAATGTATCTGTCTCTTCAGAGAGTGTTTGTAGCTTGTCCTGGAGGAAGAAGTGGCTAAGGTATCTCAGCAGTCTTTTATCATTCCCAGCCTGTAGAGTCGGAGAAGCTCCTGCCTAAACATTGTGGTTACAGCATCTGTCTCAAATAGGGCTAGCAGAAGCTGTAATAGCAGTTTTGTTATCTAGCAAGGCTATATGCAGAGCACTAGATATCCATGGACTGGTATTCAAGTGACTAAAGTAAATGCGTCATCCAAATAGTGTATTATCTTTGAGAGATCTGTATCTATGTGTAATTTTTTTTAATTTCTTTATATACACTAGATCCTGATGTGAGTACACTCTGTTTATAAATGAAGGTGAAGACCAAGTTTTATAGCTATAGTACAAAATGTAACTGATGGGGTCTACTTGTCTTCGTTTAATAGTATCCTATTGAGTCTGTGACTTCTCAACGCAAGGTGCTGTTTAAAGTGAGTAAAAAGTGTTGGAATTTGACTTGCATAATAAATGCCTTCCAATCATGTGTGCTATTAATGTGTGTAATAATTATTCTGTGGCAAGTCAGTTGTCTAAATCAGATCTTAAAGATCTGAATGTTAACAGCCCTCTCAGTCTGCTCTTGGTTTTGTAGAGAGACAGCTGGGGCACACTTCAATAAAAGGGATCCAAAGAAAGGTGATACAGGTTTCCCAATCAAAGTGAGATGTCATTTGGACATAGGTCTGCTTTTATCTAATCCTTGGTGCTTAGGGCTGAATAAGAAATGAGTGTAAAGAGTTAGCTTCTTAAAGTTTAATTCTCAAAATGGAACATATCTAACTGTACAATACTAAAAATGAAATGGGATTTAGTGCTATTTCTTGTAGCTGGATAATATTTTGTTAGCATTGCAAGTCAGTGAAGCTCTCTACCCCAAAAAAGGCCTTCATTATAAAACAGCTTATAAATACTTCATTAAAACATCTCATGTTTTAATTTAGATTTCTGACACTTTTATTTTGAAATTTCTGACCAAAACCCTGTGTTGAGCCTCTTTGTAGTTGCGTATCACACCTGGAAAATGGACAGTGGCATAAACATGCTTGTCTATAAGGACCTGCGTGAAACCTTTCACTTTAAAAAAGGAAACACCATCTCTGACGTGATTAAAAGGGTCGCCATTGCCGCTTCTGTGTTCATGGAGCGCTTGCCCCGCATGGGTAGCGTGCAGGCTAGAAGAGGAGCTGCTCTGCAGGCCTTGCTGCTTCTTACATTCTCTTCGTATGCCGGCACTTTTCTAGTGAGTGGTCCACTGGGTCGCTGCACTCTTGGTGAGCTGTCACCGTCCGTAATTATACTTGGCTTAAACTCCTGGAGTGTAGCCAGTTTGTTTCTATCTTTGATGGTCTCATCTGAGGCCTTTTTGTACTCTTTCAGGTCAGCTATGGTGCTTGTTTTCTTGTCTTGTGACTGCAAGGCCTCTAGCTGAGCCTTTCCCCGTAGCGAGATCCCAGACTAGTCGTGTAACTTCCTCTTGACAGAGGCTAGCCTGATGATCATGTCTTTGCACCTTATTTTCTCTGTCCTGGAAGGCCTCTGTAGGTATTTTTGCCTTTACTTATTTTGGGAGCTGGTGGGCAACCTGGTAAAAGGCCAACAGACCATTCTGATGACTGTCTTGAAAATCATATTTCTTTACAATGTTTATATAGACTGTTAAAATAGATCTCTGAATTCTACCTGTAGTCGTCTAAACAAGACTCTATAGATTTTTCAAGGAAAGGAAGGACCTACAAGCCTCCGCTAAGCCCTAAAATCTATGAGGTTTGAGATACTGAGCTCCTATGAACAGCTGAGCACTTTTATTTAGATATTTGCATTTGCAGAAGGAATGGGATTTCTGAAATGCCTCTGAGTTCCGCTGATTTTTCCATGGTGGGTCTGAATCATTTAAACCCTTTTTCAGAAGGTACTATTAAATCTTGTTATGCAGGTTGTTAAATTACTGCTTTAATGCTGTGTACTATTATTTCACTTTGTTTCCATTGGTACTGTTCTGAAGTTCAGAGAATATTTTGGAGACGGGTTAGGATATCCTTTAACTTTTGTTCCCTTGCTGGTAGCATCAATGTAATCACAAGATTGTGCTACTGTAACACTTCCCTGGGTTTTATTTACATTAACTGTGTTGCATCGTGTCACTGAAACGTCACTTAAGATGAATTGAGCTTTCTTGTTTCAGGCTTCATAAATTGGATGTTCATCATGAGGAAGAGCAAAGAGTTTGCAGAACATTTTCTTCCTCAATTTGCAAGTTGCTGTGAACGGCAACGATAACAAAGCTGTTTATCTGTCTAAATGTTTTTGTTGGGGCCATTTGTCTTTCACTTTTTTATTCCTTGATACTCTGCGTCTAATTGTCAACACCTAAAATAACATCAAAGACTCCACGTTGCCCCCTAGCTCAGTTGGGGTTGGCAGAATTAGGGAGACATAAGTCTGGAGATGTTTGAATCTTACTGTGATCAGCAGAAGCACAAGAGCTGAGAGAGAGAGAGAAGGCAGAGCTGTGACAGGAGCGGTGACAGAAGCTAGGTAAGCCTTTGCTTCTGGCTGGTGTGAGCAGTCCAACCACTCAGTCCTTCACTTGTCTTTCAGCTTTGGGAGCTTTAGCAGTGTTCTGCCAAAGGCTTGGCTTTTTCCCATCCAGACACGCTTTTCAGAGCAGACTGTCTGGGGTCTTTTCACAGCAGCTGGCATCCACACTTCAGTTGCACATTGCCTGGTTTTAGGTCTGTGGCTTCTCAGAGTTGCCTGGTGCTTGGCATAACACAGTCTTAATGGTCTGGACCATCTGATCAACAGCTTCAGCTTTGCAGGAGCTGTTGGTATGTGTGAACAGGCAGGTATGCAGAACTAGCTCTTCTGTACCTTTCCTTTTGCTTAACAGAGAGGCACAAAAGAGGTCAGGCCTTTTGGATAATAAACACTTTCAACCCTTCACACTTGTTTTTGGGTATAGTAAATTAGTTTGTGCTCAAACAGGCAGCTCTGTAGTTTCTCTTTTCCCAACTGGGCTAGGCCCACAATAAAGTGAGCCCCAGAGTGGGGCTTATGGCTTCCTTTCTGCTAGCTGGAGCCTCTGTGTTTCTCTTTGAGAGTGCTCTCCTCCATGATTGTTTGGCACATAGTAACTTTCCCTGCTGCCAACATGTTTCTGTTACAGACAAACTGAAGTGAGCTGACTTGCTCAGATGACGAATGTTTCTTCTGTGAGCTAGTAAGCCAAAAGCAGCTGTGTGTGGCACTGTTGGCAGTGAATCACTTTGTAATTGAAGAACAGAAATAAGATGCTTCTTGTCATCCCTAAACCTGCTCCCAACCCCAGCCCCTGGTTTCCAAGACTCCATATTGTGCAATATGTGAGCTGCGGCAAGTTGCAGAGAACTTTGCTTTTAGGACTGTGGGAGGCAGTTCAAACCCCACAGAGACCAAAATTTACTTAGACCAAAGGGGCAGTGCCCTGATTATCTTGAGTGCTCTGCCCAGAGATTTATTTGACTCTATTATCCTAACATGAAGAGACCTCACCAAAGGTTAGGATTCAGTTGAAGCTGTATGTACATATGCAAAACAAGAGGGGGTTTTGGTTCCAAATGGTTTAGAGTGCAAGTTGACAAATGATGACAGAACGAAAGTATTGCCCTCATCTTCACAAGTGGGAAAGAGCCTTAGAAATGAAATGAATTATCCAAGGTTGGTGAGGAATCCAGGCATCTCATCTAAAAGGTCTCTGTCAAGGATAGAGAATGAACTCTCATCTCTTCAGTTTTAGTGCAACGTCATAACAATAAAGGCATGATTTTCTCTTTCAAAGCTCTCAATATCAATGCTTTTCTTACCTTCTTCTAGCAGTACTGCATATACTTTGCTTGGAGCGGCCTTTATAAACTACCTGGAAGCTGCATCCTGTCTTTGCTTGGTTCTGAAGTGTGCTGGAAAATTGGGAATTTATGGGACTTAAATAGCTTGGAATACGTCTGCATTGAGCTTTCATGCCTTCCAGTGGATGGAAGAATGGCTTGAGGTAATCACACACTTGGCTCTTAGACTTGACGTGTACTTAAAATGAGGCAATAGTCAGCTGAGAGCTCATATCTATGGTACCTGCCTCTTCCCACAGTAACTAGGAGTCTGGTTTAGCGGAATTCGAGAAATGTTGTAAGGAGTGCTCATGTAATCAGAATTCTGTGATGAGAGTCTTATTTGACAGTTGACAGGCTGAGGTGCCTAAGCCAGTGGTTTGCTTTTTGCTCAAGTGGTAGCTTTATGCTGCAGCTGATGCACTCTACAGATACCTATAAAATAAAATGCAAAGAACACAGCTGAGATCACTGTGGAACAACATTTACAAAGGGCAATTTGTGGAATTATTTGGCTGAAGAGAAAAGTACTGTGAGTGAAATCAAGAGCAGGAGGAAAGATGTATCTGAGCGTTTTCAGGAAGTGGGATATAGTCGTGAAAAGATACGCTTTAAGCAATAGAATATCAATGTTTAGCCCTTTCAACATGTAAAGGAACGTATTTTTATTTGTCTGACATGAAAAGAAGTGGAAATTTTTTCAGTTAAGAAATAAAGCTCATGAATATGGAAGATGCTTATAGATCAAGTTTAAAGGGGGAATGTAATATTTGTATTTTCACTTTCACTTAGAAGAGTTGCCAGCTGCAGCCAAAGTTGTATAGAAAAGAGGATATATTTCTTTTAAAGAAATGGCACTGCGTGGAGGGGTAGGAGTAAACACAGCACAGTGTGCCTTATCAGTAAAGCTGTTTTGCTAAAGCACAATAGAAAAAAAACAGAAAGCTTTTCCACGGTAAGTGTAGGATAAGGACATAGTTAGGGAAGGGAAATGGTAGGGGCTCCTGACAAGACTGAAAAGGATTGGATGTCTGTTGTCGCGCATGGATCAGGAAGCAAAGGGCTAGCACAAAAGCTGCAACTCTGGAGCAGGGGGATGGTTGCCAGGGAATCCTAACAGTGCTTGAGCTTGCCAGCATCGATGTTTAATTTAATTGATGTTTGTGTGTTTTTTGGCCTCTGGAGCAGTTAAGAGGCCTTGTATTAGTACTTAAGTCAGCACACATCACACTCTTACCTTCTCTTGAGGCAGCTTCTTTATCGAAACAGCCTCTGGTCACGTGTTGTCAGGGAATTGTTGAAGTGATTACTTAGTATTCGTAAAACATTTGTAAAATGCTATGGAAACGAGCAATGTTACTTTTATATTTTGGTCTTACCCTTCTTTTAAATTGTTCTCATGTACAAACAAAAAGCTTGTTTATAGCATGTGGTACCAGGAATCTATATCAGATACATATTCCTGGATGATTATTTAGTTTTTAGTAGTCTTAAGAGCTTTTGGTTAGGTTTGGCAGTTCATTAAAAGTGACGCAAGTACCCTCTACTGTGAGATATTGTTAGAGTGATGGGACCTGCTGCCGTATTCCTGCATCCAGTGGGTTGAAAAGGGATTTCATATATATGTCTTAGATTCTAACCTGCAATCTTTTTACATTGAGGATTTACCATTTTAAGGGTAACAGCGTGTTAACACATTTTTGTATTTTTTTGCATCAATGACAAACAGCTGAAGGGGAGATTAGGGGGTTTAAAACAAATCGGTGAACTGAAAGAGCTGGAGTCTGCTTTAGTTCCAGTCCTGACCTGACTGTGTGACCTTGGACGAAAGGTTCAATGTGTTTCTGCCTCAGTTATCGCATCAGTTAAATGGGATAACAGTCAGAGCCAAACAGTGTTGTTGCTGTGAAGATTTTTGTTTGTGTAGACTCTCTGTGAATCTCTGGAACTAAGAGGAACAACATATGAGGCCAAAAAGTTCATGTTCAGTCTTAGAAATGCATTAGCAGCATATCATTTTTGTATTACATAATATGAAAAGTAGTTCAGGGTAATATATAAAGATCACTTTTGAGCTCCCAGGCATCTTGTATTCACTATCTGGTAATACCTTCATTGCTGTTTCAATGTGGATTGTCCCAGTAACCTAGTGAGCCCTGGTCAAACTGTTGACAGCAAAATGCATAATGTGCTTCAATGAGATCTGTTAATCTGATGACATGAAATTCTTCCTCATCAAAGAATCAATTACCTGCAGATAGCCTGAATCATGTAATGATAAAAAAATTTTCATTCAGTGCCAGACCATTATCAGCTAGAGTAGCAAACAGATCGATAACAGTTACGATGTCCTGCTGTCTAAGGCCAGCAATGGGAAAGATATGATTGAATTGCTTAGATGCTATTTAGGGTCAGTCATCTGATTCCATCCTTTCAGTTTTTAATTTCCACATTAGTCTCTGTAGGCCTAATGAAAAGTTGCACAGCTAGTGCTAAGGCGACGCGAAAACTTTTTTGGCTGGGTAAATGCCTGTGGAGAGATTCCTCCCTCTGGTGCAGCCCCCATTTGCTGAGCTGGCCCTGCTAGTTCACAAAGCTTGCAGTCTGGTTAGTTCAGGACTTCTCCTCCCTTATTCTGTGTTACCCCTGTATGTGTGGGCAGGGGGCTTATTAAGACTGTATCTAAAAGCAAGGAAGTATTGTTAAAGGACTGCTGTACTCTAATGATCCCCAACCATCATGGGACTATCACCATGAGTTGCCACCCCTGCTTTTGGCAGTGTCAGATACGTTGATATGTGGTTTGCAAACCACTATAAAAAGTTTACAGCTTGCCGTCCCTGCCTGCGTGGACGGCAAACCCCACACCTGTCCTGGTAACTTACTTTCCCTGGTTTAAAGTGGCTGAAGTCTGCACTGGCTGTGCCAGGAACCAGACTGATACAAAAATGTCACTTTTGTTCTTCCTGTCAAAGCTGTATCTAGCCCTGGGAGGAGCTGAGAATCCAGAACCCTAGAATTAATTTTTCACGGGCATCAGTTTGTGTTCATAATAAGTTCTCCTGACGTGTTCCTCGTTTCTGACTAGGTATTGCAAAGGCCTGCCAACCCCTTTGCATCCCCCATCCGCAGGCTGGTTTTGTCACCTGTGTGCGTGCTTTGTACCGGCAAGAATGCACGCTCTGGTCACAGTTTTGAGGTGACCTGCCTGGAGCTCTGTTTCTCACGCACTGACTTCTCAAAGTCACCCTTTGCGGGAGACATGAAGTCCTCTGGTAGGAAGAGGGACTTCAACCTCACTGAAATATGCCTTTGTGGGGAGTTGGGAACCAAAATCAGGGAGCTGTAGTCGCAGTGGAGCCTTTTGTTTGTCAGTGCTGCTTTAAACGTGGCTTGGTTTTGCCTGAAGGTTGCTGTCAGGTGATGGCTGTTGAGCGTCATATGGAGCTGGAGTTCATAGGCTCACTTTGGTTCCTAATGGGAAGGTGCATATATGTGGAAAATGGCTGCTATTGGTGGTGATCAGCAGTCTCTGTCATCAGGAGCCTGAATGCTGACAGAGCCCTCAAAGCTCTGCTCTAAATCCACCGTGACTGAGGCGTGTTGGCAAGGTTGCAGACAGAGCAAGACTTGCATTTCCCACTTGCTGTCTGAGGCTCCAGAGCTACCAGACTCACAACAGCTCAGAGGGTTTCATTTGCTGTGTGAAGAAATCCTGGGTGGGAATTGGACTAGATTCAGTGGTCATTTGGTAAATTAGGTCATAACAGCCATTGCACTGATAACAGGCTCATTACCCCTCAGAGGGATGAGGCTGGAGGGCTCTGCTCCTTTCTGCCTCTGGAGAGAAGGTTCTGGAGACTTCTGGCAGGGGAATGAAAGCGGGGTACGTTTGCGTCCTGTTAGCAGTTGCTGGCGTGTTTTTTCTTTCTCTGTTGCTAAGAAAGCCCGTGAGCCTATATAAGTTTTTTGCCGCTTCCTCTGCTACTAGTCTCTGTGATGTTTTAGTATCCCCTGACCACAAAGTCCCTTCTCAGCTGCAGTTTTGAGACTGTTTTTGAGAAGTTACCAGCATTTTGTCAAAGGCACCGTATGCCCTGGAAAGGAGCATCCACTCAGGAAGCTGTCCCGACAGGCAGAAACCTCGCTGTTCCCATCTGCTTTCCCTTGTGGCTGGCTCTCTCTGGCTTTCAGCTAGTTCTTCCTGGGCTTCTCATGCCTTTTTCCAGACTGCTGCCCTGCCCTGTTTTTTTGCAACAGGAAGGAAGCCAAATATTACCCAAAGGCTGAAGAAAATCAGGGGTGTGCCACAAGGCACTAACAGCCCACGTTACCGATCGCCCTTGAGTTGCTGCACAGCCGCAGAGCCCTCCTCACGCCGCTCAGAAGACTAAGCGTGCCGTGGTACCCTGAAGCAGGTCTTTAGACCTTTTCATGCAAAGCGTATTAGGGCTAGCTGTTTTTATGAAGGTTAAAGCTGTGCTTAAAATATCTTATTTCCTTTTTTAAAGAAGCTCCTTTTCTTGGTTAAGAAGCCTATACCTTTCAGCTCTGCGGATGTGTGCAGGCATTTAGCGTAATGTGAAATGGCAAAGACTAATTGCCTGGGTAGGTGTGAAAGAAGCCTCAAAGACTGGCTCAGGGACCACAGAGGCTCCCTTTGCACTCGAGCTGAGTCTGTGCAAAGCACTAGGTAGGTGGAATAAAAACATGACGTGGCATTTTAAGCTTTCTGTGATGAACGCGGGATGCTTATAAAATGCTGAGAATTATATAAATTTGTCTGCTCAGCCTTCAGAAGGGTTAACTTTCTTTGTGGGGCTTAGTTTTGGATTTTATGTCTCAGGCTTTGCTTCTAACTGTCCATCTGCAGATCCTATTTTACAAAAGCGAAGGCTTCCATACCCCATTTGTATTCCATCTTCCCGTTTGGGCTCTGTGCAGGCTGTGAAAATAAGCCATGTTTCAGAGAGCGGTGTTACAGGTTTAGTATCTAATATGGATGGATCGTATTTTATTTAGAAGGTGACCATAAAAAAAAGTTTTAAGAGTGCTTGTTTTGCCTAGCTTATATTAGTATTTGCTTGCTTGCTGTTTTAAATAAAGCTTGTTAATACATTTCAAAATACTGTATCTTTTAAGTAGTCTAGACAAGGCCTTGAATGGATTAAGGAGAACGGATATGTTTATCACCACAGTAGAAAAAGAGGTAGGCTTTTAACATATCAGGTGATTGTGTGATTCCGGCCTGGTATAGACAAATACACAATGTAGTTTTACCCACTGGTAGGCTGACTAAAGGTAATCCGCAGGGTTCTCTCTAGGCCTGGTCCTTCCCAGCTACGCTGGGTTAAAATGAATCTACCTTGCCTGCTGGAGGGTTTTAACACTTGAGTTTTTGGTTTTTTGTTTTTTAAAATGATGTATATAATTCTTCCCCTAATGAAAATATAGCCTTTGTCAGTCAGGCACAGAGTTGATTATCAGGATTCCTACGTTGTATTCTCCTCCTGGGATCACAGTCTGTAGGTGATTTTTTTTTTCTTTTTTTTCTTTTTTTTCCCTTCCTTCTTTGGACTGCTCTCTTATGATTTCTACTGTAGCTGCTAAAGTTTTTGAGACTAGATTCATTAAAATGTTCAATCTGTAAAAGCATAAGGTAAGAGCCTTTTCCAGAACATGCTTAGTTTGGGGTTAATATGTATCTAAGCTGATGTTTTCTTTGCTTCCCTTGTGTTTTGTTTAGTTATAGCAATGAGTAAATCACCCCTTTACATTGGGCGGTGATATTTTCAAGTATCTAAAAGCTAATCCTTGAAAAGAAGCATTTAAGCAAAAAATAAGATTCCATATGACTCCAGTCCTTTCTTGGAGAAATGGAGCAGAGTTTTCAGAAGATGCTGATGGGAAGTGCAAGGGTCACTTGGTCAAGGAAAGAAAATGATACTGTTACTGCACCAAACAATTCTTTTCTCCTCCAGTTTCTTAGCAAAGAATAGATACACCTCCTGGTCTATCAAGAGGCCCTGTATTTGCAGAATCTTTGATTTGAATAGATTCAAAGCATTTGTCTACCTGTCTGATTCTGGCTTTTGTTGGCTACAAATAGTTTTGTCCTTCACTTAAATTTTTTGTAATTTCTAGCTGGAACACAATAGTTTTGAAGTTTACATGGCAGCACTACAGTTATGAAGTAGTAGGAATGCTATCTCCAGTAAAAACCATTGTAAGAAAATAATAAGCTGAAACTTTGTCAAACTGAAAGGGCTTTTTCTAAAGCACTCTACAAGGCAGTGAGCATGAGTCAGCATGCAAAGGTGCTTGTTGAAGATGTTACAAATGTGTAATAGAGCAAGTTATAATTGTGCAGAAAAAGGACAGTAGGGCACCTACTCTTGCACATAGCCATGATGATGGTGCAATCTTGAGTATCCTGAAGTTGACTGGAATTGTCCCCAAAGGTTTCATGTCTTTCATTTAGCAATTTATGACTACTCAATTCTTGGATGTATTTTGCTTTTTTTTTAACATCCCTTGTAATAAACAGCTGAAGAGGATGATCAGACCTATGAAACTCTTATCCAAGAGGACTGCTTATTCAGGATCTGCTTGATTAACAAATAAGTAGTAGAGCTAATCGTCTCCAAATAGAAAAGGAGCAGCAGATCACAGTGTTGTTACTTTATGTACTCTTGGTGATAAATTAGTCTTTAAGTCTACCGAAGAGGTTCATCTGGATTGCTGGATTGAGAACTGGCTAGATGGCAGAGCTCAGAGGGCTGTGGTCAGTGGTGCGGAGTCTAGCTGGAGGCCTGGAGCTAGCGGTGTCCCCCAGGGGTCAGTCCTGGGTCCAGTCTTGTTCAATGTATCCATCGATGACCTGGAGGAAGGCTCAGAGTGCACCCTCAGCAAGTTTGCTGATGATACGAAACTGGGGGGAGTGGCTGACCCACCAGAAGGCTGTGCTGCCCTTCAGAGGGACCTCAACAGGCTGGAGAGATGGGCGGAGAGGAACCTCCTGAAGTTCAACAAAGGCAAGTGCAGGCTCCTGCACCTCGGGAGGAATAACCCCATGCCCCAGTGCAGGCTGGGGGTTGACCTGCTGGAAAGTAGCTCTGCCGAGAAGGACCTGGGAGTGCTGGTGGACAACAAGTTACGCATGGGGCAGCAATGTGCCCTTGTGGCCAAGAAGGCCAATGGGATCCTGGGCTGCATTAGGCAGAGTGTTGCCAGCAGGTGGAGGGAGGTGATCCTGCCCCTCTCCTCAGGCCTCACCTGGAGTCCTGTGTCCAATTCTGGGCGCCCCAGGACAAGAGAGACATGGCGCTACTGGAGAGTGTCCAGCGGAGGGCGACAAAGATGATTAGGGGACTGGAGCATCTCTCCTCTGAAGAAAGGCTGCGAGAGCTGGGCCTGTTCAGCCTGGAGAAGAGAAGACTGAGAGGCGATCTCATCAATGTGTACAAGTATCTGAAGGGAGGGTGTCGAGAGGATGGGGCCAGACTCTTCTCAGTGGTGCCTAGCGACAGGACAAGAGGCAAAGGGCACAAACTGAAACACAGGAAGTTTTGTATGACATGAGGAAAAACCGTCTTTCCTGTGAGGGAGACTGAGCCCTGGAGCAGGTTGCCCAGAGAGGTTGTGGAGTCTCCTTCCCTGGGGGTATTCAAAGCCCATCCGGATGCGATCCTGGCAAATATGCTCAAGGTGAGCCTGCTTGAGCAGAGGAGTTTGACTGGATGATCTCCAGAGGTCCCTTCCAACCTCAACCATTCTGTGATCTGGGGAACTGACCACTACTGGAAGGAGATCCATCAGTTTATCAAGTGGGTTTCTCCTTAAAGGGATTGACTGGCTTTCTAAGTGGTGTGGGTGGTATCCTTGGACTGTACCTTGCAACAGGGTGTGCACTACACGCCATTGTAATAACACAAAAAGTATATACTGTGGCCAGAGCACTTTGTAGTATTTTCTGCGTAAGCTACGTTGTCCAGGACTTAGAATTAGGCAGAAACAAATGCTGTAGCCTGAGCCTTCCCTCCTATACCAGAAGGAAGCAGGTGATAGTTTGCTTTTCTGATGCTGGTGTTTTTTTAATTTTGTTTTTTCTTTTAAATCCTCCCTTCTGTAATAGCTGACAGCCTTGAGAACAACTGCAGTAAGAGAGATTTCAGTCTTCAGCACTGGTCTCGTTGTCTCTGGACACCATTAACTAAACAAAGGCATTTTAACAGTGGAATATAAAATGAATGAGAAGCTGAATAATTTAGGGTGCTGTTTGCTGGTCAGCTTGGTTTAAGCTGATGTTTTGTGTTCTACTGCAGGACCACCTGAGCAGAATTTTTAGCAGCTTTCACTTACAGTATGATGGGCTGCATCAGATCTGCACTTGGGACTTCTCTTGTATACACGTTGTTAGAAGTTTTCCCTTTCTAGGGAAGGAGGTCCGGGTGGAAGAGGGGTGAGCACCAGTTCTTCATGATCCCAAGGCAGCTCTCAAGTTCCCCAAGGCTGACCTGGCATGGGCTGGGTTTTGCCACCTGTGGGTTATCATCGATCAGAGTGCTGTCCAGGAATTACAGCAGCATTAAATCAGAGAGAGAGAGAATGGTTGTAGAAGTGGGATAGGATTCAGAAGACTTGAGCTCAGAGCCAGACGCTGAACTTATGCTCCCTGTGAATTTCATATTTCTTTGTGCCCTTGAGAAATTACTTACTGTGTCTCTGTCCTGCTTTCCTGCCCTGAAATGTGGGATCAATTCTGCTCCGGTTTCCTGCTCTTCTTGGTGTCTGCTTGGATGTCTGTTCAGGCAAGGGACCATCTTTTATAGTATGCACAGGGACACTGACTAGTACAACCAGTCCTGAACACAGCAGGACAATTGAAAAACAGGTATAGCACAAATAACGAATGATTTCTTCCCTCAGAACAGGGCTGTTCACAGCTGTATGGGAAGAGATGGCAGCACTGCTGCCTCCAAGGAAAAGCTTGCTGTTGGATAGAAGAGGCTTCAGGGCACAGTGTGGAAGGGAAATCTCGCTCTCTCCTGATAAGTCACGATGAGAAGGATCTCTGGGGTTTGCAGCAGACTTGTGAGTTTTGCCTTTCAGTCCATTTGTGTTTTCTCTTTAAGTGGATGGTCGAAAGTAGGTTCAGCTAGGGAAAACTTGTCAAATTTTGAAGCAGTTTTTTCTACTTTGCAGAGTGTGAAGCTCAGATATCTCGGGTGCATTTGCAAATGTAAAATTCTGTCTCTAATTAGAAATTTTCTTCTCCTCAGATATTTTATTCTTGTGCTTGTGGGGGGAAAACTCAGCCAAGATATCTTCAGACTAAAAATAATGTCTTGCAACTCTGTAGTGACTTTCACTGGAGGCTCTCCAAATATTTTGTTAACGTGAATTAATGAAATCCCAAAATATCCCTTGCAGTCTAGTATTTTTGTTATCCTTGTTTTACAGGTGAATAAGTAAATGAGTGAAATTCTGTACCCACAGAAAGCAGTTTAAAAGCATCAGTAGAACCAATATTTCACCTTTAAAGGTTTAAGTAAAGCAACTGATAATGAAGTCACGCTTACACCGTTTTTTTCTGATGCGTTGTGGGGTTCGTTGCTTCTTGGTGTTAAATACTGCCTTTTTCAACTTGTCAAGTAATTTCAATATCCTTTATTTCACGCAGGTAATACCACAACATATCTAGTTATTTTATCTTTATCCCTGTTTCTTGACCAACATATATTTGGTGTATCAGTTATCCTCAAAACTTCACCATCATGTCTAGTTCACATCTGAGTCAAAATTGCTCGTGCTTTCTCCTGCCTAAATGTGGCCCATTGGTTATGGCAGAAGTGTACACATATACAACAGTAAACAATTTTCTGTTATCATGGGTATTGCTTGAGCACAGACCAGAAGCACCAAGATAAATAAAAATGCTATCTCAGGCTGGCAAATGTTGGTGATGTCAAAAACTGCAGCACCTTTGGGCTGCCAGATAGAAGACTGGAAGAGAACAAGCGGGAGTGAAGGAGAGAGAATGAAGTGCCGCAGGGCGTAGAGGATGAGAAGAAGTAGGCGGTATAACAACATCTAGAGACTTGTGAGCTTCAGAAGAAGCTGCCAACACTGTAGTGTAGAACATAATTGTGCACGCGTTAACAAAGCTTCTGAAAGATACAGAGCTGCAGACTGATAGTTCAGAGGTAGGGTGACTTTACAAGAACAGAAGGGCAGAGGCATTTTTTTTTAATCAGGCCTGAGCAGGCTTTTGTAACAAAATAAACTGTGGTTTGAGTACTTGTGGCTGCTGTCGCAAAAAACAATTTGATTTTGGAAGGAGATAAGTCTCTGATGCACTTTTTACAGCCTTGCAATTTAAAACTTATTTGTTCTTGCCTGATCATTTAATTTACTGAACAAACCTTACGTTCACATTGTTTCAAGTATAGAACTATGTTCACACGGACTTGATTCAGGTAAAGGTAGGAGGAACTTGTCAAGACACCCGGCAAGTGACTGGGGGCATAAACATTTTATCATGAATCAGCAGAAGACAACCTATAGGTCAAAAGCAGTGCTCAGGGGACAGAAGACTGTGCTAAATATTATAAAGAATATCAGTGTAACCTTTCCAGATGCTTGAAGATCTTTGTATCAGTTTCTTTTGTGATAAGGATTAAAAGGTGGGTGGTGTTTAGTATGTGTGTGTATATGTGTGTTTTGAAAGGGGTTGTTTTGTTTGTGATGGTTTGGTCTTTTTAGGTTTTTTTTTTTTTTTTTCCAATATGCAGAAAGTACAAAGACTTTCTGATAATATTGGCTCTTTTGGAAGTGCATGTAAGACCTTTAATATTGCTTCCATATATGTACATGACTTTGCTGCTCTGCATGTGGAACGCAGGTAAGAGAAAATGTGTCACTGTTAACAAGAGACTTCTGTTCTGGTTTGCCTTGTAAAATGAAAGATGAAGGAAACCATTTGCGTACTCTGATTCTGCTTTAATGATGGCAGCAGTTTGTATTTAGAAACTTTCTGAAGTATTTCTTGACAAGTAGGCCTCAGGTTTTAGGGCAAAATGTGTTCTTACTCTGTTAAAGACGACAGGGGCAACAGCACCATCGTCTGTAGATTGTTTTCTCAGTAATATAGACAGAAAGCTTAGTGGTGCATTTGCTGAAGGTTAAATGGACCTCAGATTGATGTAACGTGATCAAATAGTCTGCTGAATGAGACCGAAGAGGAGGAAGCCTTTTGGTTCAGCAGCCCTGGCTTGATTTGCCCCAGAGACATGTTCTTTTTGTGAGACAGGAGTTTGAGGCATCCTCACTTGCACACAGGTGTGTAGTTCCTGCATTCACACACTCTTCTCCTCTCACACATCTGGTAGAGCTTTAGCTGCTCTTAATTCACCCTTCAGCCCACCTTGCATTTGGCTTCTCTCAAAAAGTTATTGAAAACTATAGATGCAAAACACAAGACTCCTGAAACTAGGCTCAGCAGAAAGCTTAAAAAACAAACAAACAAAAGCACATAATATATTTGCATCTCTCGTTGCAGTAGAGGCCCTATAAATAAAACGTTCTGGAGATGTCCTGTTATGGAACAGAGGGATATATTTTAAGATGTGCTGTGTTCTGTAAGAATCTCCATCCCTGCTCCCTGAAGTATTCCCAAGATTCCCAGCCATATATACACATATACACCTATACATGGTGCATACATCTCTTTGTATATTCTTCCCTCTACGCAGATGCCTTGTTCCCAGTCTAGGGCTCCTCAGTGGTGTTACAGGAAAGAGAAGGAATAGTAAAACTTTGTAATTGATGGTTCCGTGTCGTTTTTTGGCTACACGGATATAAGCAGAGACTGCCTTATCTCTTGTCCTGTTTATTCACTTATGGCAGGAGAGGTTTATTCAGATTCTTATTTATGAGGTGCTAACTATGTAAAGTGTCGCAGAACCTGCCTTCATGTACTTCTGCTCTAATCCAAGCCCAGGCAGAAGGTGATGAGTTTCAGGGTGCAGGAGAATGTTTAGCAACCTGTGTGTTTTTTTTTTTTTTTTTTTTTTAAAGGGGGGGAGGGAAAAGGAGGGGGACAGGAGATCAAAGTAGGATCACAAAGTAGGAGCTTTTGCCAATGTTAGAAGAAGAAGAAAAATGAGGTCCTCTAAAAGTTTTGTAGAAATTAAAGCTTGGGGTAGATGACAAAACAGGAAGCCACAGCTGCTTTTACAGGAGGGAAAAAAAAAAAAAGTGGGTTTGATGAGGAAGGTGGATCAAGGAAAAATTGGGAAAGATTTGTAGGAAGTAATATTTTTTAAACTATAGGAGGAGGGAACAGTTTCAACAAAGGTATTTCATGGATGGGAGATAAACAATGTGAAACACCAAGCTTCACCCTTTGAGATCTGAGTTTGTTTTTGCTAAAGTACTAGCAAAGGTTCTGTAGCCACAAGCATTTTTCTAATAAGTCTAAACTGTCTTTAGAAGAATTGAAAGCCTAATGCTATCACCAGCTTCCTGGCAGCTAATTATTACGGGAATCAACAGTTGTTTCAAGGAAAGACTTAAGTGTCACACAGCCCTAGTTAACTGGTGTATGACTTTTGTTTCCTCAGCATGTTTTCTTGTTGCAAACCTTTAATGAGGACCTTGTAGAGGAGGTTTTCCTATCCTGGAACTTTCTTTCTTTCTTCCTTTCTACCTCTTGAACTTTCCTCTGAAGTAAAAATTGGTTGCTGTAGAAAGTATCTTAGTCAAATGTCCCTGGAATCCATATCCAAAGAGCCTGTGTAGCCAGTAACAACAGGGAACTGAAACTTAGCATGTTTTGAATTAGACAAACTCCTACCATTAAAGCAATTTGTTTGCCTTTTCAGGTTGACACTAGGTAATAGATCACCATACTTATCAGTAGTTATTACAAGAAAAAATCCAGAACTCTGTGGAAATAGGGCTTGTTGGGCTGAGCGAAGACCTTGCCTTTAAAATCAAATTGTCTTAGTTTAGAAATGAGACCTGACAAGTGGATGAAGCTGGAGAGTGGCTCAAGGGTGTTGTCAGATAACCTCTTGTGAGGTTCCTTTGTACTGAGTTAAAACTTCCGTTGGGATGCCAGGGGAAAGCATGCATCAGGCAAGTGGTTCTCATCTGTACCAGTGCAAAGTTGCCCAGGTCAGCCAAGAGCCACTGCTGGCTGAAGTTGCTTTGAATCCAGCTGACACTGAAAGTTACGAAGTGCTTGAGCAGCCCAGACATGGCTGTGGAAACAGTAACCTCCAGCTGTGACACCGAAACAAACACCTGGGAGTGGCCCAGAGAAACTGCAGTGGCTGCTTCAGAAGTGATTATACCCTAGTGTATGCGTGTCTTTTCAGGGACCGCCTGCTGTAAGGTCTGTTGGCAAGGAAGAATACTTCTGTTCAGTAGCTGTAGTCTGAGTTTGTCACCAGTCTGTCCCCTCTCAGCCAGCGGTGTTCAGAATGCACTCATGAAAGGAGAGAGAATGTCAACAGGTTTTAAGGAGGGAAAAAAACAGGCTAATGGCATCTCCACTTCATTTTAAGAGTAGGCATACCTTGCATGAGGTAGGCTTGGAAGAAAGTTCCAGGGTATTAGAAAGAGAGGTCAACAAAGTGTAACATGGTTGATGTAGAGAAAAAGGGACAAAAGGCAACGCTGCAAGGTGAGAGTGCAGAGAAGTACAGTGGGATTGCATTATGTCCCGAGGAAAAGAGCATGGTGGAGGGGAGAGCCAATGAAGGTAGCCCTCTGAGGGATAAGATGGGAGATTTGCTGTGGAAAAGAGGTAGGAGCACAAGGTAATCTCAGGATCTGAGTGGTATGTGCTATAACAATAAAAAACATGCTCTGAGAGGCCAGGAGAAGTTTGGCATCATAGATGAAAAAGAAGGCTGAAATTTCATCTTCAGGAAACGGAACAAGATATAGAAAATCTGAATGTGCTAATCTTCAGAGGGGATGAAACCAAGGATGACACATTTTTTTTAGGTGAAGAAGATGCTGGCACTAGTCACAGTGTCCGAGAGCACAGCAGAGAGGAAGACTGAGAGATTGTTCAGTAGTCTGATTTCACATGTTGAGTTTTGAGGCAAAGGGTCAGTCTCCTTCGGTTTAAGGGGAGGCACTCTACCAACTTGGTGCGTTTGTGTCTGCTCACGAAGGACTGGTACACTCTGTGCTTGACAGCTGCAAACTTGTTAACAGAAGCTACCTATGTTAATACAAATGCCAGGAAGCTATAATATGAATGGCCTTGAGTTCCACCCAGGGTGGCTTGACAGCCCCAATTTCAAGCAGACAGTTTTCACAGTTTAGGTTCTGTCTTTTCGGCAGTCGTGCATACATATGATGCAATCTGGAATTTCTCTTTTGATTTTCATTCCTTCATTTCATTCATGTGTACCATACGTATATTAATTGATATCACAATCATGTCTTATTTGGTAGGATTCTGTTGCATCCATGATATAAGGGAACAACGTGGTTCACAAGGTCCTTCGATCTTCTTGTGTTCAACAGGAAATAGCTCGTCACCTCCGGCCTGGAACTCTGCGTGCTGTCTTTGGGAAGAACAAGATTCAGAATGCTGTCCACTGCACAGACCTACCCGAAGATGGACTTTTGGAGGTAAGATCTCGTAAATAAACATAAGCTGTTATATCACAGGTGGCTTTAAAATGAAAATCTGTACTTGACATCATTTTAAGTTGTTTAAATGTTTTGTGTGTGGAGTAGTCAGTGGAGACCAGTGATCAAGTAGAAACAAAAGCAGAGAGTTTATTAAGAGCAATTGACCCAGTTATCTGCGTAAGTCAAAGGCAGAATTCTGAAACTGTAAAAAAATTCATTCATGCACTTTCTTTGAAAGCATATAGTACAGCAGAGTATTTAATGAAATGAAAGCTAAGAAACTTATCATTGGCTCAATCTGTACTGGGGACGGGATGCCAGGGCCTAAGAGTACTCCTGCAGAGACTCCAGCTGAGCCTTTTCTTGGATGACCACCATGGCTCCTGATCTGGGCTGTCTCCATAGAGAGTTTGTGTTAGGCTTGTGACTATTACAGGCACAAGGGATTCAAATCCTGCAGTTAAAGACCAGTTTTATTTGTCAATGGTCATAATTATGACCATCAGTAGGTATTTCCTGTGGTTTATATTAACTTATTAGTTATTATCTGATCTTGACTTTGCATTTTTTTCATTAAAGTCCAATGAAATGCCAAAAATATTAAATTAAGGGAGTTTATAAAGACAGAAGTACTCACTGTGTAACCCGGAACAAGCTCACCTGCTTAATCCCTTGCCCGCAGGGCTAAAGTGTGCATGAGACTGTAAAGTGGCATGCCAGTATATCTTGGATAGATCTCTGCATTAATGGAGATGATTTTTCCAGTACACGCAAAGCTTCTGTTGTACTGTCTACACGTATTTTGTGAGTGTTTTGCTGTCAGACTATAGGAGAATGGTGGAGCAGCAAGAGTTTTCCTAGGTTGGATACATTTTGTACTGCCAAATTGTGTTTTTGTTAAGGGGAGAGGAAGAGCTAACTGTTGTTGTCATCTCCCTTCATGAAGTAAAATTAGATCTGTGGGTTAAAGTGCTGTTTACCAAGAAATTGCGTCTAGCTTAAAGAATAGAATACTGAAATTTAACACTGAGAATTAGAGCCAATATCAACAAAGTAACAACTTTCAAACCATTTCCCAGTTCTCATTGAAAGTTCACAATTTTTAGTTGCTGCCCATAAAGGCTGGATTTAAACTAGCAAGTAGCTACTTGTAACCATGTGTCTAAAATAGCTCATCACAGCTTTTAGCTGACAGCAGAAAAAAGGCATAAACCCGAAGGAAAAAAGAAAAAGTCCCACAGAGCATTTTAGTATTTCAGCAGAATTGTACATCTCTCATCCACGGATACAGTGTGTATCCTTTACACTGCCTGGTGGTGCAAAGCAGCTGTAACCCCATTTAACTGGTTGTTTAAATTGAGTTTACAGTTACTCTAAGTGAGATGAGTGGGACTAAGTGATTGAATTGCATCTCCAAAACAAATATTAAGGCTGCAGTTTTTTATGAACATCTCTATTACATGAGTTCATGTCCTGTGAATCCAACAGCTGATTCATAAGCTTGCTTCTTGACTGTGTTCTAGCATTACTTTGAGTACACACTTTGTTCTCCCATGGCAGACTGATCATTTTAAATCGTGTATTTTAGAGGGGTGTTTTTTTTGCTTTTGTTTTTTAATCTAGATGACTTCTGCCATAGACATAATTGTTGCACAGAATGTGACTTTTCTTCTGTCTGTTGTTTCTGCTGTAACAGCCCAGGCTAAACCAGCAGTTGTAAAGGACATCAGTTGTTCAATGAGTGTAGTAAAGCAGTAAATGTTTTGTTCTGATTGTTTTGCAAGTGAGCATCATTACATAAACTACAGAAGCCTTTTTTACTGCTAGAACATATGCACTTCTTGGAATTCTTCAGATCTGTGTTTTGTAAGAACTGTAGTTATCTGAAAACTCAGGTAAGCAAAATAAGAAAGAACCTCTGGATTTGCTTAAATGCAAGAACTTGTCACATCTAATGAAATAAAAATGATACAGTATGTGCAGAGATCATCCTGGAGAAGACTTTTTCCTCCCTAAGCTTTTCTGTGAGAGCCGCTCAGACCAGTGGCAGAGGTCTCATTTGCTGGCAAGCAGAAAATAGACCCTCTCCTCTCTCGCCCAATAACTGTATCCATGCTGTACATGCTGAGCTGGAGTAGAGCGTGTGCCTTGCGAGGCAACCAAAGAAGGAAACTTTAGCCAAAGGCATTGAGCCAGACTAACATTTCTAGGAAATATGCCCCTCAGTAAATTGTAGTGAGTATTCTTATTCTTTAATGGATAACTGAATGTTTTAGTACACTGAGTTTAAGAGAGCAATTATTCTTGGCTTTGGAGAAGGTGAATTCAGGGTTAGATAAGGTGCTTTTCACTGAGGAGAAAGGCCTTGGCAGACCTCTGGTGGCTCCCCCATCAAGTGGTAGCAGTGGAACTTGCTTCTTTCAGTACAGAGTTAGCACTGTACTTATGCCCACGTTCTGGTAGGAGATGTCATTGTTGCTGCAATACAACTGTTCTGTAAAAGCTTTATGGTATCATTGTAGGGCAGCTGAGTCTGGAGTAAATACATCCCTGCTATACTTTCGTTGACTGACATTTCAGAGAGAAATTTAGGCTGCTAGGTTTACAGGGCAAAGATGAGCAATCCCTTTCAAATCCTCAGAGAAAAGGAATAGCCTAGCAGTTGCTCTCCTTTCTTCAAGTGGTTTTGTTTTTGTACAGTATTAATATTCTGTTGCAGGTATCATCCAGCATAGCTCCAGAAACCAGCCTAAATGCAAATTCTTGCACACGTTTTTTCCCGAAGTAAAAGGTACAGTCTAGAAATCAGAATTCAGGCACAAGAGCCTTAGAGTTTCATTTCTAAGGCTGGTGTTGATTTTATGTGAGTTTGACCAAGCCACTTATCAAAATTTGATGTGAAAGTATTTGGCTCTGAAATTCTGTTTGAGCATGTTCTGATTTGTATTTCCTTTCCCTAAAATGCAATACTAAATGCAACTAGTTTTAGAAAACAATGCAGACTCATTGTTACAAATAACGATGTGAAATTGTTAACACTTTTTTCTTTCTTTTCACTTCCCACTATATATATCTTATATATTTTAATTTTTGATGAAAGGAAAATAGTTTAATTACTGTTCTGAATTCTGCCCTTAGGTGAGTAAGCTTTCTTGGAGAGTGTATGCTGTGCTGTAAGCTTTCTGAAACTCTTGGTGAACTGGAGAGGTGGACCTCAGCCAAAAGTGGGCAGAGCGAGTCTGATGTACAGTGAATAAGGATGTTTGCTGTTTTGGGTTCAGAACTTCTGTACGACACTGACCATGTTTTATGTCTGAATCATCCTTTTCCAGAGATTTCCATTTCCAGTGCAGCCTTTCCTTACAAGTCTAAGGGCTGCCAAGTGCAACTTCCAGTATCTCTGAGCTTGAATATGGCTCTGTGGGTTTGTACAAAGAAAGCCTTAATTATCGTATTTGTCGGCCTCGTGTAGAATATTGATACTAGTAATTCTGAAGGAGCTTATCAGAGGTTCCTATCACAGTCCTGACTCTCTTGTGGTACATGTTCTCCATGCACATCTACCAGTGTCCAGTGGTGCCCTAAAGACCTTGCAGGCAAGATGGTCATAGGCACTGTTACTATTGCCGTTTTGTGAATGGGAAGCTGAATAGGTTGGTCTGTGGCTTACTTCTTGTTGTGACTTTTGATCTTCCAGAACCAAATGAAGATGGAAAGGGGCGGAATCTGGTTAACCTAGTGTCCTGTCATGGGCCTTAAAAATGCAATATTCAGTAGAGGAGCGTACTCCACAGTAAAGGAGTGTTTGTGTGCAGAAGGGTGCTTTTCTGAGGACTCAGTTAAGTTAGGTATCCTTAATGCCAGGAGCTGTGTACTTTAAGATTTCTACACCCTTTTCTGTGCAGTTTCCATCACCCGTAGTTTAAGATCTAATCAAAATAAATTTGAAAAGTGCTTATAAGGGCAGCTGCTGTCTGATTGTCCATTAATGGAGCAATATCCTTGACTTCTTAAAGGATACAAGAGAGAGGTAACTGAGGGCTGGGTCAGATGCTCCCTGAAGTTAATAGCCAAACTGCAAGTGACTTGAGTGGTTCAGACTTATTTGAAGGTCACTAGGAAGGGGAAGGCAGTGACCTTACTCCCACAAATCATGACCAAGGAGTACTTGGGGGAAGGAGAGAGAACAGCACTGTCTCAGGAAGCTCAGGGGCTAAGCAAGCAAGTAAGTAAGGGTCAGCTTACTATTCTAAAACTAGGTATATAAGTTTAATTAATGCAGGACAGTAATTTTTCAACGTTGTCTGTTGGTTCTCTCTTCCATGAACCAGGAAAAAAAAAGATAAGTTCTCTTTAAAAGAGAGACTTTATATGTATTTTAAAAATATATATGTATCACTGGTGCTTGCTCCCACCAGTTTGACCCTGAACTCTTGTCTTTTTATACTACAAACTACTTTACGTTTTAGGTAGTGACTAAAGCATATTAGAGTTAATGAATAACTCATTTTGGCTCAAGAGACAAGAGGCAAGATGCAATTGAGCCTAAAACGCCACTGACCAGATAGAAAAATCAGATGTAAAACTGTAACTGCCTCTTTTATTTCTAATTGAATGGTATGGGAGAAGGGAGAATATCACCCTGAAAACTCTTGGGTGAGCTCTCTGACTTGCTGGATCAGACACTTATTTATACATTTCATAGACTTGTGTGTCCTCATATCTGTGTAAAAATGTATTTTTTACAAATGGCAATGGATAGAGATGAATGGCTTAGAATAGTCTGTTTTCTCAGTTTGCCATTGGTTTCTCATTTGAATGGGGAGAGGAGAGAGGAGGTAAAGAAAGGATCATGAATATTTATGGGATGATGGAGTTTGATAGGTGAAAGCTAAAACAGCTTTTTCTGATCAACTGATGTCACTGCCTCGGACCTTCATTCAAAGCAGAGATTTGCATTTGTCTCCCATATCCAAAGTAGGTGACATTCTACCTCTTGTCAGACTTTTTTCTGTTTTATGTGAAGCGGGTGCTATTTGGGCCAGCCAAGTGGTTACAGCACTCATCTGGGTTCGCATCCCTTCTGAGTCAAGTAGTGCAAGGATTGCAACATGCGTGTTTTATGTGCTGAGCGAGTGCTCTATTTAACAGCCTTGGGACAGTTTTGAGTCTGTCTTTCATGTGCACACAGTGAAGGACAATTCTGTCTCTCAGCTCACCATCCTGGACCTGAAGATCATTTCTGATAAGTATCCTGTTGAAACAGATGCTTACAAATCTTTGGATCTGATGAATCAGCGTTCTCTAGACAAAAAAGGCTTCACTGAAGTTAGTCATTCTTAGACTGGTTCTGACTGAAATACTTGGAATAAGGTGTTGTGGCTAAAAGACGTTCTGGTTTATATGCCCCCATCAAGAAACGAGGGCAAATTAAAAATCAGTCAGTGAAGGTCTTATTTGCATCACTAGAAATGCAGTGAGTAAAACTTTCCACAGGAGGTGGTGCTGTGCACACACTTCAGTTCATTGCATCTCAAGTATCTGAGCACCTCTTGGATTATGCAGGAATCCACATAATCTACAACCATTAAACTGTTATCTTGAACCTGCAGTTACAACAAAACTAGCATTTCTGGGGTTCATCATGCTCTGCTTGTAAGTTGTCCCTCGTACTGTACGCCTTAAGATTTTTTTTTTTTTTGAGACTTCCATAAATGGCCTTTGCAAAACACTCCGGGGCTGATAGACTACAAACCTCTGGGGTAACCTGAAAGAGCTCTCCGCTGAGAAGCAGTCTGCTGTGTCTGAGCTGGCCGCAGTAGCTTTGTCTTCCTATGCCATGATGTTTGGGCAGAGTCAAAGTCATTGGACTTATTCACATTATTAGAAAATGCTTAATAGTCATCCACGTGTATGTGCACATATGCATCTGAAAAGAGAGAGAGAGACAGAGTGAGAGAGAGGATGCTGCCGCCAGTCAGATGTGCATCAGAAAGGATTTCTTAGGGGATGAGTAAGATCATTTGAGTTCTGGGAGATACCACCTTATCCCTGTGGCCGAGGGAGATGCTGTGAAGTGACTAATTTTTGTAGCAGACAATAACATAGTAGCTGTTGCGGAAGTGTGCTTATATGTGTAGCCTCTATGTGTGCAGTATGTGAGCTGTGAAACAGCAGATGGGATGGGCTGTTGTGCCAGGAGTTGTCACGGGTATGAAAGGCGTGCCAGCTTCCTTCTTGGTCTTACATCTCCATCAGTGCCCATACCAGTGACTCCTCAGGGTGGTGACAGGTGCCATGAGGCTCTCCCTTGGGGACTGGGATCCTGGAGGGAGGTGTGACAGTTTTCAGCATTGCAGGTCTTTCCAGTCAGGCAGCAGTTGTAACCTTGTATATCATCTGCTGGCCTTTTCCCTTGCCTCAGGACTATTTGTAGCAGCCACAGACAGGAAAATGACCTATTTAAGTGGGGCACTTTGCTGTTATCAAACAAGGGTGGGTTTTGTCTTTTGAGAGAGCTGTCATGATGATTTTTTTCCTTATCACTTCATTAAATTTCAAATGTGCTGTGGTATTCAAGAGTGAGGCTGTGGACTGCCAGACTGTGCAAGTTACTGTTACAAGCTCTTCTGTTGCTTGATCACACCAGTGATACTGGCTTCCTGTTTCTAAGGCCTTTAAGCAAACAGCTAATATCATTTAGCTGTACGGATTCCTGCAGTTGCCTGATGGACAGAAACTCACCCAGCAGAGGCAGTGGAAGTTCAACTAGTTGGATCCAGCCTTGGGGAGGTGATAACATATGCTGAGCAGTGACAGGATGGGCCAGTTCAGCAGATAGGTTTTGTCCAGACAAGTGCTGTGGGCAATGCAAAGCGCAGTATTGGTCTCCTTAGACTTGGTATTAACTAAATGCTGTGAAGCGTGTGAAGAGCTGTGCTGCTCCTGGGCTTTTGGTGCAGTGTGTCTTCAAACTGCTGGAAGCCAGCAATCCTCAGCTCTGCTTTTCCACGTGGTGCCAAGGGCAGCGCTCCTTGTACCTCCTTCCCCTTTGCTTTTACTGTGCCGGGGTTGTTCTAGTAGCTATTTAGAGGGGACATGGAGGTGCTCCCTTTTGGGGGAGGGGGTCAGCAAATGCTCCCCATAACCATTTCTCTAAGCACAGAGTCCTGTTATAGAAGCACTCTGCTGGCAGGCCAGCTTGCACTTCATATTTGCTGCTTTCTTTCCTGCTCGCTGCCCTTGTCTAGCCATATCCTTTACCAGCAGTGAGCTGATCTGTAGGCTTAGGTTGTACTGTAACTGTTTAGGATGGAAGGCATCAGAGGGATGCAGTTATGCTTAAACTAATCTTTTTGGTGCATCAAGGTATAGTCCAAGCAATTTAATGAAGCATGTCAATGAATAACCCTCAGAAGCGTCAATGTGCTTAGTGTGGAATTCGTGCTTGTCGCATTGTGAACAAAGGTCTCCTGCATTGCTCGTTACCGATTAACTTGTCTGGTGTTATGCAAGCTGCCTCTACCAGCTGAGAACTAGCTCTCCCCATTCACAGGGCAGTGCAGCTTGTAAAACATTACACAGCAGAAGTGCATAACATGGCAATGAACCTTTCACTGAGGGCATTTTAGCTGTACAGCATTTCCCTCAGGAGTCTTTAAAATATTAATAAAGAAGCCATTGTTTCACTCAGTCATATGGGCAATTTTGCCCTGGATTATTCAGCTCAGTATGGGCCCCTAATAATCCAGGGTAAAATGCTTTTAATCATTTCCAGTGAAAAGAAATAAAAAATTGGAGGGCTTTTTTCTTTTTTCTTTTTTTTTAAGTTTTCATGAAAGCAGTAGTTATTTTTGACTGTCAGTTGGAAATTTCAGTCTCTCTTAGTACAAATTGGTTTCTAGTGAGATTTGTCAGATAATGGCAATTATGATTCAAGTGCTTCTCCATTTTAACTTTTGATACTTTTTATCCAACAGCTGTGGAAACAGGTTGGAAAGAATCTGGAGTGTAGGGAAACTTCATCTTATTTAGTGGTGTTTTTGCATATCAGAGGATGTTAGCCAGCATTGGCATTCTGTCTCAAAACATTTCCTACTGCTGTATATGTAGTTGTACAAAGAATTAAGAAATCATTTGCATAGGCCTGCCTATGTAAAGAGAAGTGAAAATTTAAAATAGATGGATTTTGAATACATGTTGGGGATCTATCTTTTTAAATTGAATTACAACATTATTAGTTCACTTGCAGCCTAATTTTGAACATAGGTTGTAAAATTATTATACTTGTTCTGGGCCTGACGGGCAAACTAAACTAGAATCCTGTTTAAACAGAGTTGTGAAATAGTTCAGCTCTTATGCTGCCACTTCTGGGTAAGATCTGAGGTCCAGTTGCTCCTTATTCTGCCAAGTCTGAGGTTTATAAGTGCCAGAGACGAGAAGTTAATGAGTGTGAACCAAACAGCTCCCACAGCTCTTTAAGTTTCACCTGGTCCCAAAGGTAACCTGTGTAATAAACAAGGCTTAGCTTTTGGCACATGTTCACGTTGTGCTGAGCAAGGTAATTTTGTGGAGGGGAGGTCAAGGCAGAGGGAAGGCATGACATCCTTGATAGCTCCTCCGAGGCCCAGGTTGGGTCTTGGTGAGACTGCTGTCTTCTTTCCCTTGGCATGTTCTCATTTTGGACTAAAAAGCCCAGGTCCTGTGTCCTTTACCCCTCTTCCTCCAGCTGAAGCACAGCAGCAATTTAGCTGTGCTATGGGTAGACAAAGGCAAAGAAAAAATCCTGCCTTGTACAGCTGAAGCAATAAGGAGAGCTCGTAGTTAGCCAGGCACACAGAAGCCCAGAATCTCCTTTTATTTCTTGAGCAAGGAGCTGTAAAGCATTTCTCTTGGTAAGAGAAGCGCTATTTTCCTGTAGCACATATAGCTATGTGAGGCAAATGTATTTTTGCATGGATTGCTATCATTGACCGCAGCCAGTTACACCTCGCACCTGTCTCTGAGTTCAGATAGGCAAATGATTAGCTATAACTGTACTTCCTGCATAAGGTTTACCCCTTTTCTCCTCAGCGCAACCCCCTTGACTCACTACTGTAAACTAGTAGTAATTAAGGGAGAATTTAAGTCACCAGTCTGTGTACATGTATTGAAATCTATGTGCAGCATGGGGAGGAAGAACAAAGCCAAACTTGTGTTAATGTGGCTAGAAACCTGTGAACATGATTTCTTACCTAGCCTAACGATATGATTTATCTTGACTTAAGAATTTATCAAGCTCTAGAAACCAATTCTTCTTTCAAAATTAATAATTAGTAATTGTTCAAAGGGCAATGTCATATTGCGCTTTGTCACTATTGGTTTTGTGGTGTACTGTGATAATGCCGAGGGCTCAGACACCAGGTATGATGCTGTTGTGCTAGCTGCTGTACAAACACAGAACAAAATGGAGATGCTTGCCTGAAGGAACTCACTGTTTGTCCTCGACAGGGTGATGTTGGCTGTAGTCGGGGGCTCTTCGAAGTCACGGGGCATCTTCTGGCTCCAAGAAGAGTAGGATTCTCCCTCTCCCCCCCTTAACCGTAAGGTGCATTGGCATGTAGACAGGGAGCGATAGATGCAGCGAGGCCGTAATGTATGCCTACAACTAGGCTAGCCCCTGAGCATTTAGTGGCAAGAGTTACTAACTGGGCCAGTTTATCTCTGTGCTGACATCGACAATAGTTTTTACTGTACCACAGGGGAATGGTAGTATGCTGAGAAGATCTAGGTATAAACCGGAGCCTGTGGATTTTCTTTGGCAGCTGCCTCACTCAACTCAGCTACTGAATGGGAACATGGTCACTCAGGTGTCAGGAGTCAAGGCCTAGCATGACAGTGCGTGGCTCGGCACGGAATAGGAGTGTTGTAATCACACAGGGCTGCTAGGAATTGAAGCAAGCTCTTGGCCTTGAGTGATTAATACTGACCTGTCCCAGAGAGCAATGGAGCTTCCGAGGTTCGGTGACATCATTTGTGAGGCACTTCGAGCGCTGCGCTCTGAGAATTTATGCCATTACTTCAGCGGGATATTTCCTATCAGCATACAGATCTATAGTCCACATAGGGGCTTATGAGGGTGCCTGCAAGGCCTCTACTTGTGGACAGAGTAGTGGTTTTGTCTGTCTTTTTTTTTTTTTTTTTTTTTGCAGGATGGCATGTAACTGTTTTTACCTGTCATTTTACCATTTTACCTGTCAGGTTTAGCCCATTTAGTCCATCTGCCAAATGCTACCTTGCAGAACATCTTGGTTGCTTAGGAAGATCTTTAATGCTGGCTGCCTTCCATTTCACTTATTTGCTGTTGCTTCCATCCTCACTTGAAAACCTGATGTGAGTGAAGACAGTTTTTCATGTGAGATAGGTGACAGGACCTTCCACCTTATTTCATTTCAGTGAACTTTCCAGGTCCAGTAATCTTTTTGGATGGTGGCCAAAGATGTTGCCAAAGGAAGAGTAGAGCTCCTGGTGGGAAAATCCTGGGATAATATACTCAGTCCCACCTACTTAGCAGTTGGTTTATGCCATAGAGAAGGAAGATATAATACCGCTTTGATCAAGCTGATCCTAGGTAGTGAAACTATACCCTCTTATTGCATCTACAAATATCTATACCTCAGAAATCAGTTATTTGAGTCAGCAAATTAGTCAGGTCTGATGTAAAAACAACATTTATTTGTCATTTTAAAGAATAAGCTTTCAGTTTCACTTACTTTTCTTCTATTGTTCCAGTGTAAATAGCATAAAACTCACTTTCTTAGTGTTTTGATTTTTCTGTAATTGATGGTTGTCGTGTCCTTTCATTTATGTCCTGTTGGAATTCTGATTTCTGTAATCTCTTGTTGTATGGTAATTTTCCCAAATAGTTTCCATTGTCCTTCTCTTGACCCTTCTTACTTTCACCATATTTTCTGAGTTGATCATAACCATACACAGTGTATGAGATGACTGCGTTATCAGTACATAGCACAAAAGCAGACTATAGTCAATGTCATTCTCTAGTCTTTCATTCATAAAACTTTCCATTGCAAAGTTTTATTCTTCGGGGCATAGGGGGTTTTTGTCCTAACAGCACTGAAAAAGTTAACTGAGAAACTTGCAGTGTATGTGATTAGTACAAATTGTTCGTTCTTGGTGACATAACCAGCTTTATTTCTTAGAGTGTGTGTGCTTTAGAGAGAGGCAAGAGTCACCCAAACTTTTGATTCTTGAGCAAACTTCCTGGGACCAAACTCCCTTCAGGGTCATGTCAGCAAATAATTCTTCATTTTGGGAACGGTTAACGCAGTGAATAAATAGACGCTCTTGCTTGACAGCCGCTTTTATTCTAGACTCCTTCAGGCTGTAAGGATGCTATGAATCTATGATTTTTGGGTATATTAATCTAAAGATTTAGTCATGTGCTGAGTCAGCTGTAGCTGAAATGCATTTTAGGCATCAGCAAATCTATTGGAGCCTTCAATTTCATGCTGATGTACGAAACAAGATTAACGGGCAAAGAGAGATTTTAATTCCTACTAGTGACCTCAAATTGAGGTAGCCTGTGAAAGTCATAAAACTGAAAGCACTTCAGGAGAATGTTACTTTGCACTGGTGCTGAAACAGGAGCTCGGCAAAGACTCCCTGGATTATGCACCCGGATGCCTATACTGACTCGAGAAGATGAAGTCCCAAAGTGATTTTGGGGAGACAGTACTGATGAACGTCTGGCTGCTTGAAAGGCACTGAAGTGACTGACTGGCTTGAGATGAATCAAGGCATGAAGAAGCCTTTCATCTCCTGGCTGCCAGTTTTGATTCAGCAGAGATGAGGAAGGACTGAAATTGCTGTCAGCTTTTTGATGATGGGTGCGAAGTGAATTTGTGATCTCAGCGCAATTCTTAGCGGAGTGGCTCCCCAGCAGCCCTTTTGCTGCTGCCACAAATGATACCCACAGGGTCTGTCATCCACAACTGCCAGCCCAAGGGAGCAGGATGGATGGACGGGGAATGATGAAGTACCCTTTCAATGCCAGGGCTTTCTTTGAGTGCTGCCAGCATGGTGCGCCGCTACGGTCCAAGGCGCGGACCGTACCCTCTCCTTACGTAGACGGCTTCAGACTCCAAAGCTGTTTGGCTGACACCTCTCATCAGGGCTGCTTTCTGCTTTGTTTCCCGGGTGGAAGGAGAATTAAATTGTAGGCATCTCTAACCCTTGCACTTGAAATCTTCCAGGGCATTTTGTGCCTGAGCTAGGTCCTGCATTATTACTAAGATCTTTTGCTGTCCCCTGGAAGGCTGCCTTGCTTGATTTGCTTTCTTTTTCTAATTTTGTCTGACCTCTCCATGCTCTTAGGCACATATTGTTCAAATGAGTCTTGTTTGCACCCAGCTAGGATGTGAGACTGCTAGGATGTTATTGCCTGCTGTATTAACTCCTGAAATTTTGGATGTGGCTTTCTGCAGTAATATGTGGAAGCTTACAGAGGGAATAGCCAAGTTAATGCCAGTTTTGCAGAGAGCATGTGTGACTGAAGTGAAACCTCATGGAATGAAGCCTCTCTGAACTCCTCCCCGGTGTAGCAGTTTATGAGGTCAAAGCCAGAAGGTCACAGTTATTCATCCCTGTTATTACTTCCTGAACATTATTGTTGTTATTCCCTGAGCAGGAATTGGAGCAGGCATAGCTGCATATTATAAAGCCGGTAGATGGTTGCAGGGATTTGTAAGGAGGGTACTGTCTTTAAATTTAATCCTGTTTCATCCCTCAGCGGGAGTGAGCATGCCTGAACGTTAGTATCATTTGAAGGTCATTGGGTGGCTTCTGCAGAGTGGGTTTGGTTGATTTCAGACTGATTCTTGGTGGATACTTGTCCAGTACCACCTTTGGGTCCTGTAAAGAAACTGGAAATGGGCTTGCATCATTGAAGCTGATCTTGCCCTAGCTCGAATGTGAGGTATGTTGAGAGTCTTATACAGGCACAGCTCTGTTTTCTGTGATTTGTACTATAATTGCACCCTGGAAAAGAGAATCCCTATATTTCCTAAAATACAGAATGTTTTGTTATACCTGATGCCCTGTCTGGGTGCTCAGTGTGAGTACCTCCAAGTCCGGGTTCCCCTTGGAAAGAGACTTGGGTTCTTCAAGCAATTTCCAGCTGGGACATCATATGTCCAAAAAATCACCTGGTGGTGCTGAAATCTTTGTTTTTGGTTCTCACCTTTAGTTCTCACCGTCAATTGAGTGGAATAACTGATGGCTCTTGTCATCTGCTGGCTGGTATTTTAATTTCTTGTCCAGTGCTGCAGTGCTCTGTAATGTGAGGTTCTTGGAGAGAAGGATCCTGTCTGTGTACCACAGACATGTCAGCTATTAACAGGATTTACTGGGAACTGGGTGGCAGCTGACCCACATAATGATAATTATAGCTGGAAAGAACAGAGCGGCACCTCGGCTTGCACATTCTACAATACTTGCTGTGCTTGTTCTGATGTTTGAGCCTTGTCAGTACAGTCTGTGTGGATCTTGGCTACTCCAATAAAAGCTAATTAAGGAGGAAGAAGTTTTCTGTAGGTCATGAGTAAGCTGAGGCCTAGGCAGCCTGGCCTGGGTAAACTGGCCGCACAAAATCAGAGGTTTAAGGCCTGCAGTAGTTCGCACAATGCCTTTTATCGCCACTTGCAAGTGAACAGGAGCGGAGCGAGGACAGCCGTTTACCTAGATCAGTGCACTGCAGCAGCCAGAAGGGTGGATCGCCACATAACTGACTGGGAGGTCACATAGCTCTGGCCAAGGTATTGCAGTAAATCATGGGAGGTGAAGGTGCTTATTAAACGTGTCTGCGTCTCCCAGAAATGTGGCCTGTGTTGCAAACAGTTATAGCAGCACCTCAGACTGAGGCTCGACCTAGAATTATTTCCAGCAAAGGAACTGAGTGCACAGCACTTGGCCTTTTTTGTTTGCTCTTGGCATAGCTCCCGGCACATGCTGGATTTCATGCTTTGCCTTTGCAGGTCAGATGCTCTAGGCCAAACTGGCAACAGAAGCCCAGAAGGCCCAACATTTAGATCTATAAAACTGATTGCTGTCCTGTATCTGTGCAAGTGTTCATGCTGACACAGGCTTTATAAAGGGTCTTGTCCTTAAATGCATCTTTCTGCTCTTTATTTTCCAAGTATTTTTATGTGCCTATCACCCGGGAGTCCAGGTGTCCTATATCAACAAGAACAGAGATTAAATTTGCTTCAGTGGCAACAATTATGCTTAACAACTCCGAGCTAATCTGGCAGAAAGGACAAAGTGTTCAAACTGACAGTTTATAATATAATGTACTATTACATTAAGGCAATAACAAAAGAGAAGCCTTCTTGTGGGGAAGAGAGTTTCTAACATAGGTATTACAGTACAGACAGACCCCCCCCCCCCAAAAAAAAAAAAAAAAATCAAAATCCTGAAAGCAATGTTAAAGGTAGGTTAAGTTTAAATTAGGCTGATTGATGAGTGTTATGCTTCCCCCACCCCAATTTTGACTAGCCCCTTACCGTAACAGGCTATATTATCACTAGCGTTTTTGTTACAGATAGATAGGCTTAATATAAATTGAATTTTTGCCCCAAAAAAACACTGATCCTTTTAGCAAGATGTCTGGCTGCTTAGAGGCCTACATGTGCATTGTAGTTTCTCTCCTCCTCTTTCTTTTATTTTTAATTCCCACAACATTTTAATGCACTAGTTGATCTGATATATTAAAGGCTATGCATGTCTGTTTGTTTGTTTTACGTTGGGCTGTCTGTGCCTAGTTTTTTTGGGTGGTGGGTTTTTTGTTTGTTTTTTGGAGTGTTTTTTTTGTTTTGCGTGCCTGCCCCCAGCCCAGTTGTCATTAAACCTAGGACTAGGTAGGGGTTTGTTTGTTTTGGGTGTGGGTTTTTTTGGGGGGGGGGGGGGGTTGGTAGACTGGCAGAAGGGTGCAAGGATGGGGCAGCTACTGCAGTGAGTGCCTAGGTCATTAGTGATCAGTGCAGATGCCCATACAGCTTTCACTGATTTGGTATGAGACAGTGATTGGGGGGGGGGCAGAGAGGTGGGTTAGGGTGTGTTGCAGGCTTTTAGAGTGTAGTAATAAGGGGGGGGAGTGTCATTGTACTAGTGCCTTTTGAAAAATTGCTTGCTGAAGCCAACACAGGCACCATAAGCTTTCTCTGCTATTTATCCAAATACCTGGAATAAATCATTATCTTTCTTTATTACTAGTGCATGCTTGGACTTTGTGCTTATACAGTAAGTGAAACGGCGCTATAGTATCTAACCTTGAGTTGACTTTTTAAACCGCGAGCTGCTTTTTGTTGTCAAACACTGTGTACATAAGCCTTGAATTGTAAGGGAGAGCCTGCGCCTAAGAAACCTTGATCCATGCACTGCCCTCACTGGTAGTTGTGGTTAAAACACCAATTGGTAGGAGCCAAAGTACTATCCAGTAAGATCCTGTAGTGCTTGTGCAGTTAGATTCCCCTATAGGAAGGGTTTGTTTGTTTGTTGTTTTTTTTTTTTTAGCACTTGAATCACATAGTCTTTTTTTTTTTTAAATCCTTGCCCAGCTATGTGACCATACAACAACAAAGGAACCAGTTGAAGAAGGTGAGATTTCAGCTCGCTCATATGCCTTCTTGTTAATAGAGTGAAACAGTCAAATGCTTATGCTAAATGCTGTGGCATACAATAGCTATAATTTTCCATCTAGCAGACAGCACTAAGTTGTTTAGCAGATTTCTCTTCCAGTAGATGGCATTTTGATTATGAAGGCTCTTTGTCAAGCAGCTTGCTCTACCTAGGAGAGTAATGTTTTGACACTTTACCAGAGAGCGTTTCTGTGTGTAATCTGCTTCATACAGCATGACGTGATCTTGACTCCTGCTGAAAATGATCTGTCAAGTTTTGTCACATCTTTGAGCAGCCCTGTCAGGTGTAGTCTGCTCTCAAAGCTGGGCTGTGTGCCCAGCAGGAACAAAGAATAAGTTGCTGCTGTGAAAGTGTTTCTTCTCTTTGTGACTTCTGCATTCTCCCTCTTCCCTTATGGACCTGCAGCACTTACCTCTAATGGATGTTTCAACCTGCATTGAGGATAAACAATTTTTATATTCACTTACTACTCTGGACCGCATGGCTTGTACCTCTAGACATGGAGAGCTTACAGTGATGGTGGACACCAAGCTTTCACTGGAGACTTTTTAGGTTCCTGAATGGTGTGATCATGTGTGTGTTTGCCATAATAGCTTGCTTAATGCATCACTTAGCGCAGGGAGGGAGAAAAGCAAATTAACAGCAAACCACTGTTTAGAACTGATGAATAACTCACTCACTCAAAGTTGGCAGCAACAGTTTATGGGAATCCCAACATGGGTTTTGCCCATCTCCAGCTCAGGCACTTTGGAAATGATAAAGCTGTCTTTTATTTTTGAAACAGGTACAGTACTTTTTCAAGATTCTGGACAACTAAAAGCCTCCATCCACACCCAAAGCAAAAGAAGCAGACACAAAACAGTGTTCATTCATTTATTTGTCCAATGTTTCAACCTGACTGAAATACAAGATCAACAAGAGCACTGTACTCCTGGCTATTATTACATGTTAGAACATAGAGTTTTGCACTTTAGACAACATTTAACACCATTCTATGGGGTCTGCATTGCTTTTATAAAGTTTAAAATAAAGATTTATTTTCAAACATGTGACTTTGGTTTATTTCATACATTACACTTTCTTGCAGAAAAAATAAAATTGTACAACTGCATAAATATAAAATTCTTCCACCATGAAAATGGTTAAAACATTCAATAAAGACATTAGCACCACAGTGTGCGATGCCTCCAGCAGGAAAAAAAAAAGAAAATATACAAAGCAAAGAGTAATGCCTATCACTGAGGAGAGTGATAGTCTGACCCAGGTCTCTCACACAACATACTGGAGGATGAGGGAAAAGGTGGAGAGAGAGACAGCATTCGCTACAAAGCACAGTACACAATCATCTATTCTCTTTAACTTCACTTAAGTTAGTTTCCCCTGCCACCCCTCCAAATAAAATACCCTAAACACCACAGAAAAGTCAGAAGCCTTATGGAGTGCTGTTAAATATAGTCTCACAGGTGGGCCTTTCTTTTAAAAGGAAAAAATAATTAAAAGTATCATGCCAGTTCTAGTCCCATTGAGTATTTACACCTTGGACAGCAAAAGTCTTTGCTCACAAGAAGTAGAAAACAGATACAATACATGGCTTGAAAAATGACTAGAATATGCACCTATAGTACTGTACACTAAATAAAATACACAAGGCAGCAATACTTAGGGGCCAGAAACACTGCTTACTACAAGTCAGTTATGGAATCATAATTTACAGTAAAAATGGGCATGTCCCAAGGCTCAATTTTGTTTTCTTTTGTCATTTACAGTAGAATAAATATTTGTCGCTATTGCTACACTTTGTTTACATTCTAACCTAGTAAATGCAGAAAGCTAGTGTAAAGCATATAGATTACGTGTAGGTCCCATACGTATGACAGTTTGTTCAAGACTAGTAGGTTTGCTTTTTTGTTTTTTTTTTGTTTTTTTTTTAAACTTTTTTAAATGGCTAGGGGCAGGAGGGAGAAGAGTTGTGCTTACAATCAGCTGCTTTTTATGTCGAATTTAATATCAAAACGTCCCTGGAAGCGGTCTTTGTCACTGTACTGGATGTTCTGCCCATAGGCCTTGCATTCCACACGCACTTCTACATCGTAGGTCAGGTTAGTGAACTGCACAGCCACCAGCGGCTGCAGGTATCGTGGCTGGAGGAGCTTGCCGTAGTACGGGTAGTACTGTAGAGCAAAGCCAGGGAAGCCTCCCATCCCATAGTACTCCACTGTGCCTATTTTGTCTGCATCTTCATCTCTCTAGAGAGCAAGGAAAAAAAAGAACGAAAGATAAATTATCCGAACTCTGCCTTTTGCAGCAATCTCCCTAGCATCATCTTTTTCTATCAGGACAACCACCCCACCTCTCTTTGGGCTTCACCAGTCCTCCTTGTGACAGCACAAGGAAGGTCCTCGTGGCAGAAGGGACACTTATGACATGTCTAGCCTGCAGGTACAAAAATAAGCATGTCCCAGCATGCCTCATCCAGGAAGAAATTGGCCGGGATGGGGGGGAGGGGGCTGTTTAATAAACAGCCCCTTCTTTACATGGTCAGAAGCCACCACAGCTTCCTGTCATGCCAATGCACAGTGTTTGGCTCAAAAAAAAAAAAAAAAAAATCCACCACTTCTCTTTCTCAGCCACATCAATTGGAAGCAACATGGCTCCCTTTGAGGATACCTTTTACTTTTTATTCCCTCTTCTCCCTCTCTTTGAGGGCAGCACCAACTGTATCATTGGTGAGAGTGAGAAACTGGCCTTACTCCTCCTTCCTAAGGAGAAGATATCCCAAGTAAGAACAACCACAATTTTCCGCAGACAGGCAAAGCACTGAAGTTCTCATATTTTAACATCCTTTCCATCAGTACACTAGACAAGGAGAATCAAGCGCAGAAAAGCAGCTTGGTGGCATGATACCACTGAAATTTTCATGCACTGACAGGTACTGCCTTGTGAGCAACTTAGTATTACTAAGTATCGATTTAAGGTGATTCCCCTCTGTAGCAGTCTGTTTTAAAGATACATGGAAACATTGTTGCATTCCCAGTTCGGGCTTTAAAATGTATTTCTTTCTCAGAGACTGGTAACTAAAATTTGGCACAGACTTAGCCAGTCCTTCCTGCAGTTTCCTGGCTTTGCTTTACTTCTTTTCACTTACCTTGGCACTGCAGTGGACGGGGATGAGATACGGGCTGTATTTTGCCATAACCTCTGGAGGGAGACTCTCATTTACCGGAGCCTAGAAGGAAGCCAAACAACAAGGGAGTGTTACACTCTGGAGGCTTCTCTGCAGGCTGGCACACCTTTGCAGAAGCAAAGCCCACTGATGGCAAACACATAATTACCTGGAGTCCCTTCTAGCACAGTTTCAAGGGGCTACAGCTATTGGTGATAGTTCTTGGGAGAGACGAGCAGGGCAGCGCAACTAGAAGCAGCCTAAGTTAACCTAAGCAGGACTTTTCTTTGTCTGTTCTTACAGCTTCACTGTTGTGAGTACCAAAGCAAGCAGTTCAGGGTATTTTTCATTTTGTGGTGTCACGGGGCAAGAGTTTCACTCTAGGGTGCTACCTAGTAGGTTTTGTTTGTGCAAATCTCATGGCAGAAAGAGACATGCTGTTTGCTACCTGTGTGTCATGCGAGCGCAGTTAGGACTGGAACGGCACAACAAAGCAAGAATAGGAGTCATACCCTGATATTTCTGAACTTTGATACTCAAAAGCTCTAAGTAGGTTAAGGAAAGCTGGGGAAGATCACTCATATGTTGGTCCCCTAACAAGAGTAGTAGTTTTGCTTCCCATCCTAGCAAATCTCAGGATCTGCTTTACAAACACCTTGCCCAATACAACAGCTATAGGGTCTCTCCTGGAGCATGGAACGGGGGAAACAAACACTGCCTTGGAAATGCACAGTAAAGTCTCCCTTTGAAGAGAAATTTCTTCAGCAACATGCTAACTAGACAGTACGGTTTTTCCTTCCCCTTGGCTACACTGATGGATGGTGGTGAAGGGTGCTTAGCACACCATTTGCACTGTTTTCCATCCATAAGAGGGAGTGGGATGTTTTACACAAAGCCTTCTTCAATAACATGAACTCTGCCACTCAATTCTGAGAGAAATGTTTAGTATTTAAATGTGTTGGGGAAAAAACCTAAAAAGTTAAAGCAGTTCCTGTCCAGAACCATGTCTTTTGACATTAGTGCAAACATGCTGTTAGGCGCAGCACAGAGCATGTAGGTGACAGCAGACATCCTACAGCATGCAGGAAGTCGCATTACATTCTCTAACAATCTCTTTCACCTTTCTGCACTGGACTCTCAGATGCTCTCTAGTTTATGCTTTGTAGCGTATGTGTCAGTCTAATACTACTTAATATAGCACTACTTCATTTAATTAAGTGGTTTTAGCAGGGCAGGAACTCTACACTGCCTGAGGAAAGAACGGAGTAGATCAAAGCATGACGCAATTGACTTACCTTACTACAGATACAGTAGGTCTGGTACTATCACAAGGGAGCATATACAAAATTAATTTTTCTTTTTTTAATCATTTAGAGAAATACCTTGTTAAAGCAATTGAGTTAGCAGGTTCAGCAAGGTAACCAGATAGCTAACCAGGAGTTAGCACTATGAGAGTTCATTGCTAATTATTATCAATTTGCAGTATGCAGTTTCCGTAGCTTTTTAACGAAAAGTATTTGCAAAGCCATTCACGCAAACCCTATCAGTTTCTCCTCTGCAGAATGTATTTAATACTAATCTTTCTCTAGCAACAGAAAAGCAAGTGGTAATTGAATGGATGGCCTTTCCAGAGTCACAGCAAGTCTGCAGTCAACTCCTTCTCCTTACCAGTAGTTTCTATTAGAAAGGGAAGAGATACTTGCCTTAGGTTTGAAGCCAATAATTCTGTTGAGCTTGACTAGGATGCATGGTTTGCCATCCCTGTACCCAAAGGTTGGATCATTTATTCCAGAACAGTTTTCCAGCCATTCACGTTTGAATTTGCAGACCTTCTTCTGGCCTTGGGCATCATTATATGGTCCTCTGTCTTTATATTCAGTAGGTATATCTGCCGTGGTGGGGGAAAGGAAAAAAAAAAAAAACACAACTGTATGCAATGTGACCTTACAAAGTTCTCATTATTCAGGAACGGCAACATTTATGCTTCATGGTGTAGTTGGGATTTCTCACCTGTCCACACAGAACAAGGGTTACCACCTTCTAGAGGCTGGCACCACAGATCTGTACCCGGCCACTCCCCAGTGCGTGGGCTGACAACAGATAAGTTTGCAGTTTTTGTTTTTTAACCGAGGATTCTTCCAGACAACAAGAGAACAAGCACATTCATAACACAGCAGCTCAGAGATTTTTTGGCAGTATTTACAAGAGGGCTGCAATCATAGATTTTGCATACACGTTGAGAGGTGATGGGACTCATTTCATGCTGTTACATATAATCGATTCATGCCATCCAGAAGTTCTGCTGCATTGCATCAGGAGGATTCAAATGGGTTTTTAGCAAAGTTGTCAGTGAAACCCCCACGGCTTTCGGAAAGGATAGAGGGTCAGTGCCACATGCTTGAGAGTCACTTGCAAGCTTCTCCAAGTGAAATCTGGAAGTTCCCTATCGAGTATCCTCTGTACTAAGCTTCCAGGTACATTCCTGGCCAGGTCTGGTATGTCCAAACCAATCATTTAATGAGCAGCCATAGGACTGAAACCAGAGCCTGCCAGTTAAAATTTACTGGCATGCCATTGGTTACAATAAAAGGACACAGAACAATGCAACCAACTCCCAGTTTTTCATGGAGATGACACAGAGGCATTGGTCAGAGCCCTCAACTCTGGGAAACAACCAAGACTTACCCCCACAGTCCTGAAATATTATGTTTTCAGTTTGTTGTTCAGCGCTGTAGTCCTTTAAGAACTTCTCAAGGTTTCTCACGTACGGCTCATAGCTCTTGGAATCAGAGGCAATAAAAGAAATTTCTGTCTTTTGTACCTGGGGAACTTGAGTCAGTCCTAGGAAAAGCAAAATCAGGAAGATGATATTAAGTGCACCTCAAAGTTGCACAGCCTCCAGGCAGCGCTTTGCACACCAAGGACATAAAGCAGTCTACTCATCTGTATCTTTCAGACTTCAGAATCTAAACAAAACAGCTTAAACTCACTACAGATGAGGTTCTGAAGAGTTCTTATGTCCCATCTTCAACAGCAGTCTAGAATATTTGTCATGATGTTTGCATCACTAAGTAGATTTAAAAAAAAAAATCACAGAACCTAGAAGGGGAGGTTATGAGACAAGCTTTTTCTTAAGAAAAACATTCAGCTGCAGGTCACCTGTCCAATTCTGTCTCCTCCCCAAGTGAAGAAAAATCATCTGCATGTTAAGAAGGCCACACAATAAACTCCCACAGAAGCCATCCTACCCGTCCCAAGTAGTTTGCCTTGAAAGCTTGCAAGTTTACACCTGTGACCCCCAACAACAACCTATGCACATAGGCTAATCAGAGCTGCCTGCTCATGAACCCCTGCACGCTGCGTAGAAGACGACAGAGGTTCTCACAACGCTGTAAGGTCTCTGCTCTTCACAATTCATGTTTCCTTTGTGTAGTCTCCCTTACAGGATGCAGGACAGGAGACGCTTTCTCACCCTCTCACCCAATAAATTCAACAGCCTGATTGTTTTATCTGGTCTTTTCATTCCTTAAACAGGTATTTCTGATTACACTTTAAGCTCTCCAGTCAAAAGCACATCACTGAGTAGGTAAGTAGGAAATAAAACCACACCGGAGAGATGTTTAAAACAGTCCTAGATTCTAGGCTGCATAACTAGCTCTGCTCTAAACTTTAGGAGGAAGTCTGGAAAAAGAACGCACAGAGAGCAGAAGGGACTAGATGCCTGTTATCCCTCTAGATATTGAAAAATGCAAAGCCCTCTGGTTGTCATTATGGGACCTAAAAATAGTTGCTCTTGCATGATGTTTAGGTCACACTTTAATTGAAGGCATCGATGCATTACTAATACTTAAGTTTAGTATAACGGGAACTGGAGTTCATGCTGCTTTTGTGGCTGACACTAATTACTAGGGTCTCAAGTCCAGTTCGTTTTGTCACCTTCACTTTAGCAAGAACAAATAAAAGGAGTAGGGGAGCAGCATCCACTTTGACAGCTTTCAGAAAAAGGTCCTTTGCCAGCAAGTTCCTCTAGCACAAAACTCCAGCAGCTTAGCTGGCTGGCTAAAACCCACAGGAGCTTGTGACTCCAGCAATTTTTGCAAAGCCACTTGAGTGTTTCTGCTTAGTCCTGCTTCAAGTCAGCTCACCACTCCCTCCAGCCTTGCCTCCCCCCTTCCCACTGAGGTGGAATTTGTAACCTAGGACAAAGATTAGCTTTGTTCCCCTAAAAGCAGCTCCTAGTAGTCAAAGATAGCGAGACATCTAGCAAGTAGCTTGTGGTTTCAAGTTTTATTCCAGGAAGCAGTTTTAAACTTTTCTTAAATCTTCCTTTAGTACAAATTGGCCAACTTGAGTGTTGCAAGTTTAGAAGCAAGCTTTGCACTCTCCACTAGCAGCATCCAGTCTTCCCCTTAAAGTTATTGAAGCTTTCAAACCCCTTTTCAAGCAATTACTTGCTTTCTTGCTTCACTTTTAATATGTTTGTGTGTGTATATATCTAAAAATGCCAGGTTCAGTTTTATTGAAGGACTTCAATCCCATCCTGCCAAGCTCTTCGTGTATTATCACTCAGCTAGGAAGCTGCAGGCTCACAGCTAAAGTGGCTATCTGGTATTGCAGGGAAGGCAGGCCTCAGAGCCTCTCATGGCCTGTCTTCCCCAGAATTCAAGTTACAGGCATATCATTCAAGTGTATAGAAATAAGCATGGCCAAGCTTTCTTGAATATTATAAAGTGTCAGACAGCTATACTATTAATCTCGCTCAGGACCACTGAAACCTCCAAGCAGCTCCCCACCCCTCTTTATCTGGTCCAAGACAATGTGTAAAGGCAGCCATGACTGGCACAGCAAAGGTGAATGGAAGGCCACCAAAATAAGCATTGTGGAATAGACTGTGGAAGCCATCTATCTAACAGGTTATCCCAACCCTCTGGTTAGGAGAGCCCAGGCACTGATGTGTGCAGTTAAAAGCCAGCCCTCTGCACAGACTCCCAACTTGAAGAGCGCCCATCTTGCCAACCTTGGCAGAGTAGCACCAAGGCCTAAGCAGCACCTTTGTGCTGCTGCTCCAGCAGTCAACAGTCAGCCCAGGAGAACAGCCCTTCCTGGCCAGGTGCCTGGCTGGGTCTGTGGAAACAGCTCAGCTGCTTTCACCCTGACTCAGGGCACTTTTTTTTTTTTTTTTTACAGGTGCCTAGAACCAGACTCAATTGCACTTTAGTATGTGAAGTGATTTCTTTGTCTGGGACATGAGCAGTGTTGACCAAGTCTTCTACTTATGGAACAGAAACAAGTAAAACCTTGAAGATAAGCTTGTCATGAAACTAGTGATGTATTTTTTTGACCAGGGTAAAGCTAGTTTCTGCTGCACCCTCCATTCTCACATGCCTGTGACCGACAGGATAGGGAACCTTAAGCACAGATCTTATTTCCCTCCTTTCTTCCCCCTCTCCCTCATTCCATATTCTTCTGTATTTCCCCTATCCAAAAATAGGAGTTTCAATACTGTTATCAGACCAGTCCAATCAAGGAAAAGAACCCTCCCTGAACAACCCTAAAGAAAGGGGAATATTATCTGAGATGACAGAGGAGGAAGTAACATTTCTGAAACACTTCTGTAAATTTTCTGAAACCTACTCTCGTCTCCCCCTTAGGGAGACTAACACAAGTAGGTGGGGAAAAAAGCTATTATAACGCTGAGTCATTCCAGTGCTACCTAGCATGGGCTGGTAGACACACAAGGGAGTTCGGAGCTCTGTTAAAGAGCGGGGCTGAATAAGCTTCTTGGGGACTTGTGCACATGTGGAAACCATTCATGAGCAAGCTCTATGGGGGAAAGAAATGAAGCCTTAAATACCTCCACAGCCAGGAGTTCAACAGACTCCCTTCCCCCATCATGTTCTCTTCACCATAGTTGAGCATCTCACATGTTACTAGAGATGTACTATAGTGTCATGTATGATGCCATTCATCACACACAAATAACTTATTGTCAGGAAACTACTGACAGACTACTTTTGTCTTAGAACTGCTGTTTCCACAACTGGCTCTTAAGAGTATCCTGCTAAAAAATAAAATTACTATTTTCACTTGACTGACACTGTCCACGTAAGTGATGAATGATGCCTTGAGTCTATACACATGTACTACCTTGTGATGGCTTTCTGAAATGGATGTACAAGATAGCTTTAAAAAGTGTGTGGGAAGTCACTGAATATGAGCTACAGTTCCACTTCCAAAACACTGTCACACATTACCGTTAGGTTCAATTTCATTTAAAACTAAGTTCTCCAGATAGACTTTATCATTCTAAGCTGCAGGAGTAAAACTTTAGAGGGAAGAAAGTGTCCTGAGTGAAGGGATGGAAACTAAAAGTGGGAGGTCAGGCTTATTAGGAACTGTTGCGTAAGTCCATAGTAACCACTGTTGCTTCATAACGCAGTGCTCATTTCCCAGTACCATTTAATCATCATTTAGAGTCTAAACACTACTGGCATGGCAGAAACAACAATAGTAGCAACCACTGTACAATTCCCACTTACATACACACCCCCTCCTGCCCCCCAAGCCCACTAAACAAGGAAAAAAGTCTCCATACTAAATGGCATCCTTCCAGACATCTATTCACCTACCTCCCCCCCTGAAGCGTGAAGAGGAGAAGGGGGTGCAAATTTTCTACTGATGCAGTGAATTTGCATGGATGGATAGCAGATAGTATCACCGGCTTCAGAGATTTTTCTCACTTGGGTGCCAAGACAAGAGACAGTAGAAAAGCGTGACTTTGCAGGAGGTTGCATATGCTCCCTGGGACTTTCCTGCTGCCCTCTGTCATCTCCCAGCTGCTATCTGAGCTAAATAAGCCAAGTGGGGAATATGCACCAGAGTGGCCTTTTCCATTACACACTTCCCAGGCACAGCAGTGCAAAGCAACATTTAGACATTTGAAATCCCCCAATCTGAGCAGGGATTCTCCTTTGCAGCCACCACTTAAAAGCCTTGTGTAGTAGTGAGCTCTCTCACCCCTACACCAGCTATAGCGAAATTATGCTGCATTTCACAGGATGAACACCACAAGGCAGCAGAAATACATAATCCATTTTGGTCAGGGGGGTGTTTTTTTTTTTTAATCACTTAGTACACTGTTTGAGAGGCAATATCCTTATCCCTCCCTAAGAGCAGGACAAGTCCTGTGCTTAAAGCAGAGTCTGAGACTGCAGCACACATGGAACTGTACTAGGAGCAGAGTCTGTCGCAATGGTAAAGCTGGAAGATGAGATAAACTGCGCTGTCCCTTCCCCCACCCCAAGACAAAACAAAAAAGGAAAAGCATACCATGGAAAGGTACAAAACTCAGCTTGCCCTCAAGCTGTGCATAACATTCCTGTTGTGTTCAATGCAGGAACCAATTAGCATATTAATGACATTTGGCTACAAAAATAGCCCTTTATGGCTTTCAATGTTTTATCTATGTCAGTAGCACTCCATGAGATGTCCTATAGCTTCTGTTGCTGTTAAAGTCTCTTGTACTTCAGAGCAAGAATGATATTATAGGAACCCCTACAACATTCTCCTGCAGATCTTTCGAGTCTAGTTTCTCTGCTTTGCTGACCATTTTCAGTGCACGCAAAATGACCTGCCCAAGAGGAACAGCACTAGAACTGGAACAAAAGACAGAGGTTTTCTAGTCTTCTAGAAAACCTGAGGTCCTATCAAGCTGCCAATATACTTATTAGTTCAGATCATGAAGTAGATATCTTGCAATTCTCACCACGAGAACCAAGAATTAGAATTTCCTTGATGCCCTATTTTATGTAGTTCAGGGTGTACAGGGATTCCAGTTCATGGAAAATTAGATACTTTCTCAGTGCAAGAGCTGACAAGCCCGCACATTTGTTCCTGACCAGAAGTGCAGTTTTGCTTGCAGCACAGGGGAAACCGCTCCACAGGAAGGGAATACAGGGATTGCTGACCTCCCCAAAATTGTCAGCACAGTAAGCCCCTACAATGTTAGTCTCAGTCTTGATGAAAGCCTGTATTAAAAGGCTACTTTTAATGCATCATCATCTAACACAGCTGCTGCGCTACAGGATGAGGAACAGACCCAGTGTTAAGAGGCAGCTCCACACCTTCACCCCTAGCTTGTCCTCATCGGTAGGAACAGTCATTGTATGAAGTCCTGCAGAGACCCTGTGCTGTTACCAAGTAACTATTTCATTTAAGTTGCACACATATGCAAATACTGCTGTTGCAGCTCAGTTTAAAACTCTTGTTTATTGGGCAGCCCACTGCAATATATTCAAGGAGCTGCATTTTGCTCTGCTGATTTCACTGCACGCCCCAAAAGTCTGTTCTGAATTCAAAAGATCTTTGACCACCTTTTAATTCTTCCTCCATTTTGATTTCTCTAGTACACACTAAAACAACATCTTGAAATCCAGATCCAATATATTTTTAAAATACAGAACTAGTACAATAAGCAAATAAGAGATGGCTAAGTATCTTCCACAGGCTTAAGTCTTTTACAGAAATTTTCCTTCAGAGTCGCTTTGAAATTAGACTTGTACACTGCTATCACACAGAAAGCTGACAGTTTTACCTACAATGAGTAATTAGGTGACATCAGGCTAAACAGCAAGGTCTACCTGGACAGGACCCAAGATCCATGGGCTTCCTGCTCTAATTATTTCATGTCTGGTGAGACCACTGGGCTTCAGCTGGGGAAAAACATTAAAAAAAGCTACTGCACCATTAGCCACGTTGGTGGTTCAGATGCAGCTAAGTGCTCTGGTCAGTATCAGTGACAATTTAGTTTTTCCTGCAAGTGTCAGAGCCCAATGTAGAGGTGGCAAAAGCCACTTTCAGTGCTGAAGACAGCATTTACCCCAGTCATGCTGGTACATTTAAGAAATACCCCACAAGCACAGCAGTTCCAGTCTGTTCCACATTTAAGTAGTGCTAGTGAAAAGCAGTTATCTGAAAAAGATAATTCTTTGCTGCGAAATAACATCTTTTGGTGAAAGTAAGATTCCCTGTGTTGCTACAGCAGGGAATAATCACAGTGCAGCATTGTCAGCAGCAGGGCCGTAAGACACTATGACATGAGAGCCAATTTCTGTGGCTACAAGCCATCAGCCTCACGATTGTCACTTAAATACCACTGTTATTAAAAGCTTCTGAACTGTTTTTACAGAGCAACTGGAGACAGATCATTACCAACCCCCAGTGCCAAGCAGCCTCAAGGTCATTTGTAATGTGGGAAAGCCGCAGTTGCGCAGCTCCCCCCCACGCTCTCTTTGAGCAGCTGCTGGCTGCAGAGGGAATCAGACAGTGCAGCAGAGCCTGGCAGGCAGGGCTGGGAGCCTATGGCAATGGCTAGCTGCTCCATTTGCCCCTACCCAAGGCAGTCTGGCTACAGACATTACTCAAGTGAATATTTTCCTTTTAAGCAGAGACTATTTCATCTAGTAGAGACAGGTTGCGCATCAGAGGCTACCAGACCCACCCCTTCCAAGCCCTTATTACACATTCAAGTGAAATACCCACTGCTAAATGCTATTTCTTCTAGATCACACAATATAGTTCAGTGTTAACCAATACAACTCAATGAGCACATCCAGAATTCATACTATCCCCTTTCTTCTCTTGTCCCCTGGGCTTTTACAGATGAAGCATTTACCTTAGTCCCCTCACTTACCCATTGGGAATACAGTGGCTATGAAGAAAGAAAAACAGAACATAACTTTATATAGCTCATTCCCCAGTGAAGCCTCCGAGCCTTACTGCACTGCCTTGGTTTAGGGAAGGGAAGCAAAGAGCAGCAATGCAGGTTTAAGGTTTAAGTTCCCCTCAGTCAGGAGGAACATTTCATGTGGTGCAACTTATTTCGAGCAGGATTGCCTTCAAGCCCCTGTGCTTTTAACACAGAAGGCTGAGAACATGCCCACCCCCTACAAATGTGTTGCTGCAATGAGATGCTTATTTCAGCCTCCTTGAGGTGAGTAACCAAACCGCCTCCCCAGAACAGCTTGCACCAAGTCAAACACAGGCCTCCTATTTAGTTACCTGGAGGTGCCACTCGATCCTGATATTTGGGTTCAAATTCACTGACAGTGAGCAACATCACTTGGATGGTCCCAATGAATATACCTGCCAGGCAACCATAGAAGATCACATAGAAGAGGAGGATTTTAACTGCAAGAGAGCACAAACAGAAAGATTAAATCAAATCGAGCCCTCGTGGCAGTCACATGTTTCCAGACAAAACTTCAAACCTCACCACTTGCAAGGAAGAGCCCAGCACACTGAAATCAGACAGCAAGCCCTGCTGCAGAGGCATGTGTTTAGCAGTGAGATTATGCCTATAATGCCCACAGCCAGAAAATTTAAGTCACATCTCAGCTGTTTTGGGCATAGGGCAGGGTGAAAAAAAAGAGAGAACCCCTCAACATCCACAAACCTATGAATCAGGGCTGAAGATTAAAACATGTTCTTCCATACCTTAAAAGAAGCCATCCCTCAGCTGACACAGCACTACTACCGCACAGCATTACCGGTGACACTGTCAGTGAAGTGAATGCCCCGTGCCAGTCAGGCATACTATGGGTCTGCTCTGAAAGACACCTATTCCACAGTGCTGGGCCTCAAAGCTGTTTCCAGAGGAATCTACCAGAACTGTTAGATTCAGGTTCACAAGCAACTATAAAGCCTAATCTGCTCTAGCAATTCAGACTGCTGTTGTCTTTAACAGTGACAAGAGAACTGGGCCCCAAATAAGCTCTAGTGCTTTATCTCAGATGAGGGAAAGTATCTAGACTTATCACATTAGCACACATTTACCAGTGCTTTTACAATGGCACTCTAGCACTGCTCATTCAAATTAAAAATAGTGAATTATGTAATAACGAAAGATTAAATTTAGTTTTGGTCTAAAGGGAGATGCCTAGAATAATCTTAGCAGGGAGGGAGAGCCTGGAGATGCAGCACTGCTCAGAATCTGGATATCAGTTACCAGTTTACAAGGATTATCTCAACTGATTAGCTGCATAGTTACATGCCATACTAGGCATCACCAGGCAGTCTACAGGAAGGATAAGCCAGTCCATGCCAAGCAACTATATGCTAATCGGGCAACAGGAACAAGCAGACCAGAGTAGAGGCCAAAGAGTACTTGAAAAAAAAAAAAAAAAAAACCTGCTTGATCTCAGAGTGTCCTAATCTAACTGTAAACCTAAAATGGGAGATGTATTTGAAGGACTTGAACAGATACAAAGGAGGAAAAGAAAAAGCAGTGGGTAAAAGTATTCCTCCCTCCCACGGCCATCATAAAAGTGCTTCATTAGCAGAGAAACCTCCTTCCTGATTAGGACAGTCAGTTCTGGTTGGTTTCATTTCAAGTCTATGAAAGAAACTTGAGCAGGAAGGGACAACCAGCGATACAAAGGCAGAAGGACAGCAGCAAGGAAGGCACTCCATCCTCTCTTCTTTCTCATGGGCACCAGGGGTAGGGGAAGTAGAGGTCACGAGTTCAGTCAGTTTAGTGTCATAGTGGTGCTCCAGGAGTTAAAAGCACTCTTTGGTATCCAAGCAGCGTAAAGCAAATGGTTGTGACGTCAGAGATTCGGAAATTTTTCCAGAGCACAGTCATAGGAGGTGCTATTGTAACAAACGAAACACTAACACTGTTGTCTGCAGCATAACGCCTTTGAGTTTTACAACATCAAAAGGCAAACGCTGGGAGGTAGCTTATTTATTCAGTCTCCCAGCCAGGATGCTCTTAATGCCGCAGACACCTCAAAGGTCAGAGTCACTCCCAGGTTTCAGAGAACGTACAGCTGATCGAGCTAGTGACCAAGCACAGCCGGGTCGGATGAGAAACGGCTTCCTGCAACAGGTAGGCTTATAACAGAGGAATAGGGTCCTCAGCCTGCAGCTCAGGTCCACAAGTCGCAGGTGGTCCCAGGCGGTCAGGTGTACCCACGCATTGGGAGAAGGACCTGGTCTCCCCTGCATCTGAAGCACTGCGCAGCTGCCTGGTACCTCAGGAGCAGAAAACACCTGTCCATGCGCACCCGAAACCCAATTCTGCTCACGTAAAGATACGGCAAAGCCTGTCCTAGTCCACCCGCTACCACTAAAGCGGGCGGCTCCGGATGCGGCACCTCCATCACAACAGGGCCTGAATTCAACATGGCCAGGGCAGCACACAGCTGGGGTTGGCAGCGGCTGGAAGACCGGCTATTTGTGTAAAGAAAACATTAAAAGCCTCTTAGTCTCTAAGGGCTGTTTGTACAGCGCCAAATAAATACACCGTGAGTGCTCAGTCACTGCGGCACATGTATTTCCCTGTCGCAGCGGCTAAAAAAAAAAAACCAATCGTTCCCTCACGCCGAGGTAAAATTAGCGCCGCTTCCTCTTTTTCGAAGACGAGAAAAAGAGAAGAAAAAAAAAAAGGGGAGAGAAGTCCGCAGCCTCGCGTGTGCCCCCCCGCCCCGATGCGCAGCCGGAGCCGCCCGCCCGCCGCCAAGGAGACCCAAGGACGCGGCGCCCCGCCAAGGGCACCGCCGCCGCCGCCCCACCTGGGCTCGCCCCGCCGCCGCCTCACGGCCCCCCGCGGGCTGCGCCGGCGCCAACGGCTCGCGCCGCGCGCGGGCTGCGGCAGCGCGGCCGTTACCGCCTCCCCCCCCCCCGTCCAACGGCCGCAGCCCGCGGCGGGTGGGGGGGGAGGGGAGGGGAGGAAGCGGCGGGGCCGTGCCGCAGCGCCCGCCGCCCCCGGCCCGTGTGCCGCCCCGCACTCACACCAGCTGCCCCCGGTGCGGCCCAGCAGCTCCTTCTTCTCCGAGTTCCAGATAAACTTCTTCCAGTTGCCGTCGCCGTCCTTCGCCTTCCCGCGGGCCATGGCGGGCAGCGGGGCGGGGGGGGGGGGGAGCGGGAGGGGGCGGCCTTCGGCGGGCGGGCGGTGCGGGCAGGCCCCGGCGGCACCGGGGAGGTCGTGGGGGTGAGGAGGGGGGAGGAGGAGAGGGGGCGCCCGCCCGCGGGGGAGGAAGCGGCCCTGGCCGGGCGGGAAAGGACGGGGCGGCTCGGGGCGCGGCGGGAGCGGAGCGGCGCCCACGGGGCACAGAGCAACAGCACTCCCCCACCCGCCGCCGCCGCTTCATATACACCGCCGGCTCCGCCCTCGCCGGCTCCGCCGCCAATCAGCGCCGGGAGAGGGCTCCGGGGGCGGGGCGTGCCGCGCCGAGGGGGCGGGGCCCTGCGTGGGGCTCGGCGGCGGCGGCGGGAGCGGCGCCGCGGGGAGGACGGCGCTGAGGGGTGGGGGGGGGGGCTGCGGCGCCGGCGGCGGCGGTACCGCCGGGCCGGGCCGGGCCGGGCCGGGGTGACAAGGCAGGGCCTCCCCGCCCCGGGCATACCGCCGAGCTCTGCCCTGCAGCGCGGCGGGGGCCGGCGCCGTGCGGCTAGAGCACGTGTGCGCCTCTGTGTGTGCGTGGGTGTGCACGCGTGGGTGTGCGTGTCGGTGCACGGGGGTGTGCCCCTGCGTGCAAGCGTGTGCGTGCATGCACGGGAGGGGGGGGCGTGCCTGTGCCTGCATGTGCGCGCACGTGTGTTGTCCACACGTGTGCATGCATGCGCAAGTGTGGATGTGCATGCTTGTCCATGCATCGTGTGTGTGTGTGTGTGTGTGTGTGTGTGTGTGTGTGTGTGTGTGTGTGCACGCGTGCACACGCACACCAGCAGGGAGGACGCGTCTCCTCGCCACCCCCTTGCTGCACGCTGGCCGTTTGCCCCAGCGGGCAGCTCAGGCCCTGGTGGCCCCACACTCTCCTCCCAGCGCTGCCCCAGCCCCACCAACGGGACGCAGCCCCCCAGCCACCCCTCCTGCCCCCCATGCCTGCTGCAGGCACTCGGGGGCTGCACCCCACCAGCCCCCTGGCCCCCCCCATGCAAGGCGGATGCGGCCGTCAAGCTGCCGGGGCCGTTATCCAGCTGGGGGGGGGGGTCGGGTCCAGGGAGGCCCAGGGTGCTATTTTAAAACCCCTGCTCTGGGCTTTGTTGCAGCCACCTGCCCGGTGCGGGCCCTGTGGAGGCCGGGCTGCCAAGCCGGCCGTGCCGCGGCAGGGCCGTTTCGGCTGGGTGCTCAGCATCGCTGTCCCCTAGGCCCCGTCCTCCTCCCTGACACGGGCCAGCCTGGCCCCTGGTGCCGCCCCGCTTCGCTCGGCTCCCTCACGTGTTAACATGGCTGCTGAATATTTAATGCAAACAGCGCTCCCTTCCCAGCCGCCTCCGTGGCGTGTTTGCACTGGAAACACCTGTCTGGAGGGGGAGGGAGAGGCAGGGCCCGCACCGGGGTTGGGGGAGAGCTGCCGCTGGGGGGCCGCGGGCCGCAAGGGGCCCATGTACCCCCACGTAGCCCTGGAAATGTTTTACAGCAAGGCTAGTATCGCTCTCCCCGCTTGCAAGGAGGGCACCGGCAGGCCGAGAGCGGGCGATGCACCACCGCGTTACCGTGTGTCCTGGCCAGGGGCGAGCTGGGGGAGGCCATGTCCCGACCTTGCAGCTGGCACCCCAGGGGCCACAGCATCCTGCTCTGGGAACCCATCTCCTGCCTCGGGTCTCCTCCTTCCTAAGCAGTGCTGCTACCTGGCAGGAAAACAGGAAAAAAAGAGTAAAAATACCATTTAATGCACCATTAAAACTATTAGTTTAATCTCTTCCATGATCACACATACCTAACGAACCTTGATCCCACGGTATCATTATGGGACAGTTAAAGATATACGTGCATCCTACCTGCGTGTCTCCATATCATACTTGGATCTATTTTAACTCTGAATTTCCTATTTAGTTCCAATACCATATTGCACATATTTTCTTGCCTTTAAGTTGCTGACATGTCCTCTCAGGTCCTCCTTTTTTTTTTTTTTCCTGTCTGGGAAGCTAGATGAATACGTATAGGCTAGTCCTTTCTTCACATCTCATAGCAGGGGCATGCTCTGGAGGTCATAGCCTGAAACTGTGGTCCAACTAACCAACCTCACATGCTCTTCTTGGACGTCAAGAAGAGGTAGTCTGGCCACCGTAACCCTCTCAAAGCCATTACACTAGCAGTCAGGGAACAAGTCGTAATGTGGCACTTGTCCCTGGACTGGATACTCTGCCTGGTCAACTCTTTTCAAGCGATCCACAGCGCCTACCCAGAACCAGCCCCTGGAGCAACCAGCAGGGAGACCTGCTTTTTTGGGCCATCAGCCTTGGCTGCTGGGCCCACAGAGGCTGCTGGCCCCCTCCAGGCCATTCCTCCGTTAATGGCAGTGGCTAAGCTTCACTTCTGTAGCTTTAGGCACACATCCAGATTTCTCAAAGCCATGCAGGCTTACGGATTAGAAAGAGGACAAGTATCATGAGGGATGTATAGAGAGTCTGCACGCCTAGAAGGCTGCGGATGTCTAAGTGCGAGTGCCCAGTTTGCTTAGTGCTGCAAGAAAGGCTATGCATGATCAAAGACAGCCACGTGTGCCACGTGGATTTGCATCCTAGGTTAGGAGACTCAGCTCTCAATGGCATGCATGTGATGAAAAACGGCTGACCAACTAGAGCCGAAGAGGACAAATGGCATCTCTCTTTCCTCCTTAGCGTCTGCTCAAAGCTATTTTTTAAAGAGACTTGCTGTTGGAGGGCGGTGGCAAAAGCAGAGACAGAAGTCTCTGATACCAAAGTGATACATCTACTCTGTAGCGAGGGAAGTATCAACTGCAAGTCAAGAAGGCTCTGGTTACAACCAGGCCAATGAGCAGAAGAGTTCTGCAGGATGAAAACCCACCTATCTAACTTCCAGACTTCAGCACAATCTCCTTTGTAGCCGACCAGACGGTTTCTCTCGGCTGCTGGGCAGCCAGGTCTGCACTAGCCGCCTGGGAGTTGAACCAGATCTCCCTCTGGATGTCTTGGGATGCAATTTATGGCATAGGTACGTTGCCCTTCAAAGGCAGCGTGGGAATTACGTGCCGACGTGCACTGCTGTCGCCAAAGCGTGAAGTTTACTTGCTAGACAGCCTACAAGTGGAGATCGTTTCTGGCATTACCAACAGGCCAGGACTCAGCTCATCTAGCCTGCTGAGGAAAACACCACACAAGTCAGCTCAGGGCACATGCAACAGCAGCAATTACTACAGTCCTTCCTTCCTTGCCTTCTGCCCAAGGCACACAAGGAATGGGGTCATCCAAAATAAAACAGGCACTGGGTATCAAGGCAGGGCTTTGTCATTTCATAGTGATGTTGAACTCAGAGAAGAGACTGGGAGTACACTTTCCCACACCCTCGATTCCTAAGAACAGTGAGAGGGTGTTTGCAGAAAGCAGCTGGAGAACATGTGAACAATCGTTTGCCGCTTGCACAGTGAGCGGCCACCCAGGGCCACGCGCTTCCTCTCAGCCCATTCTCACTTTTGCTGCAAGAGCTAGTGGTGGCACCTGTGGTGGAAGCGTGGAAGTTGAGTTGCAGGAGCTCCCGACTTCATGAACACTTAAACGTTTAAGGATCACTGGGAAACTCTCTCCTCTTCCTGCCCGTGTCTGTACTTCTGTATAAATACACAGAAAAGTCCTGCTAGGTTAGCAGCGTCCAGCAAGACCCAGCTCCCCATAACTGCAGAGCTTGGCCTGTGCAGGCTACCCAATGGGCAAAAGGCATTTCAGGAGAGTTGCACACCATTTCTGCACGCTTTCATACAAATTCAAAGCCTCAATCCTAGGCACGCTCAAGGCATGCACTTTACTTGATGTTGCGGAATTATCAGCAGAACTAACAGGTAACGGGAGCCAAATTTCATTCAAATTTACTGTTTGTTTGGCTGCTCAGATATCAATCAGGCCGTCTCTCAGGCCACCACTATAGCATCTGATTTTTTAAGGTGATAAGGGCCTGAGGCAACTTTTGAAAGTGCCAAGAACAAAATGTTCAGAGATACGCATGTCTAGGAAATTAGCTGTGGGAGGAAGGAGCTGGGGAAAGCCGTGCACCAGGACCTAGGAAAGAGCAACTTGCAGGATGGGATTTTGTTAAGAGTTTGTTTTGCTGCCCTTGGGAATTAGTGCAGCAAGAACGCTGGTCTTCTCTGGTGGATTTGGGCATAGCCATCAAATGATGACATCCCAGCTCTGCGGCTCGGTGAAAGTGCCTAGGGCAGAGAGAGGCATCTCACTACAGTGCAGGAGAAGGGCAGACAACTACTTTGTTTTAGCTCTGAGAGGTAAGGCTGCGTGTAGGTTGGGTGGGGGTAGAGCAAAGTGAGGATTTGTCCAAGCTGGTGGCTATTCCACCCATTCATGGAATTCGCGGGGGGGGGGGGTGGGAAATGAGGACAGTCGCACGGGGCAGTTGATGGTCACATGCGGAAACTTTGAGTAGAGGGAGCGAGGGGAGAGGCAAGCTGGGAGGAGGGAGTCTCACAGGCTGCAGGAGCCAGTGCTAATTATAAGATGACAGAAGTGTGCAAAACGGCCTTCAGTAGTTACTATTCAGGGGCTGCTGCTGCTGCAAACACGTGCAGGGCTGGGCCTCCTCTGGCCCGTATGCCCCAGAGCTGGGAAAGGGCAGCTGCTCCAGTGCTTGGCACCCAGCCTGCATCGCACACAACTGATGAGAGAGGGTGAGAGAGAGGAAAACAAGAATGGCGACCAGAGCCACCGCGGCCCAGGCGGCCCAGCCGTGCATGGCCCATCCTCTCTCGCAGGCCGAAAGCAAGAGGCCTTGGTGGTGTATGGGCACTTCACACCCCTCCATGATTGTCAAAGGGCCTTGAAGAGCAGAGGAGCCACCCTCGAGAATTGCCGCGAGAAGATAAGAAATAAAAAATGAGAAATACCCCCCCCACACCCCAAAATCCGGCCATGGGGCCAGTATTTCTTTCTCTAATATCAATTTGATAGTTGTGCAATATTAATTGTGGGGGCACCTGCAGAGCACACCCTTGGCAAAATGACCCAGCTGACTACAGCAGTGTAGACAGAAATGTAAGTGTAAACAGCACGTGTGAACAGAAACCCCCAAACTGTGTGCGAGGGCATTTGCCCAAAACTAATCACGCTGAAGAGGAGGTGGGGATCCCCACCCTGGCTCTGTGCCGTGGTGTCTCCCCGCCAGCGGTGCGGGGGCCGCGTGGGTACACATACTGCTGGAGCACTCTCGTCTCCAGCAGAAGGGGGGCATGAGCAGGGGCATCCGTGCTCCCAGGAGCGGGTGCTGGTAACCCACGCCACTGGGGAGAGAGGGCACCTGCATCCGTGTGGGATGAGAACTTTTGGGGGTTAGTTACAGAAAGAAGTTCATAAATTTGTAGGAGTTTGTTAAGCATCTGATATTGTGGTTTAACTGTTGCATTGCTGCTATTGATCCTGAATGTATAGTTCACTGGTTGCCAGTTAATTACACGTCATTAATAAATCAATAAACCACTTCAAGCCTGATTTGGTTTAACCTACATGAGCTGAGCAGTTTTGCCCTGCCACAATCACCGACTTCAAATTTTGCACCAATCCCGAAAGAAGGCCTATAGGCTCAATCGTTGAAAAAAGACTGATTTCAGATTGAACTGGAGCCTGGGTACAAGACACGGAGGCTGGTTTGATGGACAAGGCAGGGTATGCCTTGTGTTTGATACCCGGGACAAACATCGCTGGCGGACGGTATAGCGTTCCTCCGGCCAAACGCAACCGCTGGCGGTGAAACCTGCCATATCTCAACGCTGTTCTGACAGAAGGAAAGGGCGCTTGCTAAGGCAGCACAAAATCAAACCATTTCACCATAATTTCTCTTCTGGGCTGATGCAGGAAAAGCATGACTAATCTCCTCACTGAAAATTATATGAAAATAACTTCTTGTAGGAAATCCACCCTGTTTTGCTTGGCGCATCTAGAAGCAACCACCACCCCGGGAAGGAGCATTACCGGGGACTAAGTGGGAAGCTGGCAAGAGCGGCACGTTTGCTCCAGCGGGCACCCCACAGCCCTAGTGGGTGGCAGCCACCTTCTTGGCACGCAGTCAATAAAGCAGGCAGCGGCACATGCCCCCGACACAGCCACCAGCTGCAGGACTATGGGGTGAGATAAGAAGCTTTTCAGCTGGAAGGGACTGGCTCAGCTTCATCCCTGGAGTTTATCTGTTGGTCCACACAAAATGGATCAGTTCCCACTGGATATAGCAGCAGTATGCGCTGTTACAGCAGGCTGTGGCTAGTTTTGTCTCAATAGCAAGGTCGCAAGGCTTCGCTCCCGACTCGTTCTGCCAGTGGATCGGAAGGGGCTCTCCGACGGCAGGTCGTACGGGGGGATTAGCTTGCTCGCCTGCCCCAGTTACAGCTCTGCTGTCTCCAGGGCCAGCCAATCTGGGACTCCCAGCACTAAACCAAGTTGAAGAACAAGAACTAAACAAACTCTGAAACTATTTTGAGGCCTGCTCTAATAGAGTTTACATTAAAAAAAAATCAGAGTGGAAAAACATGACTATCTTTAGCCATCAGGAGCAAGACTTATCGAAGCAGTCCCACACAGAAGCTGGCAATGGCAATGGGTAAGTTAGGTTTGACTTGTTCCTAAACATCTTCTTTTCATTGTTCGGTCAGGGTCACAGGAGGATGCTAAGTGATTTACAGCGCCCTTCAGAGGCCTTTCTCCTCCTCCTCATGGGAGGTCTTTTCCCACAAATATCTACAATAATTTTAAAGATTATTCAGTGTTATCCACACTGAGGTTCTTACCTCCTGAACATAGATCACCCTACAAACTGGGAGGGCTTGCTGCTCGCTGAGGGTTTCTCGTTGGTCTTTGCTTTGGTTTGGGTTGTCTGGTTCCAGTGCAGTGTCCTGGGATGATCAAAGCTGCTGGATAGCTCAACCCTCATCTGAAACAAAATAATACAATGAATTTAAAAAGCAGACATATTTTGACTGGAGAATCTCTCTTCAGTCCCCCACATCCAGTTATCATCACCAAACACATCACGCAGCCATGACGGGAACTGTCTGTCTTTATTCCCTGGACATAAATTGGGCGCTGTGGTGACCATGCTTGGAGTCAGAAGTTCTCTTTTCTTTAACCCTCCCCGCACAGACCACAGCATGTCACACAGCCCTGTTTCCACTTGAGAAAGGCTCCAAATGAACGAAAGGAGCATATAGTCAAATGGGAACAGAAATGCACCTAGTAGGATTTTCAAAAATGCTGAAGTCTTTCTTACCACAAGCAATAGGAGTTAAGTGCCTAGCATGCTTGGATGACTTGAAAATCCGATTGGGTCTCAATTTGTATTTTTAGATGCTTGCGTACCTTTGAAAATCCGCCTTTGCTTTCCATGGCTCCGCCTTTCTGTGCAGATAGCCAAGGTACCTTTGACAGGGACATCCGTGCATGACCCAAGTCAAAGCCGATCCACTCCACAGAGGCGCAAGGGGAGTTGGGCACTTATCTCCAGATCCATTAGATGTTTCTCAGAAAATATCAATTCTGGCAAAGGGAAGAGAACACCACAAGCAAATCACTCCATCACCTGTCTGATCTAACAAAGGGACAGGCAGAGGAAGACAGCTCATGGTATGATGCTGCTGCTATTTACAGAAGGCAATACCTTTGCTTTTCTGTCATTTAAATACTATCAGTTGTATAACACAAGCCCTTGGGGCGAAAAATCGTGTCAAGACTCCTTTGATTTACGCAAATTGTCATGACAGGACCCCAAGTCAGCTAGAATTCTGAGTTGCATGGTTTTTGTTTTTTGTTTTTTGTTTTTTGTTTTCCCTCCCATAGGAAATATCCCCAAGATACCAAACAGGCTTTTACGTTTAAAAGCTAGGTTTTATGTGAACTGAATGAGGCAAAAGGCAGGAAGGCACCACCCCAGCGTCCTCCAAAGGGCTTCCCTCGACCAGGCTCCAGCACCCAACACAGGGCAAACACAAGCCACCTTTTCTGCTCCCAGCCTTTTAAAGGAACATAAATAAAATATGTTACCTAATAACCTGTAAATAAATGAAGCAGATACCACCTGTCACGACTATATTCCTGTGTTTCCACTTTCCACCATAAACCCACTTAGTGCTGACATAAGAGGAAGGGACATGCTCGGACACTGGCAGCCCTGCCCTGGAATCATCTGTGCATTCCCCTAGTTTCTGTTTTGTATGCAGAAGAAAGCCCGGGAATAAATATGCACATGCAAATCTCTTCTACTGCATATTCACGCAGTCCCCAGGCAGTCAGGATGGGAGACTGAACAGAAATTCCCTTTTTCCCCCACCTTTATTTTCTTTTGAAAAAGCAGTTGCTACTGGTAATCACAGACTAGCTACTATCACCTGACGTCCAAAGCACGTCACAGACAAGCGCTAAGCGTCAAAACGGCCTTGGCTAAACAGTCCTATTGCAAACTGCTTTGGTAAATGATAAGCGTGCAAGACCGGCCCTACTTGGAATGCACCAAGGATCCATTTAACCCTGTACGTCTCCTCCTGCCGTGACCAGGGGCAGATATTTAGGGAAGGAGCCCAAGACCAGGGCAAATGTGGGGCGATCGCTGTGACCTCACAGCTTCCCCGCAGCTTTGGGATTTCCCAAGTAAGGAAGTACATTGACAGCTAAGTAAACGGGGCGTAGCTGCAGACCTAATCTGGTCCCGCTCTGGAGGAGCAGTTCGTGCCCGCGTGCGCACCTCGCCCTGGTGCACCTCGCCCCTGGCACTGCAGCCTCTGCGAGCTCGTCTGGGTGAGCCTGCAGCCCTCGCCCTAGGGCAGGCCTCGTGCCCGCAGCCAGCTGGCCTGCGCTCAGCTTTGCCATGGCCACTGCAGCAAGATAGTTTAAAGCTGCCCCTGCTCTCGCTACATAAGCCACAGGCTTATGCCCACAGGCGAGCCTTCGGATGGGGTGCACACCAACGAGCAGGCAGTAGGCTTGGGTAGACCCGTGCTGGGGTGTCTCATGAGCGAGGGACCTAGCTACGTATTCTTTTTACCATCGCTTGAGTATCCAAACAGTCATCTAAATGTCAGCAACACCAAAAGATATACATATGTATACAAAGAGCTCTGAATCTTTTGATGCTGAACCCCTTCCTTGTACACCATCTCTCAGCACATGGGAATTACTCTGCATCTCACTTTTCAGGTGAGAAGAGTGACCGAGATGGCCTGCACGGCACCCGTGGCGACTCAGTGACTCAGCCTCCTTCCTTGCTGCACCGTATGAAGATGCTAGCCATGCAAAAAGACACACTCTGCCAGTCGCTTGCGTTAATTTATGAATACTAGCTCACTGAATTACGGCTTGGTTAGCAAGGGCCCTGGTCTGCATTTTATTCAAAACACCATCTGCTACCAGGCTGGTGTGGTAAGATGGGCATCCTGTTAAATCTGATGCCTTTGTAACTGTATCTGACCTAGTGTTACTGATGAGGGCGTATTTCATGACAAAGATGTATATTCATTCTCTGGAAGGACATTTATGAGATGGCAAATGTTTGGGCACGGGGACGGCTTTGTGCGCTCCATTCCTGTGACAAGCAGAGGGACGAATTCCCTGTTATAAGTGGAAAGCAAGCAGTTTTCTCAAAAAGCTTTAAATGTCACCAGTCTCTCAGAAAATGCCCGTGAGGAGGTCTCATGTGACACTGAACACAGTATAGCTGTTTAATATAACTTTTGCTTCCCTTTAGGTACACTGGGTGCGTACGACTGAGAACAGCTACGTTTATACTGACTTCTGAATTAAGAGTCTAAAGCACTGGACAGACATTGCTATTTCAGTTCTTCTACGTTTGCCTCAGGGATCAAGTTTCCAAGAATCTGCTCAGTCGAAGTTTCCATTTCTGCTACATATTGATAACGAAATGTTATAGGAAAGTCACCCAAATCAGGCACTTGCAATAGACCTGCAAGTCTCTCTTTCTCCTCTCGGCTTCAGAGCACACTGAAGAGGCAGACGCGTACACGCCATTATGGCCCATTGCTCACCGGCCGGGTACTTCAGGCACATAGGAAACTAGTGGCAGAAGAAACAGTAGAAGAGGCATTTTGCTGCCTTGGGTATGGCCTCACGCACGTCACAGATATCAGTGAACTGAATCTGACAACTCCACTTTTCTAACGTAGAAAGTTCCCCCTTTTCATCAGTGGGAGAAACTGTGGGTCCGACCACATGGAGATGTTCCAGAAACCTAATTTGAATGAACCTTTGCAATTTAAATGAACTGTAAAAAACTTAACTACATCAGATTAAAGCCCCATATGGACATTTTAACTGAAAGATGGGTTTCTTCTTTGCAGTTTACTTCACCTCCAAAGCAAATTGAAGAACATTTAAGTTAGCTCACCCTAATTCTTAGTAAAAGTGTCCACTTCGAGGTTTAATGCAGTTAATTCAACAATTTGAAATTCATGTTTTTAGTTCACTCAGCTTTTTTCTGAGCTTTCCTTTGTAAACAAGCCTTTCCAGAGAGAGGAGAAGGGACTTGCTTAAGATCATCTATAAGAAGTGGCAGGAGCAGAAGTCAGGAGCCCAGATACACACAAGCACACATGGAAGCAGCTTTCCTCTCCACTTCCCTTCTATCACTGCCACAGATGGTTTTTGTGGATTGAGCGCTACTATACTCTTTATCTATTCCTATCGCACCCTGTTTTGCAATAGACCTGAACAGCAGAGGGAAGACTGAAGCACAAAGGCAGGTGTTTGCTGCAGTCAAATTGTTCCAGGCATTTTGTTGGATGTGCGTTTTCTACTGAAACTAAGTTTTCTTTTAGTAAACTACCTGACAGATATGCCTCTTTGGGCAAATCCATAGGCATTGCTTTTTTGGTGATGCAGCTTTTGGTCTGTAGCTGCTTTAAAAAAAAAAAGAGGATGAAAAGCACATTCCTTTCCATAGGGCTTATATTATAAAGCCAACATGAATGCAACTTTCTCCTAATCTCAAACACGTCTCTGAACTTATCAGGACTACATCTACGTTCTTGAGCATTTGCAGTGGCTCCATTTGTCTACCTCACCACGTCAGCAATGCAGCTGGAACAGGAACACCAAAGCCTGCAACTTTCAAACACTGAACAAGCTATAATTGTTCCTGAGAAGAGTCCCAACAGCCTGCTGTCTAAGCTACCTCCACTGGGAGCTAAGTCATGACATTTCATAAGACTGCTTCTGAAAGAGGACTCTTGATTTTCGCCACCTACTTTTAGGACTGCCTACCAAGACATACCGACCTTGATGGTTAGGGGCACAGCAGTCAGAGCCAGTGGACGCAGTAATGCTCTGCACTGAGGAAAATCAGGCTCAGATCTGGCACCCTCATTCACGGACCCATCTGACCCAAGCTCACAGGGTCAACAGCAAAGCTCAACACAGACATTAGGTATCCTGAAGCACAGAGCATCTGCAAATTGTGAGGGACAGAGGCAGAGTTTTGTGGACATGATCCTCTTTAGCAACATTCATAGATATCAACCTATCCTACCGCCTCTATTACCAGGATCCCTTGAGCCCAGATCTTTTCTCAGGCTGCCAGTCCTATATCTGGAAAACTACCGAGTGCTAACAAGCCCTGTAGAAACAATGTTGGAGTCATCATTAAACTATGAGGGATGTATGCCCAGTTCTCTACTATAGTGCTCTTACACAAAGCTGAATAAAACATAGGATATTCAACCGAGTCTATGACAAACGCCATTTACCTAATTTTCTCATTTGCCACAGAAGAGATTTGGAATTATTCTTTCCCAGCAAATGAATAAAATCTCATTAGCTTTTCATAATCTTTAGCACATAGGTTGGGAGAAATGGGGCTTTCAGCAACTTTGACTGAAAATGAAATGACTAAAGGATAAAAATAAGAGTGTGAATGGATATGCTATCCTTCTGGAAAAGTTTCCAGCCTGCCTCTACTAGTCTGATTACATGAGGTGTTTAAAAACAGCAAAAAATGACTGAACCAGAAAAGATTTTACCCAGGTACTGGAATGGGCAGTTCAAGTCAGACACTGCGACAAAGGACAAGGGTTGATCTAACATAAATAACCAACTTAACAGTGAAGTCTGTTCTAAACTATCACTTTAAGCCTTGTTTAAGTCATTTTAGATCTCTCTGGTAAGTAAATTTTATGTTGGCTGAGGAGGACTGATATCTGAGAAAGACATAGGGACATATTATATATGACATACATAGGGCATTCCAGGTACATACTTGCATCTGCCACACGACCTAAAGGGCCATCCACTCTCCCCCAAACTATTGCATGTTTCACCACATCATATGCTGCAAGGCAGAGTTCAGATAAGTGAGGTGAACAAACTCTGAGCACACAGTTGCAGTATCCTGCAGATTAAAAATCCTAAATTAGAGCAAGATCAGAAGCTGCTCTCATGCTGTCATCAAGCCTAGACTTTGTAATAGAAGCACACCCTTCCTAGCAGTTGCACCAAGGTCATCAGGCTACTACACAGACTGAGCAGCTGCCAGCACCATACAGCTCTGAGTCACCACGGAGCCGGACTGTACACCTTATCATCTCTGTACTGCGAGATCTGCTCGACACGGGGTTTGCCAGTACAGCAGTATAAGCTGCAGCTGAGAGCAGCAAGAGAACGCATCCCTCAGAAGGAAATCAGTTATCCAGACAAAAAGGCTTTTTTGCTGACATAACTGTGTCAACATCAGGGCTTTCACAAGCTCGGGTTTTTTTCACACTCCTATCTAGCTCAGCTTCACCGGCAAAACTTTGAAATGTAGGCCAAATACTTTGAGCTAGCTAATCCCTTTTATTTACATAAGAGCAATCAAATGTGTATGACTGATCCTGTGCAGTGAATGCTGCAAGCTTACAGTGGTCCATGTTGGAAGCAAGCAGAACACACTGCATTTTGCACTAGTTGCAGGGAAGTGGGAGACGTGTCCGTTCGTGCGCAACCCAGAGCACGGCTACTGTGGGAAGGGCATGGGGGACCCGAAGCAAAGGTCACCCTCACACACCTCTGTGCAGCTTCTTTCGCATTGTTCTAGTCCGCGGCAATGGGTTACCGGCCCAAAGGATGCTGTTCAGGACTGAGGAGCACGTATGAGGTGCACGAAGAGCAGGAGGGCAGCGGGGGAAAGCGAGGACCGTTTGCAGGCTGCCGTTCCCCGTAGCGGCACGCGCGGCATGCTGATCCCCGGTCTGCTGTTTGTCACATCAAGTACAAAGGGGAAAGCGAGACTTACTGAAGATAATGCCACATGTAGTGTATATCCTATGGCAGATGAGCTGTAATTCTTTGTCTGTACAATGTTGGAAAGCGGGGGTGGTATTTTTAAAGATATTTTCTATACTGGAGCTAAGAATGGCAGGTTTCACAATGAAGCTGTTGTTCAATTAAATGTGATTCAATGTGTTTGCATAGCTGACTGAGACAGGGAAGTAATAAACCAAAGTATTAAAACTGATCAGTAATTCTTACCATTTCTTAATGACATCTGTAATCTATACCTTTGAGCCTTTGACAATTCTGCTTTGTTTTCCGCTGCTATAGCATTTAGAAAATAACTCAAAATTTTATACCAGTTGTTAGCTCCTCATGTTTGCCTTAAGACCGTCCAAGACAAAGGCCAACATATCATAAAATAAGAGGCTAGAGTTAAGCTCATAACTCCATATTTAGACTCGCGAGTAGAGGGTTTGAATTTCAGATGAGCAGAACTCACAGTATCTCTCACTGCTTTTAAAAGAAACTCAAGGATTCCTGAAAAATCAAGTCTTTCATCAAAGCGTCAAATATGCACTTGAGATTGTGGCCTCGTCATGCAGATCATGGCACAGGCCCGCAGTGAACCTTGTGTCACTAGTACAGTTACGGGAGGATGGAACTCCTTAATATAGAAGGGGGCCTCATGAGGATATTTGTGCTTTTTCTTTCAAATGACTTTAGAGACAGCTTTGCATGCTGTTAGCCTACTTTAGTCCTAAATGCCATACCTGCCACTGAAGACTTCTGCTGGCCTGTCTACCAGTTAGGGTAACAAAGAGGTGGGTTGCCTTGCTGGCTCGACTCTTCCAGCAAAGCCCTGTTGTCTCCCTGTGGGCCTGCAGGCTGGTGCAGAGCATAGCCCTGACAACACAGCTGCCTCCACAGGAGAAGTACGTCGCTGGTAGAACTTACTAAAACTGGAAAAGAGTTGATAATAAAGCTGTGGCTGAAAGATGTACTCTTCGGACTAAGCCTGCTCACTGAGTGAGCACAGTAACAGTAATATACAGGTGCTTTGCATTGGCAAGGCTTTCACTTCCAAGAAGAGAGAAAAGTGAAAACAACGGAAGACCTATTTAGACCACTACGATGGAATCCAAACTTTGAGGTATATTGGTATTGACTTAGTTAAGTAAAAAACAACCCGCCTACCAACACATATACATAAGCAGGATAGCTACACAGGCACGAAGCTGTGTAGATCAGACCGTAGCTTAAAGTTTCTTGGTGACTGAAGAAAGGCTGTCAGACAATTTTGTCACGTGACACGATTATACAGAAGAGAAGGCATAAAATGAAATTACGAGGTGGCAGATTCAAAGCTAACAAAAGGAAACACTTCACAAAATGCTTAGCTAAATTCTGGAGCTTGTTGCCAACAGTGCTATGGATGCCAAAAATAGATCTTAAAAAATGATCTGATGAAGTCATGATGGATCTATTAAGGGCTATTGAATAGCAAGATTTTAGGAAGCTTTCAGGAAACCTCTGTACCCATAGACTAGACAGCATACCAGAGAAGTACCATTATATGCTTCCCTTTTTCCTACAGTTTTCTCTAAGCATCTGCTACCAACCACCAATGGAGAGAGGATACCAGACTAGATAGACAGACTTTCAGAGTGATCCACTATGACCATTCTTATTTAAAACCTACTACCTTGGTGTTAATTCACCTTAATGCAGGGGGCTGTTAACTGCAGCAGCTGAGCAACTGCTTCCTAAGCAGCTGAGCTGCCCCTGCAGCCCAGATAACATCTTAGAGAGAAGGCACGTGAGCAGACAGGGAGAGAGCCATGCCAGGTGCCCATTCTTCTCCTAGAGCCAAATCTGTCATGACACACAGGGATATTGGAAGATTTATGTCTTTATTAAAGCCATGTTCTTCCTGAGCTCGTTTATCCAGCTCTGACCTCAGGAGGCCTACATAGGCTAAATGCTTTGCCCAGCCCGGACACAAAAGATTGTGGCAGACAACGATCTTGATGCCAGCACCCCAACGCCTGGTCTGTTCTGCTTCTCCAGTCAGCACATCATCTCCTCGCTAAAGTTTACAGCGCACACGTCACATCAGTAATCGTCGTGGGTATTGGCAGTCCTCTGTGCACAGAAAAACTGAACGTGCCCAGGAATCCTGCTGCTATATCATTTGTTACTGCTTGTATACATAAGACCAAGCTCGGTTTTAGCAAGGAATTTGTCCTGAGCTGTAACACGGATTGGATTTGCGTACACAGGTGAGGTAAAAACATGCAGTAACATGATTAGGAGAAAACTGGGCTGTAACATGACTCCTTGGCACAGAAACCTGCCTGCGTAAATGCCATTTCAGGCATGATAGATGGAGGTGAAAGGAAGCTCTAATGCTAATGCAAAATGCTACTGCTCCCAAACTTCACAGATTGCCAACCACTGCAATGCTTTAGCATTTTGCCTGAACCACTGTGTCCTCTTGTTATGCGCTATTGGTCGTAGTCCGGTCCCTGTGTACAGAAAATCCTTGAGGTCACTCCCCAAGGCACGCCAAATGGAAAGGCAAGTTTCGTTCCTGGTTCTGCTTCTGAATTTCTCATCATTGCTTAGGAAATTAAATAGGCAACATCTCTGTTCCTCCATTTCTCTCCTGTGAAGCAGGGATAACAGCAGTTTTTAACCTGTCAAGAATGTTGGGAGATGCAAGGAAAGCAGTGAGGATCTCGTGGCCTGCAGCACCTGAGCCCCCAGCAGCTGGAGGCAGGCAAGCTCCGTGGAAGGGGCCCGGCAGGCCGAGCTGGGACAAGTTCCTCTCCCGACACGCAGAGCAGGCAGCAGCACCTGGAGCTGCCCCTGCCTGCCAAACACCTCTGGGGTAAGTTGAGGGAAATCCAGATTTGGTCTCTTCCAGCCCCGTCTTAGGAGGCTTGGAGGACCAAGGGCTGACCTGTGGCGTCTCTGGTCTCTGGCAGCCAGGACCCCAACAGAAGGAGGGGACTCTCCACCGCCCATCCGCAAGTCTCTCTGTGTCAGGATCACAACTGCCTTGCCCTGGCACAGCTGCAGGAGTCCACCACTCAAGTCTTCCAGCTCCACTCCGTTGCTGGGAAGAAAGACAATTTGTCACAACTTCCCCGAATAAGGGTACAACTGTGTGTTACAGAACAGCCTGTTCAGCCCCAGGCCACGTGATTATTTCATTTTGTGGTGGGTCTTGGGGGACCTACTTTATCACTAGCTGCACAGGGGCAAACTGTTTCCTATCTTTGATTGAGGAAATAAAAGTCACCAGTGGCAGATTTTCCTGAAGACCTTGGCTGAAGTTCTTCCCCTTTGCATGCTCTCCACTGATTGCATTGTTTTGCCAAGGGTTATTAAGACTCCTCCATTATTCTCTTTATGTGCTGTCAATCAGCCATAGTTGACTGTACACACTGGCAAGCTTTGACTGGCAAGTCAAATATGCAACTGAGATACTTTAATTAAAGCCACATAACATTCAGATATATTCGCTGGGAAAGGGACATGTGAAAGGAATCAAGCAAGCAAGCTAGCAGAATGGGAGGTGGGGGGTGGACCCCTTCCAAGGATTTTATCTGCAGAAAGATCAAATCAAGCTAGAATAATATGCAAGCACACTTAAAAAGAAAACGAACACCGAGACAAGCCGAAGCTAACAACCAGCTAAGCTAGAATAATATGCAAGCACACTTAAAAAGAAAACAAACACTGAGAGAAGCCGAAGCTAACAACCAGCTGTCTCGTTTTTGAGAGTTAAATGCATTAGCTCCAGAGGCAGAAAAGAAAGAAAAAGAATAGGCTTAGGATCTGTGTATCTTCAAACAAGAAAAATCTACACCCACTGGTATAACACCGCAAATCTTCCCCTTCATTTGCATCACAGGGGCAGGTCTATTCACTAAAGGGAAATATCCCTCTATTTGCCAGCTAAAAACACAGGCTTTGTTGCCTGCTGTTGACAAATCTCGTCCTGCCCTTCCGGGGAGCAAACGGCACTTTCTCTCCAGCCCAGCCTAGCCCAGGATTGTTCCCTGGGCTTTGCTGCTTGGGGTATCTGGCTGAGAGCCAGTGCAGGATGCTGGTTGACAGACAGGTAGATTACCTTGGTTTTGGGATGTAGCGAAGAGGAGGGAAGACAACGCCATATTGTTCATAGAGATCTCTCAACAGGGAGAAACTTGTTGAACCAACGCATCAAAAAAGAAAACTTAGTCTTTAGATAGCAGTGATTTTAAATGCGCCTAAGAGAATTAGCTACCAAGATGACCTCAGGGAGCTCCTCAGGGAGCTGGACCCAGTTCCTTTAGGGTGTGTTGACACCAAAAGGGGTTTTCCAGTATATATACACTGCTAGAGCCATAGAAAAAATATTCCAGCAATGAGATGCCATTCATACCAGCAAAGAAGCTTTTTTTTCACTTTCCTAAATAGACTAAGTTGTACAAGTAAGAGGTTTTTTTTTTTTTTTGTAAGCATAATTGAGATTATGCTAGGGCGAGCAGTGATATGAGTTAGATGTTTGTTTTTCTCCCCTATTCTCCCAATACAGCCAGGCAAGCCAGCAAAAACTTCCAATGCAGATTAATCCATATGCACATTATCAACATCATTACACTTTAGCAGGTCACTAAGGGAAAAACAAACCCAGAGAAAAGCATTCACTCCCATATAAAAAGTCACATGGTTCTACTGACGAGCCAACAGTGCTATGGGTTACAGGAAGGTCAAATTTGGTTCTCTCTGATTTTTCTTAATAAGCTGCTAAAGCTATGAATGATATTTCAGAAGAAATAAAGATTGAACGTCATCTGCATTTAGCAGCGAAGAGCCAACATCTTTTGTGGATTATATCGAAACAGATCAAATCAGTTTCAGAGAGGCTTGCACTGATGCAGTAGAAAGCAGAACATCATTGAGGGAATTTTCAAATTCAGGGACATTCCTGAAGGGAGAAGATTGTTATGTGAATAACAAGTTGGTCTAGCTTCCTTTTGTCTGTATCTCTGTAAAAAAAAAGGAACCCACTTCTGAAGTGGTGCAGGTCAGTATAGCTCTAATGGTTTCTTTATAAATTTGCTAATATATTCAGGTCCAGGAGGCACTTCTTCCACATCTAACCTGAATTCCAGATGCCTCCATGGTAAGAGATGAGGTAACTTTATTTATGAGTTTATTTTGGTCTCATCTTTTGGGTGGTAACTCCAGTTCTCCAGTCCTTCATTTAACCTCTCCACTCAGTGGTCTGTCCTCAGACCTCAGGGTCTTAAGGACATCAGTGGTATCAATGGTGCTGCTCCTGCTTGGAAATCTGTGTGAACATTACCAGAAAACACATTTATAACCATGAACTAAAAACACGGTAACATCACCATCAAATCTGCAAACTCAGCAATACAACGGAGAAGTGGAGCAGCCTTCAGAGTGCAAACTAACTCAAAGTGTTTGGATTCCCCAGTGGTAGCTTGTCAGGGATGCATGCACTTGTTCCCACAGTGAGAAAAGGTTACTGGAATCCAGACCAAGACCCAGACCAAAGAGCTTTCTCTCACTGCTTTAGTTGTCTATTAAACAGATATGTAAGATACTACACTATTATAAGATAGATTTACTCATATGTTTGTTCTCCCTTCTTCCTTCACTGAAAGGTAGAAGGCGCGCATTTCTATCGTCCAGGAGTCAAGGCTGTTTTTGCCTAAATGGAGAGCCAAACAAAGGATCTGGTTTTTCAGTCTTTCAAAGGGGAATGACAGAGTAAGCATATTCTGCTATGATACGACTAGAACGGGCTAAAGGCTATATCATTCTCTGCTGCTGGAGACTCCACTTGGACCCTCTTGGGTCTGGCTGATCTATGATTTAGCTGCTCTTCTGCCAGCTTCCCAACCCCTTCATGTGGGCAATGCGCTGAGAATTCTTCACCAAAGCAGGGAGGAAGAAATAACAAATGCGCTAACTGAGACTTTCTCTAAACCCAAAGACATGATCTACCCTATTTCCTCTAGTGGCGGGCAGCAGGAGTGTGCTGGTCAATATCCACCTGAGAACTTAGTCTTCAGTGTATAGACAAAAATGAGATAAAAAAATTTAGAGATGTGGAGTTCTTAAGTATTTTGAGAAAAGGAGACAGCAACCATCAAAGCCAAGCAGCTTCTGAATACAAGGATGAGCACTCAAAGTGCTGGAGGATTCTTGAATAGAAAATGACACAAAGGATGAGCAGGGTAACAAGGTAATACTATATACTCTATATGCACACGTATAATTTATACTATAAGGTCTGTGCTATCTTTTTAGAAAAGGGCACGTAATGTATGAAGAAAATAAGCAGCTACAAAGCAAGATCCGTATTCATAACTGACTCACCAATATTATTAAAAAAAACCCTTCTATTTTAATTGCAAGAAATATTTTAAAATTTCTTCAGTTTTTTCATTATGGCATCTCAGGCATTCCTAATGGGTCATATTTCAGCTGCAGGGTAGTGTCTCTAGCATTCCATTAAATAATACTTTATTTTGGTGAAGAGAACAAACATAGTCTGAGAACAGACTGTGACCTCCTCCAGCCAAACTTACAAATGCATTCCTACAGCTTTTATCTGGTGTTGCAGTCTGCTGAAAAAATAGTAATATCACATATTATTATATATAGGATTATTAAAGTAATCATAAAATACGGCATACTGTTTGATTTTGTTATGAAAACAACTAACAAACCTCTCTGATTGACCAAAAACATCTTTGTCTACATGACATCTTTGTCCACTCTCCGACTGACAGAACACATCTTTGTCATCAGCACCATTCCAGGATACTTTATTCTGGATTTTAACCATAAACTCAGGAATGTCTGACACGACTATAAATAATTCAGCCTTGACACATAGTTTCCAAAAGATTTAGTCTCAGCTATAACGCAAGCTAAAGCAACGTGCGGTGGCAGGAAAGAGAGAATGTGAACCATACTCTAACCCTGCTGTAACCATTTTCTTTACCTGAGTGGTTTTACAGTGAAGATGGCACTTCTGAGGCAATATCTTTGTGGGAAAATGCACCCAGTCCTTCATGGAAGAGCCAACGCCAAACAGTTAACGCATTCCCGGCCCAAAGAGATTTCCTCTCCACAAGTCCTGGTTCACTGTGGGCAGGATGATCCCAGACGACACATGTATGGGCCGTCTCTCCCACTGGAATACACTGCAGAAAATAGGAGTCAAAAAAAAATAACTTTGGTAAGAGGGGCAGGAAGGTGGGAAGGCAGCCTCTGCCAGGGATACATGGAGCAGGACAACAAGGCATAGAAGCAGGGCTCATGGAGAACATTTTTACTCTCGGCCACAACATCAGGGCCTCAAGACAAAAGGACTTCCAAAAACGGAAGGAAATAACCCAGCTCAGCCTTGTTCTTTCAGCTGAGTAAGACCTACACACAAGATGCAGTTGAGATCATTTAAAATCCATCTTCAATTAAATCTTTCTAGGAAATTTCAAAGAAGATGACCAAGTCCCAGCTCATGTCTCAGGATCTGATTTTCTGCCCATTCCAAGGAGGATTCCTTGGCTTAGTTATGAGCTGCAGAGCAGCAATCTCTTGCTGAAACCTTGCCTGGAAGAAGAAAGGGGCTAGCTGTCCTTACCCAATGCGTTTTTCATGATTTCATGCCAGTGCTCAGAGCAAGAGGAACATAAGAAGCTGTTAAGTCTTGGATCCATACATCTCTGGCCTCCTGCATGGCCAGACCCTGTCTCAGCCCCATGCGTGCACTGTTGCTATGTGACGTGCGCAGCCACTGCACTGTCCTAACTGCTCTGCATTGAGGCAAGATCTCTGTCAGCCACGGTAAAATGCCTCCATGGGGAAGCAGAGCAATTTCCAGCACCATCACCTTTCCTTCTGGAGCTCGAGGAGAAAATGCTGCAGAAAGTGACTCTTCCCTTGGTTTCCTCCATGACCCTTTAGGGCAGCTTGGGACAGCAAAAGAGAAAAGTGATGCCTGCTAGGACAGTCATTTTTCTACAAAAAGGGCACTGCCCCCTTACAAACCCATCCATAGCACCACATTTTGCCTAGGGCAGTGCTGCACACTGACCCTACGCACACGTGGCTGGAGGCCCATGTAAAGCCTCTGTCCTTCCATGTGGCCGTACAGAGGCACCTAACATGCATGGGATCTGTGCTGCTGTTCAGTGAGTCACCCAGGGGGGCCCACAGCACGTTCAGTACTTTCTCTTTTCCTCTCACTCCAAAGCCCCAGTGTCTTTCTGCCACGATGCATCAGCATGGGGCCCTTCTATCTGGGCATCCCGCTCACTTGCCTGCACAGCCCTCCGCAGGCAAACAGCCTTCCACGGCATGGGGTGCCGCAACAATCCTGTTGCTGGTGCCCTGAGAACATGCCAGAGGAACAGCCCCAGGGGCTAGAGCAGCTCTTTCTGGCATGCGCTCCTCCGCTGGGAGCAAGGCACACCAACCAAACTGGTTACACCAGCACTGGTGTCCTCCCAGCCCCTGCACTGAGCTCGCTGGGACACAGAGAGGCCTCTGAAGAGATGAGGTGCAGGGACGGGACCCACGGAGCAGCTACAGCTCCTTCTTGGGTGTTAGCCACATAGCACCTTTACTCGTATGGTTCAGGGCCAGGCGCTCGGGCAGGTCACTGGCATGTCAGGCTGAAGCTGTAGCAGGCTGTAAATGTATGCATTCCATGTATAATTAAGAAAGAGCCATCTAAGGAACAAAATGTGAAGAGTGGGAAGAGTGCAGCTCTCTCTCCTGAGCTGTACCTATCCCTATCTCTTCCTTTCTCCAAGAGGAGTAGTGTTTCGACACCCTGCTCGTAACAGCCTTCAGTGATCTTTCAGCCTTGGTGACCTTTCCAAAGACCCAGTAAAAACTGCCATGTCTCCCACCTGGTTTTGTTAGAACTTCTCTCGCTAGCATAGATGAAAGTCCTGTCCCCTTCTTTCCTTCACATCTCCATCCTGTAGGCCAGGATCATGCAGTCCTCTCATTTTTCCTGTCCATTTTTCCTGCTTTCTCCTGTTCCATTTTCTCCTCATTTCCCTATTCTACTCCTTTACTTTTTTCTTGCTCCTTTTCCCCAGTTCTTAGGGAAGGTAAAGCAAAGATTTCGGCTGTGGACTCCGTAGGGCTGGGACAAATGCGTTTCTCGTGGGGACAAGGTCCACAGAGAAGAAATGAAGCCTGACTTAATAAGCTGATGACCAGGCATTTTTGGGGCCAAGCTTTTCCGAGAACTGACATGGTAGGTGGGTGGAAAGCAGGCGGCTTTCAGAGAGACAGCAGGTGTTTCACCTAAGGCGGCAAAAAGCATGCACACTGGGGCCAAACCGGATCTGGGGCTCCAAGCTCTCTTGGATTTTCCAGCACTTCCTCCACTTCTATTTCTGATTTTGTCAACATGAGCCAGATACCAGCTCTTCAGGCTGAAAGACATCTGACTTATACTAAGGAGTGGGCTTTGCCTGTCAGTTGCTGTTTGTCACTGTTTTTCCTCCTTGTCCTCAGAGAGTAAAATACATTATCTTTCATTTGTGCTTGCAGCTGATTAGGGTTTCTCTTTGGTGAGAGACAGTTGCTTTACTCAGAACTCCTGAGTAGATGTAGAGCAGATGGCTGATACGAAGGGAAAATTTCTATAATGGGGGAAGGAGGACAGTATTTTGCTTCACAACACCAGGTCAAAGCCCTTCTCTTGAAACAAAGGCTCCTGGGTAGTGATCCACTTACTTTTATGCTTGTAGAAGAGCTGTAACATAAATATTATTGAATAAACTGAATTTATGCAAGCATGCAGTTCCCACTCATATCTGTCATATTATTGTCACAGTCATGCCTATCACCCCCTCCCCCCTTTTTGGAAAAGGTGATTGTATTCAGAAAGAGAAAAACATCCTCTGAGCATGAACGACACAAAATGCCAAGATACTTTGCTCACGCTTGCAACACACATGGCAGCACTACTTTTGTCAATGCATCTGCCTTGGCCTGCAGCTCACCTAGTACTGGCTATTGTGCAAGTGCCTTCTGGAAATCCCAAAGCTTTTTTCACGTGCAGCCAGTAGGGGACAGAAACTGGGTCAGGTTCTGAGTGCCAATCACTGCTCCGGAAGAAAAGGTGTGAGCAACTGACTGAGCCAGTGTGACAGTGATGCCTGCCATTTCCTTCCCACGCACCAACCATCTGCACTGCAGCAGTGTCCCAAGGTCTCAAGACTAAGCCCTCAGATGTTCAGGCTAGGGAGGCACCTAGATAGGAAGGTTTTGGCTTTAAGCTCCTGATTTAGGCGGTTCAGGTTATGGCTGGGTGGGAGCTAATGACCTACTACCTGGGAGCTTCAGCCCACACTGCTGGAGTGCCTGAGACAACCCCAGCGGCTCACAAGATGAACTGCGTAAATATTGCAAACAACGCGTGTCCCAAGTCGCCACTTGTTGCAACACTTTTGGGGATACAATCTAAATCCGTGCATGTACGTTGTGACAACGGGGTGATGAAAGGGCTGGGAAATCAAATTGCATTGTGGATTGTCTGGGTGCCTACAGCATGCTGTAATAGCCTCTTCACCTCCCTTTGCTACTCCCGTTGACCTTGACTTTAGCAAGAAGGCTGCCAGTTTAAATCACACACAGACTACCAGTGCTTAGCTGGCAAATTCCCACCAGCAACTGTTGGCAGTCTGAGGTAAATGAGTTTTAGCCCTCAGTAGTTCATCTCCTAGTTGTAATGGGCCCAAATTAGCTGTGCTGTTATGGGGCTAAGATCTGAACAAGCAATCGAAACTGCTCTAACCCAAGAGAAAGCACATGGATTTGGGAGGCTTTGGCTTAAATGCTTGCCTGTCCACAAACCTGTCGTGTAACCATGCCCAAATCACCTAGCCTTTCACCCCCCCCCCCACTTTGCTTCACTAAAACCGGGGTCAGAACAGGTTCGGCAGCATAGTGGGGGCCAGTAAAACCTCTGTGTAATTTGGCAATTACAGATGGTGGGCACCCTAGAAGGGTCCACCAGAAAGAGTCAGTCAGTGCCGACACCTGGGCCTTTCCTACAGGACTTCATCTGCACTCACTTGGACACGAGGACCTGGGCCACCTACAGCAAACGCAGGACACGGACGCTGGGTCCACCCCTGCCTGTTTTCTGTCCCCCTGTGGATAAGACAAGGCTTCGGGCTCCAGGGCCATGAAAAGGTTACTCTAATCAATGCTAAATTCACATTAAAAGCACATCATCAGGTCTTTTCTCAGTGCCTCCCTCCCCACAAGTGCATGAAATGCCTTGCAAGTAACAGGTCATACCTAAGGATTCTTGAAGATGTTGACATAGACATCCTTGTTTAGAGAAGGCTGCTGCTGTTAGGGCAACATGTATCCTAAATACTTCCATTGCTATATACTGCCTGCCTGGTCCCAACCACTCCTGTCCTGCTTCACAGCCTCTCTCTCACTTGGCACTCTGCAAATGAGGTCAAACGCTGTAGAAATGGTTTGCCGCACTTTTCCTGTTTATGATAAAAAGCCTCAAATGAAAGCATTTCTCAGCTCATATAGTCAAGCACTATATGAGCAAAGACGCCTAAGCTGCAGTGTTAAATTAAAGCAACTGTTGAATAAAATGCTGCTATCAAGGGACCAGGTCAGCACAGGTCTGTGAGGTAACCTTTCTTTTCCATAAGGCCTGCAATGCCTTCCTCTCGTAGATCTGAATGGTGGATTCAGTTAATGATAATTAATGACTTTCATTTACCTGATACCTTCCACTCCACAGCAGTTGTCTGGCTGTGAATAGCAAGGCTATACTTCTAGCCCTGTACTGCTGTCTGGCTAAGGAGAAGGCTGTGTAATCTACTTGAACTGCAACCAGCGGGTACAGAAGAATTGAGGGAAGGGGGACTAAGTCATAACATTTGGGACTTGGCAAGGATGCAAGGTTAACACAGCGTAAAGAAAAAATAAATCCATGAGATTAGAACTAAAACACAAAGAAACCAGATCTCAGCACTACACATCTCACTCAAGACATAGTCAGTAGCACAGATTTTTCTAGCACTGCGATGGGCCGTTCATCCTTGACATATAAGATTGCCACCTACTGACCAATCCTCCCTACTTTAGGTGATGCCCTAGGTCCTGACCCTTCTTTCTAAGACTCTCCATTTCCCCGTCTCCCTCCCCCCATTATCAGCAAGACTCCACTCTGTGTAGTTTACGGTATCTGATCAGACTGCAACCAGAGGTCATGTAACTGTACAGACCATTAAACACCAGTTCACTTGGGCAAAAGCAAATGGCTCCATTATTCTGAAGCCCCATTACTCAGGCAGCTAACTTTAGCCATTGGGATATCATCTGAGCAAGGCCACAAAGGCAATAAACATGTAATCTGCTCAAGACATGGTTCTTGCTGGGGAGATCTGGCTGTGGGAAGTATTTCCAGATCTGTGCTGTTTAATGCACAATGAGAACATATTGACAGCAACTACATTTACATATCTGGGGCTAGAATATTTTGACATGTGCTTTTTGGTTTGTGGTGCCCTGCCCTCACCTCCTAAATGCAGAGCATTTAAATGAATTCTCAGCCAAATGCATGTAAAAGAATATCCCCATCGGAAACTTCTCACTGGAGCACAGCTATGTTTGTGCTGGAAGAATCAGCTATCACCACCCAATAATCCAGAAGAGTGATCTTGGAGGCATTCTTCTCAGGAAAGGTCCAAAAACAGCAGATATAGCAAGAGGGTAGAAGGTCACGTAACACCCATGCTACAATGCTCTTCTGAGTCCTGTTTGTTACCCAGGACAAGCTGGTCACCTCCTCTTATCCTTTGTTGCTGCTTGCCAGCCGGTTTCTAATTCACATAGTTCTTCTGTAGCTGCTATTTTGCTGCATACCTGATGCATTTTGTGAGGTATAGCTTTCCTCCCCAGAGCCTTGGTAGCCACAAAGGGCAAAAATCTGTGCATTTCCGAGTTTTCTCTCTCGTTTCACTTACTGTCTCTGCCTCTGACTCACAGCGGTGTTTCTGATAGGATCCCATAGAAGGAGGAAGCAAGAACACACAGAATCACTCTCTTCTCACCTGAGCTGTGGTGCAGAGCTAAAAGAGAAGTCGAGGAAGAGCCTGGGCCAGTGGAGGGAGGGTGCTCAGCTGTAACTAACCTGTATTTTGAGGATTCCTCTACCGTAACGGGGCACGGAAGCAAGGGTATTAGCAGCCTCTCCTCTTCTCATACCGGCATCCAAACTGGCTATTATTAGCTCCTAACTATAGGAAGCGTGAGGTGTTTGTCCTAATGTCCCAGAGCTGGCAACAAAGCTGCCCTAAGAAGCGATGAATGTTGCCAGGCAAGCTGAGGGAGCTTAGCATGGTAAAGGTCATGAACAGACTGCCTGGCCCCACCGCGAGCGAAGCTGGCTTTGCTTCTCTCCAGACTGCACCATTAAGAAGCCAAGCACAGAACTTTTCCAAAGAATAGCTCTTCAAAACAGTGGCAAAAAGCTAAATGGCTTTATTGTCAAGGAGGGATAGAGAGCTTAAGGACTGTGATAATAAACACCAGATCCTCTCACCTGATTCAAAATCTGGTCTGGTAAGGACTGATGGTGACTCAGCCTCAGCGGACTGACTAGTGCCCTGCATGCCAGGAAGCGTTGGCCTCAATCTGGGTTTTCAGAGATACCTGCATGACAGAGAGCTCCTCGTATCTGGCACACACTGAGAGTTTCAGGAGGCCACCGGGCCGAAACTGAGTCAGCCGCTTGCTGTCACAGTCGGCACCTGTCAGCCAGAAAGGCCTTGGTGTCCCAATTTAGGCAAACTGGGGCGAGAACCCACATACACAAGGTACTGTGAAGCTCCCTTCAGAAAGGCCCCGTGCGCGCATGGAAGTCATCAACACGTGATCACATGCTTTTCTTAGGTGCCTATAACTTAGTTCCTTCCCTCCTCAGGGGTGCTGCAGCTTTTAATAAACTACTTTTTTTGCCTCACTGGTTGCACAGTTTCAAATCTCATTTCTTTGCCTCCACCAAACAAGGTACTACTACAGGGTCAATGTCATACTAGCAAACCTCAGTAGCGCATACGCAACTTATATTCTCAGACAATAATCATCGGCCACACCAGTAAAAACACTTCTATTGCTGCTTTTGCCCGTATCCCAGCACTTACATCAAAGCTCCTGCTGATGCAGTTGACAGGAGGAGCAGAAGGAGATAAAACATTTTTTCCGCATTCCTGCTAGAACTGTCGCTTCCTAGGATGAGATAAGCCTAGGTCACGTCATTGCTGTCTGTAGTAAAGGCGTCCTGGGGTAGATGGGAGGTGGAAGGAGGTTGCCTGCCTGTCCCGTGCAAGAAGCAGAGCCCCACAGAATTAAAATGCAGCCAAAGCCCACGCAGGACTGAATCCACACGAGGAGATCACTGTCCTCTTTTCGGGGCTCCAGTATGAGGCAGGAGCAGCTGCTTTCAACACTGCGCGTTTGTTAATGTCTCTTTGATTGAAACGCCAGAATAAACCTTTGGAAGGAAACAAAGACCCGGCTGCTTTCATTAAGAATTCAAAGAGCTCCTGCTCACCATCGCGAGTTCCCCCAGAGCGACCGCCAGGGAAGCGTGCTCTGTGTGCTCAGCCGTTCTCAAGGTAGAAAATTACTTTAGAAGACCTATATCTTTCTAAGCTTTCCCTACATACTGTAATGCAACAAAACAAGAGGAAATTGCTCCTTGTTTCCAGATGACAACTCTCTGTCTCAAAAGGGGAAGCAGGGAGAGGAAAATGGAATACAATAAATTGGCAAACACTGAATGCAATATTTACCTGTCTTGCTACATCTTTTTTCCCTCTCAATATTCTTTGGCATTTAAGCCTCTTCTTTCTGCTAGCTAGTTTTCCCACAGAGGAGAACCTGCCTATTGATTTGGGAGGCTGAACTGGAGCATATTCTAGCTTTGCCAGGGCCCACCTGGGGAAAAGAAAGCGGAAAGAAACAGTATAGCATTTCACACCTCCTTGTTTTCCTTGGGCTTTTGCGATCTCAGCCTGCTGCACCCGAGCGCACTTTGTATAATCAGCACCTGAGCGCAGCCACGGGCCAGGGATGTGCCCTCATGAGATCTCCCCCCTGCTGTTATTCAAAACTCGGAGTACGTGTGCCTCTGGGTTTCTGTAAATCTGAGAAAAATCTGAGGTTTAAAATTGCCAGCATCTCAATTTGTTATGGAGAGAAACCACGTGTGCTGGATAAGGATGCTGTTTGCAGCATGCAGTGTGCGTTGAGTCAGAGGGAGGAGCTGGGTCAACGTATGCAGGTTGCTGTCCCGGTTCTTTCAATAATGGTCTGCAGTGACGTGTACACAAAACACGGGGAGACTGCTGCTGTGAGCCCAGCTGAGGCTACGGGCAAAGGAATGCCCTTCTTAGAGGAGTATTTTTAGTGCCGGCGGCCCCGAAAAGGGCAGGCACCTTCCCAGTAGCCAGGCTGGGTGACAGTGGGGCGTCCCTGTGCCAGAGCACACCCGGCCCAGCCCAGCCGGACACAAGGTGCCACATGCCCTGGCGCTGGCCCCGCCACCGAGCCGGGCTCCCACCTGAAACTCGACTCCAGGCCACTGACTAAGATCTACCCCTCCCACGGAGATAGTTAATTTTTTAAATACTATTTCTGTTGTTAGGGAGATTAAGGACACTGTTGAGGCGTGTGGAATTTTCCCCTCGGGACCTAATCAGGGAGGAGGAAAATTAGTATGTGTATTTATTATCTCTTCAGAACCCAAAATGTATCGGGACATGAGGCAGGCTGCAGTGGTGCAGGGCAAAGCCCATTACCAGGCTCTGCTGGTGGCCGCCACCACGTGCCCAGGGAGATGATGAGACATGGGAAAATACACACTGATGCTTCTTCAAAGCACCCTAGCAGCCTCCAGCACTCCCCTATGGAGGTGTGCCAGTCACTGGATGATAAACGTTACAGAGAATCTGGATTTCTTTTAAGGAAAGTTTTCCTTTAAAAAGGTTTCCTTGTGACTACGCAGAAAAGCCTGAAAATGTAACTTCTCTGGATACCAAAGGCACCCAAATCCAGTGTATATAAAAAGAGATTTTTTTCCTAGTTATTTAACACTCCTTTGACTTCTACATTTTGGGGCCTCCCCCTTGACGGCTGAACATCTGTGATCAGCAGCACTGCACACAAATGTTTTTTCTTGGCACACAGATAAGCATCTTTCTTGACATTCATGACACCTCAGCTCTTCTTTTCAGAGACAGTGAGCACCTGGCGCTCCCAAAATCTCCACCGGAATTGTGGGCCCTCTGCCCTCCTCATGAGCAGGACTCTCAAAACATTCGGATATCCAAAAGCAGGTCCACAATTTAAAAAAAAGAAAATAAGCTTTGAGGCCACCCCATGGATATATTTAAGCCTAGCTAGACTAAACACTGTTTAAAAGCTGTGCAGTAGATGTCTTTTATAGACAGCAGTATATCTTTCTGATCTTGCTCTAGTAGCCGATTTAGGGTACTTTGTGCCATGAGAGTACGAAAGGAGCTTTTGATCTGAGGACAGAAGCCAGGCTTTCCAGTAGAATAGGCTATGCTTTTAAGATGACAAACTATGAAACTGCAAGGTGTAGACTAAGGTATTTTACAGGACTAATTACTTTTCTTCTCCATATAAGGCCTGTAGAGTTAGACCTACCTGAGATTTGGGGGGAAGGAAAAAAAAAAAAAAAGAGAGAGAATTAATCACAACCACACATTCAGTCGTGCTCTAAAGTAAACTTAGGTACAGAACACTTGCTAATCTAGCCCTCAGATTTACTGACATTCAGTTGAAAGTAGCAGCATAATTTTTCCCCCATTTTGTCATTTCTGAAAAATGCGGTTGCCCCCTTGCCTGCTGTCCTTTTTTAGACCAATTTTTAGATACCTGGATAAAATTATACAACATTTTAAGTAGTCTTTTTTTCCCCTTCACCTTTCTTATATGCATCTAATTGGACCAGCATGGATTGACAGCTCTAGTTCTTTCAGTAGGTTTCTACCTGGGTGCCTTTCTCTGAGGGTGGGTTATTGGAAATCAAGTATCCCCTGGAACTCAGAAATATTAAGGGACATGATAGGGACAAAGAATTATCCAGTTTTAAAATGGTTACATTCAGGATTCATTAATGATTGAGGTTTATACTGACCTATACTTAAATCCGACAGCCTTAACTGTGACTTCTTCCAAAACATGGCCAAAGTGAATTAGATCCTTCTCCCTGAAAACGTGACTTAAAATTTGGATGTTACTTAACTTAATTAAACTGAATACTAACTTTTCCCTTTCTATTCCATTGTCCAACCCTGGTTTTGCAAACTGCTCTTTAGGCGCAGCAGTTTATGTGTGTATGTGTACACAGTAAGAACTATAAAAAGAATTACAGTTCTTCTTTCATTAAGTTCTATAAATGAGCTTCCACTATTTTATTCTAGGAAATCTTCTAAAATAACAATCTTGAACTGAAGAAAAGGAAATAACATGTCTTGAAAAGGAAACAACATGTCTTTGAATAAATCAAATCTTCATGAGAAAACAAACTTTGGAAATTATTTTTGAGCACAAATACTCAAAAAAAATCTACAAGCATTCCTTGTGAAAAAAAGGATACACAAAGGAAAATGAAAGCACTTGTATTTCGCAGCGTTTCATAAACCTTCACTTAGACTACAGATGCCTCAGTTAATAATATAAAAAGAAGCCAGAAAGGAAGAAGTTAAGCTTTTTATTGGCTGTTTACTCTTTCAATGCCAAGCAGCATTTATGTATCTGCTCAAAACAGTAGTGGCTTAAGAGTAATAGTGGGTGTACTGACTGTAAATAAGCTGTAGGTTACAAAGCTATGAACAAGCCCTAATCTGATGTAATAAATCACAGGTCAAATGCTCTTGTGGTCCATGACATCACGGGCACTCTAAGCTCTATTTATAGGCTCCACTGTGCACCGTCAGAGTATTGCCAGTTCAGAAATGCCTGCTAATTAAAATGTTTAGGATTCTTTTCTTAGGGTCTTTCTTAGATATCATGGCCTATTTAGAGCAAATTTAAAACCATACAAAGATAGGATTGCTTGGGGCCATAGTTCATATGGGGGCAGGCACGTGCACCCTAAGGAAACTATCGGAGTAGGCAGGGGTTTTGCAACTGGCTTGAATAAAGGCTATCACTTTTGCTACAAAAGTAGTTTTTCTTCCAGCTTCAATGAGTGATCTGAAATACTGACAAAGAAATATTTCAAGACCGCGATGAGGAGAACACCAAGAGGGTGAGGATAAGATAAGAAAGTGACCTAAAATAGTTTGAAGGGACACAAAGCTGCAAGAGTCACTCCTGTTAACTCCTTGCTACAATATTTAGTGCAATTTAAAAAGTTACCACCCTCCCTGCTGTTTGCTGTGGCTTTTCAGAGGGAAGATGGTAACTCTCCCATTCTTGGTCTGCCATAGCACAGAGTAAAATGGTTTTGCCTAACTCTGCTTCAGTGGTAACACCTTAAGCTGCTCTAACACAAGGGAGAAAGCAGCTGGGAGCACCTCTGAGGGCTGAGCAAGACCATGTTTGAATTGCAAACTGTCTTAGTGACTAGTCAGAAAGCATAGCCCTAACTCGGGGAAACGTTGAGCTCTAACGTTCAAGCGTTAGGGGCTGCCTTACGAGTCGCAAAGCACCAGCTGATTTGACTGATAGATTTATTCAGATCAGAATCAACTTCTCATTTCCAGGATTCATCCCTTGCAAGGCTACCAGCCAGGAGGAGCGGTGGTCAGAGAGGCAGCAGAGGCGTGCAGGTAGCTGCTCACGCAAGGGGACTTCAGAGGCGGCCAGGGCACTTCTCTGGGAAAACTGCCGTGTGTGTAAGGCTTTAGAGAGCAAGATACCACAAACATTTCTAATCCTTCCAAAGAAAGCCACTGCAAATCCTCAGGCATACTCATTGATTGATAAAAGAGACAACAAGAAAAGAGATGTAAGCAAGAAAGGAAGGGGGAGGAGAGTATTAGTAAGTCTCTGAGGTTTATAACTAATTCAATCAGAGGAAGGTGGCAGCTGTTTAGTTAACGTCAGCATCCCCATATAATTAGTGCAATTATATGGAAATACGTTATTCTGTTTATATCAGATTGAACATTGAGGAAAGTTGCAGTCAACACATACTGTTAGGAAAAGCATACCAACTAAACATGCCACCAGCTGCTCCTCTCCACCTGCTCCGCCAGCCCCCTTTCAAAGTTTCAGCTCTCATGGAGGCACTCTCACAAGGGCCAGCATGCTGCTGGGGCTTGGAAGTAGTCAAGAAGTCCAATTTTTAAATCCTTTAGGGAAAGTAGGAGGCCTTCCTGGTACTACATTGCACGAAGAGTTATTGTACTGTTTATCGGCAGTATCGCAATAGCCACGATGATCTACTGTTATCAGCAAACACACCCAAACGTTTGGATACCTACCAATATAGTTGCAGAAAATGAGCATCCTCCGGCACAAGCATTTTCCATATATTTTACTGTACTGGAAGACCAGTCTACGCATACTGTGTTTATCAGATGTTTACAAGGACTATGTCTGCAGAACTGCCACTGAGGCTAACGGACACTATTCTTGTAAGGCACTTCAGAAGAGGAAGCCCACCTCTTTGGTACAAAGGCATCACTATTGCCAGCTGAAATTACAGGCAAAAAGACTAACAGCAGGTGCTAAGGAGATAAAAAACAGAATACTTAAATCCTGTATGAAATTTGTATGATACAGTTTCCTCCTGCTTTCAGGATCAAGAGACTAGTTGTAATTAGTTTAATTGTTAGAGCATACCCATCTCCTAAAGGAACTTGCAAAGGATTTCCTAAAATAGCCCCCTGAAATTTCTTGGCTTCTTTTATGTCCTACCAAACAAAACTATCAAGTAGCCAAGAACTAGAAGTGTTTCCTCCCTTCCCCTGCTTAAGAAAGGTGGTGACTGTGTTCCCTTGATCTGATTCACTGCTGCAGTTTTACCCTTGAAATGATCCCCTTATTTCACTGGAAACAGCAGTGGTATAAATCAGGAAGGAAGCACAAGTGACTTGTGGCTGGTGTGATAAAGACTCTACTAATGAGTATCACTACTGGGGAGAAGCTTTATCAAGCAGGCGTGCCTTACTCTTGGGCTCGAGCTGAGCTCAGTCCCTGTTAGCCTCTGCCAAATGCTTCCAACCAGCACTGAAGTCTTGAAGCTAAAAATTTCTGGTGCCCAGCGGTGGTTAATGCAGACTTGGCTTTTCTGAAGCACATTGGTCCCCACAGGACAGGCTGCTTCTATCTCAGCGGCTCAAAAGGGAAAGTAAATGTCTCCCGACCAACAAGGTTGGCAGGTCAGGAGTCTCGTTAACAGGCTCCAATCAAGGGCCGATCATTAGAGATAACGACCAGAAACAGTTACCAGCTGGCAGCTGTTCAGCTTCCTGTGTGACATGAGTCAGTGGCTTGGGGCCAGGGATCAGGGAACAAAGTGTCCTCAGTCCAGCAACTATGGGCAGAGGAACCAGTGACTGGGTGGCTTAGCAAAAGCGGGGCTCTTATTCTCTTTTTCAGACATAGCCTCCCGTTGCAGGGGCAGCATCGCTGTTCATGCTTTTTAGCCACTGAGAGCTCAAACAGAGGACCACAAGGTTTAAAGCTGTCTGGAAATTTTTGTTAGGGCAAAGGTGGGTGTATGAGAAAGCAAATCTGCGCCACTGGCTTGCTGATATTGCTATCCCATCGTCACACGCCAGAGATTTATAGTCCAGAACAGCAAGTGCCAACTCGCTCGAGGCGACTGCCCCTCACTCACCTCAAGAGACAACCTCCTACAAGCTCTGAGTTTAGGCACTGGAAATGAGGACACTGCTATGCACAACAAAGGAGCCACCCGGAAATCCAGACATTTGTATCCTGCTCTTTACTATGCATGAACAAAAAGCTCCAGATCTGAACATGAGGTTACGGACACCTTGAACTTTAAGCAGCTTTCTCATTTTTCCAAAGTATGAAATGCTACACCTGGAAATTTCTGAGACAGGAAAAGAAGAGTTAACATTTCAAATAAGCAACCTGATGTTCAAAGCAGTTGTCTCTCACAGATTCCGTGTCTTTAAAACAAGGTTGTGCAGGGTCACAAGCAAAGAGAAAACATTTGGATTAATGAAAGAAGTGAGTAACAATAGATTTAATTAATCAATAACCACGCAGACACCCTTCAGAACTGCTGCCAGCCAACTGGAAAGTTTCTCTCTTGCGTAACAAAGTCAAACTCTAAGTGCTTTATTGCTCAATGGAGAATTTTTTAAAGCCTTAAGTTTGCATTTCATCTGGAATTACTGACCTTTCAAAAACGTTCACCCTTCTGTGTGCACTCTGCTTCCCCCCCGGTGAAAGGATGAGGGAAAACGCCAAATGACGTTGAAATGATAAACACAATATAGGGGCCTTACAAATTCCTATGGATGATTTGGCAAGAATGAACAATGTGTCCTAGAACACATTTTGAAATGCAGGCTCTGAGCTGATAGCTCCCAAGGACATACCTGTTGCATGTGCTCATGAGTACATGCTGGGAGATGTCCAAGAAATCTTTTCATTATGACATGAAGCCTCACTCCTCCAAGGACTGTACAGGCACAGAGCAGGAGACAGAAAAACTTCCAGCCTGAAGGGATAAGATGGACATAGAAAAGGAGAGGGAACGGGACTGAAGTGACCAGTCAAGGTCACACTGAGCAGTGCCCATAACCTAGTACAGGTTACAGTTTATAGGTTACATAGTATAGATTGTAGGTTATAAGCCTAGTGGCTTATCTTAAACCAGAAAAGGCACTCTTAATCTGCAGTAACTACAACTATAGGTAGAGCCAGACACGCCAAGGAAGGGATCCACTGAAAGGTAGGTACAAACCACTATTTTTAGGCTAGCAGGAAAATCAGCTCTCTCAAGACTGTCCTCCCTGTGACACATAGTTTTAATACAGCCCTCAAAATTGAACGAATACATACATGATTCCCTCCTTATCTGAGCATGACCTACTGTTTTCAGTGGGATACTCCACTTTATCACCACTTAAACAGAAGGAGCAGATGCGCAGAAATGGATTTGTGTGCAGAGCAGTTCACTGCTCTTAATATCCGGACTGTATGCGGCAGCACAGCTGCTTCCCGGGACCCCTCCTCATCTCACGAAGGTAAAGAGAAAAGGTGGACATTGATCCCTGACCCTTTGTTGGTGACCCGGAGGTTGGCAATCCTGTCACTAGAACTTGAGCCCCTCTTCTACAGTTCCCAGGAAATGTAATAGAAGTTTTCAGTAGCCTTGGGTTAGCTTTGATTCACTGGTGTAATGGCAGACACATCATATCCCACTCACTGCATTCTGAGCCTCCGAATACTCCTGCGTGTTTCTTCCCCAGCTATTTTCTAGTTGTTTATATGTTCAGAAATAGAGGACTGTACTCTACAGTACAGGTGTGCTGCCCTTAAATCATCTGATTAGCCTTTTCAAATCCACCTTCCCCTCAGTGTTCCTCCATACATACTCATTCTCCAAAGCCCTCATAAGTGCTCCCAACCAGACAGTTATTTAACAAATACAAAGAAAATCCCACTGGAAACAAGCACATTCTTATAGAAGTTCTATATGAGGGAAGCTACGATCACTGCTTACATTCTAATTGCTAGATCTAAAAAAAATTTCAACCACAGTGACACCAAATTCCACAGTGACACCAACACTTTGTCAGTTATGCAATATAAACAATAGTATTTTATATACTCAGAGGCTATGGGAGAGGGCAGGGAACAGCAAAGAGCGCAACTAGCAGACAGCTGGAAGAGTATATGAACAAACAGTATTCTCCCCTCTGTACTTTGCAGTTTTAACATCCTTGTATTAGTTGTTTTCTTTTTTTGCCTTCTTCTGTCGACATACAATAATCACCACTGAGGAAACTTCTGAATGTGGCCCTATAGCTCTGTACAAAGTTACGTCTTTTTGGAGTGATAACTGCAAAGAGCTGACAGTTCCTGAGGCCTGAGAATGAACTTTCAGATCCAGGATATGCCGCCTGCATGGGAGAGGCAGGAAATGTAAGTGTTCACTTCCCTAAGCCAAGAGCTCTGGACTTGACGTTGCTCTACGTTTTCATTAATCTTTTTCAATGGTCCAAGCACTACCACTGTGAGGCAAGAAAAAGTTGAAGCATGTCCTAGATGAATTTCTGGCACTGCAGTGTTTTACAGTAAACTGTTCATCTGACATACTTGAGCGAAAGCAGAGGCCACATGACCCAAACGGTCTTTTGCATTATTCAGTTCTGGGCCACGCTGGACAAAGCGCTCATAAGTAGAGGAGTGGTGACCAACATCCAGACCCCAGGCTGGAGGTGATCTCTGAAAGAGTTTGATTTATGGACTCCCCATCAGGTTCTGTGCATCTCTGCAGCAGAGTGCGGAGATCCCTGTGATAGCACTGCTATGAACTGGGGCTTCCTGACTGCTCACCATGGCACGCTGCTATGCCGATGCGTGTGCAGGCAGTACCACCTCTTTTATGCAGCGCTCGGCCACAGCATGCTGTATTTAGCCCTGAGTTAGCTGGGAAAGGAAGGAATGGACAAAACAGGAGACCGGACAGCAGGGAGCAACAATTGCAGCAAATGCCCTCCAAAGATAGATAGCAACATAGTTTATCTTCACAATAGTTATGTCTGTGCTAATAACATCTGCTGATGGTGGCCCTTACGAAGTGTTTTCCACATGACGCCATTACAGATAAGAAGTTACATCAATCTCCTGTATCCCAGGAGTTTCCCAGAGAATAGGATCATTGATCTAATCACATACCAACACAGGATGCAGGGAAGCTGCCTAGCCCTCAGCAGGCTAGCAGCATGAGTGCACTTACTCGATTTAACATCTCCCAGCTTGAAAAGGTTTCCAGATTCAGTTCTTGAGCTCCTTTGGCTCACTCAGCGAGGGTGTTCACATGGATCAGCTGTGAGCTGAGCCACAGTCTCTGGTGAGCTGGATGGAGATGTATCGATACACCCAAGCCTGGCTGTGCAGCCAGCCCTTCCACACTGGGAAGGATGGAGGCACCACAGAGCCTGCTCCTTTCACTGCGGTGGACTTTAGACAGGACTTTTAGATACTGTAGGCCTAATCCTCTTAGAGGAGATATATTAATTAGGTTCTGTTAATTCCAAGATAAAGAATTGTTGCAGAACTTCAGCAACTTCTTACTGTCATAAACTGGTGATGAGTATCTATTATCTCAAGTAAATGATGTTACCCCAGGTGGAAGAGATCATTCTGTAGGCTGGAGTCTAAACTGAGACACGATCTTATGGACCTAGATCCAGTTTCACTTCTCCTTGCAAATATTGGAGCAACTACACCCAAGCCAAGGGAGTCACAATTGCTATAACCAGAATTGGATTGCTTTTCTTTATCCCAACAGGTCCTGATTTAATTGGTCTCCTTCCTAGTACTCAGCTTGTAACATGTAAGTAGTACAGCTGAATTAGACTACACCCAGGACTAATATGGTTTGTTGGACTGGGGCCACAGTTCTTATCATTTTCCTGGTCTGACCCCACAGTGTTTTAAGTTTTATGCACATGCCTAAGAGATTAAGACAGAAGCATGCGTCATGGTTTTTCACTGGTTAGGAACCTGCATATTTGACATGGCAATACCTTCTAGAAAAAGGAAAAAGTAAAACCAAAGCACTGAGACCACAGAAATATGAAAGATTAGCAAATGAAGAGGGCTGGAAAAAGAAACCTAATGAAGATATCTCAAGGCAAATATACCAGATTTTCACGTGTACAGTGGCAACTCATGTGTAACGCTACTAAGTAAGAGAACTTAACACTGCAGTAATCCAACGTTTTAATTCAACGGCTGCCATTTTAAAAAGCCCAACAACCTTAAATGATTGTAGTAGTAGTGATTAGGGCCCTAATCTAAGACATACTTTTTACAATGGAAAGGAAAAGCTGCTCATTCACACTTTGTGCTAGGTTTGTCTTGCCTGGCCATGATTTTTCTTCACAAGAAAGTCAGGTAGACACAGTGCACTCATATATTCCTACTACAGTAACATCTGAGGGCCACAGCACTCCACAGTGTAAGACATTCAGTAAACACCAAAAGGAGCATCAATTAACCAGCAATTCTGCAGAGAGAAGGCAGCACACAGAACATGTTGGCTTCTGCAAGGAGGGGAGATGTGTGTCACAAAAGGAAAAAAATCGGGTCGTTTCTACTTGAGTTTCAAAGTGTCTGTTTTCATTTCCAAGTATTCAGAGTTTCACATATCTGGAGCTTCAGCCTGTCACATGGGTCAGACCCATCCCTCAGCTCAGAAAATAGTCAACACCAAACCCAGCACGATCCAGACGATGAAGATCATTAACGTCCTTCCTTACAGAGAGTAAGAGAAGATGTTTGCTACTAAGTTTTACTTCCAAACCAGAAAAGCCAAATAGTCTATCTCCCACCATTTTGAAGCATGCAACATTGAATATCTGCAGTTTTAGAAACATGACATAAGAAATTTGGACAAAGCTCCACAGCAAGGATCCCCATCGCTACACCTGCCATTGGAATTTAGCTATTTCAACCATGTACCAAGAAGAAAAGACATATTAGGGAAGGATGTTGTAAACAGGTCAACGGCAAAGTAAAAAGTAAAAGTAGCAATTACATACAGGCTAATTCAATAACATTATTTTTAGACATTTTTTGGTATGATCATGAGATTCTTGCAGCACTCCAGTATACCCAACACACCATCATTAAAATCATCAGAAGGAAAATGCTACAACTATGTAATTATGCACATCGTATTACTTTTGTTACCCTAAATCTTGGTTTTATCACCTCAGTCTACCCGTTTCATCCACTGGCTGGGTCTTGTCTTTGACCTTGTAAGCCTTTGCAGAAACAACTGTCCTTTACTAGACATCCTGATACAGTGGGACTTCAGCCTGGTAAGATTGTGGGCACGAAAATGTTTTCTTGAAGTAACATAACAATATATTGGATGGTAAAGCGCCTAACAGCATAGATGGCAAAGCTCTTAAGGGGAGCGAGTCAGGTATTAGCAAGATGAATTGGAGGAATTTGGGCTGGAGAAGAGCAGAGCAGAGTGGGGGGAACTGCAGGCCCTTTGCCCTCCACCGGCACAGAAACACAGGGAAGAGGGGCAGTCTGATTAGGTCATATGCCAGGCTGAAGAGCTCAGTAAAATCACTTGATAAGCCGGAAAGGGAAGAGGTGAGGTTATGTTCAGCATGCTGATGCCAGCCCCTTGGCAGAAATGGCTTTGGACTTGGATTCTCATTGAATCTCTTTGTTGTTCTCCGATTTTTTGAACAATGTGGTTCTGTTTCTCTCCATGAATGTAACTCCTTATGGGTAACCACAGTTTTGTTTACTCTTTATGTAAACCTTAGGAAATGGCTCTTTTTCCTTTTTCACAGCAGAAGAGATTATCTGGTCTTTCATAATTGTCCTGCAGCTCTCCAAAACAGCAGAGATAGTTTGGTGGTGTCTGGATCATTACCATAAAATCTAGTCGGGAGGAAAGCTAAGAGAAGTCAGATTGTTGCATACAGTGCCATAACATACAGGGCCGCTATTCAGGTACTTATTTCTGCCCTCACAGGGGCTCACATTCATCAGCCTGTACTCTAGCTCACCAGCACAAAAGCACCAGGTGCCAGGGAAATTGCAGGCAGGCCCCCGTTCAACAAGGGCCATGCTCACAAACAGCACCTCCGTGAGACTCTGGGAGTGCAGTCATCTCTTTAACGACAGAAGTGACAAGTCCCTCTGCAGTTAGTGGCACGGTGCACTTTTTGCACAGAGAGCTAGCTTTTTGCGCCTCCTGTTCATCACCATTGGAGGGGCCAGAAGAGCACATAAGAAACGTATAATAGAAGCGTGAAGGTCTGGGGAGAGGATTAGGCCATTTAGTCCAATGCACTTATCCACTTGAACATTTTGCTGCCACTCAGCCCTTCTCTCTTACTCTCTTTCCTGAGCTCCTGCGACTCCCCCCCCCCCCCCCCGTCTGCAGCGACGAAGCACGAGCTGCCGCTTGAGCTCATTGTGGTGACATTTCAGGCGCTCTTCCTGCTGACTTGTTCCATCTGGTTAGTACCCTCCGAGCGAGAAGCAGTTCTGCCTGCATCTCTGCCGAGACTCCTAATCTGTGTGCTGAGTGTTTCGGCTCCTCCTCTCCAAACGAGCAGGCTCCAGCAGGTTTATAAATAGGAGTCCTCAAGCTAATGAGCGGGGGTGAGGAGGAGAGAAGCCGCACTGAAGTCACTTGAGGCAGATCCTGCCACTCTTCAGAACAACGGCTTCACAGGCACAGCCACCAAGGGGCATTTGCAGACAGGATCCTTAAGCACTGAAAGGGTGAAGGGGTTTAAGTCTTGGCTCTGCCACAAGTTTCAGTGTGACTTGGTAAGAGTTGCACCTCCTGTCAGTTCTGCGTGAGCTGGGTCCTTCTCCCACTTCCCTCCATCCCCCTCCCAGCAGACCTGCTGCAAGGCCTGTGGGGCAGAGACGGTCTAGTCCTACGCATTTGCTTGCAGCTCAGTAAAACAAGGCCTGACTCTTGCTGGGATCTCCAGTATCATGACAGCACTACAGACGTGCATTTAGAGGCAATGCAGTGACATCCTCCCTTTTGAGCAATGCTCAGGCTCAGAGACGTGACATCGTCTTGCTGGAGCACAAGATGCACCTTGCTCTTATCGTCTTTTTTTTTTTTTTTTTTAATCCCTGCTTAGGGCTAGTGACTCAAGCACCACAAGTCCTGCTGGACTAAAATCCTTGCACTGACTGCCAGACTGCTCTCCAGAGAGACAAGTCATTTTCCTACCTGTACTATGAAGATAAAACACAGCCAGTATGGCCTAATTCATCCAGATCTAATGTGGGTTTACAGGCTAGTATCTAGACAATGCTCTGCATAGGTTACGCGGTTCTGTACGTGCCAAGTGTCACTGTATCCTGTGTTTGATCTCTGTACCAAAAAAGCAGGGGCATACCCCAAAATGAGCACAGAGGAGCGGCTGTAAGCCGTGTGATTAAAGGGAGGTGACAGCCAGACACACTAAAGGCAGTATCAGTGCTGAGCAGCACAGCCTGCTCCCGAGAAGCCTTCCAGGAGCAACAAGATCATTAGACAAGTACTCTCCACTTGCAAGTCCTAGGAGTCAATGTGACTTCTGCAGCGCTTTGCAAATATATGGAAGGGATGTGAGGTCAAATGTAGAGTAAAAACTGTGTACGAGTGTGGCGGGTCATGGCTGATGGTCTGGGATCATCCTTGATTGGTTCTGGAGCCTCGATTCATCTCTGAATTGCAGGATGTCCTGTTTCTCTGTGAAGCCACTGTCTGTGTGCAGTTGAATAAATCCAGATCTATTCTAGTGCAGGACAGCCAGAATGCAGACGTTATGCTCCAAATATTTAGTGTACCTACAGAAGAAATGATGCTCATGCACCCCTAACTTCTGGACCTGTCACACGCTAAGCCTCAAGCATGCTCCTCCCTTCATCCACCCACCTAGGATTGATTCCTTGGGAGACCCTCCCCTCCATGTATCTCCTTTCTTTCAGGAAGTCCTTTCTGAAGTGGCTTGGAAGCTCTCATTTCCAGCTGTGGAAATTGTTTAACATCTTTACATACTGTCTTCCCCTTTTGGGAAAAACCCTCGGTTAGCCGTGGTTACAGGTGATCACTAAAAACATAGATTCTCTGGTTTCCAAACATCCAGCTACAAGAACCAGCCATTCAGAACAGCAGCAAGAATCACTTAAAACCTTCTGGTATTGTAAAATACAAAAATTTAGCCACAGCTTTACAGGAACCTTTTCAGCATTTTGAGGCATACCCAAATAGGAAGAGTACAGACCCTGTTTACTGATCCCAGCTCAGAAAAGCAATATCCGGACTTTTCCTTTTTTTTTTTTTTTTAAACACCCATCAGGCTGAAGTCACGTTCAATAGGAAGACATGACATTTTCCTACTCACAGACATTCCCCTCTCCACAAAACTCTTGAAAAAACTTTCATGACCTCTCACAGATGCCTTCATCAGCCCAGTAACTTACTGGGAGGTATAAAATGTGGTATTGGTGTCCTACCAGCAGGTTGTGTTCAGACAGCAAGCTGGATGAGGAATAGAAAACTTAGCCCTTGCATTTGATTACCTGAACGTGGTGCTCTTCTGAAGCCCGTTGGCAAAGTTAAGAGGTTGGCGGCATTTTGAAAGAGTAGGCTGAACGGCAGCAAGCTCATGAAGTCTTACTGAAGATTTGCTGAACTTCTGAATGAAGTGTTATGCTGCCACTGTACCTTGCAATACGGAAGAAACAGGTCTTCTACATACTGAAAAGAAAATTCCTTCTGGTGGCTCCCGGACAGGGGCAGACTCTCCCTGCCACAGAAATCTTAAGTGCTATTACTACTGCCATTACCCTCGGACACCCATTTCTGATAATGTCCCTGCAAAAATGTCTCTGTGTAGTTACACGGTACCACCAGAAACATCTTTTTCAGAACCTCTCTCATCCAGCACCCACGCTTGCTTATTTGCCCTGTTTCGGAAGCCAGTTTTCTAGCCAATATTGATTCTATGACGCTAAAATACTGGGCTAAGCACCCTTCTCATCTCTGCACAAGCATCAACCATACTTTCTGCTTTGCAGAGCATGTCACACCTCCGCAGATCTTGTTTGCTACCTAGTCTCCTGCCTAACTTTGCATGCTGTTGCTGTACTACCTGCAGCCAGGAATAGATCTGCTCGTTTCAGCAGTGGATCTGTGGTGTTGATCTAGTGCTGTGGTTTTCAGCCCATAGTATGTGAAATTCCAGGGGTCTGTGAATTATTTTTAAGAGCCTCATGAAAAATAGACTGAGTAAAGCAAATCTATTGCCCGTAGAGTCATGTTCTCTCCACAGGACTCCACACCTCTGCTGCAATTTTTAGTGGCCGGCAAATTGGAATAAGGTTGAAAATCGTTTGTCTAATGAAACAAGAGACAGCATACATTCTGTCAGGCATAAAATATTGGAGAACTGCTGAGGAACTCTGCCAGGTAGTAACAGTTGTGATGTCCAGTTAAAGCTTGTCTGCGAAGGGCAATATTTGTGAAATAGCGACAAGCAGATTGAGTATGCAGCGGCTATTTCTTGTGCCGTTCCTGGACAAGCCACCCCATCCAAACAGTGGGCATTTCTTTGGGTGGTTTACATTAAAGCACCGTCAGAATGGAGTAAATTAAATCACAAAAAATCTGCACCGTGCAAAAAACTGCTCTTTATATGGGGAACCATTGCAGGCTCCTCTCACCCTTCCAGCTGCCCACAATGTAAGCAAGCAGGTTTTCCTTGGGAAAATACAAGGCAAAGTAGCACCTTCTCCGCAAGAAGACACATTGACAGCAAGGACATTGTGTCTAGTAGAATACAACAAGACTTTTTTCAATTTTTTAAATCTTTCTATCAAACAAAAGGTCAAAAATGAGAAGTAAAAGCACCTTGGGCCACCCAGAATGCTCCAGCTGATCCTAAATGACACATCTGAAAAATAATTATTTTGGGAAAACCTTACAGTTCTGTTTAAAATCACATACACAAACTAAAAATGAAGCGGAATGGATTTTCTGCTCCCTTTTTACTCTCCTTCCCCCAGCTTTAGTAGCAGGTCACTATCCCAAAAGTCTTTGCAGGATCAGACCCCTAACTTGGCTTTTTTTTCTTCCCCTCACAAGCATGCTGCTCTTTGATATACTGCTGAATATGCATTCAGCATCTTTATACCTGAATCTTCCTATTGTGCCCGAAAGGTTCCCTCCCATATATAACCTCTGCCCCTTTTTATCATAGCCCTTTACTGTAGTACAACTAGTCTGTGTTGCCGCAGCCAATATGCAGAGATAGCAACATGCAAACCATAGCATGTACACGGCCTCCAGCAGGGCAGCTATCTGGATGCAAAGGAGTATTTAGGCAGCCAGAGAGCTCTGCAGAGGAACAGCTTTTCTCTTATTAGGCTAATACTGGCACAAGCACGCAGTTGTTCCTATCACAGACTTAAACATGAGCTGATTATAATTGCCTGCATGTTTCTGTCTCTGGCAACTTCTCCCATTAAAAGGGATGGGGGGAGAAAAGCACTGGTGAGGGACACTCCTCCTTGTAAACTTTGCCTGTCTTTAGCTTTGTCCACCTTCTAAGAAATGCCTGTTTACTGCCAATACAGGAGAGCTGTTTTCTCTATGGCAATGCACCCTGAGCAGTCGTTTGCTTCCGATGAAAAATGCAATACACTAAAATGCCATCAGATCATAAGAAAGCAAGAGAATAGCACTGGGATGAATAACTAGCCGCCAAATTTATCCCTGCATGGTGACATATTAAAGAAACACTAGATAGGATCCATTCATAGTGACTGGTGCATGAAGACATACTAGCGAGAGAACCAAACCTAAGCTGCAATCTGGTTTACACAATATCCCAACTAGGGAATTAGTGGGAGTAAGGTATCTATCTTCCCTGCAGTGCCTAGTAGCGTCTTAAAATCCTTTTAAATGCCTGCGTCTTTATGTCACTACATTGCTTAAACAAATCTGGTCCTCATTGTATAGTTGGAGTTATTTCTGCAGTGACAGTCTTCTAGAGAAAAAGAGTCTTGATGGGGACTGTTGAGATGATAATTCACCAGCCAGGTGCACTGCCCCAAACAGACACCCCCCGCAAGGTTGGGCATGGGGCCAAGCAACACTGGAGAACGGCCATGGCAAAGAGCTGGTAGGAGCCAGGCTCTCTCCTGTGGCTTTGTGGGTTTTCCAGATTGATGTGGAGAAGGCAGGGACAGCAGCTGCCTGCTGGCAGTTTGGCTCCTGCCAGGTGCCCACAAGCTGGGTTAGCAGTTGGGTCTGTTGAATCAAACCAAACTGGCTCTCACGTGGCCTCTGCTAGCCTGGCTTAAAAGTCATCTGTAAGTCAGTGGTATGACCATCTATGTAGTCTCTATGATCTGTTGTGTATGTGGACCCATAGTGTGTTTTAGGTGAGCCATTCAGCAGATTGGACTGTGGTTACTGTGCAAAATGTTGCTGGTGTAGCCAAATCCTCAGAGTAATGCCTGCTTTCCTCTCTGTCCTTACTTACCAATCAATTAAATGACCTGTTGTAGATTCTCAGGACTAATACAAAGGGCTAAGCTTCACTAAATACTGCAGTTGAGGATTTCCTCAGCAGCGTTTTCTCCAAAAGACAGCTTCTGCCACGTATTCTCAGTCTGCAAGTACCTGACTGCAGGGGTTTGCTTCAGTTCTTTTTTGGATGCATTTCCAAGGTCAGAAGGATTTTCACACCTTTTACTGCTGGCTCCTCAATGGCAGGTAAAGGATGTTGCAGCTAATGGGAACACAGATTGGAGCTAATTATAGAGTGATTGACTTGCCATGGACTTAACTGCTTATTAGAAGTCACACTGATCTCTGAAATGAAGGCACTGAATCTCAGAATATGCAAAGAAATACCCACCATCTGAAAAATAAACATGAAAAACTCATTCAGGTACAACAGATAGGTATTTGCATGATACTTCTTTCAGTGTGTTACGTATTTCAGCATAAGTTCTTGGAAGCCAAATGGAAGCGTTCAGGCACAAACGTCAGTGAGCGAATTTATACAAGAGTAGGTCCATAGCCCTACTCTTGCCAAGGACAAATACCAAGTCCCAGTGCAAGACAGTCACTGCGAAGCGCTCGCATATGGGGAGCACAGATAGGCACCTCTGTTTTCATGAAACTCTCTGCTTATATTCAGCAACTGTGCAAGTTCTGCTTTCACTACAGGACACCAGTTCAAACCGCTCTCCTTTCTTGCCTTGCAGTGTGTGCTGCTTACAGGGTGCACAACACTACCCAAGCCAGAAGACTGCCCACTAGTATCCGTGGAAGAAGCTACAGAAAGCAACAGTGAATCCAGGTCCCCGCTAATAAAGCTTTTTATGCTATTGCTTTGCAAGGTTTCAGGACCTTCCCCTTGATTTGCTGCTCCACTCCTCCGGCCCACAGGCACCAGCTGTCTCCATTGCCTTCTCCACCTCCATCTCTGTGCTATTTCTTCAGGTAGCACTACTAAACCAAACTCAGCATAGGCCTAAACTACTACAGTGAGCCCCAGTAGGACTTGTATTACCCACTTGTAGTCCAGGCTTAAGAGAATTCCCAGGTTTGCAATGTATTGCTGTAGAGTTAGAAAGGCATCCTTATTTCTTCCTTCCTAAGCATCCCTGTTCATATCTTTAACTTTGCCAGCTGTGAGCTTCTTGTTTCATTCACCGCCTCCCCTGGGGTTCACCTTTTCACTGCTGGCATGGCAGCTCATTCCTCTGAAGGCCCCGCTGTCCAGCACAGCCTCCCTATCTGTCCCAGGAATGCCAGGCACCGACTTGCATTCAGCGATGGATTTCACAGGGCTGTCTAGCAACGTTACTCCCCTTCCCTGTCCGCTGTTGTACTGCCACCACTCAGGTGCAGGGGCAGGTCCCTGCTTCCCAGCTGCTGCAGTTCACAACTGAAAGCTGAGTGCAAGTTTGAACTGGGAGTAGCTCAAGGTAATGCATTTGTCTGTGAACTGTTGCGGCTCAGGAGCAGAAGTGCATCACATCCTAAACCCATCACTCACACATGGGTGCAGATCCTGCTCGCTGCTCCCGTCCATCCGTTAGACAACTTGCCCCACATCATAGCTACGCTGCATAGGGTCCCTCTGAGGCCCACAGCTTTGGGCATTTGCCCTGCTTGCTCTCCCTCCCCTTCAACAGGCTCCAGTTTTCTCCTTCATCTTAATTTCCCTCTTCCTCAATTCGTACTCTGTTATAAACAGCAGGAGACAGAGCCGTGCCAAAGGGGAAAGTCTTTGTACATTGCACTATACAAACATCAAACTGCAGATAACACAGTTTCCCCTTTAAAAATATATTCTTATGTCTCTGAATGGGAGCTCTTTCCACTATGACGCGTCAGCGCAATGAATTCCCTGTACTGAGCCTTTGGTCCCAGCCTTGAGACAAGGCACAAAGGGAGCGCAAATAAATGAACAATACGGTGGAAGAAACAAAAGGGCAAAATAAAAGCAAGCAAGCAATTAAATAAGAAAGAAAGAAAGAAAAAACAAAAAACAAAACAGCCTGCAACGTTTAAAGCTGTGCCATGCAGAAACAACACCATACAAAGTGATGCATGATTTCTACAGAACTGGGCTGGCAACAAGCCTATGGGAAGTGCAGGCGGAGGAGCACGCTCACTCTGCGAGCAAGGACAGAGCTGGCAATTAAAGGACAAGTGCCACACAATTTCCACATTGGCTTAGCGCATCCCCTCCCATGGGATCCCACCGGGTTTTGCAAGGACTTTTCCCACTCCCGAAACACAGTCTTATTTCAGGTAACAGCTTAACAGTGTACAGCAGCAGCGAGCAAGCAAAGCAGAAAAAGTAAGATTTATGCTGTCGCAGGGGTTCTCCCCTTTTTGTCCTCTCACTTCCAAAAGCTCCACTAAACAAAAATATTCCTCACACCTGCAACTACAGAAGGGAGAGACAGACAGATCCCTGGCGAGGCCTTCTACCCTAGGGCCATACAGGCTTGTGAAAAAGAACAGAAAAGATAAAATACATATTGCAAAGAGCCAGATCCCTGGGCTGGAGGCTGGCAGGAACAGACACAGAAGCACTTTAGTAAGCTCAACCCTGTACTGACAATGTCATCCATGTTCTCTACAATTTTAAATTGGGTGTTTCTTCCTCTTGACTAGCAGTTTGCTCCTCATCTCCTTTTCTGGTCCTCTCAGACCAGCCTCCCTCCACAATTGATTCTCACAACTGATCCTCCCTCTTTTCCCCTTATTCCCTCCCCTGATTCTAGTCGTACAAGCAGCTTTCTCCTCACTGAACTCCATCATCTCAAGTCCTGAAAAACCCAGCAGCAATGCTACGCTGGAGGAGGTATTTACCTCCTGCATGCTGAGTGGCCTCCTTGCAGTTGCCAGCCTTTCCCACCACCTCTTTGCTGCCTATTTGCCTTGGAGGCTCTTCAGAGTGGAGACTGTCTACTTTGATCTCATTTGTAAAACACTTAACAAAACAGTACCCTGATCCCAGTGTGTCTGCAATATAGTTTTTGCTTGGTTGTAACTATCTGCATAGTAAAACATACAGCGGACAACATGGCCAACTGTATTTACTAAACGCTATCTTTTGCTCCTACATGAGGTATACTGCAGGATGAGAGGAAATGCAGGTTTCTGATCTGCCACCTGGCTGTTTCACAGTTGGCTTAAACTTCTCTTACTCTGGGCTGCTGCATGTTTAACGCCTTTCCTTTGTGCTAGATCTAGTGATTTTTTGCTGGTCAGGTCAGATCAGCAAGGTGATGCAGCTCGTTGGGTGACACAAACTGGCAGCAGGTCTATGCCGTGGCTGGTGTGCGGGTGCAATGGTGAGTCTCAGCTGTGGGCAAGACAAAGACCCCAATGAGAGCGGTGAACCCGCAGCTAAGCTAAGGAACCAGCTGAAAGAGGTCTGCATGTGTTTGTTCCCTTATAAACAGATGTCTGCAACATAGAAAGTTTTTATAAGCTCTTTCTGCCCAACCTGCTTTATTTTTCTCTTCATTGTTTTCTATCCTAGTTCTAATTAGCTGTCAAGTCTTGATGCATACTTTCTGCTCATTTGCCTTTTAAAATTGCAAAAGCCCAGGCTTTCAGAAGATAGGCAAGAGCTCATTTCCCTCTTTCACTCTGCTTAGGCTGAGGCACCAGTGCTGCTTAACTCGGCTTCAAGAGCCTCGGTGCTCCTCACCTCTGACTTATGCTCCTGCACCACACCCCTCCTTCCTGCGCTAGTGTTTGTACGGCTGCCTGCTGAATTGAGTCAGGCTGAAAAATAACTTTCCCCTCAAAACGGTTGTCTGGTTCACAGCATTATGACATAAATGCCCATGCCAGCACCACAGACGGGACAGCTGAGCTGGGAGAAAGGAGTGACAACAAACAACTAGAGTGGAATAGGGGGAACTGTAACATTTAAGCTGGTAACCGCAAATTAGAGCCTTGCAGCTTTCAACATTTGCAGCCTGTTGGACTAAAGTTGCGCAGTGACTCGAGTAAGTTCAAAAGCATGACCCATAACTGTCAGTCTTCTTTCCATCTTCTCACAACTAGATAACAGAAAAGTGTCTCCAACCTAACCACCTCCCTCTCTCCTTTTTCTCAAAATATGTGCTTCTTACGGAATCCAGGTCTCTTCTTCCCAAGCAGTAGTTCAGGCTCTGAGGCTGGCCATGAATGGCAACGGTTCCCACAGGAAGCGTTCCTTGTTTATTAGTCTGCCTAGTAAATCTTGTAGGATAAGAACAGAGATCTCTGTTCTTCAAGGACATTACCTTGCAAAGTATCTGTAAGGATCTCAAAACACTTTATAAACATCCTTTAGTGATGACTCACAGCACCTCCTCTCATCGCTGTTTAATGGCGAAATGGAGGCCATAGCTCGCTGATGTGAAGAACAGGGTGGCAGTAAGGCCTTCAGCGACTGATGCTACTGTCTCCTCCTCCCTCATCATTTGTCCCATCTCAGCATGCTGACCCTCAGTTGTGCACTGCTCCCTAAACCAGATGGTGTAACTGATCCAACTGAAAAAAAACCCTAACAAAGCTTTTACACGTTTTATAGTCCCAACAGTTACCAGACTTACAATACTGTTGGGCGATCGCTGACTAATGAGCACAGTAACACATAAGGCACAGGAGCAGGAATGAGCTGTACAGGGAAGAGAAAGGGGAGAAGAGGATGATGCTGGGAAGTGAAGTAGCAATAACTTAAGCCTCTATTACCAAGAAGACTCCTTGTCATCAAACCTCAAGCACAGAGAAGCTATGTGACTCGTCCATGAGAAAAGAGCAAGTTATTGGCAGAGAAAGCATGATTTTAAAAGAGGCTAATACCTGCTTGTCCCCTCTTCCCAACTCTAGGCATGCTCCTGCTCTGCTGGTCTCGCTTGAAATAGCAATGCGACAATAACTAGTACATATCCCAACTGAGGTTGCCCCACCTTGCCCTCCCACCCAGGCATCCCATCGCTAGATGGCAGCTGGCAAAAGTTTCTAGACTGGTTCCTAAAAAGAAAAGAAACGGCTACGTTAAAAGGCCTGGACTAGGCCTTGTTCTTAAAGGCAGCGGTGCACACGCACACAAAATTGTTCCATTTCTGCCCCCCCCTTCCTCCCTTTCTTCTGTTTGCTCCTGCTTCCACAAAAAGTTTGTACTAGTCCAGTTTAAAATGAACTTTAAAAATCAATTTTAAAATAAGTTTTAAAAATGAGTTTTAAACCAGTAAGAGGGCTGGGTAACCACCTCTTAGATTTCAGCTGGCAGGGTCACGGTGTCCTGGCAAAACCTTGCCTGCCCCTTATAACATAGTCTGGATCAGAGTCAGTGCTGGTCTGCAGCTAGGGACAAAGCAGATGCTGCTCACTTCGCTGCTGCTCTACCATTGCTGTGGAGAGCTGCAGCGCCTATCCAAGGAGTATTCGAAGCACTGGTCTCTTTTGGCCTTACTTTCCTCTTTTCCTACACTGTCAATCCCACCTCACAACGCTTCTAGCAGGAAGCTCGTATAGCAGTCTTGTGCTGTGCTGGAAAAAAGTGGGTTTAGGGAAGCGATTTTAACTCTCTGCTCTGCCCTTTCCTGGATTCAGTCATGTGGGCAGTCTCACAGTCAGCACAGATCCAGCAATTAGCAGCTGAGAACTAAAGATGCTGTCGCAACACTGACATTATGAGCTGACATGAAAGAGAAAGAAGTCAGCACTGAAGAAGTGCCCTTGCTAGCAATTAGGAGGAGTACTTAGTGCCCTTTCCTACACTTCAGCCTTGCCCACCATGAGAAAGTCCATCAAGTTACAGACACTTTCTGCATTTGCAGTGTGTGCAGTAACCCACCCTGCAGAGGAAGGCAGCAGGATTTGGAACCAAAGGCGTTCACTACGACCACACAGACTACTACCAGGCAAATGAAAAGGGCATCCGTCCTACAGAAGAGTGCTAGTAAGGTCTCCTCTCAACGAACGGCACACAGCAATGTGCAAGAATTTAGTGGGGAGAGGTGGAAAGTAGTATAATGCAAGCATAAAGAGCAATAAGACTTGAGGCCACGCGTAGACAAGTGCAGGGCTGGGTCTAGGAACGGACAGTTGACTTCCTAGAGCAGGAAGCCAAAGCAAACAAACCAGCTATGACCCTGCTGCCTATTTTGCCTTTTACAGAGTGCTGGAGAGCCAGACCAGCTGCTGCTGCTGCTGCCACTGGGTGAGTGGTCTGGAGCGTGCAGAAAGCTGCAGTTTCGAGGGCCTGGGCCAGCAGCATCACCTGTCCTCCCTGCTGTGATCTTTACACGGGGGTCACCATCACTGCTTCTCCCATCCACACCCCACCCCTTCCTTCCCTCTTCTGTGGCCGGAGTGGATCACAGTATCAGTTCCTCATGCTCAGAGCAGCTAAATTCACTTTTGCTCTGTTGCGGAAAAGCCTGATGCTGCTCTGAAGCATTGCATTTGCTTAGAAGTGCACTTGCTTTTTAGCCTGAAGGTTTTTGATCTTACCGAGGGCAAGCTCCCATTTAAAAATCAGGTTAGCTTCTGTAGCTCCTCAAGGGATAACGGCCACCAGCAGCATAACTACCCCAGCAGCAGCTTAGGGCCATTTCTGAAGGCCCCTCAGCCCCTCCTGGCAGATGCATGAAATCAGCCCTGTAACGAACCAGCTCAGTATTCGTTCCAGGTTAGCCTCAGACACCTGGCAACTAACACTGTGCATAACTGAACTGCATTCTGGTGAAAGTCACCCTCAAGTTCAGATACAAAAATTGGCTTCTAACACAGCTGCATTATTAATTTGTTGAGTGATTAAAGGAATTGCTGGGGATGCAGGTAATAAAGGAAGCAGTATGTTTTAAAACTTAACAAAAAATACTGATATGAGATTTCAATAACTTCCAGTAGGAATCTATCACAAAAGAAGCTCTGTTTACAGCAGCTCTTCAACGCCAAAACATTTAGTCTCATTATTGTAGATGCTTAAGCAATCATCTCTTAGGCTGCTTTGTTTCATAGCAGAATTGATCACTAAAGATTACAAATAGAGCAGCAGCAAAAATTATGCAAAGGAAGACACAAAAGCACACTCTTAAAAACTTACGGACAAAATATCCAAAGGCTGGGTGGAAAACATTCAAAAACATAAGCTTACGATCACATGACATGCAAAAAGAACATCACCAAGGGCACAAAATCATGCACTCCCACAGGTAAGAAATGCCAGGGTTACAATTGCCTATGAAGCCTTTGTTCCTGTGCTGGAGATAGGGCATAGGCTATAATTGGCAACGGCAGGATCGCAAGCTGTTTTGTCTGAGGAACTCTTACCACACACATTCTGCATAAGTAACTGATGAACGTTAACTGCGTCTCTACGATTACAGCTATGTGACCTGTGCACTACTAGGTCACTGGGTGCTAACAAATTTTAGTTAGACAAGATGCAAGCATACGGTCATGTTTTTATCACCTCCTTAGCCAAAGCTCACCAGACAGCATTTAGGAAGCTTTATATTCATATAGGGGACATACACCAGCTGTGGAAGGACAGACCAGACTTGACTCATCATGAAGTCAGTGAAGCGCAGACAGCCTGAGCACGACATACAATCTGCCAGAACAGAGTGTCCCTTCACTTCTTTAAAAATACATTTGACAGAGCAGAGTAAGGATGTACTGATTCAGCACTGCGCATCATGTGGCCACGGTGCGTTTGCTAGAATTGGACTTACCGTCTCCTAGAGCCATGGATGGAATAAACGAACATACTTACTCTTACTGTCCTCATTCCATGCGTATCGCCATACCTTGCATCCTGCATGCAAGCTTAATCCTGCACTGCATGCACAACTGGTATTTTCTTTGTACATATTTCTCCCATAGCACTCTCAGCACAGCATCATACTGCAGGTCTCCATGTCACAATGAGGCACTATGCCAATTTACCAGTGCCAGTTCTGAGCAACGTATATGTACTATGGTAATGTTAATGCCCAGCCAAGTAGCTGTATGTTGTGGTATGAAAGCACAGTTTTACTGTATTACAGGCTTTAACAGATGTATTTTCAGAATCACTCTGAAAGAAGTCAGGGAAGGGGTATTAACCCTGTTTTACACATAGAGGATTGAGTCACAGAAATCAAAGGCCTCAACTCTTTCTGGCTGGCCTGCCTAAGACCTAAAGGATGTGAGTTTTTTCAGAGTCACTCAATATAAATGGCCAATCAATGTAATTTAAAATTTTCCACAGAGTAGAATTCCTTAAGAAAATTCATAGTCCACTATAGTTTCATTTGCATATTTAGTCAACACAGCTTCTATCAGTAGTGCCTACCCTTCAGCTGCAGTTCTTTTTTCAATTAGTCCATTGCAAATGAGGACACTGGTGGCAGCTGTGTCTCACAGCTGTGTCAAGCTGTGGTCCTAGGAGCAGGTGAAACCATTTAACAGCACATGGCTGATTGGATTTTATTCGTGAATTCTCTTCTGCTTTGTTTCTCCTCAGCTGAGAGCATTAAACTGAGGAGGAGGTACACACTAGCTTTTGTTTTTTTCTGACATGATTTGTGGTGTGGATCCTTCACAGTTCACTGTGGGACTAGCCCCTGGCATTTATTCTTCTGTTAGATAGCACGAATGCTTTTGTGCATACCTCCCTGCTAATCTGATGATATCTATCTGCAAATAATAGAGGATGTGTCTTCTGTCAAAATTTAGCCATGAAGTTCAGAGAGAAGGCCTGTCCAATGTTTGTGTCTGTAGGGAGAAGGGTAAAGGAATCCAACTGACATGATGAGAATTAATATGTATCCTTGTTAAAGGGGTTTTATTTCATAGAAATCACAGCTGGTCTTTCTCAACTGAGTTTCATCTCTCATCAAACTCAAAATGACCACGAGGCCAGCAACTGTGAGCGCTCACTTCACTGCGGAAGATGCTCTTCCTTATTTTAGTTTCAGGAGGAGAGAGGTATCATCCAGCCTTTGCAAATGAGAAGGGGAGGTTTAACAAGAGAGATCATCTAGATTCAGATGCAGACATGGAGATCATAAACCTTCCTGACCAAGGAATTTTCCATATTTATCCATCTGCAACTTAACAAGCGTTTTTAAGGTCCATTCATTCATTAAATTGGAACAGGCAGAGCAGATATGTAACCTTTTAAATCCTTAAGAAAATATCCTCAGTCATCTTTCAAATCTGTTCCCCAACCTCACTGGACAAATTAAGAGTAAGTCTACTTATTCTCTGACTTTTGTCTCTTCAGAGCCCAGCTGGAAATGAGATCATTTTCTTTGCTTTGGTGAATCATTCCAGGACCCACACTTTCAGCCCAGGAAGAAGGTCGCAAGACCTTATTCCAGCACCGAGATAAATCCTCACATCTCCAGGGCTCCCCCTGTTCTCAGGGGCAGTTTTGATTTCCCCTCTTTTTTTGCTTCCTGCACTGCTTCTTAGGCCCCTCTCTTTCCCTGCCTTACCTCTTGGTGGCCCGACTGGCAGCAGACTGCACAACCAATGTTTCTTCTCCCACTTGCTCCAGGCTCTTCTGGGAAAGACGGCCAGGTCTCACCTGTCACCTAGGTGCTGTGCTGACCTCATTACTGACTTCACAGACAGGCTGACATCACAGAGCAAGTAAAGATTCTGGCTCTGACGTGTTTTTCATGTCTTACTCCTTTACTTTGTGATGGAGAGTAATTCTAAATTCCTCTTGTCTTAAAGAACAGAGCAGAAAAACCTTTCTGAGCTTTAGGCTTCCTTCTTTCACATTAGTTGCACAGATGGTTTTCTCTGGATTCCCAGTGCACTTTCCATTTTTGTTCTGCAATTCCAGATTCTGTCTTTCGTGTGGTTTTGTTTTGGTTCCTCCATGACTTTCCATAATTAGAGATCTCGCTGGGACAATGAGGAAACAGCAGAACTGGACAGCTAGTTTTAATTTCTGGTACCTCTCACCCACTAGCTCTTTAGAAAAGATTGATCTAGGCTACAAATACACAGTCTCCTCCCTGTCCTTTCTATAACCTCTTCTACGATTTCTTACAAAATTGCTGGTGCTGTACAATTGCTACCATAACCTCTTTCAGAACGGAATACACCCTTATGTCAGGTAAACTTGGATATACAATCCAGAGCTTTTGATAATGAAAAATGTTGTTCTCTAAAGGCAACAATTATCATTTAAGATTTAAAGAGTGAATAAATTTCTCCAAATTCTGATCTTACACAAAGAGCATTTCTATTCTAGAGATTTTAGGAAAGATTGTTGAAAAACTTTCTAGAAGAGGGCAGGCATCCTCTGCTAAAGTCCACTGGACTTAGAGAAATGCTGCAATTCGGGAGATGCAGGTTCAACTCCCTGATTTGCTCAGATTTTCTATGGATCCTTGGAGAAAGCACTTAATATCCTCGTCACTCAGTTTCCCATGAGTCACATGGGTACAGCAAAATTTCTTTCCTCACAAGACAGTTGGTGAAGGTATTTATAATGTAAAGTTGTGATTTTACATGATGGTGCTGAAGGGCTTGGAATGGCTGGTGAAAGAGGTGCAGAGGAATGCTCCAAATCTCATGCTCAAACGACAGAAGTGAGACAGAGCCCAAAGGACAATACACATTGGCCTAGAACTGACGTGTTGGTGCCAGTATGCTCTAGCAACTAATTTAAAGGCCCAAGAGACACAACTGACATTTTCTTATTCTTTGCTTTCAGTCCTATCTCTTATCCTCTTAAGTGTGTCTGTGACATTATCTAAAAATTAGAAACATAAATAAACATTAACTCTTCAGCCAAAACGCAAGAGTGAATACATCCTTTCTTTTCACCGAGCAGACCTTGTGGCAACAGCAAAAGTAATTTTTTAACCCCAAGCTGTCCCTGACAAAGGATTTTCCTGAAACTGCTCCAAGGTGAATAGACAACTGGAACGTTTTACCCCTCTTCCTTTTTTTCTCTTCTGTGTTTGTAAAGATCTTTATTAGAGAGTTATTACTACTGATGCTGAACTATTTCCAGCAGAGTGCCAAGCATGTCAAGCATCTCTGAGACACAAATATTCACTCATCAAGGTCCATTCTTACATTTCCAACTGAATCAATGGCAGAGCGATCCCTCCTTAGAGGAGCTCACAGGCAATGAGCAAACAAACTCTCAGCGGGACTGAGGTGTTGTGGTAGTAAAACAAGGCCAATCACTCGGCTATTAAATCCTTACAAAATCCTAGAGACACTAGGAAAGAAAAGCAATGCTGCAGCCCTTCTTAATAAGTTGGTCTCCAGACAGCCTTTCAGCAAAACAGTGCTAATGCAGAATGTAATTATAATTAACTGGCTCTGGAAAGAGCTAGGATCTGCAGATGATCGTTAGCAAAGATAACATGTTCCCTCGCATGGCCAAAGGGCTTGTGCCCAGCGTTACCAATTTCTGGGCCCTCTGTGCTCCCTGTCCAGCCCAAGTTTTTGCTGTCCTTTCTCTTTTATGTGCCCTGAACTGCTTTTCTGCTGCTAATAATGGTCACCTACCTTTGCCTTTTACACTAATACTTGCAGGCAGATTGTGAGTCTGCTGCATCTTCCAGCTTCAGTTCCTGGGCCAGTCCCATTGCATGGGAACAATGTGTTCCCTCCCCGGGGAGGAAGGATAGGCTTTGGTCTCCCTTTCTAATATCAGGTTGAATACCAAGCAGCTGTAGCAAACATCCAAAATATGGGATTGTCAACTGCCTTTCTTCAAATTGGAGCACACACTAGAAAAACAGCTACTTACATGAGCAGATGAGAAGCACTACATAAGAGCTAGGCATTATTTAAATGATCTGTTCCTAGGGAAAAATTCTTAAGAGATCAGTGAAAAATCAAAACCAAATAATCAATGACAAAGAGCACTGAAATATCGTTTTCAGATTTTCAGATCAACTTTCGGTTCCAGACTTAACATTTGGGAACATACTTATTGTTAGGAAATTTATATCTGTCCTGAACCTTGAAGCTGCAAACCCACTATTTTTGCTTGTGATAGTTTTGCATTTAAAAGAGAAATCAGGAAAAAACATGGTAAGTACCTGGCTTTCAAAATATTGCACATTGATCAGAGCTGAACTGTATGTCTTGATATTTCTTGACCCTACACTGCTTTAATCAGACCCTTTCAACCCTATGAACCATGACTGGTTTAACTATAAGCTAAGTAAACTGCTTAAATCAGTCTAAGCCTTTAGAGCAGGTTAAGATAACTAAGCCGCTTAAAACTCATTAGCAGTAAGAGTTAAGCAACATTGACTCAAAGCTACAGTGTATCAGAGATCCTGTATTAAAGCCGCTCCAGTACTGAAACTCTCTCCAATATGAACACTTGCAGCTTCAGAAGCCTGTTGCAAACTTGAAGACCAGGTGATCCTGACTTGACCATCAAGTCCTGGTGTAGTTCACAACTCAAGTCAAGCTTGAAGTTGCTGGGGTCACCCATCTTTTAATATTTATTCCAAGAGCAAATTTGACCAGAAAACACAGAAAACTGTTTTGCTGTTTCTGTTCATATCCTTCAAAAGTTGTTAGATACATATTATCTCCTGCCATCATTTGTCTCTGTACAGACCATAAAGTTTCATGCATGTGTCTGAGGGAAAGAGTTAAGGAGCATGTTCAATGAATTATGTGAGGCTGGTGCGATGGCTTGAAGCTGACATGTTCTGCATTACTCAGGAGTGGTAAAGCCTCAGTTGGATGCGTAGATCATTCTTAGAACTTCAAGTTCTGCATTTTAGAGGAGAAAGTCCTAAATATCTTTAACTAAATGAAGACTTTTACAAGAATCTCTTTCTTGTATTTCTTCGACAGTAACCCCATCCTCCCTTACAGAAGAGGGTAACTAAGGTAACTCAGTAGCTTAGGCAAAATTACATTTGCTGCCCGGAAAGAAGGGGCAGGTGCTGGGACAGAAGAGGGGGAGGCAGAAGCACGGGAGCCGGACTCTGCTTCTGTCGCGACCCTGTCCCAGCGCAGGGGGCTTCCTGCGCCTGCCAAAGCAGGGCCCAACCCCAACTGCAGCAGTAACCACTCCAACCTCAGCCATACTTACTTTGTCTGTGCTTGCAGCAGACCTGTCTCTTTAGCTACTCCAGGCTTGTGTCAGTATCTCAGGTCTGCTCCTATACAGTTTGTCAGAAGAGGAAAAGTGTAAATAAAACACTATATGCACTTCAAAAATTTAAAAACTTTGTTTTGCCTTTTTTTCCTGACACCTAATTGTTACGATTGAAGGTCTGACATCTTGCCATAACCCTGGCTTTTAGCCACATATGCGCTCTTTATTCACCATGTAGTAATACTTCCATTAACAGAAGCCCCACTATTCAGAGGAAGAGAGGAAGAGATGAAGAAGCCTGATATAAAGAAAACAGCAATACTTTGAAGCTTCTTAGGGGAAAGTAAGAAGTCCCAGAGGAGATAGTTTAATGAGCAGAGTTCAGAGGTGGATGTAGCTCTACAGTTTGTCACCTTGACATCATCATTTCTCTACTATTTCTTGATTTCTCTATATTCTTCTTACATTGTGCACTGAATAAAACATACAAGCATTTCAAAAGAAAATAATATAAAGCTGTGACATTAAAGATCATGCTGTAAAAGGGAGCTGAATAAGGCTGCAAGGACAGCCTTAATCTCCTCGGTTCTGGATGACTTTGCAACATTAACAGTGTTCTGTGAATTAAGTTCCATAAGGTTTCTGAAGTCTTAAAAGAGGTAAGAAAAATAAACAAAAACTACATCAAAATATCGCCACAGTCCTCACAAGGGTTGTCATACATAGTTGGAACATCAGTTTCCCATCAGCCTCCCACCACTTGAGCTAACAGAAACTATTCATGGTAGAAAACTCTTACCTTCTATGTAGATTTACCCTAAGAAGAACATTTGAGTACCTACTTTGCCAGTGAATTTCATAACTCTGTGTTATCTGACAGATAACAGATAACAGATCCAGCCCAAAGTTCTGGATATGGAGAGGAAGATGGTCTGCTGGGACTCTCTCGTGCCTGGACCCACTGCCTTGCGGGGTTGCAATAAGCCAGCTGTGGGGCAGGCACGGCCACTGTGCCACGACACTCCAGGCCATCTAGCATGGTGACCACATCCAGCATGGTATGTTTATCCTAAAAGAGAAAGGAAGACACAGAACCAGACCCCTCAAGATATCTAAGCCCCAGCCTTCCACTGAGATGAGTAAGAGTTTAGGTGCCTACGCTCCTACTTGGACTTGGCCCTTTGCCCAAGAGCACTTATCATCAGACGTAGTCCTTCACCAACTGTTTCCTGCAGACCACAGTGAAAGCAAACTCCCACAGACTTCCACAAAGCCTCTGTCGGTGTAAGGCCATCTTTTTTTCAGAGCAATCGTTCAGCAATGGCAAGAAGAGATTCGGTAGAAAGCCTAGGCCAGGGATTTTCTTCCTCCAATGATTAGATAATTTGCACTAGCATTCTTAGCGGTATTATCAAAATGCCATGGCTCAATTATAGCTGTGAGAATGTTAAGGACCTGATTTATTTTTTTGTTAGTAGTGTTGATTTGTGTGCTTGGATTTTCTCTTTGCAGGGTCAAAATAATTAAGAGTCTTTATCTTCAACACTTACCTCTAGCCATGTTCACTTTTTGATTCTATTTTGTTATCTGCAGTAGTGGAAAAGTTTTAAATTGACACATAACATACTGAAATCAGGAAGAAAAGCAGACCGGATTTTCTTTCTTCATGAATCTTAGCTAAATCACAGGAAAGTTTTCATCTTGTATTTTGGCTAGTCCTGTGAACATACGTATGCTCTTAGTTGGCAAGGCTGCTTTAAATATATTGTGGGTCTCAATGTGACATTGTGGGGTGCTGACTAGCTTGTCAAACACTGGATAACTTGAATCAGCACTCATTTGCAAATTCACAATCTAACCCCTAATATTTGAAGTCTCTGTTTTGCTGGTAAGCACAAAGTTTATCTTCTTAAACTGACACAAATTTTCCTGTGTCCAATAATGTAGGATTAAATCTGACAAGGTGTATTAGGTCAATGGTTTGGGTTGATGAGAGAGAAAAACAGTAACATGTTCTAACAAAAAATGATACAGACCTGAAAAAGCTTGGTATGGAGGAAAAAAACAACCAACCGACCAAAAATCAACCACACTTAGAAAAAAAGCCCATCCTAGCTCTAACAGCTTAACTCCTTTTTCTGTATGAAAAACCATGATTCTGCTCAGTCACTCCCACAGAAAACAAGTGATTCTGGCTGATTTTCAATATTGCTGCTGAACAAAGGAGAACATCTTTTGAACCTCTCCCAGTTCAGATGCCAAAAAAGCATGGCAATGCCCTTAAGCCTTAAGAACGAAGAGCCAGGGAGATTTCATGGCATACGGGATGGGTGTTTCCTTCTCTTCCTCTATTAGTTTCATACATTTCTCTACCTTCCTGAGATCCAGCCGCCCCGTCCTCTTAACGAGCCTGCTGCCCTTCCTCATCTTCCAGTCACCTGCTGTGGTAAGTGTATATTCGCTTGCTGCACCACCCTGTGCCTTGATACAGTCAATAGTAGTTAACCCAGCAGTGACACTTCTGGACCAACTCCACGTGGTACCACTTGCCAGCCCAAGCAGCAGTTCGCGCTGCACGCACTTGCTCTGCTGCAGCTGTCGGAGCGTACCCGCCACTCGCAGGAACCTGCCAGAAGCGCTGACATATCCGCTGCTGCCCGCAAAGCCGGCTGTGCCATGCTAGGCAGAGGCAGAGTGACGAGGGACGAGTCGTCCTCCAAGCGCCTGGACTCCTCCCCTGCCGTCACCCCTTGCCCAGGCCTGTCCATGCACATCCAGAGGTCACACTGCATCTGCCTGGGACGCCTCCGACGGTGTCTCTGGTGCTCCTAGCTTCAGCAATGGCTGCTCAGACACAAGGGCTCCTCTAGCTGAGCCTGTGCTTTTTCTGGATCCTCCCTGTCAGCTCTGGGCAATCCCAACAGCCACACAGGACCGAGGCCTTGCCGCTCGCCTGGCACTCAGGATCCTTCTCCAAGATCAAGGTACATGCACAGAAAGCTAAGGCGAGGGCATCAGCTGTGAGACTTTGTCCTGCCATTTCACAGCAGTAAGAGCTTCCTTTCCTCTTGCCACAGATCTAAGCTTAGTGTTATATGCTGTTAGAGAGCAACTATGATTCCTGAAATTGCCCGGTATCACAGGTGGGTGAGTGAATGTTTCACCAAATACTGGTACTTTGGAACTTGCACAATATTATTTGATAGATCAGGCTAATAAAACACGTAGGGATCCTTTGATCTACAGACTGTGCATATATATCAGACCCAAAACGTCCACGGTATCAGAATATTTGCTTATGCACACGATTCCAGCTTACCATAGAGGGTACATGTTCTTCCTGACTTTTCCTTCAGCTTTTCTAAGCCAGACCTTTTAGAATCCAGCAAAACTTGCCTTTACCTTATGTAGTGCCACAATATCTCGATTAGTGAGGTGAAAAGATTACTAACTTTTTGCTTAAATAGAAGTTCAGAATTTAAGAAAAGCAGCATTTACAGCAACATCTTCTACAGAACAGACCTTCAAGGATTTTAATGTACTCGCTTCAAGGTATAATCTGATAACAGTTGTCCTCAGACAGGAACCTCCATATAGGCTATGATATTACACATCACCAGGTATACTGCCTTTGAACCAGGCTGGACCAGCTGTTACTGGAAAAAAGCAAGTGTACTAACTGGATAGTTAGTCAGTTCCCAGAATAGCTATTTTATAGTTACGGAGAGTACTCAGACTGCAGCCTTTCAAATCTCTGAATATATTATAGCTTGGTTATTTGGCAGCATTCAGGAAAAAAAGAACAAAAAAAAAAATCTGAGAATGCCACCTTAATGAGTTCTTACTAGCAATACAAATATTTGGGCTTCTGCACAAAAGACGATTATAGGTGAAATGACATTTGGATAGCATCATGTGGCTGATTAAAAATGGAATAAACTGTTAATGCAGTGAAGAATGCTTCTGTTTACAGGCCTGAATCAACTTCTAAAACAAGAATAAAAATGTTTTCCAAGAAGTTTTGTTGCATTATGCACTACTGCTGTGTAGAACTGTCACATATGTTTTTCATTAGATACTTTCCCAAAAGAAAAAAAAAAAGAAAAAGAAACAACAAAAATGAAATTCATCTCTACCCCCAGGGACTATTATTACTTTTTTTTTTTTTTTGGAATTGCAATTCTAGTCTAAAAAATTGTCATGTAAAAATACTACTAACTCTCAGAACTGCTGCCATGGAAATGGTTCTCCAGCAACTCTTCTCACTTCAGTGCAACACAGTGGGGTTTGTTGCTCCCCCCTCCCTCCTGCCCTTGCCTGTATTTATTCTGCAGTATGAAAGTAATATATTAGAATCCTCTCCTTGGACATCATGGCCACAGTGTTTGCCTTCCAAATTAGCCATACTTGTTGAGGCCCACCAAAGCCTCCAGGGAAAAGCATCCAGGAGGCAGGATTTGACTTGCAGAGCCTTTAGTACTATAAAGGACCCAGTTGCCTCCTTTAAAGGTGGCCTAGGTCCATCTCTATGAGCTAGCATTTTCTCCTCGGGAACAGCCCCACCTTTCTATCACGAGGCAAACACCTCCTGTCTCTCTCCGTCTTTCAGTTTCTTATTCATAAATCAAGTGCCTTGTCTACTAACATTGCTGTGAAGAAAAATGCTTCAAACAGGTAGTGTACCTTAGACGGGGGAAAACATGGCACCTAGCTGACATCATATATGTGAGCAAGTTCTGTCATTTGGTCCATTACTCAAATTGCTTTTCAAGTGGTCATTTTATCATATGCCTTTCCACTTTTTTCTCCATAAAAGAGAAAGACAGAGTGGCATTTCCCTCCACTTCCCCCTCCAAGCTGACAGCAGCTCTTCAGTGACTTATTTTCCCCTTGTAAAGGGACCAGGTACTTTACAGACAGCAGAATACCTGTCCTGGACAAGTGGTGGGCAAGTACCACAGGGGGCAGGGGAGGCATCTGAAACTCTAGACGCATTGTGAGCACCAGAGAGCATCCGTCTCTCTTGGTAGCAAAGGTAGGCTGGAAATGCAATAAAAGTAGACCTACCTCATGGGGTTTTGGTAAATCAGCTCCTACTTTAGGCCAGAGTTGTCTGAAAATTTGAAAGAAAAGGTTACAAGAAATTTTGGCACTCATAGGAGAGAAAATCAAAATAGGAGAGGGAGAAGGAGAAGGAGGAGGAAGGAAGGAAGGGAAAGAAAGGAAGCAAAGAAGGGAACGTCGAAGAAAAAGTGAAAGAGAAGGAGAAAGAAAGAAAATAAAGTATGGTTCGAGTTTTGAAGGAGGATTCGGTTAATTTTCTTTGGAATAATTTGTTCATGCCCAAGAACTAGTAAGACTCAGTGATCAGGACAAGCACATTTCCTAAGGGCCTAGCAATCCTCTTCCTTAGTGCCCTGCATCCTATACAGTCCTCTGCAGAAATGAAAGTACAAAGCCAATGTGAAGTGCTATGAAATCAAAATGGCAGGACCTTGCACTCTTTAGTCCTTATGTTGCAGCAAAAGGATTACATATAGCACTGGGAAACAAGGAATAAATCTCCTCTATCCTCAACATGAAAAGTTCCCTGCCGGGGAACTGATGCTGCCATTGGCAAAAAGTGTCAACACCCAGTGAACCTGATGGGAGGTTTGGGCACGGAAAACAAATAAAAAGAAATGCAGGACTGGCCCTGAACATGTTCATCTAGAGCCCTTTGACAACAGTGGGAATCCCTTTCCAGGTTCAACTGTGCTGGACCAGACTGGAAATGCAAGCCAGGAAACAACGCAGAGAGATGCTATTATTGCTCTTCATTTGTTTAGCCTTATCATAATGTAAACAGACATGAAATCTGAGAAAGCAAAATGCTTGGAACACACCTTATGCTTTGAGGATGTTTACAGATTGTCAGCCTTTTATGAAAAAAATAAGCAGGAATTAGAAAAGAAAAATCCCTTGAAGATACTTCCTGGTTCCTGCTTAAGTATATGAAGGTGGAGAGTGAAGGAAGACTTAATCAGTTTGGACTGATTCCAGATGTGCGCTATCACCTCCACATGGGGCTCTGCTTTTGGTAGCGCTTGTGTCTGAGTTTGTCATTCAAAGTGACAGAGCCATGAACAACAGCAGCAAGCCAAAAAAAAAAAAGAAAAAGGTTGTTTAGCCCAGATGGTGAAAAATCCAGCTTGGCAGGTAGTGGGCTACAAATAGTCGTGGAAGGGCCAAAGGGGATGACCAGGATTCACCAGGACAGCTCAGTGGCATGGGCCCGCAAACCCAGCTGATAGCAGAGCTGTCCATTCCTCTGTATTTGATGGAAGAAGAGCAGCTCTTATTCAAAATCTATTTGGGGCTGCTCTGCAAAGAGAGCTGCTCTTTACAAAAAGCTGCCATTCACTCATTAACACAATATTTATGTGAGGTTCCTGGTTTGATATGCTTTCCTCACACTCTGGTGCTGTAAATCTGGCCACATGCTAGGGCAGGAATTTCCAGGCGGATGGTTGCCAGGCTTCTCCCTTCAACACGCTGCAGATCTGCTGGGCAGGTCACATTTAGCAACCACAAAGTCTAGTATCTTGTCTGAGGCAGCAGACAATGCCTACTTCTTAGGAGGCAAATTCAGGATGCCACAGACAATGCAGTGCTGCGTAGGAGGGAGAAAAATTCCTTTCTCCTAAATAAACTGACCACTCAGTGTCCCAGACCTACTGCCATGAAACTTTGTTTTCTATTCTGTTTCACACACGCTTCCTCAATCGCGTGACGGCATTCTTTTCCAAAACTCATGAGAAAAAAAAGTCTGTCAGTGCCTTTCTTCTGATCATCATTAGACGAGTTATTTTTGTCCAGCGGAGTCATTGTTCCCAGTTAGACCCAATTCAAATATATTTTCTCAACAGACATGAGTACTCAAATTACTATACACACACACGCACACACACACGCGCGCACACACACGCGCACACACACACACACACACACACACACACACACACACTCCATATTTCTCAACAACAGTGCACGGGTGCAGAGAGTACACATGAACAAACAGCTGCAGCTTCATTCAGGTAAACAGCACAGAAAGATGTGGCTTATTTTGGTCAGAGAGTTGTCAATAACCACACAAGAATCAGATCTTTTTTGGAGACCTACAAGGAATATCTAATCCCATCCCCTGTGTCTCCCCACTGCAGCTGGAATTTCTTTTCCTCACAATATTTTTGGTACAGTATGGTACCAAATTACTGAAACCTGCCTTTCTGCAGAAAGCCAATAAAGGCCAATATTCACCTTTAAACTCCATTTCAACTCTCAAAATAGGTACCAAAATAGGTATCTCAAAAGCAGCCTCTCAGAAAATCCAGGCCCTTGCTGTTGCAGCTACCCATACTCTATCCATATATCTTGCTTTTGCCTGCCACAAGCCACAGAGCACAGCCCAGCAGCCGACAGCAAACTGCAGCCTCAAGCTGGGAATGTTCCTGTGCCATGGCTTACATACATTTTAAACAGGATTTGAAATGCTGCAGAGCCTTCCGAACGAATGGAGATAGCCCTTCATGAGGGTGATGCGGGGCAAGCCAATTGGAGATGTGAGTAGCATAAAACTTTGGAGGAGACAGAAATGGTAGCTTGTAGAGTGGTAGAAGGGACTGTGTAACTAAACACACCACACTTCACTTTCCAGACAAATGCAGGCACTCGGGTTGTCTATTAAAATTAACGACAGCTGTGCAAGTCCTGTCCCATTGGAAAGCATGTCATTCAGCAATTATTTTTCAGCAGGTGAGGCTTATCCAGTTATTTTCCCTTTGGTTCATCTACACACAGCATGCTGGTGGACCCAGAAAGCACAAAATACAGGCAAAGCTGGGGTTAGGAATAGCCAAGGAAGAGTAATCAAGTTGCATAAATGCACCGCAGATAGGGAACCAACAGTCACGGCACTTTGGTTTCCCACTCCAGTTGAGAAACAGCAGTGCTCCAGCAGGGCTGGAGGACTACAGAGCCAATCCTGAGACTTGGGAGTCTGCTCTGCTGAGGAGCTCCCATATTCTTCTACTTTTCCCGGGGAGGGGGTGGTGGTATGAGGTACCAGCTGGTGCAGCTGCCTCTGACTGCCCTCTAGTGCGGGGATCAAACTCGCTGAAGAATTTAAAAGGCAGGGATGGCTACAAGTGGAATAGACACCTTTACAATATACAGCTCAATGGTGAGGCAGCTCTTCTTGCCCAAGTGTGGGAGGTCAGTGGTTCAGAAGAGTCCCGAGTCGTAGTCCTTGTGCTACAGGCTATCCCCTCTGTGGCCCCAAAGAGAAGTTCTCTTAAGAATCACAGGGAAATTGGAACATGAAAGAAGGCAGGAACCCAAGTGCCACCAAAATAGAAGCACCGCACTGTAATTCTACATGTCAGGAGTGCCAGAAATGGCTTCTGGGTATGAGGTGGTTAAGAGAAAACTTGGCTAGTTCACTCTCTGTCTCACATGTCAATGGTTGACTACTGAACCAATTCATGAACCTTCTCATCTTACAGGAGGCTTTAGAGCTCCTTTTCCATAAAAAAAAGACAATATAGTTCTCAATTACGGAAATCCATGAAAGCCCAAGAAAAATCTTCTTCTGTGTAACAGTGGAAATACTCAGGACTATTTAAAATAATCTTGATTTTACTCGTGCCTTCAGGCTTTAGAGGCACTGTAAGACAGAAAACAGAGCAACCTCATCATTAGATTCAACAATTACCTGCAATTAGATACAGTAAGATAAAATTACATTACTGGAGAAAAAAGATCTACTTACAGTGGTTCCAAATAGATATCTGAACTATTTATCTTCTTCTGTACAGCTGGTATATTCCAGATAGGCTTTTTATCATGAGATAAGTGAATTTGAATAAGCTGGGTCAGAATGACCACATTCTTGGGATCCATTTGATAGCTTCCTGTTGAAAAGAGATATTATAATGAGATGAATTTAATAATGTGGAAGATTCAGAAGAATGGTAACGGACTACGGAGCCCTTTATCTTTTATAGTCTTTTGTGGCAGATTGGTTCACATAAGATTCATCTAGTCCATGGTCTTTTCTCCATGAGAGGCCAAGCTCTGAGCAAAATACATGGCATAAATCTGTCCTGTGGTACATGATAGGTAGAAATTATTTCAAAAGCTGAAGGACTATTAGACAGTCAGTGGCATTAGGTCCCTCGGCTCTGTGGTTATAATATAGACTCACATAGGATGCATGAATAGTCCCTACCTGCCTTTATCTCCCCGATACGTACTAATATGCATGTGTACTTACTCAGATCTACCAGCCTGCTGCCCATTCCTTTACTTTGGCTACATCCTTGTGTAGCTTCTCACTCTTTGCAAGATTTATCTAGTTTATACAAGTGAACTATCTGAAAACATCACTATCTCATATCCATCCCTCTTTCAATATATAAAAACGGGACCTACCATGCTTTTGCCTAAATAAAAACCCGCCCGAGGTACTGTGGTCAAAACCTATTTTAATCCCCACAAGCAATTAGATGCAGGCAAGTTAACATCCTGAGCCAGTTCCCAGTAGAGAGTTATTCATATGAAGCCACGTTACAACTAGCTGTAGGTGTGAATTTAAGGAGCGAGGCTATGACAGAGAGACTGCCGTCTGGTCAGTTGGAAGATATTGGTGGAAGTTATTACCACTGCTGCACCTATTTTGTAAATAATTAGAAGTTTTTACTTTCAAGGGCACTTTCTAACGCACAAGAAATGCACCCAAGCAGACTTTTTCAGTCGCCTGAGTAACTCACTTCTTTCGAAGGTACTATCTGTACCATTCTTGCTGGTGTATCTTTCTTGAAGCCTCCACAAACTATGGTCAAATGATCAGGCTTCAGCAGCAGACTGGGAAAGGGATTTCCAGTTTTATACAGGTTCTCTTATTCTTATCGCTGGGCAGCATCAATTTTCAGGGTAACAGCAGCAACATCTATACACAGAATGTGTCACTTCCCAGTAATGAAGACATACTGACTGTGCAGTGTTAGCTCCCGCCAGCTAAAACAAATTGGGGGCACAGACAGAGACCAACAGCATGGAGGTGAACGTTTACCGCTGGGGCAGCAAACTGGGAATGTGACTAATAGCAGATCAGTAATGGGAATTCTTTAAACATGCTCATAAGCATAGGAAAGGGCCAAGCAAACCACAGTTGTTTCTTAAAACAAATCTCCTGCCAAATTCAGAGTTCTGGTTAAACCTTTGCAGAATTAAGCAGGAGGACCTTCAATCAACACTGCCTTTTTAAAGCTCAATTGCGTTATTTCCTCCATTTACTTGGAAAGAAAGTGTCAGTAAGCAAAGTGATACCTACATGCATGCTCTTCTCAGAGCTCTTCCTCTTCCTAGTTATAGATCTGCTGCAGCCGTGGGCCCTGCCATTGAGAAAGAAAGATCATTTCAGACCTGTTGGGCTTTTGGTCCCTAAAAATGCAGTCATATAACAGTGTAACAAATGCAGCATTCATATAACTATTTGGTTTATTTGACCACAGCTGGTGGCAGAAGGGTATCTGAAAGAACAAACCACGAAAAATACCACCTCTCTTAGAGAAAAGAGAGCTCCTGCTATAAACAGAGTTGTGCTAGGGGAGAGAACAGTCCTTGAGTATAGTCTCAAGTGCAGCACCGATCGCAGTCATGCCAGCTTCTTCTAAGCCCTCCTCTGACATTACGCTTCAGCTTGGACCTGCAGATTCACTAAGATGTATGCATAAATCCAATGCCAAGGTATGCCTCTATCCAGCTCCAAATAAGAGTCAAGTGGAAGACTCCCACTGGTTTTAGGGGAGGTAGGTGAAGGATTCCATCTAACAAAAACTCCTGCTAAAAGTTGTTTGTGTCCATAAATGGCCCAGACATCCAGCACTGATCACAACATGAACACTGCATCGTGCCAGTCACTGTACGTTTCAATAACTCAACTGTTATTAAACCACTGAGGGATAATACTTCGGAACGTAGAGATAAGCACAGCACATGGTGCTTTCACAAAGGTCTAATGGAGCTTCACAAGCCAGCAGGTACCCCACACTTCTCTATGCCCTGTTGAAACTTCCAGCTCATGGATCCCATTCTGATTTCCTAATGCACAGCAGCAGGGACTGCTCTTCTGAAGTCAGTGCAGGAATAAATTAATATAATCTATTGTCCCTCTCACACGCATTTACACAGCAGGAAATGAAGGGAAAGCTGATGGGAGCTTACTCTTCAGTGAAAAGAGAGAGAGCTGCCCGAAATTTTCTTGTAGGGTCAGAGTGTGCGTGTGGCCTGGTACTCCTGGTAAGAAGCGAGCTCTTTCCCCTGTCACTCTGCACTAACACCTGGAGCCAAGCAGTGTAAGTGAGGGGAGGCTCAAGGAAACAGTTGACTACCATTACCGTTGCCATTACCAGAACAATAAAAGTAAACACAGCAAGACACAACCACTTTTTAATACAATAATTGTTTTACTGCATTTTGTAAGAAAAATGCTCCCTCCTCCCTCCTCTCATTTATGCAACATAATATTTGTTAAGATTGAGATTTAGTAAATCAGACAGCCTTCAATTCAGTTTCCCACAGCAATATTAACTCTGCCCAATAGGGCTAGTCAGAGAGCAGGACGTGACAGACTATAAATCTGGCAACACAGTACTGCTATTTTGCCTTCCACTTCAGGAGTACACTCACATTTATTCCAATGGGAACATATAAACAAAACTCAGAGGTGAATTCTCTAATATAACTTTGTAAAAATATTAATTTATGCCACTGATTAACTCATAAGTTTTCTTTACAAACCAAGTTCCATATAAATAGTTTCCTATCAACCCATATCTTCCATCAAACGTATCTGCACTTAGGTACTCACTAGATAATTGCATTCCCATAACAGTGGCCTCTCGCAATTCCTATTCTCTCCGTAGTTTACGTACTTAGTTATCAATGGGATTTTTAACATAGAACATTTTGACTTTAAAGATACCTCAGTCTCACTGCAGTTACAGTGCAATTACACTGGGATGTTGAACAGCATAACTACAAACTTTCCCAACTCCTGTGTTGGGCTAGTGACTATGTGGCTGAAATCTGTGCTACATTATTACACTACAACTATTACAGCACTCCAGTGCTGGAGCTCTACTTCCTGCAAGATCTTGTCACTAAAAATGGAGCTCTCAACTTAACACCCAAGAGGCCGCTAATTAAAACATGTATTTTTAGACTCTACATATAGTCAGACAGATTGCAAGTGATACTATAAATATTTTGTGGTTTTATTTTCAGATACATTTAGCCTCTAGGAACAGGACAAAAAGTTTATCTTCACTGTAATGAGAATCCAACTTACGAAAATATGTATCGGGTATAAAACAGAAGAAATAATGATCAGAAATCATTCAAAGGCTTCAGTAGCTAGCCTTCCAGCTACATTACTGGATGATAGCAGAAACAAACAGCAATTGTAAAACAGCAGGAAAGTAGCTGAAGTTACTGCATCACAGGCTGCAACTAGATTTTACAGATACGGGTTTTTTTTCCCTGTTTATTATCTTCCCTCTTCATTTTATCTCCTGACGAAGAAAGCATTCCTTGCTATCTCAGCTTCAGGAGAGAGGAGAGGGGGGTGGCCAGAATTTCATAAAGGTCCTAAAGACTGCAAAACATGAGAAACTCCAGTGCTTTGGGTTTCCCTCAGCACAGCGGGGGGCAGAAGCTGTGCAAGGAGCCCCCTGTCCCCTTGAGTGCCTCAGCGATGCTCTCCCATCCCCTCATCACCACGTCCTGATGCTGCATCCAACGTGCAAGGCACAGAAGGCCCACCCGAGCCACCCTCCCGTTTGGGGAGGAACCAGAGAATCACTCAGAAATACACTGGTTTTGTATAATGATTGATATAAAATTAGTCTGAATTCCTCTGGACACTGAGGAACTACTGGTCTCCAAACCTGAAAGAACTGAGGCTACAGAAACTGCTAAAATGTTGGGAATCAGCAGAAGGGGAATATCACACTACTGCATGATTTCTAAGACTCACAGTTTTTAAGTCTCACAATTATTTACTGAGCCATAAAACGCGCCCCAAAACATATAATCTTGCCTTTTCTAGTGGTCCAGCTAAACAGGAAAATACTGCAAAATACTTAGTGGGAAGAAAAGAGAGGAGAGAAACTAACTAAAAGTCCCCTGACAAGCAGCAGGGACATTTCAGTACTACATCAAATGTCATCTTATATGTCATTACCAGAAGTATTCCTAAGGGATTTGCACATTATGAACATCACATCTAAACTTGCAGCTTCTTTTTTAAGTTAAACCATGAGAATTCAGGGAGCATTTGCTTTATATCTATGAGCAAAAGTCTTCTGGCCAATATATGAAATATAGAAACAACAGTTTATTGCCTATACTGCTCCACCTGCTCTCATTACTGGCTTACACAGCTGTATTTGATGATCCAGCAGGATGGATCTGCTCTCTGAAGAAGGAAGATATGGTAAAGAGAACTAAAGAAGGAAATGGGCTGAAATTCATCTGAATCAATTAATGGTAAGTCTATTTTGTTTCATTATAGTTTTGCATGTAGGATAGGGGCTTTTTATTGGGATGAATAAATAAATATTTCAGAGGATGAGCTTCTTATTTTGTGGACTTTCATTTTGCTAGTGCAAGCAATAGAGCTACTTCTGGCCTTAATTATAGCTGCTGCCTGTCATTCAGAAAGCTATAAGCACTTGACAGCAGCAGGTATGGCCTATTTCTCGCAACAGGAAAGAAACTGAGGCACAGACGTTACAGGCAAACACAGCAAAGATGTGGCTAGATTACACTACCTGCGAGTAGGTTACTGAGCCATGCAGACCTTTGTTATTGAATACAAAAGGTAGAATAATGTACAGTTATTGGTTTCTGCACTCAGATTAACATATGGCATCCTTTCAAGTTACATAGGTAGAGGAGAGATTTGGGGTGAACTTGGCGTCACTGCAAATTAATTGCAACTCTGGTAAAGTAATAAAGGCTTAGGGCTGATAAAATATAGTGACTGTTTAATGAATTTATGTAACTGTGGGTTTTACCAAAGGTGCAGAAAAACCATGGAAAAACAATACTGAAACCCTTTGTTCATCTGTTAACCAGACAAGGAAACTGGAAATCAGTCAACTAAATCTTCCTTTTCAGAATACTAGGAACTGTGCCAGCTGAATTATCTATCTGGATGTCTCTATCCCATCTACTCATAAACTCATAAATTTTTTCCCTCTTCTGCTAGGTTTTACATCCTTGGGGAGGCAATTTTTTTCCAAGACAGGTAAGCTGGAGCCCTATTTAGTGTTATCCACTAACCGCCAGGACGCTATAACATCCACCCGTAGGAGATATTCTCCCTAGCACCCTAGATGAGGGCATGTGCAAGCCCCTCACTGTGGCTGCTGCCTCCAGTAATGTCCTCTGAGTTACATTTGCAATGAGGCCACTGGAAGTCAATTCAGGCTACACGAGGAATTTGCTGAAGCGTAACTAAAGTGGAACAAAAGTCCAGGGCCCCATATATCCATCTAACACGTATATACCTATAGAAAGGTATATACCTCTAGAGAGTAACCCTATCCTTCCTCATAATAGTTGTGTTAGTTCAGAAGGTTTGAGAGAACCCAGAATCTCCAGCTCATGCCTGCATGATAAGCCAGGGAGCCTGAGCAAAAACGCCAATAAGTTTATTTGGGTAACTTTCAACCTAATGAAATCCACTTTCACATGAATTAGCACAGCTGCTAGGTACCTAGATGCCAATGACAGATTACACAGCCGTGGCAGCTGAAGGACTAGAAAAATTAGGAAATGACCCCTCTTTCAGGCCAGTTTCCTTCAGGCTCTTGCAGTTAGCAGCTGTGGCAGGAGCCAGGATGAGGGACAGAATCAGCTCACTCCAGAGTCTCAAATCTAGTCTTGTTCAAGAATATAAAACTTATAAACCATCTCCTCCTAATGATGACAAAGCAGCCTTTTGGAGCTTTCTGGTATGATCCTGCTTAAACAGTTCTGAGCTCTTTTTTCTACTGATGTAAAAATTTCAGTTGTGTGTCTTTTTTTTTTGTATACAGAAATTGTTATATTGGCATAATGCACCTTTATACAAACACAATGTTCATTCATTATAAAGAAGAGATCACAGAGCTTTCTTCAGCTCCATCAGAATACTTAAAGCTACTGCAACTTCTCCATAGAGACAAGCCTCATAATTTTGAACACTTTGAGATACACCTATCACAGCTCTCAGGATTTGGTTTGTCACAGTATTGGAGAGCTTCCCGAAACTCACCATCCTGAAATAATGCCCCAATATGCAGGATTCTTTCCTGCAATCCCACTCCATAAAATTGTCAAGAGTTCAACTCAGAAGCCACCTGCCTTCAAAGTCTACAGCCTTGTGTTGCCCTTTCACAAAAGCTGACCTTGAAAATGCACTTGCTGTAGTTATTCTCCTTCCATCTTCTCTTGCACTGAAGAGCTTGCTCTGCCTTGCCTGTCTGACTGAAGTTCCTGAGTCATTATCTGTTTCTTAATATCCATCTCTGAGTGTATCTCACGTGCAAGTTAAAATATAGAATCAAAAAGCTCCATTCCGATTAACATCCCTCAGCACAAAAGATCCAAAACCGTGCTCTGCCATGACCTGCTTACAGACTTGTGTTTTCTCTGTGGTGAGCAGTAGGAACACATTGCACCAAGTTTTGAAGAGCTGACTGTCTGCGCAGCATGTTAATCTTTTCTCAGCAGAGAGAGAATGATCCTAATTTGCAGTGCTATCAATTATTTTGGAATAGGAAGTCAGTAAATGTAGTCCCAAAGGCTCAGAAGTATCTGGATTGTTCCTGCATGCTCTGGTCTTTTAACCCCGGACCCAGCAACAGCACTTCTGCTTCCTCTGTCCTCCAAGGCCTCCTTCCCACAGCCCTCAAGGAGGAGCTTGGCTGGAACAAATGCTGAAGGCCGGCAGGCAGTAAATGGGCTGAGATGAGCTCAGGAGCATCTGCTTCCTCCAGCTCCTTGTTAGCCACAGGGCAGTTGCATTAGCCACGGGGGACCATGCGTTAGCCATGGGGGAGATGCGTAAGCCACAGTCACCTCTACCCATAAGAGTCAGTGCCACAATCACTGGCCCCTTCCTTTACCTCCGCGCCTTATGGGCTCACCTTATCAATCCTCTCTGCTTTACAGCTGCAGACTGAAAGCCAGGACCACAAGGATCACATGAAGCAGAGCTATTCCAGGAAACACCTCTGCGCATCTCCCCAAAGGGTTACAGAAAAGATTTAAGAATCAAAAAATAACTTTTCTCCTTGACTACTGTATAAATCTAGCAAAGTCTCTGTTGTCCTTTTTTTTTTTTTTAATCAGACTCTCATACCAATGTGTCCTTGAACTGCACAACCTCCTCACCTAGTTTTGCCAGACCTGGACTTTGAAAAAAGAAAGCATATGAAGTAGAATATATCTCAGAGTTCATCCTATCTGCAAAAGCTGCTGGCTCTGAAAAGAGGAACCCCATAAGGACAGAAGGCAGAAGGATTACCTGCCCCAGAAGAAGTGTGAGGACAGAGGGGTGCTGGGATCTCAAGAGCTCCCATGTCAAAAAAAAAAAAATCCCACGTGCTGCCTTCTATAATGGAACTAGACCCCAAAAGCCCTTCTCTTCTTCCTCCTCCGAAGAAGTACCACAGGGCAATGGCATTTTCCTGAAACCAACATCTGCTCTCCACAGGCTGCATGATCCATTTGTATGTCCAAACTGAGAAGCCTATTATCCTGGTGAGGGATACAAGGAGCAGTGGAGTTTTACAACAAGCAAAAACATTACAAGATGTGGAAAACATGTAATGGGGGATAGAGCCATGGGAATTTGATACAAGGCTCCCACAATTTCCTGAGTGTTGCAACAGCCTCCAAAAAAATGCTCTGCAAAGACAGCACTGTGTCAGGCACTGAGGGCATCACTGGTTGACTATCCCCTGGGCCGCGTTTGGGGGAAACATGTGCCATCTTTAGTGGTAAGATAAAGACACTGCTTGCAAACCAAGCAGTCTAATAACTGCAGAACTCTTTACTGTAGGCATGGCACAAACTACTTAGGAGCCCAATTTCCCATGAAAATGGGGATTGGGCTCTTAGATCACTTGGACTGAAAAATTCCACAGTGCGTCATCTGTAATACTCAGGCCCTGTAGTCCTAAGCCACTGATTTTTTTTTCACCTCACCTCCAGAAACTACACTGGGAGCAAGTTGTCCCTTGCTGTTCTATATGGAGAAGCTGACTGTGACCTCATATGCAATGATGGCCTCATGCTGGCTCTATACCACTGATTTCTATGGAATTATTCCTGATTTAATGCACCACAGAGAGGAGAATCTGGCTCACTGAGATGAATGTGTGAAAAATTGGCAACCCTGAGGAGATGCCACCATGTCCTGCCACCTGCATCTCCTATGCCGGAAAGACAAGCCCTGAAGGGGAATACCTGCCAAAGAGCCTCCACCTCATGTTACATACCATAATAAAAACCTCTGGTGTTTTATATATGCTGCCAAATTAATAGAAATGCTCATGAAAAAAAGTTATCTTGGCAGTATCTAATAACAAGCTTTTTAGAAGCCTCTGTTTTTTTCATATCCATGACTCTTCAAAATTTAATGCTTTGTTTTGACTTGACTAAAGGTTGGGGGGGGGTGGGTGGGTGGGTGGTCTGAAAATCCATATGGGCCGCTTTAATTACTTTAGTCACACTAGCAGCTTCAAGTTACCACAGCATCCTCTCTGTTCTTTCCTGTTAGTAATGAGAGAACCTTAAATTAAAAAAAAAAAAGATTTTTTTTTCAGTGTAATTAGTTATAAACCATTTTTATGCCATGTTTCCCTTTTAGAGATTCTCAGTTCACGAGGTGCTTGCTGCCTAGTGACTGGCTTCTCTAAGTTAATAACAGAGTTTTTAGAAATAAAGAGCTCAGCATGTTGTGTTCAGTTATTCTCTCTCTGACTTGAAATAATACTTATTTACACCACCTTTCTGTGCTCTGGCTTGTTCTCTGGCTTGTTAAGCTGGGCTACACTGGGACAGTGTACCCACTGGGACCTTAAAGAAAATGCTGCTCAAGGGCTGAATCAGTACCCTTACATGGCATCATGCAGTCTTCTGAAGATGCTCTCTGACGCACTGTAAAAACAACACTAAACAGTATCTTTAAAGATGCCTTTTTCTAGAAGGTTTGCTATTGTAAATTAGGTACCTCAATCAAAATTCCTGGTACGTCCTCCCTCCCTGAATTCTCCCAGCAGCATCTGTTTGATACAGAGTTTTCCATTTTCTGAACTGATTTAGTGCATTATGGTGTTCTGCAGTACTCAGCATCTGCTGTTCAACCCAAAAGTAGCTACAGCTCAGCAGTGGGTGAAGTTTATTTTGTGCAGCCCTGGAATCTCGACATTCTTTCAGTCCTGAAAAGCATTTCCTGTCCTAAAGGGTGAATCACTTTCTTTTGATTATTGAAGTCCAACTTTTGCAGGGCAGGTAGAATTTAAAGGCTCCAGGACTGCACAAACAACACTTGGGAACGCTTTAGAACAAAGTACGATTTGCTGGGTACAGTACAGCCCTATTATTCTTGTGGCAAATCCACTGCCAAAGAGATTCTTGTCATAACATACAGTCTACGTAGGGACAAGGAAATGAGGGAAAGTGTCCACCTTTCTCATAACCTGTAGGACTTCATAAGTGCCGGGTTTCAAGAGCTCTAGCCTTACAGGTTGCCCAAAGGGGGTGTGGAGTCTCCATGCTTGGAGATGTTCAAAAGCCATCTGGATATGGTCCTGGGCAATGTGCTCTAGGTGGCCCTGCTTAAGCATGGGGATTGGACTAGATGATCTCCAGAAGTCCCTGCCAACCTCAGCTGTTCTGTGATTCTGTGATACCTTAGGATTGCCAATGTCTTTATGCCTTCTTTCTCTTTACTGAGGCTTCTGTATTTCCATCTGTTGCTGTTGCTGTCTTCCTCTCTTCAGGCTTGCATGGCTGCATGGCTGCATGGCTGCACTCTTCCCCTCAGCTCAGGCCATCCCTGCACTCTTTGTGGTGGCAGTCCCGAAATGTGCCAAGGGGAGCCAAGAAAAACTCCAGGATGAGCCCAAATAACCATCAACATGGAAGTAGCGTGGATGACTGTAGGTCTTGAATCAAACACATACCAAGGTGACCAGTTAGATCTGTGCTCAGTCATCCCCTTAGAGCCCTAAGTCAGCTTTGTTTCACTGGTAGAGGGTTTTTTTTTTTTTTTTACCATTTGGTTCACTGCTGGTGTTCCCTTTCCTAAGGCTGGAGACAACGTGAAATGAAAGAGCTGCAGCTCTTACCACAGCTCCTCCTGCCACCTGCCAGGTGTGGAAGGAAGCCACCAGTACAGCTGGTTGGTGCATATAGCCTGCGCAGGTGCTGCTGTGGTGCAGGCCGCATGCTGCATCAGCCAGCCCAGTGGTTAGCATGCAATCAGAGAATCCCCAAACCTGAGGCTGTGCTTAGCAGACAAAGTGAGTTTCCATGGGGTTCACCACAGTGGGACACTGAATAAGGGGTCATTAGTCAACCACTCTTTCAATAAAGAGGCATACACTAAACTCAGTATGTTGAATTATGAAAAGAGCTCACAGGACAATGGGAAGCTGGGGGAATGAGGTTTCTTTGTAAGAGTATTTTACCCCTTGGACTGAAGCAGAAGGACTCCCATGAAACCTCTTTGTACGCCTCCATATATTTGGAGCATGATACACATACTTGTTTGTGTGCATGCTGCTTTATGGTAGTTGTGTTTATGTGTACGTCTACATGCAAGTGAACTTGTGATTTTGTGTTGCAGCACACAGAAGAGTGCCAGGATGCACGAACACGTTTGCACACGGCATACATACATATGAGGTTTTACATATGGAGTAGCTTTGAAGACAGCTACTCAAATTTCAACATTTCAGTTCTTCCTGGCTTATGGGTCTAGTCTTCTAGCTAAACAAGGATAAGACATCTGTTTCTGGTGCCCAGAGGGGTCTAATTTCTAGTTTTGCAGGCTACACAGGGGCCACTGGCTAAGGAGTCTTGGTAGATCTGAGTACTCGACATGGCACCTTAGCATCTGCAATGGACATCTGCACAGACAGCGAAACCAGGGAAATCGCTGTCTTGACTGTACATTGTGGAACAAGAGAGGCTCACAGGAAAAGCAAATGTACAAGACAGGTTATTCTCCCCACCCCACTATCTGGGCAGTTGTTTCTGTTGCTCACACTACCACACACTTTGTGTTACAAGGAAGGAGAAAGCACCAGGCTTCATCAGCCTTGGCTTCAAAGGTTGGTATGTTTTTACTGGGAACCACAAAAAGTGGAGGAGGCTGTTGATCAAATGCCTTTTTAGTTCAAGACCTCACTTTCTTCACAGAAAGGCAAAGAGAGAGTAGCAAATGTCCTTTATAGCACTTAAACCTCAACAAGTTTGTGAGCCTCAACATTTATTTTTCCAGAACTATTCTCTCTTTCCCACCTTAAATATGCCAGTGACCAAGACACTTAAAATCCTGCAACACACTGTTTTAGCCTCTATCCTGTATAGGTCCTTCAAGCAGGGTAGGCTGGTCACCCTGCGGAGAGGAACCTACACGCAGGGCGAATGCGGAAAAATAGTCCGGCTGGCTAGGAGCTGCCAGATGCGCAGCCTGGACTCACGAAGGCAGGGGAGCCGTGGGAGCCATTGGCTGGAAGCAGCCTGGCTAGGAGCTGGTTCCCTGCACAGGTCCCAAGCCCCCCAGCCTCCCAGCCCACAGTGTGTCTCTGCTCCTCCAGTGCTCACAGCCCAGGGTACGTATCCCCGACACAGAACCTGCATTTGCGCTGCTCGTGGATCACGGCTAGGGGAAGAGCCACAGGCTCCTGTCACTGGGGGCTGGTGGTACGTCAGCAAGGTGAGACATGAAACTGAAGCACTGAGGATAATTTCATTACTTCCAGGATATCATCTGGCCATGAGAGCTCCTGGGTGCTGTCTAGATTTGCAGACTGGACATATTAAGCAAGGCAGCTAGAGCTAGAACTCAAGCTATGTGCAAGGCTGTTTGCTGCTCTGCAATTGTTTTTCCTTAATCTTTCTGCAGTATAGTCTGCACTAGCCCGTGCGGTGCTTGGAGAGAGAAGGCTGCTAAGGGTGATTAAAAAATTATGCTGTGGCAAAAGCAGCAGTAAATATAAGCTGTTAATTTACTCAAGGAAGTAATTTTAGGGTCTGATCACTTTTGCTACCAAAGCCAGCTTAAAACAAGGAGTGCTTAACGAGGGTTCAGCACTGTTGCTCGTCGGGAAGGTCAGGCGAAAGGCCTGGATGTGTGGAACAGGCTTGTGTTGTGCTACCAGGGCAGCCTGCAGCAGTCAGTGATACCCCGGGCTGAGCACGACAACTTCTGGCACACTGTCACAGTATATGACAATGTCTGAATGCTCGGTTAAATGAGGGAGGTGTGCTGATGTAAGTGATACAGCCAGACTAGATACGCATCCGCAACAGGATCCACCCTGGCAACTTTATAATGTACTTACCGATGCAGATTTCCTAATGTTAAGAAGTCCTCAGCTCCACTTCCATTAGTGAGTAGCTTCTGGGAAGTTTTACACTTGTTTTGGCCACTCTGTTTCAAAGTGAACAACTTTTGGGAATAAAATATACTGAAGGGAATTAACCTGACGATTTGTATCACACGTTTCTTGCCCGGGCTGTCTTAAAATCCTAATATTCCCTGTAACTGCAGAAGGTTTATTGCACAAATACACTGGATAGCATCCAGAATTTTCCCCTATCTCATCTTCCCTTTTCAGAATCTCTTACAAACTCATTCTGATAACAAATCACAAATGGGGCATCTAGTGATCATGATAAAAAACTATAGAAAACTATGTAAAACTATAAAAACTATAAAAAACATGTAAAAACTATACTTATTTTTTTAATCAGGAATTCTTTTAATTTTCCTTCTGGTTTTTAAGTCTCTAATTTTTAGATTTTCAAGCTCTTCTCAGCAACCATCAGGGACACATGCTCTAATTAAACAGAGGAAAGTTGACCCTTGCGTAATCCCATGACTCCGACACAAAACCTCTGAATGCTCAGAGACTCCCAATAAAATAGTGAAAGCTGGCAATAACTGCTATATCTAGCTCTTGAGCAGTCAGTGACTGGCTGGTCTGAGAAGAAAGCCGAGGCAAAGATAACTTCATCCTAGATATAAACCAGAACTGTGTCTCAAACTGGCCTATAAAAATAACCAGAAGAGCCTGTAAAGCTATTTCCTGATGAAAGAAGACCCTGCCCTTGAGGGCCCAGGATATCTCTGTGAAACTTTCTCCTTCCCTAAATCTGCTTTTGCTGTCAGGCAAGATATACCTGAAATCACATAGCTTTGTAGGGATTATTCAAATCAGAGATAGGACTTTAAGGAATTTCAGGCATTGTAAAAATGTCACTCTTTATAAGGGTGCTTGCAAAACATTTTAGTTTTAGCTTGCTCTGATACTCAGAGGTCCTAATGACAAGGACTGGGGCCTTAGTAATATCCCTCTCCCCATCCAGATCAAAAAGTATGAGGAAATTATAAGACACTAATGCCTAAGGCCTCCCATGAGGGTCACAGCTACATCATTCAAGGCAACAATGGACATGTATGAAAACACATGCCTGCTCCAAAGTACACCTGGCTCAGTAAATGCATCACCACACACCTACTGAAAGCCTCCTCTCCTTTCACTTCCTCTGTTTTCTTTCACCTTTTCTCTTCCACCCACTCCCTCCCTGCGCCCTTTCATACCTTCACTCCATTCTCTCAAAGCTCCTCCTCTCTATTCCTTTTTACATCTAGCTTCTTCACAAGACCTATTTCTGTCACCCTCTCTACATTTTTCTCTTGCAGTCCTCACTTTGTCCCATCCCACGGTTCTCGTTCTTGTCTCATCCCTTCCTCATCATCCCTTCACTATTCAGTGCATACAAGAGTTACTCCAAGTTGGGATTCTGAAGCAGGATCTCATAGGATCACTTCCTAAAATGAGTTTATCTGCTGCCCATCTACGCAGGGCTTTACCCTCCTGTCTTTCTGGCTACATCAAGTCATTCTGAATAGCTCTTGCATGCTCTCTTTCTTGCGGATGTGACTCCCATTTTTCAGACGCTCCCCTATAAAATTACGAGCATTTTATATATCATTTCCAAAACAGTCCTTCCTTTGCTGCAGTTGTCTCTTTTCCAAATACTCTCAGGTGTTTGGCACTTCTGTGGCCTTTCAAATTGTGGCACATAAGACCTTTGTCGCAAGGGATATGTAGCTTGATTTAGCTTATCCCCTTAAGTCTCTGTCAGCAGAACGGAGAGCACATCTTGACATCCCAAATGAGGTACCCAAAGTAGGTTAACTATCTGCCTTCATTTATAATGCAGCATCTGACAGTGAATGTTTAGCATCTGGTGTTTATCCATTAGAGGCTGTGGTGGTTATTTGTAGCTCAGACCAAGGGGCTCATACTCAAGAGACTGCAGCAGCCTTTGTCGAGTCAAAATGGGCCAAGAGAGTAGGGCCAGCAAGAGGCTATCAGAAGCAGTGCAGGCCCCACTCTCCTCCTTACTTAGGGACACCTTAACAGTACCTAGAGGATCATCCATGGTCAAGGACTAACTGTGCTAGGTGACACACAAACATAGAGTGGAGGACAGTCTGTGACACAAAAAGCTGAGGACAGCTCAGAAACCTAATCTCTTATTTCCACCAGAGACAAGGGAAAAGCAGGAAAAAGAAAGCATTACCTTCCTGAGTTCAGAGATGGGAACTGAAACAGGGTCATTACGACTTGAGTCAAGGTCACTCAAGAACTGGGCAACAGAGATGAGAACAGAAATCTTTATTATCTCTATTTTTCTGAGTCGCAGTTCAGTGCCTCAGTCACAAGATCATCCTTCATCTCTCACTCTTACCCCAAGGGAAAAACATGTCATTCCTATTTGCTTACCAAGCAACAGTCCTATCTACAGGCTGTCCATCTTCCTAAGCAGGCAGGGTACCAGCAAGAGTACAGTCTGAAGAAATAGGAGCACAGGAGAGCTTGCCTCCCTGCTGGAGGCACATGACACAGCTGGTGAGCATTAAAAGGGCCGCCTGATTCCTACGGCACCCTCAGATTTCATGCCCCACGTTGCTGGTGGAGACAAGGAGAATTCTCAGTCTGATTGCCCACAGATTAGGTTTCTGGACATTTCCTTGATGGCATGTGGAGAGAATCTGAAGGAGAGCTCAACAGCACAGATATTTTCCTGGCAAGGGTTTGGACCTTTGAAGCTCTGAAGTGGTCCGAGAATAAACTTCATGACTTGGGAATGAACACTATGTGCCGACAACGTCATCAACTCATGGCTTTAAAGGCAGCCTTCAGGACAGCTTTACTTGTGCCTGCTGCTGCGCTGTGATCCCGCCAGATTTTCTGGGAAGCATGCAAAGGGATTGGGTGGGATGTGGTGGCAGGGACACCAGGAGGTGCATCAACAGGGAGCACTCGTCCTTTAAGGGCAGCTATGGGTCAGAGCCTTCTGGTGGGGGATTACTGCTGTTTGTAGAGTCCCAAGATGGGTTTGTCTTAGGAACCCAGAGTCTCACTGCAGGGGAACGGAGGGATAAGGAAGTCATTGGAGCAGCAATATGGGAATTAAAAAAAAAACACAGCAATGCAGTTCAGGCTGGTGAAGAAGCCGGAGTAGCTTAGAGTAGTCTTAAGGCTTAAGAGTAGCCTTATCAAAGGCCTTACAGATGATTCTTTGTGGAAGATGGTTCAAGGATTTAAAGGGGAAGAAGGCACTGGTTGGACAGATGGTTTGGGATGCATGCTGGGCAAGGAGCAGTGCAGAGGATGAAAAAGATGCTCTGAAGAAAGTGAAATTGGGGGCAAAATCCAGGCTCTATTGAAATCCAAGACAGAGCATGACTTCAGCTGACTTCAGTGAAGTCTGGCTTTCTCTGTGAATATCTGCTGTCCTTGTCAGCATACAGGAACTTGCAGTGTTCATTCTGAGCTACACAGAAGCTGTGTGAACACGGTTACTGTGGTGCTTTGTCTAAACTAATGCATAAGAGCAAGGTGCATTACCTCACACTGAGTGATGATCCCAAGGATGGCGTTATGATAATCATTTATCTTCTGATTGGGGCAGTTGCCAGTTAAAATTTGAGAAGGTATCCAGTAGGAGGTGATTTTTAGGTTAAGCATAAAATGGCACTCGGCCCCTTACAGCCCCTGGCAATGGGGAGACCTTGGCAGAGTTCTGTCCACTCCTTTCAGTTTTTCACCTTAAACCTAAACATTGCAGCATATCTATGAGTCCGTCATGTACTCCAATACCATTTATTACTGTTTACCGGGAAAACTTCTGCTAGCTGGAAAGTATAAATGTTTAGTTACACCATGTACCCCATCTCCAAAATCTATGAAACCTTGGGAGAGTTTGTGGCTTCAGGCATAAAAGCTAAACAAGTGTCCCCTGCACCTCCCCATGGCCCTGTGAACCATTCCTTAAATATATTGAAACAAAGATTTTTGCCACCTCAGGACAGGCACCAGCTTTCAAGACCACATTTCAGGATCTACATTTGTGTTGTAATGGAAGTGGGGCCTCATGTCCTGCCAGGTACCAGCAGAGGAATGTGCAGCAGAAGCAACAAGAGGAACCAGTATCTGCCCGTGTGATGTTCCTGGACCCAGGACATTTTCTGGCAGTGGGGAGAGCAGAAATAGCCGTGGGGCAAAATGGTCTTTCTTCAACTGGGACCGCCACTCATCTCCTGGCCTTACCCAGTTGGTCCACAAGTCTCTGACCATTTTTCCCTCCTACAGCTGGAAGAGGAGTGAAGGAATTATTCCTTTCTTACTCATATATTCCCCCAGTTTCAGGAACAGATCAGTAATTGCCATGGCTGAATCAAAGCTGCAAGCAAAGAGCTGGTGACAGATGAACTTGGGAGGTTTTGCAATTCAGAGAGAGAAGTCTCAGGTTCTCCCTACTGGGATTAGCTTTTATGTCGTTGCTGATTCTCCCAGCTGGTGGAAAGCAACCTCTGCTGCAATTTAGTTTGCTGTTTGTTTCCTTCCTCTTTCTTATGCTGTGTTCCCACACTGTAAAGTGATGCATTGCCACATCACCACATACTCACGAAGGCCTCTGATGACAGTTCGCAGAGCCAGTGCACTCCCACAGCTACTGTAATCACAATTCAGAGAAGAGGTGATCAGGTAACCAGCAGCTGGAAATCACCTACAGAGAAGGCAATGTGGCAGCCTGGCAGCCTGAGGAAAGAGGCCAGGCAGGAGCACCTATGCAGGGCAGAAGGGAACAAGTCATGGTATCACTGCTTTAGACCACCAGGCCACGAGGCTGGCAGGTCATGCTGTGATCGGGATATGATGCCTCAGAAAAAAGGGGATGAGTCTGCATCATTCATTCAGCTAATCCTGAACTGCAGCTAAGGGAAGGGAAGAAAAAAAATCTTCCTGAACAAAGCAGAAAAACAGCTGATACGTGAAATGGGCTTCTCTTCAACTATCTTGCCAATAAAGAACGTGAAAACTCTACAGGGGGTAAAACTGAGGCCTCCTAGCAGGGATAGTGAGATTGAAGCGCTCAAATCTTCAACACACTGTGTGAGCTGCTTAGCTGGGAGAGGGGAGAGGAAAGGGCATCAGCAGGACAGATCTGTGGCCCTAGCTTTGTCAGAGACACCATGGTACAAAGCAGGCAGAAAGCTCATCAAAAGAGTTGCTCTGAGGCAGTGTAAGCAGTGTTTCTTGGCTATCTAGTCTTTATGGGGAAAAAAAAAAGCCATAGCCCACTGCTTTTCTTTTGTTACCAGCTAAAAATTAGGCTATGATTTTTATACATTCCTTTATTTTTCCTCCCTCCCTTTACATAAATACAATATCACTTATTTTCTCCCTGTTCTTTTTGTTGTTGCTTGCAAGCAGGAATGGGCATGTGTGTTTTTTGTGCATATTTTTGCAGCATTTTGTGGAAAACCTTTTAATGTCTTACCAACCACTTCTGGTCTTTGTGTGACAAACTCATAAGCACTTGCAGGGAAGACCCACCTTTATGCCTCCTGCATCTCTTGCTACTTAGGAACAGATGGCGGAGAGCCCATATAATCTCTGGCCAGTATAGCAGTCTCTAAGAGGCATCTACCTCTGATACAGTTAGCATAAACCCTAAACTGTTTTTAATTGCATTCCCCTGGGATCCATTTTAATCTCTCTGCAGGATGAGGGTTAGTAGGGTAAAGTGTTAGCTCAAGCCACCTTTTTCTGCACAATTTTGTCCTGAGACAACTATTTACTCAATTCATCTGAAAATCTGATCCATTATGATTAATAATTTCTCAGACACTTACAGCACTGACCAAATTTATACATAACTAAGTCATTTTCCTTGTAAGCAACTGCTGCAATTGCACTGGAGAAGTTGCATCAAGTCCCATCAATATATGGGAAGATTGTGAAAGGCAAGAATTTCTGTAACTAGCTATATATTCAGATATTATCTTACTCACCATATCACAGCTGCTTTTGAGCCTCCCTGCTTTGGAAGACACAGATATGATGAGAATGGTCTCCATCCCCATCACAACTTAAATATAGAAAAAGTCACGATGCTTCAGGAAAATGTCCCTCCTCAAAACACCAGCCTCTCACAAGCCTGCTCACCTGAAGAGTTGCAGTGGTATGGACAGACCCTCTCAAGACTTTGCACATAACTCTTGTTTCTGCAGACAGAATAATTACAGTACAGTGTAAATACATACCTAGCTGATTTGCCAAATAGAGGAACATGTAGAGACGACCTGCAGCTCGCTCTGCCTGGTGAAGGATACTCATATGTGAGTGTCCCTGCATTATAGGTATCCCCAAGACAGTCGTTTCAAATCACTTCAGTGGTCTTGCGTAGCAACTGCAATACCTACTGCCTTTGCTTTCTCCTCTCCCAGCTGTTTTTCTCCTCTATGCATTATACTAATGGAGAGTGTGTCTCGCCCCTTGGCTCACAGGGCAGCAGAACAGGTTTGTGTCCCACAAAGGGTCCTAACCTGTGGCACCCCTTCTTGTCCCAGCTGCTGCTCACTTTGACCCACTGTGCCTGGTAGGGGGATCACAGAGGGGAGAGAGGCTGCAATGCTGCAGAGAAAGTGCAGGTCAAGAGCTGCCTGCTGGGGGCGGGGGTGGGGGTGGGGGGCAAAGTGGGAGCTAATTGCATGAGTTGTACCCTTGATGAGGAAGATCTGCCTAACCTACCATATGAGCATCTATCCAGGGCACACGCCAAGAAATCTGCTGCGGGCTCTCCCAAAGCCCTGCTTCCTTTCATTTTGCCTCAGCCAGAGTCACAATAATTCATTTCTTTGAAGTCCCTCCTAATCAACCCTGCTCTGTTACTGTGACAAGCTACAACGATGGGAGCCATGAGAACGACGGATGGAGCAAAGGAAGAACCAAGAAGAGAAAACAGAGGGCAGAGGCCTTGCGGCAGGGCACCTGGGCCATGCGGGCTCAGCTGGCAAGGAGAAGAGATGAGCCAAGGGGAACCGCAGACTGTTCAAGTGGCTTTGGGCAAGTCATCTTGTCAGTTCCAACACCCGTTCCTCTCTGGTGAAAAGGGTAGAAGTTTTGATGAGGGAGACTGTCACAAAATTTCAAGAGGACTTAAATATAGAACATCAAATACCTTGTAAGTGATAAAAGCAAGCTGAAAAATATCCAGAATGAAGAAGGCTTTCCTCTGAACAGCCTCAACAGTTTTACAGCTCACGGGAGAAAGGAGACAGAAACTTTTACTGGGAGAGAGTTGGGCTGGCTCCTGTGTGTCTCCAACAGCTGGTCTATACACAGTGTGTGCAGTTACTATTTCTTTAAGAAGCATTTTTGGCTGGTCAGGTGGCATCAGCATCACAAGCCTTGAGCTCTAGCCCCAGTCTGCAAACGTGCTGTCATTTTGTGCTGAAACGGGATTTTTGTTTTCCTGCTGCCTTCCCTCTCCCTACCAAGTGTTTTCCAGTGAATCATTTCCCAAAGCTTGTTTTGCACCCTGAGTTGTACTGCTGGGGCTGAAAGTGTAGATTTAAGTCTAGGTAAAGCGGTGACCTCTTGGACGTGGATGCCCCAAAACTGATTTGCCATTAGGGAAACGCAGTCCTACAAGCTCCTGGGTAAATGATGGCTGCCACAAACAGCCACAGCACTGCATGCCTTTCACAGAATCACAGAATCACAGAATCGTTTAGGTTGGAAGGGACCTCTGGAGATCATCTAGTCCAACCTCCCTGCTCAAGCAGGGTCACCTAGAGCATATTGCCCAGGATCACATCCAGACGGGTTTTGAATATCTCCAGCGAAGGAGACTCCACTACCTCTCTGGGCAACCTGTTCCAATGCTCTGTCACCCTCACAGTGAAGAAGTTTTTTCTCAGGTTCAGATGGAACTTCCTGTGGTTCAGTTTCTGCCCGTTGCCTCTTGTCCTGTCGCTGGGCACCACGGAGAAGAGGCTGGCCTCATCCTCTTGACACTCCCCCTTCAGATACTTGTACACGTTGATGAGATCCCCTCTCAATCTTCTCTTCTCTTCTCTTTCATTTGAGTGAATTCCTCCTATGGAACAGGCTCCTTTCCTCACGTCTCCCATTGGAGACTGCTCCCAAACCTGACAGTTCTGACAGCTAGAAGCTTTCTTCTCATTTCCAGGCTGAATTTTTTTATGGTCAGTTTATACCCACTTGTTCTTGGGAAAACCTTGTCCTTTGGCTTCAATAACTTTCTCTTCCTCTCATCTTTACACCCTGGTATATTTATAGAGAGGAATATAGCCTCCTCATCCTTCATTCTGCTGCCTGAAAAAGCCATAATCTCTTAGTCTCTCCATATGGGCTAGAAGGCTCCCCATTCCTGGTATTATTTGCTAGCTCTTTTCTTTACCTGTTCCCATCTGAGTACATACTTCTAGTAAGGAGGTGACAGGAACTGCACACCATTTTTCAGATGAGATCTCCCCTGAGCCCTGCATAATGCTATTCATTCTCCCCTCTCTCTCCGGATACATTGTAGGGTATCATTTGTCTTTGCACAATTGTAAGACTTCGGGGCTCACCGTCATCCTGTAATGACAATATAATATATTACTAAGTGCAAGCTTTTGTCCTCCTCTGGCACTTCCAGCTGCTGAGCCATCACAGTGTTGTTGTTATGGATGCTGATACACTTTCGCACATTAAAGCTAACAGACTAGTAAAGCCAGTTACTGAGCTCCATTCTTCTAACCCGATAATTTCCCTTTCTGCACAACCCACTTTTCTCTTCCCATCAGCAATTTCTTTACCTACCGTATAACTTTTTCATAACTTCTGTTTTAACTATTAATTTTCTATGTGGTAGTGTCAAATATTTGAGTGTAGTCTGGACAGATAAGATCTATATCATTTCCCTTGTCCAAAACAGCTGTCTTATCAAAGAAAGATATCAGGTTATTCTGGCATACTCTGCCTTTGGCAAACTAATATTGCATTGTACCTCACTGTCCATTTACCTCCATATTTGTTATTATTCTTTCCTACAAACTGGCTTTAAAGCTGTGTGCACTATGGAGGTCAGAATAATGGGTCTGCTGTTCCCTAGATTACTCTTTTCCTTTTCTTAGAGGTAAGAGAAGTACTACATCTGTCATTCTGCAGTCAGACAGTGCCACCACCAACTTGATGGATTAATTAAAAATCCGCCCTACAAGACTTGCCATTTCATGTGCCAGTTATCTCAATATTCTGAGATATTCTGGTCCCTGTGACTTGAGTTGATCAAGATGCTTACGCTCTAGTTTCATCTCAAATGCAGTCATTTCCTTTTCTATATGCACGGTATGCATGTATCTGTTCTCCACGTTCCTTATGTTCTCCCTCACCATAATTACGGAAAACTGAAGGATTACTCCTTTTATTTATATTGTCCTTGGGTCACACCTATGATCCCCTCATTACTTTCCCCAACCACACACAGGTCCTTTCCATGCCATGTGGCAAAAAAAATCATTTCTTGTTTCTTTTGTTTTCCTTTGCAAGGCCTATCTCAACTTGCCTTTTGGTCACTTTAAATTAATCCTTAGCGTTTTAGCCCCCTTGCCCCACAACACACAGCAACCTTTGCTGAATGACCTGCTACTTACTTCCACTGGGATTTGTGCTTTCCAGGCTTACATCGCTCTACATGTACAATCAACAAAATCAGTTTGGAGCCAGTAAAAAAAGGGCCTTATAGGGGCTTGCACGGGCTTAACATTAGTCAGGTTTTAAACTGTTTTAAGTTAAACATGTGCAATGAGTGTGTGTAGATACACCCTAAATCCTTTGCGGAGATTACAGATGAAGGTATTTCATGGTCACAACCCAGCTGGTCTGGGTCAGGGAGAAAGAAGCATTTTCTCTCCTTGCCTGTTCTGCCTGTTCACTTATTTTCTAGATTGTCTCTTTTGTATTTTTAGAAATCGGCGTTGCTAAGGCAACCAAACTAGCTGAACATTTTGTTTCCCTAAGAACAATACGTGTTTAAATATTCAGGCAATTTTCCATTGTTCGGCAGGAATGGTGAGATCAGGCAGATTATCCAGACCAGATGAGGGAAGTTTAAGTTGGCTTTCTATTTTATTTTAAAAGCCTTCAGTGTGCTGACAGCCATTCAACAGCTCTGTCCAACGGGAACAATATATAGCAGACACGTAGCAAACCCTCCATAACCGGGAGAAATGTTTAGTTTGATTCCCTTCTGTTACATTCCCCTACAATAAATCAAAGCTCATGTGTATTTCCAGGTAGCTGAGCTATGCTTGCCCCTGTGCTCACACGCGGCCTGCTCATCCTCTGAAAGTGCAGCACCAGATAATGATAGTATCATACAGGATGGAAAGGGCAAATAAAGGATTTATCATCAGATTTGTCACATCCTTCCCTCCGCCCAGTCCATGCCTTTCAGGCACATGCTTCAAGCATCTGCAACAGATTTAGAAGTTATTGCTAACCTAGCTGTTTGTTGTTGCCCCCAAAAGCGGGCTGGTGATGGGATGATGTGAATGACTCCCACCTACTCCTGTGCAAGTCCACCAGCTTTCCTTCCTGCTGTCTTTGTGCTAGAGCAGATGAGGGAGGGCTGGCACAGCTCACCCTGAAGGCTAACCTGCAGTGGCAGTAACCACCACCTAGGACGTGGCTCGGAGTAGCGCGCTCAGGCTCGGAAAGGCTGGTGTCCATGCCTCAGGAAAGCCAGAGCTATGTAACAGAGCTGACAGTTTCCAGAAGTCTAATCCTGGCTCTGACACTAACATTTTCTAGGGAGATCACTAAGTGTGTTTAGCTTCACTTCCCCCACTGGCACCGTGAGATGGCTAAACCTGTACAAACCACATACATAAGAAAATATGACTGTGGCTAGAAAATGTTTACCAAAGAAGTGCCAAATACTATTATAATTCTAGAAAGAGCAGGCGGGGGAGAGGAGAAGGAAGAAGTAAAGGAGATACGATGGGTAAAACTGGTTGGCGTATGAGCGTGCAAAAGCCTTGGAAGCATAGAAACAGGGGCACAATCAAGAAAGGGATGCGCTCCCACAGCCAGTCTGTAACCTGGAAGGGGGAGCAGTTTGAAACTAAGAGATGGATGGTCTGGGGGAGTCACGGAGGGAAGATGGGGGACGAATACTGGACTGAAGCTGCTGCTGCACAGCAGAGCAAGTGCTCCTCCACTGAGTGCCGCTCAGTGCACATCTGACTGAGTGGTGTTACTACAGGACGGAGCTATTTATCCTTTCCCATAAGTCTAGTTCCCAAAATGTGCAACCCTCTTTTCCTTCTAATTACCTTTTCTGGAGACACAAGCAAGACCCCATTAACACTGGACAGCAAGTTACCAATTTGAAAAGAGAACTTTAAAAGCCTCTCTGTTTTTCAGTATTTGACAGTTCTCACTGTGTATATTTGAGCTCTTCCCTTTGTCTTTATCTTTTTAAGAAGTGAATCATATCACCTAGAGCATTCATATTCTTTAGCCTAATAGCTAATCACTGCAAAGATGGTTGTTCAAAAAAACAAAAAAGATGGCTGTTCAAAGGGCAGTAACAAGGACTCCTATTTTATCTAGGCCAGAAGCAAGCATAGTAGACAGACAGATATGAGAAGCGTCATAGGATTGCCCAAGGTACTAGGCTGAAATGGTGGCGTCTGCAGGAAGAATTAGTTTTCAGGAAACTGCTTGGTTTCTAGGATGATGGACAACTAGGCAAAGCCTGAATTACCAGAAAAAAACCAACGAATTGTGGGTTAGTCTACCTACGAGCCATAAAAGTCCTAGCTCCAACATAGGCTAATCTGTTTAGTTCTCTTCCATCCCATCACTTTTCCTGAAAGATGAGCCAAATTTCTGGATTAAATGCGCGCAAGGGTGGGTGCACATCACACCATGGGTAACAAACCTGTTTGTCTGGAAGGACAGCTGCCCTCACTCCTCGCACAGACTGGACTGCCCGCCTGACCTGTCTGCTCCAGCCTGGGCCTGGCCTAGCTGCAGGACTAGGAGGAAGGTTCCTGTTAGGGCTTGTGGGCGAGAAGGCTCCAGAGTCAGAGATCAGGGTCTAGCAGATGTTTAGACCTGGGTAAATGGAAAGAAGAAACTGGGCAGAAAAGGGTTGCTCAGAAATCTAGGAACGAAGCAGGCCTGTCCACCCCAGGCTCCCAGTTTGGAGAGGTTAGGGAAAGTCCTGGCTACAAAGAAAGTTCCAGTTTCAACTTTTGCTCTGGGTCTCCTGAAACTGCTGTGCACCTTTGAGCACTCAGCAGCTGAGCATCACACTCGCATGGGGAACCCAGGCAGCCAGTTCCAGGGAGTGAGGGAAGGAAGGAAGGAAGGAGGCAAAAGCACAGACTGGAGTGGTTTGGAGGAGGGAGGGCAACAAGGGGAAGAGGGAAAATGCGAAAGTGCTGGCTCTCAGTGCAGCCGATTCTCCGAGCATCAGCAAACAACAAAGCCTTTTTTTCACCATTACGGACTCTTCAAATGTCAGTGCCACTCCTCCTGCCAGGTGGTACCAATAAATTATTCAGTCACCCAACCGCATCATGTGCCAAAACAGTGAAGACTGAGCTCAACAGGATCAAAACCCAGAGGGGATTACTTTCATTTCAGAAAGGGCACCTATCACGTAAAGAATCAGCTAACTTCTCCCTGAAGACACCCTCCGGAGAAAAAAAGGAAAGGTGCCCCAGGAGTGTTGTCCAAACAAAGGTCAATACACTGGTGTCACCGTGGTGTCGGCTGTGCTAGCCACCTGTAGTGAATCACACTGTGGTGAGAGTGCGGGGAGGTTGCAGCCCCGTTCGCTGCACGTTACACAGAGCCTGGCCTAAGCCAGGCTTCGCGTCAGGACCGGGCATTGCCAGGGTTTAGTCATATCACTTTGAGCAATTCGCTTATCCGCTATCTCAGTTTCTTCAGTTGTGAAGCAGAGACAGTGACAGAGGCTTTGCCATGCACAACTTCCTTTCTGGCCCTGGCTTCTCAGCCAGTTCGGCAGCTACAGGCACAGCAATCTACACGTGGGTCTGCTTTTAAGTCTGCAGCCTTAAGGGAGGCAGCTTTGGTTGTGGGAGACCATGGCTGTATGAATGTATGAACAGCACAGGCAGTGCTGCTATGGCTATTACAGGCAGTAGTAGGGGCTGATACAACCTCTCCAAAAAGGCGATTACAGCCCAGGGAGGGCAGAGGGGGCAGCCATGCAACTGTTATGCCCACTACTTTCAAATCCCATTTGCATTCATACATGTGAGCTCAGTGCAAAGTGGTTTACCCCTATTTTTCAGTTACTCAGGTTAAATCCCCTCTCTGAATATGACACAAAAATATCTGATTGGTCCTCTTGCGACAGTTCCCCAGTGCACCTGCTCCATTACAAGGCTCTGTGACCTCCGAATATGAATGTGAATGCTCTGTCTGACCCGGGAGAACAACCTTGCTTCTGCACAGCATAAAAGACACTTTCCATAAGTGCAGCAAACAGAAATCGCTTTGAGAACAGACATCGCATTGCACTGAGAAATGACCCTCCCAAATTATTTTTATTGTCAGTTTTCCAAGGACAGCAGCTTTCTATTCAGTTGGGAGGGGAAACGTGACCATAGATTTGGGGGTTGTTTACTTATTTCTCTTTTTTACGTCCCTGTGCTTCTGATTGCTATTCTTAATAAGCATTTAGGGAGCAGGGGGAAGGGGAGAATGAAAAGAGGGTACGAAGGAGCCAGGCTGAAGGCAGATACTTGTGTTAGTCTTGTCAAGCAGTTAAATGGACTTTTTTTCTATACACTGTTATTTGACTTCTGCAATTAAAATGTCAGAAGTTAAAAATAAAGCTGTAACCTTAATTATTGCTGCCAATAAAACAAATTATCTGCAAATTTAAGCCACAAAAAAGTTGCAAAAGCAAATGTGAATGAAAAAGTTCTCAAGTTTAAACAAAAGGGAAGTTCTGATTTTACTCTTAAGTTTCACTAGTTCCACGCTACACGGACCTACTCCTGATCTGAGCGCTCTTTATGTAACTGTGGAAAATGCTGTAGATGTGAGGGAAAGAGTCCTGTCGGGGTTCAGGTATGAGACTGGCACTTTGAAAATGTTGCCATGAGTTTCTATCGCAAATCCACTGAGTCACTGAAATGTTGTGGATTATTGACACTGTGGGAGGAGCCAAGGAAACCCAGATGTGGGAGGAGACCCTTTGTATGAGCCAGCTTTTGCTTACTGCAAACAAGCAGCACTTTCTGGTCTATGTGCAACTAGCCTAGAGGTTCTTTTGAATACTGCATACCAAGAACGTGTTTTCGATCACTGCCCCCCTCCATCCTACGCACATGTATACAGGATTCTTTTGATATCACCTCAACATATTCAACCAGTATGGGTCTCCTAGAGCTTTTTATACTATACTGATGCAAAGAAACGGCAGAAAATTTATCTTTATATTGTCCAACCAGATTAGAACTTCTTGACAGCAGGCACCGAGCGGAGGGGACAGACAGAAGGAGAGAGGAAGATCTCTGTACACGACAGGATCTCCACACTGGCTTGTGCAAGCAGCCCTTTTCTTTGATTTCAGAGTGGTAATAATTTTCTCTTCAAAATGACAGCTTGGGGCTCAGCTGCCGCAACACTGTTTTTGGAATCAAATTACTAGAAAGGTCAGAATCATTAACATGCGCTTCAGGAAGAAGGAAAATACCAAGCAAAACCTGTAAGCTTCCACTGCTGAAAGATACCCACTGGACTAGCAGATGCTATTATTTGCTTCATTTCATTGCAAGTAGAAGGGCGTCCTCTCGTCAAGGGAGCAGAGAAGGAGGTCATTCTGCTTGGAGGGCTCACATAAATGTGCATGGCAGGAGGAGCCTCTCCAGATATCACAGAAGTTAGGAGGCACAAAAAAAGTGTTAAAGGGAGCGAATGAATAGTTTATGTACCTGACATGGCTCTAACGTGCACGCTATCTGCAGGGCCCCTCTAGCGCTCTGCAATACTGAGGATGGTTGTCCCCGTGTTGAAATGTGCTGACTATTCTTGCTCCCAAATCCAGCAGGAGAGACTGCATGTGGAGCTGCTGTTACCCCTACAGGACAAGAACGAAGAAGAGAGTTTTTGCTCATGCCCCATTATATGAAATTACTGTTCTTCTCCAGCATGAGGCATTAATAAGAGAATAAAAAGTAGGCAAAGGCTTCCACACTGTTTGAGCTACAGCTTTGCCTTCCCTGTTTACCAAACACCTCTGTGAGGCCACCTGGAGACAACCTGTGCCTAAGCAGTGTATGACCCACCAAGGTATCTGGCAGGTCAGGACAACATTTTTCCCTACGGAAAGCATTCAAATAAAAAAGCCAAAACATCTATCTAGGAACAGTCTAGAGTGCCTCCAAGGAGCAGTATTTGGGGGGCTTTGTACATGAATTATCTCCTTTGAGCTGGGCCTCACTAAGTAAAAGACAACTCTAAATACTCCACAAGACAACGATGAACATGAGATGGAGACAATCTCTGTCCAAGGCATCTGAATTTTAACAAGAAACAGTGTACTTACAGGCTCCTCTCCCAGGTGCATTTAACCTTCTCCACTCAGGTAACTAAGCTGCCCCTACAGTTTGTACCCAATATTTTCATACCCCTGTTCCTCTCATATTTTTTATGTGTACTCTTGGATGGATAATAGGATTCACCTTGATGTGGAAGAGCCAGCCACCCTGTTGTAATCTGCCCCATGAAAAAGCATCTTTCTTATCCCTGAGAATGTCATATGTATTAGCTGCAGCCTTTTTGGTATCCTCTTGAGAGGATTCAGTTTCATACAAGTCCTAGCAAGAGCGACCCTCCCTGGCTGGGAGCTCATATCCCCTCCAGTCAGTTTTCTTCAGAGAGAAATCACCATTGCTTTCCCTTTAAACCTCTACAAGCTGTAATTTTTCCTTCACAGAGCAGGTAGGTTCTGTTCTTTTCTTACCACCTGATAGCTTGCTTTGGATTTCACTTTTCAAATGTCTTGCCCTATATCTCTCCAACTTGTACGCCTTTTGGTGCAGCATTCCATATTCACACTCAGTGTTCACTTTCACTTGCAGCATTCACTTGGGCTTTTCCACAAGCATTTTTCCTTATCCAGTTCCCCTTCACCCACAAAAACCTATTGCCTGAGTTCAATGAACCATTCAGCTTGGCTCAGGCTCAAGTTGTTAGCCACTATATTCAAAAGTGCCCCCTTCCCTTGGGCCGTATGTTCTTGGTCAGCTGTCTACTCACTACTTCGACATCAGAAATAACTCCTCCTCTAACACGCTATATCCTAGGTTTAAGTCTACCTGGAATGTAGTCTGACAGGTAGGCAGTACATGTACTATTTCCGTGGAGATGCCCAGACCAGTCCTCTGACTATGCAAAAGGGGCAGAGAACCTGGGAGGTGATCCCAAAAGCCCTACGGACTCACTTGAGTGAGCACACCTTTTCAGAGGACAAGCTCCACTGTGCCTTAGCATACTTGTTTTTTCTAGTTCCAAGGTTGTACAACAACAAAAACGCACCCTTCACGCAGTACGCTCCCGTGAGAGCTCAGCTGTGCTGTGTGCTTTGCCTGCTCCTTGTTGCACAGTTTCCACACAATTATTCTCACACTCATCACAGATTACTGTGTCATAGACTGACTATGGGTGTATGTGGATTCGTTTGGCTTTTGCTACTGCTTTGCATTGCATTGTACTGGCTACAATACTGTCACTGCAATCAAGTATTCAGGTTCACAGTAGAACAAGCCTTTGAAGAAACAATTATCACCTTATTTTATCCTATCAATCCTGTATGCCAAACTTTAAAGCTCTTGCAAGCACCTCTGCTGGAGAAAATGTATATCAGACACAGAAAATATTAGCCAAGATTTTGCTCTGTGGCTCAGGAAAGCCAATTCAGGAAGGGTGATGAGAAACTGCATTTCATTTCCTTTTACTGTTTTTGAGGGGGGCACTGTTTTAAACTTTCGGCAGTGGGTTGCTGCCTCAGGACGGGGACTCCTCGACTCCGCTGTGACCATGAATATGGCAGCAGAGATTCCTTACTTTTTAGACCCGGCTAGTTCTGCGAGCCAGAGTGAAACAGTGGCGGTCATGACCTTGCTCTCACCTTTCCCTTGGTACTACAGGTCTTTTTTTCTTTGACAGCTAGTATCTTTATGGGTATAAGGGCAGTGGAAGGATTGTGTTTTCCTGATGATGAGGTTAGGGCTTGTCTTTGTGCAGGAATGTAACAAATGCTGTGAAAATAAAAGCTCTGTGCTACTCTTCCCTCTGCGGCACCTCCATGCAGGCTTTCCTCAGGGCATGGGCAGGGCTCGCAAATCAAAGACCTGGCTTTGGGCCAGCACTTGGTCCTTTGCCTATTGTTTAGGCAAACTCCTAAGATGCCCTAAATGTGAAATGAATTTCAGACAAGCTTGGTTCTACCCCCAAGGGGATTAGAGTTAATAGCTTAATGTTCTCACGGCAAAAGACAAAAAAAAAAAAAAAAAGAAAAGGAAGAAAAGGAAAAGAAAAAAAGCCACGCAGGCAATTTGAGCAGCCTCACTGCTGGGCTGAGTGTTTCCTTAATGCAGTTTCAGGAGAGATGGTTGTTAGGGAGAGGGAGTAGGATCCCATTTTGTATGCAGATTGCAGTGCTGAATCGCAGGTCTTACAGTCTCCTGATGACAGGGCAGCAAAAGTCATATCTGGCTATTCCTTCGGCAGTGATCATCAGATGACCTTGAGATTTACCCAACTGGGGCAGTACAGTTTATATAAATATCCCATTTCCCAGGATGGTGTTTTCAGCTGTATCGGAGACAATCCCAGTGAGGTATCAACTCAATTTGGCTCACCCTCCCCTTCCTCTCACCCTCCTCCATCTCCCCCGGCCCTCCCTTGCTCTGGGTTGTAAAAAACCCCTCAGACATTTCTCTCTTAGCACTGACCTTCTGAGCTATCTAATGACGAAGATAGGAAGAGGCTGCAACCAGACAGAGAAAAAAGAGACGCCTTTTGCTAGCAGGCAAACGTGTGAGTAATACACACAGTGCTGGAGGGTTGCCAAAATCACTCTAGTAGCGGCTGTTAGTCCCTCTTACGAAGAAAATGATCAAACGCGCGAGAGAAGCTGCGGCCCCGTGTCAGAAATGCTGAGTCGCAGCGGGGGAGTGCCGCAGCCGATGGAAATTTCCCTGGGAGCTGGTGCCCTTCGCACGCGGGGATGAGGGCTGCAGCCTCTTGGGGATGTTAGCCTTGCCCACAGGTGGCTGTACTGCCTCCATGTCACCGCACAGACAGGGCGCACCCTGGGAAAGGAGGCCAGGAGGTGAGCTTCAGAGCCGGGCAAGCTCCTGGCCAGCACGGGCTGCCAGCGCGGCCTCGGCAGCAGGGAGGAAGGCTGCTCTCTGTCACACACAGGGATGGCTGTCCCCACAGCACAGCCTCGGCTCCATCTCCGCAGGTGATCCCCGACTGCTTCTCTGGCACCTCCCCTGCTGCTTCGTGGTCTTGGTGTGAGACAGTTGGGTCCAGCTGACCCATGCCTGGAGCTAGCCCAACTGGAGAGGTGGCAGCCAAGGTGACTTCATGCATCCTGGTTTCTAGAGCCAAAGGACTGTGCCTTGTGGCCCTCTACAGCTGCTTCAGGGCTGCTTCAGCGCAAGCCCTGTAACCATTTTCACAGTATGCTTCAGGTGTTTAGTATAATCAGACTACAGGAATACTCCACCTTCGCCCTTTTCAGGGGAGTCTGAGGTTTGGGATGTCACCAAAACATCTCCCGTCCTCATCTCCAAGTACTGGCATGTGCTTGGTGGCCTGGCCTGCAGCGTTGCAGCCCCTCCTTGAAAGAGGGAGGGGAAGATGTATAACATTGCCAGGCAACAAAGCATTCAAGGCAGCAAATGAGAATTGTAGCTTAAAATACAGGACATTTGCATTGACCTGGAGGATGGAAAAAAAGGGAAAAAGAAGTAGCTGGTGATGCAATGATGGGGATGTTGGCTAGATGGTGCTAGCACATACTCCCGTGCATTTGTCAGGGAGAGACTACTGCAACATTACTATATATTTTCCTATAGACAGAGGTTTCATTTCCATGAAGTCTGAGAAACTACTGTCTGTTGTTGGTACTGCTGACAGAAAACTGGCAGCCCCCAGTGAAGTTATTGCCCCTTTTAAAGATGATAGGCTTCTGGAATATAAGAAAGATAATGCTCTCTTCGCACAGCAGGTGAATAATAAGCAGCTGACATATTCAATCCAGTACTTCTGTGCTGGCTAAACGTGACACAAAATAAGATATCTGCCTCATGTCATCCATGAAATTACCCCTTCTCGCACTATGCTGCAGGGACTCATTCTCAATCCTCTGGACTACAGAGCATTAGACTCTCCTGTTTAAGCTAGTAGAGCCAGCTCCAGTAACCAAGGCAACAGTAGGCTCCTTGGTCTACTAATATGAGCATATCTACATAGTGAGGTGAAGATCTTGGCTCAAGCACACCCAGTCCCATGACCTTCAGACTTCCCATCTGTACATTGTGGCTTCAGCTTGGCCGTATCCTGCTTGTGGCACAAGTTATGCAGCATTCACATTGCCGTTTAGAAGATCCAAGTCCAAGTAGGAGACATCCTGTGCCTTGCAGTGGTGAGAAACCACTGGCCTTCTGCGATACCTGCTAGTGGACTGGTGCTTGACCCAACTAGGCTATGTGAAGTTTGGGCCAGTGCTAGGTGTGCCCAGCCTACACCAAACTCCAGAGCTTGGGTTAAATGTCCCCTAGCACTCTGAGTGTACACTTGCATGTGAACAATGCAGGTCAGGGGTAAATTAGATCTTGAAAGTAGGCTCAGGCCTATGGCGAACAACCTGTGTAGCTGCGCCTTACAGATAGCCCAGTCACCACTAGAGGGAACAGAAGGCCACACTGATAGGCAAAATTATAAGATTGCTCTCTAAAATAAATGCAATCAACCATAAAATACTAATGGACATTCTCCATTAAAACTGGAAAAATATATCTGAAATACAGACATCTCCTAATCTGGCGAGAGGAGAAAGTGGAAATTGGAAATGGAGAGAGAGCAGTAACTTCTAACCTTTCTTCTAAGTCCCATCTCCAATTCTTCCTGTAGGCAATGGGCTAAAGGGGACACCTTACACCTAAGTCTCCCTGAAGCTGTTAATAGGAGGCCAGAGTCAGTGGAGAACTAAGCCGATGAAGGCCAGCTGGTGGGGTTGAGGTGGGGAGGCACAATACCAAAGTGGCAGTGGGTTCCCACCAGGATCTGAGCTCCAAAGGAATTAGGCAAGGAGAAGAGATCATCTTTGTCATCTATACCAAAAGATCCTTGGGAGTAGAACCGGCTCCATGTATGTTCCCAGACACCCTGCTCAGTGGACATGAAGCTCTGCATGGGGCTGCATCATCCAGTTCAGGTCTGCCAAGCACAATAGTGGAAAAAACAGAAAACTGACCAGCTAGAAAGTGAGAGTAAATTTTTGCCCAAGAGGTTAGAAATAACTTCAACTTCAGTAGATGGTTATTCAGAACTAAGGCTGACCCCTAAGTACAGACAGAAGCAAGACAAACAGGAGAAAACATCAGTGAGATTAAGCAGTACAAATCCCTGCATATCCTTGTCTATCCTTAGGGTTAGCAAAGACAGGACTTCCCCAGGCACTGCTCCAATTGCTCATTCAGGGTTATTCACAGCTCCACATGAGCCTTTGGCCCATGCCCACAAAACAGCCGGGTGCCTTGCTGGGTGCCGGGAAGCCATGACACTTTACATCAGCTCTCCCACACAGAGTGGCCAAGGATGAAAATAGACTAAGGGAGTAGGACAGTCTTTTTCACATAATTTGCCCTGAGGGTCAAAGTTGGCTGGGCAGTGCTGTGGGAAGAAACTGCACTCCTACTGCCTCTGCTGCCAGTCATTTCAGCATATCTTTAAGTCTTCAGGGCTGTCCCTTTCCTGTGGGATGTGTTTAAGTGCCTTTATCCTCCAATTTATTTTGTCAGAACAATTGCACTGACTTCAGTGGGTTCACTCCTCATCTGCACTGCTATAAATTAGAGGAGGGTCAGGCCTCCATGTCCCTGTTTCCAGGAATGAATGCTGAAGGTCTCTCTTGATCAGCGCAACAGCTGCAGAGAAGTTTGCAGAAGAAACTATCCCATTACTGCCTTTTGTCTATCTGACTCATCGTGATCTTCTTGTTACTAGCCGCTAATTTAATTCCTAAGAAATTCACTTTGTGGCTTTACCCTGACAGCTTTAGCTCCACCTTTTTTTTTATTCATACATGTTCTCTCATTTCTGCAGGCGCTACCCTGTCTGGCATGGAGTAAATGTTTTCTCCTTCACTCACACCAGCAAAAGCTGTGCAGCACTGTGCCACATGCCTTGAACACCTGCCAGCCATACCCCACTCAGAAACTATGTTTAGAGCCCCCCGACTGAATAAGAGCTACAAAACAGCTCCAAAGCTAGCTCATGTATTTGCTTCTTTTATGACTTATCTCTCCCCCAAAAGAAGAGGACAACCTTGGGTTAAACGTGGATGTGGTCACTGTGGCTGTACGTCACAGTAGTCAGGGGAATAAGCATCGTGTCCACCCTGTCTGCCCCCAGGATGGAGCATTTCAGGCCTTTGGGGTCCTCTGCCCTCTCCTCCTACCCTTGGGACCAGCCCAGCTGCTTGTGTTGCCTGCTACACACCTTTGTAATTCTCCTTGCAGCTTCTGATCCACAGAGGAACTCACCCATGTGCACATCCAGAGCTGCCAGCACCAGCACTCACGGCCTATCTTCCCTTCTCTAGTATGGAGTCTTCATCCACTGCCCTGCTGCAGGCACAGCCATATGGAGGCTGCCTCCCCCCAAGGTCACAGGCTTCAGGCCCGCAGTGCCCAGGCATCTGAACAATTATCTCAGGCTGCATTTATCTCAGGGGTGGACTACGGGTGGGAAGACGCAAAACTGGTTTGTCCCTGACAGGAGGTCTCTGATTCTCATCTGGTCTAATGTTGCTGGTGAGACAGGCTGATGCCACAAAACACAGTGCTGGGAACAACTCAGAGACCAGGGAAGCTCCAACCTGCAATTTCACGTTTTCTGTCAAGAGAGAATGACTATTTGCTGCAATTTGGATCCCAGTTCAGGCTTGGCATTTGACTCCTGAAAAAAGAGCAGGGAAGCTGACTCCAAGATGTGGAGTTGGGTTTCTCCATCATCACTTCAGAGGAGTTCTCAGGGTTTTTCCATTCTGAGACCCCATGCTGTTCAAAGAAGAGTATTATGGCCTCCTCCATAGCACTAGTCTCTCAACTGCCTGGTTATGATTCTTTCTTGACCTAGTCACCACAAGACGACCTTTTCTGAAACAAAATGTATCTTTATACTATGAAATGTATTTTCATACTATTTCAGCTATGGTAGGATCTTCAGCTATGGAAAGATCTTTCTGTATAGAAGTCTATTATCACCTTACAAAAACCTGGCCCATTCAGACTTCAGCCATTTGCCTAGAAAGTCAGGCTTTGTAAACCTCTGGCCCCAAAGGTATCTCTGGGAGCTTTGCTCTTGATTTCTATGGGGCCAGGGTTTTGCATGTATGTACCTATACACACATACATAACCACACACATACATACACACATATGTGTGTACAAATATATATATATACATATACATATATATACATACATACACACACATATATATGATTTTAAAGGCATTTCATCTCATCAGAAGCCAAAAGCACTCCATATGTTATGTGCACATAGGCCTTACCTTTCCCTCCATAGAAATGCTGTCTCTGAGGGAAGGCCAGGGGCTGACAAGACATCCACATGCATACAGAATCACCATGTCAAGGCCCTAATTTTTTTCAAAATCTTTGTCTCCAAGAGTTATGCAAATTAAGCTGTTCACCCTCCCTTCCGTCTAGTGGAAAACAGGCTGAATCAAGTGAAAGATTAGATATGGGACTTTATGAAGAGTATAACTCTTAAAAACAACTAGGGCCCAGCATGGGTCAGTAGCTGAGCACTTCACCGTTCTGCCATGTATTCCTATTTTAACTTCTGCCTGGAAAGTTAGCCACTGTCTTACAGACAAGAAACAAGGCAGAGGTATGCAATGACCAATAAAAAAAAAGAAGTGTCCCACAAGCCAGCTCTGTTGCTGTTAAGCCAAGCCTCTTTCCCTGGAGCAAGTCTGATGTCAAGAAGATATCTCCATACCTTTGAAAGGAAATCACATCCAAAGAAAGACCAGGAAAAGTGAACCAGAGAAGTCACACATCATCTTAGTATTAACCATCCTTACACAGGGAGGCCTTCAGGGATGAGGAGCCCATGCCCTGGGATATGGAGAGAAACTTGCTATGTGCCCAAGGGCCTCACATCAGAATGGTTCGTTTTAGTATCTGTATCACATTCCTGATGACTGACAGTCCCTAATTTTGACGGTAAATGTATATGGTGGTTTACTAGATAAATTACTGCTTGCACTCCTGTTCTCTCATGAGCATATCTATATCTATAAAGGGATAGGAGCTGCGGGGGCTGTTTGCTGGAAAGCTCCCGTAAGAACTGCTAGAGTCAGACAATTCTCTTCTCACTTGGACGTCACAAGAACAAGGCTGCTGTGGGTTGCACAGTCGCAGTCTGTGGACCTCAACAAGCCATGAGACTACTCAGGCATTGCTGAGCAGTGATTAAGTATTAACATGCATCAGTCAAAAGAGGATGTCAGAGAGCAATGAAAAGAAGGCCTGCCACAAATCTCCAGTGAGGCGAAAAAAATCTACATCTACATGGCAAGCTCCTTTCCCTTCCTGCTCTCAGCAGATCCTGTCACCTCTGCAAAAGAGCTGTCTTTGCAAACAAGCAACAGGGGCGAGGTTTAGCCAAAAGGAAAAACAAATTGCCTTCCTGAGCAAGAAATGCAGAATGCAACAGACAACATCAGCCTGGAGAGTCCGGCAATCCATTAGGATGAGCCACATTTTCCATGTTCCTAAAACACAACTGAAGTAGCTAGCTAACATCACTCATCGTGGCGGGAATCCAGAGAAAAAGGCAAGCCAGAGCAAGACCGGGCAGTCCTCCAGCAGAGTGGTTTAGCTTCAAAAGTTGAAACTACCACTTAAAACTTTAAGGGGGAACAAGAGGCCAGCTTTAGATGCTCTTTCACCAGCTGTAGTTGAGTTTCCAACCTTATGAGAAGTTCCTCTCTCCAGATTAATACTCTACCATTAGACTATAGTTTAGTACATATGAATGACCCCAAATAAGCAACTGGGACTAGATGTAGTTCAATCATTCTCTCAGCTAGCACAGCTGACATTGGTCACTCCCAGTATTCTCTGTGCTCTGTACAAAGGGCAAATTTTCCCCAGTGCAGAGACACATCTACTTACTTAGCAGCACTCCAGGGCAGGAAGTAGGGAAGACTGATCTTATAAATGAAAAGTGCAAGAGGAATTCTGAGCAAGGTAGAACATAACTAGCATCTAGTAACAAGCACCACAGAAATGCGTGGATGAGTAATTGCATGTTTAGAATAAGGCAGTGACAATCTCTACTCCTGGGGAAAATACCATAGGTGGGACCTCATTTTTTGTCCCATCTGAAAATTAGCATTTCCATCAGCACCAGGGCACCCAACACAAGGCAGCTGGTCTACTTGTACAGAAAAGAGCATCACCAAAGTGGGTGATGCAACCAGCACTCACCGTACTGTCTGAATTCCTTTCACATCCATGTTCTTTCTCCAGTCACTGATGCTTTACTTGGGCAGAGCTACTTGGAACATGCCTCAAGGACAGATCAGCTGGTAGCCAGCTTATCAGCTTGGGGCCATGGCTGTTTTGCCTTGCCTTTTTTTACTCAGATAAAACTGGTGAGGCATTACAAGTTAAAATAAACAAACAAAACTTTAAAATCAAGAGTTTTTCTTCTGAGAACTTCCACGAGAAAGATGAAAGATCAGAGATCTTCTTCCGATGCCCTCAGGAGAGAACCTGGGGCCAAAGCCTTTTTAGAGAAGATCGGTACAGCCAAGTAATCTCAGCCTCAATGGTGTGCGGCAGGCATGCTGCACTGAGCAACAGTGCAGGGGAAAGGGGTTTTAAGCCTGCCTCTATCAGCCCAGTGAGGAGAGGAGAGCTACCCACACCACGAAACACTGTCATTACACTCAACTCTGCTCTGCTGCTAGCCTTAGTGAAGGGAGTAAGAATTTATTCAGTTTGGAGACTGAGTTCCCACCTCTATCCAGGAGTGAATATGAAGGAGTAGAAGAAGTGGAACAGAGTAGAGGAATGGAAGGAAAAAAAAGTTATCCTCCTATTAAAATGGGCAGAAGGCTTCTCTCGTGTCCTGCAGAGAGTTTCCCCTCCTCCTGAGCACCTGCCCCTTGTTTCGATGCATAAAAGGGGTAACAAATCTATCTACAAAAGGCATTTACACATTGCCTAAAATACATATTGCCACAGCAGTAAAAATATAGAAGTTAGGACAGATTCAGACTGGCTATTCATACTTCACAGAGCACTTCACCAAGAGCTTTTTGATATAACCAGCTGAAGAAGTTACGTTATTTTAAAGGAAGGGTAAGAAAAACAAAAAACAAACCCTAAACACTTCCCTTTATCCAGCTGCATCATACACAGATGGTTGTCTTTGATGGGGTGCGCTGCAGAATAAATGCTGAAGATTTCATCCATGAAGCAATTGCCTTTTTTAAGGTGTGGCTTAAGACGTAACAGAAAGCAATTCTGTAATAGGGATCTTTCATGAAATACATGCTGGGAAAGGATCACCTTCATCCTCCCAGCCTATTGCAGACAGCCATACGATAGCCACTGCATCCAGAAGGGCCCACAGGCTCCAAGTCTAGGCACACTGCAGGCCACAGAACATTTGGGAATGACCTATTTATAAAGGAAAATACTTAGGCCCATAACAAAAAGGTAAACGTCACCACTGCAGTGCACCATGGGAAGAGAGCTGGAGAGACGAGAGTGCTGCCAGTGTCCACGGTCCTTGCAATAGCTGGGAGTTTGCTAGGTGAAATTCCTGGATGTTAGCACGCAAAAGAGGAGCAGGACTGGCAGCGTGCATGGGCTGTATGGCATACACGTACGTGAAAGCGGTGGTTGGGAGTCGGATGAGGATGAGTCCAGAAAATAGAAAACACTGATAGGGATGAGACCTGCTGAAAGGGAGGTTCTGACAGTGAGCAAAATGGTAGAAGAGAAAGAAGACAGGAGGGAGATCAGGCAGAAAGGAAGAGAATGGCCAAAATTAAGGGAAGGGATAACCAGCGACCTGGGTCTTGTTGCCAGTTTTACTACAAACTTGGCGCCTGACCTTGACGACAAGTTACTTTACTATGTTTCTCCTCAGTTTCCCACATCTGTAAAATATATGTAATATATATGACTACGTTTCTGTACCTCACAGGCATAAATGCCTCAAGATCCTTGGTGCAATGGAAGGTGCTGGAAAGGTACAAAATATCACAGTGTAAAAAGCATCAAGTAGGCATGAGTAAAAAAGCCAACTTGGAAAATAATCACTAGTATCTGTGGAAAATGTCATTCAGGGTGCAAAAACCTAAAGCCATGCAAAAAGCGGGCATGGCTGAGAAAAGCAGCACTCAATCCTCATTATCATTATGACTCCCAGCAGAGCTTCCCATGGAAAGACCAGACATTCAGTGTAAACAAATAAATGCTGATGTGCTGGTGATAATGACTGATGGAGGAAGATCAGGCTCCTATTGTGTTAAGCACTCTGAATGCCTAATGATCCTTATGCCAGTGAGCCATATATTTAGACTGTAAGCAAGAGACAACAAGGGAGAGAGCAAACAGATAAGAGAGATAAATATTGAAATGAAACTGCTTTTCCTAATTGGGTTTCGTTTTGGTGAAATATTACGCGATGCCATCACCCCAGCCTCATGCTTATGGGAAGCAGGGTCTGTCTCTCCTGTATGAAGTCAGCTAGCAGTTTGCTAACATTGAGGGCAGAGGAATCAGTAACTGTATGCAAGTTATTTTCTCTGCAGTGGATGACAGAAGAAAGGATTTTTGGCGATGCCCTCTGACGGTTTTTATCTGTTCTCCAGGGAATCTCTGCCTAAATGAAGGGCACTTACTGAATACCCTATTTCCTTAGACCTGCAGCTTGCTCATGATTTTGTCCGCAGCACTGCAGGGATCTTAGCGTGCAGCTTCGGACTTTGCCAGGCAGCTTACTGGACTATTTCAGCATAGCAGTGAAGTCAATGCAGCAAAAATGCTGATTGTACTACAGTCCAGGAGAAGTGCTATTCATATGCAACTCACGGCAAAGCCTGTTACAACATCATAAATCCTCCACAGCAGTGAGAGCAGAGCGAGGGAGAGAAACCTGCTGTCTCTGCCTTTCTTTACGCAGCTTACTCTCTCTACTGCATGTCATGCGCTCCTTCATTGCCCTCCATCATTTCATCAGTTCAGGCAGATCCTGAGATCCAGGTTTGCAGGGTTATGCGTCAGCAAAGGCCTTTTGTCACTATGACCCAATGGCCATGAAAGCCAAGGAGTTTCCCGCCACTGGTCCATGTCTTTGTGCTCTAAGTAAATTTGACATAAGAAAAATGGAGCCCCCCGTCGTGCCAATACTAACAATTTTTAGAGCACAATAGCACTTTACGTTAAAAAAAAAGAGACAAGGTTCCTGAAAGAAATAAAAGCTGCTGTAAATGTCAAATTCATTTAATGACAGGAAATCATATGCCTAGAGAGACAGGCTCATAGTAGTTATAACAATTGCGGAATGGGAAACAATTTTCCTTTTCTGCTACATAGTTGTAAGCTTTTTTTTCCCCATCCTATTCCACAATCAGACAAGAGAGAGCCTTGAGAGTTTTCTTATGAAAAGACAGAGCACGAGAACAGCTAACAGCTGGCTGAGCAGGGCATTTGCTTGAGGTTGCAAGAGGTGCATTACCAAGCCCATAATAAGAGACAGTAACTTAAGTACTGAGTTTACAGCATTAGACTAGACAGGCCAAAAAAGAGTGAAGGTGAAAGAGGAACATGAAAGAGGCAAAGTAACTTGCTAAAGGTTACAAAACAGCCTAGTAGCAGATCCAGACTGACCTGTGATTAAGCCCAGTGAGTGTGCCAGGATTTATTAATCCAGCACCTCCCCCTGAACTGCTGATATGCTGAAGCTTAGGTTTGAAAATTTGAAAATACCGTTGGATGGAAGATAAGGAAAGGGTTTCAACCAGCTAGCACAGTTCCTTTGTTGGGTGCAAGTTCGCCAGGGCATTTGGAGACTGGCCGTGCTATCTAGCTTGGGGAAAATGATAGTTCTCCAGGCAATTGGTCTAACATACGGCTTGCATGAAATATTCATGCACTCTTTTTAACTGCAGGGTTTTGCATGCTTCCTAGAAATAATGAGCTGAAAGTTGGCAAATGTGCCTAATACAGTCCTAGAAAAAATCTTTGACTTTCACCGCATGTGTATCATGCATCTGCATCTGTGCTGCTCAGTACTCTAAGAGCGCAGAGGTAGGATGCTCCTCCTAAACTGTAAAATATACAGCTTTCAGTGTATCACTTTGAATGGGAAAGTGATAAAGATAGCTACATAGCAGGGGAGTGCAGAAGTAGCAAAATAACAGGAGTGCCAACTCTGTTATCAAGTTCCTCAGGTCACAAAGACATTACATTGCCAGGCACTGTAACTTCCACTTTCTCTTTGTGGGTGAAAAAATAAGAGGTTGTGTATTCTCAATCTTTGGAAGTTTTCAAGACTGGATAAAGCCTTGAGCAACCTGGTCTGACCCCAGCTGACTCTGCTTTGAGCAGAATGTTGGACCAGAGACCTCCTGAGGTCCCTTCGCAGTTGGAATTATCCTGTGATCCTATGAATGTAACTGCTTCATAAATAGCGTTGCCCATCTCTGCATGAGGAAGGCAAGCTGTTGCTGTCCATGGTTAGCAGGAACGGCTACATCTTGTCCTTATTCCCTTCAGCTGGTGCTGAAAACAGTTTGGTGGCTACTGAAGACAAACTCCTCCATTTCCTGTGCTCCCACTAGAAAATGGGTATGGCTACAAGCAGCTTAATACAATAGGACCAGACATATCCACACACATCTCTAGTTTGCTTAAATCATGAGCTCCAGAACCAATGAGTGCTGACACTCTGCACTGTGCTATGCGGACATAACATTTAGCCAGGCATTCAAGTCATGAGCAGAAATGTCTCTTAATCACATCACAGTCACATGAACGCAGCCACAGAACACAAGCACAAGCTGTTGCACCACTGCCTCTCATGCCTGCTCTTCTGATGTCTAACATTAGGAATAACCCAAAGACGTATCTCAGTTTCCAGAGGATTTTTAGAGTTCTGCTGATTGTTTTTTATTCCTTCCCTGTCTATCTTTACATATACTTGGCCACTACTTTCTCTCATTTATCCATTTAAAGCAAATTATAATACAAAGGTTTTTCACTCTCAAAGCTATCCTTCCACAGAGAGACCCATAATGTTCCGTGATGATGAGCATCCTCTATAAATACACCAAAGGTGGCAAGAGAAATGGGGAGTTTGCAGGTCTGTTAGACTTGAGCTCTCAGATATCTCTGTGTGCCAGTGATCTCCAAAATGCAGTAAAAATAACCTGGAGCATAGCACAAGGAAAAGGAAGGAAAGATACATTATTCTGTGAAAGTAGTTGAAAAACAAACACAATTTGGTGTGATCAGAAAAGCTAAAGACAGTAATAGCCATTTTCCTGCTTCTTGGTGAACACAGTTATTGCTTGATCTAGCACAGTGTCAGGCACACTAACAAAAACGGCCTGTCATGTGGATGGGCATAAAGCAGGATAAACTATCTGGTGTGAAGGCAAATTCTGCATGCTTGAAAGCTGAGAGCAGGCTCAGGAACTGCATGGCACAACCATGTAAACACAGAAACTGAAATAATGTCTCAGTTATACTTGTCGTAGTGATGAGAAGGAGCTGCTCTGCCCCAGCCCCACAAATACAGAAGCTGAACTAAAAAACATGCTATTTCTAGCAACAGCGATCATTGCAATTACCTGCAACAACACAGGAGGAGGAAAGTGCATTGTGGATCCAAACTAAATATGGCAGTGTGCAGCTACTGCAAAAAAGGATATATATGTCCCTATCCTAAAGGACTTGGGATGCCAGCTTGCAAGAACCTGGGAGTCAACAAATTGCGCATATCAGAATAGGTCAAGTAAATGTATTTTTGTTTTTACACTAACTCCAGCAGCATGATATCCGAGGCAGGCTGGTGATAAATCTGTGTGTCACACGCACTGAACTAGTTCACTGCCCAGTTAAACTGCAGGAATATTGGGGTATCTTTGTTATCGGACTGTGCTCTATTTGCTTGGACAGATACAATGAGCACAGAGACTTGGTGTCAGAGATTGTTGCATTCTCCATATTCCAAATTTTCAACTGAAACCCCAGAAGTTTCCCTGGGGAAGGCAACCTTCCTCTGCACTGTCATTGTGCTATCACCTCGGCACAGCAGGTGAGCAGGAGCTGCTCATCATTAGCCAAACAGAGTGGCAGCAGGAGTGACCTCCAACCACCCCCTGCTCACAAGATAATGAAGAAAGATTTGTTAATGCCATGTAATGAGGACCTTGACAACAGTGGTTGCCAGTCACACTTGGAGCATGTCTGTAATCCCTTGGCAAAAGTGAGAAACTTGCAGCGTGAGGAGCAGACTTGACCTAGTTTTAATCCACCCGCCTGAGGTGTCCACTGTAGCAAAGATGCTGAGTCTTAGACAGCAGCATGAACTAGATGGTGTGTAAGTGGGCAGGGACCCAGGTGGTTCTGTATAGCCCAAACTGAAGTCCATTCTACTGCATATCCACTGCTATTACCTTTAGGTAGCTCAGGTAGTTCTTCATGTACTGTCACTGTTTTCCCAAACCCAACTCAGATATTGCCTCAGTTCTGCTTGGAGAGGAAGCTTCCAACGGAACAACTATAGACCTAGGAGGTGAATATCTACCAGCCCAATCTTTATGGTTTTTTCATGCACTCAGGAAAATATTCCAGAAAAACTCCAGGAAAATCTTCAGGACAGCTTTCTCCATTCACACACAAAAAGTGACCTCAGCTTGGAGACTGAGGCTGCATCTTACTTATGGGTCTCAGGCTGAAAATTCACATGCCAGTAAAATTTCTGGGCCTGTCTTACAGTCCTTTGACAAGGTTAAGCGTTAGCCAGACTGAAAGGCGAGTCCATGAGCCCTGGCTCAAACACGCTCTGCTTAACCTTTACAGAGGCTGTAGCTTTCCAATGCTCCTGGCTTTGTCATTCTCCCATAGGGCACTGGGGAGTGACTTTCTGTCTCAATCCAGTGAGACCAATGACCAATCCATTTCTGCCTTCTTCATTCACCAAATGTCTGCCCAGCTTTCCAATTCAGCGCCAGTCCAACTCAGCGGAAGACTATCTGCCAGCTTCAGTAGGCTTTCAGCTGGATCTGCAGCAGCCAGGACTGGGCCTGTATATAAAGGGGAATAGCATCCAGTGTATAAATCACAGCCAGACTTTCAGAGATGGCTGAACACTGAAACTCCAAATACAGACCAGAATTTGGGCCATCCTCCAGATTAAGCATGGACTGACATGGACATTTCTGATCCTGACTTCTTATTGGCAATGCTGGAGTGCCTGAAGTGCCATCAGGCTCAAGGTCAACATACTAATATTTTACACTTGCCCAGAACCATACAGCATGCCAATAGCAGAAGTGGCATGGCCAGCCCAGCAGCCCAGACCTCTCTTTACCTTGCCCAAAGCAGCTGCCCATACAGTTCTCCCCTGCTGCAGCGCAAAGGTAAGGCAACGTGTCAGCACGCCGCTCACGTAAGCCCTTTCCCCACTGCTGTTGCTGGACCAGCTGGGTGATGGGGGAGTTTTGGAGAAGGCCTGTGCTGCATGACTGCACTTGGTGCATGTGATTTCTCCTTACGAATGATTTGGGCCCAAATCCAGGACTGCGGTAAATCAGCCTAAGGCTATAGAATACGGGTAAGGCAAAGCTCTCGTCTATGGTAGGGAACACTTTCCTTACTTCTCTTCCCTCCTTTGACACAGCACCAGGTTGAATGGTACAAAATATCCACATTCCCAAGCAGCATAAAAATTGTCCTTACTGTGTGGCCTAAAATGCTCTGCGGGCCTGTCGCAGGGCAATAAGCAGATGCTGGCTTTCACTCCTGAGGGAGCTGTCAACGTAGGGGTAGAGAGTTTCAAGCTTGACTAGTAAATACAAAGCGGAAGCCAAATCTGGAGTGAGAACAGAGGGAAGCTAAGAAACAAACAAGCCAACCAAACCCAGGTAAAAAATGGGCTGGTGGTGCAAATATCTCCTTACATTTACATTTTGACTGAAAAAGTTCCTACCTGCAGAGTATAAAGCTTGTAAGCCCTCTGAGAGTCATTTAATGCTTGCTCAGTGCTGAGCACGTGCTCAGCACAGCACAAAACGCAGATACCAAGGCAGTCCCTTGTCCACAAAGAGGTTTAGCTACTGAACCATCATTGAAACCTATAGAAAGTAAATGCCTAAGTACCTTAATGGATCTGGGGTCTTATGGTATGAAAAGGAGATGTACAATTTTATGACATAAAACCTCTAACTGGAGTGAGGCTAAAAGACAGCTCCTCACGCTAACGGCAACCTGCAGGGACCATCTTTCATTGCTGCGAGCAGTATCACCATGATGGATACCAGCTTTCAGGATCAGAAAGACTGATGGATGCTCTGAAAAGAAGAAATACACGTGAGAGGGCCTGCCACGAGAGACCTGGGCAGCTCTGCTGGGTTCACGTGGACAAGGCGGCAGCGGGGGCAGTGAGAGAACCCCGGGTAGTGCCGAACAAGTTGCAGAGCCTTCACCGAGGCAAGCAGCGGGAGCATCTCCGGCACAGCCAGCGAGAGCTGCGCTTTTCAGCCACCCACATCGACGCTGGGGCTGCTGGCTTGGCCGCTCCTGTTAGCATTTTCCCTTCTTGCAGCCAGCAAGGAGGGACAGTGCGTGGGGAGGAAGGAGGACGAAGCGGTGCCGGGAGCCGGCAGGATGTGAGGAGAACAGAGCAGGGTAAGGCAGAGGAGCTGGGTGGTAACGAAAGCAGCACAGGACTGCCTCGGTGCGGTTGCTGCAGGGCTGCTTCGGGAGTAGGACATGCCAGGCCGCTGTTTTGCAGCAAACTGCTGGTTAGGCCCAGAGCTGGGGAAGGGTCTGTCTGCAACAGCAGGGTTGATTTTAAGCTGGCAGAAAGATGCTGGGAGGTTTTCACTTCCACTCTCCATCTCAGTGGCTGATAGTTGCTAATTACAATAACGTGGGGTTAGAGTCACACGAGGAGTGGTGTATGGCTGAGCTAGCCTGAAAATTCACAAAGTCACTCGCAGTGAGTTATAGTGCCAGAACGCAGAGGCCCCTTCTTCAAATTCCCATGCCCTTCACTCTCCCCCCACCTGCAGCATCACAAAAGCAGACAATTTAAGGAAAAAAGAAATTATTTTAGTGGCTAGAATGCAAATGGGAGCTAGGCCTGGAGCTGCATTTTAATGGATTTGCTGTCACTTCTGCTATCAAAATTCACAAAGCGTATGGCCAAAAGGGACCAGCTGAGCATCTCTTTTCATTTCCCACATAACATAGGCTGGAGGGTAGCACCCAGCTTTACTTAACTGTTAAACTGTTAACCCAGTTTAACTGTTAAAACAGGATCATTCTGAACTCTTAGATTTTGTTTCCACACACAGAAAAAAAAGAGTGCAAAACTGGTATAAAACATTATGAGTTACCAGTTTTCCCACCCAGCATTGCTTTTGCACTGGCATGAGAGACTGCACAGAGATATAGCCCTTTGCATCGTTGTAAAACTGAGACACTGGTGAATTAAGTCACATTTTCAGCCCTCCCCCCTCTATCTAGCACAGAGAAATCTACTTTGGACTCAGTCTCATTCCCATGAACAGTAAGGGAATTATAGCTACTGCCACTCTAACATCAAAGATCAATCCAGCCCTGACCTCAGCCTTACCTCGTGGGCCTGTGCAGAGTTATTAAGAGTGATTACTTCAGAATTTCCCCCTGGCACTTCACAGAGATGTTAGGGTCTATAGGTCAAGGTATATGCTAGAGAAAGTCATATGAAAATTTTCAAAGGATATCCGAATTCTGGAAGGAGAAACTTGGTCACTGCCCATGAAGGCTTGTTTCCATGGTAAGAATCACGCGAACTGACCTTTTAATTCTGTTCAGTTGGACAGCTTCAGTTAGATGTCTGGAAAATTGTGGCCCATATTAAGCCCTAGGTCAGTAGTTTATGGATTTTGAAAATGCTACAGCTGGCTGCCATGGCCTTCTTTAAAAAGTTTCTCATGGATTAAACTGCAAGAAAAGGTAATTGAACCATAAAGGGAAACAGGCTTTGTGCAAGACTTTTAGAAATGAAGAAAATGGACTTGTGCTTCTTTTGCATTTTATCTCAAAATATGAAGAACGGCTTGAAAGATACTTTGGCTGCTTTTTCTATAGACTTTCTCAATGCTTCAAAAATCAGCTGATGCCACATACATTTTGAGACCAAACTTGAACAAGTTGGAAGGGAGAGAATCTAATTTTCATAGATACATTCAAAACTCCTTATGCTTAGGTTTAGTACCAATTGTATTCGAGTATCTGACAAGCCCACTGGAAAAGAGATCACTTTCTGAAGGAGTCATTGAAGTTTTAGGGCACTTCTGTCTCCAGTGATCTGGAAATCCCTGCTCTTCCAAGAAAGCTCTCCAGCTACATAAAGTCAGAATTACCAACTTTTAGACAGCAGAGAGAGCTAGGCTTGAATTCAGCCCAAAGAATAGATATAAAGCTGCCATTCACATTAAAAGAGATGAGGAGATCTTCGACGAAAAGGGGGATTCAGCTACTCAGTTCATTTACTAAAGGTCCTAGTAAAACACTGCCTGCTAATTCTGTGAAGAGGTTCAGCACTGACTCACGCTGAAGCATCTGGCTCTCTCCTGAATCAATGCCACTGTTTTCAGAAGGCTCAAGGCTTTTTTTAATTTTCTTTTGGCATCTTCACCTTCAGACACAGCACCCTCTCTGACTCAGCTTAATATGGGACTTTAGCTAGAGACTTGTAATACATTTTATGGCCTAAAATCTATTTAGCATTCATGCTAAAATAAATAGTAATAAAAACAACAGCAACAACAGTAAGAAAAGACCTCTCTAACAAAGAATACTGGGGGAAAAACACCTCGCTTTTAGCAGTGACATGTACTTGGAAAAATACTGTGCCCTGTCCTGACATCTGAAACTGTAGCCGCAAACGCTTGTCAAACTGGATTTCTTCATTGTAATGATCCAGGAAGAGTCACTGTAATCGCAACAGCTCTGTAATTTGCTATAACTCTAGGAAGGAATTTATAAGCACAAATGGTAAGAGTGACTAGAATAGGGCAACTTTTACAGCCTGATCGCTGGCAGGTAGGAGAAGCAGTTATGTCACTGGTCTGACAAAAGCCTGTATTACTGTGATTAAACCATGCAGGAGGTGAAAGAGCAGGAATCCTCTAATTTCTTTGCTTTCACCAGATTTGAACAAATAATGCATCATTTTCTGCTCATAACCTGTTCAGAACATATTACTGTATGTATGCAATAGTCAAGTGGCACAGTTTCTCATGCCCCGATCCTCACGCCCAGATCTGAGGAATAGCTCAGATATCTGGCCTCAGATATCCCCTAAGAAATCTATTTGAACATATTTCTGGGGAGAGGTCTATGGAAGCCAGTACTAAATGGTAATAGTCTTCTGTGTTACTTAGCTGAACTGAAAAATATTCTGTGCAGACATCCTAGCATGTCTACCCAAATCGTGGATAAGGAAGTCTCTCTTGACACAACGTAGCTCTTTTCCTCTATCCTCCTCTTCTCTGTGCCCTCCCCTCAATGCTTCGTGTGAGCAAAGGTTTGTGAACTTCATCCTTATACCCAATTTTCCGGGGCGATCTGATCTAAGAGTGATGATCAATTAATGAAATAGTTGTTCACCGCTTACCTGAAAACTATGTTTTTAAAATATTTTGTTATATTTTGAAGTTGCAGATGGACAAATTTATCCTGGCCTCTAGTCTGTTTCCTAGATGACGAAAATTTGATTGTCTTGCTCTTCACTAATGCGTGCTAGTCCAGCTGCCTTCTCATTTCCTCGGACGCTCTGATCTATGTCTTAAGTTTGGCATTTCCTGCTTGTTTCTGTTACTAAACCTGTGATTGAATATTATGCATTTAGGCAGAAATCTATCACAAAAGTAGTACAATTAACCTTGGAAAAGAGCACTGTAGACAGCACTTTCTTTCTCCACAGCAATATTCCAAGTGGTATCGTATCAGAGTTTTCTACAGCTATTTCCAAAGGGGAAACAGCTCTGCAATATCCTCAAACATCACAGGCTCTAAAGTGATAGCATCCCTTTTACAAACAAAGAGCAAAGTGGAAGCTGAAACAGTGTCTCTACCAGGAAGTAAAAGGAAGGAAAGCAGAAGGATGTGTTTGGAAAAAGTGTGTTTTCCCATGGCTAGAATACGATGCCGAGAGTCTAGATTCACGTTTCTAGCTGTGAGGTACTGTCTGACACTGGGTGGGTCACTGGATCTATTGTGTAAAATAAGAATAAAAAAGCTTTCCTACTTTTCAGGAAGGCAATTGAACTTAAAGTAGTTTAAGAACATCAAATGAAAGGCACTACAGGAAAGTATCATTAAGAATAGGTAGCTTTGACGAATGGACTCCAGCCTTCACCATATGGGCTACTCTGATAGAAGGCAATAGCTCTGAGCTAAAAAATTGACAAGGATATAACTCCACCCCGTGTGAAGCACAGCTTTCTAGCAGCTTCATCTTTCCCCACATTAGCAAGGTTTCTATAACCTCCTTGCAAAAACATAACGAGGCACCCCAAATCTTCACACCTTTACAAAAACTGACAATGGAGGAAGCTTATAAGAAAAAAAAAGTCATGCTGCAAAGATGCCATGGAAAAGTAATCAGCGACTGAGTTCAATTCAGAGCTCCCAGATCATGTTGCCTCCCTGACTCATCCAAGCTCCACTCAGAGCTTCCAGCACCACTCTGAGACAATGTGTAATAAAATATGGAAAATATGTTCAAAATGTGTTACCTCACCGATGCAGTGAATTGACATGAAAAACACTTTCTTCTCACTGTGAGATACCATGATGGGGCTGCATTAGCTTGGAAGCAGATAGAATATGGCTGCTGTTGCTGCTTCTGCCGTACCTATTTTGTGTCCGAAGGACTTCAAGATTCAGGCACTATGCATTCAGCTCTCTTCACCAGCACTAAATGCAACGGTCCACTTCTGGCTACAGTCCTGAGTCATATGGGATGGAATTATTCTCGTGCACCAGAAGGATGAAATGCTGTGAGATAACACCCTTATATGCCTTTTTTGCCCTCAGAGTAGGAAAAAAAATGGGTCATCCGTGAGTCAGACCTTTGTAGCTGGAAGAACTTCAGCAAGACAGAAATGCTACTCCTCTAAAATCAGATGACACTACTTTCACGTAACACAGCTTTGTAGAAATATGGCCTAATTGTACCTGTTGCTGATCAAGTCTGAACCCTTGCTATTCCCGTCGCAGCTCTAGTGCCCCTGTGTTTGCCAAATGATTAAAAAAAACTTTCCTCTTCTTTCCCTTACTTTAGCATAGAGGTTCGGTGCTAATATAAAACCTATCAAGCTGGTTAACTGCATCCATGATTTTAGTTCAAAGCACTGCAATCTCTCTGTATTTCATGGTTGCAATGTGACATGGTAAAAGAATACTGCTGCATTTCTCCTAAATGGCTCTAAGGCACTAATAATGCCTGCAGTGCCATGAAGGAGCATCTGAAAGTAGTGGAGCATACAGTAACAGCAGGAGAGGATCACAGAGTACTTCAGCTTGGGAGGGATTTCTCCCTGGTTGCCTCTAGTCCAAACCCTTGCTCAACACAGGGCTAACTTCAAAGTTAGATCAGGTTGTTCAGGGCCCTGTCCTATTGCGTTCTCAATATCTCCAAGGATGGGGAAACCACACCAACTCTGGGCTCCTGTTCCAGTGCCTGACCTCCCTCATGGGGAATATTTTTTTCATGTCCAATAGGAAGGAATTTCCCCTGCTGTAACTTGTGCCCGTTGCCTCTCATCCTTTTGTGAGACCCCCCCCAAGGGGAATCTGGCTCCACCTTCTCTATAACCTCTCATCACGTCCCAGCTCTCTGCTGAAGACAGCAGCTGGCTCCCCCTTAGCCTTCTTGTCTACAAGCTGAGCAAACCCAGCCCCTCCTTGTACGCTGAGCACTTCAGCCTCTGACCATCTCGGTGGCCCTCTGCTGAACCTGCTGCAGGGTATTAACGTCAATAGCTCTCTTGTGCCAGGGGTACACAACTGGACACACTGCTCCACTTGTGGCCTCATAAGTGCCAAATAGACTGGAACAATCACTTTCCTCCACCACCACCGGGCCAGACAGAAAATAAATCCTTGTTTGTCTGGATTAAATGCAGCACTTCTAATAACTGATAGAAAATGAAATAACCAGTTAACATGGATTTCATATTGGTACGAAATCTGGTAACGAAAGGCTGGCCCTAGCACCTCCTCTCTGCTTCTTTATTGACACTTTCTCTTTTCTGAAGATTGAATGTGCAAGACATGCAGTTGACTTTTTCAAGTTAAATGAAAGGACAAATCATTTCAGAGATTTTTCAATATCTCTTGAGTTATTCTCCCAGCGCAAATTCTAGCTGAAGTCAGCCAAAGTCACAACGCTGCCCAAATCATGCCTTGCTGTCAGCCAGGCAGACTAGTTGGCAGCTCTTCCAAGGTCTGCTTTAAACTGCTGGCCACCAGCCTTTGAAATACTATGTTTACTTGACTGGTCTGAGCAGAATTTGGCATAGTGGTTAACATGCCAGTGAGTCACTGGAAACATACGTTTGCAGCTCCCAGCACTGGTAACATCAGTGCAACTATTTGGGTTGGAGCAGTGGTGTAAAGTGTTAAGGAAACAAGCCCCATGTAGCCTCAGCTTTGCTCCATGAACCAAGCTGCTGTGAACTTCAGAGCTGATAGAACATTACCCTGAAAGAAAATTCATGTATGTACACAGTTCTTCCTTTTTTAACCCCAACAGGACTTTTCATATCACAGTTCCCCCCACTCTCAAACACCGCTCTACTCCAAGGTGACAGAAAAACATCATGTCTCTCCTGTAAGAAATTCAAATCTCTCGTTTTTATTCAGAATCAGAATGAGGCATGAAATTATTAAAAGTTCCCCAAAAACATTGGAGCCAAAAATGCGCAACTGTAGCTTTTCAGTTTTTTTCTGTTTTCAGTCTTTTTCTGTTGTCCCTGAACAGAATATGTCTGCAGTGCCATGAGCGCTACAGGAGAGTTGTGGTTCCAGACCTCTTGTGTTCACTATCATCTTCCCTACACGAGTTTTTCACCTAAACTATTTCTTGATCACAGCGTAGCATGGAAGTGCCACCTTACACGCTAACTGGAATCAGGCAGGGTAGATCCATATGCAGGAATAATGTCAACAGACACCTCAAAGCTTCACGTGCACATCAAAAGTAGGCAGGGGAAGATTGTCTCCCACCCACTGCAATGCCCTCCTCCTACTTCACATCCCCTCTTGCCCCTGATTTTGTGTGGGTTATTTGAGGAGTTTTCCAATGAGTAGGGTTTATGAAGGGGTAAGGGTTATGCGAGGAGAGGATTGTGTATATGATAATGTGGTACTTCCTGCTAAAATCACTTCCAGAATGCCTCTCAGGCATATAGAGCAGCGTATGGTGCTCCCAGATGTTGACTACGTGTCTGAGGATGTAAGGCGGGGAAAAATGTACACTAAGTTAGCTGAAATATTTATGTGAGATCATGCAATTCAAGACTGCTCTCTGATGCCCCTGGGAACACTGTCTTTTTTAATCTCCCACTTCCTCTCTCTTCTAGACTTCAGCTACCTGTGTTCCCCACCGTCAATACACATCTAGAGGAAGGTGGCTCCAGGGAAAGGTCTGTTTTGTGCTGTCTCTGTATCCTCCCCCCAGCACCTGCTCCTGCTGCAGCTGGAAGACAGGTGCTGAGCTAGATCAGCAGCTCTCAGCTGCCCAGATTCACGTGGATCCGCACTTACTGTGAGCGTGGATGACTTGGGTCAACGCTGCACTCTGCTCTTGGCAAAGAGCTCAACCCCATTTCCAGGCTTGTCAGATGAGGCTCTGCTACAAAAAAGGCCAGCAGCTAAAGGCATGCTACCACTCACCCAGCCTGCCTGACGAGGCTGAACGATATGTTTTCCACAGGCAGCTTCTAAGTTTTGGGGCTGGTTAGGAAAGGCACCTGCCTCCTGGGACACTTATGCTCCTGCAAAGCAATGAAGAAATGACCTGGACATGATGAATTTGGAGCTCCCTAGAGAAGTGCTGCCATTTGGAGCAAGTCCACTCTGTTACCTATTACAGATCATCTTTCTGAGAACATCAGCAGCAGAATAAAAGTTCAAATGTAAATTTTTGCACATGGCCTAAGTGGAGGAGAGGGACAGAGAAAAGGGTAGAAGAGAAATCTGCAGCAAGATAAAAGGTCTCGGATCCTTTCTGATTATTTCACAGGAAGAGATTGGATCTGAATCCGGAGCCATTCCAAGGGTCATGCATTTCACTAGTAACACAGCATAGGCAACATACACGTATACGGAGTACGTTAGACTAACGGTGGACTCTGAATAGGGAAAGCTTAAGCACATTACTTAAGAAATCATCCTCAGATCCCATACTTTTCAATGGGATTGAAGTATATAATTAAATAAAGCTCACCCTTCCATGCTCTCCTGAATAGGATGGTTTCTTGATAAAGAAATGATCTGAGGATACGCTATACAAACGTGTTTCCAAGTGGTAAGCCAGGTTGTGAACCTGTAGCATAGCCATTTTCCAGTGACAGCTCCATGGTAAACGCAAGGTAGTTTAAAGGGCCTTGATAAAAAATATTCCATGGGCTGTAGTAACACACAAAAGTTTTTCTCACTGTAAATTGCTTATGTGCAAGCCCTCATATAAAAATATCTGCTGGACCCACAGTTTTACAGTGCTCACACCCAGTCACAGCAGAAACAGTTTTGCATGGAGCAAGCTGGTGCCCCGCTTCCCAATGTGGGCTGTTTCCATGCCAAGCCAGAACATTGGATTCTCGGTCATCTGGGCTGCACTCCTCCTGCAACCAAACCAAGCCAAAACGTGTAAAGGATTTTTTACAATGAGAGTAGTGAATTCCCCCACCTCGCCCAATTTCCACCTTTCTAGGAACTGACAGAATCATTTCACTCATATTTAAGGAAAAAGCGGGGGCGGGGGGGCAAGATCACATTTTGTCAGATGTTACTAATGATGGGACAGGGCAACTTCAAAGAGAGCTTTAATTTCAAATAAAGTAGTTTGCAAACTGAACTGCTCTCTTGAGAGCACAAGTGGGATGTCTGTGACACGTGCATTACAATGTATATTTTGTTCTATACAGTAGCTGTACAGCAAGGGATCACAGACAACTTGCAGTTGTGGGAAACCCTCATTCCTATGGCCTGCAGAGTTACTGTACTTGCAGAATTCCACCTTAAAAGTAATTGGACGTGTCTGTAACTCAGAGAAGGTTTGCTAAGCAATGACACATTGCACTTGGATCTGGAAGCATAACATCTGGAAGCCAAATGTTAGAAGCGATATAAAAAGGCCAGCCCAACAAACTGGTGGGGCATTTCTAAGCCAGAAGCATCGTCAATATGGACCTTGCCGTTCTCTCTGTGTTCCTGCCTTTCGTGACACTGGCGTGGGGCCAGTATGGTGACTACTACTATGGCCCCTATAACGACGGAGATAATGATGAATGGGCCAATGTGTACCGGCAGGGCTTCAACTTCCAGTGTCCGCACGGGCAGGTGATCGTGGCCATCAGGAGTGTTTTCAGCAAGAAGGAGGGCTCCGACAGGCTGTGGAACTACGCGTGCATGCCGGCGGCCCAGAGCCTCGGCGAGCCGACCGAGTGCTGGTGGGAAGAGATCAACAGGGCAGGGACCGAATGGTAGGATACCCCAAATCGTCCGCTGGTGACGCAGCCGTGATACCCGAGGTGGAATGCATATGCTAATCTTGTGGTCAGAGCAATGCAAATGCATATTAATGCTGCCATAACCATCTGCTTAGCTACCCTGAATGACTGTCTTAGGCTCATTAATCATGCTGCATGCATGGGAGGTGATCAGGATGCTATTTGCCTTCTCTGTAGCACTGGAGGGTTTCAATGTGCTTTACAAATGCTGTGCCATTTGGTCACTCACAGCCTCAGCGGCAAAGTCGCTCGGTCTTGCTCGTGCCATGTGGCAGATGAGGACAATGAGGTATGAACCTTTAATAAGGAGAGGGTAAAGTCACCCCTGAAAGGCCACACATGGAATTAGTGACTAAACGGGGGAATAAATCCTCAAAGTCCTGACTCTGAACTCCTGTTCTTATCACTAGGAAAAATTTCTTCTCAGTATTACACTGGCTTTTCTCTTTGTGTTGTGGTTGCTAAGCTTTTTGGCTCAGGCCCAGTCAAAGGCTGTTTTCTAGTCACGCTGGTATTAAGGAGCCAAAAATTCACACTCATGAGTGAAGATGGTAGTGTATATATGCATGACAAGGATAGAAAAAGATCCTGTAAATTCCCTAATATGGTCAGTTTTGGTTGACTGTAGCATTCCATTTTCTATCAAGCTCGGAGGCAAAAGGTGATCACATTTTATGGCCATAATATTTTATGGAAATATGAATGGTGTTTCATGTTTAGGCAGTATATAACCCCAATATTTAGTTCTCTTCTGATTTTTCAAGAAATGTAAAACACATATTTGGAAAACTCTGTGTATGAAATATTCTTTGGACACAGTGAAATGAAAGCAAAAATATTTTCAAGTATTTTAAATAGTTTTGCTCCAAAAATTTGAATCTAATTTTTGTAGATTTCACATTATATGGGAATAGGTTAAAAATGAAATGTGAAGCCTCTGCTTTTTAAATGGTTCAAAATTTTGTTCTGAATTATTCGTACTCTTTAATTTACCATGTGATTCATTCCTATGGCTGATGCAACTGCTAAGGAAAAAAAGATTGACCCCATACTTCATTTTGGAATAAGACTGAAATTAAAGGGGGAGGGCTGCAAAAACAGACAGGCAGAAAGCAAAGAAGACATTGTGGTAATACTGCATTACCTCTTCATTTTTCATATATTGATGCAATTTATACCTATTGCATAATAATTTCAAATGAGACCTTTGGGTTGTTCAAACTAAAATTAACATTCTCCTTCTGAATACCCCTGACAGCAATTGCTCAAGTACATTTCTTACAAACAGGATACCGTGCAAGTCTACACAAAATGTTTTCTTCTGCTAGCTGAACCATGGAGCCATATTCACCATCAGGCTCCATAGGCTTAGTATGAATAGACACTCAGCATATTATCTGAATCTCATTTCTTTCATCTCTTAAAAATCTTTTCACTTGGTCCTCTTTCTTGCCTGTATTTTTCCCTGTTGCCCTTCTCTCAGTTCCATCTTTTCCACCAAATACATTTCTTTCCAATTCCTCCTTAATGTATTACTCTGCGTAACTCTCTTTCCTAGCTTTTGGAGTTATTTTAGTTATTTTTTCCCTGTATGAGCTTTTCCAGTCCAACACTTTTACATCTATCTGTCTTCTCTATGCAGAACTTTTTCTTTCTTCTGTTTCAGTTGCAGGTGACAAAAACACCAAAGTGATTTGGGAACAGGAACCCCTTTGGAAAAAAAGGTGAACGTGTGCTCCTAACTAGCTAATTTTTTCTGCACTTCCAAGCTAGCTGTGGCTGATTTGTGTTCTGTAGTTTTCTGTACCACTGGGCTGAGGGGGTTGCATCTGTGGTGCTTCACATGGGAGGCTTGCTGCAAGCCACTGCATCCCTCACTGTGCCCAAATGCTGCCATCAGAGAACCCAGCAGGTTCATCCGCACCGGAGTGAAAGTGTGGGCCCACAGGTAGCCCATTCAGGTGGCTGAGGGCAAGCTCAAACCTCAAATTAATGTAACGGTGTGGATGTAACCTGCGGTACCTCTGACATTCCCATACCTTCTCTCTTGGCAGTATTTAAACTACTTCTCTTTGCCTGCACCTTACTCCTCTCAGTGCTATTTGGAGGCCACCCACAGTTCTCAAGAGAGATCCTCAAGAGAGATCTCAAGAGAGTAGCCAAGCAGGACCGCAAATATGAGTCGTGATCTGTACCATTATTTTCTGTTCAGCCACCTCTCTTTTCCCTCTGACCTCCTGACTGATCAGTCTCTTTGCGAGCAACACATTACGCTCATGTCAGCTGAGAGTGCACTCTGCTGGACTATCCAGTCCTGTCCCCATCCGGATATGATGGACTGTATTATTTCTTCTTCAACTCTGCCTCGCAGAGAATTTTGTCTCACCCTGCACATCACATCCAGGGGAGATTCCATGGCTTGTTCCACAAATAACCACAAAGCCACAAAGTTTTCCTTAAAAAGTAACCTATAATTCCCCTGCTGTAACTGAGGCTTTTTATTCCTTGCCTTACCTTCACTGAGTAATGGGAACAAGTACTCTACATTCTTTGCAAACTTTCTTTAACTTATCAATAGGTAGCAGCTATGCTTTTCCCTTACCCCTGGACCCTCACGGTGCTTTTTGTTCAGGCTGAACATTTCTCCATTCTTCTCATCCTCCTTTGGCAGTTTTATATTGCAAAGCTTCTAAGCAAGCGCTGTTTGTATGCGCAGCTCTCCTCTGAACTCTCTCCGGTCTCTCAGGCAAGTCACAGGAACTCTAGTCTGGCAGAAACACCAAAAAATGACCTCTGACAAATGGTGTTTGTGCCTTTTCACAAATCACCATTCCTAAGTGTTGTGCAGCTGCATGAGAGAGACAAATCCAAGAGCTGTTTCCTTAGAAAAGACAACAAACCAAGAAAAGCTTGAGAGAGAAAACTGAGTGGGAATATAAGCAGAGAGAGGAAACAGTCTCCAACTCATTATTTGACGCAAATCAACATTAGGAACCTAATCGAGATGCTCCCCTCAGGAGTCAATGGAGAGAAACAGGTACTCTAAAAACTGCCCTCGTGGGCATCCCATCTCTCTCCACAAGTAGACAGGGGAAGACCAATCAACTACGACAATTACCTAAAATTACCTACTGGCATTTCAGAACACATCTAACTATAAGTGCTCTGCTAAATAAGCGCATCTCTGAAGTTAAGCGCATATGCACATGCACTACTAAAGACAGCATGCTCTAACGGCATTTTGCTGAATGGACATGGGAAACCTGTGAACACGATGTAAGACTCATAGGGACAATTTTGGCAAGAGATGGAATTAGATATCACCGGCACCTTCTTGGCTCAATAAACCAGTGAATATGTTTAAAATTAAGAATACATATGAAGGCTTTGTTGAATCTGCCCCAGCTCCTTTTACTCACAGGTCCTAGTGCCTCTCCTGAGTACTGCCCTCTTCTGAGGGAGGAGAATCTGTTCCTGGATAATTTGGAAATCCTCATGTCTGGAGCCGGGAGAAGTCTTCAGGACATCCCCAGGTTCTAAACATCCCTTCTAGCTATCTGCTGCGACAGCATAAGGAATCGTGCCTTTTCAGACAGAACAAAGCCTATGTTTTCAGCTCTAGTTGTACTGGAGGAAGTTTGACCTTTCGTAAAAATTCCACCACCTAAGAAAAGGTAAGGTTTGAGCAATTTCTGGTGAGGTTGTGCCTCATATCTTCGCTGGCTACTACAAAATTGTCTCTACAGACCAACCTTTGAATGAGGTATTTAAGAAAAACTATTTCTCTTGCCTGAAAGTGACTGTATCAGACGATACAGATTAAATAAACGAATACACAAAAGCTTGCAAGTGAAAGACCAACTACTTTTCTTTCCAGGAGGAACCGCTTGTTTTATACCCCTCCTCACATAATATAGATGGAACCTATGGAACCTTGCCATATCCCCACTATACTCCCAGTTACTCATAAGGCATAAAGTAGAAACATTTCTAGCAAAGTGCTACTTAATGCATGTTTGCTGCCTTTTTAACTTGTTTAAACTTTGAGAAAGTGTTTGAATGGGACTTGGAAAAAAATAGATGACTACATTCTCCCACCCCACTCTCTTTTGCCTTGTCTTTACCCACACAAACTCACAGATTCAGGACCTTAAAGTAGATGCACAATCCCGTTTCCCATAAACGGGTGCAAAGACAGACTCATGAGCGAAGGAAGGAAATGTCTGTAGGAGCCTCCTGTTCAGACGTTGGCAGCACATCCCAGTACATCTGCGAAGGACTGTTTTTGTTCTGAATCTCTGACCAATCCCAAGTCTCAGATCTGAGGCTGTACTACCCAAACCTGATAATCAAGCTGCTCTTTAAAAATATTCCCATTTGTGCTATCTACATAAACAAGTTAATTTTCTTCATAGTCCTACGTTTATATTAAAGGGCTAGTGCTACAAGGCTTTAACACAGCTGCAGTGGACTGAGGCCAGTGGGAGTATTTTCTCAGAAGAAGGATTTTTATGTGGGTAGCCAGGACTCATCAGCAACTTTCAGAGAGAAATGAATTGGGGGATCAGGATCTTGCCTTCCCTTTGGCCAGAGAGGAGGAAGGAAAGTCATTGATAGCCTCTTCATGATTATCTGGGTCTTATGAGAGAAAGAAAAAGACAGTGCAAGATGACAGCAAGATTGCCTTTGGCCACACGGAAGTGCATGAACATGTGTCTCACCGCTCCAGAATGGATAGTAAAGACTCCTTGTAGAAGTGGCCATTAGAGATCAGCATGGCCTAACTAAAAATGGAGAAGCAGTTCCCTTAGTCTGATTGTCAGTGTTTCAAGACGCCTGAGCTAAGTGGCCTGAGCCTCTCCTCCCCACTCATCCGTAACAGACTGACCTTTACATTAGCTGCCATCATGCAATGAACAATTTAACGGAGGAAGGACATCCTACAAAAATAACTCAGGGCAGCGGGACAGGGCCTCCGCTCTGTTACCGTACCAAAAGGAAATTAAGTTTTGGATATTGAAATGAATAGGCTTTGGTGAAGCAACACTGCTGGAAATCAATGTGCCTAACGTCTCATTAAGAAACGCCTCCGCCATTCTAGCCGTGCTCCTACACGCCGAGCGAGATTAGGCCACCTCTTTCCACAGGCGCTCCAGGAAGGACTGCAGATGATTAAGAATGCAACATTATTTCTACTGGGTCAGTTTGTCATGTCTGACGCAGCTCCATAAAATGCAGATCCGTTCTGCTCTGACAAAGCCTAGGGAGGCAGCTTTAAAGTAATTAATGATAGGTTTTACAGAAGCCATCAGCTCTATTACAAAATAATGGGATTTTTGGAAGTGCATAGAACGACACTGTCAGGTGATGCTGTTATAAGGAACAAATTGCCCTTAATGCAATGCAGCGTGACCTTGTGTCAGCTTAGCTGTGCGTCAGACTCTGGGATTCCCGGAGCTACCGCAAGGGCTACCTGCTTAGTTCACATGATGATAGGGTTCAACACGGGCTCAGAAAGCATCAGCCACTGCAGGTCAACTCAGGCCTCCCTGAGTGGATCTGTAGCGAGCAAGATTCCTCTTTGGATTGGGCTCAAGACAATACACTGCTCAGGCTAATTCCTAACAGATCTGTTGCAGTGCAGCACCAGCATTACGTGGGGCACAACGCTCTGGGGCATTGTCTAGCACAGAACAAAAAGGATATGCAGGCATAATTGTGAAGTGACACCAACATTGCTGCTACTGTTCAAAACACCAACAGTGCTGTAAGCAATATTATGTCTTGAGTCTGGAAGGCAGTTGTTGAGTGAAGGAGAAACACATTTAGCCTCTGAGGCTACACCATCATTTGCAAAAAATGCGGCAGATGATCAAAAACCAAATATGCATTTTGAGTGGTTTTCTTCAAACCAGTCCTAGTCTGGTCCCATGGACTAAATGCCTCTTGCTGACTGGGGTGCACAAGGCAAGCTGTGGAGTGCATCTTCCAGTTAAGTTCCATCTGAAGGAAATTCGGTTTCCCTGCTCCACGATCATTCTACATTGCGAGCCAAAAATCAGTAAACAACCATGATTTACTTTGAAAGCGCACTCTTGATCTGAAGTAAAATGCTGGCATAGATGCACCCTTTGGTTGCTTACCATGACAGAATTCAGCTGTACAAAGGACACAGCTATTAACCAGCTCAGAAGAAGATTTGGCAAAGGAGAGGCTTTTCATAGCAATTGCAGCAGGCTGTGGAAAGTCTAGCTACCATACCCTTTTCTCTTGCTGCACACAGCTCCTCCCAGATCAGGCTCTGTAGGTTACTTTATGAAACCCTGCAGCCATTTACAACAAATCAAAAAAAAGACATGATTTTTCAATCAAATAGCCAGAATTATGCTGGGTTCCAAAAAAAAAAAAAAAAAAAAAGCAGATAGCGTGTATTACAATACACATACCTTCCTAAAAATATACAAAACTTCAAGCTTTAAGACTATGACTCATGTACAATGCAGACGTCTGCATACAGCATTATTATGTATATGGTACCAGAGCAGTATAAGGGACTTCTGAGGTCAGAAAATCACGCTCTAAAGATGGAAGTGAAAGAAGGGAAGGACAACTTTCCATTCACTGGCACCTGACCCTTGTCGCCACGAATCTTCCCACTCCTCCAGCTCCCAGCCAGCTCACCTCCCCATCTCCCAGTACCAGATCGAAAGCACAGTCCTTGATGCATCAAAATCTGAGCCAAATAGAAGAAAACAACCTGTTCATAGCCAACTTTAATCCCACACAGTCCCGGCTGGTTTCTCGTGCTCATCTACACTCACCTTCTAAAAGGTATCTTCCTCTCCTCTTAGCAATGCCAGGCTTTCACTAGCGAGGGGAACCCAGTGACATACTTCTGAATTCTGAATTATCTTCTATAACAATACTGTCACAGACAGGGTCTGGCAAAAAAGGCAATTTTTTGACTTGGCCATAAAGCAAAGGTCCTGAATTGCTGCTTTTTACTCACCACACAGGTTTGCAGGATTTGCTGTGACAGGAGTAGTGAATTCAACAGAGAAGGAAAAAATTCTCACAAAGTAAGGCTTGTTTTCAGATTAGTGTTCAAAGCATCTGTCTAAAAAAGTGTGCGTGTGTGTGGAGCGGGGGGAATGTTTGTTCCCCTTGAAGAATTACTTTGTGCTTGCAGGAAAGAGGCCAGCTGGGGAAAGGAAAGGGAAGAGACTTCACACGAACTCACAAATAAGTACTCCAATTTCTGAGAGTGTCCCTCTCTTCATGTTTTGAAATTAGAAAGAACAAACAAAAAAAACTTGTATTCTCTCAAAGCTAAAGTACAGCACTTCGCTTTCTCAAAGCTAGTGTGAAGTACTTCAATTTCAACATTATCTTCTTTTCACTGAACCTAACATTTAGCTTGCAAACCAGATTGCAGGGCTTCAAGTATATGACACAGAGATAGGCAAGAAGTGGACATTAGCTTAAAAGAATATTTCAGATTTTCCTTTGAATTTTTTTAAAATAAAATGGCAGTATCATTATAAGACATGACTTCTTTCTAGTTATACTCTACATCTAACAAACTTATTTATAAGGAGACTCCAAAAGCATATATATATATTTTTAAAACTATGATAGCCTGCAAACTGACTTGAAATAAAAAAATAAACTTTCCCAAAGTTTGGCACACAAATATGCGTGCATGTAAACATGGGAGTACTATCTTTACTATTTTCAATTCACTATAAAGAGAAGGGTCCACCTCTGACTTTTTTCCCAAAATGAGTCTTTCCCTCTAAGCTGGAGTGTATTAGCAGAGGTGTCAAGATAACTACAAACAGTTACAGAGGAAAGAGGGGAAGAAAGAAGGCAGGACTTCCCAGCTTGAATATGAGCAGGTGGGGAGAGAAAAGGAGGAGGAAGAACCTTGCCCAAAGACACATATAGGCAGGAACACTAGATGCTAAGCAGCAGGGATGGGAAATGGCAGTGCAAAAGCCTCTGAGAGGAAGTGCAAGAGAAAAGGGGGAAGGAAATGCTCCCGTTATTGCACCTATACCAAAGAGCTAGAAAAACTCCAGGGGCACAAGGACTTGAGCAGTGGGAATGCACATAAATAGGAAGAGGGAGAGGCAGAAGAAGGTAGAAACACAAGTTTGTTTCTACCGCACACAAGTTAATACAGAAAAGTGCTCATTTTGCAACAGGTACAATCATTCCCTATATTTCTGTGTATCAAACCTTCTTCCATCAGGATAACACCAATCATCTGAAGCTATCCAATATGTTTACACAGAGTCTTAGCCATATGTTCCTCTGGCCCATATGCCAAAAAAACAGAGCAACTTCCTATCAAAGTCCTTCTGAAACCCTCTGAGCGTGAGCCAAACTGCCTTACTTGGCGTGACACCATAGCAACTCAGAGTCCCCATCAATGCTGAACTCTGAAGGGCCTCTCACAAAGCACAGCGAGGATGCGTGGCCCCAGCAACATGGGAGATGCAGGGATACAAACAAATGTAAAGAATCTTGTCTGAAAAACAGAACATTGAGGAAGAGACAGACGGAAGAGACCTCTGGTTCAAAGCTGGAAGCCTAAAGTTAGGCAGAGGAATTCATCCCTGCACGGGTCAAAATTGGTCAGGTCTGCAGCTTTTGCATCCAAGTACTTGTGCCTCACCTCTTGCCAGCACCAGGACCTGTATGCACAAGTGAATGACTGTCCTAAAGCCAAACTCGGTCAGATGATGTGCTTCTCCTTCTGGGAACTCCAGTACCATTAAAATAAACTCTGAAGGCTTTTAATGAAACTAAGGCAACTTTTTGATATTTCTTAATCATCGAGTTACTTCTTTGAAGTGTCTCCTGAATATATCAATGTGTTTGATTTTAAGCATCACAAGGAAGGTTTGCTAGAGCTCTAGGCTGCCAGTTTTCCTTCACGTAGAAAAGGAGAAAGGAAATGGAAGAAACGGAATTGCTGTAATTTTCTGCAGTGAGGAGCCAATGAGGCTAGGAGGGTGCTTCAATGAATGGGCGCTCAACAGCTGAGCGCATGTGCTGTCTGTTTCCACGCTCTCCTGGTCTCTTTTGTCTCAAGGAAACAAGCTACTCAAACTCTAATTATTGCTTGAATTAATGTGGGTATCAGTGACCAGCTGCTTGTAGGGTGTGCAGAGACAGAAGCATGTATCTGCATGCTTAGAGAATATATATATATTACTTGAAGGTATTGATGTATTTGTATGAGATAACTCTCCAGCACACAGAAAACATGGAAGAAGCAGATCTGTCTTTTGAAAATCTAGTTACAAAATTTATGTGAGTCATATAATTGCATAAAATCTGGGTTTCAATTTTCCTCATGTGAAAGAGTGTTAGCAAATCATGATTTCTTTACAAGCTTATAATGTTTTCTGTTAAGAGTGCCTTCTCCTGAGTGATGATTGAGAGAGAGAGACAGAGAGAAAGACAGAAAGACAGAAAGAGAGAGAAAAGAAAATGCTGAACTTTTCATACAAAAGCTTTTTTGTTTGTAGAGAAACTCTTGAAAAGTGACTCCAGTGAACCCCAAATGCCCAAATACCAACAGTCAATGACAAAGGCATTAACAAACTATTTTAAAGTCAGCCAGACAACTTGCAAAAAGTTGAGAATGGCAAACCTGAGCAATTTCTTTACTCCACTGGCATACTGGAACAGTTAAATGATTAAAAACAGTTTGTACAATGTTTTGAAAATGTAAAATGCTAAGGCATTATTAGTTAACTACTGCTGCTTTCTTACGCAAAATGATTACGCAGTATATAGTAATCATTGCATACAGTACATAACAGTGATTCTCTCTACAGAGCTAAACCTTCCACATCATCCCTGAATCAAAATTTCTAATGCTGTTTTAGAAAGCAACTGAAACTATCAGGGAATCTAACATCATGTTTTCCTCATTGTCTTCTGTTCTTTCTCCTTTTTCTTAGGTATCAGACCTGCTCAAACAATGGGCTGGTGGCCGGTTTCCAGAGCCAGTATTTTCCATCTGTGCTTGACCGTGAATGGCAATTCTACTGCTGCCGCTATAGCCGGAGATGCCCGTATTCATGCTGGTGAGTTCAAGCAGAAACCAAGCCTGTTAGCCTCTTTCCCTCAAGTTGTTCTCAAAAATGTCATCGACTATTTGGCCCATTAAAGGTCAGGACTTTCTTGTCTGAGAAAAGTTTAACTATTCTTTACGGGCTTAAGTTATTTATGATGGGCATCTTCAGGATCCACGGCTAAGGGAAGGGAGTGAGGGCACAGCTTAGCTATGCTGGAAACTATGACAGGAGTCTCCAAAGTAGGAGATCATTCCAAAGAGGTGATGTAGCTTCCAATACCTGATCCAGTACATTTACAGGAATAGGAGCAAGTCTGCGCTGCACTAGTGTGCTGCAATGACTTACACTAGTGAACTTCCTTCCAGTTACCACAGAAAAACCACCCTCTGCCTGAGAACCTGAGATTTACTGTTTTAGAGTACATATGAGTTGCTCCATTTCTAAAGGCTAGTCAAAGCTCTAAGTCAAAATGAGCTCCTGATCATCATCTAAACGTAACAGAGAGGTGGCCTTTTCTCAACAGACTATCACAACTCGCTGGAGCTGCTACCTCATAGATACTATGGAAAAATGAGCTTTCCTGCATCCCCAGGTGTGGTCTTTATAAATTGAGATGGAAGCACAGTAGCAGACTGTGTAGAGAAAGCTCATATTGCGCCTATCTATTCTCCAGACTTCAGGCTCTAGGGCTATTAATCCGGTTATTTTCCCTGGCACAAAGCATTACCCTCTTACACTTTAAAAAGGAATTAAAAAGAGGAGAAAATCTGTACTTGACTCTTTTGTTTCCAGAATTCAGCTTTGAAGTAAAATTTCTATTGAGATGCATACAAAATGTTTACATGCCCGCTAGTCTTACTGCCTGTCTGGCTGGCTACTGGCCAAACACAACAGCAGTGCCTTGCCTTGCAGACTTCAGTATCCTTGCAGCCAGAAGGAAAAGAACTGGTTTTTTTTTTTCATTTTTAAAGATTTTAAATGATAGCAACTCTATAAAAATCTTTGAACATTCCTCTGCCCCCTTTCCAACCCCCAGTGCCTACAGATGTTCTGTACCTGCGGGCAGATTTACACACTTGCCCAGGCTCTTCCATCTGAGGGAGACTCACTCCCTGTTTTAAGCAGTTCTTCCAATCTCTCAGACTCCTCCAATGGTGTGAATTTTCAGTGAGACGACAGAAATCATCTCTGATTTCTTTTGTTACTGTTGTCAACTCTGTTGCATTCAGATGTTGTCTAGACAACCTTGGAATGGCTCTGTCTCTCTCTTGTAAATCAGAACACAGAGTAGCGCAGATCCTAATGGAAATGTCTGGGGTTACTGATGTCTTGCATTTCCATCCCAGCTGCACACTGATTTCTATATTGCCCTTCTGTTTCAAACAGTGACTACACTGTATTTCTTATCCCTGAACAAGAATGCGTTATGCTGGACAGCAGCTACCACCTTTCTATGCAGAAAAGGCTGCCTTTCAAAGGCAGGTGAAGTGCTTCCCCACTTAAGTAGGAGAGAAATCTGCTCCTTTGTGCTCGCACCCTTCTGGCAGAGGAGAGCTGAACATCACAGCATCAGATCTCTGTGTGGATCTGACACCTAGACTTGTGAAAAGGTTCTGGGGTGTAGTCAGATTACAGGTTTATTATAAAACCATTTTGCACCATCTACTATCACCCCCATCCACTCCAGCTGGAGCTTAGTTAGTTCTAGTCAAGCTACCAGCCTATCCTGACACTCACATATCCTCTCTCACCATGGACAGTCTCTCATACAGCTTATTTTTCTTCAAACCCCTGTTTGACCTGACTCTCTTAGACTACCTCCTTACAAAGTATTTCTTCCAATTTCTTTCAAATTCTCCTTCTGCTTTTGGAGTTAGCAAGGTAGATATAAGCCTCTCTACATACAGTTCTCCAAATTAGGATGTTACCGTCTGGATGGGCAGACAACTAGATGGGTAAAAGACTAGCGGGATGATTAGGCTCAGCAGGTAGTGGTTTATGGGTTGTACTCTACCTAGATGCCAGTTTGAAGCGTGCAGCATCGCAGGGGTCTATCCTGGGACCTGGCCTGATTAAACTCTTTATCAATGACCTGGAGGAGGCAACAGAGCGCACTCTCATCAGGTTTGCAGATGACACCAAAATGGGAGGAACAGTTGATATGCTTGAGGGCTGGGCTGCCATTCAGAGGGACCTGGGCAAGCTGGAGGAATGGGCTGACAAGGACCTCATGAAATTCAACAAGGACAAATGCAAAGTCCTGCTCCTGGGAAGGAAGAGCCCCTGGCAACAATCCAGGCTGGGGCCTGACTGATTGGGGAGCAGCTCTACTGAAGAGGACCTGGGCATCTTGGTGGACAGCAAGCTGTACAGGAGCCAGCTGTGGGCCCTGGCAGCAAAGCAGCTCAGCAGTGTCCTGGGCTGCATTGACAGAAGCACAGCCAACAGGTCAAGGGGACTGATCATTCCCCTCTGCTCAGCGCACATGAGAGCACATGTCGAATATTGTATCCAGTTTTGGGCCCCCAGTACCTGAGAGACATTGATAAACTGGAGTGAGTCATGCAGACGGCCACCAAGACGGCCCTGGGGGCTGGAGCACTTGCACCAGGAGGAGAGGCTGGGGGATAGGGCTTGTTCAGCCTGGAGAAGAGGTGGCTTCAGGGGCCCCTAACAGCAGGCCCCCAGGACCTATGCAGAGGCGACCCAAGAAGATGGGTACAGGCTCTTCACAGCAGTGCATGGTGGGAGGACAAGAGACAACAGGAAAAAGGTGAAATAGGAAAGGTTCAGACTGGATGTAAGGAAAAACTTTCTGGCCGTGAGCACAGTGAGGTGGTGGAGCCGGTTGCCCAGTGAGGTTGTGCTGGCTCCATCCTTGGAAGTGTTCCAGACCCGACTGAATAAGGTCCTGAGTAACCTTGTTTGACCTCAGCTGACTCTGCTTTGAGCAGGGAGTTGGACTAGAGACCTCCTGAGGTGCCCTGCTGCCTGAGGTATCCTGTGGTTCCAAACAGGACTCCTCTGCTGGAGGGCCCACATCACACAGCTAAACACACTCTGCCCTCCCCAACAGACGGGTCTCATGCATATTGCCTGCTGGGAACAGCTCCTTTTACATTTTATTCCCTCTACCATCCCCAGTGTCTGGGGGAGTGCCAGTTGTTATGCTAACATCCAAACCCAATCCAAAATGTGCTAGGGTGAAACCCCATGCCCTGGAACCACTTATACTACTAGAGATGCAGCTTGTCAGAACTGCTAAATGTCCGTGTTCAGGAACTAAACTTCCAAGTCCCTAAGCCCAGTGGCTCTCACTCACAACCCCACTGCCATTAGCACTTCCAAGTTATTGCCACAAAACCTAGTTTAGATATCACACTTGTCAGTATCTTGTACTGTCTGTTTAAGATGCATTTACCACAGAGCCTGTGTTTCTGAACAATCTGCAAAGCAGTCCTAGCCTATCATTGACAGTACACCCAAACGTACATACATATAAAATACAATAAAAATGTGTGTGCATATTTAGTACCATTATTTATTACAATTTCTGCCCAAGCCTATAATGGTATTTCTTTCTGTTCCAGAAACTAGTTGTTAACAAACTGTCTGTGGAAAAGGGCTATTAACATGCTGCTGACTCCTGTTTCTTGGTTGAAGCAGCTTAATTTAATGCAAAGGCATCTATCAATATGACTATGTGGAAAAGTAATACCAGGAAAATATGAAATGACTGCGGTGTCTCATGGATCATGTGTGACGCACAGGAAAACCTGTATTAAAAGGCAGTCCTCACTGCAGAATTTCTTAGGAGCCTTGAAATCTAGCTTGCAAGGAATCCCTCGTTATGGAACCAAACACAGGCAGAAAGGCATTTTTAAGGAAAACTAACAATACTTTTTGTTTTAAATTAGTGTTCTCACCTCAGGTATGTAATCCCTTCCTTTTCCAGATGTCTCCTTACATGGCTCTCTGGTAAATATATAAGCAGTAAGATAGCTGATCCTTATTTATGGTTTTCTATAGATCTTCTCCTTCAGGAGACCTATGCAGAGTACAGGAGTCCCTTCAGGAGCATATTCCTGTTGAAGTGAACTTTTCTTCCCTAAAAGGAATAAAGACAGTTTTCTCCCATGTAGATTAGCCACACAAATGATTTGTTAGAATTTGACCCAGCTTTTAGAGCTGGAACATTCCTCTCTGTATTTTTTGAGTCCCGCTGCTACTTACTGGAATTCTAATTTATGACACCATTGTGTTAACTGAAACCCACACTTAAGCACTTTGCTTAACTTAAGCACACGGTTAAAGCCAAACACATGCTTAAGGACTTTGCTTGAGTAGTGTCTCTACGCTTACTCTCAGAGTCCGGCAGTTATGTTTCACAGCTCCTCTTCTCACCATTAATTCCCAATTTAGCTGCACAGTGAGCCCATACTGCAAATAATTACGCTAATCTCTTGCATTCCCATAGTTTTTCACTTGTTATTTTTAATTTTTTTTTTTTAATACAAGTACTTGATTTCCTTCCTCACTATGCCAAGTCTTGTCACGGACTCTGCACATTTTTACCATACTGAAAATAATTAGCATTCCTCACAGGAGGCAGAAAAGCTCCAACTATTTTACCTGGCTGTGGAATGCTACCGCAGTAAAACAAACTCAACAGTTATCCAGATCATAAAGGCAGCAAATCCCTTGCAGATGTGGAGACAACGTTATTAAATAGTCCCATCGGACCTCAGATTTTTCTCTTTGCAGGGAAATTGAAAGCTTGATTCCATACTCTCAAAAGCAAACACATGTCACACAGCAGCCCCAGGTCTGCACAAACTGTTTATGACTGTTTCCCCTCTCCAAACAGCCAACAGTTCAAGTGCCAGAACGTCTGTCTGGAGCTGTGGCTGCTCTCTGTCACTGTGACATTGTCCAGGCAACAATTACATTTCCCAAGAGTTATGGGGCTTAAAGAACTTATTTGTTTCCTTGACTAACCCTGCTACCAAAGCCATACTGATATTGAGATTCCCAGCAGTCTTCTCGGAGATTGCCAGCAGCACAGATATCATTCCAGGAGGTGAACTCAGAATAGATGTAGTGGAAATACACATTTTTAGGCAATCCAATCTCCCCCTGACACCTTTCTGAAAAGTGTTTTATTGATTTTACTGCTATCCCAGCAGAAACAACCTTACAGTTCAATTTCTAGAGCCATCCTTCAGACACCTCATAGGAAACACATTCACTGAACACTGGGAAGTTGGCTAATGTTATTTCAACTATGTCTTTCTTGAGGAATTGGCAGAAGGTGTCCTGAGCTCTCAGCTGCTGCAATCGTTTGTCTTGCGCTACTTCTTGCAGGCCTCCACAAAGAGCTGTGATCCCACTGTGTCAGCCACATGGCTCCTTAGTCCCTGTGAGAGTTTACAGTCTCACTAGATCAGAGCGGAAAGAGAAGTGCAATGGTGTGCCCAGGCTCACACTGCACACTGGAAGCAGCAGTGGAGCCTGAAATCAATCCAGAAATGTATGTGACATGGCCACATAAAAAAAATGGTCACCTCTGCAAGAGCTCCAGGATATCTCTAGTTCCCTGGCAGCCCAGCAGTCCTGGATCTCTACTATGAACATGGGCAAGAATTTCTACAGACATTTTACTAAGACCTGCTTTGGCTTTTCAGCACAATGTGCTTGTTAAAAGGGGATGCCCACAGTCTGCTGGCTAGAGGAAGATTTGACATTGATTAAAGGAGCATTTAATGCCTAAGTTTGGTGAATGTGACATACTGGCTCATGGCTCTTGAAACAAAGTTCTCCTTTAGGAAAGCCATACTCTTCAAGCAATTATAAATAACATCTGAAGCAACAAGGCCGCTCATGAGACACTTCTTGTCCTCAAAGTTAATGTCAATGCTTATGCTTCCCTCTTGAAATGAATCAGTTCCTTCTTTCGGCACTTGCTTTGTTAGAGGATAAGTCCAGCAGGAGGAGGAGAAGAAAGGTTAAAGAGCAGCCATTCGTCTTGTTAGCATAATAGTTGTGCAACAACAGAAAGGGGTAAGGCACTCTGAAACAATACATTTACCATCAGGGAATAAGTATATTCAACAGCGGGAGCAGGAAACAATGAGCTCTACCACTGACTGTTTTTGACCTTTTTAAATTTCTTTTCTCTGCTTGATATCTGATGACAATGCATACTCACAGCACCCATTTACTTCAGTAAGGTGAGGGTTGGTCGCGAAACACCAGTAAGGCCATGGGTGCAACTGTAGCTCCTTATCTGTGAAAAAGAGATTCATGATAACTACCTCTGAAGTCAGTCATTAAAGAGGGTTAAGAAGCACTGTAGATTACTACAACATTCTTCTCAGTGCTGAATAAATAACCCTGTGTCTTCTATTAATCCCTAGCACATTAATTCTTCGCTATGGAGAATAAATAAGACTGCTACCTTCAAACTAAAATAGTAACAACAGTAATCCTGTTACAGATTCAATGCCTTTAAAGATGCCTTTTTCTTCAGTACATTTTCTGCCCTGAGCAAGATCTATGGGATTACACTAAGGTATATTTAAAAAGCATGTGTTGGGGGGGGGGGGGAACAGTCAGAGATCCCAAATCAACTGCACCAGGTAAAAATCCCATTATAAAAACACCGCTTTCTGTCCAGTGTTCCTGCCTTTCTCCACCCACATGCCAAACCACTTACATTCCCTCTCACAAGCTTTTTTTTCCCAGCCTTTACAGCAGAATTTCCTGCCTTCTGCTCTCTCAGCAACGCCGCTATTGCTCCAAACATCTTGTGTGAAAATGCCATACCCTTAATACTAACTACTGAGGTAGATTTGTAAAGCAGAAGTAAAATTCCTCTATTTTCTGTGCTAATTCTTGCAAATGGATCTTTCAGATGAAGAGATTACCACTTGGTAAAGTTCTCACACCACTACTTCCTCTCCTGCAAGCCTTTCTCCAAATTTAACACCTGTGGGCCTATCCAGGTTAAGGATACAATCCCACTGACATGCAGCTTGCTGGCCTCTACGCTGGTCTCCTTCCTTCTCAGGGTCCGTTTGGCACCAAATTATTCAGCGTGTAGGTGCTGTGATCAATGTAACGCAGGTCTCATGGCTGTTTTGCAAGCCTCTGTTCAAGGACTGTCCCTCATCTGCTCTCTCCAGCTCCAAAAGCACCACTGTTTGGTCCCAGAGGTCTTAGGTCACCCCAAATGGCAGCAGCAGCTTCGCCTCAGCGCTTGGCAATTGCCAGGCTTCTCAATGCTCCCCTAGTCCAGGCTTTTTTGCTGACAGGTCAGTGCTAGAAGCACTTACAGGGCTCTCATTCAGGCTGCTGTGGATGGGTCTTCCCAAACTCATCTTTGCTCTTCCAGACTGCCTAGGACTGGCAAACTCTCATCAACTAGAGCAAAGAGTGTCTCTTTTCATCCCTGTCATGACTCCTCGTGGGTCATGTAAGGCACACGTGGCTTACAAATGCTACCACATTTATAAATAAATTGCCTGCAAATCACTGGTGGCCCTGGTAGGTGGTTCACAGCTGATATGTTGATATGTAGCATCGCATTAGAGAATGAAACACACAATATTTTCATTTGGAAGCACCCAGTACTGAATACCCCTATGCTAGAGCTTGATCTCTCAGAGCTGATATATTTTGTGAGATGTAGCCCCAGGACTCCAAAAATGGGGATAGTAGAGAAGGGCTGGATAACACCACAAAAGCTCTGTGACATGGATAATGAGTTGCGTTTCCTTCTAAAGGCTCTCACGCAATCCAGCTGACCTTGGGATGTACGGGCTTCAGGGAACTGTTACGTAAACGAGTATGGCAAACATCAAAGAGAACAGAATTAGACAGACAGACCACACAGACCCAAGTGAATTTGAACATTTGCTTTCATAGCACTATTTACATTTTTTTCTCTCCAGAACAAAAGGAGTCAGTAGGCATCTGTCCATATTACAAGACAAACTGCAGAGCAGCTCAAATCCCCGTATCATTTGTTTTGGTAATTTTCATACATTTGCTTTTTGAACATGTCTTATTGGAGGAGCCATGAAAGGATAAATGGTAATGTGGAGAAGCTAGCAGAGAAGGAAGGAGAGATGATAGCAGGCACAAAGAAAAGGGAGGGAAGCTAAATGCAGGCTTTCTCCACTGCATCCCTTCACTTCGGAATAACACTGCCTACTTCTGAGAAGCATCCTTGAGACCTTTCACAGTAATTCTTGAGCACATCATCAGATTTACTGTTTAACTGAAAGACTCATGAAACTATTTCAAGGGACTGACTCTCAGTTACTTATTTTCTGCCTCTGAATAGGGCTAAAAGCAGATTTTAAATCTCATGTTTTGCACAGTCTGGCCTGCCCAGCAGATAGTGCTGGTCAAGATTACAGAACATTTTCCTTGCTGAAAGCCAAATAGATGTTTGAAACACATTTGGTGGAACATATATAAACATGCACCTCAGTGTCTTTCTCAAAACAATAGCCAAAAAAATCCCCCAAACCCAACAGCCCAGAGCTGGTGGTGAAACATGAAATGAAATCCTAGCCCATATCTGGTCCCCATGCCACAGGTCCCAAATACCTGCCATGACCCATCTTCCAGGACATGCTAGCAGACACTCAGGCTACAAATTAGTAAACTAAACATGGGAACTCTCCTCTGGCACAGGAGGCAGCCTTCCTACTAAACTCTGTTACCCTCCAAAACAGGACGGTCATATTCTGCCTGTTGGGAATGGTACCTTGCCTATGCTAACTCCCAAAGTGTGAGTTACTTGCAGCAGTGCTAGGTGGTCTGGGCCAAAACTGTCCCAAGGACTGTCCTAACAATTTGTCACTCTGGGCAATCGAGTTCTGCTGCCCAGAGCACTTTCTAGTGTTAATTTACTAGCATAGATGCACACAGTTTCTCTTGGCCTCTGGCTACAGATCCAGAAATACCCTCATGTTCCTAGATTCAGATTCATGAGGTGGGACTCAGGCATGCAACAGGTCTTCCTCAAGACCTCGGTATTAGAGGAAAGAAAATGGATAAAATACAGGTAGCAAATACTAGGTAGCAAAGGACAGTCTTTGTGAAGTGGACTCCAGCCCTCTGGCACTCACACTGCAGCTCCCAACATGGAGTGCAGAGCCCCAAAAGTAGCTCTTTACCAAGGGGAGGGTTTCCAGCAAACTGGTCCCCATATTCCTAGGGACTGGTTTATTCTCAGGTAAAGGTCCTTTTACAGGACCATATAGGTGTATTAGAGATTCAGGTCATAAGTTGCCTAGGTAAAAAAGTATTCAAAGGTCAGCTATAACTGTCTGACGTGGACAAGTATGTTCAGGAGCATGAGGGGAGATGTCCTGAAAGCAAAAATGATACTGTCAGCCTTCAATCAAAATAACGGATAAACGAGGTTTGCCATGGTTTCACAGAGACATATTTACGTGACAAACTTTATAGTCTAGGAAAAACTACCAGCATACTTGGAGAAAAGGCTTTCTGTAATGTTTTTATCTATTCTCTTGGCATAGGCCTGCCCCATTTCCCTTAAAATCTATAGGGGCCTCATTTCAGACATTCGTTGGAGCTGGACTGAAAAGTGTGGCTCTAATTTTCCCACTTCCAGGGCATAGTGATGACTCTGCCCTCTCTGACTATTCATCCAGCTTAACAATTGCCTGCGTATGCAGTTTTTTCTGTTCCTCCCAGCCTGCAGCAATTGTCTGTATGACCTATGAAATACTGCTTTTCATTTCTTATCAACAGCACAGCATCATGAGGGCTCTGCTAATCCCTGGGCCCTTGGTCAGAGTCCTGACAATGAACACTGCAACCAGGCCTGACTGTCCACTTTCCAAACGCACTTGGGCATGCGCGCTGTCATACCACAACCGTTAATTTGCCTGACGATCGCCCTGGCCAAAGGACAGGATGCAGGTGACTGAGAGAAGTTCAATGAAGTTGACTGTTGAGACTTAGGGATCTTAAACGCTCATGTCAGAATTTCACACTCAGTCTCATTTTTCATTTGTCAAGGAACAATGGTTTGTTAGGAATGATGTTGCAACCAGATGATGGCTTTCTTCCGTTTTCAAAGGTGAAAATGACCTGTAATTAAGTCACATCTGTTTTGCAAAGATGTAAACCACATGAGAATGGGATAAAGAAAGTGATCAAAAATACATTAAAATATGCAGACACTGGTAGAAATTACAGCGTATTAGAGTATTTTTTTGTTACAGCGAGTAGAAGAAAGCAGCCTAATACAGGGTATATCAGACTCCCTCAGTTTTCTTGTAAGCTTTCACTTTCTCAGTGCTCCAATAGCTACTAGCTTAGGGCCCAAATACCCCCAAAACATCTAATTTAAAAAATATTAAAACAATCCCAAAAATCATATTCCTAATGAGTCAAATACTTAACCATGTGCTCAAATGCAACTGATTTAACAAAACGTAAACATATTAATGAGTCCTTGGATGGGGTGGGCTAGGATCCTCTTCAAGCATCATTCAAACACTTCTGCTGGCCTGAATTAGACCAGAAAGCCAGATGTCAGGATTTCTGCAAAGGCATCTTAACCTTGTTAATCTCAACAGGAGTTTAGCCATTCATTTCAATGGGGCAGCATTTCCTTTACAGGGAATCTGATTCTTCCCTGGGCAACTCTGGAGTGAAGCTGATACACAACTCCAATAGCAACTCCCATATAAAATGCTGCAATACAGGGCAGGATTGAGTGCCAAGTTTCCATTCCTGACCTCTAACACGATATTGACTTAAAATACTGGTCAAGGTCCCAGCCCCTCCCTACAACTGTCCATTAATCTGTAAAATCAAGTCCAGTATTACTTGCTATTTCCCAAGGAAGCAGAAACTCTTTTTTGATTAACATATGCAGAAGCACATTGAGTTTCTTAGATAAAATACACTGAAAAAATATGGTCTAAGCCATTATTTTTAAATTACAAGCTAGGCTGAAAGTGGAAAGAACAAAGAGGAACGGATTAATTGCTACGTTCATTTAATAAAATTCATAAATGGATAAATGCTTGTAGTTATTTAACTTGGCAACAGTTACAGCACTCTACAGTAGCAAACCAAACAGACTGACAAGAGGCCAGAGAAAATCCTTGCAACAAAGACATAAGTAGTAGACAAGTTTTAAATTCTTGTTCAGGCTGCTTTTGTCCTAGAATTGCAGATATATTTATATATAATATTCCAATCTGCTCTTAACAATTCTGAATTACTCAAATAGCTACATAGAAGAGAAATGAAAGTAGACTAGGGGTGAGACTGCATCTTGTGGTGCTGTTAAGAAATAAGAACTTTCAATGAAATCAAAGAAAAATCTGCTCTTTGAGTTGCATTTAGTCAGCTGGACTTTTTAATAAGATGGTCAATCATTTTTTCTTCTTCTTCCTTAATGTAAAGGTTAACAACAGAATATCCTGGACACTACGGAGAAGATATGGAAATGATGATGTATACTTATGACCACTACATCCGTGGGGCAACCACAACTTTCTCTGCTGTGGACAGGTTTGCTTTTTAGCTCTGTTTTACTAGAGATTTTTTTAAAAGGCTCTCCCTTCCCTATTTACTGCAAGTAGTGTATGGCTACAAGTCATCAGCTGCCGGTAGGCTAGTACTTCTGAGGACCAAAGCCCACAATGCACATGGCTAATTGTCCAGGGTAGCGTACCAGGAAAAGGAGACCTTCATGCACCGTGGGATCATCTGCCATGTCTACCTGAGTATGAAAAATACAGTCGTGATAGGCTTGGCTAAACTTGAGCTCCACAAAACATAACAGAGCTTCAGTTTTGCTTCTCACCTACCTTCTGTTACAGTATCCTTTCTCTAAGTTCGCTAAGGTTTCCCTGAGACAAAAGATTACCCAAAATAAGGAGGCCTCTCCAGAAATGATAACACACTGTAAGACTGCTACAGATCAAAAATTGTTAACTTTCTGACTAAAACTCATTAGCCTGTTTATTACCAACTGGAAGTTACATGTACAGATTATTCCTTCAAGTGGAAGAATAGCTTTCACACTTGGTTGACTCAAAGGTATCTCCCCTCCCTGTAGATAAAGAAGACACAAGGCTGCAAGGTATTTCCCTATACTGGGATTTTCTCTTATACATTCCTCAGTGCTGCTGTTACCCCCGGTTCCTCATGGCCCTTGCAGGGAGCAGGAGAGATAACGCAGACAGTGAGCTCTCTGCAGCTGGATTCCAGCCATCATCTGATATGGATCAGAGTAATGTCAGGAATCACACAGATGAGTCCAGAAAACAGAGCAGTTTAGGCAACCAATGCCTCTGAATAGACGCCCGTCTGTAACTGCCGAAGGCTTAACGTACCTTTCAGAATGGGGGTGACAGTGTGGGACTGGCCAAGAGCAGAGAGAGCATTACAGGAACGTCAGGAGCACAAGTCCTCAGAGGTTACGGGATTCACAGTATTTGGAAAGGGCAACAGCCACCAGCATCTCTGTTCTACTGCTGCTACGACACTGGAGATGAACCTGCAATAGTAGCAGGTGAAAACTATGGAGAAAACATTTTATGAACGCAGCTGGGGAAACTTATCTGAACTAATGAACTTGCTGGACTGCAGCTTCCAGAATAATTAAGACCAGTTTGTTCTGTCCTAGCACACCAAATGAAAAGATTTCCTGTGATGACAGTCTGTAATTCAGACTCATGCAGTAACTTTCAGAAAGAACATGCATGCAAAAGTAGACAAAAGTTTCTCTTCCTAAATGGTTCTTCACAGCTGGCTGAGGCAGAAGAGGAGCAAGAAAAGCTATTCCCAGTCCCAGCCTGCCTGAAGCACACACATGTGCAGCTTGTCTGTGTACACACGCCATAGATTTTGAGCTTGCTTTTCATTTTCAAACACATTAAACGCATGTCCCTACTATTTACCCTATGACAGGCAATTTTCTTGGGCTAACATGAAGCACAAAAAAAGTCTCTGAATCTATTTCAGTGTAAGCTCTCCTAATCACTTCAAGTAATTGGATATCATCAGACTTTTTGAATTAGCTTGCAGAAATCATATCTTCCCCTCCTGCTTCCTAAGTCACCACATCATTGGGGTCACTGCTGATGTGTAGATACTTGAGGGAGCACCTCTGGTGGATGCTCTAGAAAGCTAAGAAAGATAGGAGATGAATTTCCTTGCCTGTGTATTGGGAATGAATGAATGAGTTGTTCATCATCAGAGACCTAATGGGCTCATCTGTGGAGAACAGGTTTTATAAGTGGTTAACAGTCATATTTTTAGGCCCCATTTTAAATAGGTCAAAAAGGAGAAAGCAAATGTCTGTAAAGCAAGACAAAGGCAGCTTGTAAGAACTGGCAGAGGCTTGGAGAATCTCTGGGAGCACATCTGGGAGCCTGGTGGTAATGTTGACACAGACAGGATGAGCTACAGACATAATTAAGGCAACATTTGTAAGGGGAGGTAATATCTTTTATTAGACAGACTGAGATAATCAAGTTTCAGAGATTTTTGCAGGTGGACATGGGATATGTGAAGTAGCTTGAAAACAATGGAAACTGCTCACACAGACTTACATATTGTAAGCCCTTTGCAAAATAAGAATAGCTTCAGCCTGAGCTCTGAAACCTGCCAAGTGGTGCTAGCATGGGCTCCCTTGCAGAGCCTTGATATGAGGCTGTGGTCTGGCTGGATGGCTGTCCTGTGTTCAGCTCTTTCTGAGCACCACTGAACGTTCACAGCCCAAGCCATGGTGAACAGCTTGGACAGAAAGATGAGGACTACCAGATGTGCTTGGTATGTGCCTCAGCTTGTCTTTCACGGGGTAGTATAAAAATAGCACGTGCAGATTGCCCTAACCCTTTCTTTTTTAAAACTGTTTTCTGTTCCATCTGTATTTGGGTGATCTGAATAGCCAATAATTTCTTAGTTGCTAGATAATCACTGAAAGATACATCAGCCCTCGGACACCCCAGCAGTAAGTGCATTTGAAACGCCTAGACAGCTGGATACCTACAGGCTGAGCTGAGCTAAATTGTCAGGTATTTTAAGTTCCTAATTTGTTTCATGCAACCACTGAAAGAGGATTTTGTCCTCTTTTGTCAATATCAGCAGGAATTCATAGAGGTTCTTAACTGAATTTGAAATGGATCATTTGGAGATTGAAACTTTTCCCTACAGCATCATGGACTGGGCACATGACAGCTAGAGAGTAAAAGCGGCAATCCAGTGCCGACTCACCAAGCCAAGGAAAACGCATGACATCAGTAACTTTGCGGGGAGGGGAGGTCTATAAACTGATGCTAAGGGTCTGCAAAGACAGACCCTTTTATAGACTACATATGCAGAACCTTCATATATACAACATAGTAATTTCCATACGGTAATTCCTGAAGGAATCTGCACCCCCTGGGGCAAACTTCAATGGATCTAAACCTTGAAATAGACTGATAGCTATGGAATAAGCACACAACATCAATGATGCAGAGTAATTCCCTGCATCCTGAAAAGTTGTAGGTATATACTTAACTTCAAACATGAGTAATACAAAAGAAAACAAATTAAAACATTAAATGCATAAATCTATGGGCCATCATTCATGTGCATATATGCTTAAGTGTCTGAAAATCCAAGCTTAAATTAAAACTTCAGAGATAATTGTTTTAGTATTTTAGAGCATGTCATTATTTCATTTAAATAGAATACATTTATTTTAAACAACCTGAGTTTTAACTTGACGATATGCTTTTCCAGAAAAATGACTGAGCTTTTGAGATGAAAGTCTGATAACAGGTGCTAGTTTAGTAGACTGTAATCTTGACCAGCAAAACCCTGTTAATCCACATAAGTCATCTTTTTTCTCTGTACGGGTATCTGAGCAACCAAAAGAGTAATCAATACCTTTCAAGAGCATGCACATAGCCCAAATGAGGACTTCCTAAAATACATCTAAAAGTGGATTTTTCATTTCATTAACCTTTGTTAACAGTTTCATGAGGAAATGATTAAAACCCTCTAGGAAAGCCTAAAGAAAAAAAGGACAAAAAAGAAAAATAAAAACTTTATAGTCAACCTCAGACTTGCTGAGCAGTAGGAGACAGACTCCGTTCCAAACAACACTCAGCATTAACTTCTGAATGAGCAGAGCAAAATTTCAATGAAAAAACTAAGCTGAAAATGAAAGCTGAAATGAGAGGCTTTCTACCTATGGAGAGCTTAAGGGTCAAATTATTCTCATTCCAGGGTAAACAGAGTCACGCAGGCAATGAAACCATAGAAGAAAGCAGGTGATACCAAAACCTCAGGTAGAAATATGTCCCTGTCCTTAGGTAAGACTGACAGTCAGTCCTGTGCCCATCTCTGCACTGCTCGGGGCTGGCCAGCACAAAGCGAGGACTTGGGCGGAAGTCTCGAAGACAGAGCTCCTGCCGAGCCCCTCCTGCAGCACTGCCCACCCCATGCCTCAGGCTTAAGAGTTCACTATCAGCAGAATCCAAACTTTCAGAAGCCTTTTGGAGAACTACCCGTTACCACTTTAAACGATTGCTGCCATCTGCAAGTACTGTACTCTAGATCTAATTGCTAGGGTTACCCAGGACCTAAAAGCCTAAACTGAGCAGTCGCATTATGTATGCTCTGCTCCGCAGCATGATAGTACTAGCTCCTCTGAACCATGCCTTTCTGTCAGGGAAAATCTAACGTACAATAACCTACAGCAGAAATTTTCAGGGTATTAGGTATTGGGCACTAAATCACTGGCCTGCACTGTTGCATCCTGCTGCTCCAAGCACATTTCTTTTTACTAAAGATTATTAGTCGGTATCATACTGCTCTCCTGAGAGAGAATTAAAATATCCAATTAGTCGCAAACCAGGAAAAGCATAAACTCTCCTTACATGAGTAAAAGTTACTCTGCCTCACATATGACTGGTGGAGATCAAGGATCTCCACTAGTGGAGATCATAGGTCACTAGCTAGAAGACCTATCAGTGAAGGAGGAGGAAAAAAAAAAAAAACCCAGGAATGATTTTGCCATGTGCCTAGCTTCCCACTTCGAAATGGCTTGAAGCTCACCCCTGCGTCTCACTTTGTACATATTTCTGAGCAATACATCACATGACAATAACTTTGACTAGAACTATCCTTTCCCTCTTGGTTCCCTTTCTGTTTATAGCTGAATCATGATTGATCACCACCAAGAGTCAGTGTCTTCTGACACTGAGACATCAGAGACCTGATTACTCAGAGAGGTGACCTGCTTATCTTGTTGGGGAGTAGGTGGGAATCACAACTTGCAGACATACTTAATCTCCTTCTGTCACACAAAAAACACAAAGCGCTCAGAGGAAAGCCAGGCTAATGGCAGACAGATGTCTTCCTTACTGTAATAGCTGGTTTACAGTCGTTCTTCTTTGTATAGTCTTATCCTTTGCGGCTGCCCTTCCTCGTCTCATTAACATCTATGTCTTGTCTCTCTTCCCATACAGGGACCGTCAGTGGAAATTCATTGTCTGCAGGATGACAGAGTATGACTGCCCATTTCAAAATGCTTAAAAAGATTGAGTACCTCAAGCTCAGAAAGCCTGGGGAGGGTTAGGGTGGGGTGAGGGTAGATGATTATGGGAGAAGGCCACTTAAGCTCACCAAAAAAAATACCCAGACTCATCGGCTGTTTGTTGAAGATATAATTCTTTGCCTCTGGAGCTATTACAAAAATTACCATCCCACATGCTTGCAACAGCAATTTTGGAGGATTCCCTCAAGCTGCACTGGCAGTTGCATCCCCCAACTAAAACTGCTTATAACATACACATGTTTATGACACACAAGTTTATATGTGCAGTTACCTTTTTTTATAAAGATATCTAGCCATTCTGACCACATACAACTTCTTTCACATAGCACCTTTCCATAAATTGCTTCCCAGAGCAAAGTCACTGCAAACGAGGAGAAAATATAATATAACCTTTGCAACACGCGATAGTCTTTTCTGTCCTCTGCTTTTACTTAGAACCCAGTGATCTCTATCAGCTTCTCAGCATTTAGGAGCTGAAAGCGTGCTGAAAGTGGTATCAGTAGGTCTCTGACACATTGCCTTTGGGGTTACCTGTTACAGCTCTCAGTACAGCTGCACTGCTACAAATGCCTGTCTACACAGGGGAATTGTAGCTAGGTATAGTAAGGGAAGATGTCAGTACCTGATTAAAATGTGAGTAGATCCATCAAAAAAAAGAGAAGCCAACTTTACTGAGATCTCAAGTATCTTTTATATTGCCCTAAAAGTTTTCAATGCCATAACTACCCCAAGAACACTGAACTGGTCGAACCCAAGGGCGAGCCAGGCCGTGCTTGCTCTCAGTAAATATGTATGCTCTACTTGTCAGAAGTCTACTTTTCAGGTGCATTGGGCTATCGCCATAGGTGTCTGAGTGACAACATCTTGCCTTGACAACATATTTTTGGCTCAGATCAGACAAATAAAACGAATGACTTCAGATCACCTTAGTTCCTCCAACTTGCAGATCTCATTCCCCAGATCTGACCAGGTTTCAAGTCTGCACAGCACTTGTGCAGCTGTAATCCAATAAGGAAGACCTCTGATCTTCTGGGAGGATCTGAGGTGGGGTTTTTACTCTTGAAGAAGCCAGAATTCAGGGCTCAGCTCCTTACCTTGAAAAGTCAATGACAAACTTACAGTGGCTTCAGTGGCACCTGTTCAAGGGCCATGATGAACCCATGTACCGATTTCAGATTCTAAGCTTCACAGGAAACAGTGGTGTCAGCCTGTTGGTTTCCAAGTCCCGAGCATTTTTCATATATTTGCTAGCATACCCTCAAGTGTGAGCATTAAAACTACACTTGTCCAATAAATGAATAATAGGTTTTGCACTGCTGTAGCCTTGTTCTTTCTTGATTATACTTCTTCTACAGTGACTCATTAATTTGCACACAAAGAAACCCTCAGTCATTCTCAGAGACCATGAGGGTAATTAGGGAATTTCTATGAGAGCCAGTTGCTGAGACAAGTTAAGTAGCAGCGGGAAGGAGAAGAAGTTAAGAGGCCCAGGGAAGGAGCAGAAGCTTTCTAGCTGACATTGACAGACAGGCAAAGAAAGCCAAGAGAGCTCCAAACAGGACAGCCCCAGAGCAGAAGGCACTCACCCCAGAGGGATTTGATGGAAAAGGATAGGTACTATAATTAAGTATGTAGGGATCATCTCTGTGGGAACACCTGCCCTAGATGGACAACTAAACATTATAGAGAAGTACATCCTTCTCCCCACACCACCTACATCTTGATTACTTAGGCTTCTCTCGATCGTGTGCACACACCATGTCTAATACAAAGGTGTTGTGGGCTCACGGAGGCTTCTGAGGGGACAGTGCAAGATCAGCTTAAGCCCATCTAGATACACCGTGCTACAGAAAGGAGCAGCTCTGCTCTCTCATCCACTGGAGCCACAATTCTGTTCTGCTCCTTTCCTTCTGCTAGCACTACTGCCTCTGGAGCCATATGGTCACAAGGATATCAGATAGCTCATCCAGAAAAAAACTTTTTTTTTTGCTTTTTTGGTAGCATTGGTTTTCAGCTGCATTAGGCCCCTGAGCCTGCTGACTCTGCAGCCATGAACACACTCCAGCAGCACTGCAGAGGCAGGAGGAAAGGGGGCTATAGGAGTTGGTGGGAGTCCTCTTCCGTAACAGACACAGGCCAGCTTAAGGTGGATGTGAAACCACAGCTTCAGTATTTCTTTAACTTACGTGAGCATTCGCATCTGCTATTGACACAGACACTTTGAAGAAATCACGCTCACAGGTATCTGCAGGTTTGCGAAGGTATCAAGGCATCTCACTCCCACTGAAACAGCCTGAACGAAGCACCTCCCTCCTTTCTGCAAACTCTGGCCCTGTTTGCTCTATTCAGCCCACCTGCAAATATGGGATCACTCAGATTTATGGGCCACTCCTTGCAGCACACTTTTATGAGGCAGATTTAGCTCCTACAAAGTTCTGGGATAGGTAGAAGGAATGACTGAAGTGGAAGATATTTCATCACCATGCAATTTGCTATGACAGATAAGCTGGAGGTAACTGAAGTCAGTAGTCTTAAACTAGCTGCACACTTGTTTTCTCTCTTTCCCAAAATTACATTCTGAACACTCACATGCGCTCCTCCAGCAGCGGATGAAAGCACTTAGGGATATGCAAACACTCTTCTCTGTGAAGCATTTTGAGCTAGTTGTGGTGCACAAACCACTCACACACACGGGCAACTTTCCTTGGATTCCTGCTGGTCCCATGTTTGGAGGGGTTTGACATTAAACCGATTCTGTTCATTCAGAGAGATTTTCTGCTCTCTAGACAGGGACAGTTCAGGTAGGTTACAGTCACAGAACAAAAGCCAAATTTTCCAGAAAGAAGCCTTCTTGCACTTACTAATTAACTAAGTACTGCGCTCCTGAGTTGAAGCAAGGAGGGAGGAGACTGGAGAGAAGCTTTAGATAACTCCGACACTTTCAGACCAAGCTGTGGTCAATTAGTCCATCCTGTATTATTTTCATCTTTGTGAGGACTACTCTAAACCACACCTTGCTATCCAGCAGGATAACCACCCCGTTGCTGTTATTCTTATTCCAGCCAAACCCCCGATCTCTCATGTGAAAGGCTGGTAAGAGGGCCAACTGAAATTGCTTTTGCTAGCTTTGCATGACTATGAGAACTTTCCAGGTAACTGTCTTCAGCACTGTTGCTACTCCCTTGTGCTGTCAGCACAGACTGAAGGACTTACAGTGCTGAAGAGTCAAGCCCAGGATGTTTCCTTTAGCCCAGCCGACCCACTCTTGTTGTCGGGTAGCTTATCAGGTCTCAAGGCTGGGCATATACCCATCTCTCCCAACCTTTCTCCTACAAATGGGTGCAGCAGCCCCCGGATGAGTCCTCTTCTCCCATGTCATATCGTCCCATGTCCCACCTTTCTGCCTCTTCCCTGTCCCCATCACCTCCTCCCTCCCACATTGCCTGCTCTATTCCCAGCAGCACCCTAGCAATGCATCACTGTGTGGGATACATTTCACAGGACTCTCCAAAAAGTTAAGTAATTTTCAAATGGGGAAAGGTGTGGGCGGGAAACAGAATGTATCTTGTGGACAAGCAGAGATGGGACGTGGACCAAAAAAAATCCAAAAAGCAAAACTAAGGCAGAGAAGGAATGGCTCCTGTGAGGTCCTAGGACAGCTAGTCAGCAAGCTGCAAACTGAACTTAGTTTTTATCTAGGTTGCAGAATCCATTGCTAATGCTTAGATAATCTTTGAGTGGGAAGGCATCACTGAAGTTGATAAGGTTCAAGCCTGAATGCCTCAGTGCAGAGCAACGCAATGGTGCGCTTGCTTTGCAAAACTTTTCTGGCTCCAAAAACTGAACAAGCCAGCTTTGAGTTTCCTAAAGCCAATCTGGAAAAGAGAGAATTTCAAACTGCTTAGGACACCCTTACTGTAAAGAACAGGCCTGAACTACCTTTTGCTCATGCAGACGCCATTGCAGTGAAATGAACAGTTGTGCCTAGGCAGACCAAATGCAAGCAAGAGCAGATGCACAGTTTTAGGGAGCCCACAGCACTTCTTCATTTTCACATGTTTCATGGCACAGAAACATCCCACCTACACTTGTAGCATAAGATGTAATCGTCACCCCAATCAGAGAGCCAACACATGGCCTATGCATCACTGAAGTCCCACAAAAGTCTAACGTTTTAAATTAAACCCTATTTCTTCACGAACAAAAACATCAGCAAATAAAGCCTTATTTATTTAATAAATAATAATAATAAATGTTTAATTCAAAGATTTGAGAGAAAAGCACTCCTTGGTAAACAGGTGGCATTGCTCCAGTCATTCTACTATGTCTGCAGATAGCATACAGCCAGCAAGCTCAGTAGTGGCTTTTTTAGCTAAGCTAGGGCAGAGTAATGTTTGCATTTACAAAACAAAATGCAGCAAACTTAAAAAAAAAAAAAAAAAAAGCAGAACCTTTGAGGCTTTTCTAACTCTTAATAAAAAAGGTGAAGAAGAAAAAGGTAGGGCTGAGGGAGAGAAACAGCAACATTTGCTTCCTGTGTAGATCTCCTGAAATTCACTGAAGGCTGTTGCTAAGCCACTCGTTCCACTCCTCATGAAGAGTGGTCTCATGAGCAGGATAATGGCAGAAGTAACTGGGGAAAATATGGGCAGTTTTACCAACCCCAGAGAGGAGGAGCTCACGGAGGAAGAATTGGCTGCTCTTCCTCCCAAATCACAAAACTAACTTAAAAATCATGGGACCATGAGTAGTAAAAACTGAGCTCTATTTTTTCCACACGTTCTGACTTCTCAGTTTCCATTCAACAGTTTTCAATGTTTTTCATTTTCAGTATTTTTCAAGCACTTCAAACAGATTACTTTTCAACTACTTCTCCATAACTCTGAGCCTAGAAATTTTGTTTAAGTGAAGGCTGAGATTCTTACTTAATCACCTGATTCTAGGAGCTGGGACTACTTTTACAGGACATGAATTACTCTGAGATTAATGATGAGGAGATCAGACATTGCAACACAACACTGGTTTAAAAAAAAAAAAAAAAAAAAAGAAATGGCAAGCCCATAACCATGTTGATAGGAGGCATATTTCCCGTAAAATCAAGACGGAACTTGCAACCTCTGTCAGTTCAGTGTTCAGGATTTTGCAATAGAACATACCTTTGGCACAGAGTCATGCATCACCTAAACAGAGAGATGCCAACACAGCTGAAGAGAAACCAGTACACGGATGAAGGAGAAGACCTGGCAGAAGACCAGCTGGCTCATAGGATAACTTACTTAGAGTTGACTCTTGACTCACAGTTATTGAATCCTTTTCTGTTTTTAAACCTTATTGCAAGTTCATGTTTATCACACTAGCATGTTACTGCAATGACCTGCATTTTTAAGGCTACTGTACTTTTTGCAAGCAGAGAGCATAAACCTCACTGGTAGCGATGTTGGCATGAACCACAGGCAGGATGAGTTCTGCTAATAACACAGTATCAAACATAAAATATTGCTTGTGCCTAGATTTACTTTTCAAGACACAGCAGTTACACAGGGGACTGCTACCTTATTCCTCACTATTTCAGGTACTAGTATGTGCACAGCTGATGCTTTGCACAGTAACCCGTTATCTATGTACCAAGAAGTTTACAAAAGGCAGTAGGGCTGATTCCATGCTTAAAGTTAAAGACGTGCCCAAGTGCCTGTGGGCCAGAGCCAGCAGGCTTGGCTCAGCCCTTCTGAGCTGAATACCTGAACAGAATTGATTTCACTCTTATCCACTAAAATCAATAGCCCTGCTTGCGAACTTTGGCCAAAATCAATGGAGTTCAGTCTTAGCCATCTAAATGCTTTTCAGGATCAGAGCTTACCTGGCACATTTCTACAAGGGAGGCTGGAAAAACTGCGCCTCGAGTTAGAGGGAATCAATCAAAGAGTGTGCCAAGATAAAAAGGGATGGATAAGGCACAGTATAGTCTGTTCTCACTTTTCTCAGACATAAATTTTAATTGACTTCACTTCATAGAGAGCAGGACACACTCTGCCTTAGGATATATGTAAGCCATTTAAAAAAAGTAAGTAGAAGCTTTGCTGTACGAATAAATCCTGTATTTCCTACCTGGGTATCAGCTATACAACAGCTATTATCTCACTGACTTCAGTGGGAGCTTTGCCCTAGCACTGTGGTATGCCTCAAATTTAAAAGCCTGAGCTTAGCATACAAGCCATGTCAGTGGGATAAATCCCAGTATGCAATAATAAAGACAAAGCTACATTTCTGACAGGATATGAGCTTTAGTTTGCACACAGATCAATTCTGCAGGCCTTGGTTAAGCCAAGCAAGTCACTGCCGCAGAACCTGGTGCTAAAAATATTGTCTCAAATTGTGGAGAATGCAGAAGGACACACAGGCACACAACAAGAGACGGTTCTTGCTGAGAGAAACCTGAGGAGAATGCCAAGGACTCAAGAGAAAACAGTGAAAGAGAGACATGAAGCCACTTGAAGAATATGTCATTAGGTAATTCCTTAAAATAAATACATGCCTTTGTATCTTGAAAGACGTGATGCCTAGGATAATACCAGCAAAATTTTAAGAAACTGGAGAAAACTTCCCAAAAAATGGCAAAGAAAAAAGGTAGCACAGTATATCAAATGCCATCCGTGAATAGCAGAGGATTTCCCAACTGAATCCAAGCCAGCTAATAATGTTGATATAATTCTTTTAATCAGTGCTAGGAGGCCTCAGCCCTTGACCAAAGAAAACAGAGCTGAGAACAGAAGGAAAAAGCTAACAATGAAGTGTGAGTAACAGGAGAAGGAGTGATCACAGATCAGGAAACAGGAAAGAAAGAACCAAAAGGAAATAAATCCTCAGTAAGCTAAAGAAAAGGGGTCTTTGGCACTTCATGTGGGCCCGAAACTGAACTTCTAGCTTTCCATGGTTGTATGAGGCTGGATCCAAAGTTTTGTTACAGCTAACATAAACATACGGCGCAAGCTCCTTCAAAGTTTGAAGTTGCTTAAGATTCTGGTTTGGGTTCAGGCCCACCTTAAGGTGAGCAAGTACTGATTCTGAAATGGATACAATCATCAGCAAAAACAATGTCATAATGACACAAATCATCCACCACTAAGTGGTTTTGTGCTCCACGCTAATCTAACAGATGCCACGGCTGAGTCCATGGGTAAATGTCACTCGCATCCACTGCTTTCCATCCAGGCAAGCTCACAGTTTCTTTCCTTCTCATCCCTTTCTGCTGTTTTCATTTGGGAGGCAGAGAACATAACGTAAGCACGTAACACGGCTTTTTGTGGGTTTTGCCTTGGTAGCCCCTAGCCAGCAGTGCTACAACCTGGCAGGCACGTAATTAGCATCTCCTCTGTCATACTTGCGGCCAGGCCTTTACTCAGTTTCACATGATTTTGCTTTGAAGCTGCCTGCTCCCGAGCTTTAACTACGTCTCCTGCATTCATGTTGTTCTTACAACTACTGAAAGATCCTAGGGCACCAATCTTCTCTCCCTGCCTGGCTTGTCGAGTCACATACAAACTAGCTGCATGCAGTACTGTACAGACAATGATAGGCAACAGCTCAAAAGAGCATATCATGGTCTAATTTCAGATATACCTCCCCCCTGTCCAAAGTCCTGGTCCAAAGCCCACTGATAATGGTGGAAGCTTCTCCACAGATTTTTGCAAGGTTTGCACTGCTCCCTGTGTGAGGGAATAGAGCCAGCTCACAACGAGAAAGCTCACGCGTCTTTCCCTGTCCCAAGCTGGCATCAAGCAGGGAAATAGGTTTTAATAAGATGTGAAACAGTACATAGCCAAGAACTGCTATAATAAACACCTAATCTCTGACCATGCTCTTACAAGGAGAGTCCTTCTGATTTTACCTTTTCAGAGTGAATTTGGCACTGGTGGAAAATCCTAGGTGGCCCTGGAGAAACTCCTATCCTCAGAACAGACACAGCACTGCTTTGCCACGTCCTTCTGGCCTCCCAGAGAGGGACCTATTCGGGCTGCAGGAGAGCAGCTGAGTGTCCCTGGCTCATTCATGCAACAGCTGCACTGCTGAAGCAAACACCATCACTTCTCTGCTAGGAACTGACTCCTGACCATAAACTTAATTCAAGATCAGCAACCAAATAGTTACTAAATTGTAACAGGCTTGCACTTGTTACAGCTGTAACTTGTTACTTGTTAAACTTGTTACAGGCTGGACTGTAGCATCAAGAAGAGATTTTTCCAAGGATTTTTGCTTGCTCAATATGCTGCACTAGGTTGCAAATAGCCACCTATTTCAATTTCTTTAATTAAGAGTCCAGGGAGAGAGTTGGACAAGACAAGATTGAAGCAGACATCCTTCTTTACTCTACTTAGAAATGCTAAAGCTGAAGCTTTTTAGCAGCATAGCCTGCATTTTGCTCATTCCCTGATTCAACATTATCTGCTTTCCAGACGCTGTGTCTGATGCCTGCCTTCACTGCAGGTGCAAACTATGGCATACACATGACAGACTCTGCACTTAATATTGCAGCATAGTAAATGTTGAATTCTCAGTCACAAAAACATCAAGCCAAAAACTGAGCTATCATTTGCAGTTACTCTCCACATTATTTACAAAGCTGACAAGACAAGAAGGGCTTTGAGAAATGAAGTGCTCTATAGCAGGTACAGTAAACACATAGATAACCATGGCATTAATCTGAAACAGTGTCTGAGAGAACATCTATGCTCTGCAACCACTTCACACAGACTCAGAGCATTTGCAGGATTACTAATAAGAAATGTAGGTCATGGCTTTAGTGATTCTTTCCTCTGTTATACTGTATATGGCTCCCTTGGCTAGTCGTATAAATGGGCTCAGTTCCTCGACAGTCGGGGAACTCTTCCTGCTTGGCGTGAGCTGAGCACATGGCCACGCTGTTCGTTCCGGGCCAAGAAATCTCACAAAGAATGGCCTCATCCAGCCTCTGTCTCTGCCTAAGCAGCGCTGCATGCCATGAGCTGCTCCGCAACACAGCTAGTTCGACCTGGATCCTGTCAAGCCGTCTGTGATGCTCATTTCTTCCTCTTTCTCCTCTCACCATAATAACAATTGTAATGAATAAGCAACAAAAAAATCATTAACAACAACAGATAAATTATTGACATCATATGGAATTTCAAATATTTAAAATCAATCCAGCAGCATCTCCACATGCCCTTTTCAACAAAATTACCTTAATGCTTTAGGAACCTCTATTCTGGTGCCTTTGAACAAACCTCTCTCTGATACCAAGGGTTCTTCTTTAAATTGACACTTGGGTTGACTGCTCTTTAATCCACCTTCCTTATACTGACAGCGCTCTGTACACCCAGTGGCTGGCTTGAGAGGTTAGCAGAGATTTCTCAGACAGACTTAGCTGAATCAGTTCAGACATGGAATATTTCTTCCATCTCAGGGAAGAGGTCCCTACGTGTGGACTCATTCTCCACCTGCCGTGCCTACTGATCTCATTACCTGGGTTAGATTTAAACAACTCCATTCTGTGAAGCCAGGTACATTCACTTGCACCACAACACTCAGATGCCACGTGCATACTCAAGAAAGCTAATAATATTTCCATAATGTGCTCTGTGATAACCTGAAAGGTAATGAGCTGCTGTTACATCTCTGTGAGCTGAAAGTTTACAGCAGCAATGAATTAACTCTTCTGATCTAGCAGAGAAAGAAAGAGCAAGCGACATGGTATTCTTTTGCCTCCTCTAGCAACATATTAAAAATCGACTTTAACCACAGCATATTGCTTGAAGAACCATGTCAAATAAAGGAAAAGGGCAATGAAGTAGCGTGAGAAGAGCAGAACTAAAGAAAATCATGATATAAATGCTTTCAGGGCCGAACACCTGGAGCGAGACGGAAGGGCCGTGGAGGACATGCCCCTGTTTTTGTGCTGGTTCTGAATTTCCTGTGTCTCCAGCGAGTCACCGAGGTCTTAGCCATAATGGAGAGCAGATGGTAGCATGGTGCTGACACACTGGAGCATTTTGAAATGAACTTGTTTGTTAGAGCAGTCTAAATCTAGTTGCCCAGAGCTTAGCATGAAGTATTTTATCGTGCTTCTCCTGCTGAGTTAATTAAAAACTATCAAAAATGGCTAGTGCTTCAGAGATGGCTGTTTTCAGAAATTAGACTGTTTTCTACTACTTGGTCTTCCTTTCTGCTGAGACCTACTTCTCCCTGATACACAGCTTAATGCTATTTCAAGGTTTTCTAGAGGAAGAAGGTAAATTAACCAACCATAACCCATTCTGTCCCATTCTGTCATGACGAGACATATCTCTATGTCTGAGCTAGTTTGCTTATCGTTCACTTGGGTACTGCTAGGTGCTACTCTGCGCAGTGTACAATACAGACAAACCCTCAGCGTCTTCATTCCTCATCTGTAACCTGGAGATCGATATTTTCCCTAGTTCCTGCATGACCGTAAAAATAACTGTGCTAGCACTGGAGATCACAGATTTGTAGGAGATGGAAAAGGATGAGAAGGTGACACCTGCCACATTATAAGCACCACCTTGGCACAGTACATATGATACCCCATGCCCCAGCAAAGCTCAGCCACAGATTTGAAAGCCAAAGCCAGGTAAGTGCCCAAAACAGCATAAGTTCTGACAGGGAGAAGGACAGAAGAAATACATACCCTCAAAACATGTGCAGCCAATATGATAGTGAGAAGACGAAGCTAATGTTTTCTTTAAATACTTTACCCATGAAGTGTGAAAACGCCAATCAGAAACAAATTAAGAATGAAAATCCATCACGAGGCTTTGCTAGTAAAGCAATCAATTGTTGGAAGTCTTAAAAACTGAAGAGTGCTTGGGTGGGTTGCATGATAATAAACCTGAAGGTAATTCCAGCAAAAATAATCACAACTGCCTGTTTCTTAGGGGCCATTCAGGGTGAAAGTCCAGTGCAGAAACACCTGGCTCATCTTCCAATCTTCGCCTGGGCAGAAGGCCTTCAGGTGATTCATGCTAAGTCCTTCAGTCGAGGGAACAAATCCATTATTCTGTTAGAGGATCTTGCTCCAACAAATTGTTCAAGTAGCAATTTGTGTGCTGAATGCTGTGCAATGCAAAAAGATGTCTGAGTCATGCCAGAGACGGTTTCATAGAAAAAAGAAAGAGGGGAAGGAATGGATGTAGGAAAGAAAGCTTCCAGAAAACGAGGCCTGGGGAACAGGCATCCACAGCAGAACTTAGATGAGATTAGTCCCATGAAAAGCCCTCTTATGAATCACTGTGAATAGTCCTGCTGTGAACAGTCCCAATGGAAAGAGTGTCTAAAGGTTCAAGCACTAGCCTGAGACTTGAGAGCTCAAGTCCAGTTCCCCCGCTTTGCCATCCACTCTCCACGTGAGCTGAGTAGGTCACGTAGGTTGTGCTCCCACGGCACAATGCAGAACAAGGCTACAGACCACTCCATGAGCTTTGAGGCAGTTGCTACTCCTAAAAGCCCCATATAGAGATGCTAACACATATTTTGGAAGCCATATTGTCATTACGCCCAGGCTGCTAATTCATCCAGGCACATACGTCAGCTAACATGGCTTGCCTGATTCTAGGCTAGCTTGGTTAACACTAAGACAGGGCTCTGTGTACTTCGTTTTGTCTGTAGATTAGACCTGCCCTGTGCCTCTCTGCACCTCATCTCTCTGTAATAATAATCACAGGCATCATGCACACATAAATGCAAAGATAATGCTGAGGCTTTAAGATAATATGATAAGGAGAAGGTGGTGAGACACTTCCAAACATGCAAGACCAGATGAAGCGCAGTGTGATGCTACTGGCTCCATACTCTGGCATTTTGTGCTTGCCTGGATTACAGATGCCAAGAAAATCCTGTGCGGCTCCTCCAGGCTCTTCTGTCCCACGGGTCCCTCCTGAGCTCGCAGCAGCGTGGTGACCTCCCAGGCAGGGCAGTCATTACGATGCACCAAATAGTGCTAAGTCCCCTCCTCATGTGATCACTTCTTACTCACAAAATACTGCTGCTTCTTCTGGGAGTGGTGGCGTGTAACAACTCATATGGCCAGTGACCAGCACCCTGCCTACCTCGCCTTTTGCTCTTAGGCCAGCTACCACATGCTGATGAGCCAGCTGTAAACTGGACTTGGATGTTCACCCCCTTGAGGAGTCACTCAGCTGAAGAGGCAAATGCACCAGTGGTCTAAGCAAGCATCTCCTTTTTCAGCCATGCCAACTACCTATTTTCTAGGGGTTAAGGGCTTTCAGGACAGAGCCATGAAGCTGTTCTGCTGCCCCTACGGTACTAGAGCTGCACTCCTCATCTGTGGGGTAGCAGACAGGCGAAGTGCTGCAAGCGACATGCAAGGTATAAAGGATACCTTCCCTCAGTTGTCACCACACACTTCTATTGCAGGAAGGAGGGAAAAGGTTCCCAGGGGATCAAAGCGAGGCTTGGATTAAATTTTTTTTTTTCCATTTTTCCATCTAAGGTGATGCCAGGGATATCCCCTCTGACCAGATCTACCAGTTTTATAATAGAATATAAGACATATACTTTCTGCTTAGGAAGAAGGCAAACTGTAATCCACTTGCATTGCTGTATTAGTACAAAACTAAGTAATTTCACATACTCCATTTAACTCAGGTGACTTCTCACAGAGCATAAGAATAGAGTTCAGTCTCATTCAAAGACACCGTAATAAATCCTTATTATTTTCCTTTGTTCTTTATTCTGTCTTATCTAGCACCTCTCATCCTGGGGAGTAAGAATTGCTGAGGTTGGCATCTTTGTGCTTTAAACAGTCAACTGCATACTGTTTTCACTCAGAAGAGGAAAAACAAGTCCCTCCATTAGGGAAGAATGCTTTTCTTTTCCCCAAGAATGTTTTAAAAAATGGCATACTGCTAGAGAAGGTGGTGTCGCTGAAAAGCAGAATCAGTCCAGGAGCACTGGGAGCCAGCCAGAGCTCTTAGGGATTCTGCTGAATCACAGATCGTGCCTAAAGGAAGGAACGGCGTGCTTTCGGGAGCTGCAAGAGCAGGGGCAGAGACAAGGGGGAGGGGAAAGCGAGGCCACATTTCAAGTGCAAACCCACTTTTCAAGAAAGAAGGCCTATTTTGTGATTTAAGGGGAATCTTTCTCATGTGTCACTTCAGCCAGCACTATTGCGCAGCCACGGCTGCTGTGCAATGCAGTTGCTCAAGTACAGTTTCTTACTAGGGCTGGTTTGGTGGATGAGAAAGTGTTTTCGACACACTCATACACAGTCCCTCCAACTGTGTGACTCTTTCTACAGAGGAAGAAAGGGCTGCCAGGTGGGGATGGTTATCAGCAAGCTGAGAACTTCACGTGTGTGTCTCTGCGTGTGTATGAGATTTTGCGCTGTGCAACACAGGGAGCCTTCCACAGCTGTGATACTCGGCAAGGTCAGCCGCCTCTTACGCTCCTCCCAGACATGGGGCTGTTTTGCCTACTGTCACTACTCATCTCAGAGGAATACAATTTCTGGTGCAAGCCCACAACAGCACGTACACTGTTACCATTCACTGAGCCCCAGAGAAGGGCAGAAGAAATCAGTATTGGTTACCTAGCACATTCAACCAGCAGAAGCAATTTACTCTAACAAACGTTTAAGTACTTCATACAGACTAGAGCACCTTCAGCAAGACAAGCTATGCAGGCCAGGACATGGGATAGCCTGATAGTTTCCAGCAAGTGGAAAACCCGAAGGCAAATTCTTACTCCAAACTGGACAGAGGAGGGACATTACATTGGTTCACCAACGTCCTAATAAGTGCTCTATCCACCAAGTGTCCCTGCTGTTTTGTGCACAGCATGAACCAGTAGGCAAATCCTGCGAACATCTACCAGACTGGGTCCTGGAGGTGAAAGACAGTTAATTTGAGAGTCCTTTGGGTTTTAAGGTTGGAGCCAAATCAAACTGAGCAGTTGGATTTGTGCCTAGCAGCATAAATTAGTCAGGATTTTCCTGGAAGATGCATACACACTTAGAAAGCAGGCACCCTGGTCTGAAACAGCTACTGGGTAGGGTTTGAAAGGAGGTGCCGAGGTACCTTATCCAGTACTTAATGGTCCTTTGTGGAACTAGCTCTTTAAAAACATAGCACGGTTGTATGTGCATCTTCTGGGGTGCGATTGTATGTACACCTTTTGTGGTAGCCCATACAAGACAGATCAGACTCTGGGCTCTAAGTCTGCGGCCCTATTCATTCAAAGAATCTTGCCTCGGAAAGTCCCAGGCTAGTTATTGAAGGTCAAAGCTGGATGTAACTTGAAGATGTTGACATAAAGCTGTTTGATACAGTAGCCAAGAAAACGTGAACCCTTTTTAGCTCCACGTTCTCAAAACTTGTCTCCCTAGATAGCTAGCAAAGTATGGGAGTAACCCCTACTCTAATTAGCAGAGGTTTGTACAGGCTATGGAGCTCAAAGAGAGTTTGAGTATGGAGTACAAAGACCCACTTGCTGGAATTGGCATTGGCTAGTGGCTTAAGAGAAATGCTAGCAAACCAAGTCTAATGACTTGACATTAAATCATATTCTTCCATGGAGGAGGTCGCTATGTTTTTGTAATAGAAGGTTTTTCCACTTTAAACCACTGACTGCCTGAAAGGGGATGACTCAGTAATAATAAAGACATGAGAACATGGTAAGGCCGCTGCATTTTTGTAAGGCCAAACTATAAAGATATTTATAACAGTCAGTACCCTTATAACCTCCAAAACATAGCCCACAAACAACCATGAAATGAATATGCTTGGAAGATTGCTGGGCTTAATCCAGTGCAAGCTGAAATCAATGGAAGGACGTCAGGGACACTGGACTGGCTCCAGGGTGAGCAAATTAAAAGTCCAGCATAGAGAGCGGCAACCCAGGCAGGCTAAGATTCTTACAGTAAGCCAAGCACAGCTGGACACTGGCAGACCTTGCATGGGAATTCTCTAAGGAAAATCCTCAGTAAGGCAAAAATTGCCTCAATTTTGAGCTACTGTAAGCATATTTTTCAACACCAAGGCTAAGGCAGCAACGCCACAACTAAGGCTTTCCATGGGGCTTAGTAGGTTTAGTGTGAATCAGGTTTAGTACCCCATCATTCCCTTCCTTGCACATTCTGTTAAGTTGTTTCCATTCTCTCACCACTGTGTTTCCAGTAAAGAGCATTTAACATAGAATAAAGGAAGCAAAAAGTAAAATTTCACTTGCTTAGCTGTAAAACATACTGACACCTTTTGCAAATGGCTTGGCTGCCTTGAGCGCTCAAGGCCTGTGCTTGGGAAGTTTCAAACAGGACTGGACAAGAAAAACTTTCACAGTTTTGTGTGTTTGTCATTGACTCCCAGGTACACACAGGCTATTTCTCCTCCTAAGATTTCTGCACTTCCATAGACACTTTCAGTAAGAGTCACATAAAGAACATCCATTTCTGGATCTCCTGAACAGCTCCTCGAAACTTCTCTCTCTTTCCCCCTTTTCAAAGGTAATTAATCCCTCAGTTGTGTTTGGCCTCCTGGAGTACAGCCGGGTTGTGACTACCTGGGAAAAACTCTCCTTGAGCATTTTCTTGATTCTAATACTCTCCTACTCCTGCCTCTGTCCTAGCTAACAAAGACCATGGAAGCAGAAGAGCAGATTCCCCTGGAATTCAGTGGGCTTTAGATCAAGGTTTGCTCGGGGACCGAATATGAAGTTATGTTAATTTAAGGATGATTTTGAGGTATACATGCAGTGAGCATGACAGCTGCTTGTCTGCCTTAGGGAGGCAGTGCGAGGTGCAGTTGTAGACAGGCGCACCGAGTAACATCTCCTGCTCGCTCTGACTCAGTATCAGAGCACTGTTCCTCCTTTGTTCTTTGTCTTTCCCTAATGTAAAAAAGTCACCCAGACAGACAAAACACGAGATATTCATTGTACAGGGAAAACAAGACGAAACTCCGTTAAAGGATGCTGGTTAAATGGACACATCAGTGATAAATACTATAAGCACAGATGGAAACAGCCCAGCAGAGTGGTGAACTGCTGCATAGATACAAGAGAATTTAGTCCATTATTAAGACACAGGGCAATATATCAACTATAAGAATTATCTGCCTTCTGAGACAAACTTAAACGAAACTATTCATTCTCTATTCTCTCCCTTTAACCTGATTAATAACGCTAACAATCTCAGTTTACTATGCACAGTAAAATGTGTGCATCACTCTCTTTAACTCTGTGCTTGCCAGAGGAAAAAACATACAAGTGAAAATCAAACACATTACAAATATTGGCTGAAAATTTTCAGTGGGCATCAAGCAATGTTACTCCACATAAGTCCATATTTCCCTCAAGAAAGTGCAACTCGTTATTAAATATTCTTATTGATGATAACTACAGTTGAGCCCGGGTAAACCTGGAAAAATGTCTTTCTTTTCTAAAGATCAGGTTGCACTGTCTGGGTATAACAGTATGCTGCATTTAAATAGAGGGGAAAATGGGAAACTACATAATACATAAAACACATGCTAGAATCTATGGTGAGTAAATTGATGGTCCTGAACAATTGACAAGTGTCCATATAAATGCTCTTTTTGACCATGGGAAACAGATGCAGAAGCTGCTTCTTGTGTGAGAGAAGAGTTGTTGATTCTCAGCTGCTGAGGCCAGTCCCCCTTCTCATTAAGGACTAAGGGTAATGGGGGGTGTCTCTGCCTTGTCTCCAGTCTGCGCTTCACTGGGTCCCAGGCAAGGAAAAGCCTGTGCTGGTGGCAGCAGAAACGAGCGGCTCCTGCTCCAGCAGCATCGGACACACACAGCTTCTCTGTATGCGTCATGCACAGATGAGAAACCAAGACACTGTAACTCGATCAGAGACCAAATAATGATTTGCGCACAGATCCCAGCACCCGGCACCACCTCACATGCTACAGAGCGGGCCGTCCCCTCTCCCATCGTTTGAGCACAAATATCTCAGTCATCCAGCTGAGGCAGCTCAGAAATGAGCTAACCAATGCAGGAGGATATTTCAGTCTTTCATTTGAAACATGTCGGAAAGTTCCCCTGCTTTAGTACTTCCTCTCGAAGCTGTGAGCAGGCTCCAAGCCTTGATTCCTGGCTTTGGCTTCGCATGTTTTCTTCATCAGAATAGCCTGACATTACAGGAAAAAATGACGAAGGGATTTGTTTACACTGTACACGGACTCCCTGCTCACCTGTCACGCGATTAGGTGGTTACATAAATGGCCCAGGGTGTCACACTCCTCACGCGGGCATTGACCCTTGAAATAACCCAGGCAGTGTGATTCCCAGTAGGTGTGAGGGTCTATCTGAGAGAACTGCAAGATCAAGGCTGCAGCATCTACTGCTCTTTCCATTCTCATGGGCGTGTTCATCACCAGATCCTCATTTGCAGATAGAAAAATTCAGGCAGCACTGATTCAGAGAGTTCCCAGGATCCATCCCAAACTTGGCTGCAAGTAGGTGGGATCTCAATAACATTTCTCTCACCTTCCTTTCTTCTGAGGACCAGCAGAAAGGGCAATCACATCTGAAGTTCACCAGCTTGCTTTCTCCTTTAAAGATAAGTGGATGATGACCTTGCCTAAGTTTCTTTGCCCTCTGCCCTTCCTGTCACACTGATAATCTGATTCAAAGCCCAAAGAAATCTGTGAAAACTTTACCACAGACTTCAAAGTCAGCATTTTTTCCTCTATCCCTTTAAAACACTCCCAGTATTTTATTTAGCACAATGTACTCTATAAATCTGGTGCCATTGCACTAAAACCTCAAAGCATTTCCCAGTCATTAACAGCTTGTGATAAGAAAGGCAAATATTATTCTATGGCTGATTCTATGGCTCCTGGAAATGAGTCTTAGTGAAGGAAAAGGATTTATCCAGGATCATACTGAGTCAGCGCTGGGACTGGGATGGGAACCTTGCTCCCTGTCCCCTACAAAACAACTTCTTAGGGCACATTTCCTCTATTTGTACACTGGATTTTTACAGAAAAGACTGTGAAGGCAACAGGCAGTGAACACACTGTTTCTCACGGCATATCTCTGAATGTGGTTCTTAGGCGTTGCCCTCTGACGCAGCATCAGAGCAGGTTGCCCAGTTCTCAGAAAGAGCAAAGCATCTGGGCAAGCCCGACGGTAACATCAGCAGGCTGTGGCCTGATTCCCCCAAATGACCCGTCTCAGCTATAAGTCTTTCAAGCATAATTGTGCAGAAACTCAAAAAAAAAAAAAAAAAAGATGTATAATATTAGCTGGGAACAGAGTGCAAGCTGCATTGATCCCATCTTCACACTAATTTCTGGAACAGTGCTTGTTATAGAGCTTAGTAGATAAAATAAATGTAGATTCTCAAATGTGACACCCTGTTTAGCTTGTGCAAAAAATGGGCTGATAGATCTTCCACATCAGAACACGTCCATTTTGTACTGGCATGTCACTCCTCAGGGGTTATGTAACAGAAAAATCTGATTTCGGACTAATTTTACCGCAGCAAGACAATCGGGCTGCTACTAGTCTTTCACACCACAGATGGAGAGGCTGAGGCCCAGAGAAACTTCCCTCTTCTCCTGCAGCATTGACACAGCGAAAGGTTACCCAATGCAGGAGGTTTACACCCTTCTCTCCGGCATTCACACAGCCCCTGGGGTAACTGGCACACAGGTGTCTTTGCGTGTCCTAAAAAAAGCTAATTCAAAAGTTTGGCCAATTAAAAACGGTGGGGATTTCTGGACAGAAGTCTATGTGGAGTGAATTAACATTTTCACGGAACAAAACAATCTTTTGGCCACCAAAACCAAACTTTTTTTTCATTTTTGACAAATATCACAAAATTATGACAAATGTTGATCAAAATGAAAACAAATGGCACCTGTTACAAATCTTTCCTGGGATAAAAAAAAATTTTTGAAAAACAAGTCTGCTCTCTCCCAACCACTTTGAAACTCTGGCCTGCAACAACAACTACTGCATGCGTCTACAGAAGGTGAATTTATGCTGAAAGAAATCTCACTATTCATCAGCTTGTCATGTGCTCCAGTTTCTCATCAGATACTGGATCTAACTGGTCCGGTATATTATTTCCCAGAAAAGGAGCGGCGAAAGGGGAGAGGGCAGGCATCGGCTTGTCTGTGGGGGATCTCTCAGAGCAGCTCTGTGACCTGATACCTTGCAGCTGTTTCAACGGACCGTCCCTCTTGCACTTACAAACACAAATGAAACACGCAACAGTAAAACTGCTGTTAACTCAATTCTAGCTTACAGAAAGGCTGAGATTTAGGGAAAGGCAGGGCATGGGTGATTTGAAGGTTGCATACAGCTCCTGAATTTAAATTTAAGTCACAAGCCCGTGTAATACCTACTGCTAAGCTCTGGAAAAGCAAAGCTTTCATTCTGCAGAAACTAAGAGAGCCACAGTTCTAAACTGTGCTGGAGCCTCTACCCTTTGGCATTTGTTCACATGCTAATACCGCAAGCTCTCTGAAAAATAAACTTTTCCTGTCTTTCATTTATTTACTTGCACTGTGCCATGACTTCTCCCTCTTGGGCCCCCAAGGGTCTACCACAGTTCCCTCAGGAACAACTAGCACATAAGTTCTGTTTAGCACATTTGGCAGGACTGCGGTCACTTGCAAGGGTGATTTATTTCCAAAAGGTAACATTTAACATTGATGATGTTTGTTTCTTGAAACGTTGTGAGAGTAACGCTTTAAAGGGCATAAACGATAATGGAAACTCATGCTAACTCAACTGCTTCCCCTTATTCCACATCGGTTCAGCCCATGATGCTTTCAGAAAGAATAAATCAGTGCTGTGTAATTTTCATAGGCCTAAGTAAAACAAATAAGCAAGCTGACATTGATTTAAAGGAAACCTACCATATAGATGAAAAGTATTAAAATTTTCCTGGTTGCAATGGGTATTGAATGACATGGTGAGAAAATCTCAACAACCGAACCTGACCTCACAGATCACCAGGTCGGTCAACGACTTTGCAGCAATTTGGTTTAGTTATCAAACAGTCAGAGCAGATCATGTGGCTAACACCAGAAAGCATAATTTTCTTATCACGTACCCTCTTCTTAATCTAATCACCTACAGAGCAGTTTGTCTACTTATTTGAGCTCAAAATTGGCTTTACTAAGCTAATTAGCTTTACTAAGTAAAGCCCAGTTAGCAGTTTCAGATAACTTTCTTAAATGAAGCAACATGTGGAATAGTTGAACTGCAGATTGAGGTTTTAAAGATAGGGACTACCAATGCCAATGTTAAGGCAACCTTTTCAATGATATGGTCGGCATACAAACACACACACTGCATACATTACCATCAGAAACATCTTCCTTCAAAATAAAAAGAAGAAAGTAAATTTCTTAGAATATGTAAATGATGTAAACTTTTGCTCTGTTACCGTCTTTTCTGAACCTTGCAGGATTTTGACTTCACTTGAAGGAAGTAGGCAACAAAGCAGATATTTGTACAGATTTTTTGTCAGCAGGGATCTCCCATAGAGTAGTAGGTCAGTCATCTGGCAACACAGACACTGGAGATCTAGTCTTACTTTCTTGGGTGGCCAAAGAAAGCCATCTAGCTACAAGCGTTGATAGTGAAGCTAGAGAACATGCAGGTTTCTGGTATTTTCTTATTTTTACATATTGAACTCTCGGATCCCATGTTTTGGCACTGCCATATCTTGGGAGCCAAATCTGCAGTCTAGTTTGTGCAATCACCATGGCGTAATGCTTGTTGAGGAAGGCTGCCTTCAGTCTAATCACAATGGAAAGCCTAGCTCTGGATGATCACTGCCTGGGAAACTTGTGTCGCAGACACACGGCCTCTCAAAATCGTATGGACTTTTAAAATACCCAGTCTGTGCCAGGGAAGCTGTCCCTAGCCCTCTGCTCTGGGGTAAAGCAATTACTATTGCAGCAGGTACCGTTATAGGCTTAAGCCAGTCATTAAAAACAGCCAATGGCTTAGTCAACAACCTTGACACTTGCCCATACATCCTATTATATTCTCTCAGCTCAGCGTACTGGAAATAAATTTAACTAGCCTATGACAATCAGTCACATCCTTTCATCAAGCTACAAAACTAGGGAAGTAATTGGGTAAAAGATGATGATTTACATGTCTATTTCTGACCTAGGAGCAAAGAACTGTTTGTACTTCATAACAACATAAAATCCTTTCAGCGTAAACACATCTACATTTCTGCCAAGTCATAATTCTCACTTGAGCTTTTCTCTCATTATTATAGGTTAAAAAAGGAAGAATAAATACATCATAAATGTGTGTAGGTGTGTGTGTATACACAAGGGAAGAGTCACCCAGTTTGTTCTGGGTGAATTTTTCTGAGAAAAATGAAGTCACTGAGAATACACATACAACATTTCTAATCAACTCAGAAGCCATTGTTTCTGTCCCTGAGAAAAGATTTACTAAATACAGTACTATCTCATTCAGCATTTATTGCCCTTCATTAACTCCAGATGAAATGTAAGATGTCTAAAAGCAAAAATAACGCTCTCTTCATTCCCCAAATGCTGGTGCTGCAAACTCAAGCACAGATTTACCAGCAAATTAAGCCTTTCTACCAGCACCAAGCAGCGCTGTGTGCAGTCCTGCATTACGTGACACAGTCATAGCTCTGCAGCTCTCCCTTTAGCTCAAGGTCATGGCTGCCCTTAAACCTCCAAATCTGATGGGCTCACTCATCACAGAGCGAGAACTCGGTTCATACCCTGCTGATGGTGTGGGAAGCACATAATACCTGGGTCCCTCGCTCGTGAACAAGTCCATTTGGAGAGTCAGAAGAAAGCAGCATCTGTAAACGTTTGCACTGTTTGTTAAAATTATAATACACACAGGGCTCAGAATGCATCTCAGAAGCCAGTCTGCAAAATACAATAGTGTCACATTTGCTTGCCAGACAATAACAGCTTCTTTGCACCCCTTCTCAACTCAGCCAAAACCTGCTGAAGAAGTTAGTCAAGGAGAACTAAATTTACTGCCTAGCAAAGGTAAGTCAGTAAAGCCTGCTTGTGTCAGGCCCAGGGGAAGGTGGGTACATTCACCTGAAAATTATCTGCCCTGACAAACATATCCGGGACCTCTTAATGATATCTTGCCTTATCCTATCTCTTGGCTAAAATACCAAGTGTAGGCAGTCAGTTCATAGTTGTACATCCCTGTGTAACGAATTTTAGATGAACAGCTGCCTTGTCTCTTACTTCATACTTTCGTACCCATCCTGCCTCAAATACTAGAGTGCCAAGGGAGAAGAAAGAGAAGTGAAACATGTACTTTCCTTACGACTCTTCATGAGCTATGAAAACCTCAGTCCATAGAAAGCTAGAGGCCAAAAAAAAAAGTTTCGTGTAGATATGAATTTGGGAGAAATATGTATCAGAATTTTAGAGGGAAATGCATACAAAAGCAGTTGATAATGAGGTGCTAACAATGTGCTACAAGATGCAGGTCAAGTACAGACACTACTGTGAACTGTTGTTTCTCGGATACTATGGTTACAGTACTTGAGGCTGCACAAACAGCAGTCTTAGGAAAGAGCACCACAGAGTAAAAGCAAAGATGTTTCCAGGAGTCAGTTAGCAGTAAAGATGGAAGAAGGTTCCAAAAATTCCTATAGCCTGTGACTCACCACCAGCATCCCCCATTCAAACCCATTCCCAATGAAAAGCTACTCTTTAAACTTGTTCTTGTAATTGATTTGCATCAGAAATGCAGAGCATGAAACTGAAGTTTCCCATCCCATGTCATTCTACAACTCTTTTTGCTTCTCATACCTTTCAAATCCCTCCTTTTGATTCATGTTATATGATTCAGATCAAAAGACACCTTCAGACAGAAGTCTTTATGGAGCAAGCACAGGAGCACCATTTTACGTACCATAGGTTTCACGCTTCTCAGCAAGCTACTGTTCTCAGGTTGTCTGTTGCCCCTCATTTATGTGTATGTGCCATCACCTGGAAAAGCAGTGAACTGAGCCAGTCTGTGCTCTGCTAGAGAGGAAGCTGCTCAGAGCACCAAGCGCCATCGCTGCGGGAGAAAGGGGAGCCTACCGCTTCCATATAGAGAGCTCAGCTCCAGTACCTGCTGCTCTTTGCCGTCACTCAGATTTTCATAACACCCCAGCTCCAAGCGCTGAAGCAGCAGCAGTACATACAGGTACTGCTGTGCCCTATCTGGACTGCAGCTGGCTTAACTTGCATCCTTTTGCCAGCTAGCCAAAGAGCATTTGCATTTTCAAGCCATCACCTGCAGTGATTTCACAGAAAGAACAAGTATTATCCAGCACTATTCAATAGCATTAATTATAATATAAATCCCTTTCTCACACTCATTTGCTTCCTACCAGGCTCATACTGGCTCCTGACTCATGCTCCACCACAAATTTCCACTACTCTTTGCTGCTGTGGGTTGAGTAGCAATTGGATGGACATTGGGGATACCACCTGCAAGACAGGCTTGAAAGCCTGTTGGCACGTCAACGGCTGCTGATTTTATCGGTTCCTCTGGCAACTTCGAAAGGACTATCACTCAGGTTTTGTAAGAGGAATGCTGTTCCCAGGGTGGCTGCTATTGCTGTTGCCTTGGAAGGACCTCTGTGGATGGGGGACAATGCAGCAACACCAGGCACAGCTCCAGCACAAGCAGTGGCTGCAGAGGCTTGTCTCTCCACCACCAGGGTCTCCTACCACCCTATGTCTCCTACCACCCCTGGAAAGTAAGGGGTCTGCTCGGAGTCCTGGAAATTTTCCTTTGTTTCTCTTTGAAATTCTTAAGCCTGAACACTATTTTTAAGACCGGGTGACAGAGCCTGAATTCCATAGAGTAGTACACCGTTCAGACTAATGTCCAAATGCATCCAAAAGCAAAAAAATGCATCCTCCACTTGTAGGCTTGGCATTTTCTTGCAGCAGCCATTTATTTGCTGCTTTTTGAGTTGCAACTGTACACAGCTGTTAGTGATCAAGTGCTGCAGACCACTTAGCAACCCCCACAACTCTTCACTAACCTGTTCTATGCTCTTCATTTACTTTGTCCCTGTTGGGCTCTTATGACCTAGCCACTACTATGATATGAGTAATCCACTCTGGGGACTCTGTGGAGATTGCATAGGTCAGTTTAAGAAGGTTTTCCACTAGGGGACCAGTGTAAATCATGGGAAAACATTCAAATCTAACGAGCAAATTTAAGGGGCATCATCGCAAACATATTCCTTCTCTCCAGCAGGATTTGCATTCTTGCATCAAGGATTAGTCACCTTATCATCCTCAGAGGGCAACAGCAATAGGCATTCCAACGTACCTTACAACACAACTAGAACATAAATATATGTGTCCAAGCGTGATTCAGACTGGCCGTAGGCTGGAGAAGGAGAAACCTGCACATTGTCACCTCCAAACAAAACAAGCAGAATGCAGAGAACCGCCTTCAGACAAGCATGGCGACACTGCATTTTGTTTCAAGTTAGTTGAAAAAAAATGGGACCACAGCTTTAAAACTGAGACTGATGGATTTTCTTGTCCGACAACCAAACTTGCCAGCAGATAAGTGATCAAAAAGAATATTTTTGCAGACCCTGGGCTGTTTATTTTTCTCTTAATTAAACTCACTGCAGTAGTGTCTGCAATTGTTGCCTCAAAGGCTGCTCTTCGTTCTTTGATCCCCCTACTACAGATTTTCAGCAGAGATTTTTGTCAGATTTCTCCATTGCCTTTGATAACAGAATACCTTTGATCCTGTGCTCATACACAGAAACTATCCTGAAATTCTGATGGCTGCCTGTGAAAAGTGATGGCCCTTGCTCTAGTGTCAATGCAACCCATACTCCTTCCAATTCCTTTTCCTAAATTAAATGCCTAAGGGGAGGTTAAAATCTACCACCTTGACCTAGCAATGGGTTTCAGTTTTGTGTTTAGGTCCTGTGCTGAACTGAGGTCTAAAGATGGAGTTTTCCATCTGAGGTCAAGCAGGCCTATATACAATACAGAAAAGAAATTAAAGCAGGGAGGAAGAAGGGAAAGAGACAGAAAAGAAAACATGAGGCAAAGTAAAAGGGTAGAAAGAGCAAAGGAAGTAGCAATTAGAAAAAGAAAATGACTGTTTGGCTAATAGTTTTGTTGTATTTGATACGAATTTCAACCTGTGCATTCTGCAATATGTACGCTACGAGTGTAGTCCTTCATCTGTTTCATTGCCCTGTATCTGTCACAGGTAAGGTGTCACTTCCCTGCCTAGTCTAACCCAATATTTATAAAAAGAAGCATGACTAAGCAATCATTAGGAAAGAAAATCTCTCCGGAAGAGAGAAAGAATTCTTTAGAAAGGAGATTACAGCAGGCCTCGTGAGAGAAGTCATTCCAAAGTCAAACCACTACCTACTTTACACATCGCCATCACAATAACCTGCATTGTTTCTGCCTTTTTTATGAGAACTGGAAAGCAGGGAGGAAACAACCTTTATATATTTTTTTAAAAAAGCATACAGTCAGTTTTAAAATAATCCTGCAGCACGCATGCAGCATGATGGCTATAAATAATATGGTGAAAACCTTTAAACAATATCCATGACCACAGTCACACATTAGTCATGAAATGAACGTAAGCCATGATGTATCTGACCTCCTGGCATAAGATTTTTAAAAAGTTTTAGGAATCGGAAATGCAGGTAAGGAAATGAGAGTTTCTTCACTTGCTGCCCTTGAGGAGGATGTGTAGACAATTCTGAGAATACCATAAGCCACCTCTATGCATCCTTAGGGATCTAAATGTGTTTTGAAATGTGACATTTTTCACTAAAAAGTGGCAGGTTTGGTAGTCAGGCTGATGCGAATGTGAAGTTGCAAATCTATCAGTCTCTTTGTTCCCCTTCTATCTTGACACAGGCCTGGGATGTTTTACTCTTGATAAATCCCTTTTTCTTTTAAACCACAGACTCTCACTGTAATGCATCACAGTGTCAGCGGCTGATTGCTAGGTGAAGGTTAACTGTTGAACCCTTTTCTGGATTGCTAAAGCAAACTAGATAGATACTAGATAGGTGCTAATCTGTAAGAGCTCATTAAAACGGCATCTGCACAAGATATTTCTTTTTTGATATTCTCTGCATGGTAAACTTTGGTTCTTCATCCTTAAAATTTATCCTCTCCCTTCTCCCATTGGCTCAGATGATACCTCTGCCTCTCTTCACATAATGCTTGTTTCTTTTAACCTCTACGCCACTGAACCATACCATCATTTATCACGCTCAGACTGCCCAGACTCTTTGGGCGTGACACCGGTTTCTTTTTTTGACTTGTTAAAATGTAGAATGACCATCCCAAACTCTTGGGACTCCGTGGAATCGCTCCATAGACTCTGCCTGGATTTGGATGGGGCCTCAGCATCAGCAATCACTTCGCTGAAGGAGCAAAGATTTTTATAGGTCATAAAACTGCTCGGCCTGCAATCAAGAAGAAATCTGCTGGGTCTCGCTGGTCCTCTGCTGCATCTGGGACACATTCCCATGCAGACAACCTGACCCCCTAGGGTGACAACTTAACTGTCTTCAGCCTCCATTCCCTTGCACTTCTCTCACTATCTCAAATCGCGTTACAGGAACCACACAGACTGCTCAGAGGCCTGCATCTCTCCAGAAAGCCAGGAGCCCAATAACAACTGTTTCATTCAAATCACTGACAACAACCTTGGCACTTCTGGTAAAACAACAGCTGCAAGTTGCAGAACACAGTAAAAAACGTGCTTACATGGCTGCGCTGTCCTTACACAAGAAGGCTATTAGATTGTCCTTCCTCAGAAGACCCTGGTTGCCAAGCCAGCTTATACATTCAGAAAATGAACTGAAAATAGGTCTTTCTCATTCTGTCTGATAGGCACTCTTATCTATCATTCCACAATTAGAATAAAGCAGTACAGTCACAGAGATGAGCAAACACTGCTTGCTATTTCTCTACTTTTGGTCAATGAAAAGAGAGTATCACCTGGACAGTCATACAACCACCTGGGCAAACACATAAGAATCAACCCCCTTCCCCACTCGTTAGCCCCTACATTTACGTCCCTCTTCAGCCCCACAAACCACAACGACTCTCAGTTTCTGCTCTGGAATTACTTTCGATTCAAGATGGTAATAGGAATTTTGGAGTGGAAGACTGAACTCCAGAGCACAGCCTTGCTGCCGTCTACAGTTTTAGATTGTAACATTCTGTCTCAAAATGTGACCTCCTACTTTCGTGAGAAAAAACTTCTAAATGGAAATTTCTTGCCCCTCCATGTAGCACTAAGGTCTGCAAATTGCTGGGCTCAAGGGGTCTCTCAGTGGTACAAGCTGTGGCAAGCGGGTGGGCACTGCACAGCTGCATGGCCACGGTCACGCACCCTGATCCAGCTGCCCTGATCCAGTGACGTGAACAGGAGCTGCCATTAGAGAAGGGCCCAAAAGCCAGCTGCAGCTGTTCAGTGAGCTGCTCTGCTCTGTTTGATATGCAAAGGCCAAGGAGCTGGAGAAAGGCCACAGTGCTGGGCTGGGAAACTCTGAAATCCAGTGCTGGTGCCACATTTTTCATTGGGGACTGGACCACGACTTGAAAAACTAAAAAACATGAGTTGGTGTACTGGAAGGTACGCCAACTCCCACACCCACCAGCTCCCACAATAAATAGCTATAACAGACATAGATGAAGGCACGTAATACCTATAAATATGGAAGAATATAAATAACCTCTATTGGCAACATTCAATATTTACTTACACGGCTGCATCTGTGTTGTCCTTCCTCATCACCAAAATGGTATATTCACTCAACCTTCCCAGTGGAAAGGCAGTGCAATTCTCCTCCACTTCACAAGTGGGTAGCCAAAGCAAAGTGAGAGATGGTTTGCTCCAAGTCACACATGAAGTTCACGGTAAGAAAGGGAGTCAAAATCACAATGCTTTCCGTCACCGTGACATTCCTTGGGAGCTGAGATCAGTCTTCAAGCTGCAGTATTTGTTCAGCAAATCATCTCCAAGACTTTCGACCTTGAAAAAATGTATGTAAGAAATATATATATCGTTACCAAAACAGATGTTCTTAAATGCTCACTCCGTGAGCATTTGACATAGATTGAAATCTGCAGAGCTGTGCTGCTGCAGTACCACCAATAAAGAGGTTTTTAGAGTTCTACTGATAGCTACATGCTCTGTGTTGAACTAAGAGGCCTGGAAAATTTTACTGTTTCAGAAACAAAGAAAATGTGGAACAAACATCAGATCTCAAAATCTAGACTTAATTGATCATTTTATGTTAGAAGCTGAAGAGCCAGCTACTGTTAATTGGTATACTTCCATGAAGGCCAACACAATAAGCACATTTACAGCTGCTCAAGATCTGACCACCCCGTGTATGTGTAAATCCACTTCTAGTAACATCACTCCATACTTTCTTCCCTTCGTTGTATTAAACCTCTGAAATGCACCTATATCTCATTTTGATATGTCTCTGTATTCTCATGTCAGTCACTTAGCTACTCACTATGTGAGAACAAAAATAAAAGTATCCTGCTTTAAGGACGGCAGCAGTGTCACGGAGATGGCAGCCCTCTCTTTTTCCACACCTCAAATATGTTTCCATCACACCACAATGAGCTTTGAGTCCAGCCCTGCAAACGGAAAATGGCTTTGTCTCCCCACTGCCCTGTTACTTCCCCTGTTTTGGCAGTGAAAAAAAAGCAGGGCATCAGCTACCCTACTACAGAAGCTCTTCACTGGGAACGTAATTGAAACCGTCCTAATGCCTAGCACAGAAGACATTAAGAAACCATTAGAAGTAGGAACTCTGGGAACCAGATAGATGAAAGTCATTAAGCAACAGGTGAGAAGTGTTTTTCACTACCTGTCCCCCCAAGCCACTTCCATTTTTACTGTGCAGCTCAGCAGAGAAGAATTCAGACATAGCGCTAATCAACTGCAACTCACACCAGCATTTGCTATAAGCATGAGCTGAAATTAGGGCTCATACTATGGACTTCTAGTAAGGCCTCTTACTAATGTAAATCATATGCAAAATAGCCCAAGCAATTTCATCAGGATGCTTACGTGCATTTGAACAGCTCTTCTAAAATAACAGTTCTTTCATCTGCAGGACACAAGCTATTCAAGACACAAGTTACTCCTTGTGTTCTCAAGACACAAGGAAACAAAATATTTCTGCATGGAAGAACATCACTATTTGGTAAATAAACAAGTTGTAATTCATGGCATTGGAGGAATGCCAAAAAGGAAGGATTGTCCTCTGAGTAAGGTAACAGAAAAGCATTCAGAAGACAAACCAGATTTTTCCATGGTTTCCTAGACAGTCTTTTCATGGTCCTGCTCTTTGTCTACAAAACAGGAAGAACTGTGCTTCCTTGTGAAAAAGAGCGCTGATCTCATTTGTAGTCTCCAGACTGCACTGTATATGTTATAAACATTATTACATACTACTAATAAAGTTGATTTTATTGTGGTGACAGGTGCAATCAATGAACAGTGCCACAACATTTACAAGAGAGCCATGGAAAAGTTGAGAAAAAGGAAAACCTATACCAGACTGCAGATCCCCAAGGAAAATAATGCACGTACGGCTGAAGACTCCCAGACCATTTGTCATAAATGGGCTACGGATTCTGGAAAAACGGTAAAGAAGCCAAAGCAGTTGGATAAATGTGACTAGACAGACAGAGGAAGGTGCATTCTCTGAAAAAGCAGAACAGAGAATGCCACCAAGAACATTTTGGTGAAACATCAAACTACGCTCTTCTCTGCTACGTCAAGTCTAGGCCCAAAAGGAAAAAGTGCATAAACACTCTTCATCTGCAATACAAGCTGTCTGAAGACAGAAGTAGCAAATTGATGAAGTAATGACTCCTAAGAATAATGAGAGAACTATAGTAGCAAACAAAGGCTAAAAAAGTGCCTGTAGCCACAGCTCCCCTGTACACTGCTTAAAACTGTGAAGGGTCACCTCAGTGAACTAGAAAACCAAGTAAAAAGTGGCAAAAAAAGCTTAATAAACTGAAGCATCTCGAGTAGCCTGGAGGGTTAGGCACTGGTTTACATTTTCTCTGGCATGTTCCAGTTTACAACTTTGCCTGCAGGAGGGAACAACTGAAAAATTATTCTAGTGGTTATAAGCTGGTGAGGTGTGAAATGTACCGTTTGCAGCTGCCTACTCAGCTACAGTTTTCACTGACACACAGTACGTCCTAGCTATCGAGGTAGCCACTGACTTCAGTCTTGATTTCCATGTACTACATAACCAATTTCTTTTAAAGGAACTAAAATGTCATTAACGTAACACTGTGGCAGGAAGATTCCTCAATATCCTATCGGATTATGTTTCTCTTCAGTCCTAAGATACATGAAACCATACAAACACTGCTGCAAATGTAGCAAAAATTTCAGTTAAGAACAAACTAAATCCTTTTAAAATGAGGCTCTGACTCTTAAAATGGTGGAAATTTGGAAAAAGATAGCTTAACATATGGCTTTGCTTGTCTAAGTAGGCCACATGTTCTCTCCTGACTGTATCAGTCATGCTTAAAACTGTACCTTCAACAGTCTGTGGTCCACTGTGTGGAGTACGCAGACTTCGCAGAGGTTGGAAATATAGCTGGCATTTGAACAGGGCTAGGGAAAACAAAGACATCCAACTGCAGATACATCAGTCACAAAAACACCTGGCTAGATATTAAACGCGTGGCGGCCCCAGACAGCGGTAGCATGTGGGCTCCTCCATCGCTCCCATTGTAGTGAATTGCTACTTATTTAACTCAGGCTAGTGGAGAGCCCCATGGCCTAAGGTCTTATTTATTGCCCTGATTTCCCCAAAAAACAATCCTGCCTGACCTTTTCAAAGGCTAGATTAAATGAAAGAGCTGCATAGAAGGACCATCTATTGTTAAAGCAGCCACTCTGGACAACTGGTAAGCAATGCCTTATTAGAGCCAAGATGCGAGTTTGGGGCTTCTGATCACACTGGCAAAACAGTTTTCTCTTCCCTGCTTGGGATTTAGTCTTCCCAAAAGAGCAGTCCTGGACCATGCTCACACACTGTCTGTGTTTACTTAGAAAAAAGTGGGGAAGCTGACCTTGCCTGCACAGAGGACCAAAGGGCAGACTCATGAAGTCCCCTGGCACATTTAAAATCAGCAGGCCTGTTGTTTATAGCTTTCTCTTCAAATTTAGAAACAGGGCCTTTTCTCATCTCACTTGTTCCTGGCTGCAGAAAGGTCTCCAGCTATTTACGTATGTTGCAGAGGTGCCAAAAGACACACAACACGGCTGGCAGCTTCCAGGGAGTCTGGCTCCAGTAACACTGCAACTACCCAGAATTTTTTGAAGCTACTTGATTCCAGCAAATTTTTCTTCTGGGTACACTTTGATCCGAGAACTTACACATACATGCGCTTCCCGATTTTATTTTTTAACTTTAAGATTAGAAAAGGGTGCAGAATGCCTTCATTTCCTTGATAGCCTGTTAACAACTCCCATATTTATTATCAATGCATGAGCTGGCTCAGATCAAGTACAAGTTTTTCAACCTATCACATAAAATGTGAGATGCACTGCAGTTTGGTAAACAGTGTAATTATTATGCCTTTTTACGCCTACTGCATCTTTAAAGCTCCGGAAGCAAAGATATATGCAGAGATCAGGAGCCATTTTTTCATTCTGTCAAGCAAGGACTGGCTGAAAGTTTCAATTCCTGCTGGTTTTGTTGGTTTCTCCAACAAACGGAGAAACACTGACTTTTTTCAAAGATGAAAATTATGAAGAATATTTTTAGCAATATTGAAAATTTCAAGATTTTTTTTCAATGAAGAGCCCCAAACTGATTTTTTCACCTTCCTCCCTCCTTTCTCTCTTTTTATTTTTCACTTGGGGAACAGCAAAGAAATCAAAGAAAAAATATGACAAAACTAAGCCATAACTTGTTTGCATCACTTGTCTTTGCGTGTGTTACTTAAAAAACTCTATAAAGTAAAGAGAAACTGAAATGACTGAGGAAAATATAATTTGTTTCTTCCATTCCTCTCCAACATATATATTATTTTTCTGCAAACTTTCCCATGGTTAGAACTCAGTCATGGTGAAACACTTTCGTCCCTTATTGTTTTTAGGTAACCTCAATTAAAAGCCATGCGGAGGGACAATGAAGCATTGGTAATAGATCAGCCATGCACCGTTTGATACAAACAGTTCCCTTTTTTTGTGTTTATGTTTTGGTGCCTTTGAACGCCACATTATCCTTCACTTCCAAGGAAGGAGGACTGCTTTGATTACTGGTTTGCCACCCTCCAGTCCTGTCCTCTTTTTCAATTTCCCTATCGTATTGCAGCTCCCATATGCCCTTCGCATTCAGATCCCCTTTCAGTGTCAGCCCTGGCTTAAACTTCAAGCAGAATCCTTCCTGCAGCTTCACACTAGCCCCCTCGAGACCGCCTCCTATCGCCTCTGTTCGGAGCAGACCCCGCTCAGCTGCGGGCCAGCCTCCTAGCCGCCATTCTTTGAGATCCCACGCACACTGCTTCTTGATACAGTAGCCTGATGTGAAGGTGAATCTCGAACACGAGAAGGAGACAAGTCATTCTTGGGCCTAGCAGCTGCTTCAGCCAGTCACGATGGATGATACGCAAACCTCAAGTGGGGACCGGACGGGTATTTTAAGAATCACAAATGTGCACTTGGAAAGCAGTCTGTTTAACCCATGGTGATACCAGCTGCAAGGGATGACATTTAGCAGCACGTACACTTCAGTAACGGAGCGCTCAGAAGAACGTGATAAGTTTTTCTCAGCACAAACTCAAGCGCACACACAGGCTCTCCAAGCCATGATGGAGCCGTATCTCATACAGACAGTAAATACTAGTGGGTTGCCTCTGAGCAGCAGAGGAGTATGGGATATTAAAGGAAAACGTTAGCATGTATGGAAAATCAGTTCACTGGGAAACTGGAAAGCACAGAGGTGGATTGTGGGGGAGAGAAAAGCTACTGGCAAGGGAGGAAACAATGAAATAGAGAGAAAAGACAATTCGAGGCTAGAAATCACTGTGAGGAAAACCCATGCACGTACCCCAGATGCAGAGTCCCCTCCCGCAACTGAGCTTCCGGGCATAAAAGCCTGGGCATATTCTCAGCACAGCTCAGTACACTTAAGGCTCTGACTGAAAATATGAGTCATCAGCCCCCAGGATGACTCATGGCCTCACTCCTCCACCCTGAGTGGCAAATGAAAATATAGATGAAGAGGAAGGTCGAGCTGAGGACAGCACTACAAGCCAGGGAATTTCTCAGCCTCTCACTATGTCAATGCTCATATCATGAATCTTTTCACATTCGGCAGCTGGTGGCAGAGGAGGAGACAGCAGTGACCATCTGGGGACGGAGAGAGGGCTGCCGTCCTTTCTCATGTTGCTCACCAGGGAGGGAGGCTTTCTGGCAACAGAAATAAGCACCTGAGACTCAATATCTGGTTAGCAGGTGAATTAGGAATGGGAAGGGAAAAATCACACATGGTTTCATATCTCTTGGCTAATTAGGCTGTAGGCTACAGCCCTGAGGAGGATGACAACACTGAATAGCTCTGCGGGCTGAAATCCTGGCCTCATTCAAGTCGTTGGCAGTCTGGCTGCACACAGCTGGCTTTCACCACTGCTTTGGTGCAGCAGGACACAGAGAAACTAAAAAAGCTCAATGCCTAGGCCTAGGCCAAGGTGTGTGACTGCCTAGCTGGGTCCCCTCCTGCGGGTCGCCCTGGGCACCTCCGCTGGGAGTGACAGGGAGCTCAGCGCTGCCTCATGGCCTTGCAGCCCCCTAGCCCAGTGCACAGGGGCTAGTGCACAGGGGCTACGGATTCACGGACGCAAGGCAGTGTGTTGACAGTGCTGTGCAGGTGTTGGGACCCGAGCGATCAGACATTAATTTGGAAGTTGCCATATCATATCAGGTCGCTATTGCTTCTCACGTCCCATCTAGTTCAATGCTAAATCCTCCCTTGTTTCTCTATTATTTTTGTTTCGACTATGATTTAGTATGGCAGCACCACTTAGCTCTTGGGCACCGTTCTGCTCAGCAAGGCCTCAGTTTCCTTTGGGTCTTGGATCTACCAGGGAGATAATATTAGACCATTCACGTGCTGTCTGAACGCATCCCACAGAGTCGGCTTTCCTTCTACTGAATCTCTTCCTGGTGTCTTCAGGACATGAGCTGGATGACAATTATTCTCTTTTCATGACAGAGTGAATTGGGTCATGTAGTAGCACATATAAAAATCATTAATGCAAATGTGAGCAGTAACATTTCAGCATTTTTTCCCAGATCAGTGAAATTCAGCATTAACTCTAAGAGCAGTGAAGCATTCACTTTGAGTACTTCATCTTCTCTAATTACTTTCAACAAGGAATCCCCTTCTATCTTCACTCCTTTCTAGTAGCTTTGGGCCTCCAGCTAAAATAATGTCCTTTCTCTCCCTTTTTAAATCAAAACACTGCCCTGAACACTACGCCAAGGGATGTCAAGATAGATACACTTTTGCAGATACATCTAATGCTCACATATATGAATGACTACTGAAATCAGATTGTGCTTTATGGGTACCAAACGAGTCAAAATGGAGTTTTAGCAGCATGGACTTCATTCACGGCTGCAGCATGCAGCAAACATCTCCTGCCTTTGCACAGGTACATATACAGCAGCTAAGCTGCTTCTTCCCAGCTACTAGCTCTGCTTCGCTGCATGGACCAGGTCTTGCTTTCCAGAGTTGCTTCCCTCCTCTCCACTCCTACACAGACTCGGTTTTCAGTCCCTGCCAGCTCCTTGTTGCTGGCTCCCAGCTCAAAGGAGCGGTCAAAAATCATCAATGGCAACTCATCACATGCATGGAAACTCAGCCAGAAAAGAGAAGAAAAAGGGAACACAGGGCTCACTCCAGTCTAGGATATTGTCATACAGCTAGAAGCATTTTCCCCTTCCCAAGGGCTATCCCGTATGTGGGAGGCAACTAATATCTGAATGCTGTCCTGAACGTTTTAATATACTTCTGGCATCTCTCAGAAAATCCGGGAAAACAAGATGTTTTGAAGGCTCTGCTTTTCTTTCTTTGCTCTTGCTGCTTTGTTCTCAATCCTTTCCTGAGGTCACGCTCCTTGGCTTGTAACAATATAATTTTCTCTATAGCAACTAACCTATTTGCTTGGAAAAAACTACAAATCAAGTTAGAAGAGGCAAATGCCCATCTAGGCCAGTACCTGGTATTCTGCATCAGAAAAATGGTTCCTCCAGTGCAATTTTCTCTCTGAGAAAACTCCTCTGGTGCCACACTTCAGAAGACAAAGTTGCCAGTGGCACCCATGCTGTAGTAACCCCCCTTGCACAATGTTCTGTAACAGAAAAGGAGTAAAGGGTGGAGAAAATGACATATTTATGCCTTAGTGGCAATAATCCTGAGGCTTGATAACCTACTTTAGAATCTGAGATTTGAAGAGTTCTGCTTGTTTAGCCTAGCCAAAGAAAGGCTGGCACAAGATATGATTATCCCAGCTATATTTATAGATGATACACATCTGGAAGGAAGAAGCGCTAATGAAGACCAATGGCACAAGAACAAACGGGAATAAACGAGCCACAATAAAATTAGGCTGGAAATTAGAAAATGATTCTACCTGTAGTGTTCTGAAAGGGCCTTTCAGGAGGAGTACGGGGCAAAAAAAATCAGCTATTTTTAGGAAAGACAACGATCAATTTAGTAAACTTTTAGCATTGTATGACCTGATGGCTATAATAGCAGGGAATCGCTTCAGGAATCTTCTGGTCCTGCATCTCTCTCTTTCTATAGCACTTACATTTCTTCTAAAAACAGGCTCCTACAAGGCTTTTAAGAATACATTACAGAGTGAAACCTGCATCAGGGTTTTAGCCTTTTTGATCGAATTTTAATGCAATCTTATTCAAGGTGCAGCTTCCAGAGACTTGAATGAACAAACAATGATCTGCCAAATCGATGTGATGTTTGTCCAAAAAGTGCCTTCTGATCCACTCAGGAATTAAATCCTATGGCTATCATGACCCAAGAGGCAGGCTGAAGCGATCCATGAATCATTGAATTCCCATTTACATTAAGTCTCTGTTAACCTCCACCGGTAGCACTAAAGGGGTTTAATGCTGGCATATCTTATAATTTGAATTAAAGTCTGTTGTGTAGAAGCAGCAAGTCACATCCCTTTCCACAAGTCTGTGAGCCCTCTAGTGGTGCACTCCATGCTCAGGTCTGGGTCCGGCGCAGAGCCATGCGGGGTGGGTATGCACTGCTGTCGGGAGGTCGTTGTGCCACTGCACTTGTCCAAACAGTTGGGTGTTAAGTGAGCAAAAGCCACAACACATTTCCACCCCATTAAGGTACCTCCGGCCTGTGTTACCCATGCGGATGCAGGACCTACAGAATACCCAAAAGTTTGCCCATTTCTCTCCCAAGTACATCACCTCGCTTGACAAACAGTATTATCTTGCCTTTACAAATCTTGCCAAGGCGATATTAGGCAAGCTTTGGGTAAATGAGAATCAGACCCCTTCTCTATACAGGGATACGCATCTATTTCTGTATATTACATACATACCGATATGCGGCTGTGCAGCAGAACAGTAAAAGGCAGCCTAAATCATCGCTGCAGCACGCCGCGCCACCGGGGATGCTGCAGTAGCCTGCCAGAGCCACCGCTTTTGGCGGTGTACTTCCATGCATCTCTGAGTGTCCCCACGCGGCTGCCAGGGCTCAGCATGAGCTGTTAGCAGCCTCCTAGCGCAAAGCCAGGGGCTGTGTTTAGTCTCCTCGCAAGGGCACTGGGCTCCGCAGCTCCCTGCATGCTTGCAGCCAGAAATCTCAAGATAACTACTGCGATATATATTTAAAAAAAAAAAGAAGTCCAGCCCTGCACAGGCCCCACCATTGCCATCGCTGCCTGCCCAGAGGGGGAAAACCCAAGGAGGCACTTAGCTGTGTTTCTATTCCTGTCTCTGGGACTGCAGAACGCCTAATAGTTTAGCCAGCTACTTGCTGAAATCTGACTTTCAGAACACTAAATATAGGAAATGTGCGCTCTGCAGGGGCTAAATTTAGCTTTGCTGCGTTAGGAGGGGAGGTACCTAGTTACTGAAGGCAGAGAAGCAAAACCACTGCAGGCAGGGAGGCCGGGTGATGCAGTAGCAGCCTCCGCTCTATTGTTCCAGCATAGCCAGGAATCAAATTAGAAAGTTTGGTTCTGTTTTAGACATTTTTTTTCTTTTTAAACAAATCTGTTCTATGTTGCAGTGAGGTCTTACAGCATCAGCTGTTCCCAGAAGTGACACATCTCCATGTTATTACAGCAAAATATTTAGGAATATTGTTTACTTCAATCAAGGAGAGGCTTTTAAATAATACCGATTGAAATCCAGGGTTGGAGGCAGCTGAGCTTACTACAGCTGACATAAAGACCCTCACATGCAGTAAATCACGATGCTGAGAAAAGCCCAGGCAGGCTCTTCAGGAATGTTAATCACCGCTGAGCGAGGAGGCCTGGCTGTCTGCAGCCGCAGCCTGTCACCTGTCCCAGAGCACTTGGCCGGGAGGCATAGGATCAGGGCTCCATTCCCAAGCTGTGCTGCTCGCCTTGGACTAGATGACGTGCCTCAGTTTCCCTACCCATACGTGCCTCAGTTTCCCGACTGATCAGATGGGGACAGCAGTGTTTCTCCTACCCTGCAGGGCATTCTCAGCATTGAGTGAAGGGTAAAACTATGAAGCTGGGCTCGCTGGCTTCTCTTTAGAGGCTGCAAGGGACTGGAAAGATTGGAAATACAGAGTTTTGACCAGAACACTATGCATAAAAATGTCTGACTGCTTGCAAACTGGTTTCCTAGCAGATATCAACCTGTATGACACATCAAAGGCAGGTGGCTGCCCTGAGCCATCCCCTCAGGGAGGCGAAGCACCGAGGCTCCCTGCGGTTCAAGGCAGTGGCCCCAAATGAAGTCACTGACTAGTGGAGCCGAAGCAGCCAATGCAAAACTCCTTTCAGGAAGGATGATGGCATCTCAGAAGTAAATGTTGTGCTTTTTCAGAATTTCACAGAAAGACCCGTTTCTCTACCTCCATTCTCATTCAACTGCAGTTTTTTCAAACGTGAAACAAGATCATGACTACAATCAGTTTCCAGGTGGAGTACTAGCATGTAATAGGAAACCAAAGCAAAACACCACTAACATCATTATTTCATCCTCATGTAGAAGATGATACCAAGTCAGAGATGGAGAACCTGTTCTAAAAAGAAAATAGCATTGGGACCAACTAAATTTCCTTGTCAGAACCAAAAAAAGACCAAAAATATTCTTTTCCAAGTCCATATTATTCAACCCTGGTTAATTCATGCCGTACGACAGCTTCGCAACCGTTCTCCTTCGCACTGCTGACAGGAGTGTATCATTCATTGGATACCAAGTGCCTAGAGCAGTAAGTCAAATGCGCCCAACACTTGTTCTGAAGCCCTGACTGGCCCCGTTTGCATCTACTAAACTCTCCTAGAGTCCAGAACAGGGTGGCTGACTGCAAACTCCCACAGCAGGTGGCTCTGGGTCCTTGCTAGCTTTCAAGCTGTGCATGGGACTTGTCTGGGAGAGTGCTAGTTAGTTGACCAGGGCCAAAAGCAGGCCAGTGACCACTGCAACAGTTGAACAGGATAAACAAAATCATGTTCAGCACCTGGGAACAACCTGTGGCACTGTTTAATTTATTAGTATACATTTCTTTCCCCTCAATGCTTCCAGTAACTGATATCAGCTTAAATACTCTTTGGCCTAACTCATAGCCTGCATAGGTCTACCAGCCCTCTTTACAAACCATTAACTCACACTTCATTCCTTCAAGGTTTAGTCCTTGGAGCCAATGCTGGCATAACTCACACATCGAGGGGCTGGAGGAGGAGGCTGCTTTCAGAAAGGCATCAACCTGCTGGGTGTAACCAGCAGGATTTGTAAATTCAGCGTGTTCGTCGTCTCCATTAGTTTACACTTTCCTTTGGCTCTTGGTGTGGGAACCGAGACACCATGGACTCGCACGCAGAAAGCCTTTGGGCAGTCAGAAGGCCTTACAAAAATGCCTCAGGACTGCATTTTCATGAAGTTGCTATTTATGGATAAAAAAGGAGAAACCATTTCCAAATATCAACTGCTCATAATAAAGTCAGAAAGAATGTGGAAAGGAAGGGACTCTGTACAGAACCACCTCTCTACTTTGAATATTTTGTCAGCATTCAGTGTTTTTTGCTTTGGTCCCTAAGAGAATGAAGGTGGGTTAATGCAATTCTTCCTACAGCTAAGCCTCTCATGACCATGATATTCTTTCTGTATTCTGAATATTTCAATTGGTCTAATAAAAGATGTTACCATTTCCTTCAAAATCTTTGCCCGCTCTGATACGAAAAGGCCATGAGCACAAACCAGAAGAGTAAACCATTATGGAGGAGACTTCACATACTAAATATTCACAGATACATAGCAAGGCCAGTGACAACACAGTTGGAAATAAACTTAATGAAATTTGCAATATACACTGGTTATACCATAGATTAACATCAATGAAACAAAAAAAAAATCCACCAAAGCACGTGATTATGTGGAATAAAATATTAAGGGGGGAGAAAAGATAACACTAACTGCATGGAGCCAGCTGTCCAGGAGTTCCCTTGTTCATAGACTTGTATCAAGAATTTTTTTTAGTGTCATGTAGCAATTCCTAACACTACAGGTAATAATTTTCAGTCCTCTGCACTTTCAAAAGGCAACTGGTATTTCATCCCTGGCCTTGCAAGTGACTCAGTAGGTAGTCATGAAGTGGGTTGCATCTGTTGATATTGCAGCTGTAAAGCAGGGATAACATTTCTCTCACACTCTAGACTGCTCCGTGTTTTTGCTAACTATTCCTCATGCTCTTGGTGTTTATTCTAAATTTTCACCTTATTGGATTTAATTCTTAATAATGTCATTTCTCCTTTTTGGTTTAAGACTTCCCATCCTTACAAGCACTAGTAGGTGTCGCCTTTTAGTTGTCATGTAGATGAATATACTAAGTTAATCTTTCAATCAGTACCAGCTGGAAGAGAAGTTTTATGAATGTAACTGTGAACCCCAAGTTCTTTCGTTGTGCAAAATAGGTTGTTGGCTAGTTTTCCTTCTCCAAGAAGGACATTTTTGAGTTCCTCACAACCTTTGCTCTGCATACAAGCATTCAGAGTTATTTTCCTTGTTTCCTATTCCCCTCTAGTGTGTGAGGCCGGTAAAGGCACACATGAAGAAACACAGGGGAAGTCCAATGAATGCCAACTCAGGTCAACATTGATCACAGAAGATTCCATAAAAGAAATCCACTGAAAAGAAAACCATGCACTACCTGCCCACTTACCCTGATGCACAGAGCCAAGGAAAAATGGGCTCAGACAGCTGCCATCCTGTAAATACTCTACTCGATGCTATTACAAAGAGCTATTAATGTTTCATATTTAAATATGATTTTAGGAAAGCCACACAGAGGAATTATCATCCTTATCTAAAAATTTCTCTCTACAAACCTCATATATAAAAAATATAACGTCTATAGTCTAAATAAATAAATCCAAGGAAGTCCAAAGTGACTGCTGCTTGTAGTAAGGTAAGCAGAGATGGGTCCACCTCCAGCAATAAGGACCCCAGCGGTACTGCCCCATGTAGCACACATGCCACGTGAGGATGAAGACAACTTGCCGTCACATGAATGCCTCAGTCACAACACACACATGCCCAACACCAGGCAAACACCTGTCTTCAACAGAGTTTAAATACATCCCAGTAATTTAAAATACAAGCAGGTAATAAATAGACCTCTTTAATTATTTTCAACATGAGGAAAAACTATTAGATACCTGACCTTTTACTCCAAACCACCCACAGCAATTTGCTGTACTCACCGCTGACTACTTGTTTTTCATTTTGATTTCAGAATTCTGTGTACGTTAGTGAGGTAGCTTTATCTTTTTTGAAACTTCAATTTATTATGAGTAAGCAAAGTAGATAAAAATCAATTATTTAATATTGTAGAAAGAGAAGTTTTCATTGTAGTCAGATCTTTCTGAAATTATATTACACATTAAAAAATGAACCTATCTGGTATCTCAGATTGAACTTAAAGTAACAAATATAAATAACTAAGCATATTATAATAAATTAAGTAACTGAAAACCATCATTTGTTGAAGCAATGAGCTTTTGTAAGTGGTTAAGCAAGCTTAATTGTTTTTTTAATAGAAAGGATGGGGTGAAAACATCTTTAATGAAACTGTCATTTCCCACGTTATAAATAAGTAACAATAAACTCTTTCTTGGATTAAGGAAGTTTCTGTTCATTCAAGTGTTAGCACTTACAGAGTCTCTGTTTTGGCCTATTCAGCACTGCTATCCAGAATTCTGTGTAGTCCAACTTTTACTGAAGATTTCAAAAACTGTTGCTTTTAAAAAAATCCATAAATGTATATCACAGATGATTTTCAACATTGATTTTCAACATATGAAACTGAATTCCAGTCTCCTTCCAAAAGTAACTTGATATAAATGGCATGTAGGAAGTCAGTTACGCCATAAATATCAAACATATCATTCATCTTTTCCTAAATCTACTACAATGTGAAAATTAAAAATGTAAAAAAATGTTCTTATATAGTTGCTTAAGTAAGTATGCACAGCTATAGAATATCATTCTTAATAGTTGGAAAAACATTTTGTGTAAAGATTTCTGCTTAGCTACTGTAATCAAATAAACATGTTTTATAATTAATGCTTCCAGTAAGTACAAATCTTGGTTTGGAAAAATAAAGAGTACAGACAAAAAAATACAATTGAAGTAATTACATTAAAAGACAGTTTTCTGCTTGCTATTTGAAACCAAAGTGACTTAAAATCAGTCCCTCATAGATCCAATAGAGTGACTTGTACAAAATAACTCTATCTGATGAAGTTTCCCTCATCCTAATTTGAGAATCATTTGAAAAAAGCTTCTAAACTACTTTATTGTACTAATCATGCTTATTATCATTAATATTATTTATAAAATAACTGTGGACCACCAATGCCTTGCTATAGATCACATTCAGTTCCCTCTGAGGATTCAATATTCAAATCTGAGGTGAATTTTCTCAGCCTCAACTAGATGCATTATGCAGGTCATACCTCAGTCTTCTATTTCTACACCAGATAAGCGCAATTCTTAGATTTAGGTTTCTATAGAGCATGCTTGCATGTGTGAATTCATACTTTCTTCCACTTGTATTTTCTACCCATTAGCTATCTTTGCTTAGATACTTATTGTGCAGACATCTGGCAAAAAGCTGGACATTAGAACTCTAAGAAGAACCAAGCATTGAAACAGTAGTTCACGAATTTGAGTTAAAGTCCTTTTCCTTCAGAATACATCTGGACTAACGCTTTTATAATATGGTAATAGGTTTTCTGTTCTTGTACCTTTTTTTTAATGCTGCATTGAAAAATTACAGTGCAAGCCACTCCTGATCATCAGGACTCGCTGAACCAAGAGGTGGCTGCCTTTCTCCAGCAGAGGTGCAGTATTTGTGCACAGCTGGCCTAGAAGCATCCGCAGTTCTTGCAGAATGAAGGGCAATATGAAGGAGCATACAGTCTCCTGTCCCCAATTACCCCAAAAGGAAGGTCCTTCTAAATATGTTAACTAATAGGAGAAATTCATTGTTTGGTGAAACTTGTCTGGATTAAGTATTATTCCCATACACACAAGCTGTTACCGATGCATTTATGCTTTACGGACACAGTACAGCACCATCCAGTCTCTCCACAGCCCCACCTCAGGGGTCCCCTGCTCCTCAGCCCTGAGGCACCCAGCACCGCCACGCTGGTGCTGCAGTGGGCTCCGCACTTTGTTCATTAAATCAGGCCTGCGAGGGCTCCCTGTAAGAGGCCCTGCTGTCACAGCACTAGGTCAATCGGTAGCTCGCACTGGGACGATTCCTGTTAAGAGTTTATTTATAGGCAGGGCAGGCCTATAAATACCCAGGAGATAGGCCAAGTGCCATAACAGAGCCTTTCCCTTCTCACGTTCCACAAAGCAACACCTAGCAATCACTGGTCAGTAAAAGATATTCATGAGGTGTTGTTTCCTCGTCGCTGAGCAGCTGGGTAAGAGGCCAAGGACATTCCCTCGGCTGCAATAACTGAGCCCTGGAACCAAAACGCAGGGGCCAGAGGCTGCAGCAAAGCATTACTAATGTGCTCAGTAGCTTAGGTATTATGTTCGCTAAAGAATAAAAAAAGGCATGGAAAGAACACGTAGGCAAAATGTAATGGATAGCCACAGGTGGGAGGAAAAATCAGCTTTGAATTCTCCCTAGAATAATTTCTTGCGTAAGACTTTATATAAGCTGACAGCCTTCCACATTCTCAGAATAGGAGCCCAAAATTCGCTGGCAAGGCCGGAATCCCCTGGTAAAAGCAGCCCCAAGGCCATGCTCACTGCCACACTCTGTTTAGCAGGGAAAGCAGAAGGGGGCAGTTTCAGGTGGGGCTGGAGCACAGCTCCCAGAGCGTGTGAGGCTTGGCAATCGCCCACCGGCTTAGCTCACAGCCTGGCACCATGCTCCCCGTCTGCGGGAAGCGGTTTGGAAAACAGCTCTGTGGACAGGCACTGGATGGCAAGCCCACCTCAACCAAAGCTTCCGCGGAGCCCGAGCTTTTACAGAAAGCAGCCGCAAGCTGTCTGTGCCTCCTCAAATTGCTGCTCCGCGGTAGCACGAGCACAGGCAAGACCAGCCAGCCCCAAGGCGTCCCGCCAGGCTGACGGGGTGCAGGAGCCTGAGGCCCAAGAGAAGCCTCAAACACAATACTCAGGAAAACAAAGGGAAAACTCCTGAAGCCTGCCCAGCTTTTGCCACAGGAGCACGGTTTTGCTCTGGGGTGCCTTTCGGTATTTCAAGCCACACCATTGTGTTCATGGACAAGATCCACGCTCAGCAGGTCACTTCAAAGCTAGTCAGAGGCACAAGTGGCAAGAGAAGCTAAAGGTTTGGTTTCACATGCTGGGCTAATACTCTTCACAGTTTTTTCACCGTTTGGAATTGCATGCCCGACTAAAGTACCAGGGAAACCATAAAAGCAGTATTATTTTAGAGCAATGCCTAAAGGACTTGTCATCTGACAGTTAGCATTGCTATAATTCCCAACACAATTGTGGCAGTTACCTTCCCTAATTTTTGCTTTCTTACTCACTCATCAGGCAAACACATACACTTTTTAGAGAAATTCTAAGGGTTCCAATTCTTAATTGGAGCCACATCCAGGCAGGAAGGAAAAATAAAGCTTCTCCAGGAAGGAACCTGCTGCCAACCCCATTCTGGAGGGCACAGAGCTGTATTCTCTGCACACAAACTGAAGCCCCAGATATGAAACAGAAAAGGACAACGGGAACAAAGTCAGGAGGCCACCATGAGCACACACCTGGGAAATGTCTCAAACGAGCTTCACAAAGTTTCCTTAGTCCTATTTTGCACAGCCCTTGCAAGCAGTCCTGGGACCCCATTTCTACCTCACAGAGTTCCCAGCACTGCAGGGAGAAATGCTCTGGTGTAGATCGATCCCTTCTCTGTGCAGCATGTTACTCAGACCTTGCCCAGGTTGGGGAGTTCAGCCTCCAGCAGCAGGCAGTGAGCTTGGCTGCAAAAGGGTAGCATAGGTAGGCAAAGTTGGTGTTGGCGCTGGTGTGCAGTCCAGTCTCGTTTCAAGTAGGAATGTACTACACTTCAGTAGGACCTGGCAGTGCATCAAGCAGCTACCAGTCCAAGCTTATGGAAAGTCCTGTTGTGCTGCCATGCTACACTGTTGGAAGAAGCTGAGGAGAGCAGGATTCTCTGTACCTCAAAACCGTGCCTGTAAGCCTGACTTAACATGCAGCCTAGAAATAACACTCAAAAGATGTCCCCCAACTGTCAGCTGCTAAGAGAGGTTTTCATATCCATGCTTTGCTATGTGAAATCTATTTTTTCTAAAACCAGCACTGACAGTCATTTCTCTTTCTGAGGAGCTAGCACCTTATCCCTGCCTGGGCTCCAGCTAGAACAACCTGCGCAGAGTAGCCAGGGTGCAGGGAGCCTCCAAGGCACAATTGTCACCAGGATCATCATGGCACAAAACCTGATTCTCACCTGTTTGAACTCGATCCTCCTTCCCTCTCCAGAGAAGGTGCCTGAGCAAGGTCATGCTCTCTCACTCAAAGTCAGCTGAAACTGGATTGCTGCAGTGCCAACCTCTGCTGAAGGGAAATGTGTTTCAGCACTTTTTTAGGTCAGAAAGGAGCAGCAGACTGGCTAGCTGGTGCAAGCTATCCTCCTGCATGACACAGGCTGCTACAGAGCTGCTGGGAAAAGACACCTCCTCCTAACCTGGCAGTGAGGTACCAGCAGGCCAGGGCAGGCCCAGTCTCTCCAGTTCCTGACTGGGAAGAATACGGGGTGTTCACAGCACGGCCAATGCTCTTAGTTTCTTTCCTCACAACAAAATAAGCTAGCTCAGGTTGCCCTCAAAATCCATTCTATCAGGCTGCTTTTCCCCAAGGCAACCAACCTCTCGACTCCTCCCTCCAACACTTCTGCCCGGGAAGAACATGCTTAACACTTGCCTGCCAGTTTCTTCTCTTTGCAGTCTCCATTTTCCTCTGATTGCTCAGGCTAGCTAATTCCCCTAGGTCTAAGGCCCTAGGTTTATGACACATCTTCTGACCTTTTCTTCCCCTAAAATGGAGCTTATATCACCACACAGAGAACAGGCAATAATTATGAGTAGATGAGCTATTAAAGGCTGTGACTGCAGCTGCCTCCAGCCACGTCCACCTGCGGTCACCTCGACAGCTCCATGCTTCCACCCTTTTCTTCGTACTTATTTGCCATACACTGAGGTGAGCAGTCCCTGTGGCACAGTCGCACACTAACACTACATCTTGGCCCGTATTCCCCACACAGGCTACCTTCTTTACAAGCCACAGCCTGAAGGAGAGGGATACGTGTAGGGAGAAGGAGCAGCCTCCATGGCCCAGCAGTCTCTGATCAACTCACAGGAGAAACAAATGGGCAAACAGGAGCACAGAGAAAACAGGTACAGCTTTGGACCCAGATCCAGCTGATGAGCTGTCGAGCTGATTTGCGATGAGAGCTGAGCTCCCTCATGAAGACGAAACACAGGGGTAAGATATATTTAGTTGGAGCACACAGAAAGAATGGGTGATTAGATGGGAACATGTGAGCTCTTCAAGGCTGAAGAAAAAATCTCAGTATTGTGAGGCTCCACCAAGTCTCTGATGGAACAATCAAGGTATAAAATAGGAGGCAGAGCCAAATGCTCTGCAAATGCTCCAGCTCCAGTACCCCGTGAGGGAACTCCTGCAGTTCTGAAAGGAAAACCACTCGGCATGCTTTTTGTGGGCTTTGCTGCCAAAGAATAAAAACATGAATAAAAATCTTATCTAACCTATAGCTAACTGACACAGAAAAATGCTACTACTAACTCAAGGTGAGAGTCCAGCTTCTACTCATTTCATAGGAGCTATTTCCTAAGACCTTTGAGATCCAGACTGCAGAGCTTACTTTGCTTGTGACTGAATGACGGAGCTCTTTGCCCTGATAGGGCAGAGGCATCAAAGAAAGACAAGTGGTGCTCGGCCGCTACGATACCCTCTCTGCAGCCTGCTTGAGGAACACAGCACTGCTTCTCCATTTTGCTAGACCACTTTCCTCTTTTATAATGCGGGTGGGAACTACTTACACTTTCCAATATTCTTAAAACCTTTTGAGAACCTCAAGAGAGAAGTGCAATGCAACAGTTGTTTCATTACTTACTCAGAATCTGCAGGTTGCACACAGTGAGAGAAAGTAAAAGTAGGTCACAGGCAGAGTGACGGGAAGAAGAGCTGGAACAAGGCAAGGACTAGGATAAACAAGCAAGGCAGGCCCTGAGTTTTATACCTAGCTAGAAAGAGCTGACTCTAGTCCCATTTAATTTGGGGCTGCATTCATACCTGCTTAGATCTGAAGGACAAACTGCCCCATCAGGCAGAGGTCACCTACTCCTATGTACGCCTTTGTTATTATGATCCCAGTTGCTTCCTTTTCATTCTGCACATAAAATGGGGAAAAATAATTGTTTATCTCAAAAAATTACAGAGCTGAAGAGAGGAAGGGAGTAGAAGGGATGGCGGAAACCAGTGTCCTATGCCACTAAATAAGATGCACAGACAGCAAACTGATAATCAAAAGCTAGACCCAGTACAGCAGGTACCCCTGGGACAGCTGACTGATTCAGAGTGGTTTTGTGCACGAGAAGAGTATGGGCCTTTGGCAGGTCTGGCTTGCTTTGCGAGGCTACGGGGAGCGCGGCACATGGGCCCATGCCAAACAACAGGGGATGGATAAAGTAGCCCATCCTCATGCTGAAATCATGCTGAATTAAGTTTTAACAAATGCAACAGCCATAGGATGGGGCTCATAATTTTTTGCGGCCTTAGGCATAGTGGGGTTTTCTGCAGCCCATAGTGAGAGAGAAAATTATTTTGTAAAGGAAAAGTAAAACAGCGTTTAACAGCCACAGCCTACTCTTTGAAATTGCAAAGTATAAAATGAATGCTATCTTGGGGGGAAAACATTTTCCCATCCCCTCTTGCCTCCCACATTGCATCACATACTGCAGTGACCTCAGGTGAATAATTAGACTGACTCTCTAACCAATGCATTTGTCTGACAAATGCCTCCATGCTCATAGTGGTTATGAGGGGAAAAACCCAGAGAACAAATAAACCCCAAGGATTCTCTTTTGCAAAGTTCGGAGTGGAACACTTTCAAGAGTAGGTGTTTGCTGCAGGCTCATATCAGTTGATTTGTTCCTCACTCCTGTCATTTAAGCATTCACTTGTGCTGTGACTCTACCACTGTCACTGGCTTACAGAGCAAATGGCTAAGGAAATATAAAAGCCAACTGAAACTAAAATACCTCTGCTCAGTCTCTGTCAACTTAAAGGTACAGCTGCAGGGCCATAAAGTTTCATTTTATAAGGCAGATGAGGATCAAGTGCTGCGACCAGTTTTAAGAAACACTGTAACACTTCGTAGAACAGGATGTGGCCCAAAATTGCCAGATTATAATAACCCAGCATGAAGCAAAGCAAAGTACCTCATTAGTTAGAAAAGTGTGACAGTTCTTTATCTGAGAGATGAAGTGCAAAAGTACTTTTTCAAAAAGCTGTGCCTGTTATGACTCTTTCCGAAGGAAGAAAAAGATATTCTTATTAAAAAAAAAAAAAAAAAGGGAAATTCTCCCGATTTCTCTCGCAAAAATGCTGGACTGCAAGCATTAAGGGGGTCACACCATAAATATGAACGACAATTGATGGGGCATCCTCCCACTCTGTCATAGGACACTATAAAGACTTACTATATGCTTACTGGGAAAATATGCAGGGGCAAAACAGAGAGCAAGTAAATCTCAAGGATTCCTTTTTGGAAAGTTCAGAGGATGTAACCTTTTCAAAAAATAGATTTTGCATTGTCTGTCTGTCTGACATCCCTTAATATTTATTTTAACCCACTAGCCAATTTGAATCAATGCTAAAAGAAAGGAGGAAATCCCTACAAGCTTTCTGAAAACCATTGTCTGAGTAGGAGAAAGACTCAACATGGTGCCTCCACTATGGAGAAAAGCCAGCAGAATAAGACATTAATTGCTTGGAACAGCAGCAATCAGCACACATGAACTGGACAGCCACAAGCACGCGCAGAGCAGGCATGGTTTTCTTTGGCTTGCTGGGGAGCCAGGGTAATTCTCAGGTAAGATTAAAAGGAGTTCATAGATAAAGGACCAAAAGTTGAATGCAGACTTACTGGTTCTGCTCACTGCTCTGCTTTCCAGAACCTGTCCTAATATTTGCAGGCTCCTTTATCTAGCCCTCACTCTAAATATTCATTAAAATAGATATGATTGTAAAATTATTTCCAGGCAATAACAATAAGATAAACCCTGTGTACTCGTAAATAATCATCCATGCACCACAGATGAGCCTGAGGCATACAAACATCATTAATTTGTGTTCTTACGCCTATAAATCCCCTTTTTCCCAACAACCTGAACTCTTCAACATATTCTCTGCGATAACCCTCATGGAGGAAAGGAACTCAAGCACATATTGACTGGCCAAGTGGCTCTCTCCAGAGCATGAGATACAGTTGAGCAGATTGTCCCCACTGAGAAAATATCAGCATTTGAGCTTCTTCAATTTTCTGAGGAAAGCTCAGGTTTACCCAAAAGCACCATGTTGCTTCAGATCCACCTCCAATGTCCACAAACACGGACTATCCGTGGTTAACCAAGAGTCTTGTTTTGTTTTTCCACACAATAGGCTTGATTCTTCTCCTGAACATTAACATGATGAGACTTGGCCCACATCTTGGATCCTACAGATAAGGCATGCAAAGAAACACTAAATAAAATCCGTGTTCTCTGTTTTACTTGACAGTTGAGGAAGAGGAAGCAGAAAAAGAAATAACAGCAAACCAAAACAAGGAAGAAGAAAAAGGAACAGGATAGACTGAGATTACAGGACAATTCCCAAAGGTATTTGGCTTCTGTTTCAGTATATAAAGCTATTTAAATAACTTCACAGAACTGGGCTCTAGTCACCTCTGTGATTCGCTGCAGCAATAGCAGTGCATGGTGCTTAACTAGTTTCCTGGTATGCACCTCACACACAATTAAAATAGACAAAATCAAGAAAGATTACGAAAACAGAAGTCAGAGACTTCCTCTTGTAGACTCTTGGTTGCCTGTATAACCACTCATTGAAAAAAAGCACTGAATGAAAGAGAGACCAAAGATCTCTGCTGTATGGAAAATTCATGTTGACTCAGCCCAAAACATTAGCAAAACAGGTGCATGACTGCATACAGCTGACTGTGTAGAGCTGCCTTTATATGTTTGGTCTGAGGTCCCTTCCAATCCAAATCATTCTCAGCCTAATTTTGCATACCTGAATACGCCATATTGGATGACTGAAGGAGAGATTTTCAAAGAACTAACTGATTTGAGAGCACATGATCTATGAAGGAAGGAGCATGCTAGTAGGATTTAAAAAAAGCTGTGGCCTTATAGTTTACAGGACAATATGGTAGTGGAAAGAGATGGTCTACAAGCAAAAACTCTAATACAATTAAGAGAAAGCATTGTTAATACGGTTACATATCTAGAGGAGTTCTGCCAAAACCAGCATAAAATAGAATAGTTATCACAGATGTGATTTCAGTGATCAAATTAGAGCTAAAGGTCACCGGCTCTCAGGTAAGATGTGAGTACTGAGCCTGTGTTTGCTTCCACTCCGTTACTGCATGAATCTAAAAGTTTGAACATAAGCTGCCAGTTCCAGATGAGAGGCAGAAATTTCCTACATCCTACTAATTCCATCAGCAGCAGCCATCTGACCATACTTCAATACCCCAGTCAAACAAAAATCTAAGCAGTTACTGAAGCAGGATATTGACTTCAGTATGGCTTTATTATACGCTTAATTGTCATTGCTTAACAGAGAGGCATTCAACAGTGAGCTTAAAAATAAGTAGGTACTTTACACTGTGCTGAACTACAGAGCAAGACCTGACAAGCCTGCTGGAAAGGCACGCAAAGAAAGTCAACAGACATTTCAGAAAGAAAGTGGAATTAAATGTCTGAAATACGCATGGAATCAGCATGAAATCTACAGAGCAAAAGTGATGAAAAGTAAGGGGAAGAAGGGGGAAGAAAGGAAGGCAATCAGGTAGAAATTGCAGCTGGATGTCAACAGTTTACTTGAACTGAAAGTAGAGATGAAGAAGATGCACCTATCACTCCAAAGTATCCTGGAAATTGAGGGCTAGCTTTTGAGAGAAAGTTTGTAATTAAAAATACTACTCCAATAATTTTGTTTTCCAGTCACCAAAATCCATGTGCTTTCTACCTATCTTTTTTTTATAAAAAGATGCAAAGAATCTTTGTTTCATACAAAAGCAAATGTTCCTTTGTGAAAGGAAAGTGAGGTTTTTCACTGAGTAGAAAATTATACGAGTTTGATAACAAAGGTAAGATTCAAAGAACATGGTAGGAACAAGGATGTTCCCTTTATTCTTAAAAAGCAAATGCAATGGGAGAATGTAGTAAAATCCGTAAGACTCAGTGTAGCAGAAGTGTTTGCTACAGATTTATCCTGGTGATCTGTAGCAGGAGAGTGGACTAAGGCAGGCGGACTGTTGAGATACCATATGAATGAATAACAGTTTGGAGGAAAACAAAAAATGCCAGTAATAAGCAGTAGATGATTTCAGCTTTACGATAGACCTTTCAGGACAATTCATGTCATCTTCTACTATGGAAGTGAAGAAGAGAAAGGAATATACATACGTGCTAAGACAAAGGCAGCAAAATCATTTCTTTTCTGGGATGTCTACTCCAGATTTTTCAAAATGATGAGTCTAAGCTGAGGTTCTGAGGCCCCTCTCAAAGTCATTGAGTGCCCAGATTTAGTCTTCAAAAGTGATAGTGACTTGCTGGCATATCAAAGGGCTACCACGTATTCACCAGAGGTGCTCACTTCTAGGAGTATATGAGGAGTACATATGACTTTAGTTATTTGTTTAGATCTTGGCCTCTCTTTTTTGAAAGCTAACTACAGTATGGCAGGCTATTTCAGACTCTTTACTCTGGTGAGGAAATTCTGACATTAGGCCCAACCATCTCCTCACTGCTTGTTCCTTTCCCTTCAGAGGGGCTGCTGATGAGGAACAGGATATAAACAGCAGTTATTTCAGTTATATTTATTTGACATTGTTAAAAACTTAGAAAACTATTGTATTCACCAGTTGGCTAGGAGCAGCGCTAGAGCAGGAATACCTGAATGTGGCTTTGCTGTGTGTGAGAGCTTCCCTAAGTCCTTTCACCTCTTGGTGCCCTAGCTCCTTTATTTGTAAAATGCAGGCAGCCTGCTCAGCATGAGTGGGGGCTGAAGGATTTAAGAGAGCCTTTGAACCCTCAGGCAAGAGTTTGCTGTTGCTCTCCTCTCCCAGGGCTCTTTTCAGCTGGATCATTTCAGCTGCTGGCACAGTTAGCAGTCAATGGTGAGTATTTTACAGTCTGCGCTCTCTGAAAAGGCATTTAGAGCCTAGATGTCCCCTCTCCCATGTGAGAGCCTGATCTAGCTTGCCCTTGCCTCCTCTTTATCAGTTAATATTTACCAAGTTATTCCATTCAATACATGAAACATTGCAAATTGGAGAGTCGAGCCGTGTCTTACAATCCCTAACCCAAAATACTTCACTGGTGGGAGATGAAGGGTGTGGGTGCAAGTCTCTTTAGACAGAGGAGAAATTTCAAATTGGTTTTCTCTCATCCTGACCAAGTGCTCCAACCTCAAATAGGCAGACTGCAGACAGGAGAGCTACCACTGCCCATCTCCTGCCAGCTGCTCTGGGAGAGCAGCTCGAGCACCGCTCAGGAAAAGCCACAGGGCTGTAGATCCCAGTCAGAGCCAGGGGAGATCCTGCGACCCAAAGTCACATGCCAAAGTCCCAGAAAGAGGGGCACATGTCCATCTCTTCAGCATTTCCTACTGAGCACTGCCTAATGCTTTGGCTTTTTAGGTCCTAGATATAAGAGCCTGGTCCTCGCCCCACATTATATAGGAAGCCTAAGAGACTAACTCAAAGTCTGTAGCTTTCTGTAGTTGAGGAGGCTCCAAAGGCTAGATCCTGCAGCATCTACACATCCATACCTTCACTATTCACTGTCTCCACCTGCTTTCCCTCAAAGGGTGCAAGTATTACGAGATTTGGTGGGGGGAGGGAGGGCAGTTGTCCTAGCCCACAAAACATTGTACCTGCAGCTGAGGCTTTGGGAAGCATCACGGTAACGTTAATCATCTCTATCCACTAGTCAGTCATTATAAACAATTAAAGAACTCCAAAATCATGCCATCTGTTTCATCTGCAGCTGCATCACAAGCTGCACATGATCGTTCCACTCCAGCCTGAGCTCCCATACGTTTGTGCTCTAAAAGCACCTTGTGATGACTGAGCCATACAAGAGTCAGAGAAGCCCCAAGACAACCAGCATCGTTAGCATTCAGCTCATCCAGAGAAGCAGTAATAGGAAAAGTACTGCGGGCATATCAGCTGTGTTTTTAATTTGACTTTGCGGTAAGAAACCAGAAAGACTGTATGTCTGATCTTCTTGCACTAAGCTTCTGCCACACTGCAGGGACACTTTGGTGTTAAGAGCACACGACAAATGAGCCTTATGTATCCCATTACAACGCCAGAGATCACAAATGTCCATGCACAGGGCTCCAGCACTCCCACCCCTCTGAAAAGCAGACATCACTGGAGGTAAACCAGCTACACCGAAGGACAGCCCAGGAGACAATGACAACCGAGGGCTACAAAGAGGAGGAAAACTTGTCCCAAGGCACTTTTTTCATCCCACCTTTAGAACAGTGAGAAAAATGTGGCACTGAACAAGCAACAGGCTTTGTAATGCCACATCAGGGATGAATCTACAGACTGCAGGATTCCTGCAGGCGGGACTGACTCTGAGCTGGCTCATGCTCAGCTGGTGATCTTGCCTTTCAAAGCTGTAGGTACCCTCATAGCATACCTCATTCAAGGAGTGATTTCAGGCAGTGTTCAGCAAAACACTAGCCTGCTAGACTTCACATTACATTTCCTGGTAGTGCTGCTGAGGTCAGTACGACTACTCCCCTGTGTGACCTTAGGCACGTGCTTTAGGTGCTTTGTTTGAAGTTTTGGCTTCAAAGCTTTGGGTCTAATTTTCCATTCCTTTGCAACTTACATTAGTGCTGCAAGTAGACGAAGCAGGCATCTTCTGCTTGCTTACAGTCTCCTTCTGCCCTTGCTTTTCCCTGGTTTGTATGGCATACATAAGATGAAAGCATCAAGCCAAAAGCAACAAAGAATGTATTTATATAAGCAAACAAAACTGTGTTTTTCTACCTATAAGAACCACAGACTCTTCCTGAGGATATAGAGCAGCCATTACAGCCTAGGCTTCAAAGAACAGAGCTCAGTTCTTAGCTCCATCTTAATTTTCTTGTGGAATTTTAGGGAAGGAACTTAACTCTCACACGCTGCATTTCCCCCTGTGCAATGCAAATTTATATTACTGTTATCAAGGATTTGGAAAAATGAAAGTGAACAGCTGAGATGAGGCCTGCAGGCAGAAGCAGGGCAAACTTCAGGCTCACATGAATGAGCAGTTATTCCAGGATTTGCTGTGAATGGTGTTCTGCACCACCGCCTTACATTCTCATGCATCAGGCAGCCTGGTGCTCACCTATTTGTACTGGGGCCTAGCTGAGTCTCCATGGAGCTAGCAAAGCATGGCTTTTTCTGTTGGGCATGGAAGAGCTGAAGAAGATAAAGAATGAGGGGAGATTTCTCCTCAGACGCTCTAGATGAAGATACCAGTTCAAGTGCTGATACAAGTATTGCTTAGGGATTCACAGCTTGCTTGGAAAATATTTACAGGCACGTAACCACTGGCATATAACAACACTGTCCAGTAACTCACACCACCTTAGTGCAACATGGAAAGGACACATAAAACTGAGTAATACTACTCTGCTGTAGCACAGACTGCACATAAGGACTCCTTTGATAGAGGCATAGCTGGAAAAACAAATTGACAGACTTGTTATCAACTCTGTGTTTACACCTAAGTGTATTGAACTTTTTTTTCTCTCATGAGTTGCGCCTGATTGCCTGGGGACTTTCCTGGGCTCTCTTCTTTATATTAAAGAGACAACAATATAAAAGGAATTATACTTTATAACCTCTTAGTCCTCTTTGAAACCACTGTATCTTAGTTATGGATAACTAACAGGATGGCTAGTGGATCTGGCTGTATGCCACAGGTAAAGATGTGTTTGTTCTTCCTTCTCCCAGCACTTAGTGCTGGGAGCTTTGGTCCTAAAGCACAGGGAGAAAATAGAAAAGCTTTGACAAGCTCCACCACACACAGGAGAGGGGGGTGATACCCTTCTAAATCTGCATCTGAAGTTACACAGTAAAGTGACCAACAAGCTACAGCTACTATGAAAAAAGCCAACTTGTTCCTGTTTCCATTATCCTTTAGCTCACAATTCCCCTTTTAAGTGGGCCAATGGTCAAAGAGGTAACTCTGACTGTCTTTCTGTGCCTCTGTGGTGGGGTGTAGCTGACACTCTCTGACTCTAGGTGTGAAAGGACAGGAACATTTATTAAAGGTTTCCACTGCAGAATGAGAGCTCTCACTTTCTGCAGCCTGAAATAAACTCAGCCTGCAACACAGAAGCGAGTGCAACCACAGTGGGGTTTGAGCAGGAAAAGCCTTCACAGGGGGACTAGTAAAGGATGGGTGAGGGAAAGGGGGTGGTTCTCTGTCACCAGAAAAAGTACCTCTGCTAAATTTTTTCCACTTCTAGTCAGCCCTCCCATGACGCCCCCCCTACAGTGAACATGAGAACTGACCAGTGAATGACAATATATAAACTCCATGAAAGGGGGCTCACACTAACCACTTTCTTCTCTGCCTTGACGAAGAAGCCACCAGCAATGAAACTCCAAGCTGCAGCTATCCTGGTCATCTTTTGGCTTGGTGTCTTCACTGTCCACACAGTGAGAGGTAAGTTTTCAACCCAATAGGAAGATAGCAATTCCCAACTACATTGCACCAGCGGTCTGATGAGTTCAGGACTCATTCTCAGCCAGAGCTGTTCATAAGATCTAATGTGTAAGAAATCCAGATCAAACCCACAAGAAATGCAGTTACAGCCTAAGGAGACTTATGGGAGATGCCATCTTATGCCCTATCAATTAATGGTTGGCTTCTGTCTTAATGGAAGGAGGGTTTCTGTGCCTTATTTGCCTTCTTATAACTGTGAAACCTTGTAGTCATATATATAGGTAATATATTTTAATCCTACTGGTGCCTTATGGCAATGACTTCCATGGGTCAATGACATACTTTTTGAAAATAATTTCCTCAGCCAGTTACATATGCACTGTGTTTTCCTTTTTCTAGATACGCTACTTCACTATGTATTTTTGTTATATCCCTTCTTATTTGTCCTTCTCTAACCCTATAGTCCTAATCCTGCTAACATCCTCATTTTTAAAATTTCTTCCAGTTTTGTACTGCATATTACCTATCTACTTGTTTCTAGTCAAATATTTTTATAAATATTTTGGTATGGATGGGTAAACTAAAAAACAAAAACTGCAAAGGAAAGCAACTGATTTATACAATGTCTTATATCTCAGTTTCATATAATTTGACATCTTGTTTGAGACCATATATGAGCATTACCTCCCATATTTTAATGAGTTTGTCTGAAATGATATTTAGGTCTGACTTCTGAATGAGGCCATGCGTATCACGCTAACGCATGAACACACACAAGCACATGTCTACATATACCTACATTCATGCAAACAAGCACATAAAAATCACAGAAAACACTCATATGCAAGCCATATGCAAACCCACAAAAATATGCAAAGATGAACACACAGAAAAGGCATCTTCACAAAACCACACCAAAACCAAACTGAGATCTTCAAAGCATTCACAAAATTATGTAGCTACTCATTGAGGATGTTGACCTACTGCTACTAGAAGTAGATCACACTAAATTTCAGTGTTGATTAGTACAAGTGCTGCTCATCTCAGCAACACGTGCCTTGGTATCACAGACTGTCAGCTTGTAATGTCATTCTCCAGGATGTATAATTTGCCATAAACATCACCCAGGTGTGAAACAGCACACAGAGGTAGCATGTAAAGGATTAGAAAGAGGAATGATAAAAAGTAGGGAAAAACGGGAAAAAGGGTAGTTACAGGTGCAGATTTTGTCCCACAGGGCAGTTGGAGTTTGTTCCCAGGCTTAGGGAAGCTTTATTTGTACTCCCTGTGCATATCCTCTGGAGATGGTCTAGCAGAAGATGGAATATTTTCAGGGATGCTAAGGATTGTTTGACTATCTTTGAACTCTTTAGTGGCTGCCGTATTTTGGAAATCAATCTAGCTGATGCAGATACGTATTTCTACCGAATTATGAGAAAATACATTGAGCTGCTCATGACTGTTCCTTCAGGCCAACAGAAATCCAAGAATTATAGCAACTGTGCCAGTACCTATGCACTGGTTATGCTACAGCATCTCCAGAGGCTGATGTGTGATTCCCTGACCTATTCCAATTATTTCAAACAAAGAAAACCTCACAGCCAATGAGATTATATGAAGCAGCTTTTATACTTTGCAAATTGTACTTGCACAGCTCTTGCACTTTTCTCAAGCCTGATTCTCTATAAAGTCTTCAAAGTGAAGACTTCAGAAAGAATACAATGCTGTACTCCGAGATTTCTGCTTGTCCCCCTCATGCCTCCTCAAATTTGTCTTTGAAAAGTGGAGGAAGCCAGAAACTAGCAAGCGGTAATATAAAATGTATATGTATACTCCATCTCACTTAAATGAGGTGCCACTTTTAGTTATCACCATGTGAGGTGATAGCTGCCCAGAGAATTTTATACTAACTTTCCTCCAGTTTTAATCATCAGGGCATTTCCCTGGAAGGTAGACAAATGTTGGATGGAAGAGAGGATTAGGCAGCTCTCCATTGTCTATAAAATTAGCATTATAGGAAGAATATGCAAGCATTTTGCCTTCTGGCAGTTATAAACCCTTCTTTCAACAGTGCCTTTTTTTCTTTTTTTTTTCTTTTTTTTTTCTTTTTTTTTTGGCTGCTGCTAGTTTTGGATGTCCAGTGTGAAACAGAGTAACATCCTTTCCTTCACTTGGAAAGTAGGGGTAATAATATTGATCCACTTTCAGATGACATTTGAAATTGACCCAGAAAAGTTGCCACTTCCAAGTGCAACTCCATGTGGACACTTACATGCAGATGATACAGATCACGGCACCATGCATGATGCCAAATATCATTTCTGCTAGTGGAAGCAGCTACTCACTGGTGACAAAACGATATGCTACTGTTGAAGAGGCTGGGTGAGCATTAGTATCTTAATTAAAACAGCAATGACAGTTTAGAGAGAGTAGGACAGCTCACAAAAGACACCTTGAGCTCTCTTGTATAAGTGGTATTCCGTTTGTACATCTGGAGAGGCACTGATGTTCTAACCAAAACTGAAAACCTGTTTGGACTTACAATTTAGAAGTAATAACTATGCCTGGTTGTGAACACGTTATTGAAGCTCTTGCCATTTATCTTTTCACCCCCTCCTAGGGAGCGCTGGAAGTCAGCCCATGCGCAAATTTGCATGCGTAAACCTATCCACACAGAGGCTGAACATCAGACAGCTCGTCAACTATGAAAAGCAACAAGTCCCAGTGAACGCCATCATGTGAGTATCTGGCACGCTGATCTCCTCCACACTCGTCTGCGCAGGCATGCCACCATCACAAAAGAGCAGGGCGACAGAAGAGCAGACACTTCACTGCCCTGCTCACCACATCAGCCTCCTGCATTCAGCTCTCCCACTGCAGCTCCCCCATGAAGCAGTCAGTGGGCGACTGAGGAGGGGTGAGCCTCCGAGATCATGCTGGGGGATTTATGCTGCTCGCAGAAGCTGGTAGAAACCTGACGGAACAGCCAGAGCTTTCTGACCCAGAAAGCAGGAAGAAATCTCAGCGAGGGGTTGGGGTGGAGCATATGGCATGAACAGGGAACTGATGTTGCTAATTGCTATTATTCTAAGTAACAACTACAAACTCAGGCCCGTAAGATGCTTTTACCACATTGGTCCTCTCATTCTGCATAAAAACCAAAAGCATTAAACCTGAATTTGAAGACTAGAGTTTAATGGCTGCCTGGCTTTTTCTCCCTTCCTGCAGGTTTATCACTGAAAAAGGCATCAAGATCTGTGTACACCCTGATCAGAAATGGGTACAGACTGCTATAAAGAAGATAGACCAGAAACGTAGCACCAAAGGCAAATAATTCTGCCCTAGGCAAGCATGTAAGGCCAACAAAATGGAAGCATCGTCAGCCCTGCCCATAACAGGGAAGAAAGCCTGAGTATCTGCTTGTAATTCCTATTTATTAAATAGCAATAAAATCTCTGAACAAACATGAACTCATCATAATCTATTCACCGCTGGTTGAATGTGGCTTCTTCATTTTATAGCTGGACTCTGTTACACTGTTTCTTTTCCGAAATGCATACTAACAATTATTTACAACCGAACGTAGACATCATCTTATACGTGTCGTAACGTCCCTTGCTATTCTGACCAGCATGGCACTTAAGGGCGAGTGTCAGACTGTTTCACATGCTAAAGGAAAGAAGATCACTTCCCATGGAGCTGGATCAGTGTGTAAACCAGTGCTGACAGAGATCAGCATGTTCTGCAGCAAGTGCTTGGCTTTGAAAAGATTCTTGATAATTTAATGGTTACTCATAACTATATAAGCTACAAGTAAAGTAATCTCGTGCATCAGGGCATTACCTGACCAGTGCAACATTCAGAAGGAAATCCTTGGCCCTTCTACTTCTATATGTAGTATTGCACTATTAGTTCTAACTCTAGTCTCAGTGTACCATGATGTACAGATACTCTCACTAAGGGATGACCTTGAGCAATTCAGGCTGACTGTGAATGTACTCTATTCAGTTTTGTACCAGGGAAGACTTATCCTGCCCACTGACTTCTGTGAAGTTACTGTGTTTCACCTTCATGTGAGATAGAGCTGAACCAAATGCTTTATTTTCTCTTTTGCTTTTCTCTGAATAATCAAGTACAAACCACGGCTGGAAGCAAGAGTCTATTTCAAAAAAATCGTGGTGATTCTCTGCGCTAGAAAACTAAGTATATTTGATGCAAACATGTATTATATTTTTTAAATAAGTCCTACTAATAGAGGATTCTGAATATTAATAAAGTTATTGCAAACCTGAACTAAAACGGTGCATTTGTTGCTTGTACGTAGTGCAAATGGAGACTGTTGAAAAAGACACAGATAACAGCAGAAATCTGAGACCTTTTGGGCAAATCAGCTAGAGCTGACCCTTCCACCAGCTCACAACAGTTTAAAAGCAATCTGATTCTGGGCTTTCTACACCATGCTTCAGCTGCGAAGCCCATATTTCAGACAATAAACACTTCTTCCAAAGTGTGCCCACCTAAAAGTCAGTCCTCATAGAACCCTAGAACGAGCCTCACACCACCAGAAGCAGATCCAGAAGGGTTCTGGGCAAAGAGGGAGAAAACTCTTGGGTTTGGGGAGGTTGAAGGGTGGAGGAGAAGTATAAGCAGAGGGGCTCCAGGAATAAACTTCCTCTATTTACTCACATGTATGTGGCCTGCACTGCTGCTGAACTGCAGGGCTTTTCACTGCAGGTAACCTGTTATCGATACAGGTGACACTACAGCACTTCCAAACTGCACCACCGAAATAAGATCACATTACTCTAAAAGCCAGTCTTTAAACATCCCTGCTCTTGTTAAGTCTGCAGACAGAATTTGTCTCCTGTGGCTCCTATTTTGTCACGGCTTAGTCCCATGGAGGGAAAGGCATTTAGTTTTCACTATCCAAGATTTTAAAGTAAGGCCACTGCTCAGGCAGGCTAGAGAGGGATGATTCTATAATGTTATGATACAAAACAGAGCCAAGGTAGGCTACCAAGTGTCCATCACATGGAGCAATGTTGTCTTACCGAAGTCCTTGGTTTCAATCATACTAGAAAAAAACTGCTGTTGCTACAAGCTTGGTAAGAAGAGCTTTACAAGTAAAAAATGCTGAGGTGGGACGTTCAGAAGTATGACTACCTATTAGCGTTCATTCTTTCTGGTTTGCCTGTCTCAAGGCCCCAGTGCCTCACATTACAGACAACAGAAATAATTCTGTTCCCTTCTTCAGCAGGAATACTAGCAGGCTGTAAAACCAGGTCATCTATAAAAGTATCTCTAAGGTAAGCTATCTGAGATGAGTAGCATCAGCTCCCGCTGATTTGATTTATCCAGGACCAGAACTAACTAAAACCATGCTTTTAGCAAGCAAGATTTCAATGCTTTTGCTTGTACTCAGTAGTATCTTATCCTAGAATTCATCTTACTGAAGTGAACATCAATTTCTTAATTAGGACTATCACAACCTGAGGCTATATTAATCAACCAGCAGATAGCAATTAATATTTTATATCTGCTCATCCTCAACATAGTTCATAAAATGATTAATGATGGTTGCTGAGAATGAATCGTCCTACTTTATAATTAGATGCTTGCTATTCCTTGCAAGAGCTGTAATGACCCTTGTGCATTTCTCGGGAGTTAATTACTACGGGCAGTCAGCAGTCTCAACAGCTCTTCCTCCTCAGCCATTAAACCCCAGGAACTTCCCTGTCTTTTCCTGACCACTGTTTACCCCAATCCTTACTGCAGTTCCAGTCATGGGCTCCAGTTTCCAGGTGTGAGCTATTTTTGTCCTTTCTAGCTGTGTGCAACCTGGAGGCTCATCAGTAGTGGCACTGCTCCTGGGTAGCACTTTCCCCCTTCACTCTCCAAATGCTATAAAAACAATGGAAAACACATTTTAACCTCCTTTTCACAAAAAAAGGAAAGTCAAAATGAAGAACTAGATTGCTGTTGTTGCACCAGATGCAAATGAGAACCAGTAAGGGAACTGGTACTCAGGAAACACCTCACTTGGGATACAAACAAACAAACAAAAAAAAAAAAAAACAGAAGCTGGGCTTCTTGGTATGTCTGAAGGTCCGGCGCTGTAGTTCTACTGAAGGCCTCTTTGCACCTGGCTGCCGGCGCGTTTCTTCTCTGAGCAGGGTAGGCAGCAACGGGCTTGTGGCAAACGCTCCCCTTCCTCCTCACCCCTCCAGGTTGTGGCCTGTACTACAAGCCTTGATTCCCTAGGACTGCTTTTGTACGCTTTGTGTGCCACTTTGCCACAAAGGGCCCCCCAAATACACGTGGTTGACCAGCGGGCAACATCATCTGAAACAAGTCACCATTTCCCTTCTCTCATGCACCACACACCAGTCTCCAAAGGAGAGAAGAGCTGCTCTGCGCTCAGATCTTTAGCATAGGTGAAGACAGCAGAATGCAGGGTGGGACAGATCCTTGGCTACTGTAAACATACACAGTTTCACTGACACCCAGAGGGTTAGAGAGGACACATTACTCCGTTAGGGCATGCTGGCTTTCTGCATACAAAACATACTGCCTGGGCAATGACTTGATGTAATTGCAGCTTTACTGCTTTCACTAAGTTTGTTTATAATTAAGGAACTGTAAAATTGTGTTTACAATAATAACCAGCTTTCCCTGAAACCATTGTTACAACATTCGGTATCCCAAATCCCCAGTGACAAGCTCAGATATTCCTCGACTGTTTTGCACATGCCCTCCAACTCTACCATTTGTCTTGCCTTGTAACCTCCTTTACACTGGAGATTTTCATCAGCTAATCCCATGTTTTAACAGATTGCTCAAGACTATATATGGGAGGAAGAGAAGGGAGGAAAACTGAGTACCTGCATGCAAACATTTATGCATCAGTGATGTTATTTAAACAAATACTGTTACATGACATGAAGTGTAGCCAAGTTCATACACCAAAGACAAATACTTTCCCTCTCTCATCTTCCTGCCACTCCCTTCTCATTTGTTATACCCCTGCCTTCCATCTTACCTTCTGGAATGCTGGATTGCCATAAAATTTGAGTCAATGTCTTCTGTAACAACCTCAATAACTTGTATAATTCAGTTGCAGTTTAAAATGCAAGGTTTAGCTTTCTGAAATCCGTGTGCTGCATTACTCTACAGGGATGTTGCAGGAGAAGGTGGTAGGAGGTAGCTGCAGTTTAGTCCTTAACAAGTCACAGTCTGTAGCAGCTCATTTGCTCACTTGATTTAGTCCCTCTGTTCCGAGGCATGTGTGCTAGGGTGAGCTCCTCATCCTCTCTGGGAAAGAGGGGCTGAAAAGATGCCATAAACTTGGAGGCCCTAAGCTATACTCTCCCATAGGCAAATATTTAGGAGTCAGCAAACGGGAAACATCCGAAAATCGTTATGCTGCACGTGACTGACAGTATTTACTAAGTCAGAATATGGGTTTTAGCTGGGCATTTGATTTGGACAGAGTGGTAAGAATATATGTAGTTCTTTTTTTGATCACCGCCATCACTGCTGCCTGCCTGAATGAGCCCATCCTCTCTCTAGGCACTTCTAAGGCACTTACCACTGAGAGCTATTTATGCCTGCCATTTCCCACCTCGTTGCATCCAGCCAACTCATTCCTTCAACTTGTACCTTAGTTTAGGAGCTCCGAGAACGAGGGAGCAGGCCTGCTGGTACAATGCAGAAAAAAATCCTGCAGAGGCTGCACAGAAGATTTCAAAATATTGTCACCAGGGCATGGTTAGCATTCCCTCCAGTTTTATTTAAGTCTTAAAGGGGGCAGAGCAGGGGTGGGGAGAAATAATACAACAGAGAACTAATGCCAAAGCAGGGAAGAAAACCTACCTCTCCAGATTCTTCTCACCCTGTAGCCTATACAGCATTAAAACAACTGAAGCAGCTGGTTCAGACTGCCGAGAACCTGTGTTTCCACTTTTGTACAGTCTGCCTTTGTGCTTCTAAATTCTATACAAGGAAGAAAGCACTGGGTGGGGAGGGGAAGCTCTTCTAATACATTCTCCTTGGTTAGAAATAGGATGCATCAGCCCATAAAAAATCCATCTAGAAAACGATCTGAGCAAACCACAGACAAATTTTCCAGAACCTGATCTCCAGGCAGTTTGAAAAGCCTCTAAAAGCTTGCTATATGGAACAATAAACAACCATTCCCAAAACAAGTATGGGGTTGCAATTTAAATGAACTTTCTGACTCTGTGGGGCTCAGCTGAGACATTTCCAGAGTATGTGCTCTGACTGAATTCCTGCTCTTGTTTCCTCTGATCTAGTCCATTAAAAGAGATCACACAATAGGGGGTTGCACTGTGGGCTCTTTCCTAGAGAGGTTTTGTTTTTCCTTCCTGACTGGCTGTGGCTGAGAACAAGAGATTCTATCAAAGATGTTCTTAACGCAAAGGAAGAGGGTGGTCCTGTAACAAGACACAAGAAAAGGATGCCAAAAATAGAAGCTCATGTCCTGCTCTACTAATGACTTTCAATTGTGCATTTTTGTGTAATGGCGGTCTCTTGTTTCGGGCTGATTATTGCACATCGTATTGATTATTTCCTGCCTTAAGCCCTTAAAAACTGAAAAAAAGACCTCAAAAGCTATTTAGAAATCACTGCACTTGAAGCAAACAAACCTGGCCTGGAATTACAGGAACATATTCACAATCTCCGCAAAAAAAAGGTTTTGCTGTAAAGCCCCACAAACTTCCTCACAGCTCCCACATGGAACCCCTAGCCAAAAGTGTGATTCATAAAGAGGCTTGCTGGGTATATCCTGCAGGTGAGAGTACGTCCTTTGCTCTTTCCCTCAGCTGGCCCAAGGGATTCACAGTATCAGCCTGTGTTCCCTGGAGGTCAGGAGGAAGCAAAAGACTTTTGACAAGTCCCACCCTACAAAGGACACACGCGGTACCCCTCCAAACCTGCATCTAAAGATACAGTTGAAAGTGACCGTTGACTTACACAGCTGCTATGACTGGGACATTTCATTCCCATTTCTATTAACAAAAACAGCTTTTCTTTGACTCTTGTTCTCCTTTTATGTGGTCTGTTGGTTAAAGAGATAATTCTGAGTGCCACTCTGTGCCTCTGTGGGGCTGTTTACAGTGTTCAAACCTAGACAACACAGGACTGCAGAAAAGTAGCTAAAATTAAACAGCCTAAAATAAAACTTTCTTCAGAGAACTTTAACCACAGCAAAGTTTGAGCATGAAAAGCCTTCACTAATAGATGACTGACAAGAAAGGGGTGGTTCACAGTCACCAAAATTAATATTTTCCTCCTATGCACCCCCTTTCCACTACTCAGTTACCCTTTTTAGCAAAACCAGGAACTGACCGTTGAACAACAGTACATAAACTCCATGTAAGGGGGCTCACGTTAATCACTTTCTTCTCCACCTTGACAAAGAAGTCACTAGCAATAAAACTCCAAATTGCAGCAGTCCTGGTCATCTTCCGGCCTGGTGTCTTCACTGCACACACAGTGAGATGTGAATTCTCAAGTCAACAGGAAGGCAGAAATTCTCAGCCACGTTGCACCAGTGGTCTGATGAGTTCAGGATTCACTCTTAGGCCAGAGCTGATTCATAAGATACAGCTTGTCAGAAATCTTATTGAAGGTATTGACTTGCCTACGTGGGAGATTTCATCCTATGCCCTGTCAGTTAGTGGCTGGCTTCTGTCTTAGTGCAAGGAGAGTTTTTGCATCTTAGAAATTTCTTGTTCTCTCTCCTGTAACTGTTAAATCTTGAAGCCATAAATATAGGTAATGCCTTTTAATCTCACTAATGCCTGATGCAATGAGCTCCATGGGTTAATGACATATTTTATGAAAAGTCCAGAGTTGATCTGAGATACAATCTTTTCCTTTTTTACTGTGCATAGTTTATCTGCACCTCTTATTTGTCCTTTTCTAATCTATATAGCCAAATCCTTCTAGTATGCTCATTTATCAGTCTGTCAAGCCTCTGGCACTGTATCTTACCTTTTTGTGGGATTCTTAGCTTGCTGATAAATATTTCACAGATGTGGGGGATACCAGAAATGAAAACGACATTAAAGACAAAAGGGTATATCTGATTCATACCATGATATCTTATTCCTGACTTTGTGCAATTAAGACACCATTGTTGCCCATTATTTACATGATCTTCTTACAGTGGTGTTTTGATGTAGTGTAGAATGCACAGACCATATCTGTCGGTAAAGTTCCCACGCGTACACCTAATCACGAACGAGAAACATCCACGTGAATCAGAGCGCAAAAATCACAGGCACAACAATCCCAGCAAAATGCAAAAATGAACACACAAAAAAGACTCGTCCACAATACAAGGCAACAACAAAACCAAAGACACCTGGAGCTCATACATAGATTATTCATGAAATAACCTATACAAGGACGGAGCTCACTGCTGTTTGCTGCTGTTGCCGATTGTCAGCTCTTTCATAGAAAGAAGTTTTGTATCTCAGCTGCCTTGTTTGCAACACTGTTTATAATCTTTCACGGCCTGGTATTTGCATTTTCTGGAATAAGTGATTTCCTGTTAAACGTTCCCGTGTGTCCAGAACACATGCAACAAAGTTTCTGGAAAGATACTCTGGGTTCTTTGTTGTTAAGCTCAAGGGAAATACTGGGGGTGACAAGGCTCAGAGCAGTAATCAAGGTAGCTAATAGTTCTGGTGACTAATGTGCTGAAGAGGAGAGATTTTTGCCAAAAACAAAGTGAAAATGAGATGAAAAATATGCCTTGGAGATTATGTTGTAAGGATATTTCTTAAGAATTTGCTGTTTCATTGCAAGGCAAGTTTGATGTTTGTTAGAAAAGTCTTTGTTAAAGGCACAACAGGCAGCCAGAACATTTTCAGGGGGGAAAAAAAAACGCAAGTAATAAAAAGAGGGGAGATGGATCAGTCCTGTCAAGAGAAGAAATGGAAAGGAAAAGAGAGGCAAAGGGAGTAGTTATAAAGGTGTGCGGAGGCAGAGAGAGGGAGAGAGAGAGAAAACAGGTAAAAGAAGGATCAGAAAAAGGAATGACTGGAGGCAGAAAAGGGGAGAAACGGAGTTACAGATGTGGACCTATGTGCTCATGGCATTTCCTAGCTGCAGCAGGGTGAGCTGATTTCTCAGGGAGATCCCATGGAAGGGAGAACATGTCCATTAGGTGCTATGAACATCTTGGTAAGAGCTGCCCACAGACTTCCACTCTGATGTCTCCATCACAGCAAATCCTCAGTGCTCCCTCCGCACAACACACTTGCGTGGGGAAGAGAGGGATAACCACAAGAATCAGTACCACTTCACTAGCAGGCACTCCCGAACTCTCAGCCTTTTGACACTTACACTTCATGCCTTCCAAAATTGCATGCTTTTTTTTTTCTGGGGGGGGGGGGGGGGGGGAGCCTTCTATTTTTGGACACCTATCTTAAACCAAGTTAAGCTATGTTTTTGGAGTGCCTGTGCACATAGAGTTTTCACACGCTGCATGTATCTGGAAGTTAGCATCCAAAATAAAAGCACCACAGTGTATATACTTGGAGAAAAAAGGATTACTGCTTTTATCCTATATACCTATTGGATCTATCCTTGGAGAATAATTTGAGATCATCCCACTAATGGTACTTAGTGCTACTCCACAAAAACACCTATTTTCTGTCATACACAACTAACCATGGATGATGCTCTTTGTCAGGCACCCTCATCCTTTAGCTGAGTAACTCTTGCGTAGTATACAACAAGCAGTTGGTGAACACAAGTCTCCCCGGAGTGGTGCACAGTTACATACACGCACCCTGCTAGTCCCCTGCAACAAAGCCACCACTGGGAACTTGCTACTTACTAGGACTTCATTATATCTCAGGAGAGCAAATGAAAAATAGCACTCCTATGAAAGCAGCAAAGACCCTTTAGATGGACGAGGATGTCTTCTCTTACAACAGTCACCTTCAGTTTTCTTGCAAACTCACACAATTGGGATTTTTGCTGTCTTGCACATGTGCAAGCTACATATATAGCAGGCACAGGAAATCCAGTGAGAACATAAACCTCCCGGGGCTTACAATTAATTTAGAAGTAATAACTATGCCTGGTTGTGAACACGTTATTGAAGCTCTTGCCATTTATCTTTTCACCCCCTCCTAGGGAGCGCTGGAAGTCAGCCCATGCACAAATTTGCATGCGTAAACCTATCCACACAGAGGCTGAACATCAGACAGCTCGTCAACTATGAAAAGCAACAAGTCCCAGTGAACGCCATCATGTGAGTATCTGGCACGCTGATCTCCTCCACACTCGTCTGCGCAGGCATGCCACCATCACAAAAGAGCAGGACGACAGAAGAGCAGACACTTCACTGCCCTGCTCACCACATCAGCCTCCTGCATTCAGCTCTCCCACTGCAGCTCCCCCATGAAGCAGTCAGTGGGCGACTGAGGAGGGGTGAGCCTCCGAGATCATGCTGGGGGATTTATGCTGCTCGCAGAAGCTGGTAGAAACCTGACGGAACAGCCAGAGCTTTCTGACCCAGAAAGCGGGAAGAAATCTCAGCGAGGGGTTGGGGTGGAAGAGGCGGAAGCCCAGTGCACGGCACAGAGACAAGTGGATCCTGAGGGAGAGTCTGGGGTAACTATAACTCCTGCTAGGAGCTCTGTTTGCTCCTTTGATCTCATGAGCATGCAGTTTATCAAATCTGGGCTCTGTTCCTGGGAGGTAAGTGCGCATCATGATCTCATACAAAGCCTCAGAATACTAGATATGCTACCGTTTTTTGAAAATATCAGTACATACTATATACGTTTTTGCAAAATATATATTAGTCATGTGCAACGCATGAAGAGTCGGTGTTGCTGTCTGGCTTTGTGTGAAATACATGACGACCAATGAATTTAAAAGGTCTCATTGTAACATTCACAGTGAATCTTGGGCTAGAAATTAGAAGTTTAATGGCAGCCTGGCTTCTCTTCTGCAGGTTGCTCACCAGAGCATGTCACAAGATCTGTGTGAGGGTTCACCTCCAGCGCATGCAAGGACCACCCAGCAGCCATAAGTGCCAGGCTCAACACACAAAAGGCAAGAGGAGATCCCAAATCCTTAGGCAAAGTCAGTCCACAGACTGCCCCCAAGAGCTCCCTGAAGACTCCGTCCTCTCCAAGGACTACATCCACTCCTATTACCCCTCCCAAGACCACATCCTCTTCCAAATGCCTTTGTAAGGCCCCATTCACTCCCAAGCCCACACTCTGCTCTCCTAGATCCCCCTCAATGCACTTGCAGGGCCATGATCTCTCCCAAACCCACTCCCCCAAGGCCATGCCCACTCCTAAGACCACTCCAGAAGTTATAGCCATGCCTTCACCCCACAGCCTCTCCGAAATGCACTCTCAGAACCACGCTGCCTTCCAAATCCACTCGTAAGCCATGATGCAAACCTAAAGCAGCAAACTAAACACAGCACCAAACAGAGCAGGAAACAGCACACAAACTGCCTACACCTCAAACTGCCTGAAACTGCTACTCACTAGGCAGCGATGAAGTCTCTGAACAAAGGCCGGCTCCATTCAACCCTTCGCCTCTGCTTGGATTTTCTGGGAATTAACTACAACATGAGGTTAATTAGCTCTCCAGCTGCAACCACATCGCAGGATACAGGAATGCATATATCACACGAGTCCTTGCTAGTGAGATAGAAAGACATGGTTTGAGTTCTCTGAGCCTTTTCAGGGCCCTTCAAGTAAATCTCTGCTCACTGAATAAGACAGAGCAGATCCTTAAAGCCACAGCATCATATCACTTCCCTCCAATAAAGAATACCGCTCCTACAGCTGAAGTAAAGCAAGATGACATGTTGTGGCTGAAACTTTGACTTCTAGGTTAAAAAAAAAAAAGTCTCAGGTAGACCAAAAATCTGCAAATTCATGTTCACCTTGGCAGACTATTGTGTTTAGAAAAGAAACAGAAAACTAAAACAAAAAACAAATCCTGAGATTTGAATCCTGTTTCAACAGTTTATATCTATATTTCATGTTTAAACTTCCAAAGAAACTATACAAATTTCATGCTTAAATTTAAAAAATATTTATATAAAAGTTTCATGTTTAATTTAAAGATACCTTTAGAAGTTTGAAAATAAAACAAATCATAATACAGATTCATTTCCTGGAAAATAATTTCTCTTTGTGAAATTTGTATTTTGGCATAATCTGAGCCCAAATGCAGGACAAGTACTCATGCAAAGCCTCCCAAGTGCTGGCACTGATGCTGATACGGTGTGGGATGAGGTACTAAACATATTAGCTGTTACAATGAAGAAAAGAGGCGTGAGGAGTCTGAAATTTGGCTGAGGGATAGAACAAGTTCCAGTAACTTTGGCCTGATCTAGTATATTAAATTACCCAGCTGGACCTATAGTGAGAAATTACAGAGAGCATTTTAGAAGTCAAGAACAGAGATGGGGCAATCAGGCATCTGAGCATGGCAGAAATAACAGTCTGATTCATTTTTAAAGCCAGCTGACATTTACATATATGACAAAGTGGTGGGCTGGTGAAAGGCTTAAAGGAGGGGAAAAACCATCACACAGGGAAGCCACAGTGAACAAAGCAATTATTGCAATAGGGCAGGTGGGGGAAGGTCCAGCAAAACCTCATTTTTACTCAGATAATGACTCTGGAAATTAGCTTGCACGGAACAGCTTGCTTCAGTGCTCAGTGCAACGTCCTGATCACAGACACCACTCTCAATTAAAAAAAAAACCACACACACACACACACACACACACACACAGAAAGACACCATCTTCACAGAAGAGCAGCAAGAGAAGGCTGAGAATGCAACTTAGTCACATGTTCAAAACAGTAACGTAGTCAAGGTTTATTTACGACCACCTAGGCACTTGTTTCTTTATACCTTTCAGCAAATCTTTAAGAGCTGCCCAGGGCTTACACACTGCTGCTTTGTACTTACTGCAATGTAATTTGTTCATCCCTTAAAGAACTCAGAAAGCAAAGAAAGGATACCCCTAAACTCAAGAAGCTTGCAACTCTAGGAGTCAATTAAAAGAACATATTTAACACAAATCAACTAACCTACAATTTTTTTCTTACAAATTGAAGAAGCTGCTAAATGAATTAAGATCCTGTGCAGAATACAAACTCCGTTCATACACAGCACAGGGTCAAAAGAGGGATAAAAAGTCGGTATTTCTGTACTTTAGGCTCACCATCAGTTGAAGACACCTGGCCTTGGAGCAGGGCACTACCAGAGTTTGTTCAGCCTTCCCCCTGCAATGAATTTTCTCCCCTCCCCTCCAGTATTTCAGATTAGTTTCCCATGGACATACTCCCTATCCACCCTCACTGTTTCACAAAAATCTATCCTCTGCTTCAGCCGAAGCAAAGCAAGGTCAGTGCTAAGGGCTTCACGAAGCCTCCCTTTCTGTCTGGATTTAACCAGCAGTCTGCTGGCATTTGGGGTTTGCTTTTGCCATCAGCTGAGCAGCCCTCGCAGGCAGCCCAGAAGGAGGAGGGAGTCTGGAGGGAGCGTTCTAGAGCTTGACGGATGCCGGGAAAAACATCCACACACTCATGCTCATCTTTCAGGTTTCCTAATATTAAAAAAAAAAAAAAAAAAGTTTAGGTCATTCCAGGTGGAAAAAGGAGGGGGGAAAAGAAGTCACAGGAGTGAAAAGGCATGGAAGAGCTAGTGTTTGAGTCCTTTCTAGTAAGAGCAAGCAAAGCACTAGGAGCTGGGGGGGGGGGGGGGGGGCAGGGAAGTGTAACATATTGCAGAACCCTCTTTTTAAGCTCTAGAACTTACAGTCAAAAACATGCAGTCCTATTTGTTTCTCTAATCCTCATCTGTCAGTTCAGCTGTGATTCTAGGGCACAATAAAGTCCTTCTGCCTATTCAACTCCTGTGGCAGACAGATGTTTCCAGCCAGCCAAATGATAACCAGGCCCAGAACTATTTAACCAGTTAAGCCCAGTTTCACTCAGTCCAGCATCACCATATGGTTACTAACCTCTCACTCCAACAAAACTCTCTGGTGCCAGTAGGAATTTAGCAGAATACACATGATGGACCTTCAGAATTGGGCCCTGTAGTTTTACCTGAACAAAATCATGGTTGCTTTATCTGATTATTCCTCTAGGAACTCTTTGCGCTGTTGCTCAAGCAGGTTACTGGAAAGTGTTTCCACACTTCAGAAAAACAGTCTGCTCTGGGGATGCTGCTCGTCTGAAATTGTTCAGATCAACTAACCTTTAGTTCCTTTTCTCTACCAAGGTCTCTCATGGATTTAGTCAACGCTCCATGAATGACTGTTTCTGCTTCTGCTCCTGGGTGGTATGGGCAGTCACAGTTGTGCAAGGTTCATGTTTCCCTCAGCCAGAGTTATCCTTCCAGTCTCCAAATACAAGCTCGTACAGTCAGCAAGGAGTCAGGGACCCTCTGCATACAACAAGGTAAGATAAGAAGGCAAAAGAACTGCCAAGAACGAAATAATACGGCATGAGACTGCATTTTTATGTGAGCTGCTCCATCTCTCTTCTTGGCCTTAGATCAAATCAGCTAGAATTACAAACGGCTAGCTGTAACCTGGTTATAAACCCATTCCAGGCACGCAAAGCAGTGTCTCTCCTTACTGTAGGCCAGATTCTTTAATGCAAAATGTCGCTGCCCCATTAACTTCCAACTTAGCTGACAGAGAAAGAAGTCCTGCAGTTTAAAGCCACAGTTTATAACTTGAACTGCTTAAATTTCTCTCTCAAATAGGAAAACATTTGTTGAACCGATGTGAAGTTCACAATTTTCACGAGCAAAATCCAAGCATGCAAAAAGATTCCTGCAAGCATACTCCATCATTTGAAGCTCAGCCTTCGTGGGGGAAGAGGGCTGGGTATTTGGGAGGCACAGTGACCAGCTGGGTCTCCTGGGTCTCATCACTTCTTCAGGCATGATGCAGGGTAGCACAGTTCTTTCATCAGGGTCTCTACAAAGCCATTAACACCCTGGAGATAACTTTCTGCTAACTTTATTACTTAGCCGAGCGTGAACAAAATCCTTCTCTTTATTTACACAACTGCAAATGGCCATCGCGTCACTAAAAGCACATCTCTGTTCTGTTAGCTGTTTAGCAGGGGAGTTTTCCACTGAAACAACAACAGGCCCTCTATGTAATAGGATAAGGAAAACACAGCATATACTGAGTGTTTTGTGTGCTGATAGTGAATGATTTGGAGTTTCATGCACCACAGCTTGCTGATGGTGATGAGAAAAAATTCTTCCTAGCGGCCAAGAAACTACCAAATCCACATCTGAAAGCTTGAGGAGTTTGTTTAGCAAGCCATGACACAAGGCATTAGATAGCTGAGGGACAGATAATGGGCTAAAAAGATTGTACTACTCCATTATCACTGGTGTGACCATATCTTCTGCGGATCAAACAGCAACAGGAATTTGTGAGGACAGCTGGCAGGTTGTTCACCATGAAGGAGCTGCTTTTGGCCAGATGACAGGCAGCTATTCTTGCCAATACCTTTGCACCTCACTGGCAGGTCTAGACTTAGCTCAAGGACCTAGAACTGTCTACACTGGTCTTTGTCAAACTTCCTGAAGGTATGCCTCTTCCCATCGCTTACTGCCTTCGTATGGCCTCCCTCCCCGCACTGAGTCCACAGCACTTCCATTCCTTCACGGAAGTGAAAGCCTAACACAATTTTTAAGTACAGGTGTAAACACTCACCTCCCTGTCATAGTGGGACCCTTAATAGATTGAAAGTTATGTTTTAAATCTGCTAAAAAGGTTTTATTTGTAATTTGTGCGTTCTGTCAATCGTACTGCCCTTTGTGTGACCCTTAGTTAGTTAACCCTTGTGTCCCACCCTTATGTTATCAAATCATTGGTGGGGAGTGACTGTCAATCAAAGGGAACATTCTAGAAAGGGAGCAGACCTAAGCGCTAGTCAGCAAGCAGGTCCACATGCTAACGAAGGATAGCAAATGCACCAATAGGAACAAGATCTGAACAAAGCGTGACCAACGGCAGCATCTTGTTGCCTGCGGTCACAATGTGGTCCATCTATAAAAGAGGCATGCGCCCTTACACTGGGGGGGGCTTTTCCTCGTTGGCAACCCAGGAGAAAGAAGGGCTGAAATCACGAAACCCAGTGTCGGGGAGGAAGAAACCTTGGCAGTCTTTCTCAAGACCTCAAGAAGCCAAGAGCATATTCCCCGACTGAAGACTGCTCCATCGAAGGCTGCAGGACAGCCAGCGGAGGAGGTGCACCACCAATGCCAGGCTTCATGAGCTTGCCGCACTTCCCCCACCACCACGACCAACCTGGGACCCCGGGTCAGGGCTTCAGGATCCTGACTTCCTGCGGACACATGAGCTAACCCTGTAAGGGCGAAGCAGCACACCCTTTCTGCTGTGGCCTGCTTAATCATAGGGCCTCTGGCCAGGAGGCGACACACTCTCCCCGCTCCCCCCACACCCCTTGGGGTGTGGCCTGCTTAGAGATTAAGAGCTCCACACTTCGAGGAGGCGGCCCCCTCTGTGGAGGGTGGCCTGCTCAGAGTACAGGTCCCTGGACCTGGAAGCAGCGCTCCCCACTCTGGGTGGGGCCTGCTTAACCCTTTCCCCCCACCTCCACCTTACCATTTTCATGCGTATTCGTTGATTGTTTTCTAAACTCAAACCTGTGTGTGTGACTGAAGCTTCAGGTGTACCACTGTAAATAAGTTAATACCTTGTGGTTATTGTACATTGTTATCAATATTATTACAGTTGTTATCGTTACTGTTCATCCATTCATTAAACTTTGTTACCTACCTGTTAACCACTACTATTGTAAACTCATTCATAAGGGATAGCGACACCTACCTGGGTCCTACCACCCGACACCTACCTACCACCCGAACCTGTTTAGCGTACAGAGCCCCCTGAATTACCTTACCAGGGCAAAACGCCTATCAACTGGTTTGGTTGTTCTGCAGAGGGCTGCCGGCACACCTTCCCACATACACATTCTCTGGAGGAACTGAGCTACAGGCTTTCAGCTTTTTCTATGCCTCATAACCACCTCTGCGCACTTCCATAGTCTGTACTTTGTGCAGATCTAGGATGTACAGACTAATCTCCCTTATTGCTTCCTCGGTGGTACCCTTTAAAAATGGCTGGGGAGCTGGACAAAGAAAGCCAGTTTTGATGGAGTTCAGGCTGGATCCACTCTGAACAGAGGGCATCAGGTCCTAGGCCTTTCCGTCCAGATCATCTCAACACCACTATATGCAACTATAAAACAAAGTTACTTTTCACATGGGGGATGGTCTCTGTGATCACCAGCTTGTGACTAACAGAAAAGGCAGCCATGGGCTGTAACAGCAAAGATGCCAACAGTGTTTCTATAGCAATTTCACAAGCCTTATCCCTTTTACAGCTGAGAAGGTGGGATGGTATCTGCAAACCTGGAAACCCAATCTGTGCTTGCTTTGCGAGTGTAATGCAGTTTCCCAGCTAAGCTCAGGTGACTGGAAACATAATCCTCTCTCCCTTCTAAACCATATGATGAGCATCAGGGAGAGACTGAGCTAACAATACAAATAGGATGTTTTCTGCTGAGCAGCGAAAGAGGTCTTATTTTGAAATATTCATTTTGGGTATTTGCCAGAGGTAGATAAGCCTTTTCTCCATGTTTATGTAAGCAATGCTAAGACAAGCTTGTTTTTCTCTCAGTTTCAATTCAAGTCAGTCCAATGTTTTTCTTCATATCCTTATGTTACCCATTGTTTAGCAAAGTACAATAAATGGGAGAAGTTTTGTTATGCCAGAACTTCTTTGCTATGAGTTCTGTAAAATGAGTTCTGTATGGGTGCAATTTTTCACCCATAGCATTCCCAAACAAATGAAGCCTTACAAATCCTTATGAAGTAACTGTGATGGATTACTTCTTCCATACAAATGCACAAAGAATCACATCAGCACTGAAAATCAGCAGCTGTGTGAAATTGTTCTCTAGCAACATTCTTCAGCAATTCAGGATAGAGGGAGAGAAAAATGCTCAGGGCCTGCTGCTCAGCTGACAAACGCTGGCAGAGCTGTCTGGAAGTCAGTCTAAAAGAAAACGGTGCACTGACTTAAAGCTGCACTATTCCAAAATTATAATTAGAGCTCACTATGACTTTTTCAACAAAGAAAACTGCAAGCTGCTCAAATCAAAATTTGGTAAGGAAACGTCGCAGTTCCACAGAGCTTTTCTTGATTCAGGGGCTGGGTTCCTTCCTACTGCCCAAACAGGCTGTCAAGAGCCCAATGACCACAAGAGTCCCTCAACCTCACACTCTCCCAAGAGCTTAATGGGAGAGACTGCACAGCACCAAGAGCTCACTGGGAGACTCTGTAGCAAGGACAGGGGAAGTGCTGACCACTGTACCTTAAACTTGGGTTCGCCGAGCTTCTGTTCTCCCTATAACAGGCTGGCAGGGACAACGGTGACTCTCAAAAGCATCAGTGATCCTGCCTCAGCAGATGTGCATCAACCACCCATTCACTAGATGTGTGTTTTGTGTGGCCTCAGAACAGCCCATGCTCTGTAATCTGCTCAGAGCGGTGCGTTTTGAAAATCCACAGCTCCAAATTATAAAAGCTTTGGGGTTCCCAGCATCAAGGGAACAGATACCACAGCATTTCTCCAGAGTAAGTGAATGCTGGATATGTGGGCTTCCACACTAGCAGCCCGAAAGCCCAAAGAATCCCTGCTTGAGGCAGCATGACTACGAATTGTCAAATCCTTCCCAAAGGATGCCAGCTAACCTTAAAATCCTGACAACAGGCTGGAGAATTGAAGTGCCAGTGAAGCTGAGATGTGTTTGAAATAAATGAATAAATAAAATGGTTTAACTTTTTTTCAAGAAAAGAAGTTCCCGATTGAATAGAAAGCTCCATCTTTGCTTTTTTTTTCTTTTCCAAATGAAAAGAATTGCCTTTTTTTCCCTGAATGTCATGGCTTCCAATGGGTGAATATTCTAGAGTTTTCACCAACTCCGGCTGTAAAAAATTTTAACCTTCCATAGCCTTTTCTATCAGAGAGCGTCTTGTTGCATAATGAGTATCTATTAAGACTTGCGTTAGTATGACACCTCCAGCAACTAGTTGTTGATGCATCTTACATATCCATTGTGTAAGGGGTGAAATGAGACAGAAGTTGAATGGCAGACCTCTTCTTAAACCAGTAGTAAGAGTTAGACCTGGAATCAAGACTCTTGCTTTGTTCCTAAGCCATTCCTAACAGTCTTAGGAAACACTCCAACTTGCTAGACTCTTGTATTTGTTATTGCTTTATAAAGCAATCTATCAAATTAAAAATATCCTAAGCACTACACAAAAATTTCAAGTTGTATAAATCCTCAGGTGCTTATCCACTGCTTAGTGCATTCTCTGAACATGTCAAGCCTCAACCATTTCCAGAAAATATCTGCTGATGAAAGGCCTCTGGTCTGTCTGAACTACAAGGACATTCTTATTGCAGTCAATTCAATAGGCATCAGTTTTATGCATTTTTCATACATTTTTTATGTGCATCCATATCAGAGGACAAACATTTTCTAAATAAAAAAAAAAAGAGATGAACAAACTTAGGTGTGACATTAGCAGAAAGCAGAAAGTTCATTTGATTGTATGAGATTGGCAATGAGCTGATTTCTCCATTGTTTGTGCTTTGGCTCATCACTGTACTGAAAGTTGAGAGTGAATGCTGCGGGTAGAGTTTGGGTTCCATGCAAGTCAGTGGGGCAAATCTTTGTTCTGACTCAGTGCTGTTTAACACTCATTTTGAACCAGAAGTGATTTGGGGCAGGGCAGGGGAGGAGGCTTGAGCAAGAGAAGTGTTTTCAAAGCCGTTCACAAAAGGTTTTTGATGTTTGCTGATCCTGTAAATCAAAGATTTTTTTTTTTTTTGAAATATCAAAATTCAGAAGGGGAATAAATAGGTCACAAAAATATTTTGTGATAAACGATTTATCTCTTTTCATTAGGTCAAGGTTGCACTCACTCTACCTGCAGAGCACCTCCAGCCAGGGTAGCTAACCACTTCTTGTTTTATTTTTATTTCTAAGGTGGCAAGCCTAAAGGAAGCCTATGACTTGAAGGAAGCTTTCAGAAGCTACGAAGTGTTATAGCAAGTTCTACTGCATCATTTATGTAGAAAAAATATCCAAACATTGCCAAGTATATAATGAAAATTCCTTATATCACCAAAGCCTCTCTCCTTATCTATGCACTTTCAGAAAGTGAACATACTGTCTCAGATGACATAACCAAATTGTAACTGAAAACACCGATAAATGGTGGCTCCAAAAAAGACATTAGCTCCATCTTCAATGAGAGCAATGTTTTTAGGATACGTCAGCTGACGTTTCTGAAAAACAATCTGAAATAAATTGTGTATTAGACGGATACACACTATCTAGGCAGAAGCAGAGATGATTTGTTTCAGAAGAGTTTTCAGAAATAACCAGCACTGTTTCAGCCTCCTCATTTTATATAAATAGCTACAGATACTTTTACACATACTCAACGCATACAGGGCAAAATTATTCTCACTGTACACTGCCAGAAAGGGTACAGCAGCTTCCTGGTAACTGTAAGTCACCCCACAACACATGTATACAATACATCTATTATGAGATACAGATTTAGCCAGCCAAGAGCCCCACATCAGGGACACTCAAACTTTGCTTTCCACAAAGGAGTCAGTGGGACTGCTCAGATGCATAGTTATTATGAGGCTTTTTGTCTTGAGCCTTTTCAGTGAGTAGGCAAGGGTGTTTTCCCTTGACAGTCTATTTCAGGTTCACAAGCCAGTCTGTTCTATGTCTTATTTCAAAGCCCTGTCAGCAGACTCCTCATCCCAGCCTCTAAACACTGAAGGTTAGTCCCTCCAACCTTCCCAAAGGCAGCCAACGCTCATTGACAGCTTTTATAACCTTATGGATAACAAGCCCATTTAAAAAGGCAGGTATTTTCCCAATATAAAAATGGGCTTTAGAGCTCCTGATGGGACTAAAACAAGCAGCAGGTCTGACTGCTGACTTCATGCTTTCCCTTTGCCAGACCTCTGGCCTGTACTGGAGATCAGTGCATCTCTTCAGTACCCAGAGAGGTCCCCTCGTTTTCTCTCACATAAGCCAAGTAAGGTGCTTGTACTCTGCTGGTGGTGAGATGCTGTAAGCGGAGCTACATCCCAGTATTAATTTTCTGTCTGTCCCTAGCTCTCTCCTGGCAACTGTCCCTTTCTTTAAGCAGAGCTAGCTAAGTGGCAAGCAGCTCTGAGGATGGATCTCCACACCTACACAAAACCCCACAGGAAACAGACTGCGCCTGGTGTGAACACAAGGTGAGCTGTGCGTAGAGCTGCCTGTCAGATGATGTAGGAAGAGGGGGCTTTAGTGACTGCAAGTGCTTTCATCATTGTTTTCCTACCACACTTTCTGTTTCAAGCTGGTGCTGCTGCCCCATGTTTCTGCTGCTTTCCCTGTCCCCCTCTTTTTAGTTATTCCTATTTCATTTAAACTCACATCTTTCTTATTTTTAGCTCCATCTCTCCCTGTACTGTGCTTTGCCCAGGCAACAGCAAACATATAAACAAGTCTTACTGCCATACCCTAAGCTCTTTTCTTAATCTTCGCTGCTTAGCCCCTCACCAAGCCCCTGGCCTCTTCAGGCCAGCCTAGCTTTCCTGTGTGAGGCGGCAAGGTGTTGGAGAGCACAGAACCAGGGAAGGAAGGAGCAAGAAGCACAACAGGACCTGGACCCGGAGCCTTCTCACTCTTCAGATACGGGGCAGGAAGGGGTGCTTAGCTCCCCCAACACTCTCCAAACCACACTAGCAGCCTTTGGTCCTCATGTCCTGCAGCAGCCAAGGCACACTGTCTTCCCCTGGCCTCAGAGACCAGGACCGGCTTACCAGCTTGCTGTACCTCTCTGCTAGGCAGCAGACAGATCCCCATGCAGGAGTACACGCCCCAAGACACAAGGTTACGCTCCTCTGGCCAGCACAACAGGGCAAACCACTGAACCCAAAAGAGGGAGGTGAAAGCTGCAGTGAGGCCCTAAGTGAGCTGGGAATGGCACGGACACGCATCCTGCTAGGAACAGAAGGTATGAGCCAAAGGTAAACCCAGCCGTCTGCAGAGTATGACGAAAAGCTGATCGCTCTTGATGCCAGGAAGTGTTCCCCTCATACTTTAGCCATGTACAAATCAGCTTGTCTGCAATAAAGCAGTGAACCCTGCAGCAAACCTTGTCCTGTACCAATGTTATTTATTAATAAAACTACAAACCCATAAACAATACTCAGAGGGCAGGAGGGCTGGGCAGGGTATCACGGTGCGAGCCAGCTACGTGAAACGTAAACCCATCTACCTCAGCAGAGCCAGAAGCAAGGTTCAACCAGCGAGCACTTCCCTGCACCAGTCACTGGAGTCGGTTTCGCCAGTTCGACTCTGTGCCTGGTACCTTCTTTGAGGAGTCCTACATGGAAGAAAGGATAGATAAAACCAGTAAAATATTAAGCCACATTCTCCAGATGAGAACAGCAGTACTTCATTAATGAAACACCTCCAGGGAAACCATTCCAAGTTAGCCAGCCACTAACAACTGTTAGTGCTTGACCCTCCCTTTTCTTAAGCATTCTTAAAAAAGAGAGAGAGAGAGAGAGAGAGAGAGAGAGAGAGAGAGAGAGAGAGATGAGAAGCCAGCAGAGAGAAAGAAAGAGAGAGAGAAAGAGAGAAAGAGAAAGATGAGAAGCCAGCAGAGCATGTCCTAGACAACGGCCTTTTGTTCTGTTCTTCTCATTTGACTTAGAGGAAAACAAACCTAGGGCTGAGGATACACCAAGCCAACTGTAAATCTAAATACGTTCGCTCCACTTTATGCTTGTCAAAACCGCTTGGTTGTTCATGGTAGCTTTAGGTTTATGTGAGATGTAACTACATAAAGCAGTGCTATCCCAGGACCCTCACAGCACACTGTTCTCCAGTGAAAAATTTAGAAATGCACTTAAGGATATCTGGGCATACAGAGCCTACAGAGATGCAGTTACAGAATAGAGAGCTTTCAGATCAGGCAGCTCTAGATTAGCCACTGGCTAAGTTATCATGAACAGACCATTACAAATTCTCAGCTTGGTGAAATCAAGTCACCACAGTGGAGATATCTAACCAGAAACAATCTCAAAGGCTCTGGGCCTTATTCACCACCCAGGGATGTTCTTCTGATTTCAAAACAAATATAAACAAGACTGAAAACCAAGAAATTACAATCTCCTCAAAAAAAAAAAAAGGGTTGTTTTTTGGGGTGGGGAAGCACCATGCATTTTAATACTGCTATAGTACTGTATTATTGTAATGAGTCAAAGCTTGGTTCCTTGGAGTCAGAAAGGATCTGGAACCCAGGAAGCTGCACAGGGGAACTCTGTTTAGTCTCAAGCAATAGCAGTTTATATATTGTGGACAGCTAAGTGGGCAATGATACAAGTTTAAGAGACCATTTTTCAGACCGTCCCTTGCTATAAAACAGCCACAGCAAAACCCATGGGCAGCACTAACTACAGGAGTAAGGCTTAATAAATAGCAAGCACACAGTCCATGCAACTTTAAGTAATTTTTTTTCATTTCCTCAGGAATATTTCCTGAGATTCCTTTTTAAACCTCTAACGCCTTCTCACATTAAAAGTGAAGGTTTTGGAACACATGAAAGACTTGAGCAGAAATGCTTCCACTGCGAAGTAAAACGGCACAGATAAAGTTTCAAACCAACTTTGCCTTGCATCTGACAGCATTCCCACCTTCAGCCTGTTCAAGTCCACCGAGCACCATGAACTGGCATGGATAAAACATCTCCCAGAAAAGGAAAAGCAAGAAGATGAAAAGTCTGGAGCAACAAAGTTGGTCAGTTCTGTTTCTGCTATAATTCTACCTACTTTACATCAAATCAGATTGGTGCATCTGTCTGGGGCTCCAGTTCCCAGCCCAGCAGAACTGCGCAAACCATTTTCGTTAGCAACAAAAATCCATATGCCAGACTAATACGCCAAGCTAGAGCAGCTGAGACAGACACACAGCCCTAGCTGCTAGTTCTGCCTTGCAACCGTAAAATGCAGCAGGCTGACAGCAGGACAGAGAGCAAGGGAAAGTCTTAACTGCTGCAGTGTGATTTACCAGAGCTTACCCACTTTCACCCTGAGAGAGAAATACAAGAGTAGGCCTGGGGAACTGCTGCCCCAACTCCCTCTGCTACAGCTCTCTCAGAACAAAAGCAAAAAAAAAAAAAAAAAAAAACACCCAAGAGAAGTATACTCCTGCACACACTTCTGGGCCTCACCTTTTGGCTCAATGCCCACCGATTTTAAAAAGTTATTTTTTCCAAATGCAAACCAGAAGCAGCACCATGTACTGATAATAATGAATTTCAATCTCTTATTTTTTTCCTAAGAAAAGCAAACATTTCTGAGTGAAAGAGCCTTTCTGAATCAAAACCATCACAAACCTTAATTTTTCACTGACAAAGCTATCCTGAGTCAGACATTTTCCAGCTGGACTTATGCAGCTGAACAAATCAAAAGTCAACTCCTTCCTAGTGCCTTTGGCCAGAAAGTACAATGTTTCACAAAAGATATTGCCTCAAGACAGCCTTTAAATCCATCTTATCAAGATCATATTGAGAGGATTACTATTATTCCTGGAAAGTGCATCGGTGGTCCCTTGACCCCAGCGGTCTCCAAGTTAGGCATCTGTTCACAGTTCATTACTATTGCAAAAATAATTTCAAACACTGCATAACATCAGATGTGCAGCCTTACAAAGGTTTTAAAAACGTCCACCACCTCCTATGAAGAGGGCCCATCTAACTCAGATTAAAAGGATAAATAACATATACGCCAACGGAAGACAATAGGAAAAGGGGACTCTGCGATGAAAAATGCATCGATAATGTCATGCCTTGAGCAAATCATTTAAAATCTGAGTGTTGGAGAGCCTTCCCGGGGCTAGAGTGGGAGGGTAGCCAGCCGGGAGGCAGAGCCAACCACAGGGCACCCTGGGATAACCAAGGTGTAGCCAAGGTTCGGAGAAGGCCGAGATGTGCAAAGGCAGAGAGATGCTCTGCACAAGCACATGCTCAGAGGCCTCCACACTACAGCGTCAACCAGGCTGGAAACATGACACCCACGACACTCTGCAGTAAAGTAGGATTTCCACTGGTAAAGGCAAGAGAGGCTATATGCAAAGAGGCCAGCTCTGAAACTGAGCTGACAAGAAGGTCCACAACCTTTGCAGAACAAGCTCTGAGAAGGATACTTAACACACACTGGCCACTTTGCATTAAGCAAACATTGGCGGGGGGCGGAGAGGAAATCATTAAACCTTTAAATAAAAAACACTACATCATGAATCAGGCAATAAAAAATCATTATACACAAAAACCAGAATTACCGTCCCTTTGGTTCCCATTAATACAACTTGTTAATGGAGCTAACGCGCATGGCCAGAACATTACGGGTTCATGCCCTCTGCGACTCTGCCCTTGCTTGCCAGGCAGTTGGGGCTCTGGCTCTGCCTCGGCGCCCTGCGCAAGGCACCGAGCCTGCCCACCCCCCTTTCCACCAGGTATGCCGGTTGCAGTGTCAGGGAGCAAGGACACGGAGCGCAGAGTCTCGCCTAAGCAGCTGCAGCTTCTGGTGCAATAAGGGAAGGCCCAGATCTCAGTGGAGCATTACAAAAGCATCAGTGAGAAGGTACCAAAACCACTGCATTGAAAAAAAAAAAAAAAAAGTATGAAGGGGTATGAAATTACAAAAACTGAGGTTAAGCCTTCAGTTTTTGATCTTATTTAAAGGATGGTATTTTATGCAATACGAAGTCTAAAAACTCCCATTTGGGTCAACCTGGCGTTAGCTTGGAGTGAAAGCAGATCGCATCGTCATTGCCAGGGGTAGTACGGATGTCAAGTCAGTAGGAGGGCTCCTATCCAAGTACACGCCAGATAGTTTGTAAGGTTAAAAGACATCCCAGACCAGCACGGCTTATCTTCCTGACAGCCAGAAGAGGCAGAAAATATAGATCTGAGTCCAAAACACTAGTCTGTTTTTTCTTTTCTAACCCCTTTTCTCTGCCACTTTGTTTACAGCTTTCTACACAAATATAAAGCTAACACAATAACTCGTTTTGATGGTATGTTGGAGGATTGTTTCCATACAGTTTAAAGCAAATGCTAGAGAACGTAACTCTCATTTCAGCAGCCATTTGGCAAGAGGAAAGACGTATTCAAGGACAGATGACTTCTCCCTCCCCACCCCAACAAGATCAGAGAGTGGATAGCTTCTGCTGCTGCATCCAGTTACCCCAGCCATTTGTCAAGTTAGGGTAGCAGTTCAAAATTCATGACCAGAATTAGTTTCTTCTCTGATATCTCGAAGACTTCCATTTTGGCATCAGATCTGCACCCAACATGGAACCCCATTTATGCATAGCTTCCACCCAGAGCTAGTTATAACAGCACATTTCTCCAAAGAGTCTAGTATGTCAGAGATGCAAAAGCAAAGAGTAAATGAAAAAATTAGTTCTATTCTCCAGCTGACATTACTGGAACGTATTTTTGCATACTGTCTGTACATATAAAGAATTGCTTTTACTGTCACTGTACTGTTACTTGACTTTTTTCTCACTTTTTATCTCAAAAGGAAAGGTGCAGATATTGTTCTAAAAAGAGACATGCATAGATTTATGGCAGTCTGCTAAAAATCAAACTGACTCGAGCAACACGCACAATTTAATCGGCAGGGAGGTATTATTCTCAAGGAAAAGTCTCTCCTCAATTTGATCAGCAGCTGCAGGTGATGAATGCCCTGGCACTGCCTAACGCAGCAAGAAGCGGGCTCTTGGAGTCTATTTACTGTGCAGCCAAGCAGAGCCAGCTCAAGGCTTTCTATCAGCATAGACAAAATTCAGTTTTGATGCCCAGGGACAAGAAACCAGGGACAAGCTGCTCCTGCCGTGGAAAGGGGAAAGGGAAGGACTGGGGCAAAGAGCTGTGGGTCTGGAAGCTCCAGCAGTCAAGGCCACTGCCCCATGAAAGGGCAGCCCCGCGCTCGTGCCTCTCCGGCGCTGGCGGCAGCAGCCTGACTTGCAAGGCTTTGGTGTAGCAAAAGCAAAGGCCGTTTTACTGCCTCCTGCAGCCTCCTCACCCTGGCAGCTGCCTACCGCTCTTATACCTGCCACCAGCCCTGCAGAGAGGGACAGATGATGATGATGAAAAGCGGATGGATTTCAGTAACCTCTGGAGGTCATTCACTTCCCAGTGCCTTGTTTTATTAACGATGTTTGTGTGGCGGTCCTTACGCGTCTCCTTGATGCCTTTAAATTCAGCAGGACAGATCATGGAAGCAAGGATTACCGGAGAGTGAGTCATAAGCATATCGCACTTCAAACATTCGTTCCTAAACATTTTATCTTCTCAACTTTCAATAAACATTATCTATGTCTAAAAGGTATTGTACAACTTTACTAACAGCTAAAAATCAGCTGGAAAATCAGATGTTCTTTCCAGTGATAAACTCAAGTGATGAAAACTTTATTCACAATTATATGGGTGAAAAGAAAAATCCCATTTCAAGCTTATGCTTTTGGTTTGCTGCAAAACAAAACTATGATTTTTTTTTCATTTCAACTTGCATAAAAAACAACTCTGTGTTTGTTTTCATTCAAAAATGATGAAAACAGAAGACTATTTTAAGACAAAGCAAGATGAAAATCATCAGTTCACTTCCAGATATTGATTTAAACAGAAAATTTGCACATAGCTTTTCCTCAAAGGAAACATCAGCTTCTTATTCAAAGCCAACATTCTCCTGTGAACATTTTCAGTAAAACCTATTACTGCTCCAGTAGCAGAACAACCTTCTCCACCCCTGCCATACGCACACTTCCTCTAAATCCTTCACCTCCTCTAAATAAGGTTCACGCCTGTCCTCTCAGGGTTCCCATGCTGCCGAACATGAGAAAGCCATCCTCCCCAGTGCAAAGTGCTGCATTAGGCATCTCATTTCTTTACTTGCGCCAGGCCCACCCGCCAGCTCCTTTCCTTTTTTTCCCTGAAAGCGCCTCCCTCCCTGCTGCCTCACAGCCAGAGGAGAGCAGGTCTGGGAGAGGGGAAGGAGGAAAGCCTTGCCTGGAGGAGACATTGGGGATCCCCCTTTCACCTTCACCACAGCCAGTCCCCATCTGGGAATTAGCCGGCTATCTTTACAAATTAAGCAGAGGAATACAAAGAAATTCTAAACAAGGTCTCTCCGAGACAGAGAGCGGACAAAACCTTCGCTTTCTGTTATTATCACTTGCATGGCAAGCCACAAACAAGCCCAAGCCCGGCTCGTCTCGGGCCCCGAGGAGGAGGCAGCTTGGGCACTGCATGCTCGGCAGCTGCAGGGCCGCCAGGCACAGCAAGCCAATGCCTCTCTCATCCCCCTGTACAGGTGCGACAAAGCCAAAAATCAAGCTCATCGGCCTTGGCAACTGAAACATCCCCAACTGTGTCAGTGTGCTTTAGCTCTGTCTGAAGAGACTGCCCTACCTTCTCTAATGGTAGCTGTCTCTGGCTTGCCTCAGACTGCTCATCAAGTTGTAGGAGCTGCTGTCTTCCTTTTTTCTTCCCCATTACCCCTATACTTATTTTCCCAAAAAGTGCAGGTTTTGAGGCAAGCAACAATATTTGTGAAGTCCCCAAGGCACTTGGATTAAAAAATATATATGATTTTCTAACTTCTTGGAAAATAGAAATTTTGTTTCCAAACTTGCAAAAGGAAAGGTTTCAATTTTTCATTTTAAAGTTACATTTTGAGGGAAAAAAAATCTTGCTGCTTTTAAATAAAAATGTCTTCCTTTAATTAAAAAAAAGGCATCCTTCCAAATGAATCATGTTTTCAGGAAGTTCAATTCATCAGATACATCAGAACACTTCTGTCATGGATTCACCCAAAACTATTTTATATGTAGTATGTGTGTATTTACATATAAATATATATATACACACATACATATATAAAATTGACAATTGACCTGTCTACCCAGAAGCTTGCAGCACCATTAGAAGCAGTTAATGTCAATCTTTTTTTTTTTTTTCTCAGAAAAGTACCAAATACAAAACAGCAATATATAAATACAAAGGTGCGTCTCAGACAGCTTTTCACCATGAACTGCTCTTAAGTAAAACCACATTTTTATATGTTACAAAGAAAGCAGGAAGCCTCTGCAACATTTAGAGGTTTTTGGCAGGTGTATTTTGTCCATTTTGATGTAAGACTGCATCTGAAGATAGGAAGAGAGATGAAAATAAACAATCAGCGACCAAGGTTGCAATAACTTGTGTCCTTTTAAGTAAGCATGAACACAGAAATCAGGGAAGTAGATAACCTGGATACTCTTGACAGTGCAGACTGGGAGCACTTTTATTCTTTTCAGAATTTAACAGCTTCCAACTAAACTGTAATTGCAAACATTTTTGCTGGAAAAAAAGCATTGAGGAGCCCCATCTGGATTTGTTGATTGGGCTTCATACACCACCACTGAAACTTAGAGGAGCTTTGCCATTAATTTTCTCTGTGGGCTGAATCAAGGCCAGAGATTCTCTGGAATATCTGTTTAAAGATGAAGAACTACCTGAAGGGCCATTATCAGCTTAATTTAGATACTGTAAATGGACAGACATTTTACAAAAATAAACAGCACCTCCAAAAACCCTACTTTTAACCTCCCCACCCTCCACGCACAAAAATACTTTTGTACATTTTCATGAGCTAAAATGAAAGCTGCTTGGAGAAGGGGGTAGGTGTGGAAATGACTCCAAATCTCCCTCCGAGGCGACCACAGGGCTGGAGTATATGTGACACTGATGAGAAAGACCAACTAACCTGCAACAGGCAGAAGCCCCAGCCACGGTAGGAGGCCCGAGCTGTACCAAAGCAACCCTCCTCCCATGACGTTACCCTGGTTAAGGGGGGGACAGATGAAACAGAAACAGGGAGACTCCTTCCAACTCTCCTAGATTTCAAAGGTAGGAGGAGGTCCCCTAATCCTGCTCTCCATCGCACCGCAATGCTCCCCAGCAAGGGAGAGCATGAAAGGCAGCGTCTGCAGGTAGTGAAGAAACTGTGCGGGACTGGTTTCAGCTGCCTTGTGCAGCTTCTTCTACAGCAAAGATGTCTCCACCTCAGCTAATCCCCTTAGGTTCCCCTTTATAGTCAAGGGCAGGGGAAAGGAGGATTTCCACAAAGCAGTTCAGTTGACTAGTTTAGAGACCTACTTCAGAAAAAGACAATACCATTGCGGTGGCTATTGTTCTCCACTGAATATACGGAGTCAAAGTGACCTGCTGAGATTGCAGGCACCTACATTGGCTCAGATGGACCATGCTTAAAAACAACTTACACAGTAAAGCAGCAGCACGTACAGTAAAGCTTTTTGTTTCTCTCCTTTTAATAAGGAGCGCTGTAACCTACTGCGAAGATAACAATTTCCCCCCACCTAGTGGTGGGACTGCATTTTAAAAATGTATCTCCCGTTTTAAGCGACTGCACTGAAAATAGTACCATCATCCTGAGAGATGCCCAAAATCCATGGCTGTGAGTATGGTAAGTCCTACAGATTAGGCCTCAGAAACTGGAATGAGTCCCTCAGTTCCCAGTTCTTTGCTCTCACCTCCAGGTCACGTTATTTATTTATTTTTTAAAGCAGAAGTGAAGTCTACAAAAATAGATATAACTTACTAGTCATTTTCTTATTTAGAGATTGGCTACTAGCAATTGCCTCTTCATGATTACCATGATTATGGCTTTTGATTATTTCTAGCTCCTTTAATTCCTAAAGAGTTTTGTCTCAACTGCAGGAACCGCCATTAACATGAGATATCTGCTTCACGGTCAGCTTGCCTTTTAGCTGTTTCACAAATGTAAGTAAGAGACGTTTTACTTCTTGACCAGGAATAGCTTTTGAGGTGACCCAGCTGTGGGACAGATTACCAACAATGTTCAGCTCAGCATCGAGGTTAGATGTTTCTAAACTAGTCCTTGTCTTTACTATACATGTTAAAATCCCATCTTGTTCCTAAAGGACAAGAGTCTAAATTGTGTTTTAAAATAGACTACAGACTGTCAGGCACACTAGTGTAAAAGGAGGGCACATCCTGCTTGATTTTCAGGCTGTTCTTATTGATTTGTCAGACTGGTGCTTTCAAAAAAATAAGTTTGGTACTAAAAGAAGAAAAGTTCCCAATGTTAATTTCCCAGGCGAATGTGCAGGCCATACATACCCTTTTCATACTGGCGATATGCTCTATACACTTTCTTTCTGGCTATTAAATGTCAATCGATTCAAGTATATTTAACTGTCTTTGGCCCTAGGTAAGGTTCTCTCAAGTCATTAGTTTGAGCTGAAATAGGCTTGAAAGACCAAGCGCACACAACTGAGGTTTCGCAGAGCACGGATACAGAACATACAGCTCAGGCAGACCATGGAAAAGCCTACTGCAAGGCTGAACGTGATTACAAGGCTGAATATCTAAAGCTAAAGATAGCGCAGATTTCAGACAATTCATTGTGGGTGGAAATGAGGCCTGATGAGCCAAAAAGATATTTTTAATTACCTGCCTTTCCTTCTTAGCTCCCCAAAGTGCATGGTACATTACTATAAACAGATATGCTCACAGATAACTGCTTAGCTTCCCAGTGGGCGCACACACAAAGTTAAGTCCCAATACACCATATAGCTTATGGTGTTTCAAGACCATATTTTCAAGATGCCGTCAGATAAATAGACATCTAGCCTAATATCATTTTAGCTGGTCAAAATACAATTCGGGTCTTCTCCAGTAAAGCTGTAAAATTCTTGCTGCCATTGCGCATTCACTCTACTAACTCTTTCCCCCTCTCCTGTTCCTTGCTGGCAAAGATCTTTTTTAGGCAAGCGATGTATAATTGGCCCTAAATTTATCCTCTCTCACTGACTCTAGATCCAACCTCGACATAGGTTTTCCAGCTCTCATTTTTGCATATTCTTTTGCTGCTCTCCTGCTTGCTGAGCAAGTCCTGGGGAGCTAGTAGAAGAAAGGGTTTTTCCACGAAAATTAAAATCACATTTTTCTGTCCTTCCTTAGCCTCATATGAGAGAGGATTCCAACGCTTCATGCAATATAGAAACAAACTATTTATGTGGCAGGGCAGAAAATGTACTGTCACATCAGAATTGATGGCTTTTTTTTTTTTTTTTTAAATCTAGTATCCAATTCCTTTCATATTCTTTGGCTTTTCACTCAATGGCACGATTCCATTCCCTCAACTTCTGTGCTGACAGACTTTTATTTATCTAGTTTCATAATAAATAGATGCACAAGAAATCTCTGATCCTGGGCACAAAATTGTCTTTGCCACAAGTTACATTCAAAATCAGAATGAACAAAGGAGGCAGCTGCTCCCTTGCTTGCTATGCCAACAGTAATTACCAGCTACATTGAAACTACATCTACCTGAAACAGAAGCAGAAGGCACCAGATCCTCAGCCTAGAACAATCAATGGAACTGAAAGCATTACATTAGCTGGCAAGTTTTGTTTCACCTTCACCTTGAATTATTGTCCTTTTATCCCCAAGACCTGCTACTATAGGACTTTTAAGTGCCTGCACCAACATCTGCCTGAAGTCTCACCTTCCCACAAATCACAGCTAGCAACCAAGTCGTTGCACATTTCTTCTGCATGGCTCAAAGCCAGTGGGATGCAGTGAAGACCAAAATCTCACACATTCCTCCATGCCTCCTTTGGAAAGTTTATTGAAGCTTTGCTCTCTCTCTCTCTTTTTTTTTTCTTTTTTCTTTTCCCTTTTTTTGTTTTTGTTAAAAAGAAGTCTGCAGCAACAAGCAAAAGCCTTGCATTTGTCACAGACCTACTGGGCGTCAGAGGTGGGAAAAGTTAGTGAAAGAAAAGGCCAAGGGAGGGGTCACTGCAGCAATCTCCATACTAAAGCTGGTAGGATCATATAAAGCTGCCCTTAAAAGGCACATCTGAATTTCTCCCCCATGGATTTTCAATACCCCTTTCAGTGCAAAGCCCTTTTTTTAAGCTGAGCTATCAGCCCAAAATTATTCTAATTTCAGTTTACAGCTTAACTTCAATGGGATGCATTTTGGGGACTAGCAGCCTGTCTGCAATATGGTAAATACTGCAGAGTACCAGGCACCACAGAGCTGGCACAGGCTTCTGTGAATGTGTTGCCAGGTAAACATGTGTGCATAGAGCCTGTGAGAGCAAGGCATTCACTGGCAAGTAACTGGATTTAACTTGAATAGGTAAGAATTATTTATTTATTTTTCAATTAAAAACGAAATTTCACAGGCATCTTCACTTATGCTTGGACTTTCCTGTACAAAGAAATTGAGAGAAATATTAGGTTTTCCAGTCACCAGCAATTAAATTTGCTACTTGCATAGCCTGCAGGTCCAGGGACAGGGTGGTGCCAGGTAGCACTTTAGCATTGCCAGTGCCATGCCTGGCTTTTGAACTGGGCTCTGGATAATATGCAATTAACTGCAAAAGAGATGTTTCTGCACCAGACAGATGGCATAGGCAGGACCACTGTCTTAGCCCGGGGAGATGTAGCTGTCCCGGGGGGGGGGGGGGGGGAGCACAGCCGTACCCAATACAACACAGAAAGAAGCTCTGAAAGAGAAAGGAGTCAAAGGTGTTTTTTGGCCAAAAAAAGACTGCAGGGAACCCAAGAATTGTCATAGGATCCAGAAACTGGGATCTTAATTAAGCATCCAGATACTACTACAACTTACTGCCTGAATTATTTGCTCTCTAAAGCCATCAGACAAGAGGTACACCAGCCATAACCCCTAGAAAATTCTGCATTTCAGACAGTAACCTCTAGAGCATTTGGGGTGCTCCCCTACGCTGAGGAAAAGGTGAGCATGATTTGGAGTCAATGTTGGGTGATGTCTCCACGGGCTTTGACTATAAGGCCTTACCCCAAGCCACTGTTTCAGAACTACAGAGACTAGTTGAAAGGGAAGGAAACTGAATCGGTGTAAATATTCTCCACTCCAGCCTTTCAGATAACCCATGGTTATGGTTAACTCTACTCAAAGCATAGGTTACTTATGACCTCAGAAGAGCCTTATGACACCATTCTTTTCTCCATGTTTCTCCTCTACAAACAAAACTATTACTAACATGCAACGCAGCTGGCAGCAAAGCCCACTCCTTTCTTCACTGACTCACGGCACGCTCATGAACTCCCTTGCCCACAAACCCCTTCCTACCTATGCATTTCACACAAGCTCTGCTTTACACACTCTGTCCCTTCACTCCGCTAACATTTCCCCTCCAAGTATGCAGCATCACAGACATATTTTCCCCCACCTTACCGCATATTTCACACCACGAAGAAACAATATTTCCTGGCCATGAGACTGCTCTGCTCTTTAACAAGCCAGGCTTTCACTTGTGAAACCCACACAACTCTTCTTTCAGCCATTTCTGTCACAGAAACAAATCCCTGCAAACACAGCCAGTCCACACAGAGCTCCTGCCTTTGGGTCGCAACTCCATGCTTTTAGAGAACAAGAAGGTGGCCGCACTCTGAGTGAACTGTAGCGACGGAACTAAAATCCTCCACTTATCAGCAGAAAAGGTACAAGGCAGGAGTAGCAATAAAAAGAGGTCTTGAACATGACTTGGAGGAACCATTTCCTAAATGAAAAATATCAGTCTCCATGAAAAGATGAGGCCCTCATCTTTTGATGAACCCTTTTTTTGAACCCTTCTGGTTCTTCTACCAGAATTGTCTGTGGTGCCCAATGACCGGGCCAAGGACTGCTAATCCTGCTCCTGGGGGCTATAACCTGTAGCAGGGTCACTTCCCTCACCTTGCCGACGGGAAACAAAGAGGAAGGCAGGAGCGATCCTGTGCTACAAATTTATAATGGAGGTGGACCCTCACAACAGCCACTGCAACTCAGACATCCACCATGGTCCTTTGATGGATGTGCCTGTCCATTCAGACCTGAGTGACCATACCAATTGTTTTCAGATCGGTCACCATAAAACAAGATGTGACTATCAGATATTGTCACCTAATGTGAAATTTAGAGGAAAGACTAGGCAATGAAGGGTTTTGTTGGCAATTCCTGTGCCAACTTGTCTTCCTCTAACAAACCCCTCTTTGTCAAGGGGTCCAGGTAAGTCCGTACAACAACAACATAAAACATGTTAATGCCCACAACAACAGCATAAATCACTGAGATACTGGATGCCAATTCTACTCCACGGGAGATAAAATTTCACTTCGAAATGAATAAATCATTGGAACCTCAAAAAAGGTGAAATGTCACACTAATTTTTTGTCTCGAAGGATACTTCATCCTCGACCAGTTGGCAAAAAGAATCCAAAAACAAGCAAAAAAACCCTGATTTTTTTCTCTGAATTTTCATAGTAAGACCAGAGATAAAATCTCTTCCTTTCAAGACTCGCTTCAGCTAACAAAGTGATGGAAATGCAGTTTAGGTCTGTAAAATATATGGGTATTGGCGGAGAAATCAATGATAACCTTTTACGTCATTTGTAAAGGAAGAATCTAAATAGCCTTTACAAATCAAGTTTCAGGCTCAGAGAGGATGCAGACAGTGGCAAATTTCCTCTTAACCACCTCAGAACAAACAACTCTGAAAATCAGACTTCTCTGAAGACTTTGCGATAGTCAGCGCCAGAGTTCTGACAATTTCAGTGCAAGCCAGCAAGTTCAGCTATGTTTAAAACCCTTATACAAAAAGCTGAAGTCATGACAGCAGCTCCTTCCCACTAGCCCTCTTGCACAATATCTTGTAAATTCTGAATCTCTCTAATCTCCCATTTAGACATAAAACTTTTTGAAAATGCAAGGGGGCACAAGAGGTTTTAAGGGAAACCACATGCTCATTGAACTTATTAGATCTTTCCCACCGGGTATAGCCAAGACCATTTCCACATATCATAGTAGATGCTGGCTCCTGACTAACAAATTACAGAGGCAGTATCATGGAGCAGAGACATGCATGTAGGAGGCTCTCACAAGAGCCAGCTGGAGCCAGCTGCAGGGCTGCGCAGCAGCTTAGACTTATAAAAATTCTGTTGAGTAAGATGGTGAATGAAACAAAACATCTGGATCCTGAATGATACCAAACATTATTGTCTGGTTCACTTAAAAAGATAGTCCATGACTCCAGAATTTATTTCTATCTGTGCTCCAGCAGAACCTCAGCAGGTTGATGTTTATACACAGCATAAAGTCTTTCCTCTCTCCTGCACTGCTTGCCTGAAAAAAGTGTAGGCTTAATTTTGCTTTTGATTTCTGCTAGGGGATGAAAATCGCTCAACAGCACCTGAATGTCATCTTCAGTAGATTTTGTACATATTCACACACATATAAGCTGTAAGATTTTGGTTCCTATATAATAAAATAGGCCTACTGGAGCAAGGCAAGCCTCCTGAATGCTGCCCCGCTGGTAGCTATTAAATGCGTTTTATACTCCCTGAAGAGGAGAGAGAAGCTTGTGTAGACCATACACTAGCAAAATTTGGACCTATGGATCCAATTGGCCTCAGGGAGCAATAGGGCATGCTGTTTTCCGGACAACCTTAGGCATTGCCTAAAAACACACGGTAAAAATACCCAGTAAAAATGCCTCTGTCATTACTATCTCTGCTGCATAGCACCAGTGAAAAAAATTACACTTCCAATTCCTCCTGCAGTGGGGTGAGAGAGTTCGTTTTCCATCTGTATACATTAGTAGAACTCTCATCTGGACCTGCCAACAGGACAGTAATCATATAATGTAAGCTGTGGGATATGTGATATCCTACACATGTATGTATGTGATATCCTACAAATATCCTACAGCCTTTTTGCAGACATTTGGTTTTCAGCAAAACAGGAACTAGACTAGCTATGCCAAGACTGCTGCCTTCCTTTCCCCAAAACATATATCTCACACAACACAGTCCCAGATAAAGAAAGAGGAAATGACTGAATGATCCTTTTAAATGCAGGTCATTCATTCGGTCATAAGACGTCAGGATAGCCTTGGAGGTACTGGGCTAGAATGACACAAGTTGCACAGTGAGGAAGAGAGAATGAAATCTAGATCATTTGACTGCATTAGTATGTTGAAAATTGCTAAACAAGCCAATGACCCATAGCAGCTGCAGGATGGTACATAACACTTCAGGGACCAGCCAAGTTACTACAGCACTTGAGCATTCCCACAGCAAAGTACAGTATAGTGCAGAGCAGTATCTACATGTACTAGCAAATGGAGCGCCACCGGTGGTCTTATTGACTCAAAGGCAATGATGTGTAACTGCAAGATACCGCATGACTGGAACCCATTAAACTTTATTGTAACTTCCAAAATCTACAGCAGAAAGTGTACAATTAACTCCTGTTCATGCTCAGAGGCACTGGTTCTTCACCTCCACTTGAGCAAGTCAGCTACACCAGCTGCTGTAAAAATCAGTTTGCTGCAAATGCAGAGTACAGACTGCAAATCAATAAATGTTGATACTATCACATTTTTTAACAATTAAATGCTCTTTTCATAAAACAGCAGCAGCCACTCAGAATTCAACTGCAATTGAGTGAGAGTCACTGAGGACTAGACATGGCTCATAGGTGCAGCTTTGAGCACAGTGATGAGCATACTGTCCTCAGCAGCAATCCTCTGAACCCCTGACAAAACATTCAAGCTATAGTGCTGAGACTACAGTTGTTCCTAGCTAGAGGAGCAGTACTCCTTTATAGCAGCAGCAGATTTCAAAGTCCTTGCTCTAATACTGGACAATAGCCAGAGAGGGGTGACAAAGCTTTACTTCTTCCCTATCCAGACTCTATTTATGCCTCCCTCCTCTCACTCTTCAATTGTACTTTGGAAGAGACACACAGGAGAGCACTGGGATGTCCTTTCTCTTTTTACTTAACAGTTGTTTCCCATGACAAGAAATGCTTTTAAAAAAGGTGGGGGGGGGAACGGGCTTTTAAAGAGCAAGAGCTAAGTCCTTAGCTAGTAAAAGCTGACTGGCTTCAAATCCCACTGTTCAACTGAGGAGTTAATCACACTCTTTGATTAGTTTCCTCAGACAAATGAGGATCTAGATTCAAGGAATGTATCATTCCGGCCACTTCACAGAAGACATGAAGTTTGCAAACTAACATGGTAGATGCACATACAAGAGCTCTGACTTTGGGAAAACAAATTATTCTATTTCTTTCTCCCCTCCTCAAAGAAAACAATTAAATACATCAGGCAAGGATGTGTCTTAGGAAGTGGATAGATACAAGGCCAGTACTGTGAACTATAGTCACGAGTGGTGCCCCTCTCAGAAAGTCCTCGCTGCCCAATAGCTCCTACTGTCCCCTCTGGGAATAGCCAAGCACAAGATTCTTCTCAAGATCTGCCCTAGAGCGTTTTGCACAGCTTTCTTTAAGGTAAAGCCATCTGAGCTCCCAGCTAGACCACTGAAGGAAAGCAAAATCTTGAGATGTCACTAGGCATTTCAAACTCTCAGCCAGCACTGGCTTGCACCACCCTGTCAAAGACGACACATATCTGTAGCTCCAGATTGAAAGCAAAAAGACCTGACACTTTCACCTTGATACTCTACATGAACAGACCCCAGATCTCCAACGTGAAACACATGGGCCTCCAGTAGCTGTTCAAGGGTCGTCATGAAATGATTGGCTTCAGTTTTACTCCTGTGAGCCCACTCTATGTTGTGGTGATGGTAGCTGACCCCATGACAGACTTAGCACAAGATGGCCAGATCCTGGTGACAGAACTGTTTTCTCACACCCAAGTAAGGCACAGGCAGGCTGACTGGGAATTTATCTTGCCTCTTCTTTTGCTGCTATTGCACACAAGGAGGAGAACCTCACCTCTAGACTGTCCGAACAACACTTCCTCAGTACAATAGTACTTCCAAAACAGTTGCAAATCCATCAGACTGGCAAAGTGAAGGAGAACCAAAAAAAAAAAAAAAAAAAAGCTGTGCAGTCTCATGTGATAATTGCTCCCAAAGAATTATTGCTTCAGGAGAAAGTTTTTGGGCTGTAACCTGGCAGTAAACTGGTAAACCACAGAGAAAGCTATCTATAACCCAGTGTCATTCGATCACCTTATGAAAAGATTTATCGCCTACCCTGTGTGTCACCTGTAAGGTGATAATTAATGCTTGTTTTGAGAATGCCTGTATTTCCTAGTTTTATGGGTTTAAAACATTCATTATAAATATTAAAAGTGTTATGCAACATGTAAATGCAATGTTTGCCCTTGGTTCTCCTTTTAGTTTCTGACACATCCTATGCTCCTTACTTTAAGGGGTCAGAGTACTTCTCATATGCTCTGCTGTGCCTCGTTTCTGGGGAAGCCAATGTGGTAGCTCAAAACTCGCTTTTGTTGGGAGTACAGACTCTTCTAGATCCTTTTAAAAATCTGCCTCTCACATTCAATTCTTAGACTTTTTGAAAGTTGTATATGAACAAGCTTTATCCTGTTGAATGAACTGTTGTCCAACTAGGCACAACATTTCAAAGATTTAGCATTTGACAAAGTGTCAATTCATTTTTTTGTTCTTTTTTAAAGAACTGAGTATTACATGAGAGCTTACTGAGATGACAAGGCACAGTACTGTATATCATTATAAGTTTTACATAGAAATATAATTTATTTCCTCATTGGATCAGATCTAAAGTCCAGTCCGGTACCCTGGTTCCCGGGCATTAGCCAGTACTAATGTTTCAAGAAGAGATAAAATGCTCTGTAAGAAAACAACAGTCACGTCCATAACACATTTTCTTCCTCACCTCAAAGAGGAGCTATCTTATGCCTCTAAAGAATATGGATGGAATAACCTTCTAGAGTATTTATCTCACAACATTTAAATTGAGGTGCTTTTAATATCTGTTTGTAGTATCTGCAATAGCATCTACCCTAACCCCTGCCTCCAGAGCAGATTGCAAATTCAGAGCCCAGGCAGGTGCAGAGAAATTTGGATCACTCTTGCCAGTGGCCGTTGCAGAAGCCTTATCCATGTTAAATTTCATCTGTCACTGCACTGACAAAGTGTTTCATTCCTCCTAGAGTATTTAAACAAACCTTAACAGCTTTCACAGACTGAAACAAATTACCATGATCAGTAAAATTCTCCAGATCACTGACTCTTCCCTTCTCCATACAGCTAATGAGGATACAGAGTACCACTGACCAGACCCACTCAACCCCCACAGTCAGCAGGCAGCGTGATGCAGAAGGATGCAAAACAGAAAAAATGAAAGATGAGAAGTATCCCTCCATGTTTTGTATCCTGCTGGCTTTGTTGTGGAGGGTTGCAAAACCACCAGATAACTAATTTGGCTAACTGGATGGAGAGAAGTTAAGAGGAATTAATGTGCATGAAGAATGGATGTTAATGCATTTGAGGCTGCAAGTGCCCAGATAATCTGGCCCTGTATCAGATAGCCTGCAATCCTAGGACCACTTTCTTGGTCCATTGTCAAGCAGATACAGACACAATGTTAGCAAAAAGCCATTACAGTGCAATTCTGGATGGGGCTTTTCCTTACAGCTGGTACTGAATATATTACATAGCTGAAGAGAGGCATCTCAAGAGGTAAACATAAATAGAAAGTGCTCCAGGAAGCCATGATTTTCCCAGATATGTAATTCAAGTAGTGGAGCCACAGTTATTTTGCAAGCATTATTCTCCATTTTGCCATGATGGGAGCATGCTCATCAATGCTCATCACTAGCCTTTGGCTAGTGATGTCTGTACTCAGACACGGGAAAGAAAGATAATCTACGGGGGGGACTCACTGGATTGAACGGAGCCATCCAGGAGAAGGGATAGAAAGGGGCCTGGAGGGGCTCCTTTCTTCCCCTCCTCTCCCTGGCCCTTCATCCTCCTCCTCTCGTTCTCTCTCATATTGCAGTTCTGCATATCAAATCAGAGGTCAGATGAGTCCTCTTCACTGTCTGTGCATTAGCTGCGGTTTTACAATCCATCATGTGCTCTACAGCCTGCAGTGCTTTACAAATCTGGGGCCAAGACCTCAGTACAATGGCAAAGCACGCTGCAGTGAAAGCAAAAAAGCAGCCATTTCCCTGAAACAGTGAAAGCCTCTATGCCGAGAGAGAAAAAGCAGGTGAGCACATCCTTTTCCTCAGTTTTCACAAGCTGTTTCCATTAACGATGAACTACTTCTCTTCTGGGTGGCCTCATATCCTTGCACAGAGAAGGCTCACCTAAATGGATCCCATTCACGCACCCAGGAATGGGACTGAGCTCTAGGCTGCTCAGGGTGCCCCAGCTTTCCTACCTGTGTTTCCCAGGTGAACGGCACCTGGGTGTACAGGCAAGCAGCCTGGGCTGCGGGCCACATGTTTGAAATAGCCCTTCCTCAGAACGGCTGTGAAAATAAGCATTTCCCCACTGTTCTCATGCGAAACTTTCATCTCCTACCAAGCCCAACAAGCCCTGAACTCTGACCCATCAGCACCCATCACCAAGAACCAAAGCCTTCAGAACAGCCCTTTGCCAGATCTGATCAGCAAGTTATATTTGCCACAGCCCCATCATCACGCAGGCTACCGCAGCCTAGTGTTATTTTAGCACAGGATTTTAACATTGCCCCTTATCTGATCCAACATCTCCATCGCTTTACTATGTTGAGGGATGCCGTGTCACTTCCTCAGCTCAGCAGTTAATCATGCACCAGCAACTTAAGCAAGAGAAAGCTCTGCAGTCACATATATAGTTTTGTGAAAACCTAGCTGTCGTGGGTAAACCTACCCAGAAAGCCCTGCTCCGAAAAAGGGAGACCTTGACAGCTGTGCCCCGCTCTAACGATTTAGCTGTGCACTGGAAAACAAAGCAGCAGAGATGAACTTTGTTATGCAACTGGTGCCAACTTTACCTCCTTGCAAGCCCCTCAAGGAGGGAAGCTAGAAGGTGACAGTAACCCAGGTAACACTAAGTGGCTTTAGATATGGGGAAAATCACAGAGATCAGCCTGGTGCTACACGACTAGCAACACAGTGCTTGTCATGTAGCACTGACAGCAAAAAAAAAGCAATGTAAAGTGAAAACAGTGTATGGGGAACTCCATACACAGATGCTTGGTGCCACGTGTAAGTCTGAGGCCAGGCTGGACCCGCTATAAGCAGGGGCTGGGCCACGAGCCAGGCATCAGGCATGTCCCGCAGTCAGACAGTGTCCTCTGCTCCTGGGTCCGTGCTGCCAGCCTAAACCGGATAGAGCAGCTGGGGCCTTGGCTGATGCGAGCATGAAAAGCGTGAGTGTCTTAAAATGTACGTCTTAAACTACAAGTGCCTGAGTGGTCCCTTGTTCTAGTGCCTCCTGTATACATCCGATCCCACATCACCTCATGACACCTCACCAATATGTAGGCTCATCCAAACGGAGCAAATTGTCTAATGCTGCGGTTCTACCACAGCATGCTTGCCAAGAGATCACAGAATGGTTCTCAGAATCACAGAATGGTTCAGGTTGGAAGGGACCTCTGGAGATCATCTAGTCCAACCCCCCCTGCTCAAGCAGGGTCACCTAGAGCACACTGCCCAGGGTTGAGTCCAGATGGCTTTTGAATATCCCCAAGGAAGGGGATTCCACAACCTCTCCGGGTAACCTGCTCCAGTGCTCTGTTACCCTCACAGTAAAGTTTTTCCTTATGTTTAGATGGACCTGCCTATGTTTCAGTTTGTGCCTGTTGCCTCTCACCCTATTGCTGGGCACCACTGAGAAGAGCCTATCCCAGTCTTCTTTACTCCTCCCATCAGACATTTATAAACATTGCTAAGCTCCCCCCTGAACCTTCTCTTCTCCAAGCTGAAGAGTTCCAGCTCTTTCAGCCTCTCCTCGCATGAGAGATCCTCCAGTCCATTAATCATCTTTGTGGCCCTTTGCTGGACTTGCTCCACTATGTCTGTGTCTGCTTTGTCCTGGGAAGCCCAGGACTGGACACAGCACTCAAGATGTGGCCTCACCATGGCTGAGCAGAGGGGGAGGATCATCTCCCTCAACCTGCTGGCAACGCTCATGATCAGCTTGTCCACCAGGACTCCCAGGTCCTTCTCCACAGAGCTGCTTTCTAGCAGGTTAGTCGCCCCTCCCTCACCCCTCCCCCCCCCCCCCGGCTGGGTAAAATAAGCATGTCAGGAGTGGGATTCGAACCCACGCCTCCAGGGGAGACTGCGACCTGAACGCAGCGCCTTAGACCGCTCGGCCATCCTGACTGATAATCATGTCAGGCCTCTCAGCATCAATACATAAATTGGTAGCCAATTTTTCATTATTTGTTCCTATCTTGCTGTCCACAGCCATAGAGAAGCCCTTCAAAACCTCTAGAAAGCCTTCAGTTAAGGTCCAAAACAGACACTTGAGACAAGACTTACCTCAACCACCACAAGTGGACAACAACATGATCATTCCCAGCCTCTGTGGGCTCCAAGACACAAGACACATCTGCAGAGCAAGAGGGAAGCTACAAATCACAGATCAGGCTCAGGTGGATCATTTTTGTGACAGACACCCTCCTCTCTGTTCTGTAACAGCCAGCTGCTCACCCAGGGCTACAGGATGGTTAACCAAAAATGACATGTAGGATAACTGACCTTTACTGCTAGGAAGTAAGTGAAGTAAATAATCTTCAACAACCTGATGTGGTGTGATTGCCCTAGATTTCCTTACTTTGTTGTTTTTAAAACTGCTCTTAATCTTTGGACATATAATTCCCTTCAAAACATTTATGTTCTGTCCTTGGCCATATGAGATTCCCATTACCACATTTTTCCCCAAAATCATCTCCATCCCACTGTTTTTTCCTGTCAAGACCAGAGATGCATCTCATTTTCCAAAAACCAATCCACATCCATACACATAGAGCCACCTTGCCTACAATTCCCTTCTGCCCTTCAGCGACAAACCTCCTCCAAACTATTCCTCTGTTCCCTCACATTCCCCCCATTTCCCATACCCAAGGAACAGATCTACCCTGTTATCATTCCCACCCTCATGCCATCAGCTTTTTCCTCCACCAAAATGGGGATAATCAGCAAGGAAGCATCTTGCCTTGGTGGCATTCAAAACCGGTCCACTGTTAACTCTAAGTCTTTTGCCCTCTCAAATCATTGACACTTATGTGGAGAATCCAGTCATATGCAGCTAGAACCAAAGGCACAAGAGGAAAGGTTTGTTAAATGTGCAGATACAGGAACTTGATCTGCTTTCAGACCATCTCACAGATACTAAGTCTCTGCCAGAGGAGAGACTGACAGGTACACAACAGAGTGAACCCACGAAGGCGAGACTTAACAGACAGTGTGGGAGAGGGGAGAAGGGAGAGATGTTTTCTTCTGTCATATCCTAAATACAAAGAGGTGTTAGAGAGAAATCATTGAAAGCAGCAAGGCAAAGCACTGTCTGACCCTGGGCAACGGAAAAGAAAAAAAAAAAAAGGTCACACTGTGTGGTAATTGCAAGAGTGGACATTATTGAAAAACAGGAAATCCAGTGCTGTGAGTGCATGTGCATTTTATCTCTGTGAGATAAAGGGAGAATTAGTGTTCGGGGGGGGGGCAGTTTCACCCCTTTTTCAATATTCATAGCGCTGACCCTGCCAGTACGGTTCTCTTTAGTTACAGCAAGTTGAAATCGATTGTACTTTGTCACGTTGTACGCCTGTTGCCGAGTGGTGACATATATACTCCTGGCAAATATAGGCCAGGCCTTCCTCCCTGGCCTCCCTTGGTGCTGGAGCAGCTTCCATCAACCAGGAGAGGGAGCTCCCAGTTAACTTGTTGGCCACACCAGCACATCCAGGTGAGAAAAACATCCTTTCCAGGGTTTCCAAGCAGCCACTGCTAAACAGTGAGGTACGTTACATCCTTCACAAATCACCTGCTAAGGGCTGAAAGGAGCCTGAAGGTGCAAGGCACTCACTTCCCTCTGAAATTTAATGGATTTGGGGGCCTAAGTCACCTCCTTAAAGCTGGTGTATTTAACAGGAGGCTACTTCAGAGACTGCTGGTACAGAGGTAGCTCTTTACTGACCACACGGGTACTTCTGGTGGGAGCCCACCAGGCTGTAGGGCACTTTAGCTGTCCTGCACCACACTTCTATCTGTTTGGCTTTACTGTTCCACTGGTTCTCTATGTTCCTCAAGTCACAAAAAATAAGGATTGTGCCAAGCTATGCATTGTCCTCATTTCTGTCAGACACTATCATCTCCTGAGTTTTCATTCTCTCTCTGTCTTCCTCAATGCACATGAGAGAAACTACTGGTTGCTCTTCTAAGGATGTGAGGGTTGTCTAATTTTTTTCTTTGCCTGTGAAAAATAGAATGATGTGGAGAAAGCTCCGCAGAAGAAATGACTTTTGCACTGAGACCTGAAAGGAGGTGTGTGGTCACAGAGGAAAGTGAAAATTTGGTCTCCTGACCTCAAAACACCACGACTCTTAGCCATCACTGTTCCTGTGGAAAGGAGTCATGACGAGTGTCAGTGAGGGCAGGTGGTTGCTACCATGATGGGAATGGAAGGCAAATTCCTACTCTTTTGTGTCAGGTCATGACTAATGTGGGGTCCCACAGCCTTGCAAAAGGAACAGCCTGGCTATAGGCAATGAGTAGCAATATCAGTGCGTAGCTAATAAACACAGCTATTTAAAAAACATGTTTTTATGTGGCAAAGACTAGAAAAGTCAGCATATGGAAAAGAAACCTGGAAATTTACTCTGCAACCATAGGAAAGTCAATACAAGAACAAAGCACTGGTGCGATATCCTCTACTTAACCCAAAGCAAAGACACCAAACAGCAAAGCAGCCAGGTTCCATTTGGTTTTGTTCATCAGTCATGCTCCAAGGGCCAAATCTTTATTACAGGCAGTGACGTAAGAGGTAAAAAGAGCCCAGGCCAAATTAAGTTTGCAGTACAACAATTCAGGAAAAAATAAGTCAGACAGAGATTCTTGAGTCTTTGATCTGACTCCACATTTGGTCCGACCTTCAGTTCTTATTAGTTGCTAAGGATGCTAAAAATGAGTAGCAGAACACTTACAGCCAGAAGCCAGGAGGTCAGTTTTCAGGGTCTGGAAAAGGAGTCAAACTTGAACACTTACATAAACTTCCTCGATTTTGAAATCTCATGAAAACTAGCTGTCTCACTGGCCTGCCAGAGATTTCCACTATCAGCACTATCCGAAGTAGTACAATAGCTTTTTTGCTTGGTATTTTGCTTTGGCTTGGGGGTGACAGGGAACAGATTCTTAAAAATCTTCAAATTCCTCAAAACAATACATAGAATTCTAGGCATCAAACCACTGCTCTTTGAACAGCAAATAAGATTACTCATGACTTAGTTCATGACACGGGTATTACTGCAGGAAATGACCATGGCGAGTTAGTAACAAACAGCAATCGTAATCCAAACAAGTGTGATCACCTCCTAATATGTGTTTGAGTGCATACAGCACAGGACTATAGCTCAGGTGGGGAATAATACTTTAGACTCCCACTTTGGGGTTTTGGTACAAACCTACGCTCAAGTTCAGTAAAAGATGCAAAGACTTGGAAACTGCCAAGCAAACACGTATCCAAAAGCAGGAAGCAATGTATGGTTTACATTTGAAATGAGAACCCTACAAGTCATTCATTCAGGAAATTTATATGCTAAAGGTTTCATACTTTCAGCATAGAAGATTCCTTCTATACTCATTAACTTTTTCTTTTTTTTCCCCCCCTTCTAATTACAAATATTTTTGAAAGGTATATTATGTGGCTTTGGGATTAAAACAGATAACCACCCTCCAAATGAGTGGCAGCTGAAATGAATATCTGAAACAGGAGCACAGGAAGAAACCACCTCTTTCCCCCAATGCAAGCTCAAAAGAGTGCTCAGAAGAGAAGTCAACAAAGCAGTAGCGTAGACTGAAATATTTAGAGCTATGTAACTATGCAACTTGCAACACTGATAAGAAATTCCATTATTAAACATAAAAATAGGAAAGCAGCTGGAGAGGAAAAGGTTACTGAAGAGATGCTTAAGTCAAGTGACAGAACAATCTTTCAGAGTTTCTTTAGACTTTCAAACAAGATATAGAACAAGAAAGAGAACCCAGCGGGGAAGCAACCTCATAGTAACATTGCCAAAGATAGATGACCTGCCTAAGCGTAACACCCAGAAAAAGTACACATCGCTCAGTGCAACATCACCACGGAACGAAGAAAAACAGATCACCAGGACTAGAGGAAAGAGGCAAATTTCAGAGCACAGAGCTCTCACACCAACTACACCGTTGCTTTCCAACATGTTAAGTGTAGAGCAGCAGGCACCTCTTGCAAGAAGTGCTAACAGGCTACGGCAGGGTCTTTAAAAGTATGCAACTAAAGAGATTTCTCTGGAAGTTTAAAGCATGTTATGGGTTATTAGCAAAAATAATCATGGCCCAAAAGATTGCGCCACTGAATATGTACTTGGGGACAGGGACAACATCAGCCAGCAGCCTTCAATTACAACTGAAGTCTGGAAAGAGCATGTAGCAACTCCATTGTTCTCTGTATGGACTGGGTCGCAGTCCACAGAGGCTGAGCGCATTGCAGGCAAATAAGATTTTACAATTTTGCATTACATTTCTATCTGGATTATACTGGATTTTGTTGATGATATTGCCTAGATCTGCTCAATTCCTTGCTGAATACAGGGAGGGACTAATGTTAGCACATGAAGCCAAACAAATGGTCTTATTCATGAGTAACAGAAAGACAAAACAGATGCTATCATTGTCCAAAAGGCACCCATCAAACAGATAAAGAAACATTAGAAGATGCAAATAATTCCACCTGCTGTATAGTAAGAGGGAAGACCATATTAGGCATCAGGCAGCAAAACATTTTAAAAAACACAGCAAACAAGTATCATGATCAGCACTGCTAAAAAGATATATACTTTCAATGCTGTCATCATGGACTAAAGTCACAAGAATCTATGACAGCAATTGATGGGAAAAAACTAAATCATAATAAAATAAATGGCTGTGGAAGAGCCTTGGGAGTCCACTGGAAAGAGTTTCTCCAAAAAAATTCTAAGCTGACTTATCAAGAGCAGAAGGCCGGACAGTCCCAGGACTTGTTAACTACATGATTCCCATATCAAGTGTTAGGAAAAGAGAATAAGAAAGTGAGCTAGAGAAACATTTTATGGAATAACGGAGGAAAAAGCCCAGTTCACCAATGTGACATTCAAAGTCCTCCACCAACTAAAATCCTGGCATTCAGTCTGTCTCAGAGTCCAGATTAAATGGCAGAAACTGGAGGGCATTTTATGCATTACCACATGTCTAGGAAGATGAAAAGAGGAAAGTAGAAAATTGATTGGTATAGGATGTGACTATAGTAAGTGCAGTAACTTCATCAAAGCCAATAAGAGGTTTCAGATCCATGTGTGTTGGAGCACAGAACCTGTTGTTACACTAGTAAAGATAAAAATGATAATTTGTTCTCATTTCTCTTACTTCAGACAATAAAGCTGCTCTCCACGTGGGGCATGGAAGGTGTTATTCACTGATCCAACCTGAGTCATTAAATATAGAAGGGATTTTTACACCTACTTCTGAAGAATATGCATTGGCCCCTTGTAGGAGTTGGCTGTTCTCTTCTACATGGACAGCGTAGCAGCTCCTGTTTTCTGACAGGCCGTGTACAGATCATATCGTCTGCTTCTACACCTACGCAATTAGAATTCAATAGTACTCATGGGCTTAGCTGTTCCCTGTGAAAAATGTTCTAAACCAACAGAGATCAGAAAAAGCACTCGAGGACCTCATTGCAGATCACTGCATGGACACTGAATGTGGGTGTCGTGTTTTCTGTGCGGGAATCAGTTACAAACAAAAAGGATACCAGGAAACGTGTCTAGGTTGCTCCCCTAGTACACTAATCTCTTTAATCAAATCTAAGAAACCAAACTATCAAGCAGGCAGCATTATGTGAACTGGGATACAAGCTAGGGTGTATTGTAGGGGAATGGGAAAATAACCTGAAAGGGACCTTTGAATGAGACTAAGATTGCTCCACATTGAGTGAGCTGCATATCACTCCAAGATTTTATCTTTGTACCTTCTGGAATTTTTTTATTTTTTGATCTGCCATGTTTTGCTCCAGGATACTTTCCAGGAAGCAAAAATAGTTTAAGAAAATCATAGATGCTCAATGTTACATGGCAGGGTCTGATTCCACTTTTACACCGCTTTCAAATTTTGTAACCTTTTGACTTAATTGGCATTACTGCTGATCTCCATCTGGGTGGTAAATTATCTGATATTCAAAGCCTATTTCACTCAGTGAATCAGAAATGACTGCTCTAATTACCTTATGGGAAGGAACACAGCTGGCCCCTTCCAAGGAAACTGTGAGGAACTGGATTTCCCAAAACTGTGGACAAGCAAAGGGATGGACTTTGCTGTCTTGGAGACACAGAAGTGTAGCGATACAGTGATCTACATCCCTAGAGCTTGTTCCCAAAGTGCATGTCATCTGCCTTACCTTCCAATTCTCCAACCTGATCCCCTAACATGAAGAAAGCCTATACACCCGGCTCCAGTTTAACATTAACCCTCCCAAGAGCTCTCTGGGAATGAAGAACCACCTGCAGCTTATACAAGCCAGAACTGGCTCAGCTCAGACTATAAGGAAGGAAAAGGGATATTCACAGAAAATACTGCAGGAGTTGCTGTAATTGCCCGATTTCATCAACGGAAGCAGAAAGAGGTAGATTCTTTAGAATAAGCAATTACAGTGTCTCCCTGCTGCTCTTCACACACCTGCTCCGAGGCCCAGAAGCAAGACCTCGCCTTTGCACAGCCACATCTGAGCTCCAAATAGCGCAGATTCACTCCCTTGCTATAGCCCTGCATAGCCATAAAGTTCTAAGACATGGTTTATCCCTAAGTGTTTCAGTCAATACAAAACTAATTTATCCAGGGTGCCGGCACTCTTTCTCACTCCCTTTTAGGGAGCAAAAGAAAATCTCACTGCCCAGAACATTTCTGGGATGTTCAGCCAGCATTTTGCACGCTTGCTTTCACTCTCTTGCTTTTGGCTATGCCCTTGTGCCCCACTTTAAACAGTGTCTTGCCTTCCCCTTTGCCTAGCAGCTGTCATAATTTAAACGTGCTCAGCAAACTTTCTCCTTTCTTTGCTCTTCATAAGTCAATCTCTGCAGTTCTGCTGTTTATAGTTCCATACTGGGAACCCAGTTACTTCCACAGCTTAGTTTTTGCACTTTATTTTTCATCTCCACATTAATCTTTTCAATAGGAAGAACACCATAAACATTTACTGACTCAGTCTGCTGCTTCCACCAAGCATACTCGTCCTCTGCACCTCCTAACACTGGAGCACCAAGCCCACTCCATCTGCTGAGATCAGAGCAGGCTGCTGGGAGGGCTGGGATAACGGAGACGCAGCCATCTGTGCTGACCAGAGTCACTTACAAGGTTACTCCAACCTGGGAAGGAAGGAAATAACAAGCAAGCAAAAAAGATAATACACTTTAAGCAGTCCACTGGAAAACTGTATCACCTCTGGCATTCTGGACAGAGACCAAGTTAGGTAATAATGTTCTGCCAGCATAAAGGCAGCCTGAAGTTAATTTAACTAATGATCTAGCCACAAACTATACTGAAGGAAAACATCCAGCTGTATGTGAAGTCTGGTTCTAACTCTTCCACTGACTGCCTAGATGGCTGTTAAGTCTGTGACTTTAAAAATCCAAATCAAAATTCTAGCAGGCCAGCAGCAATGAATCATTAGCAATAGTGACGAGCCTAAGACCATCAGAGCTTGGGACTTGCACCAAAGACAATAAACTTCTCTGTTACTGAACACCAGAAAAGTTCACTGTGCTCAGCTCTATGCAACACCCAGCACAACACTGCATTGGTCCTCAACAGCAGGTTTTAGATACTACTGGAAGAAAAATAATTAGCCAGACTGCAAGCATCTCCTTCAGGATTAAAATTGACAAGTCATACCTGTTTCTACAAGCGACGGCATACAAGACTGCTGTAGCTATTACAATATCTGGCCAGTTTTGTCTTTCCCAGTTATAAATGGGGATAAGTGCCTGTTCATGGCCTGTGATGCAAGCCCAGACTGATGCTGGAACTCATGGTCGCAGTTTGCAGCAAGCAGCTTAAGGTCTCTACGACTGTGTGCCTTTCTCACTTAGAGAGGGTATGTTGGATGGGGGTGCTGACCTGCCAGGTGCACTGCTGAAAGAGCTCCAAAAATCCCCAAACGAGGGCTTGTGGTTAAAGCACAAACTTATCTAATATATGTTCAAGTCTCAGCTCTGCCACAGCCTTCTCAAACATTTAACGTAACCAGCCATCTTTCATCAACAGAACAGGAATAACGGCCGTTTCTTCATAGCTCCATGCACTTGTACTATTGCTATAGTTTGTAAGCCCTAACAATATGGGATGTCTTACTAAGTGCAGGATGGCTCAGAGACACATGGAGCTGAGGTAGATTTCCAAGCATTACTGCAATACAAATACCAATAACATCACACCATGCCAGCTGATGTTTTCATAGAGTAGCACAAGTTGGAAACAGAAGACAATGTGCTGCACTGGCTCAACCAAGCAGGGCTCAGTTTGGCTTCTTATGGCATAGTTACACGTTACGTCGAGGTGCTCCATCTCCACTCCCAGGCAGAGGTGGCCTAGCCACAAAAGCCGAGGCTTTAACATACCCAGTCTCCTCACGCTCCTGATACATCAGCTCCTAAAGGCAGCAGGCAGATCCAGGGGGTGCTGACTTTGATCAATATTTCTAGCAGAATTGAGCAACAGTAACATAAAGCAGGGCCACCTGGCAAAGAGGGCATCTGACTGGGAACTAGGTATTGGGGGTTCAGTTCCTGATTCACTGCGTGATCTAATTTCTCTTCCATGGCTCGGTTTCCTCACCCATAAGAGGGTAATACTAATACTGACTCATCTCTAAGGGGCTGAAATGTGCCACCTCCCAATCACATTTTTTGGAACATGTAATACTAAGAAAAAAGGGAAATGGGCAAGTGTAGTGCAAGGGACCATTGTTAAGAAAACAAGGTGATAGCAAGAAAAAAAAAAAAGACCGCAGTCACCACAGATGTAGTTTTTCAGGGCTTTGGCCTAGACAATAGCGCTATGACCATTTTTGCTGTCCCTGGCAATCTGCTGCCGAAGGAGCTGCGCTTGTAGCAAGAGTCAGTCTTGAATCCAGCGATTTTTATTCAATCAAGAGTCAATTTTACAGCCTTCTTTACTTTACTTGCCAAGATACGAGCAGCAGCATGCACGTATATTGCAAGGAAGCTGACACTGGATAAGGTCTCTTCCATCTGTAGCCGCTGTGCTAGCTAAGCAGACTCTGTATGAAATAAGCAGGATGGGTTGATGGTATGGCACCACTCTGGAAATGCTGTTTACTTCGCTCCCCCATCACACTGTGACAATAAGCAGATGACTTTGTACATGCCAGCACAGTTGGCTGCAGACACACAGTGCCACATGTGGCCCAGCCAGCTACAGCCCAGCTTCCTTCGAGAATTTGTGTAGTCACATCAGCACAGCACAGAGACTTCATTTAGAAGTCCTGCAGAAACAGGGTATATCAGCTTGGGCGTTACACTACGCAGCTTTTGGATGCGAGCTGGCCATGAGCTCTGGGCACCTTGGAGCACAAGCAGAGCAAATACAGCCTGTCTACACAGTACAGCACAGGCAGTAACACTATCTTCTCCTCTCCTGGGGACAGGAACGATACTTCCCCTCTCAGATACTCAGAAACCATGCCAATAGACGCTGTAAAAGCACTGAAGACAGATTCAATTCTAGCATTCTGGCTTGCTTCTCTTTTACAGTATTGTAATGGTGATATGTCATGTAGCAACACAGTGGAGACGTTTGTTATAAGAATGAAGTCGGGCAAAGAGATGACTGAGGAAGGAATACGACAGAGGGCTGTAAAATCCTAAATCCTGTGGATTGCATGTGGAGAGGAATCAGCTCAGTACTGTATCTTCCGATTCAAGGATCGGCAGGCATCAAACGAAGGTGGTAGGAGACAGGCTGGAAATAATCCAGAGGAGACAGTTCCTGGCCCTGCATGCAGGTAACTCATAGACCACTGCACAGGATGCTCTAAATGCTACAAGTTGATTTGGGTTCAAGAGGAGGTTAGACAAATTCACAGAAGAGAAATCCTATGAGGATTACTAAAATACATACAATCCATGGCCAGGTCAGGAAGTCACAACCTGAGGCTGAGAAAGCCTCAGTCACAACCTGAGGCTGAGAAAGCACCTGGGGGAAGCACCACCCCTGCTGCGCTTCCCTGGCATTCACTTCTGGTTATTGTCAGAAACGAGATACTAGGTTAGACGGACGTTTGACTCTGTACAACTGTTCCTGAGTTCTGTCAGATTTGGGCTTATTAAGGTATTTAACATGCGCGCAGCTGATATTTAGAAGATAATCTACACACTGCAAAGGGAGACAGAAAGAGAAGCTATGAGCTATTAAACTGCAGAGTGAGATTCTGAATCACTTAACGTGAATTCAATATTAGCCATTCTGAGTTAGCATAGCACAAAAGAAGAATTAGCCCCCTCTGTACGTCAGGATTTTACAACTATCTGTTTTTCCCCCCCAACAGACGCTGCACAACTCATGCACAGCAAATCTGACACTGCCTTCAGTCAGTTACTCTGAATGGCCTCAGAACAGCTCCCTCAATGGACGTGTAACTGAGGTCAGATCTTAAAAATTATACAAAAAAAGTGTTTGTTCTGTAACTTTCTATTAAATAACTTTTATAGATTTTCTGGCATCCAAGAGAGATTTGCACATACCTAGCATTACAGCCAGTATCCAATGTCAATTCTGGACTCGGCTGGTTCACTTGTTCAGTATGACCAATCATTCCTATTTCAGGATCACTGTATTAGCATCTTCCATACCATTCTACAACTTATGACATAAGAGGGGTTTTCCCCCCCGCCCTCAAAGAGATCTCTGCCTTCAATGTTTTCCACCAAGAATATTGATTGCTCCAAGGCACTAGAACTTTTTAAAAATATACATATACAGCCATTTCATTGCCTTCTGGGTAAGAGCTGAAAATTCTTCATAAATTGATGTAACATCTACCATAGAAGAGCTAGAGACTGAAAACTTGGGACTACCAGAATTCCTCAGTACTGGCTTCTAGGTGGAAAATTGGGTTTTCTTCTAATCGTGATTTCCGCTCATATGGAATGGCTTATTTTTCCACTTTCAAAGTTTTTTTTAATAGGAAGGCTTTTGGCTAAAATAATCAGTTTCTCAGTAAAAACATACGAACCGTTATTTTCCAACCAGCGTTGCTGAGTGATAGGAACTGAAAGGGGCTAAGCGGATACTATATGCTCCGCTACACAGCGGAAACACGTTCTCAATTCCCTAAGCAACAAGTGAAGTTCCACTTATTCCATGAGCTGCACCATGTCACTCCACACCATTCTGGTTTGTACTTGTCTCAGCCTTGCACTGACGGCACTTTGCCCCTATCCCTTTTTGTTTCCAAGGCCTGTGAGTCCACTGCCTGGTCAATATGTTTTACTGCAGATAATGTACATAACTTAACGACAAATCAAAAGGGGGGAAAGTGCATCTGAAAAAAATCGTGTATTTACACTTGGTTTCCAAAGCTGCAGAGCCAAATAGGCCATATTTTACAAAATAATAATAATACGATAAGTAAGGTATGGGAAGGGAAATGGTCACAAAGACATTAGGTGCTTAATTGTTATTCTGACCACTTTCAGGGTAGGAAGAAATTGCTTCCGGAAGTTGGAGGAAGAGAAAGTAGAGCCCCCTCTTTCCCATGATAATGACCTAGTACAACTGGCCAGGCGCTACAAAAGAAACATGGGGGAAGCAAGGGGCCACCTTTCTCTGATTCAGCTAGCAGTAGTCATTGTAAGTGGCATGACAGCAACTAGAAGCTCACTTTGCTACCCTTGTTTTAAAAAGCGTGGTACAGCACAAGGGCAACCACTGCTTTGTTCTGACAACAATGTATCAAATTAGATGGACCCGTCCATCTTGCAGAACACAATTCCTAAGTTACAGGCAATTACCTATACTTTCCGTGCTGTAAACTAGAGAAGCATTGAATAACAGGGGTGTGGGGAAATCCATGCAGGGGCTGCTTTAGCAAGTCCTGCTCAGCATTCCTCCTTGCGGTTTTACCCCCTAACTCTGAAAGCAACGTACTCCAGCCAGGGCAAGCTCACAGCAGCAGTGCAAACTTACCAGACTTCAATCCATCTACAGGAAATGCACCTTAGACCTTGTATACTTCTTGCCTACATTTTTAATCAATAATCCTATCTAGAAACAGGATTGTAAACATCCCTCTTCATCGCCCAGCCCCAATTGCAAGAGGAAACCTCTTTCTACAAACGTATGCTGTATTTATCTTATCAATTTTGTCAATTAATCCTTTCCCTACAGCTTCCAAAAGTATATATTAAGAGAAAAAGGAAAATTTTAAAAACATTTCACATGTATAACAACAGATCTCGAAGCTCTTTAAAAATCGTTTATACATCCTCACAGCTTCCCCCCCCCCCCACCCTGTTGGGTCAGGTACACACGAGAAAGCCTTTCACACGGTGAAATCAGAGGAAACCAAGACAGAGCCAGATGAAGCGTGAGATAAGATAGAGCTGTGCTCTCCCCATGGCGCGTTACACTGCACCGCAGGTCATGCGCCTGAGCTGTGAGCTGAGGCGCCGAGCGCTGGCGCTCTGCCACGGCACAGCACGGCCTTTAGCCAGCGCTCACCACCGGCAGCAAGAGGGCAACAGAAGCAGGAAGAAAGCTTGCAGCGCTGTCAGCGAGCGGGCTCTCTGCCTATCCCGTATTCTGCATTTTCTACCTCACAAGCAGAACAGCTGGAGCCCGATTAAAAGGAAAGGGGCAGCAGCCAGGGTGCAAACCCTAACCCAGCAGGCGCCCCCAGCCAGTTAAGAGTTTGCAGCAGATTCATTCCTAGCACCAGTGATTCTGATCATTTCTTCAAGTTAGCAACACAGTCACAGCATGACAGCTTGCTCGGCCTGACATCTACAAGCGCTTCTGAGGTTACTACACCTTCAGCCTGTGTCACTGAGGAACAGCATCAGCAAAATGGCAGTTTTTACCTGCTTTCTGTCCCTGCTTTCAGGCACACAGCATGGAATCAGGATCCAGACTGCCTGAATCCTGGCAAAAGCCTGTCATCTGAGCAAGTTACCCTGTAATAATAGTACAGAGCCCAGGTACTTCGCAGCACGTGGCAGCCTGCAGTGGTTGCTTGGGTCCAGACACAATCAGCCTCAAAGCACAACTCAAAGCTGGAGCGATTTCATTTTATCCCTGAACAACTGCGCTTGGAAAACAGAAATGCAATTTCTGATATCTTCCATCAGGAATATTAGATGCATTTATTCTGCTGGTGTGTTAAAGGACTAGCTTGCCTGGGGCTAAAACATACTGAGAGAACGTGAGGCAGGCTCACACGCACAAAGGTGCGTTAGCAGCACCCACAGCTGATGGTATACATCAACTGTAACAGTAAAAGCTACTTTTAGGTGGGGGGAGGGGGAGGGTGGAAGGAGAAAGCAAGTGGGAAGGGATCAGGATCCAGCTTATATCACACCTGCATTGCTAGGTCATGCTGCTGCTCATTGTCAGCCATAAAATGATCACTAAAACAAACCAAAAAAGAGGTGGCTGTGATTTCCTCAGATATCTTACCGGGAAACCGTCAGATAATCCATAATCTTTGCCTCTCCTCTGCCATACCCACGCAATAGTTTTGTCAAAGGGAACTGTTGCATACACATCCCTTGCTTACACACTGCATTTTAGAAGAGCTGCCAGCTGTGTGGCATCCTTGTCAGCGCATATGGCAATTGCGGGTGCTCAAAGGCTCCCCACTGCCAGCGGCTTCTCTAGGGACTCTGCATCACCTGCTGCACTGCACTGCTGGCATAAATTACCTCGTGCAACATGCTCTAGCAAACCCTGAGCTGATTTCTTTCAAAGAGGCAGAGCTGCAGTGTCTGTAGTGCAGCACTGTGCTCCCAGATCCTTTTTATGAGGACATGCCTCGCTGAGGAGAATACGCTCTCCTCAGAGAACTGGCACGGCGTCAGCTGGAAGGGCAGGAAAGGATGGCCACTGCAGAAATGATACCGTGAACTACAGTTGGGTGTCTTACCACTGCCACCTTGTTCTGCACTTACCACAGTGCTTGGGTGGGAAAGTAAAAAGGCAGGAAAATGATCAGTCAGCAATGATTCAGCTCAGCATTTCGGCAGAGCCAGGATAAGTTCCCAAACTCTCTACGTGACCTTTGAAATTCTGTCCCCAAGAGATTTTCTGCAATGTGCTCAGATACCTAAAATTACAAAAAGGTAGCCACAGCAGGATTTTAAAAGACCCAGGTCTCCAACTCGGTGATTTTGATTCAGGGACGGATTTGAAAACTGAGCAAAACACACATACAAACCATAAATTCCCTGTCTGAATAGCTTTGCAAACGGGACAGTCTCTCCGTGCTTCAGATCCCCATCCATAAAACAGAGGATATAGCATGTTCCTACTGCACAGAGCTGTTGTGAGTGTAAATATAATGTACTGCCACATACTACCCAGGTGCCTTGCATTAAGAACCCCTTTTTCTTAAATATGGAAGCAAAAGACAAATGGGGTAGCATTAGAGGGCTTAAATAATTAGACTCAGTAGGGAATTCATTTAGTTTAACTACGAGAAGTAACCGACTCATTCAGTGCACATCACAGTTAGTTAAAAACATAATCAACATAACAGAAGTAAACAAGAGAAGTAGCTGTAGCCCACAAAACCCAGCATTCCTTAATCCCATTTTCCCGGGAAAAATAAAGATCAATAATCCTCTACTCTAATACCTGCCTCTGATCGGTTTCTTTCCCACAAAGCAGAGCCTAATTAAGCTTATCTGCAAAAATGTCTTCAGTTAGGAAAGGTAAAACATGTACTAGCTGCAAGCTGGAAAGATGAAGGCTCTCACTGCTTGCACAAACATCCCAAGAGAAAGAAAAATGCCAACAGGAGAGCAATCTATTAGAATAGCAGTCTATCTAATAGCAATCTGCTGTAATCTAGAAGCTACTGACCAGTGGGGTGCCTCAGCTACTAGTCTGCCAAATAGTGAACCCACAGGTGTTCCTGGATATCTAGCTAGCATATTTCACAACATCTTAAGGCTGACACGTTTACATAAACACTTGAGCTTGCTGATCACACTGAGGTGCCATTTAATAGCTTAGGATCTTTGCTTCGTATGTCATAGGCTGCCTGATGTTTGGGGAAAACAAACGCACGCGAGTGCATGTGGCTCTCTGGGAACTGATCCAAGCCTGGTGCTGCTCAGAAACAGACTCCTTATCCTCATACCAACAGCACGTGAGCCCTCATTCATGCTTTGTGCCCATTTCAAACCAGGCAGCAACACAAACAAAAACTCACAGCAGATACACAGCGCATCTAAAACGTGCCCACTGGAGAGGCCGAATGCTCCCTGGGTGCTGCGCGTCCCATTCAAGCACTGGTACAGCCCGTGGAAATGAGATAGAGAGCAAACTGTTTTACATGGCAGCTTGCCAGGTCACCAGTCCCTCACTTCCACAGATGGATGGAGCCATTCCTCATCCCATCTAAAGTACCATTAGCATCTATTCACTCTAAACGGGCTAGCAGATGCCCAGCTGGAAAGACCAAGTTAAAAATTCCCAGTGCGATCATTCTGTTGCGCTTCGATGGGTTGCCAGTCTGCTGCATGATCAAAATGCACTTTAATGAGCAAGATGGCATTATTCAGAACCATTTGTCTAGGTGTGGCAAACTGCACAAGAAGCAGGAACCTATACCCATTAAGATATACTTGCAGGCAGCATTTTCACTGCTTAGTGCAATTAGACTAATGCATAACATCCAGCTCCAACTGCCCACAAAGTGTGGCTATTCTTTCAGGAGCTCTGATAAGCCAACATATCAAATAACGCTTGGGACAATTACGAACCCAATTCCGATGCAAAGCCTGATACCTTACTGCCCAGGCAGCCTCACTGATTTCTTTAGGGCTACTGAAGGAGCAAATGAAGCAAGCATTTGATCTCAAGCAGCTCTGAAGATTACAGTCACAGCCTCGCGTTAGGGCTCTCCATGACACGACGTGCTCTGCACTAGGAAAGAGAAGCTCCTCCCAGCTCTGCTTCGCGCATCCAGCCCTCTCATGGCGTCAGGATCCAGTACAAGTTGTTCACCCTCACAGAATTCCCTATTGCATCACGTGTGGCATCGCTTAACATCACAGTGAGACATTATGCCTTTTTCCTAGGTGAGGTGGAGGTGCCCAAAGGCAGGTGATTGGAAAACTTCATCTCCAAACGAGGATAAAGAAACGCGGAGGTGAGGAATACTTGTAACCCAGCACTGCCTTCCCAGGGATGCTTATTGGAAAGGCGCGTACGGCGTGTATGTAAGACAGCCAAGTACTGCTCCCTTTTTCTATAAGCAAAGGGCCAACTCACGGCCAGGCTGATCGCTAAGTCTATCAGTTTACACAGGGACTTGTAGCAGCTTGGAAACTTTTAGTGCAGACACATTTTGGCTCAGATCTATTGAACAGACAGGGCACTTCAACTGACCTCCAGCCCTGGAGGCAGCCAGAGAAGCAGGGCATGAGCTGGAGCTAGCCCTTTTGCCAGCTATAGGCTGCTCTCGTGGCACTCACCAGCTCCCCTTCTCCCAGACACAGGCTGCCTTCGGTCCTGCCCTCTCCCCTCCTTGGCCCCAAGCAAGCAGTGAGAGCCAGAACAAATGCAGATGGCCAGCCTGGAGATTGCCTGTGCGACAGGAGATCGGCCTGGCCACGACAGAGTTGCGCTCCACGACATGAAGAGTAAAGAGTGAATTTATCCTGGAGAATCCAGTCTGCTGTCTATTTAAACCTTAGCCTCACTCATCTGCTCCTCCACTAACCACAACAGCATCTGAATGGCTCATCCCACCACAAGGCCTAATAAGCAAGGAAATAAAGAGTCAAGTTACACATGCTCCTCTGCTCACCTTCTCTTCCCAGTCCAAGCCACCTACCAAGCCCCGTATTTCTCCACCCAATTCTCTCACTTCAAAATGAGACTATTTTTACTCAGTAAGGAGACTGTCACGGACTAAACCACTTGAAGCCACTTGCCTGCCAGATTTTTCCAGAGATAGCTACTACAGTACAAGAGTCAGACACTCGTGAGACGTACTAATTGCATGTACTTAGACGTTACAGCCACAGGCTACTCAGTGAAACCCACGCTGATAACTCCAAACAAAAGCTTGTGATCAGAGGTAAGTATGCATATTGATATTAAAAGAGAATAGCTTTAAAATTAAAAAAAAAAAAAGTCCTAGCAAGTTTGTTTCCCAGGGAAGAAAAATTAAGGACTTAACACTAGAAAGTACTGAAAGAAAAACGTTGTCAAAAGAAGAAACAAGTCAAGTTGCAGAGGGGCACAGCCATCCTGCTTGTTCAACAACAATATCCATTTTCTGCTCATGACCGCTTCGTAAATACCTGCTGCTTCTGGAGCACGAGCCTTTTGAGCGCATGCCCTGCCCAGATGCCCCTGGGGAACTGCTGCCCAACCTCTCCCATCTCGATCAAATCGAGCCAGCCAAGTGAAGGCAATCGATGCAGCTGGCCTGCGCGCCCAGTCCCGCACTGGCAGGCTGTGCCGGCGGCCGTGGCACCCAGCAGAGCCGCCTTTGTGAGCGGGCGCTGCTGTCACAAAGGCCCCGCGTGCCCAGTTCCCGCGCCCGCAGAGGAGCTGCGCTACCCCAGTCCTTTCTCCCATTTTCTCTCACCCACTTTCTAAGGGAGTGCTCTTTTTTCAGGAGGTACCCTTGCGGGGGTATAACATCTTTTTTCTTTCAAAACCAACACAGGCATTTAGCAGATAAAGAGATACAAGGATGGCAAAAATCACACTGGGAAGCCAAGTCTCCTCCTGGTGTCACATTGAAAGAGTTCAACAGAGGTTTTCTCAACTGTGCTGCAAAGGGCTAGTGAAGGCACATTATAAACTCATCTGCTCTACAGGAAAGATGTAAGAGTGTATTTGTAGGCAGCAGAGAGAGAGGTGGAAGAGGAGAAGGCGGATTTCGGTAGCAGTAACATTGCTGAAATGGAGCTCTCTCCACCACCCCCAGGACCTAGCAAGTCATCACCTTTGGTACCTTTTGGTGTACCAAAATGCTAGAATAGCATGCCATAAGGGGTTTATTAGTATCTTCACTTCTTTAGAAAGCAACTTGCATTTTGCTGTCCTCACATCTTTGCAAGATCTAAAAGGTTCTGGCCGCTGCATCCCAACCTGTGCTCTGATGAGTTTTGTTTGGCTTTGCAGACTTCTAGAAGGGCTTTTTGAAGGATCTTTAGCACCTTGGTGCCTGTTAGGAGAGCTCTTCACCAGCGCACACACCTCCCTGACGCTCCCGTTCTGACAGCCAACAACTGCAAATAAACGTAGGGCAATGTTCACGCAATGATTCCTCTCTGATAGGTATAATCTACCTAACTAGATTCAATCCTCTTTCACTTCCTCTTCTCAAACCAAAACTTATCAAAAAGCCTGGTGGCATTTTCCAGCTACGTGTAATACCTTCCTCTGATGTCCATGATGAAAGCATTCCCCTAACCATGACTAAATCTAAAACCAAAAACACTTTGACTTGGTAACTTCAAAGACAAGATTCCTTACTGTTGCCTTGTAATGGAAACTAAGATTCAATCTGACTCACAAGGAAGCTGGTGCCACTCCACAGTTAGAAGGTGATGGGATGGGTTCACTTGGTCCATGAATTATTTATGGCCTAATGTGCTTAGTTTTACGAGTGCATTAGGGTTTCACTGACTAAATGATGACACACAGCCATTCCTTTTCTTGAAATATTTATAGAAATCCAAAAAAAGCTGCGTGCCTCAGTTTCCTGACTGAGGTTATTCAAACGTATGCATAGGTTTTAGCATCTTTGAGCTGGAGGCGGGGAGGGAGAAAAAGAAGGGGAAAGTTATTTTAAGATAGCTAACCCATCTTATCAGCACATTGACCTTCACACGTACATGGCCAGACACATTATGAACTTACAACACGGAGCCACAAAGGCTTGCTTCACTTGGGCGATTTCTTTGTAATTTTTTTTCCAAATAACTATCTTCTTGCAATAATGACTATATTGACTTCTCTGCGCCTCAGTCTACTTTTTCTTGCTCTCTTGTCTTTTCTGCTGAACTAGACTGCTGATCCCATCTCCCTCTATTTATTTATGCCTGCAGCAATAATTTGTACGTCTCGATCTCACTAAAGGCAGCCTTACCATCCAGTTGCTGGTGTGTACCATTACTAACGATGGCACACAAGTAGTACAGGATTAAGTTTGACTTTTCAAACCCACAGCCTGACTGTGGTTCTGTGGCCTTCAGGAAGGCAATTGCACACTCCTTTCCTGAATCAGGCGGCAGGACGAATTTGATCAGGATCAGGCATGACTGCTCAGCTGCAGTTCTATTAACTGACTCAGAACATATGACACAGTGTGCAGGCCAGCTTTACTCTTTTATCCCAGCTGCAGACGAAGAGATGAGACTTGATATGATGTAAAAGCTACGAGGCAAAACTACCTCTGACATTTTCTGACCAAATTTGAACTGACAGAATTTGTACCAGTTCAACCCTTGGTATTGCGTGTACCTGGCACATCCGATTCGGTCCCTTTCTAGCATAGGACTCATCATCACGCAGAGCCACAGCCTGAGTTTGCGGAGAAGGCAATTACAAAAAAGGCTCCCAGCTTTCTAGTCACAGAATGAGCAGGCTTGGCACAAAACTGCAGAAGCATCAGGTTGCTATTTTTTAAAAACTGGAAGACTGCGTTTTTAAAGGCATCTATTTATCAACAATAACAATTTTTAAAAAGCATGCTACATTCATTCAAGTGGCAGCTTCAATCCTAGGTAGAGTCATTCCTTCCATCTTTCACAGTTTCCAAACTCTGCTGCGTGGTTCTAGAGAGAAAAACTAACGCTCAGTAACACTGGCAATAGCACATCACTTTTCCAGCCAAGATCCCGCCCCCCCCGCCCCCGGCAGATGACATCTCCCAGAAACCATTACTTTATTTTAAGAAGTTACTTGGAGATGGTGGCCTGCTGGCAAATTGCAGGGTAATAATAGTGCACACTTGCATCTGTCTTCACTTTTTTCACGGTAAAGAAAGGCAGAGTTTCCAGAAATATTCAGAGTGATAAGAATAGATGGAATGACAATGAAAAGCCATTTTTCAATGACTCTTTGCCTATACTATATTTTTACCATAAAAATCAATGCAGGAGCCTTTGCCATACCTAAGTTGGCTGGTCTCACTCTGGCTATGCTCTTTTAGTAATTATACTGAACATTTCATTTTATTTTTAAGCCTATATATTTAATGAACCACCAGAAATAACTTCTGTCTATAGTCATTCTTACTGCAGATTTTTTCTTCCCCCCCCCCCCCCTTTCTACAGACACCATCTTGTGGTCTGCCCCACTTACATCAGAGGCTTAATAAATTAGTAGCCTCATTACTGCAAAAGTGGCATCAGCTACATACTGCTGCTTACTGATAAAATAAAGGATATCATCAATTGCATATAATAAAGACCTGTCATAAATTGTGCAGTTCTACTGTCACTATTGGCTGAGTTTTCCAAGTGCTCTTTTGTCTTTAAAAGGCATCTTCTTGCTTCATCCCGTTCCCATATCACTTTCTGGCATCCAAATACCATTGCTAAAGCAGCTAGAGTTAACAAGGTGCCCTGCCAACAAAACATCAACACGTATCAAACCACAGGTATCTGGACTGACTACTTTCATTATCCAAGCCAGACAGAGCGTTAGGTATGCCAATAGGTTTTTAAGTGACCTTCATAAAAGATTCATTCACAGATCTCTGAAAAATTCTCTCTCTGATGTACCTCAGTTCTGGGAGAATCTATAGCATAACGTGGTTTAAAAGAAAACATTCTCTAAAAAGGAACTATGAAAATCATACTAAGAATAAAGAAGATGTGATTTACTTTTGTTACCAATAAATATCAGTAAGACCCCAGTTCAGGATTGTACCATCTTTTCAGGACACCACTTGAGCAAAAGCATGTTAGCATGTGTTTAAACTTGTTTACGCATGCTTATTTAGGGTACCCAACTTTCTATACAACTAGATAAAAAGTAAAAAGCCAGGAAGAAGTTTCTCAGTAGAGCAACAGGCAGCATCTCCTCCCTCCCCTGGGAAATAACATTTTTGCACCCACCAACTGCTCACACCCTCGCTTCCTCTCCGCCTGCTAGGGTCAGAACCAGGGGCTGAGAGCCAAAGCTGATAAACTTCTGCAAGGGGAGATGGGGAACGCTCCAGTACTTTAAAACCTTTTCACAGCCAGGCCTTCAGCTTGCACCCTGCTGCCAGAAACACTCAAATCGCTGGGCTGTGTCAACAGCCTGAGGCCATAAGCCTGAGAGGACCTCCTTGGGAAACAGTGCTGTCTAATCCCAGTTGCTCCCCTACCTAGATGAGAGGTGTTTTGCTCCGGCCTCCACAGCAGCAGGCAGCAGCAGGGGAAGCCTTTCTGATTTAACCACTCTTTTGTGCAGAGCTTGCGCTCCAGGTCTGAAGCAAGGTACAGGCCTGGATCAATGCAGCAGTAGGCACTTGGGGAATAGAAAGAAAATTAACACAGGATTGAATGTCAGCCATTATGGCTACAAAAATCAAAATAGTCATTGAACTGCTTCCTGCTGACATACACCATAAAGTAGAAACTGTGGCTGAAAAAGCACTAAAATGCTAACTACTGGGTGCATCGTACACCACGTCCAATCTGTAGCACCCCAAACAGACCGCATGCGTGCGGTCTCTGTGTGCTCACAGGAGCAGATAAAGAAAGATGGGCAAAACAAACCAGGGAGCTATGAAGGAAGAGAGCTAAACTGTTCCCATGCCAGAAAATGAGGTGCACCAGACAAAAGCAGAGAGAGGGCAGGAAGCTCTGTGTGTCTACCTACCTTACTAAACAAACATCAGAAGCAAAGTTCAAAGTGATTATTTCCCCTCTCAACTGAAAACAAGAATCCAGAGCTAGTCAGCAGGTTGAAGGAAAGACACAAAAGACAAGAACAGCACAGCCCAAGGCCCAGCCTGCAGCCTAAGGCCCAGCCAGGAACATGAGGTAGGTGCTCAGGTGCTCAGCTCCACATCTTGATCACTTATTAACCAATTGCCAGCAGTGCAGTGTCCCTCAGCCCCACCACAGGATCAGGAACCACTGGCAAATACAGATATGTTTGCCCTTCTTGCCAGCACCACCTTCTCATCCACAACTTGTTCTCAGGAGCAGTTTCCAATGTTTTAAAACATCTCTGTTAGAAATGATATTGACCTATATTCCTAATAGAGAGAGAATACTATCCGTGTTCAAACATCTGCCTTTTATGCTTCCCCCTCCCCCCCGCCACTGAAAACAGAAGTCATCATTATTACCATTCTGCAGCCTCTAGGAGGACTGGAGCTGCTTTGTGCTCAGAGCTCTGCAAACGCATTGAGAAACAGCCCCTGCACCACGAATCTACAAGCTGAAGAGCAGAGACAAGGATAAGGTGCAGATGGTTTGCTTGAAAAGCAGAAGGATTTACTACAACCATATAGTGGAGCAGGAACAGAACCCAGGACTCCCAGCTTCCCTTCTCTAGCTATTTAAAGCCGTTTCTGTGATTATAGGGTACCAGTAGTAACACACCATCAGAGTCAGATTTGTTTTAGCAAAAGGAGACTGCCTGTTGCAGAAACGCAGCACACTGAAGAATGGAGCTGACAGAGCTCTCCAAGTCATCCTGTCCATCTTTTTGCTCTGCAGCAATATAAAGCTTACCTTGATAATTCCCAATAGATGTTAGTCTGATCAGTTTTAAAACACCTCCAATATCAAGCAATAAAACTTCCTTATAAGGCTCGTCCCCATTCTGGAAAGCTTTTCTCTAAGACCTAGACTAAATCTCCCATACTGCAGAGTAAGCCGATTGTGTTTTATTACGTCAGTTGTCAAAGTAATAATACACCAAATAAAGTATATATAAAGAATACCTTTTCACAAAAGTTAAGTTGCATCTGCCTCTGACAAATTTCCTGTGTTTTTTTTGTTTTGTGTTCTCGTTGTTCTTGGTTTTGACCCATTCACTCTTATACTTCACAAGCAAAGTCTAAGGGCATGAATAGTTCATTTTGGTAAACTACCTGGGAGAGCCCTATCAAGTCAGAGAAAAACTCCCTGGCCACTTTCTTTTTGATAATACTGCCATCACAGCACCTTGTGAAAATACAGCTGGGCTCCAGGGGGAATTGACTCCTATTTGCATTTCCAGCTGGAGGCTGGGAATTATTTATCAATGATTGCCCTTGAACCTTTTGTTCCTAAGGGAATCCTCTTGGTTTTCATTAAGGAGACAGACTATTCTTCAACTATCAAAAAAGAGAAGTTGATGGCTCCCCCTACTTTCTTTGTTAGCAGCAGAAACATGATTAGGCGGCCTGCGTTCAGAAGCTGTCCACCCTTGATGACATCTTCCAGAAGATTTGAGAGCTCTGGCAGCTCATAATTAAAAGCAACTTTAAGAAGGGGAGGGGAAATGGTACTGGAGCCTTGCTTACTCTTTTAAGGTAGAGCAGAAAGGCCTGACAAATGAAACTGGTGGTGTGAAACAGTGGCTAAAACGCTCGGTGCCCATTAGCAAGCCCCTGAGCCTTTCACTGTGGCTTAAATCATTGCAGCTCCATCTTGCTTGCAAAAGGGTGGGGGCTGCTGGAGATGCCCTCCTGTTTGGGAGCAGGAGCACCCTACAGCAACCTGGTCAGATAAACCTGCGTTACTCCCCAAGACGGTGCACTGCCAGAGCAGCGGCCACTTTTGGAGGTCTGGGAAAGCCTAGAGCAAAAGCCGAGCTTGCGAACCTCTCTGCATGAAGGCACATCACAGTGTGAAAAGTTGGAGCCTTCATTAAGCCTTCATTAAGCCCTTCAAGTAAAAGGCCCCAGGGCAGATTACTTTTCTTGCCCCATATAAACCCTTGTAGCAGGCATGGCTTTAACGGCCTCAGGGAGGTGACATTGTGGGCTGTCCTCCTTGCCCAGCTACCAATACTGAGCATGAGTTTACGCCTCTGAAGGCCATCCTTGAAGGCAGCAAGGGTTCCTAGACCCTATACTTTCCCATCTATCCTCAGTTCACGCATGCCCTTATTCTGGAAGCAGCCACACAGTTTTCCTTGGTACATAAAGAAACATTGTTAGTACACTCTGCATGCATGGGTTCCCATACTTGCAGTAGGCACTGGAATAAAGAGGTTATCATTTTAAAAAACAACCAAGTTGCATTTTGCTATCATTTACCACGCAGGATTATGTCAAAACCTCCCTGGCTTAGGCCTTGCACTCAAGGAGACAGCCACCATGCTATAACATGCAATAACAGGTACTGAAATTTTGCTAGCTCTACCAGATGTAGAGAAAATTTCCATGCAAGAGCAGAGTTCTGAAAGTCACACTGCGCTCTAGCAAGACTTCTTCAAGAAAGAGGGATTTGACTGTATTGTTTTAAACTTTCTAAGTAAAGTTTTTTTATTATACTTACAGGCAGCGTGTCAGATAAAGGCACGAATTCTTATTAAAAAGACACTTTCACCCCAAAGTCAATATACAAAGAAGAGTTATAAAAGCTATAGATGGCAATCTCGAGAATGTTTAATATAGCTGAAGAACGGTATTAATATATTAAGTTGAATGAAACAGCCAGCTCAGACTTCATTACACCAGCGCTTGTGTAATAACCTCACATGCTCCCAGCAGGCTAAAAGGCAGTGGCCTCAGTCAACAGCAAAATGATTATGTTCAGAGGGGTGTTTTAGACTGACCCCATCCATGTATCAGGGAAGAGAAATCCCCTGCATCACCACTCTTCATTCCCAGTCTGGCGAAGCTGAACTTGCTGGAAGAACAAGGTAAACAGGGCTCCAGCTGCAGGCAAGGCTCCTCTAAACCAAAAACAAGGTCTCCAAGGGCTAGTTTGAGAGTCTACTTCAGGGCAGTAAAGTGCTATCTGGCCCTCAGCTGATTTCCAAGTAAAATGGAGGCATTAAAGTGCTTCACGGGAGGACAATACGGTGCGTTTCCACAATACTTCCTCAATAACGAAGCAGTCTTTGAAACATGCAGCTCTTATCTAACAAAGGGGATGAAAAGAGCAAAACTTGCCTTTCAAGGTTTATTTCTACCCTTTCATTTCTTTTAAATAAAGGGGTTTAGATCAAGTGTCTTCCAATTGTACATTATAGAAGAGGAAGCAAAGATCCAGGAATTGAATTCTACGGGTGAGGAAATTTCTGAGACTCTACTGATGCTCCCAAGCATCCCAAGGAGCTTGTTGTTCATCTGGAAAACTTTAGTGCAGCTTAAAATAAAAAAAAGTATTGTGGAGAAAACAGTGCTAGCAAGAGGTGCTGAACACCTGCCCTGTCAACAGAAGCCTCAGGACAATGAATGACCGGGATATAACATGATGTTATCCAATGCACAAGAACTGATTATGTACATAGATGATCTCTTTCAGGGGAATTCAGAAAAAGATGGATTAGAAAGGGCTATTCTTACAACACAGCAGTCTTCTCCCAACTTCTTTACAGTGACAAGTCATTCATGTCACTTCTTGTGTTGTGACAGAGAGAGGGATAGGTGAGGACATTTAAGGGTTCTTACCCTCAAAGCTGAAGCAGTCACTGACAGAGATGCAATAATAAAAATAAATATTAAAAAAAAAAAAAAGCAAGCAACAAGCAACCACCTTGGAGTTTCTTCACTGACTTGTTTAAACCTCTGCTTAGCAGCAAACCACCTAGCCACACCAGTACTGATTAGGTTTCAGAGCTGACGCCCTGCTGAGCGGAGGAAATTCTGTGGTGCTCATGGGGGAAATGTGCAAATAGCCAGCGCAGGAAGAAAGCTAAAGATAACTTTGCTCGCTGTGAAGGACAACTGCATTCACCACTGATAGTCCTTATCTAAGCAGAGCAGACTTGGCCCAAACTTCAGAGGCAAATCAGCAGAGGAATCTCACTGTACCACAGGGAAAGACACAGAAGATAGGAGATGGCACTCTTAGCTCTGAACCAGTGCCCAGGAGTAGCAGGGATATTTGGGTCACACCAGGGAGAGACAAATGGAATCGACAATTCACAGAAGCACGGGGGGGGGGGCGCAAAAACAAAACAAAAAAACCCAGAGCGTTCAGAGTGAACTGCAAAGGCCTCATGAGGTAAAGAAAGGGGACTTCTACCCTGTGTAAACCTCTCACCTGCCTGCTCTCTCCGTATTATGCTGCACTTCACTCCCAGAAAAATAAGATTAAAAAGAACAATTAAAAAAATGAACCAAAGCATTTTTTCTTTCTTAATGACTTCAGGAACTGTAAAATCACAGGACCTTGACTACAAGCAGCTTTTTCTGTATATAAGAAAAACAATTCTTCCACTAACAGACAGTTTCCTGCATCCCTACACATGAGCAACTCAAGTAAGTATCTTTAAAGGAGTAGCAAATAGAAAAATAAATTCCAGAAACAAAGAAATTAAGAATGCCACGAGACTTGGGTTTTCTCCGCCTTCATCTAGTAAAGCTCGTGGCAACTTCAGCAGCGTAGAACCAACTTTCTCATTCATTATCCTGGCATTAGAAAATCCTGTGCAATCAGAGCACAACTTCTTAGCATCGAGACGAGTATTACTACTGCTCAGGGTACTGCAGCAGTCATATCCATTAGGACCTTGCCACGGCACACGCTGGACACCTACTTGAGGAGATCCAGCACCTGTCCCCCAAAAATTCTCAGTAAGTGTAGCTTTTAAGATTTCACTAAAAGGTGTTTTCACAGCTTCCTTTGCAACAACTGTTAATTAAATTAGATCCTCCTACCAAGAAATATCATGGAGGAAAAATAAGGAGAAGGGTTGATTTATAAATCTTATTAGTGGGATGACTGTGCAGTTTCTCTTCAACAGCCAATGATACTGCTTTCAAAGGGCAGTCATCCAAACGCTCGAACTAAATTAGGAGCAACTGGCTTCTGCTTGGGAATTTTCATAGAGAGATGCCAAGCACCGAGATAAGAATTGAGCTCCCATCGCCCTTGCTGGTATAGAGCAGCATGAAATGTGATATACCCAGACTTTACATTTCTATTTCCCCAAAGCCTCATGTCTCAAAGACATGAGATTCCTACCTTCTCTAAACAACAGTTTGGATCAGAGGGATTTGATAGAGCATGTTATAAAGAGAACAGTTAGTTTCAAGATCCAAGTGAAAAACTGCTCTCAGCATTTATAACCTAGGATTTAGTTCAAGCCATTCCTACAGCTTTAGCATTCTTTTCCTCCTGTAAGAGAGACATTTTGCTTTATGTTAGTTCAAGATAGGTTGTGTTTTTGCTTATCTGGGTAGCATTCCCCAAGGAGACAAAGGAGCCTGGAGCTCTGTGCAGTCAAGGGCAGCTATTGATTACATTCCCTCCCCAAAAGAGGCAACGCCAGCTTCTTGCTGGGCTGCAGAGCTGGCCAGCTCAGAGGGATGTCACCTTAACTAACAGCAATGATGGATGGTGCTTCTCTTCACCAGCCTCCAACCTGCCAGCTGGCTCAGGAATCACATACATGCTGAACCATAACGTTCAGTGCGTCCCTGTTGAAAACATCTTCTTCACACCTCTGCTACTGTAGTCCCACAAAAAGACCTTGGTGATCTACAAGCTTGTTTTAAATCTGTTTATGTCTGTTTGTGCAATGCACTGAAACATCTAACAACTGCAGAGGTGGTGACTAACGATGAGGTGGGAAGTGGTGATATAGGTCAAGTTTTGACACATGGGCTGGACCCTCTGCTGCCCTGCAAGGCCACAGCGCTGGGCTGCAGAGGGGAGATGAGATGTCTGTGAGTCCTTCAGCAGGGACCCTCCCAGCCTGGTGCCAGAACTGCACTGAATGGCTTTGAAAGGGAGGTGAGAACTACTATTTCTACATTACCAGACTCCTGTAATAAGGGATGCTCAGCAAGGTATCTTGGAAGAGTGCACCATGGTAAAAAAAAGGCCTTCAGAAAGAATGTCCAAAAGGGGGAAAATTGAAATGCAATTTCACATATTTCGAGGAAAAGAGAGGTTAATGGTGCGTATCATAACTCGTGCAGCAACACCAAGTATCCCAAGGCTGCCATTAAGTTTTATCTACTCACATTTATTAACTACTGCGTCTTCCAGAAACAAAAGGACTAGACATACAGTGAGACCTTCATTAAATACTGGGGCCTCAGACAGCTCTCATCCAGAAAATGCCTTCTGCAAACAAATGAACCAAGAGACTAGCATATAGCTCATTACAAATACTATTGTCTGCAGTGTAGCGGATGCATTTCCACAAGGTTTCAGACAACCTACTTAACAGTCTAACTAATCACGTAACATATTAGCAAGTCAATACATCCTTATTAATAATAATTTCTAATTAATGTTATAGCATTAAACAGGTTAGCTTAAACTATTTGTTTTCTTTTACAAACATAAAGGAGTGGCCAACATCTTGTCTAGCACCTTTGAAATATATATAAACTTAACACAATGTTTAATACTTGATGATTTCACATTCGGAGGACTGCTAGGTACACACAAATCAGAGGAGGGAAAACTACAGACCTTTTGGTTCTAAACAGAGATATATGTTATAATGAAATTAGCATAGCTACGCAGGCCTGCAATAATTGCTGCTGAAATTGCAGATGATCAGACTAACATTTTCATTGTTATATACATCATGCTACCCAGGCAACAAGCGATTCCTATCCAAGTTTTTGGGATGAATAAATAAACCTTTTGTTTGGCTTTCATTTTGTTACACCCCTGGAACTTTGTGCCTCTCGAAAGAGTAACTTTATAGCAAAGTCTCCATAGACGTCAACCTATTGCATGATAATTTACGTTCTCATGCGAGGACACAAAGTGCAATAGGGTTAGTGTCCTAAGCCATGAGTAAGGTTGCAGTACTAGACACCAACTGCACAGCACTATTCCCTCTAGATATAGAGGGCCTACCTACAGTCAGGGACAGCCACACACACAGAAGGAGCTCAGGATCTTGCAGCAAAAGCATCAGCCTTTAGTGTCTGCACGTAAAAAAATAGTTCCCCTGAAAAAGCAGCCTTGGGACATTCATTAAATACTTACACATCCGTCCCACTGAAAGGTGGCAAAAATACACGGCATCATGGATAGGTTTTTATACAGTGTAGATATTCAGTAGCAAATGGCTTTACCACAGGGAGAAGTGGAAAACAAACCTCAGGAACTGCTTCCTCATGCCCACACGCTTGGTGGCCTTACATGGATTTGGTTCTCATTCAGCAACAGCACCTCACAGAGCCTGTCAGCAGTGCAGCACCTTGTTTCCACTGCATACCTTGCCAAGACTCTAGTAAGGACTTTCAAGCAAGAGGCTGTGCTCTGGCAGAAGGAACTGAAGGTCTCACTTCTCCCTCGCTGACAGAAAGCTGCCTGCCCTCCAGAGGCTGCACGAGGCAGCAGCTGGCATTATCTCAGGACCATCGCTGTGCTCAGGCCAGGCCTCAGTGCAAAGGCATTTCAGTCTTTGCGCCGCTGCTCTTCCCCACTTCTCCCCGCCTCACAGCCCTGTGTCTAATCAGCATTTCTAAACGCCTAAGTGCTGAAAATTCCCAACTGTGAACAGGGGCCAGGGAATCAACAGATGTTTGCCTCTATACAAACTCTTTGAAGACATACTCACCCTCTCAGAGCTCAATATCTAAATAGATAAAAGCCAAGACAGAAAGTCAGGATCATCTATTTTACCAAAGAGGCACTGAGGCACAAAGCGTAACTTAGCCAAGACACATGGGAAATCTCAACAGAAGGAGCTTCCGCCTCCCAAAATCACGGCAAAGGAACCGCCCTGGGCTCTCCTCTGCCTGTCTGGCCCCTTCACCCCAAGAGCTTCTTTCTTCCCATGCTGCAGAACTGGCTAATGCTCCCCACAGAAGGGTAACGGCCTCGCTGGAACAGGGAAACCGAACTCCACTCCCACCCTGTGCTAATCACTCCTCCCTCTCCTGAGGGAAATGCATGTACTTTGCACTAGCTCATGTAAACAAGCTGAAGCTAGCTTTAAATTAGTTACTTTGGGATTTTTCCGCACCACAGCCACGATCATGAACTCAGCATCCCACCAGAGCAAGCGAACAACTACGCCGACATTTCTAATAGTGCCCCAAATGGGGTGAAGTCTGCATTACACTGCAGACGTTGCAGGGAAACTGCAAAGTCAGCATCCTCTGAGTAACACAGAAGGTGCCACAGCGGCTCCTTTTGCTGCCCCTTTTCCTGGATAAACCTATTAACATGATCCATTTCATCAAACGCAGACTTTTAAACACATGCCAAAAAAAAAAAAAAAAGTAGGCTGCAGAAAAAGAAAGAGAAGCTAACTTATTCACATGCATGTGTTGAATGTAGTTCACATTGCTCCTTTTAGCATATTCCATATACAGCGCAGGCAATTAAATACTTGCACAGCCTGCTAATTGCTGAAAAGGAACAAGATGAACCAATTTAATAATGTCACAACCAGAGTTAGAGTAAACGTGACGCCAACTGGTAAATATGCATGGGGGGGAGCCAACGACACACTGGGGTATTTTTGCAGCCAGGCAGTTAACATTTCTATTTTTACTAACTTCGGGGGCTACAGTTCACTCTATTGAGCAGCTCATCTGCATCGCTCAGAGACGTGTCTGTGACGCCGTTCTGGGTAAGCACCACGAAGGATGGCTCTCTGCATCACGTACGGCTGCAGGGTGCGTGGGTCTCTGAGCGAAGAAAGGCAGAGGAGGATTTTTGCCTTTCAGAGTGAGAAATAAAGAATCCAGAGCTGGATTAAGCATCTGGAAAATTACTGCAGCCTCACAGCTTTTGCTGCTTGCTACCCAAGATGAGTCATCACTGGTTGCCTTGACAACAGCTATTTTCCTCCTCCTGCTGCTGATCAATTTTGTCTGTATGAAGGTCCCCTGAACCCAGGAGCTGCAAAGATAATGCAGCCAAGTCACGGAAACTCCTATCAAACTGCATTTGCATTTGGAACGTGTCAGTCTGGGGCCTTAAAGAAAGACAGACAAAAAAACTGGCAGGAGGGGAAGGGAAAGGGATAACACTCCTGCTTATCCAACCTGCATACCCAGAGCTGCCACAGGCTTTGTTAACAAAAATAATTCTACTTCCTTATCGATAAACAATGCCTATAAGTGAAAATAATAATACTTTGCCCTAGAAATTAACCTAAGCTGTTCAGCACCGACGCCAGGTGCTCATGTTCTAAACACACTGTAAAGCAGGGGCTTGCATGCTCGGTTTCCAGTGTACAAACCCAGTGTTGGCCTAAGAGCTGAGGTTTCTAGGCTCTACCCTTACCTCTGACAATGTCAGACGGAACAACCCTAAGGTAGTCATTTCATCTTGGAAAAGCCCCATTCAGCACCTTTCAAGTGCAAAGATATGGCTGAAAAGAGCTGAAATGTTGTTGCTAAGCGATAGTAAAGCCCTGGAACAACACCTAAAGTTTACCCTCTCCAGCACCCTTTTGAAGTGAATGCACTGGATGTCCAATTACTTCTGATGAGACAAGAAAGTGAGTCCTTGCTTACTTTATAAGTGGATTTCCTAGATCCCACTGAATGCTTTTCATAAAGTTAGTCTGATGTCCTTTGTTTTCATCTCTTCATTTTTACATCATGAATTTACTAACCTATCCCCTGAAGGCAGCTTAAACGGTTGCTAATAGGAGTCTGACCCTGTTGTCAGTGGAACAAACAGCACAGACACCCACTTGTCTGATATTAGCTATAAGACGACGAAGCTACAGACACAGCAATCCTAAAAGTAGGATGGGGAAAAGGTCACTGAGGGCAGTATTTGCACTGCAAGCAAAGGAATGAAACTAATATTTGCCATGCTAATTTATAATTTTGATCCCGACCTGCTACTGTGGGCTCAAACAGTAGCAAGAACATTTACTCTGAGACCTCCCATGTAAATCTCATTTCAGTTACCCATTCATGGCAGCTGGAGTCTTAAACATGTTTGACGTGTGTTACTCTTTGGGGCCATTCAGGGACAGATGTGAGAGCACTTGTGCAATGGTCACCCCACCTAGGAACTTCTCTATGTGACTCAGAGCTTCCCCAGAGGGGTTCAAGAAGTCACATAATCATATGAAGGCCTGATCAGCTTAGAAATTGCTTACCTTCCAGACTTTCCCCCAAACCTATCATTTGAAGCAAGGACAATTACCTTGTATCTAAGTGTGAGCACGTCTCTAGAACAGAAACTTCTCCTTTGGCACAGTAGACTAACTTTCACAGAGCTTAAAGGTGACTTGATGGCAACTTGAAGCTAAAACCTAAAGGTTATTTTTAAGTCTCTGAAGCAATCCAGTAGATACATCCGTCTTTTCTGTGGGAGGCAGTTTGCTCTGCAATTTATCTTCAAGACTGGTCTTGACCTTCCAGTAACAGCGTAGGAATATTTCTTAGGTGTTTGTCTGCGAAAGGCTGGAGTGGGTGGGCTGTTTTTTCCCTAGGCATTTGCTTTTAGGGAGGGAAAGATGTTCTTTTCATTTCTGCTCTTTACCTGCAGATATCACTATGTAAGAGCATGACCATATCTCATGTTACTTAGTTTTTGTGCAGAGAGAATTAATAGCTTCAAAAGACTCTAGTAGATTGCCTTTCAAAAAGTTTTTTGACCCTGTAAACTAGCTTGCTAATTCCCAGCTGTTGCAACTATAACATGAACAGCGTTCAGTTTCTTTCCTTCTCAGCATCCAGTAATATGTTACAGAAAAAGTGAGGAAGCGCAGCAAGCCAAGAAACAGCAGCAAGAATACAATGAAAATGTTTGCGTTCCCTGCCAACCAGACATTTTCAGCAAAGCATTCCAGCTCATATTATATACCAGCTCAGCGAAGCTCTCAGAATAATAAACTAGTAAACCTGCTCTGACGTGTCCTACTCTAGCTAAAGTCCATGCTAGCATTTAATAAGAAACCCTGCATCAGCGGAGCACAAGAATAAGGAGCATACTGTTGGGAGCCAAGGGAAGCAGCCACTTTTCCAGACTTGTAAAGAGCCATAGCCTGAGACTAGTTGTAGCTGCCCATCCCATTGACGGAGCAGGGAGGCTGAAAAACTTGGTCCCCTGAGGGTCCTGTCAGCCAACGGCAGGTGGCAGCTGCAGGTCTGGGAGGTGAACCTGTAAAAAGAAGGCTGTAGTACGGGAACGGCTGAAGAACCCCACGCCGGGCAGCCATCGGAGGGTGGGGAGGGCCCTGCCGCCAGGGCAGCAGCCCCTTCGGCTGCCCAGCAAAAGGATCACAGCTCGAGAAAAGGAGCTGTCACCGTGGATGACTTGCAAAACGTGACACAGGATTCGCTCTGTTGTACCTAGCACACTGGTGTGAACAGCCAAAGACATCACACGAGTCCTGAGCTGTTGGATCTCATATGAAGGTGCTAGACTATTTCACTGACAAAAAAAAACTTAAGCCAAACGGCCCCTTTCAGCTCAAGCTCAGGAGTATTATAGTCAGACTGTTCTGCAAAGAGGAATTTGCCAGCAGAACTCCCCTGGTATGATTTTAATATTACTAGTGTAATAGCCTCATACACACACACACTTTAGTTTGAGTACATACGCCTTTTTCTGATGTCATTTATGTCACTGAGGGTCTACACAGGGAATTACAGTTGCACGCATACAAATCTTAGCACTATAATTACAGCGCTATTGTGCTGCTAGAAAGTAGACAAACTGAGGGCCTGTCAGAGGCAAGAAAGGTTCTGGAGAAGAGCAGGAAAATGCACTGAGAGCAGTCCGTTCTAGACCAGGGGCATGCTGATGCTTGCATTTTGGGGACACTCCAGTCTCCAGCTTTTCCCATCGGGAATATGAAGATACAGTACTCCAGTACTTTTATTATTTTCCAATAGATCATCTCTTCCTAGGATGCGTTAAGACCTTCACCCGACTTACATGAGTGAACAATGCTAAGAATTTGGGCTTTTATTTGTCAATACAGGTTTGTACCAAACATCACTACACTGCCCTAGGCTTAAGGGAAATTCAAGTTCATAGGCTCTCAGGATACCTCAGGGAGGAAGGAATCCCCTGCTAGAAGCAGGGTCAACTGAGGTCAAGACCAGGCTGCTCAAAGCTTTATCCAGTTGGGTCCGGAAAACCTCCAAGGATGGAGCCTGCACAGCCTCACTGGGCAACCAGCTCCACCACCTCACTGTCCTCATGGGGAAAAGTCTTTTCCTTATATCCAGTCTGAACCTCTCTTGCTTCTCCATCGGAGTGGAAAACCAGCAAACCAGCTAAAGAAAATGGAAGCCACTCAAGTCTCCTAGGTGAAGACTTCCCAGCAGGAAACAGCAATTCCCACAGCCCTGTGGGCCTCCACAGATAGAAAAGGATGCGAAGGGCACTAGTTAGCTATCTGCAAATAGAGTTTGCTCAGTCATTCTCTTCAAGGTTGGGGAAGGGGGAAGAGAATACGACTCTACATTCCACTCAATATTTAAGTTTCATGTTTCCATTCACATGTTTCCAGATCATCTTCACTGCCCTAGCCTGTCTCCATCATGGTACAACTGGAGTAAGAAAGTGCTTTTGACAAAGGTTACCTGCAATATGAGAGCAGGGAAAGGCAAAGTGAATGCTGACTCCCTTTTTGAATTCACCTGGTGTTCTGCCATTCACCCAAACTTCATTCCATGCTCCAATTACTAACACATTTGCTAGATAATTCTAGACCTAGGGCAGAACATACAGATCGCTGAAGGAAGGCTCCAGTGCTCAGGTTTCAAGGACTTAACATATAGACATGATTTCAGTGGTGGGAAGCCTTCCTTATCATGTTAGCTATCCTACCGATTTCCAAAACGGATCTATAGCTTTTTGCTACAGACAAAAGTGGGGGGTGGGGGGGAGGGGAAAATCCCTTCAGCTTTTTGCAGCATCTGTAAAATGGCCAGTAGCTCTTTGCTCTTCATCCTATTTAAGATAAAGATCCACCAGCTGACGCTCACATTTGAAAGTGGCCATGAGTAAGTTATCACTATGATAGGCTTTCTGATCTGGTAAAATTCAGAAAATTCTGCAGGACAGAAACTCATGGAAAAGGTATCCCCCCCCCCATCCTATTCCAATTTGGTAAGACTGGAGTATGGCTTAACTACGGAGCTCATCAGTTTAAGAACTACGTTGTGAGACCACTCCCAACTGAAATGTACATTCAAAGTGCACGTATCCTTTAAAAACGTGCCTGAGTTCTGCAGGCTTACATTGCCAGTGTTTGCAGCCACCGCTGTTGGTTGATTTTCAGGCACCAAATCACTCTGAAGATGAGGTACTGTGGTTGGTGCACTTTTGGAAGTCAGGCAGTTTCTTTGATCACTGAAAACAAACAGGAACGCTGGTTTATTGTGGGATGGCAATTCCTCAAGAAACTGAAGTAAACAGAGACTAGGTTAAGTTCAATACACATATCATAGGGAGATACAAAAAAATAATTGTAACATTCTTCAAACAAAAGCTGCGGAGGCCAGAAGTTCACAGAAGATAAATGTTTAAAAATACAACAGGATCTTCATGTCATAGCATTTGCTGTATCTGGAACTTCTGAAAGCCCTTTACCAAGTCACCAAGCAAAATCTAGCCCTTTAAGGTCCATTAATATGATGCTGCATACACATTAAAAGAGAAATAAATATCTTAAGATATCATCAAGAAGTCTGGAAGAAATATTCATTTTTTATATTAAAATACATTTTGTGTGAGGAACAAAGCAAGGATGAAACGGCAGTGAAGAGAGTCATTAAAAAAAGTTCATAGCCCATGAAATCCAGTTATCACCAGAAAAAAAACTGGTGCAGAAGCACGGTGATTATACACTTCAATTCATTCTGAAAATAGGAAATCCTCTTTCTGAAAAATACGCCTCAAGCTCCAGAGTTGCTATATGAATAGAAAACAAACATCCTTCAACATTAAAAGTAAAATAAAAAGCCAAGTGAGGAGAATTTTGGTGAGAAATCTTGCCTTATCCCAAGAGGATGACACCAAGGATGACGCAAGGGCAGGGAGTTGGTGCATGAGCACTACAAAGTGACACTGAACATAAATACAGTGAAATTATTCTTACTCGGTTTTCTTTGTGAATGAACACCAAAACACACTAAGAACATACAGCACTCAGGCTAGCTGAATAATACCGGATGTTGTTTCAGCCCAGAGATAATATTTTTACATGAAGTAGTGTTTTTAATCTCTCTAGAAGGCCTCTAAATACAGAGCAAATAGTTTTAAAGAGCGTAACGAGGAGAAGAGAGAGAGACTTAGATCCCTGAGCAATACTTCCATCCGATAGCAATCTTCAGTGCAAGTTTAGAGTTGGTGAAAACTGTCCTGAAGTCTTTGAAGACCTGGCCTCAGCATGGACAGTACCAATGTAGAGTCCCAACACTCCTTAACAAGGAAAGGAGGATTCTGAGTGAATCAGAAGAGGACCATTTTCTCAAACCAGATCTTGGACTTCTTGTAATACTGCCTATAAGGTGGTAAGGGAAAGCCTGTGGACTTTGTCCACTACCATGCTGACATAGCCACACTTTCATTAGGACCATTAAACAGCCAAAAGCCCTCAAAGGCTCTATTATACCTTCTCCAGTCCTCAAGAGCTATCCTGTCTCCAGAGTCTCTGAGGGTCAGAAGCAGACAGGACTGGGTCTCTTTGCCTAGCACACCTCAAGTGGTTAATCCCGTTTTGCAATTCTATGACGCAAAAGTAGCTCCCAGTTCAGGTTAATCATTTCAAATATTAGCACCTACCAGTGAAAACTCAGTGCAGGGACAGTGCTGATTTGTTACCACAGCAACAGTTATTAAGAACTCGCACCTTCTTGGCCACCCATGAACCATTTTGAAAGCCTCTGCTCCCCTTCAGCCCACGTAGGATGGGGATACAGCTACCTCAGAGGCTGATAAGCTAAACTGACACTAGCAAAATGAAAATCAATATCTTTAGATAATTTAGTACTGCAAATCTGAGGATAAGTCCATTTCCACTAAGGATTGTATTTACAGACATGAACAAGAAGGGAGGAAAGCAGCAAAGGCGTTTTTAAAAAGTAACTGAGAACTAAGCAAGCCCAAGGAGACAGATTTAATGCCCAAGCACAGCACATTACGTGCTCAGCCTGTTTGTCTGCATTGCAGATCTGATGTAGTACTGCTCTGTGCACCTTTCAGGCACCAAACTGGTACTACTGCTCATGACATTGGTCCCCTTCAAACTAGCAAGGGCCTTGAGATAACGCTGGCCAGGTGCCTTACCTTATATGTTCTTTTCTTCTACTCCCACTTTCCTGAGCCAACCACAGATAGGAAGGACACGGTCCTTCTTAGTAATGACAAATCTTCTCTAAAGACTCAGGGTGGAGGGCAGGATCGCAGCCTTTCCTCTCTGTGAGGGATACTGCAAGCTAGCCAGGGGTAACAGAAAACAGGGCTCCTTACAGCATAATTTCTATATAGGCCAGAACAGACACTACATGTCCTGACACCTTTTCTCTTCATTTAAGAAGGACAAAAGAAGGTCAAAAAAAAAAAAAAATCTGTGTGTTCACTCTGTCCCTCAGCTGAGCTTTATCAAATATTCAGTCATGAGTAGCGCCCAGTAAAGCCATGATTTCCAGCTGGCGTCCTAACTAAGGGTTTGTCACACTTGGGAACCACTTAGTTTCTCAGATCAGGTACAGATAAGGCTCCCTTCTTCCTTAAGAGCCCATAAATTGCTTTGGGATCCTCTAAGATGAAAGATAATATCAAAATGTAAACTATTCTCATTATTGGGTGTGGAGTAACGTACTAATTCTCTTGGACTACCGGACAGCAGCCAGCCCCGTCTACTCAGAGGGACAACTATCAGGAAAAGAGATAACTGAAAAACCTTCCCAAAAATGCTACTCCTGCAGTCTATTAGCAGATAAGTCATGCTGCTCTACCATTTTCTGTGCCTCTACCCAGGACATTTGTAGCTAGTGCTTGCTATTCTTAGTGACTGCTCAAGAACAAGTCTACCAAGTAGAATGTATTATCCCATCACTAAGAGCTGTCACTTCATACAACAAATTTCCTGGGAGTGCATAAATTATGTCCTTGACTGGCATGTCAGCGCTGCTCTGCTGATGATTTTTCATGCCATACTGTTAACTATCTGATGTACAGGTGAATCTGCACAGCATACCCAACTCCAAACCCAGGGTCCCAGAATAAAGGCTGCTTAAGAGTCAAAAGCAGATTTAGATTTGAGCTTTGTAAGTAGCTCTCTGAATGACAAGGTACAGTAGAGGCCATTTGTACCTATAGACCTCCACCACCTAAAATCCATCCCTAAACATCTGTCATTATCCCACAGGAAAGGAAGACCTTCTTAAGTCTGTAGTCCCATTCCCAGTAGCCTCCCTTAGTAACCACTAACCCAGACGGGAAGACCTACAGCTGACCTGCCAAAAATTAGGCTTGGCAAAAGACTGAAAGGATGTATATACACTGACCCTTCTTCTGGCATACTACCAGAACTTGCATTCCCATAGTCACGTCTTACCAATGAGTCTTCTGTTCTGAATTTGTCTACTTTATTTTTGATTCATTTATTTCTTTGAGTTCTACACAAAGAAAAAAAAAAAAAAAGACTGTACCAGGTGGCAATAAATTCCACTCAGGAGAAGCAGCTTCTATTTATTAACCAGTAGGTTTAAAAATAAATCATTTTGGGCATTCCCTCCAATTACTGTGTTACAAGAAACAGCGAATACTCTTTCCCTATTCATCTTCTCCACATTATTCACAGCACTCCCCCATGCTCTGCTCCTGTCACCTCTCTTCCGGCATGAGAGGTCTGAAACTAGAGCCCTTCAGGTAGAAGTGAGTCCATGCCTTTGGCCATTCTTGTTGCCTTTCTCCATATTTTTTCTAGCTCTGCTATACTGGTTTTGAGGAGGAGTTATTACAAGCAGTTACAGTATTCCAGAAGTGGGCTACACTGTACTGCAACAGAATGGAGTTTTGGTATCTGCTCTTTTCCTAGTAACGCCCGACTTCAGCTGCTGTGCACTAAACGAGACATCATTTATGAAATACCACAGTGATGCCAAGATCTTGCCTAAATGGCAGTAGATAAATCATAGCCCATCCTTGCGTACATATAACAAGGATTATTTTTCCCCCCCCGTGCAGAGGCATTAATCACTTTTCACTTATCAATTTCCACAAGTAACATTAGCACCCATAACTGATCCAGATCAGCAATGTAGACAGATAGTGGTGCTCTGGGAGCTCAACCAAGACCCAGTATGCTCACTCCACCAGCTAATGGAAAGCGTCAGACACTGATGTCATCTCTGAGCCCCGCTGGACTGTGTGTGACCTGCTGAGCTCATGTTTTATTCATGCCACCTCACTTGTTTCCTTTGTATGGACTGAGTGATTTAGGAGATATTCCTGTCACAGCAGTGCACTGCAGAGAACATGTGCGGTGTCACTCTCCCTCTTCAGGGCCACACAAGGAGAAAAACGCAATAAAAACAAGAAGCAAAAATAACTTAAACATCCTTCCTCTAACCCACAATGCCAAGGGGTTTAGTTGGGTGTTGTCAGTTAGCATTCTGCAGCTTTGGAGTCAAATACACTTACGTCCTTGGTGGAAAAAATACAACAGATGTCACAAAACGTAGCTTGAGGTAGAGTACAACAGCTATGAAGCTCCCCTCCCCGCTAGTAGTAAGCTGAAAACACACACAGATGCTTAAAACAGAGCATATCTCAGCTTTCACGTTCACTGCACATCCCTACAAGACTGTTTTTTCTTGCATCTTTCAGCTCTGTCACCAACAAGATGTTCTTTCAGCCTCATGTGAGTCATTCAATAGCCATCTAACACCATCTGCTGGATTGTGAAGAAAAAAAATTACACCAGCAACTTGCTGCCAGGCAGCAGGGAAGCAAAACGTAGAGGCGCTTGCAGATTGGCTTTGACTGGGGTTCCCTCCCCCACACTTTTTTTGTTTCTTCCTTCCCCTTTTTGAAAAACTGCTCTGGGCTGCCACTGGCACTAGCAGAAAAATCATAGTCAAAGATAAAAAGTCCTCTGCTCTGGATTGTGCAAACTGTACTGGAGGCCGTACCACGTAATTATGCTTCAAGATAACCATTTATCTGTGAACTAGCTTTACCCCTTCCTGATGAAATAAAAAGAAAACACCACCAAAAAAAAGTTACTCTGAAAACAAGCCTTCTGCAAAGTCAGAATATAACTCTGAAGGAGCAAGAATGCAGAAGGGAGCTGGATTTCTGTTGAAAATCCAGCACCACAGCATAAGTCAGAAGTCGGGGACAGACAGCCTGTGCAACAAGAAGCGGCCATCACACATTCAGACATTAGCTCTGACATTAGCCTGTGGTTTAGAGGCCAAAGTACCAGTTATCTCACCACCACGCAAACATGTACTGTTCAGAGACTGGCAGGGATATTTTTAACATCCAATTAGGCAGCTGACACTGCTGTTGGATGCAAGACAGTTTTTAATTGCTCATTTACGGTAGGGGCCTGCACCTCCTCTTCTGCTTCTTCAGTCAAAACACATCACGCAGCTCCTCACGATACTGGATGCAGTGGCTAAGCTTTTTCTTTCACTGAGGGACAATCACCGGTCTGGCTGAAACTAAAACACATATATAACACTTTGTGGAGGTTCTCTTCCCCACTTCCCCCCTCTTCTTTCTCTCCCCACTGTCTTCCTCTTATACTGAAAATAGGAATGAATCACATGTTCAAAGGTTATTAGACAATTGTGTAAGGTCCTGATCTAATCAGCCAAATGCTGTGAAAGGACAAAGGAATATCTTTATTGAATCCGTATCCTACTGAAGTCAGGGAAAATACTGCCAGGATTTTACCCTTTACAACCAGCAAGGCATCTCCTCCCTTATTCAGAGATTTCCTCTGCTCCAAGTTTTCTGGGACCACCTATATTGTAGTAAAGCAAACTGCACAGCATTAGTAAGTGCTCTGGCTGGTTCAGACAACACCATAAAAGCTAGGAGGAGTCCTGAATCATAAGATCCCACTAACAGAAAGCAGAAATAAAGGTCACGTGTCATCCATCAGTGCCGCCCAAAGTGGAAGATTACCTTTTACGATAAAGGCAAAAATGATCATAGGATGAATTTCCTGAAGTAGTCCCAGGAGAAAGGACAGTACGTGCAGCACTATGGAAGACACTGGTGTCAGACTGCCCCTGCAATACCACGTACAGCTCTGGTCACCAAAACCAGATCAAGATGGATAATTTCAACTGGAACCACCACAGAGCAGGGCTCTAGGATGAGCCAGGGAACAGAAAGCCTACTACGTGAAAGCGCCGTGAAACACCACCGAACCCTGGTTCGGTCAGCCAGCAAAATTAAGGTCGGGGTTGCAATTTTACAATACGGTTATTCTGACCTAACAACAGATTGCTACCAAAAGGGCAGTCCTGCTTGCCTAATATCCCCACTTCCTCCTTGTGTTGAGTGAAATCAGGAGTTGACACAGCAACCCTGCAGCACTGCAGGAGCAGATCAAGGAAGCAACAGGAACGCACCGCTCGTGGCAAAGCGAGCATCCCCCCCGTTGGCAGCAGCAAGATCAAAGGAAGCATAGTGTGAAACAGTGTCTTAGGAAGGCAATTTTTGAAGTACAGTGGGGAGGAAGAAGAAAAGAAGAAAAAAAATAAAAAAGAATTTAAGCTATGGGACAATGCCAGCCTAAGAACTAATGGTTGTAAGTTGACCACAAATACATTTAGGCTAGAAATTAGCTTTCTAAATATCAGCCTTCTCACAGGGTTATCGCGGACAAAAACCTCAATTAAGATTCCAATGAATCTTGATCAGTTTATACAATGGATTATATTTTCCTTGCAATAGCAGGGGTAGAGAACATGCTCCTGGAGGCCCCTTCTAATCATAAATTCCTAGGTTGATTGTCTATTTATATCAACCCTTCTAACAAAAAAACTGACAACATGTACAGGCTCCAAAAGCTGGAGCTCTTGCTATAGGCAATGTCAAGAAAATCTGCTCTAGGTTATTTGAATCTTGAATTTAAATCAATCAGGACAAATCATTTTATTTCATGCTGACAAAAGATATCAAAAGCAATGTGTCCCTTCTGGAGATTTGACTCTTCTGGAAGAAATTGGTTCAGCTGAGCAACATATGTTACAAAAATTGATTTTGTTTTTCTGTCTGGTTATTCGCTTGTGCAGAGAGGAGCTTTTATAGCAGAGGGACAGCAAGGACCTGAGGGCATTCAAACACATCAGATGCAGAACATGGCCAGCTTCCTATCTGCCAGCTACTGCTATGGGAAGGGTTAAAAACACACCTAATAGTCGCACATAAAAAGGGCTGACTTGGAGACAGAATCTGAGTAAAGTCTGCAGACCTTGTAGGGCTTAAGAGAAAGATGCTCTGTGATGAACTGTCCTGGCACAATGACAGTTTACAAAAGCTGAAAACCCACCCCAGGACAGCTTGGTTCCCTGATGCACACCCTGGCAGAGTCAGCTCAGCCCTTCAGTCTGCCAAGTGACACCATTACCTCAGGTAGAGCAGGACCTGCCCAAGACCAAGGCAGACTGACTGAGGGAATGAGGTCTGCACCAGCAGAACATCTGTCTGTCAAAGCCACCTGCAGGACCATAGCCAGCCTTGCTCTGTGCCCATATACTTATTTTATACCCACTCCACTCTCACTTTCCCCTTGTTTAGGCTGCCACAGTTTTAGTCTGATAATATTAGGTCTTACATCCCACAGTCCCTGGGGAAACATCTGAATAGAGGCCAGAGCAAAAAGAAATGTAGAGATATACTATCGAAAGTCCAAATTGTCATGCGAGGACACAAACAAGCAGAATGAGAAAGCAGAATTTTTGATATTTTTTTCTTTTGCCCAAGCATAAGCATGAACATTGAGTTTACAGAAAAACGACCTATTGCATAAGATCTTCAGAAAGTTTTGCACTGTTCTCACTACTTTACTATAAGAAAGAGTAAGCCTGGAGCATAAAGAGACTTAAAGAAATGCATATGTACATTTGAAAACACTTAAGGCTGTCCACCTAAGGTTTTTAAAACGTAATTCCTTGAAAAGCCCTCTTTTAAAAAACACAAGTTATTTTCTTCATAAAGAGTGTGCAGCTAGTTGGAAAAACATATGATTTAGCAGTAAAATCCTACTTTATTCTTACCAGATAATATAGTTCTAGCAAGTCTAGCATTTAAATATATGAATTATAACTAAATTATATAAGTTTCCCTGTTCCACAGGGAAGAGCAAGAGAGTGCGAGCGTCAGTGCATGTAGAAGTGAAAATAAACACCTCAGCTTAAGAATTTTAGCACTCTCAAATGAGGTTTCTGGTGTTTAAGCCTAAGTACTCTCACTTTCAAATATGAAAGTCATTTTGAGTTAATATACTAGAATTCAACCACCCTTTTGAACATTTTTAAACAAAGCTTTGACCTTTCCAAAAGGATTTTCAACTATGCATCAAAATTGTCCTGCCCTCAAAAGGTTCTGGTTTTTACAAGACTAACATATCATAGCAGTAGCAACAGTAAATATTTAGGCAAAAAAAACCCTCACCTCTTTGCATACATACACACCTAATTTGCCATATATTATCTGTAAAGTCAGGGTTTTTTTAAAGCTATTGCTGTTATTAATCATTACTATATTTATTACTGTTTTCCCCCCAAAAATATAGTGAGAGACTATCCCCATTTAGAAGAACTTACAACCTGAACAGACAGGACAAGTGAATAGTGTCCAAGCAGAGGTGTAACACAGGTGTAAAATAGCTTTACGTCTGTGCCCCCACCTGGGGTCCTACCCTTCACAATATACAAACATTCAGCAGAAGCCATCCTGCAAGTGGTGAACAACCTCTCTTTTCCCAACAGATAACAGATTTCTGCTGTAAAATAGCTCCTTCCTAGGTCTCTGACGGTCCTCTCTTCAAAATCTCACCTACATGTAAAGCAGGAGCCTGACATTCAACCAAGATCTCATCAGCAGAGACACCTCCAGTGTCACCATCCAGATCATCCAAGTGGCATATCCACAACAGAGAGACAAACCCACATGTGTTTGAAGCTATTCAGGACAGCATCAAGATGTTCAATCACCTGGTGGGGGGGGGTCACATCAAGGCAGACAGATGCTAGACAGCTACAGACCTGAGAGGGAGCAGCAGCAGCAGGGCTGCTCCCCCAGAAACAGGAGCCCAGGGTGACTGGCGCAGGTTGGACTCGACCTCCCACAGCACTGAGCCGGGCCATGACAGCAATGAGCCTGGCAAGCACTAGGCAAGGCAAGAAGCCAGGTCCAAGGTTGAGCCAGGAAAGCCAAACACCAGCTGGGGAACAGAGCTGAGAATCAGGCACACCAACAGCATTGCCCAGGCAGGGAGGAAGGGCCCTGGGAGCTGAGCTTAAATGGAACCTGGAGGTAGCAGGCCCCTGGTGAGGCTAATCAGTGTCATTAAGGCCTGTTAGGGCCTTTAGGGTCCTGACAAAACCCAAGGATTATGGGCTTTTTTTGTGGTCTAAGAAAGATGCAGTCACCAGCAAGTGCCCTAAGCCCAGGGGGATTTGACTCTTCACTTCTCTGCTGGCAACAATGCGCCAGCTAAAGCTGCAGAGCTCAAGGGACTGCAGCGCCCAGCCAGCATATCTGAACCCAGCCAGAGTTTCAAGTTTGTCAGAAAAGCAAAGGTAAAGTGAGTTACGTGGGGTTTTCCCTGATTTTCCACAGAGCAACCTGGAAAGACACATTACAGCTTTACTCTACTGCACTCCAAAAGCACAGCCTAATAAGCAGACTTCTAAAATATTTTAAAATATTTTTTATGACACCATCCAGCATTGCAGATTACCTAAGCGGACTGCTTCCTTCTAGGAATGTTCTTTGCGTTCCAAGTGTGCTGTCTTATTAATAATGTCTTATTAGGAGTACTGCTCACAAGTCCTATTTAGAGTTCAATGACCACAGTGCTACTGACTGCTGGCTCCACTGGTGGTACACAGATAAACGATACTCAAAGCTCTGTAATTTTCTGTATAGGAGTATGCTAAAGACTCCAGCAAGATGGAGCCTCATTGTGCTCGTGCTGTGCATACACGCCGTAAGAGCAACTCCTACCCCACAGATCTCCCACGACAGAGGTCAAGAGAAAGGCAGAATGCCCAGTTTTCAGATGCGACATCGAGACATCTCATGTGCATCTAAGGTCCACAGACAAAAAAATACTCAGGTACTTGACCTATGTGGCTGTAAGTCATTTGTCAAAGTCCTACAGAAAGTCTATGAAAACTCTAGGGATTCAGTCCAGATAACTCACATTCTAGCCTATTCAACTCTTTCCCCACCGATACTTCTTTAAAAATTCAATGTAGGTTCAAGGTCAACCTAAAATCACTGAGTGATTACTTCATGCTTCAATAACATCTTAAAGAAGAGACTTTCAAACCACGCAGTGAGCATTAGCATCTCTGGGCTAAGGACTGTTATTTATTAAGTGTTACTACAGTCCTAGCATACTGTGACACACCAAGGCTATAGCCTTTACATGAAAGCAATGTTTTTTTATTTTATTTTAAAGGATGATTTTTAACCTACATACTTGTATAACTCTTAATGGAGACAAAAATATATCAGCATAATATATATATATATACATAGAGAGCGAGCGAGCGAGGGAGAGTGTATATACATGTACTTTATAACAATATTCCATACTTTCAGAATATACTGGTACAAGCTCCTTTAACTTGTCTCAGTTGAGTCTCCACTATGGGATATGGGATTGTAGATTAGCTCTTATATGGCTAAAATATAAATATTCTTAAATATTATTAATTGTTATTATGCGCATTTTACTAGTAGACAAATAGAAATAAAAAAGAATCCAGAAGAGTTAAGCAATTTGCCCAGGGACGCGTATATTGGTGGAAGAACCACCTTCAGGACAAGACTTCACTTGAGTGCTGAACTGAGCGTCCGGTATTAAATCTCAGCAGGGACAAGCTGCAGCAATTAAGTTTAAACTGACACAAATATTTTTGAATAGCACAAAAATTCAGATTGCTTTGAGTTTTTTAATTGCTGTTAGCTTTAAAGGCTACTATCTTTACTTCCCTGCTTCTGCATTTGCTAAATTCCAGCCAAAAGACAGATAAGAGAACTGACATTTCACAGCAGAAAAGGTCACAAAAACAAGAGATAATGGAAATATTGGCAACTAGGCCTTGTTTTTCAGACACTACTGCGTCTGTTTTACAGATTCAGAAGGTGTGACACAGCTTTCTTAGACAGTTGAGACCGTGGGAACTGGTCTGCCTCTTGGACAATCTGTGATTGCTCCAGTGGTTGAGTGAATTCTAATACAGAAGCAAATGGCTTCCGCTTGATCTGAAAACCAAATGACATTTCAAACTCAAACAATGACCCATGTTTTGCAAAAACCGTCCATGAGCACAAAGTTCTAGATACCCCAGGAATCTGGGATTCCAAGCAGTCAAACCCAGATCTCAGTTCACGGTCCCATAATAAGACTGTCACACTACTGTGGAGATCCCACCCTGGGAGAGAAAGAAAGAAAGAGAAAAGAAAAGATGAATAAACATAGGTGATAAAGCATCCCTCCCCTGCAGTATATAACTGTCCTCCTAGGGGAAAGTACATACTAACATCAGTTCATTAAAAAACAAAAAAAAGCAACCAAAAAAACCTTTAAAAATAAAAGATCAAGACCAGAACTTATGAAGAGTATGGCTTACAGAGCAACTCTGATGAGTCATCTCTCTGACAGGAAAACAGAGGCTCGCCAGTGGTACCGGTGATTTCCTGAATTCCCTCAGTAATGTAATGCAGAGTAAGTCAAGGGGAGCAGGACAAAGCTAAACACTCCCAGCAGCCATGCTGGAGACTCAACCTGGAGTGCCCTCCCGCCTCTGGCAGGGCTGAGCCCATGCCCCAGCGTAACAGGGAAAGCACTGCCGAGCGGCGTTTACAAAAACAGCGTTTAAAAAAAGATGTGCTCTTGCTTATGACACATTTTGGGAACCTGGCCGCAGCATTTGCATTTGTTCTGTTTACTACAAACCTGGCTGAACTGTGTCATACAGCAGAGGATTTCTTCTGTGTATGCCATGTGTCAAGTCAAACCCCCAGCCTTTTCAAAATGCCTGTGTGTTTTTGAATCAGTACATGCTAGAAAAATCTGGGCAGTCATCCCAACATATCTCTGCAGCCAGCAAGACATCCTCAAGGAACAGCCCCTGAAAATTTGTAAGTCTGAGGTCCTCATTTGTTATTGGTCATGCTCTCCCATCACGGGCCCTAAAGAGCACGTGCTGCATCAACACCTTCTCCTCCTCCCTCATGGTTGCCCTCTCCAGTCTTCACTTATACAACAACACAACTCCTGGTGCCTGTAACCTCACACATAAGCAAGGAAATTCGTAATATCCACTGTGTAGGAGAGCTGCAAGAGAAAAGCCATCCAACTCCCCAAACAAATGACAACCTAGAAACATCTCACTAAAAACGTCTCAGAAAGATAAAACAGGCGTCCCAGGGCAGGGGGGAGGACCTGTGACAGGGAGTCCAGCAGCAGCGCAAGGGCAGGATTTCCTGGGGAGCAGAGGAGAGGCAGGAGGAGATATTACCGGTCACCTGGGGGCAACAGGGCAGGACAAAGGCGTAAAGGGGGAAAAGTCACCTCGGGCGAGGTTACCCGCTGCTTGTTCTCAGGTGGCAACAGAGGCACAGATTGATACCTGAGCTGATGTGCGCCCAAGGCTAGGTCACCAGGAAGGATCTGAACTGGAGCCGGGGACTGCAGGACAGTCGTATGTATCCGCTCTCCAGTCTTCTGCCTGTAAGGGAGTGAAGGGAGGCCCTAAAAATACAGTCTTGGATTTGGACAAATTAAGTTAATAATCTAGCCCTTCTGCTGGCATGTATGCATGTTATCGGGTGTGAACTGAGCGTGTTGTTGGCCTGAAACACCAGTTCAGAAGGAAAGTCCCAGAGCATTTACAGAGGAGTTATGAAGGCCAGAGCTGGGGGGGGGGGGGGGTTGCACAGCATTGTCCAGGTCAGATCCATTATCTTCAGTTTCTCAGGGCATTTAGAAAGCTAGCTGGGAGGTTTAGGGAACAGCAAAGGAAAGGGAGGAAAAGAGATACAGGGAACCCAAGAAAGAGAAGGTCAAGCACATGAAGTACCCTGTTTGCTGGTATCTTTGTGGGATGAGGACGCTAAGGTTGCTTAGCGCATCCACATCACAAACCAGCTATCGGAACCTATGTATAGAAGTCGACAGAAATCAGCCTCCTTATAGGCTTAAAATGATAGGCCCACACATGTACACAATTAAATACTCAAATTTAGGATCTTAGAATTCACAATACAGGCTTGTGCAGCTGTATATCTTATTTGGAGGCCACTGCTGTTCAAATCAGCAGGTTGCAGGAGCTCAGGTGTAGTTCAAATATTCACAGCAGCTATGACTGTGGCCAGCACATAGAGCTCTGCCAGCCCCACAACCACCTGTGGAGCTGCAAATCTCTGAGGGAAATAAATGCCAGGAAAACAAAACTCCAAGGGAAAAGCCAGAGGAAAAAGATGCCTGTTGCAGACTTGGCCTGTACCTTGTCTCAGCTATGGCGGTTCTGCATCCCCCTGCCTCAAGCCCTGGGCTGCCACAGCAGTCCCAAACGCACAGCGTTATTTAGGTTATGAGCTGAGAGGCTGCTGCTGTTTGTCCCCAGCTTGCCACAATGCCTTCTGCCCAAAACAGTGCCATCAAAGAGGCCCAAAGCCTGCACACAAGAGCAAGGAAGGGGGCTGAGCGATGGAGGTGGCCCCGTCCCGCCTGGGCTCCCGCAGAGATGCTGCAGGGGCACCCACAGGTGAGCAGGACGAACCCATGCCTCCCATAGCCAGGCCAGCCAGGCACCCGTCCAAGCTTCTCACAGGAAGCCCATCTGGGGGGGTTCAATGCAATCTGCTCCACCAGACCCAGGTTAGCCCTCTTCCCACAACTCGCCTCACCAGCCACACTGGCAGCCATTTCCTCAGGCCTTGGGGCCTGCTGGCGCTGGACTCACGGGTTTCAGGCTGCCCTCGGCCAGCAGCAGGGAGGCTGCGCACCCCCTGCCCACCCCCCAAAGCATGTCAGCGCCAGTGGTGCTAGAAGGGACCAGAAACCTCAGGAAAAGACGCCTTTAAGGGCTGTTACACCATCACCTCGCAATATGACAGACCGCCTCAAAATGGCGGCGCGGCTGCGGGCCGGGGGAGCCTCCCTAGGTGGGCGGAGCCGCTGCGGGGGCGGGGCTGGGACACCGGGGGCGGGGCTTGGTGTGCGTGCCGGGGTGTGGGCGGGGCTGGGGAGAGGGGGCGGGGCTTGCCCGGTGGCGGAGCTGGGCTGGGCTCTCGTTTTGCTCTGCGGCTCCCCAGAAATGCCCCGGGGGGGGGGGGGCAATCAGAGGCAAGGTGATTTGAATTTAAGTTTTATTTCATTTCAATTTTTACCCATTTGATTTTCTCCTTTTGCTTTTTTTTTTTCTGGGTTGGGTCAAATGCGATGTCTCACAAACCACATTGCAGCCTTGCATTTATTAGCTGTATACAGTATTAGTGCAGAAAGGTAAAACCAATGGTTTCTTTGCCTAACTACATGAAGACCCCTACAGGTGCATGCCACTGAATCCCTGCCCTCTAGTTGTCCCGATTAGAAACGTGATCGATACAGGGAAGGTATGGCTCCCTTGCAGCCCATGCCTCCAGCCTTCTTGCTCAGTGACAATAAAACCTACTGTATTTCATGGTCCAAGAGACTCAGCATAATCCAGGTAATTTAAAAAATATGAACTGATGTTAATGCCAGGTTAATATATTTACCGCAGAGACCTGAGAGCAGCTCCAGCTTTTCCAGTCTGTGGATCTATTTCTCTTGCACAAAATCAAGAAGTGACTACACATACGGTATTGCCAAAATATATTAAAACTGGCTTTTTGTTTTCTTGCCTTGCTGCGGTTTCAGCTATTGTTGATAGCAACTGGTGAAATACACAGGCAGAAATGATTACTGTATGGCTTTAATGGCAAGCACAAACCCATGAGGGGAGTGAGGGCACGAAGGGGGCAAATCCAGCTCTAAAACACTGTTTGTCATGGGAGGAAGGGTTATATACAGCTGGAGGAAATGGCCTCCCGAGGAAGCAGGCTGCAGCGAGCACCGTGCCGCATCGCCACCACGGTGCAGGGAACTCTGCTGCGCCAGGGCGGGAGGGTCTGCAAACTTAAAGTAGCGTTTTTTTTCTAACGAACAAGGGGCTATAGCTCGCTCCGGTGGCCCTGCGGCTCCTCAGAAGCGACCTGGCCAAGCTAGAGAGCAATCCCCAAAGCTGACGGCCAAGCACTAGAGGTTCAGGTAGTGAGCAAGCCCAGGGGAATTTTTATCTCGCCGTGTCACTTCCCCAGGCTTTGGCTAAATGAGATACTCTGACAAAATGACAAAAACTAAGCTTGCTCCCAAGATCTCAGAAATTTTTGCCTCCTATGGCGTGACTCATGACTACTTTTACAGTGATAAGAGAGAAAAATGGCCCGTCCTGTTCATTTTGATCCTTTTTTAATCCTCACAATCCTACCGAACTATCAGGAAAGCTACCTGGATTCTCTCCTAGCTTGTTTTATTTGTGAAATAAAAATGCAGTTTGCATAATTTCTTAAGATCACCCTTTCATTACAGAAATGCAGTCCATAGGAAAACTAAGAAATTATCTGACTCGTCATCCGTGAGGAAAGCATAGCAAATCCTAGAATGCTAAAAAGTCATCGTTTGCCTTCTTTAGCGTCTATAGTCATCTTATGTAGACTCAGCAGTAATTTGTGGTGCGTGTGGAGAGCTGAGCAGCCAGAAGAGGGTAGCATAAGTTAGTTAATAAACCTCATCTGTAAAGCAGAGCGATTTTTGAGGGAAATAGAGACAGGTAACATGGAGAAACTTGTCACTGAGCTTTTGACAGGGTTTGGAAAGGAAGATTTAAAGTCAGAACTGGCAACGATTAGCTTGATAGCAGGCCATGGAGCTTTTCACCCTCTGCTATTAGCTCCCATCTGCCCAAGCGCCGCACATCTGAAACAACTTCCTGACTCTGCTCTAGGTGCTAGCAGCACGCACCAGTAAAACTAACAGCATTCCCCTGCCCCAAGTGCATCCTGGCGCCTCGTCTTGCCTGCAACAAAGCTAAGAGGGCAGGTGGGGGAAACGACAGCGCTGCCTTGACACTCAGAGCACCAGCCGCAAGGGGATGCTTCAGGGCCCGGGCAGCGAGATATGGAAGAGCAGCTCAGTGAGTTCACCAAATAGAAATACATTTGACCGCCTGACTGAAAACCTGCTCCTCCTTGGTGCTGCCCCCCTAATGCCTACCCAAAATGAAATACTGCTCTTGCACCCAGCACACAGCACAAAGGCATAGATACATGTATGCAATGAAGTGTATACTCAACAGTGTCAGTGGGGAAGTCACAGAGGAATGTCACCATATCTGGCAGAAGCAGGACCATCAGTGCAGAAACACCAGCTTGGAGGAGGTCTGGAGAAACCTCTTGCCTACCCATGCTGGGACTTTCCTCATAGAGGGCTCTCTCTCCAGCCCCTACCACTACTCCTGGCTTTTCAAACAGAACTGAATAGCTGTGGAGCATGCCATTATACAGACAGGGCCATATCTACATAAGTTAGCTTGCAATTTTTTTTTTTTTAACCCCTTCAAGGGATCAGACTATGGCACACTTCTGCATGCTGCCTTCGACACTCACACACACAGCATCTGCCATTGTCTGGGAGGGTCTCTTTTTTGCTGGGGCAAGGCCTAGATCCTCAGTCCTCACCTGAGAGGAAAGAGGGGTGGGGGGGGAGAATTACCCTTGCTGCAACCATAGTGACCTGTGGGCAGGGGCTCAGCCAGACAAAGGGGAAGCAGCACGGGCTGCAGCTTGTAATTTCAAGTTTGCTCCTGCTTGCTTCCTTCCTTCCACCAAGCACTAGCAGCAGTATGAAGCAAGCCCATAAGCCAGCTTTTGCCAGTGAAAGAACTTGCTGGGGTTTGCCTGAGAAGGTGAGCGACAGGACAGGGAATGTCTTTTGCAGGAGGGTAAGATTGTGTTTTGCCTTACTGTAGTGGTTAGATAGCCCAAATAGCATCTGCCTCCACTAAGCTAGAGATTGTACATACACACAGGAAAGGAAATCGGATGAATGCCCAACATCACACAGCCAGGCACGGATAGAGGAATAGAAACTCCTGTCCTGGCCCCTTGCTTCTGGCCAAGCTGTTCAAAATCCCCTCAGAGGCTGTTAGATGCGTGTGTTTATGTCTTGGAAAAGCACTGGAACCATAATAAACCATTAATTTATATTTTATTTGTACTCTGTACCTGAAGCAAAGTGGAAACTGCAAGCTGAATATCTTTTTGGTAATTCTTTTCCCTCCACCCGTAGATAACTCAGGTGGAAAGGGAAAGTTTCAATGTTTTACTACAAGACCTTCACATGAGACCCTAAACACTATACCAGATGCCCTTCACCTGCGGCTACAATGCAGCCGGCTTTCTCAGCTGGACTGTGTCAGTTATATAGCACACAAAGAGCACAGAGGAGCTGCAGAAGGCAAGGCGACACAATACGGTATGCAGGTGGCATGAGCGTTGCAGACTGTAATTTCATCCCCTGAAGAGTTTAATTTCAGGTATTGGGAAATACCTGTGTGTGACAAATTCTGCATTCTGCATGTCTTTAAAGCAGTGCTGTCCATTCAAGTTACTTACGGGGAGAACTGGCTCACAATTTCCCTGGGCTTGGCCTTTAGTTAAACAGAAAGTACTCTTAAAAATAAAAAATAAAAAAAAGACATGTAAATATCCAGCTGCCATGTCTGCTTCATCGAGATGCATGCGTCTGACCTTTTTTGATGCGATTTAGAAGCAAAGCTAACTATAGAGATTCTTTCTGGTCATCATCCTGAATGATGCAGAAAGGTTACATTAATAAGTTGGCTCCCCTAACATTTGCATTATGCGTCTTGGCTTCTCTGGCACTTGAGAGGTACATTATGGAAAGTGATGCTTGATGAAGTCAGCTTTCTGCATATACATCCCCACTCTGAGCTGTGAGTTTAGGGGGTCCTTTGCTGCTTGTGTCAGTCCTGTTCAGCTGAGCTTCCCTTGTGAGCTGCCTGTCCATTAAAAGGAGTGCGAGGATGTCCACGCAGAGTCGGCTAGTCTGGCTAGAGCAGTTTCCCCTTGCATTTCCATGCTGCCAGAGACTGTTCCCTGCAGAGGGATTTGGACTGATGAAGATCCAGCAGGTAAGGGGACATTACCCCTTAGGAACATGCTTGAAGGGCTGCTGCTCACCTCGTTCCCTGAGTTGGCAACATTTACAGCACTGTTGCTCACCGTCCACAGACATGGGTAATGGCTGCAAAAAAACAAACAAACAAAACCAACACACACACCACACAAATTGAATGGCTTATTTCAAAACATTTTCCCCAAGCGCAAGATTTGCTCTGGTGCAGTCAAGTATATTATCTGGTAAAAGACTGCTGTCTGAATCAAGTTACTGAACTAGATCAGTCTTGCAGATCTTAACTGGAAAAAACACCAAGGACAGATAGACCTGGTGAGCTCAGAGAAAAGTGTGCAGAAAAGCGTGCAAATAAATAAATGTGAGTTTTAAGACGTAAAAATCTTATTTGTAAGTGTTTACATTTTAAGTAACTTCAAATGACTTTCTTGCACCCAAATTAGAGAATAAATGTATGCATTTATTTGGGGAAGAAAAGGAAAACATTTGTTAATTAATTTATTCTCAGGGCTCTAAATTTCAGCCCTCCCAGAACTGTTTACTGCTCTATTAACAATATTTATATAATGGATCATGAATTAGACTTCATTAGATCTCAGCATGTGGGTAAGATCTTCATTTCGCAGAAGGGAATAGCAAGGAACACAGATAAAAATACTTTGGCTGTAAAACGTCCACTAATTTTAGATACCCAAGCTCTTTGTGGCTATGCCAAGATCCTGATTTTCAGAAGCGCTATGGAAAAGTAAAGCTCCCATTTATTTCAGCTGGAGCAGATGATTATCTTCTCTGAAAGATCTGTCCAGGAATCTCAGATTGGGCACTTAGGGCACATATTAAATTATGGATGCCTATTAAGCTTGGAAATAAGTGTAAATCACAAGAGCAGGTGCAGCCCAGATGTGAATGGGTACAGAGGCCTCTCCCACTCGTCCACATCAGGCCGTGAGAGAAGAGCCTATTTCTGGTTTGGATTACTTGATATGAATGGATATGAAACATGGGGTTGCAGATATGAGGAAGCCTGCTCAGGTGTCCCCACCCTCTCACTCTCCTTATGGTGCTGCATCTTCACTGTGGCTCCCTGCCTATGCTGCATGGGACTGAGCAGCTGAAGAGAAACTGTGGCATTGTGCCAAGAAAATGAGTTTTCTGTGCTGTGGCAAAGGAGTTGGAGACTCCTAGGTAGCCAGGTTGGATGAAGTGAGCTTAAATTCCTCTAATCTCACCCGGAAATCCATTCCTGAGTGAAACGACTCTGGTGACAAAGCTAGGAATAGCCACAAAAATCCTATTTGCCAGCCCTAGCTTTCAATATTAGATAAACTTTCTATTCCAGGGCTGGAAAGAGAGCTCCGGCATCCTAACTCTCATTCCTACACCACATCTTCATCTGTTTCTTGTCCTTAGATCAAGTTCTTATTGCATCTTTTAGCAGTACAAAATAATTCCTTTTTGATTCCTAAAAAGTCATTGGGGGAGTGTCAAGAGGATGAGTCCAGCCTCTTCTCCGTGGTGCCCAGCAACAGGACAAGAGGCAACGGGCACAAACTGAAACACAGGAAGTTCCATCTGAACCTGAGGAAAAACTTCTTCACTGTGAGGGTGACTGAGCATTGGAACAGGTTGCCCAGGGAGGTAGTGGAGTCTCCTTCGCTGGAGATATTCAAAACCCGTCTGGATGTGATCCTGGGCAATATGCTCTAGGTGACCCTGCTTGAGCAGGGAGGTTGGACTAGATGATCTCCAGAGGTCCCTTCCAACCTCAACCATTCTGTGATTCTGTGATTTACTATCCTCATCATTTTCCAGAGCACAGTTCTGATGAACCATTCCATACGCTGCAAGTGCAGTATGCATATTAATAAGCACAATAAAAAAGGTAAAAAGTACAATAGTCAAGCTGACTTCTGTGCAAAAATATTACTTTCAAAGACCTCTGGAAGGCTTCCTTTCTTGAGCTATTCTACACTGGAGAGCAGACTGGAGGGATATCCGCAAGTGGGTGTACGTACTAGCAACTAATACTTCTATAGGCTTCACATTTTTGTAACACAGATGAACGTTACTAGCAAGCAGGCACTTCAGGTAAATAGCCCCATCCCCTTTTTACAGATTGGAAATTGCAGTGACAAAGTGAGCTGCCTAAGGAAGACTATGCACCAGGTCAATAGCAGATATAGAACTGGTTGCGAAATCTGGATTGTCATAAGTCTTTGTTCATGCCTACAAGCTTCACTGCTCCTATTACCAGTAATTTTCCTGTAACCTTACCTGGGCCCAGGGCTGGCAGTTCCCTTGGTGTGTGGCACTGAGAGCAAATTAGCATGTGGAGAGGATGGCAAAGTCCAGCTGTCATGTCCTGGGAATACCTGAAGATTATTGCTGGAGCTCTCCAACAAATTCACTTTGGGGGAGAAATACAAATCCTTAGTGACTATCGCAGAGACATTGTCTTAGGGCAACAGAAAACGGGCAGGTCTGAGGAAGCAATCTTATCAGCTGACAGGTTCCCAACCATAGGTAAGAGGACAAAATTATCTTCTTTAATAAAGGAGTAGCAAAGTGCCATTGTAATTCCGGATGCGATATGTGAGAAGATACAGCGTGACAGACATAGAATATGCATTTTAGAAAAAGTCTGACTAATAGTCTTTGATTAACGACTGACATATGACTGACAGTGTTTTGATACAGGTTTCCTTATAGTTTGAGCTTAAATATTTCAGTTAAACAGGATGCCTTACTAAATTACAATTAGAGAACAAATTACTCGATCCTCCTTCTTGTTTCCTGCCAATTTCCTCCTACCAAAGTCAAATCGGTTGCCGGAACTCCACATCCAGATCTAGAGTGTTGAAGGGACTCAGAAGACATTCTGGCAATACCAAAACACCATCACTGCAAGTCAGCTCCTACCAGGTTCCTAAGGTCTGCTTTGACATAAGAGAGCAACTGCTTCATGACGTGACCTTAGAAGCAGGCCTTCAATGTTCTGATATTTTTGTGTAATGAGGAGCTGTAATTTAAGCAAGATCATTCACTCTCATCTATAACTAACAGTTGCAATGCACCTATGTCTCATACCTATCTCTTTGTACCTTTTGTCTTCCGTGTTTGCTGCCTTAAACATACTTTGTGCTTGCAGAGTTCAGTGCAGACTGTTACAAAGAGGCTCATGTTCTTTCCCAGTTTCAGCTCTTGTTTGTCTTACTGCTTATGCCAACATAAAACAAGGGTCAGTCAAGCCGATTGCGTCTGTTCCCTGGAAGCAAAGAAAAATTACAGTTGTACCTGTAGGCGAGTGATTTCTCTGCACGTATGAAGGTGGGTATGGAGCAGCCCGATGTCCTCTGAGTGCGGAATATCGCTCACAGCTGTGGGGAGCGTGCGGAGCTGGCAGAGGCAAAGGACCAGTGTACTGATAGTTAGAGCTTCCTGATGCACACATTGTGTCTGGGTTGGAAATCAGCCAGCCACCTACTTTGAGGAGAAAGAGAACAAAACTATTATAGCACTAAAACAGTGCAGTAGAGTAAAGGAAGTAACCAGGTTTCCTGCCGAATCAGCTGTGCCTCAGAAATGCCAGGCAGATTCTAAGGCACTGGTTTAATGGAACAACTGATAGGCAAAAAAGCCAGCCCTAAAACAAGACGTGGAAACAAACAATCACAATGCCAAAGAATGAATGAACAAAGAACTGACCCTCATTAGAATGAACATAACCTCTGCTCTCCCCTCTTTTTTTCTGAGCTGTTCACCAGTGAAAGTTAATTTTATAGGTGAAAAAAAATATTCACAATTATAAATACAAAAAAAAAGGAGGGGAAAACCATAGAAATGCCATTCATCAACTTGTTTCTGGATTCTATCTAGTACCAAAAAACTGGATTATAAAGAAAATGATCCCTCTGGGGAAACTGTCACATGATTTCCTACTGTGAGGTTTCCTTAATCATTTCTTTTAAGGGTCCCTTTCATCAACAGGATTCAGGACAAAACGAAGCACTGGTCTGAATCAGTTAAGCAAGTCCCAGGTTCCCAGCGCCAGTCATACCATACAGCATTTCCAGCTTGCATGAATAAAAACCTTACAGTGAGAATATGCCATATGTTGACCTTCAGAGACTGTTTCTGGAGCATCTTTTGGATGGTTTCTGAAAGGGAAATATTCAGTGGTAAGTCTTCTCATTGAGAAATTAGGAAAGTAAGTCAAAAACTGAAAACTATTCACTAAAAAATTTAAATAGAAGATTAAGTCAAAAAGGAGGAACTTCCACCCTATATAACCACTTGCTAGGCAGCAGTAGATATTTCTGCACTCTGCCATAAAGGAAGCAGGAACTTATGTTTCAGGATGCACAAAAGAAACATTCCTAAGTTTGTGCTGAATTTGGGGCTGAACCTGGAATTCTACATCTACTGGTGGGCACCTTTCCTGCTCGCGTTACCAGCCCCAGCCCCACTCGCAGCAAAGCAGGACTCTGCCTCCCGCGCAGCCAGTGCCAAGGCAGTGCTCCCCTTCTCCAGCCGGCAACCCTTGGGCTGAGACTCAGCAGCGTCCTTAGCTATCAGGAGACTGGTAAGAGACACAGGTTCTCCCGCAGGCATTCGGGGAACCTCGCGTGGCAGAAAATTGAGCTGGTCCAGACAAAGTTTATTTGCAATTACAGACTGGAATCCATAATTTGGATAGCCCCTTTTTGAAGGCTATACTACGCTCATAAGCCTCCACATGGTCCCATGGCCGGTTCAGCTACTAGATCAGGGAGATAGAATAGCCACACTGTATTAGAGTGGATGATGCAAGTAAAACTTTGAAAGATAATTAAACAACAATTTGTTTCTGATGACAGAAGCATCTCTGACATCTTATATAGTGATCTCCTACGGAATTACTTTTAATAAACACATCACACATCCTCATACAGGCTTAATAATAGCAGTGTAGTTACATTACAGTTACAGTGCACTTTCACTTCAGTTCTGCTTTTCTGCCTTCTGACATCTGCAATTACCATTTATTCTCCCTGAGCAATCGAATCATGGGATTAATTGGAATGTAAATACAGTGTAGTGAACATAGGTGAAGTATAACATTACTGGGGAAATTCACACCACCTCATTTCAGGCTTTCTGTGTAGATAGTACCAAGTCATAGGATCCTCCAGAGAACACTCACCCACTTCAAACCTCATTGTGGTAAGTTATATAGAGAGCCTCCCCACTAATTTCAGTGGAGTGACTCTGGATTTAACATAGCAGAAATGAGATTAAGTTATGTCATTGATCTTTTACACTGTGCTGCCATAGTTTTAACCATATCAGCAGCAAAATACTACCAGAGCAAAAAAGAAGCTGAACTCACCTTTCCTTCGCATCCAGGAAGGCTTTGGCAAAGGGATTATACTTGATTTTGAGAGCTGTTATCTTGAGTTTGCAAAAAACAAGGCATGTTAGTGAAGACAATTTGGAATAGAGACTTGACAAAACATCCTCCAGAGAACACTAAGTGGCAGTGTCTCGTTAGCCAAACAAAATATATCCCCACACATTACGTTATCCAGGGCTAGTTGTAAGGGAGCTTTGTTCTTTGCAGGGCACTGTACATTGATTGGTGCCACAGGCAGAACACCAACAGGGGCAGCTTAATGGCGTGGTCTAGTCTGGCAAACTCTGTGGCATGATGGATCCTTTCAAGACAGCTTATGAGCAGAGTTTCTTGCGAATACAAATCAAATCTACAGGAACAACAGCTAAGAGATGGGAGATGACAGTTAGCAATGGTCAAACTCCAAAGCATCCCTCTATTACAATTTTGATGTTGTGCAAAAGTTTTCCCCTGGAATGATGTACTATTCTGCAATTGTATGAATTATAGAAATACTGGTCTTGACTGTAGGTTTCTTTCAGTAAGGGGTTGGGATGCCAGGACAGATGGACCAGTGGAGCAGCGGCAGGATATTTAAACTAAATCTGGCTTACTATTGCAATTGGACACTGGCTTAAATAATGCTCCACTCCAGAAAGACAAGAGAGCATTAGACCGGATAGAGCATTACGCTGCAGGACTAATGGGGAAACAAGATAAGGACTGGTCTGCCTGTTGGCACATGCTTATCTTGTAGTTAATACGCTTTTGATATATCTCATCAGTGATGACCAAGAGCACAGCATGGCACCCGCCTACCTCTTCATTTTGATAGGCAGTCACGGCTATGAACTGAGTCTCAGGGAAGGAACAGTTCATCACCATCCGGTGGGGACCTCCTACACGAACTATGTGTACCTGAGGCTCATACTTATGCAGGGAGTTCAACATTATCTGCAGAAAACAAAACAAAACAGACAGACCCCAATACTATTCTGGAATCCCATAGCTGCTCTTTCCCCTCTGGCTCTATAATAGACCAAATGTCACTGCTTAAACTCCCCAGTTTGGGGTTAATGAGAGCAGGAGGGCAGATACCTTCCTCCCTTCTGATGAGCCACAGGGCTGAACTGGGTGAGACTTCACTGGGCTTGGATTTAAAGCTTTTGATACAGCAGCAGCAGCGAATATTTGCATTAACAGCTCAGGGACTCAAACCACTGGGCTTCTGCTGCTGTAGAGGCTGTTCAAACAGTTAAGGAACAATACACGTCCTATTTCTATCGGAAGGACTCAGAACAACCATCACAGGAAACACGGCCAAGAGGGAACTAGAGCAGTCACCTAGCCAATCTTTCTGGGCACGATGAAGTGCCCATAAAGAAGTCTTGGCAGACATTTCTGTAACCTGGCATTAAACACTGAACAGTGCTGATTCTACACCACTCCTTCCTCAGGAAGGCAATTACATTGCTTCATTCTCCCTACTGTGAGAAAGAGATGTTTAAAAATATCTGTATTTTGGAAAGTGCTGTGTATGTTATTTATTCCAGAAGCGCAGATAACACAGCTGTTATATGTTAGCACTGTTAGTCAGCTATTACTTTTTAACAGCAGCACAGGAGGGGAAGCTGAAGCACAGAGCAGGGATACCATTTACCTTGACGCTATTGTCTACATTTCAAAAGAAAACAAGGAGAGCTCCAGTCTTTCACCACTTAGTGACTTTTGCTTGGTTTGTCTCCTCTTTAGTTTTTCCTCTCTTGCTTTCTACTTTCTTCCTCCACACTTTACTATATATATACACATGTGGCTCCCTTAGTTTTTCCTAGGGTCTGTTTGACCCTCCAGGTTGGTTTTCTGTAGCTTCTCCTCCCTTTCCCCAGTGAATACTCTCCTGAGGTCCTGGATGCAGGACCAGTACTTGGCAAATTCAGATCCTGTTTTATGCTCCACAACAGCTCTTATGTGCTGCTTCCATGTGTGACCTTAGAAAAAGTCAGGTCATCTTTCTGTTCTGTTCTCCAGTCTGTAAAAATGGAGATAATTTCCTACCTAATGAGAGTACTAGGCTTATGTAGGTACCTCACAAACCTAATAGAAATAATGGGTAGAGAACATATATTTACGTGAAAGAAATTGATTCTGGACTGACAAGTATCATCCAGTGTAGGAGTTTTGTACAAAACAAACGAGCAAACAAAAGATCTTGTGCAATATTTTACCTTCAGATGCATCATCAAAAATAAAAGACGAAACAAAACTAATTTTCCTGTTTGCATTTTTAAGGGGTTCAAAGAGAAAGTCACTTATTTCTGGTACATGTGGTTTCTTTCCAAAGGCCAAAGCTGATTCAATAGAATATTGATAATTATCATGATGCAGAAGCAGACATAGTAATTATTTCATTTAGGAGCAGCCTTTTATTCTGCTATCTGACTCCTGCCAACATTCCACTTACACCAAACAACATGGGGGAACACAACAAAAACCTAATACCCATGACCATTTTTTCCCCCTTCTCTGAAGTCCTATGTAAAAAACCCCAGCACACAAGACCAACTCTGAAAAGCCCCCTGATGATTAAGTAAACCACAGCACTCTGTCTCTCTTAACATCAAGAAGTCCATTAAAATCTGAAAGCGCCAATTAAGGCCTGTTTATTCCTGTTTACATTTGGCCTCCAGAGAATAATTGGCATCTGTGGGTGAAGAGGCTCGTAAGGGCCTCTATAATTACATAAATGCACCCTTGATATTTCTTGATTGGTAGGTCCTTGCAATTGAAGCCAAGAGGTGCATGGGGAAACATGAGGCCATACCTGCCCGCTCCCATTGAGCTTGTTGGTAAGTTTGACTTTGCTGAAGGAAATAGCAGCCTTCATCCAATGGGCCCCAAAGTTGGGAGAATCTGGGTGGATGTAGACACAGCTGTGGTTCGGTGGTTCGGGTTTCCCAGCTGGCACCCATTCTCCATTGACGTACTTCCAGCGGTGGCCATCAGTTGGGGCAAAGTCCAACAGGAAGGAATACATGGCATTTGGGTCCAAGCCCGATACACTGATCTTTAAGACAGGGAACATCCGCCTGTTCAGGAAATCGAAAAGGAAGAGACCACTGGAATTTGGTTTTGAAAGATTCCTCATTTCAGTATATTTGTGGATTAGCTCAAATTAAAAAAGCAACCTCTCTCTCTCTCTCTCTCTCTCAAGGAAAGTCTGTTAAGGGTTAATGCTTAACACATTCTTGTCCAAGTGATCAAAATAAAATAAAAATTATCTCTAAAGTAGGGCACTAACGCCTTGATCATGCAAAGATTTATGAACAAACATGCTTAATTTATGCACTGTGTACGGTGTTGCAGAGTCCATGGGATTTAGACATGCTAAATACATCCTTAGGTGTGAAACGAGAAGGCATGAACAGGGTTGAAGAGTTGAAAGTGATTGAGAAGGTGAAGCTGAAGCACGGATTAACTGCATTAGCTACAGCATCCTATGATAAACTGCACTGCTTTGGTGCTTCGATCCCCACCCGCTTCCCATACTCTGTCCAGTGGCCAAGTCCCATTTTGTCTGATTCTAGTAGCAGGCTGGATACATACCCTAGAATCATCCTGCAAGCATAAGCACTTGGGACATAATCCCAGTCAGGTACTCTTCAGATTCCTGTTAGATTTTTTGATCACGCTCCTCCTATAGGAAGGTTTTTCTCCCTTCCTTTGAAGGGATGGTCATATTCCAGTGTCTTTGTGAGCTAGGCTAAGTAAGATAGGTTTTATTTTATGAAAGGAAACTGAAAACTCTATATTCTTCTCATCATCTGCACTGCCTCTGTCTCTGTACAAGTTTCCAATGGATTTAATGTATTTTAAATGTGCAAGATCATACAAGAACTGTAATTCAATGATCCATACATCCAGAATGCTGTCCTTCCAGCCTATTTTGAACTATAGCAATTGTTTTGGCTTTCTCTCTGGAAATACCCGATGTGTCCTCAAATCACATTTACTTTTACATTATTTTTGTTACTTTGGTAGCATTCAGTGATCCTTCGATGGACTGATAGTCCAGGTCGTCTTCTCCCCCTCTTTTGTCACTTACAACTAATGAACCTGCTGGATACCAAGCTTGGCAGCCAGAGATGGGCAACCCCAGCTCTGGGATATAGTCTGCTCACCTTTGCCACTTCTACTCTTCTCTTTTTTAACCTCACTTACTCCTATTTTTTAGGAGATCAATGAAAATCATTGATTATTCATGAAAATTAATGAAAATTAGTCATGAAAATATTGAAAAGAGAATTCTAAAGTCAGGCCTGGAAGAAGTCTAGCACCTCTTCCTCCTCCATTGCAGTACATCCTATGTGTTAGGTCCCCGTATTAATCCCCCCATCTCCAATTTGAGTAATGGTTTCCAGGTAGCACCACTCTAAATGCCTTAATAAGTCTTCTATATATTTTTAGACAAAGAAAATGTATTTCCTTTATCAGTGTTGTATCAGATTAGTTTGGCATGACTTAAATTTAGTAAATTGCCTTTTATCTCATTTTCCATCATCTTCCATACATTTAATTACCCTTTCCTTCAGAATATATCCTCAACTCTTACTACAGGGATACATTAAAAAGTCTGTAACTAGCTGAAACGCATTTTCCCCTTTCTTAAATATAAGTATTCACATGCTGTTCTACTATCATTAGGTAAATCTCCAACTTGGTAAGTTTGGTTAAAACACTTGCTGTTAGCTCTGCACTCGGCAGTTCTTCCAGTAATTTAGTCCCATCCTTCCGTCTCTCCCTCTGCTCGTATCAGCTTAAGACAGGTTATTTGACTTTTATTTCCACCTTAGAGACGGTGTTGTCCATTACTATGCTCTAAAACCTATATCATCTAGCCTTCCCATCATCTTGGGCATTTAAAAGTGGAAAACCTGCCTTTGTTTAGTTTGGGGAAAGTACTTTGAAACATCTTTTTCCTTGAATAGAGCCTTCTGTGCTTGAAGGTACAATGACACCTTGTCTCAGGTCCTTTCTAATTATTATTTTTTCTTTAGTAAAGGACATTTGCAGCAGTTCCCAGATAGCAGTTTTCTCTGTCCCAGTATTTGTGATCTGTACCACATAGCTTTGAATTTGCTTTTGGACATAGTTCATTTAGAACATGTATAATATAGCATGAAAGCACACCCTTATCTGGCTTGAGGAAGTGGATCCAGACAGACAGAAACACTCCCTAAACAGCAGAATAAAAAGCAAGTATTGATATTGGGACTTAGACTTCTCAGTGCCTGAAAAAGGCTACAGTAGTGGAGTTAAAAGGGCTCCTGCAGTTTGAGGAACTGGGAGAAGGGAACAGAAGAGAGCACTCTCCTGAGAAAGACATCCTATTCACTAAGTTTCTTAATTTGTCAAGGAATATGTGCTGCTACTTATATAGCTGCTATATATCACTGCCTACATTCTTCTTACACAAACATGAGGTGCCGTGCCCCAGAGACCTCCATATTGACGTATTCCCTCTCCTGATAACTGTCATGGACCAGGCCATATTTTTATTCACAGGCCAATGAATCTTCAAGCTCTCTATGATACAGAGAAATTGGTTACATCAGACAACGACAGCGATTGCCTGAGGTCTATGGCACAGGGCTAAGGTAGGGTAAACCTCTGGGCTTAGTTCGGTAGCAGTACAAGTTGTGCAACATTCGTAAGAGGAGAATTGAAACTTCAGGCTTTCTCCATGGACACCAAAAGTCTCTGCCCACACAGACATACTGTCCAGTGGACTCTGACTTCAGATCGCTGCACAATCTTTTATATCCCTACCACATCCCACCCACCCCCTACCTTACCGGGCACCTTTAAATAGCTCTTGCTGTACACATTCAGCACCTTCCGCTCACAGAGGAGCACAGGAACTGAGGAAAAAAAATCATCTAATATAAATCACCCGGTGATACAGGACCAATGCAACATAGTTAGAAAGATCATGATTTGATATGTCTTTCTCAAAGACTGCAGCTCAGCCAAGGATTTATATGCTACATGAAATTAAATGCCTCCGTATTTCTGACCAGGATGCACTGGATTGAATCTGTGGATTGGAACAATAACCTCATGCAGCTACCAAACTGGGATGCAATAACAATATAGATGCGTTTCTCCCTTCACCCCCAGCTCCTACAGTCAGTCTTCAAAGTAACATACTTAACGTGGCTTGCTGAGCTGGGAGTAGAGGGGGAAATTCACCCATGTTAAGATTTACTTTCACTAGATTTCTCAGAATTAAAACTCACATGTACATTGCTAATTCCTCTGCCCACAATCCAAGCTTCTCTGCCTTTCTAATGAGAGGCTTGAGTTTATCCCCAATACAAAAACTTTTAATGCCAGAAAAGAACACAGTAGTCTTGAACTCTGAGGTCCTGTATAACATAAGTTACGGCACTTCCCTGTATTAATCCCTATTTCACACACTGTAACCACCAACTCACTTGGACCGCCATGTCTTGACTGTACAGATTCTCATGATGGAAAATCACTTGTTCCATTGATTAAGTTACTTTGCTGTTAAAATCATGTGCTTTATCTTCCTTTTAGCATGACAAAGGATCATTTTTCCAATTGTTTTCAGTCAGACTTTGTTTCAATGTTCAGGTAGGTATACACATGACCTCACACAAATGATGAAAGTGCTAAAGTCTAGAATTAAAAAAAAAAAAAAAAGTGTTTGTCTGCATTGATCCACTATAGATTTTCTTCTTACGCAAAGGGGAAGAGCGGAACCTCCCTGCCTCCAGGGAATAACACAAATTGCAAAATGTCAGAATACTACATAGCTGATATGATATAAACGCTAAGACACAAAACTGTTTTCAGTCAGAAAACAGAGTCTGAATATTGAAATACAAATTGAATACAATAAACATAAGTTAAAAAAAAAAAAAGTGATTCTCACCATATCGGCATTACAGCAACAGTTACACCCATTGGGATGCTTTTTGCTTTAGAAGATGTGGTTCAATTTCACTAGGGCCTGTTCTGTTCAGTATATATCCATCCTTCCTATGTACCTAGGTGTATTGCTATGGCAGGTAATCATTATAATGAAGCACTGGAGTGCCCTTATAATACAGCTTTGGAGGCATATCTATATATAAACATTGAAGTTTCTGGTTTGTCATTGAGCATAGAGTCTTAGTTTCTGTAATTTATGTAAGATTTCTTTCATCTAATTACGACACTTTGGTAGCCCTCAGTGCCAGTCACAAATGACAGAGGTAGATAGAACTGTGCATGCTAGAGTTTTGTACTTCAGGGTTGCTAGTCAGTCAGCCTCACACCCTCCAGCATGATCCTGAACCTGCCTTCGACTTAATTTGTCACTTTTGCTAACATTGTGTCCACGCAAACTGTCATAGTTTCCTCACACAGAAGTTCAGACAGGCTTTTCTCGTTACTCTTAAAAGACAGTTTTCAAAAGCGCTCACATATCCTTCTGCAAGAAGGACTAGGAGTTAGTTCTATTTGATTTAAGCATCAGCAGAACTAAATCAACATCTTTCTTCTGAAAATCCTTCTGCAGACATGAAGATTCGGGAACATGCAAAAACTCAGCACTCATTGGAGTGCTCATCCCCTTTGCATCAGTACGGAGTTCTCAGGAGAGTTGCTGCAGAACACTGTCTGTACTTTTTTTTTTTGGTGCACTGATGCATTTGTAACAGAAGATACTTTCCGAAACACAGTAGAGCCTTTTTCATAGTCCCCAGTACTACAGGAACTTTGTTATAAGGATGTATGCAGAGGACATAGTGCAATATATTTTTAGAATTTTATATTTTGAGATTGCTGTAGTCCGACCATAGAGAAAGAACCTCTTCCTGCCCTCACTGACATTCATAGAACCATCATTGGCTTTAGGAAAAATAGGATGAAGCTGATAAGGAGTGTAAAGGTTAGAATGAAGGAAAATAAGGAAGCTTCCACCAAATAACAAGTAACCACACATACGCGAATAATGACAGATTCTCTTTTCACCATCATGAAAAGATTATATCTAGACATTCACCTGGACATTTTAGTGAGAAATAGTATCAGCTGCAGTGAAAATTTACATTAGCTGAGAGTGAAGAAACAAAAAAAATTTAGGTAAAGGTGTGATTCTTTGTACCCATTTAATTAATTTGAGGTAAGCCTATCTTACCTCAGGTTGATTACTTATGCTGATGAGCCTGTTTAAGTACCCTTACGCTAGGTGAAAGTCCACTCAGAAGTTTGTTCTGGCTGAGCAACAATTTTTAAAGCAGTTTAAATGAAGCAAAAGCAGCTTCTGAGTGTAGAGAGCGCTTCAGCAGGAAGAGATGTCTATCCCTAGAGGTCATTAGGAGGAAAAAGAGGGGCAACAGGCCGTGCTGGCCAAAAGCTGCATTTTGTGAATGCAGCTGTTTTCAGAACGGGTAACCTTGCTAAGCTAACAGACTAGATTCTTCCTCTTTAACTGCCATCACCTTATGTTCCTTGTCAAGCAACAGTCAACAACAATATTGTCCAACCATCTTGCTGAATCAAAGTCCTTCTGCAGAACTGATAAAACCCATACCATTTCAGTAGATCTTTCTCCCCATCTTTTTAAATTCCTCTCTCTCATACAGATCTTCTGCGAAGTCTTGCAAAAGAAACATGTGTATGTGTGAGGGGTGGTGGCAGTGATAGATTAAATCAAAACCTTAACACCAGTGAACAGACGAACCTTACTGTAGTAGCTGCCTGTTATGGGCTGGACTCTGGTCAGCCCAATTTAGAGCGGAACCTCTCTGAAGAGCCTCCTTCGAGCCAGCATCTGGTACAGAATTAGTATTCTTCCCTCTAGGTGTTGTACTCTCCTCTCCTATGCCTTTCTGTGCTCAGTAAATAGTAAGATATGTGATCCTTTTAAATCACAGTATTTTGTCTCCTGAAAGCCCTGTGTATTAAGCAATATTCTGCACTGGTTTCTAAGGGCACCAGCAATGAATATGGAACAAAACACTTGTGCGACCACGCAAATCTGGACTGCACACACATGCCACACAGGGCCCAGATGTGATGCATCTTTTTTAGTACAGATTGTGCGTAGAGGCTGTTTACCCCCAAGGCCAGAGATGGGAGTATCTGCAACTTGATGTAACAACACTGATCTGCTTTTGGACACTAATTTGAGGTCTACGAGCAAGGACCTGCTAAAGCAAGCTGATTGCTACTGGTACAAGCAGTAATCCAAGAGGTTTTGGGAGAGCATGCATCCCCTGCTGGAAGTTCCCTTTTTGCACAACCTTAAGTGAGTCAATATATTCTCCAGCACGTTTCACAAGGAGGAACAGAAGGTGGCAGGAATGGTTTGGCAGTAGCCAAAACAGAGCAGTTATGCCCCGTTTTGTTCCTATACCGTCTTCAGGTGACTCAGAGGTTGCAGCGACAGCACTGTTACGTGCTCCTCACAGCGCGCTCTCTACTCTGCACACACACCGTTCCTATTACAGCTCTTAACCCCCCTCAGGCTGTTGTCTACACTTAGCCCATAAGGCTGAGGCAATCACTCACCTGCCGTTCTTGGTCACGATCATCTCGTTAGTGACTTCCCTGAATCTCTGCCAGAGTGTAGCATCCTCCAAGACAACCTGGAGCTGTTTCTCAGTGGGGTCGCCTTTGTCTCTCCCAGCCCGGAGCTCGCTCTCCACGACACTGAGTAGCCTGGAGACGGTGCAGTCGCTGGACTTTTTGCAGCCCAGGTCTGTCATGACGACTTTACTGCCAAAAACTTCAGGTAGCTGTTAAAAGACAAAAATTCTAAGCTAAATCTACACACAGATCAGTTCTTTGGGCACAGTCTGACAAATGTGCTCTCCTCGCTCTTTTCCCACTGACTAGCTCTTTCCCCTGGAAGTCCCAATGGGCAGTGACACCAGCGTGTGGAGGTTTACGCACACACTCCACACAAAAAGAGGACTATCTCCTAATTACCTGTCAGACGGTCAGGTGGGTGGCAGGCTGATGACTCAATTGGCTGCCTTGAAAGAAGAGTCCTCCATCCAAATTAGCATGCTTTTATCTTTTTTCAACCTGAAGTGGGTCTAATTGTTCTGCTTGAGAACCAGGTTTCCATTAATGAAAATTGTTTCATTTCCAGACTGAAACAATGCATGGAAATTGCATTCACGCTGGTGCGGACTCTAGCTGAAGGAGCTGGTAACAGTCAAGATTGTTACACAGAGAAAAAAAAAGTCTTAAAATATTTTCATCAGGCATGTTGAATACATGCATTAACCTTTTCCCTCTACATTCCTAAAATCAAAGTGTAATAGTAAGAGATCCTTCTGCAACAAGGTTCCAATGCACAAGAAGCAGGTAGCGTCCCTACACTGCTGTTGATGCCTCCTGCGTCCACTCCTTGGCTACCACCGATGTTTGCAGAACCTCTACTGTGTCCTATGAGCGCCTGAACTCCCCTCCAGCTGCATTTTCAGACTGGACCCCACGATTCTGAGGCTGGATGCGAGCATAACTGGCATTGTACACCTGCTCAGCACCTATTTCATGCAAAAGCTCCCTCAAGAACCCTAAAATAGGCAATCCTTCTCCTCAGGCAGGGAGGCCTTCTCTGATGAGCCTGATCTAACAGTACATACATGCCCCTCAGGGCAGCCATGCAGGGTTTCCCCTTTTTACCCTGAAGACTACCAATCTCAGCACTTCACAGGTAACTTAAGACCTGGGTTCAGTTCTATGCTAAAGGGTTAAATGAGAGCCATGGAAATACTAATGACCCCTAAACACTGGGCTTTGGCATACAGTAAAGCATTTAAGCGCCTAGTTTCTCCCAGTGCATCTAGCCCTGACAGTACCCGTGAAGTTTCTGGTCTGTTGGACATGACATAATCAGACGTGATTACAAAAAAAACATATTGTTGAAATTTGATCGCAGAAATGTATTTTCTAGTTACCCATTGCAAACTTAACATTTGTTTAATTGAACATCCCCTGTTGAACTCTTATATTTGCATTCTTTCTAAAAGATGAAAGGATTTACTTTTTGGGGCCTACTACTGACAATACATTCACCACTGTGGATCACTGATGTACTTTATGAACACAGGAAATGGTCTGACAAACTTTGTAAAAATGATTTATTTCATTAAATCCTGTTTTACAAGGCTCAACAACTGTTGCAGTTCAAAAACCCAAGAGGTACCATCCACCTAAGCAGCAAGGGCCAGAGCTTGTGGATCCTATGTATTGTATGTACTCCCTCAAACCCTAGAGGGAGTAAAGATACTGGCTCCAAGCCCTCAGCACAGCACAGCTCCATGTGTGGAGAAATTTGATGTTCTGCAAAATAGGACAGACTTGTTCACCTTAGGAGAGAACCTTCACTTCCCAGCAATCTCAACACCATAAGAGGAGGCAAGTCAGAAAGGTCTGAGGTGTTTTCCGTCTCTGAGGAACCCCAGTCCTGCTAATTTAAAACTTCACACTCCAAAGTATCTTCCTTCTGTCTGTTCTCTTCAGCCTTTATGTACCTTGTTTTAATTGTCCACTCATAACAAAATTACCAAGATTATCTTGTCGGTCAGGTCACCTCATGAGTTACGCTAGCAAGCATCAAATAGCAATTTCTAGTTACTATCCAGCCCACTTTCAGTGCTGAACAGCTGAAGCATGTATGTTAAAATCTATAGGATATTTAGATACTTTGAAGTGTGCCACTTAGCATTTGGAAAAATAATTGCATGACAGATTATAGGTTTTTGTAACATGGATTAGGCATAGCTTGCTGTTTGGGCTCTCCTTTTCAGCTGTTCCAAAAAAAGAAGTGCTACAACTGTCATTGTTCCCTGCATGTGCTGCACGAGATCAAATGGCATAGCGATCACGTAAGAGATTATGCGAAACGGATTTTAGCCTTATTATATTCAAATGTAAATAAATGCAGAAATCAAAGCTGGCTGAAATACTGTGGGAGATTTTAGTTTTTCTGACAGCTCTAAAAAAAAAAAGTCAGTTTCTTGTTATTTTTGGATTTCTTTTTTAGTTGAAGCTCTATTTCCATACAATTTTTCTTTTTTTTTCTTTTTTCTTTTTTTTTAAGGGATTAGTTGCTCAGAAATTAGGAGATTCACAGTTGAGGCAAGTGCAGTGACAAGAGCTTACAAAAGTAGTAATGTTTCAGCAGCTACACAGTTCTTTTTACAGATAAAAAGGAAAGCTTTTCCCCATGGTTTTCAGCCATGCTGACTGCCGACCTCTCCCACTGTCTTCAAGTGGTGTGATAACAGTTTAGGCCCTCAGAAAAAACAAAGAAAAAATCAGATCCAACCTACCCTCTTCAAGATGCTTAGAGTAAGGAAAACTGAAAGCATGCACAAAAATAACAGTTCACACTGGTGGAAAGGTTTCAAAGTGAGGAGGAAGTGAAATTGTGTCTCATTTAAAGAAGCTGGGGAATTGCTAGAGGCAAAGAACTTGCCCAGCTAAGATGGACTGGAAAGAGAAACAGCCACAAGGCAAAGAAAGAAAAGGAGATGCAGACCAGAGTGCATTACTTGCCTGAAGCACAGGCTAAGAAATACACTCCTGGGACAGGCCTATGGAGAAGAAAGGTTACACAACCATAGGATGGGTAATGGACCCACTCTAGTGATGGACTACTAAAGAAATTTTACATCAGCAACACCACATTTTTATAGTCATCCTCCTAGGGGAGAAGCATGAAGGCTTTTTCTTTGAACCACTGTATTAAAATTTGCATCCCACATCATAATAAAATGCATTTTGAGATACTAAAAAAAAAGTTATATTTGGGTGCTTACACCTATCACTTAAACAAGATGCCTGATGCTTGACAATCTTGTCCCAGAGAAAAGCACTCCAGTTTCTTAAAATACCTGACTTTCATATAGTATGAACCTTAATTTCATAATTACATTACTATAACTCATGATGCCTGCAACCTCAACATTTTCTAGAGTGAGAGTAATTAGTTACCTGTGGCTGGCTTATGGGGATAGCTGTTATGCTGTGGAAACAGGTGTTTCAGCTGTGAGCATTCAAACTCTAAGAGCAATTGGTGATGCATGTAGCAACACATTCATATTCAAAATGCACAGCTCAACACTGACATATCTTTCCACAGTAGAAGAGTTAAGCAAAGAAATAACAAGTTTACATGCCTTAAAAAGGATCAGCTGAACATGATCAATAGAGAATGTGCTCTACTTTATCACATCACTGCCACGGGAAACCAAGTGAATAGGCTCATAGCCAGAGTAATTTGCTGCTTATTAACTTTCTAAAAAAACATTGAGGGTGTAAATCTGTACTTTGAATATTTAGCCTGTTTTAGGAAAAGTAAAATACATCCTTTAATCTTGCGTCTCTTTGTTCACCTGAAATAACATCCAATACTTTCCAAACATCCCTTTTCCATTCTACCTTCTTGCAAGATGAAGTTTTCTGAGTCTACAAATCCTGAAACCGAGGCACAAACAGATTAACATCCCTGGATGCAGGTATTCCTGGGACACTGAGAGTGACTTGTTCTCAGATGGGTTATTTCTGGGCAGGAAGTTAAAATTCCTTGAGCTTAACTTGAAGGAAAAGGTACCTGCACTTACCACATACTGTAGTAATATGGTGATCGACAATCATTGATGCTGAAACTGAGACAGAGCATGGATGAATGACAGAAGACTACTGCCCCTCTCATACGTGGTTTCTGTATCTGTTTAATTAAACAGGCCAATCAGTAGGGGCCTCTGATGAAGTAGAAAATGTTCATATGAAACATGCAACGTTTTACCTTTCCTTGAAACCCCAGCTGGGAGAACTGGGCAGTTCCAACCAGGAAGCAGACACCATGTGGCTTGCAGCCCGTCAGAACTAACCACTGCAAATCAAAATGCAAGTATAACACTCATAACCACCTCCAACCATGTCCAGGACTTACCAATAAGAATTCAACAACTCCTATTTTTAAATGAAATAAAAGATGTCTAGGGAGAGCTGCAAAAGAACCATCTTCCAACATTTACTGAAGATTATTCACTAAGTTCCAGCATGGAAAAAGCAGGACATCATTTAATTAAACTCATTCTAAAACCCTTTTTGGTGAACAGCTGGTGAGATACAGCAGTAAAAAAGGTAATTAAAGAAGCCTTCCTTGCACCTGACATTGGATAGCTTTTTTTTTTTTTTTTGGCCTTTAGACCCATGCTTCCAAATGAAAGTCAGCTCTTCATGATCAGATGAAATCCCAAAAACAAGACTCACTCTTTCCATCTCCAAAGCTCCTACTGAAGCTTTCAAAAAGTAACCCCTGGTGAACATTCAGTCCCAACAACAGGGAAATGTAACCTCAATCACCATGACACTCTGAGGAAATCAACACCTATCAACTACCAAGGAATAATTAAGAGAGGATAAAAAGACAGCTGCTTTCCTGGTGTTTTTTAATCATGGATCCAGCCCTTTAAGAGATTGCTAGGTTATAAGAGACTTAGAGAAGATTAGTTTTTTCATTAACGTTTGGGGCAAGGTGGGGGGAAGAAGGCAGTGTCAATGCAATTCCAACCAGGTATGTTTTTAGCGGTTATGCAGGCAGCCTGTTCAATTATAACACCAGGCAGGGAGATAATTCTTGAGATCAGCTCAGAGAGCATGGAAAGTTTTCCAGAGAAAGCTTTTTTCATTTTTAAAAGAAAAGTCTGTCCCCCTGTCAAATCCTGATCTAGCTTGGCTGGTGATAAATATAAAAGTATCTTTAGAAAGCAATAGTTTTCCCTATTTCACTCTTCCAACTTGATTTTCAGTACTGTCTCCAACCAGGCATTACCCCATAGAGCAAGTAACTATTACCTTTTTAAGCTCAAAACAAAACAAAACAAAAAACCCCACACCCAGAATATCAGAGAGATTCTAAACATACCTTACGTTCTTCTTACAAGAACTCAGAGCAAGACTTGGAGGTGTGAGCCAAAGCTTTTAGATAACTATGCAAAATAACTCAGTCTAAGTATTTGACTTCAAGAAGTATGAGCCCTGACATACCCCCTTAGACACAACTAGAAAACAACTTATTTTTTCATGGGCATGTACTGCTGTTTTCACCCCATGTGATATTTAGTAGTGACATCCCTTCAGAGTTGTATTGGAGTCATGTCTTCCAGCTGTACTTTCAACATACTATTTTTCCACTACACTAGTGCCACTCCACACTTGTTCCTGCAGAGATTTTCAAAGTACAAACTCTCAGGAATAACTTTTTTTTAGAGCTGCCGCAAGAGAACCTCAGAAAGATCACAGGGGTTTCAAATAGGCTAACTAAAAATATCAGAGATTTGCAGCTTAGATATACCTGTTCCATCTCTCTAATTCATCAGAAGCTTTCTTCAGAAAGTGTCGGGGGGGGGGGGGCTGCTCCTTCGAGGAGTCTCCAGTTCCTTATGGATGGGCAAGTACAAGTCTTACCCAACTAATACTGCTACCAACACTGAAGTCAACAGGGAAGACAAGTAATGGAAAAGAAAGGAAAGGAATAAATAAGTGCTCAGCCCCTAACACTGAACTTCTTGCATCCACAAAAGACTCGCGCTTGCAAATCAAACCTTGTGGAGAGAGAAGGGAAAGCGATAGACATGATGAGTACTGAAGCCTTCCAAGGGTCTACCACCAAATTTTAATGTGGTGCCAACGACTCTACCCCAAAATGTAAAAATATGATTCAGGGACTGGGTACTGTACCACACCCGATAAACCCTTTCAAAGTATTTCTAAGCAGCAAAATTATACACAGAAAATGCTTTCCCAGAGGGCAGCTGATAATTCAGCATTTAAAGTCTCCAAATCAAGATTTCATGTTTTTCCTAAGCATTTAGCCGTTAAGGCATTTAACCTAAGCACTATGTGGCAAAGTTCAACAGCTTATTATGCAGGAGGCTGAACTAGGCAAGCAAAACAGTCCTCTCTAGATTATTAAATAAGGAAAGGAATTATTGCCCCTTTTGGGGTTCAGATTCACTCTTATACCTGTCCTGATACGAGAAAGATGCATGACATCTTGCATGACATCTCCTGACAGCCCTTATAAGCACTAACCTTTTCAAAAAGATAAGGCACAAACCACCAGGTGTCTGTATTACAGAAAGACAGGTTCCTCCTATTTCAAACAAAGTTTGAGTTCCCCATAGGACAGAAATTTCAGTGTAATCAGCTTTGAGATGGAACTTTCTTGGAAGTAGTCTTAAAAAAAAATAAAAAAATTAACTAACTAAAAACTCAGTTCCCCACAGCACAGAAGTCCCACTACCACGGCAAGAGGCAACTGCTTTGGGTCTGCCCTACAAATCAGAATAAGTTTAACATATACTGAACGGCCCAATGCAGAGCCCTGTAGATTGCCATGGAGAAATAAACCCATAGCAACTGCTTGGATGTCTTTTAGGCACAAACCTAGCAGATATTAGTTAAAAAAAAATCAAAGTAATTTAAAATCATTGTCTAATCCCATTTCTAATAAAGATATTCCCAAATCACTGGGTTTTTTTACTTTTTTTTTTCCCCTCTTTTTTTTCCTTGCACTGTATGTCTGCATTCAGGATATATTTATTCCACAGAGAGCCAGAGGCACACTGCTTCATAACTATAATCTTTGCCGACAGAACAGCATCAGGAACTATTTGCTCTGTATCATGGACTAAACCAATGATCTGCTGGCACATGCGAGTTAACTCTTGAGGCAAAAAAAAAAAAAAAAAAAAAAAAAAAAAAAACCACACCCACACATCCCCACCTTAACTACTCTAGTTGTACCAACTAGTTTCCAGGTGCATGCAGCTATGCCAATAAGAATTTAAGCTAGATTTATGTTGGGTGAAGCAGCTGCACAGCAATGGTGACATGAAGATTCCCTTTAGCCAGCACATATTATGTCCACACCTAAGGAAACGGGGAAGAGACTTAACCACTTGGTTAAACAAATCCATAGCAATTCCAGCATCAGCTGGAGAGTCAGCATCATTTAAAAACCTCTGTCTTAACCATAAAAGCAATTCATTTAATGCAACAGCAACTTTATTGAAAATTTGAATGTTCATAAGTCTAGAGATTTGACCTCATTACAGAGAAAGTTGCAAGTTAGGAAAAGATGTTTATCAAAGTAGAAATCAAACAGGGTAAATACATAGAAAAAGCACAACAGCAAATAATCAACTAACAGTATAAAACATTGCTGAGAATTTCTGAGAGTTTGGTTTTTATTTTACAAAACAATTCCACAGTTGCTAGAAAAATTTAGTGTTTTGGTCACATGACAGTGAGGCACAAGGTTTTAAGAAAATATAACCATTTCTGTGCTTTCTATCCTACGTGGTCAGTATTTGCTAGGGTTGTAAACATCTATATTTAAGACAAATGTGCTTAAGTGTCATCCTCCTCAGTTTTGAGAGCCTACAATAGCAACAGTGATCTTACCTTCATTAATATGATGAAGTATCAACACTGACAAAGAACCATTCTTAGAAGCCAAACAGAGGTTCTTTGAATCTTTTATCGCACAGCAGAAAAGGGCATATACTCCAAGTGTTCAAGCTGTTCCACAAGGCAGTTGTCAGAACATGACTTTCAGATTGCATATTTGCTCATAGGACTGCTGCTATCTACCCATGAGTTATGATCGACTCAGGTCTATCTTCCTGCACCTAGCAGTAAGCCATCCTATTGCAGACTCCCCCAAAACTTGCATAAGAAAAACCCACACATAGAATCTAAAACATGTTCTTTTACATGATTTCTTAAAATAGTTTTAATTTGGTGCAGAAATCTCTTTGGATTTTGTAATAGCTCATCAGCAATCTTATTACTGTAAATACTAAAACAAGATTAGATCGTTCACATCATCTCTGTAGAACCACCTCAGGAAATACCAGTATTCAGTGGTCTTCATCATATCATCCAGAGCAAAACTTGGAAGTGATGAACCCCCCCCCCCCCCCCCCAAATACATTTTCATGCATAACATCTCAGCACTTTGGGAGAAGATTCCCCCACCCCACCTCCCCAGTTTCCATTTCTACTTGATCTGGAAAGTCCCCTGATCCCAGAGATGCATATTTCATGCTGTAAGTGTATGCTAAGGCTGCTTCGTTGTGTTGTCTGTACTGCAATAAAAATCATAAAGCAGATAAGCAATTTGACCTACAGGGAAGCTTTCAAAAAGTACTTTCTGGTAGAGCACAAAATCCTACAGACATGGGCATCCATCATCATACAAGTTTCTTTAGGAAAGTCAGCCTTGAGTTACAAGCTCTAGGCAACTGAGCAAGGATTTGATGAGGGAAGGAGCCTTGCAATCTATATGTCTGTGGTCATCTAAAATACAAATGTTTCTGTATTTGCAATAGAGCGTACACAAACATTTTTACCTTGAGGGATGTTAAGACAGAAAGCTAGGGAAGGCTTCAAGAAATGCCCACTACATGTCCTGTCAAGCAGATAAGTCTTGATATCATCAGCTTAGGTTAACATGAAGAAGTTTTAGTGATAAGAAAATTTGTGCCTTTTTAGTTTAATCTAGTTCAGATTGAAACTGGGCAAGAGGGAATATTTATATACTAGTTTATTCCTTGATTCAGTATGTACTACAATATATTAAGTATTTAAACAACACATAAGAATCTTTTGCTGTCAAACTTGGCAATAACCTGAGCACAACTACTGGCAAGTGGGTAAGAATCTGAAAGCTTTTGTTCTGACAGAGAAGAGTTATTTTAATCAAAACCACTTGTAGATGAAGTGACAAACCCTGAGTGTTTTTCCCCCACATACTGGCAAGAACACGGTGAGTCTATCCTACCAGTTGACCTTCACAATAACAGACTGCAACACCAAAGGGTAACAAACCCCAATGGCACTCTGGTGATCACTTATGTCTTTGTTGTCTCCCTTGGATTTCCCTTCCCTTAAAGGTACTATTACTTAGCCACAGGTGCTACAACGTCAGATAAAATTTTGCTCTTCTCTTTTATTGAATCAAAGGTTGTAGAGCTGGAATTCTAGATTTAAAAAGGGTAAGGAAGAAAAAAAACATCCATACCACAGATGGCAAGTTTACCCAATATCTACTGGCAGTGAGCTAAGTGGTTCCAGAGCCTAAATTTTCAACTTCTAAGTGGTCATGCTCACAACACTCAGATAAAAGCTTCCAGGTAGCTAGTATGCTTGTTGGAAAATTTACATTCAGCATACACAATTCCAGTGTTCTTGCTGGAGAACTGCTAGAGTCACGTACCACAGGGTATCACAACCCTGCACCAGCTGGTCAAGAAATAAGCAATAAAAGTTTTACTCCTTCTGAAGGGAGGAAAGCGAACCCCATGAGTTAAATTCCATTTTGCTGACTGCTGATGAACCTGGAATAATTATCCAGGTTAACAGCACTTTCCTGGAGAAGGACAGGAGAAATATTTTATGCTACACTTGAAGTTTGCAGGGAACATCCAGAGATACTAAAACTAAGCAAATACTGGAATGTGAAAGGCATTAGAAACGCATTTTTAGTTGCCTTTATACAAGAGTTCTGTAAACCTTATCAGAGACCTAATAGGACTAACATAGGGTCCTTTAACCATGGGGGGGGGGGGGGAACCAACCAAACAAAAACAAAACAGGTTTTCAACCAACTCCTTGTTAGAAGGGACAGACAGAGTTTAGGGACTTGTCTTACATCAGAGCCAAGAAATAGGAAGCATCAATATTCTTTAGTTCCCAGTTTCTCCTGAGCCTTAAACCAGTTCTTTCTTTCAAGGAAAGTAATTTTCAACCTAGTTATCTTGATACTAACTTCCAGTTCCTAGGAAATAAAAGCACCAGAATAGAGCACTTGAGGAACAGCATTCTGTATAACTGATTCTTCCAAATATAGTGGTGCCACATTTTCAGGAATGCATTTTTTTGTTCTAAACGGCTTTGTAAGAGCAATCAGCCAGCTGAAATCCAGAGAAAGCCTGTTAAAGTCCCCTTTCATAACAACTTCAAAAGAAAGTTTTTTCCCCTAGAGGTTCCTGACAGTGGGATGTACTGTACTTTAAGTTAACAGAAGGACACTTTAAATTTAAGGTTTTGAATTAACTTAGTTTCTAGTAACTTTCTGGAAGCCACAGAATTATTTGTTTTCACTGTGGGCTTATACTTTATTGCTAAGTAGATCCAGACTTGTTAGGTTAAAAATTTCTTTGTGCTGCAAGTTAGGGATATGCTTGCCATGTAAATACAATGCATTAAGTGACAGACCTCTAGGTAGATGTGGGAAGAGAGACATCAGCTTATATACAGAGTCCACAGGATAGCCATTTTCATAGCCAGTGGTTTCAGCGAGACAGAGTTTGTTAGGAGGTTAATCAGTATCCCACATAGCAGAAGTAGGAATCTGAGCTCAGAGACCACACAATTAACCTTCGCAGTGGTTTGCGTGGGGGGGGGGGGGGAGAAGGGGTAAATAATTATACATAGCTCAGAAGAATAAAATAATACAAAGTTGGCCTTGAAATTTGGCTGTATGAAATAATCCTAATTGGGAGGCACGTTCAGCATTTGTCTGGAGCTGGCACCTGGACTGTTACATGCTTTCTTTGCTAAGGCAGCCCATAGCAAGCTGTCCTTTCTCCTAGAAGGAGAAATGCACTAGCGTGTTTGAGAGCTTTAGGAGAAACAAAATTGAAGCCATTTACAAAAAAGACATGTTGGAGTTTTAGCTTATTCATAAATTCAAAAGGATGTCTTGTCCCTACCCAATGCTCTGCTGACTTAACACTTTATCACTTCCACCTTATCAGCAACAAGTTTGTCCTCTGACAAGAGACCCAAATTCTTGCTTAGCTTACCTATTAAGTCCTCAGTTTTGCAATTCTCCTATACTAACAGCTGGGGAAGAAGAGAGGCACCTCACTTCATCTGATAACATACTACTGTTTCTTGCCTGATAACATACTACTGTAGTTGTAGGCAAGACAAAGAACTCAGGTTGCTGGCAGCTAGAAAGTTTCTATTTACCTTAGTTTGCAAGTGCTTTCCCCCGGGAACAAGTTTTTGCAGATGAAGTGTCCCTTTCGTGAATTTTAAGGAAACAGTCAGTCTAAACCAAGAAGTGAAATACTTCATTGAAGAAGCCTACATTTCATAAGTACTCACTCCAAAACAGTCTTTCCATTTAGAAATGAACCTTGTAGCAGCATCATAAACCTAAGATTTTGTAAGAGAGGCAGAAAAAGGGCAGAACAGCAGTATTCCACTATCCAAGGTAAACAGTGCAAAGAATAAGAAAAGTTCTCAGTAGGAAATCAGTTGCCAACTGATTTCCTTTCTTGAAGACCAGATCCTCCAAACTGGTTTAGTCCCAGAATCAAGGACTCTGCTTTACAGACTTCATACATCACTTTCAGTGCTAATTTTGCAAAACCAAACAAGTGCATGATTTTACATATGAATTATTATAACAAGTTCTGCCCAGTTCTTCTGCCAGACTGAACTTCATTTAAATCACATGAGCACCCTGTCCTACAGGCATCATTGCTTACAAAAACAAGTAACTGCACATACTGGATTTAAGACAAGGAACCTCCAACAATAAGCTGAAAGGCACGCATTTAAAACAGAAGTAGGAAAACACATACACAGTGATCTTAACATAGTTCTACTATACTTCCGAGAACTTTGTGAAGCATCCAGTATTCCTGTTAGGTCAGACAGACAGAAAAACATTTCTTCACAGCATCCCTATGAGGGGGAGAAAAAGAAAAAACACAAGAGAGTCATCTCAGTTACACCACTTGATGAGACTCATTCCATGCAACTATCATACCATTGACACTCTTGGTGGCCATGCATTAATTGCGCTTACAGTTTGTGCAACTATATGAACAGACTAAAGACAGGCAGGTCTGCTCATCTTCCACCAGCCCAGCGGCAGTGAAAATTACACCTGTCCTGAAGGGCTGGAATGAGAAGGAGCGAGGCTGATTAAGTGGGACAGAAAATTGCTTGCTCAAGCATTAGAGGAATACTCTGGTAAGTTGAGGGAGGAGGTACACAGAAGAATATACTTATCTAGTAGCATTTTGGATATATACAGGTATTCCAAAGACAAGCCTTAAGTTTAGTGTATGGTCAGTGCAATTGCATATTTTAATAGGAACTCTTCTCATTTTGGTACATTTAAATCGTGTTCTCCCACTCAAGAAGATGCTTAATCCCATTTTCAGCTCCAACTACACCAGTTTCCTCCCCCTAGAAATTTTTTCTAGGGTGGTGTTTTAAGCTCATACATTAAAACACTCCTATAACTAATCTTCTCTATCATTAAACCCTAAGATGACAAAAGGTAAGAGGGAGGGGAGAAGGAGGCTTACCTTGCAAACGGTATGAAGGAAATGCTGTACCTAAGAAGGAACATATTAAAAGTTACTGCTTATGTCAGATTACATTAGAGTCACATACAAGAGGAAAAACCCTCTGTTCCTCTAAAGATATAATTGCAAAATGCACAATATAATGGAGTTTTGAGTTTGTGAACCAAAGGCATGGATATCCTTGCAAGTCATCCTAGCCCAGCCAGGTTGTGAAACAGTATGGCAAAGTCATGGGGCACACTGTGGAAGTATTTTAAAACACAGCTCTCTTGCCCCCAATACTCTTCATGCTCCAATGCCTATGGCCGGCAAAATTAGTCTTGAGGGCTGGTTGGACTTTTTTTTTTTAAGCAGTTTCTGTACTTCTCAGACATTATACAAATTATATGATAACTTGAAGAAAACTGATATTTAGTTTAACTGGTACACCTGGGTCATTTAACATGACAAACTCAGGAGGGTCCAAAGAGGAATACCAAAGAATAAGCAGCAAATTGATTAAAAAAAAAAAGGGAGGGGGAAGGAAGTTTTACCTCAAGCTCACAGAAATTAAACATAATCAAAGGAATTTCTCTCAAAACAGAGCCATAAGTTTCCCCTCCAGGCTCACTGAAGTGGAATGAGAGAGCAAAGAGCAAGAACATGTCAGCTCTTTATAGGCGCATATTTAGAACAGTGAGGTAGAAAATTCTCCTTCCTTTTAATTCACATAAGGTCAAAATCCTCTGACAATTCAGCAACTGAGGTTAGGTATAACAGAAAATGGAGTTGGGGGAAGGAAGCCACCTACCATGCCAGGGCAAAAAACTGTAAGATGCAGAAAAGGAGTGCCAATCCTGCATTGTGCCACTGAAAGGAAGAAAAAGAAAAAAAAAAAACATGAAAAACACAAGCAGACAAGGAGGCAACTATGTAAGAGTTATTTTTAAAATATATTCCAGTTATATACACACCCAGGACTCAAGTACTCACCCAGAAAGCAGAGCACAGTGTTAGTATGAGGCACAACTAGAAGAGAACAGAATTTCATTAAATATAGAAACTCTCCTTTTTTTTTTTTTAAATAGATATCGTGACATTCTAATGGGTTCCTTCAGAGAGGGGTAAATTGTGAAATATGTAGTCTGTTTCCATAATTCTTCCAAAGAGTTCCCCTTACTTAAAAATGGGCTAGCTACTTCATTTCTGAAGTGAATTAGTGAAACATCAGCCTGATATTTCCAGAAAGTAAGCTCACAACTAAAAAGGAAGAAAAAGCAGGAGGTTCCTACAGCTCTTTTGCAACATCAGTAGGTTCCTACTTCTTCCCACACACTTCTTGATGTCATATGTATACACTATGCTTTTTTTTTTTTTAAATAAGTAACACTTCCCAGTTTAATACACTATCAAGTACACTTAGCTACTGCTTAATAGCTGTCTTGTTTAACAAAGTCCAACACAGCAATTCAAATTCGCACTTAAAGTTGCACTGTGTCTTCACTGAACTAAAATCTTGAAAGCTAATAGGTCACCGTCTAACATTCACTTTTAACAGGAGCCTCCTTTCAATGCACGTTTTCATCTTCAATTTAAGACCTGCCAGTTTATTAAGCTACAACAGATGCTGGTATTTGACTGTCCCTCATGAATGTCTAACTCAGCCTCCCAATGTGCCATGTATTGTGGTGCTAACCGAAATTACAATGTATACTAACTTTTTATTTTCTTACCCAAGCAGAAAAGTATTATCTATATGCGCAAGTAAATATCATTTTCATTGCTAAAGAAATCATATGCTTAACCTCAACCTGATTATTGATACTAAATTTAGTTTTTCCAGGAGTTTTAAGGTGATGATTTTCTACGTACTACATCATCCAAGAACTGGCTTTATTTATTCCAGTGAGTGATGTTTCAGGGACACTCCTGGCTACAGACATTTTTAAATGCGTACTTTAAGGGGGAGGGGGGGAAGGCCACACACACCACCACACAGGACCCTTTGCATGCTGCATTATCTAAGAGCATACACGGTACATTTTCTTAAGCCGTATCAGTTGCCTGAAGCCTCTTTATATTTTTGAAAAAGAAAAAAAGGAAGGGCTGATACCAAATGAATGCTCTGAAGACATTTACATTGAAAATGAAAAGGCAGTTTTTAACATGCTAAACCACCTTCCAGAATTTCAAGCTTTCCAAGAGAAAAATGCAGGAATGTAAGAGCAGAGACAAAAAGAACAAAAAAGAGAGACAGGGGAGGAAAAAACCACACACAATGCACTTTTAAATAGGAATGAGTCAAAGTTTTCAGCTATTTCCACACACACCCCAGTAGAGGGCATCCACATTCCCCATCTTCTGGGGACAAAGTAATTCCAAAGGCTGACTAGAGTTGCATGTTGAACTTGCAATTTTGTTTTGTCATATGAGTTTCAAAACCCAAAGCTAACAGACAACTAAAGCGTCTTTTATATCTTTAAAGCAAGATGACTGGGGCAAAGAAATTCCTCAGTTGCTTTGTCATAAAATTAGTATTTTAATCAAGGTGAAAATACCTACATAGCTCCTTAAAGGAAACCCAGTAGAAGATAAGAAGACAAAGTGATGCAAAGCAGGCTATTTCTAACAGCTTCCATTTTACTTTTTTTTAAACCCTAAAGTTTCCTGCCTATCATCATCTTTTAAGAAAGATGAAAGTATGACAGCAACACAACTTCAAGCACACTGAAACTATGTGCATGATTCATGCACACAAACCACAGATCCTTAACATTCGTGTAGCATATTAACCTGGCTTCGACTCAGTCTTTCATAACAGGAAGCTGCCTTTCTGGTGCAACACATATTGTTACTACAGCAGATGTACTGGATTTTTTTTTTAAAAACAATATATTAAAATTTAGTTGTATCGAAGTCCATGAAAGGAATTTACAATAGAAAGGTTAGCGCACACTAACTAAGAGGGATTCTTTTGATACTCACTAGCATAACAACAGTAGCAATCAAACGAGTATACTCAAACATCTTTTTCAGTTGTCGCATTGGTCCCATGAGGAAAGCGGTGCTGCAAAAAGGAAAACAAGATGAACACAGAAGATCTAGAGGCATAAGTGAAATTAAATTCCTGATTAAAGAGGTTTATTTCGTTAAATTGTCTGCTGTCATGTAGTTCACCAATATACTGTGTTGTTATGGTAAAAAAATTCTGCATAGTAACAAAAGAAACAGAACGTACAATGTTCCTTCCTGCTCTTCTTTACCTAAGCTATTTATCCCATATCTTTATTCACATTTGTTAACTTACAATCAGCGTAAGTAAAGCAGAGCTGTAAGGCTAGCATAGGTCAAGATCAGCTAGATCATTCCTAACAGATGCTTGTTTAACCTGCAATTCAAAACACCAGCCTCACAGACTCTGCATGGATTGTAGGCAATGTGCATCTGTCTCTCCACATAAAGGACTGTTTTCAGGCCCGCACCTGTTCTCTGACCCCTCACCAGATTTGCATCCCTCCTTTAAAGGACTGGTGACTAATATTGCATAGGTTTTGTAAGGTGAAAGTTTTATGTGAGGTGCTATTTTTATCTCATGTCTAGCTACTGTACTATTTCCAGTTCCATTCTTTGTGCTTTCTAACTCCCTGTTAACCTTCCTTAGCTTACAAAGTTATGTCTTTCATGAAGTCAGTGTGGCTGTGTTTCAGGAACCTTTACAAAGGACATGAAAGCTTATCAGACAGGTCCACCCTGACTGACTGCCCCAGACACTCACCAAAAAACACAGACCATTACAGAATACAAACTGACAAAGAATTACTTTTATCCCTGGGGAAGAAGGAAATAACCTCAAGGTTTAAAGCACAAGTGTGATTCTTTTTACTGCTGAGTAACTTTAACCTTGAATGCATTGGCTAATAACAATAAACAAAATTACTACCATTTGAAGCTAGTACTGGAATCTTTGAAATTTAGCAACAGGAGAACAATCTACATAAGCAAACGTTCTCACACAAATACAACAGTTTCTGCTACTCATGCACCTTCACCTATCATTCTACTCCAATTTCCTGCCTTTATTAGGTAAGCGTCATAAATAAAATTGTTACCTCCCAATAGATGCAATATTCCCCAATGTGTAAAACACTGCAAAGAGAATCAGTCCTTTCTTTGGTATCCATAGCAGACAACTACCCTAAAGAGGGACATAACAAAGTATTTTTGTATTGCAAATGAAATATATCCAAGCAGCATCACAGCACAAAAGAAGCATAAGGAAAACTTAAGTCCAAAGCACAGAACCACAAAAACAGCAGTTGTGTTTATTGGTATTCTTCATAGGAATAAACACATGTCATCCAGCTGTGGAACTGAGTCAGATGTCTGCAGAGACTCAAAAACAGGAGACAGCACACAGCTGTCTTCTAGCAAGCAGTCCTTACCAAGACAGAGCACAGGCATCCTATTGCAAAACAAGCAACGAAGCCTTTAACTCTGGTGCCCCAACTTAATGAAGTTGCATCAATCACCTACAAACAGGGAATAAAACACAAGTTATTTACGGAATGCAATCTTGCCCCGTATCGAGTAGTAAGCTTCCTCTAAGACACTAGACTCGGTTCTAATCCGAGGAGAACCTCAACAGTTTTTTTCAAGCCTTTAGGACGAGCCCCTGCTGCTAGCAGAAAGCTCAGTTACCAAGCGGTGAGGACTTCCTGCAGAGCAAGGCGTCGTGTGCCGGGGAGCGCCTCTGCTGCGAGCCGGCAGGACAGCAGCGAGGCGGCGCCGAGGGGCAAACGCCTGCTCGCGGGGCAAAACACGGCGGCCTTTTCACTTCGGATTAAACACCCGGAGACCGGCTGCAGGCCAACCGCCTTCACCAGCGGCCCCCGCACCGCACCGCCCCGGGCAGCGAGGCCCAACGCGAGGCCCAGGCGGGCAGGCCCGCCCCGACGAGGGCCCACCCGCGCCCGGCACCTCGACACGCCGCTGGCGGCCCCGCCAACCGTCACCCGCCAACCGTCACCCGCCAACCGTCACCCGCCAACCGTCACCCGCCAACCGTCACCCGCCAACCGAGCCCCCGCGCGCAGCTGCCGCGGGAAGGGAGCCAGGTGAAAGGGGAACGGGCCGTTACCTCAGCCAGGCCGCTCGGCTCTTCCGCGTCCTGCCCCCTCAGCACTCGCTTGAGCTTGTCCATGCTGCCCGCCTCGGCTCCGCTCCGCGCACTGCTCTCCTCTCCGCCGGGACTACGAGCTCCAGCATGCACCGCGCCGCCGCGGGCTACCTGCGCTCGGCAGGTAGATAAAGGCGGCCGCCGCCGCGGGGCCTGCTGGGGGCTGTAGTTCGCTCGGGTGAGGGACGGGCCCTGCGGGGCTGACCGCAAAGTAACGGCTGCCTGAGGGGGAGGGGGGCAAACGCCGCCACCTCCAGGCCGCTCAGCCTTTCCGAGGGGTATTTTGGGTTTCTGTCCCACTGGCCTCACGCCCGCGGCGGTGGGTGCAGCGCTCACCGCCGGCAGGACGGCTGCTCGGTAAGCGGAGCCCCGGCCCGGCCCTTCCCCGCCAACCCCCGGTACCGCAAACGCCCTGCGACGGGTGGGGGAGCTTCGGTATTAAAAAAAAAAAAAAAAAACCCTTCAAAATCAGCGAGATCCAGAGAGATCAACTCAGAAGCAAGTCCTGGTTCTCACAGCAGAGAATTTGCGTTCATTGTCGCTTCCCGAGTTTTGGTTTTTGTGGTTTTTTTAAGCACTAGTAGACACTCCTGCTCTCTGTACCAGGCAGATGCTTCTAACTCCTCAGGAACGATTACAAGTTACAAGCATACAAATAGCCGAAAGGGAAAATGCCCTCTTTTCCAGACTTCAGAAGAGAGAGTCCGCGCTCTGCCGATTTTACTTCTCTAGTTATATCTTCTCTCCTCCCACCAGGCTTGAATCGGTTATTTGCTAATAGTGAAGCTTACATCACCAGTCCCCTGAATTTTATTTTCCTTCCGTAGCGTGGGTCTCCCGCTGCTGTGGAAAAGCCTCCACCTTACTTTCCTCCCCAGGCTGAGCCGTTCTGATGAAAGGCTGTCAAAGATGCAGGGATACGACATGTCAATTATCAGGCAAAGTTCAGCAGCACAAGTAGTTATTTCATTTTTATTTTGCTCAGATAAAAACAGAACTATAAAACGTTGGGTAAATTTTATTGAGCAACATACAAGTAAGAATATAAACCGCCACATGTTAAACTCGCCACAGAACAGCTGGAGAATTACCCCACTCCCTCCCCCCAGAATTATACATCTATGTGATTTTCTCTGGAGAATCTGCACGAGAGAGCTTGCCGTTCAGCAGTTTATTTTGCTGCTTCTTGATAACCTCTGTGTTGTAACAGAGTCACAAGAAGTGTTCCACGTTTAATTTTCTGAGCATAATCTTGTGATTTCTCCAACATGTGTGTTCCACTTAAATGCACAGCACCCAAAATAGATAGATATCACTTATCTATATATTCAGAGATTTAAGTCCAGTCAAGACAACTGTATCAGCAGGTCACAAACCAGTTAAGTATGATGATGGGACAGCATCAAATACACAATAGAAGCTAAACATGCACGGCACCCTTCTGACCACTAGGTGTCGATTCTGTGGGTTTTCCCCCACTGCAGCCCCCCATAAAGCTTAATTACCAACATCACTCACCAAACCTGAAACACAGTTTTAATTAAGAAATGCAGATATAATTTCCTTCTTGCCAGCACTATGCCAGCTCCCATCTCAGTCACTACCAGCATTGAATTGAAAGTGTGTTCTTATAAGCCTCCAAGGCATGTAAAATAGTATACACTTATATATAATAAAAAAGCGCCATGGTTTACTTTCACAGGCAAAATATGCCTTCTCCCCCACTTGTTGTTTCCTTCCTTTTTATTCTCCCCCACATTCCTCTTCCACATAGAGACCTAAATTATCCCTATTGTGAAATTAACGTTGATCACGTTCATGGTGCATTCATTTGCAGCCAAGTACGCTCACCCTTCTTCATCTTCATGCTGAAGTCTTCATTAGGAAACAAGTTCAGGAAGGTGGAAAAAAATAAAATCCAGGACTCAGAAAAGGGGAACATACAGGATCTCACCCCCCACTTCAAAATGGCCCTAAATTCACTCACTCCAAGTCACGTCTGCCTGATAATCATTTCTTTCAGAGATTTTAATTTCACTTCACTCACTTTATCCTATAGATTATAAGCTTTTTTTGCAATAATCCTTTCCAAAGATAAGGCTGAAGGTGGATTCAGGGAGAAAGAAAAAAACATTTTACAAACTAATCCTCACAAACCTTCAGTAAGCTTGGCATGTGTTAGTCCCATTTTTACAGACGGGAAACCAAGGCACAGAAGTTAAGCGACTTCCCCCTGTAAATCAATAAGGACTGCAGTTAGTTCCTGCTTTTCAATCTTACGATCAACTCATTAGACCAGAGTGCCTCAAACAGAACAAGGCAGGTGTAGAACAAGGACAAGGTGAAAGAAGGCAGGTTTGTTTTTAAGATCACCGTCAGTTAGATGGCAGTACACTTTTCCTAAAAATTTCAGGGTCTACTGTAAGTGAAAACCATTCCTCCGAAGAACTGGTTATACACTGAGGTTTGGGGTGGGTTGTTTGCATGAAGCTACACAGTATAGAATATTTAGAAATTTAAGAAAAAAACTCCAGAAGATCAAAATGCATACATTCTTATTCATCATTTTAATTATGTTAGGGTTTTGCACAAGGCTAATTTTGTGACTATAACATCATTTGCTTCTTGCACTTAACACAGAGTGTGAGCAGTAAACCTAGAGACTAGTCTGTTTAGCTCCCTTATTCTTATGGCAAACCATTAACATCATTTAGAGTTTCCAAAAGAAATTGAAGTGTGTAGATGTTTAATCCACAAAATGTTGAGTTAAAACTGTAAATGTGCATGTGATCACATTTCTATTGCTATTAAAACTTAAAAGATAAATCAAAGTTACATATCTGGAATACATGATAGCATTCCTTTAAAGCTACATAAGCTCAAGTTTCTCAAATGTAAATACCAGCATCCTTTAGGGATGAGAGACTAAAAACTCCCCTCGCTTCCCCAGCCATAAGCCACCCCAGAATTTAACAATTTGATTGTCAGGGCAGCATAACCATCATATATGTGCACTAGCTGATATGCCCAACAGAAAATCGATATATAGAATAACGTACTTCTGAGATAGCACACTACCGTAGCAGCTCACCTACCCCAAGTAACAGTTTCCAGAGCTGCCTAGAGAAATATAGCTGACATATGACAGCTTTTTTCCTGCTCTGGAGTTGATAGCTCATGAATAAAGTATTTTTTACCTTCATATAGTGTCAAACAAATGCAATTATTCTTGCTCCTTCAAGCTATTATCAGATAAAATGAATATTTCTAAGCAAGAAGGCCAGATCAGAGAGACCAAGAAGTAACTTAGTGGGTTATCAGCTTGCAGTAGAGGAAGCCAAGCAAAACGCATAGTTTAGGACTGAAAGCTCAAAACATATGCAGAGGGAACAATTTTTTTTTTTTTTTACTATAGAAGATTTCTCTATAAAAATAAAATCATGCCAGTTTTGTGAACTGTAGTAGTCTCTTGGTATCTGAAGCAAGAACAACAAAACCTTCTTGGAAATGGTTGTGGTGCAGGGTCCAGGCAATACTCCTACCTAACCACTGAACTAAACAGAACCCAAATGTTTAACCATGTGAGTCTTTTCTCCATTGCCATTTAAGACTATAATTCACCATCAGTCTATCATTAACTCCAGATATAAGTTTGAAATAAAAAAAGATGGAACAAAAAAAAAATCATCAAAAGCTGCTTGAAATAACTTCTGTTTTCATTTAGGGCTACAGAAAAGTTAGCCAAACTCTTTATTCCACGAACAGTGAAACCACCCCCCACAACAGTAATGTCACATGATCACATGATCTCCAGTCTACTTCAAGTCCATATAAAGTCACATTTATTTAGACTCCACACATGTGCTTTCCAGTGATGCTTGTGGTTCCAGCTCCAGCTTCTCTGGGAATTCTAGCTTTTCGCAAATTGTCTCCTTTATAGGCAGATACTGAGAGATCTCGTTAGGTTCCGTGAACAGGGAAGGTGGAACATGCTAAGAAGCAAAAGTTTTACATGAAACAAATGAAAAATGTAATAAAGATGAATTTCAAAAGCAAAGTTTTTGGGCACACCTATCCTATAATTTACCTGAATTATTTTTAAACACCTGAAGTCAGATATCATTATTAAAATTTACTTTATGACTTTAAATGTACATACATACAGTCTTATTTCTTGCGTGGATCCACAGGATAAGGAAATGTATTTATTATTTTTTAAGTAGCAGCTTATAAGACCACAAGAAATATCAGAGAATTCAGGACAAGCTACAATGTTTTAAACCATATTTATCATTTCGATGTAGCAAACAGTCCATTTTATGGTCTATTTTAGATGAGATAAGAGCCTCATGGGATCCCATAATTAATGCCTTCTAGTGATTGCAGTAAAGTCACTGGAGGTGCTCAGATTCAGCTATCAATAATTATGTTTTTCTCAGCATAGATCTCAGTTTTATTAAGTCCAAAACTGACACTGTTTAGACATGACTATGAATTACTGATTGTAATTTCATATTTGAATAACTTAATGAAAGCAATCAATTTCATCAGTATCTTTCTCTGTAGATTCCAGTTGATGGCATAGCTTCACCACATATGGGATATCTGAAAAAGAAATCTATTCTGGGCACACCACCCTCAAACTTTCTGAAGACGTTTTATAATCTAGAAGCGTATCCAAAATTATTAAAATGCAACATATTTTTTGGCTGCTCCTAATATGCAAGGAATCATACTACTGTTCCAAACATTTCAAGCCTAAGTGAAGCAGAAATCTTTTTGCTTTACTTCTGCAAGCTGATCTAGGGAGCTGAAAAGCCATATGTATTTCCTCTCCATCAGGAGAGCCAGAAAAATTATTTAACCACGTAGATGATCATTTTGAAGCACGAGGTAAAATAAGACCTATGTCACGTTGATTTGTATTTCAGGAATCAGAAAACTATCAAAAGGCTCATAACTGGATTTATGGGGATCACATATTGTTAAGAAACGATATAGTGTTCCTCTCTTAAAAAGAAAAACATTTTGCAAATATTCCCTCAGAAGGCTGGTAACACAATAGTGACTTTTTAGAAATGAAGAAAAAAAAAAAAAAAAGAAGGAAAGTAAGCAGAATATCTATAGTCACAGCACTGGGTCAAGAATAAAATTCAACAGCCGCAACTCTTAAGGTGCCACAAATGATTGTGAACCATTATTAGAATTCTCAAGTGAGCTATTATGCTTGCACCAGAAAAACTGAGTCAGTCTGTGCTACCAAACTGATCTTAACCACTAGTGCTACTGGGAAGCATATAACTAGCCCTGAAATTCAGGAGCATTGAAAAATGGAGCGCCTGATTTTGTGGCTGAACAGTTCTATTAAAAAGAAGCCTAACTCGAAAGTAGAAAAAATAATCCAGTTCCATATCTTGTCACGTGATCACTGGAAATGATCATCTACAAATGAAAATCTGCCCTGAAATAAGTACTGTATAAGCAGAAGAGGTTTCCCTCTCTAGAGATTCCAAACCTAATAAAGAAAGACTTATAGGTATAGTATTTTCTATGCTGACCATAAAAGAATTAAAAAAAAATACACATACACACATAGAAAACATTAAAAAATACCTTTAAACTTGATATTTTGCTTTCTCTGGACGTATATTCTCGTAACATGTAAGCCTTGTCAGCCTAATGGGAAAAATTGCAGAAGTTAATTATAAAATTATCATTTAATAGCAGTGCAAGATTAGTTTTGTAAATATACTCAATTTAGTAACCATTTGAATTTGTTTGACCAAAGATTTTCACCTGGAAGAAGAAATACACATTCAAAGATGGGGGGGGGAGGGGGGGGAAATTTAGCAATCTTGCTCTTTCCCAAAAGTCACTTTTCTGTGCACAAAAAAACCTATGATTAAATACGCTTGTTAATTTTTACTCAACTAAAACTCCTGTAGTCAGTATTACTGGAGCTAAACAGAACAAGCAAACCACAACTATATGTACTATATTGTTTAAAAGATGCCTGGACTCAGTGTAGTATAGACAAGTTATTTGCAGAGTGGAACGTGTAGTTATGTAGTAGACAAGCAAAAAGAACAAAACACACACACCCTGGAAGCCAGCGGCTATTAACATAAGAAGAGTATCACACCATTTACTGTTGTCTGTTTTTCTTCTTTGACTTCCTCTCTAATCTGTGTCTGTCCAATATAATTAAGTAATTACTTCGGAGGAGGGATAAGCTACTCTGCTTGTAGAGCAGACTAGACCAATGGCATCCAGCACTCTGTCACTACTGCAGCACCACCATAATAATAAAATACACGTGAAAGTTCAGTTCAGGTAACTTCTACACCCCAAAACATCAGTGTTAGATTACAGGAATACCAGCAAGTCTTCTCTGAAAGTGATACAGCAAGGTTATATCTGTAAAACATGAATGATATAAACAATAAGCATTTACCTCATGGTGAAGCCTTGTATCATTCATCCTGATAAGTACACCATCAACTCGCAAGAAAAACCTCAACAAGACAAAAAAGCTGGAAGGCATAACTCTCTGCAAAAATAAAGATATTCCTTTCAGGATATCACAAAGTCGAACCTTAGGTATGCACCTGTCAGATCAGATATTCACACATACTAGTGCTAATAGGTCAGGCTTCAAGACCACTGTATCACGAACAGCAGAAGCTTTATTGTAGACAAAAAAGAGTATGAGTGACCTTTCAGAAGTAAAGTAAAAATTTGGGCTGATGATATACTACAGCTCACAGAACATCAGGACAGTCTCAAAAGATTCCTAGATAGGATGCAGAAAGAGGGGAAAAAATGGTGCTGATACAACCGAAGTAACCGATACCACAAGATGAATATATCACAGCTTTAAATAAGATTATAATTGTAAGAGTAATAAAGAACTCTGCATTATAAACTTTAAATCCCAGAAGAAATAATGGGCAAAAAGGGACTACATTCTGCATACATTAGCCAGCTGGGTCAACGAGCCTCTTACATACACCTCTCAGTACTCACTATTTTTACACTCAAACTTGATACTCCATGATCATGAAGTTCATCTTCAAACAGAAGGACTTCTTCAAAAAACATAATTTGCTCCCTGGCTTTCAATTTTTCTGTATTTATGTGTTCTGTTGTAGGCACAACCTGAAGAACAAGATTAAGAATAGTTAGTATATTAGTTTGATGTCAAGATATGTAAAGTTTGTCTTTATCTTGAAAATCCTGCACTTGCTAATTTTCTAAAGGAAAAAAAAAAAAAAAAAACTTTAGAGCACTCAGCTGAAGACATACAAAAGTCTAAGAGGAAACGTTAAAATTAACATCAAAGTTTCCAAGAGGAAACATCAATCAAAGAAAAAATCCAAAGTGGAAAATTCTGAATAAATCACCTCCAGGGAACAGGCTTAGTAAGATTTCCGTTGCAACAATCCTGCTCACATTCTGTATTTCAAAACATTGGAAGACACCTTGAGCTTAATATACGATTGGGAAGTTCTGGGTTATAAGTGGTATTCCACACACTTGGCATTTCTAGGAAACTACAAACGCTGCATAGCTTTGCAATAAAGCCTTTCCTCAAAATCAAATACTAGTAACGTTTTCCATCTTGCGCTCTCTGTATACATTAATACACTTCTGCTGCCTAAAGACCATAAGCCCACAAGACAGTTTAGTTTTATGCTGTGCTTTTAATTCCAGAGTAACTCAAGTGATCTATAACTAAACCAATCCTAGCGAATTCACGTACATTATCTGCTTAGCAGCAAACCATCTGTACACAGTGCAGAGAAGCTGGGAACATCAGTTTTTCTTTAAGTAAGTAAAGACAAGGGAGGATCTGTCACAGTTTAAATACAAGGCATTACTGTTTCAGAGGAACAAAGTCACTGAAAGCAGCCAGAGCTGGGTACCGGATCACAAAAAACTGCAAGCAACACAGAGTAAAGGTACCGGAGAACTATGCGCTTGGTAGTTCTGTCGTATCTGAGGAGCTCAGGGCTTCAAAGGGGGATCCAGCAAGCACTGAGTATTCTAAAGTGCTTTACTACTTTGAGCAAGTTCTCAATCAGGGACATAGGAGACTCTTTTATATAATCCTAAGATGCTTTAAAATATGTATATTAAAATGAGCCAATAAAAAAAAAAACACACAAACATGCTGAGAGACATGAAAAGTCCAAACTATACTTTGAAGGCAGAAATCCTAAGTCCTATGAACCATACAAGATTTTATATAAGCTTATTGAAAGGTAAACCACAGCTTCCAAAAAAGGTGTTTGACTGAAATACTATGTAATAAGCATTTAACAAGGAGAAAAGAAGTCACCTTTAATGTTACAGCATCTCCCAGTAAGGTTCCTTTGTAGTCTGTTGTGTAAGTCCAGTCATATGGTTTGACAACTTCCTTAGTGTGCTCAGTCTCACTCCTCAAAGGAAAAAGAATTCAGCACACTTTGCAGTAATTCTTTAAAGAAATTACAACCTCACGTAAGATTCATGCCCTTACTCTTCAAACAGTTAAACAGCAGTATTGCCCATGCCAGAATCATGATGTCGTCTGAACTATACAGTACTGCTTCTTTCACGATATCTGTGTTTGCACAGTAAATTAGAAAACCGTTACCAGAATTCCCGTGCTAGCACTACCTTAGTCCTAACAGTCAAAATAAAGATCTTAATTCGATGTGGTTGAAAATTTTATAGCTCAAGATCATTTTTTTCTTCAAAAAGACAGAAAGCAATCTGCAGAAAACACACAGCTATCACTAACACCGCACTTCACCTTAATTTTAAGGACAACTTTGATTTCTCTCCATGATTTATTCATTGGTGCTCTGCCACTAATCTGGTAAATCCTAAGCAGTACAATTAGTTTTTATGCATGGCAATTGTTCTTGAATATGTACAGCATTCTGCACTTTGAAATGCCGAAAGACACAATCTTGCAATGCTCAGGGCGCTATGATTTTGAATAAACGGAAACAGATTGAAGTCATATTAAATTTGCCATTTATTTTAAGAAAGTCACAACACAACTGAAAATACAGTTAACAGAATTTAGCAGATAGGATGACTATGGCAAAGAAAAGCTAGGTGATTTTTGCAGTCACACAGTATACCTATGGCAGAAACAAATGCAACATGGTATTCAAGAGTTCCAGTTCTGTCTGTACCTTTAACCGCTTTATCCCAGTTTCCCCTATAAAACACTAGTACTTGCCCACTGGTGATAAAATACTGTACCTGCTCTCTTGCCACTCCTCTGCACAAGCCACTTTGATCATACCTTGGCAATTATTGACACATTTTAAAGCATCTGTTGCATTGAACTCAATTCCAAAACCATGGTCATGTTGTATTCTTAGGATATTGTCTCCAAACATCATTTCTGGCAGGGAAGGCATGTGTAATTCATCAGCCAATCTGCACAGAGAGAGAAAACTTAGATGAAGAGAGACTTTGTGATGGCACCAGCAAGGTAAAAGCAGTCCATATCTCCAAACAGGAAAGCATTATTTGGACCACAATAATTTGAAAGCAGTATCATCAATACGTTGTACAAAACTTTGTTATTTTCCCCATTTAAAAACGTGACGTGCATTGCAGAACCACTGATCAGAAATGCCTTTTCCAATATAAAAGTATTCCTAAATCTTTCCCTCTTTGTCAGTCCTGTACAAAAGCCCCACACGTGGGGAAATCAAAAATATCCAAGTAGTATAATTTAACAGCTTTCAACCAGGGGAGAAAACCCTGGACAGTCCATTACTTACTTTGGCTGGTGCCCGAAAAGAAGTTTAAGGAAAAAGCAAGTTGAAATTCGCTACACAGTGGTCCATGCCTCCATCTTTAGAAGCCTACAAAAAGAGGCTGAAAACAACCCTAGCAGAATACATTAGAGATGAAGTGCAGAAGATATTACCGTGCTCGAATCACTACCTTCCCGAGCTCATAGAGAATATGTACTGGCACTGGCAACCTCTAAACGTGAAAGCCACAGCCACATAGCCACAGACCCAGCTAAACAGAGTACTATACAGAGTACACGTGATCCTTGCAGAAAATCCCAAACCAACCCGTTTCACTTTTTTTTTTTTAAATCAGTTTTTACTCTTATGTATACATACCTGCCACTTGATATCTACACTGACCGCATTCACCAGAAGGCTTCATGCACTTCTAGCATTTCCTCCCCTCCTCTACCTACTTTACTCACTGCAAGGTTAAAAAGAACATGAAATCTGAAGAAAAGAAAACTTTAGGAAACGCATCTAAATACGAGGATTAAAAAAATTCCATCTCACAACTTTCCTAATGATAAATAATAAAGCATTCTGCATAAAAGTGTTATTTCTGTACCACTGCATACAAAAGAACATCACGCTGACCAATCTGAAGTAAAAATAGCAGATTCGTAGACCTGCAGAAGGCAGGTCTCGTTTTCCCAGAGAAGGCAGCATAAAATTACTAACTTTCCATTTCATCCAGTGCAGCCCCTTTGATCTGCAAAAACCAAGTCTAGGACACGAAGGGGTTCTGCAGCTATGGCGTATTTAATCCTTCACCTTTCTATAGATGTTGCTCAGCCTTTTTTGTGACACACGTTTACTAGAAATGAAACTCCTATAGATAATAACTATGTTCTCTAAGTAATAAAAAGCAAGGAAAAACACTAAAAGAAATTACATTACAAAAGGAAACCGATTAGAAACACTGCAACCGGGTAGTGGCAGTGTCTCTTCAGATTTGAGGCAGAGGAACTGTTTGTTTTCTGAGCTCTCAGGCCAAGTTCCAAGGTCCGCATGCAAACAGCTAATGTTGGATTTATATTCCCTAGCCTGCAAAGTCTTTTCTGTTATTTCTGTCTTGTGACTTTTCCATCTTTACTTTTTTGCCTTTATGAATACATTCTGAAAAATCAAAGTGTCCCAGAAAAACATTGAAAAGAACGAAGAGAACTGCTGCAGGAAAAAAAAAAGTTACTGACATAACTGTTTATTTTAAAACAGCTACAGTAAAAGAAACTGAACAGTTCAGAAGAGGAGTACAGTAGATAATCTGGCTTCTAGATTGGCAGCTCAGTTCTAACTCTAGTTTAGAGACAATGACCAGTTAACATCCTCCTCAATGTAAGAGCATAGATCTTAATTTTTAAGACCTAGCATCTTGCAAGAGAAGTCTTCACAAACATATCTGAAAAATAGGAGCTACTGTAAAAATAGAGCCTAGCTATAGCTTAACTGGATGTCGAGTCCTCTTTACGGGAGAATGACTAAAACATAAGATTCAAGCTTCCTCTCATTTAACTACAAGAACTACAATATCATTAGTTAAAAGCATTCAGTGAAGATTATTTTATCCACTAAGTATAGGATAAAGATGAAGAAAGGAATGTCATTTTTATCTGTTTCGAGGCACATATCCACTTAAAACAAAAACGTGAATACATTGCTGTTTTATGTAAAAAAGTGTAAAGCTTCAGGAGATTAGACTTTAGCAAACAGTCCTAACCTCAGAAAACATGAGCATGAACCAAAACACATTTAACAAGATTAAAAGAATCTCCATATATTTATCACAAAAACAGAAACAAAGAAGGATCTGACGAATTCAGCTGCCCGTAAGCTCAGCTATGACTCTAAATAGCTGAGCTGTTCAGATCTACATTAGCAAATCTGACTTCAAGTACTTGATGCTGACAGGAGCATTTTTCCAACTGCTTTACCACAACTGAAATAACTACCACACTAAGAGGGCGAACAGTTAATTTTTAATGAAATTCACTATCTTTAAAAAGCCATTAGCATAAAATAGCTTATGAAAATCTATGGGCTGCATTTAAAGGGTCCTTAATTATTCTTAAAAAGCAACTAAGGAAAATAAGCTTATAGGCAGCAGGCTTCAGCTCACAAAAACCCAGATTTCCAACAGAACGGCGCTAGCAATCACAACAAAACAAAACAGAAAACCTGAAAACCGTCAGATTTGAAAACCAAACCATTCCCACTTCTCCAGCCAAAACAGCAAGCTTACACTGGCAGAAGGAGAGAAAACGAAGGAAAAAAAAAAAAAAAGAAGGAGTTGCTGGTGGGAGCAAAGGCCCGCCTTCCCCCGTCAAAGGAGCATTATTTATCTCCTAGGCCACAGCTCCGCAAGCGCCTCGCCTGCGGGGAGCGAGGTCCCGGCGGGCTCCCCGCCGCCCCGGCCCGCCTCACCTCTCGGCCTGCGCTGACTTCATGATGTGCGTCTGGGCAGCGCTCAGCTTCCAGGGCCCGAAAGTGAAGTCACGGCGGCTGCTCTGGAAAACGGGGTGCATGGCGGCAGCGGGGGGGGGTGGGTGGGGGAGATGTGGCCCCGCCGAGGAGAAGGCAGCCGGGGACGGAGGAGGCGACGGCTCCACTCCAGCCGGACGCCACTAACGGTAACGACGCCGCTAACACCTCCGTCAACTTCCGGTTCCGGGCTGCTGCGCGCGCAGCCCCGGAAGGCGCTGCAGGCGGGGAGGGGTGGGGTGTCACGTGACAGTGGGCTGGGCGCCATGACGGGGGCGGGAGCTTCGCCCCGTGCTCGCGGGGACCTGCATCGCCGCCGGGGGGCGGCGGGTGGCTGCGGAGTGCAGCCGGGCAGATGGTTAGGCGCGGGCGGGCAGCGAGCTCAGGTAAGCGTCCCGCGAAGCCCAGCTTCAGCCGCCGACTGAAACGTCACTAGTTGTCTTTTGCTGCTGCAGACGCACACCTTGCGTTTTGTGTGTGTTACATACGTACGTACGCCTGCAGTCTCCTGCGCTGGGTTGAGCTGCTCCTGATTGCAGTCCAAAGATGATCTTTAAAGAACGTCAAACAAAATATGATAGTATTGTGAACCTAAAATCCTGTAGGAAAGGAGTGACAGAGCGGATTAAAATCTTCTATCGTTTCAGCGTGGATGGCTGGATGCTCATGTTGTGTTTGTGTGTCATCAAAAGGACAGACTAACTCCCCAGGAAATTGCTGTAGCATGTGAGCATGAATGATAGTCCTACTTGGTCTTTTGGAAGACCGTAGAGTCATGGCAAGCCAAGAGAACAGCCATGGCAACATGCCACATGTAATGCAAAGAACTATATCTATCTAAGAACTATTATCTGTTCTAAATTAACAGAGCCACAAAAAGTTCTAAATTACACAGCAAAGCTGTGACTTAGTCAGAGCAGTCACAGTGGAGCACTAACGGCCTTGCCAGGATTTGGAGAAGCTCAGACTTAGGAATGCACAAAAATGGTATTTAATTACCCTTGGTCCTTTACGCTGCACTGTCTGTGCCTTGCTTCCTGAAAAAAGGCACCCCCCCCCAAATTTACCCTGGTAAGACACCTGTATTTCTTTTAAAAGTCTCTTATGGTCTGGGAAGTCTAGGAACGTGTCCCCCTTTGTGCCACTTACTTGTTCTGTGTGCTTGGGCAAGTCATTTCATCTGCTGATCTGTGTAAAAATTGATTCCTTCCGACTGAACCTCCGAGGGTTTAAATAAAATGGATGAAGGCTGTAAAGAGGTCTGACATAGCACAGACTTGATTCGAGTGCCTTAGGACCAACCTGCGCGGTAGCTGGTAACTGTCCCCCTTTCGCAGGGCATTTGTGTTGCTTTCCCAAGGCAGCACAGCAGATAAACGGCCCTGCTAGAAGGCCGCTCTCTCCCCAAACGCAGATACAGTTGATTCAGAGCAAGTGGTGCCGGAGGGACGAGCTGAGGTCAGCCGGACCCGACCCGTTTTTGGAGAGGCAGCTCGTCTAACCGACTCCTGACGGTGGGTGTTCAAACGGGCCGGGGTGCGGGCGCTCCCCGCCCACAGACTGCTGCCCACCGGGGCTTACGGCGGTAAGAGCGGCCCCGCTGGCTGCCGCCTGCGGCCCCAGCCGCAGAGCGGGATGGGGCCGAGGGGAGAGTCCGCCGAGGAGGAAGCGCTCCCGAAGGTGACGGGGAAGCCCGGACAGAAGGGACGGGGGCAGAGAGAAAATGGAGGGAGGCGGAGCGGGAGGGGAGGGGAAGGCGAAGGGAGGGGGCCGCCGCGGCGGGGAGGAGGCAGGGGCTTGGGCATGGCGGGGGGAGGGTCGGGCCGCGACTCGGGGCCTCTCTCCCGCCGGCGGCGGTTGCGGGGGGCCCGGGGCGCTGTAACCCGAAACGTCCCGCCCTGGCGGCGGCGGCGGCGGGCGCGGCACGGCGGGGCGGTGAGTGCGTTGCCGGGCAGCGGGCGCGCGCGCCCGGGCCAACGGCCGTTACGGGGCGGGGAGCGGCCGTTGCGGCGGCCGTTACGGGGTTTGGCGAGGGGGGGAGGGGAGGGGAGGGGAGGGGAGCGGCCGTTACGGTGGCAGCGGGGCGGGGACCCCGCTCTCCGCCGAGGGGGCGGGCGAGACGAGGCGGGCTGAGGGATGCCCGGCCCGGTGGAGGGTGCTCTTCCCCTCCCCCTCCCCACCTCGGCCCGTTGTTGTCGTTGGAGGGGGTAAAATGGAGGCTTTTTCCCGGAGCCTCCCGGCAGCGGCGGAGGGGGCCGTGAGGAGCCCTGCCCGGAGTCGGGGCTGCTTCCCGCCACCTGCCCTGCCTGCCGGCCCTGCGGCATCCCGCGGGCCCCGCGGCGGCGGCCCTCGCCTCGGTAGGGCTCCGCGGAGATGTTGCCTCGCTCTCTGCTCGCCTAACCCTGGCGGGCTGCGCTAAACAAAGTAGTGCCCCGCTCGGCGCGGCCCCCCCCCCCCCATTTTCTCGCCAGCTGGTGCCGCAACCCCGCACATGGTTTTAATCAGGGAAGCAGCGCTGGCTTTCTGTCGTGCGTGTGTGTCAGCATGCCTGCTCCCTGCTGCTTTCTCTCCCGGAGAGGGGTTCAGCCGGTGGCCGGCCGTCCAGCCCAGTGGCCAGTGTGCGGTTGGCACTGGTAGCAGTGCTGGCCCTGGGCAAAGAGACACCCCCCCGCCCCAGCCCCTGCTTGTCCCACCAAGCAATTGCCCCTGTCTGAGCTGGGGCTCACAGAGCCAGGCCCTTTGGCCGTTCTGCTTAACTGTTTCCTCCTGGCTGATGGGCACGTTTGCTGGGCATCCCCCCACCCCGCCTTTGGGTAAAGCAGGATTAGATGCAACTCTGAGGGGAAGGGTAGGAGCGCGTGACCTGGGTGTTGCTGGAGGCTGTGGCCACTCTCGGATAGCCTCCTTTCTAGAATCCGCGCCTCTTTAAAAGGTGTTGGAAAGACTCACAAGTGAGCTGCAGCCATATTTTAAAGATAAACTTTAAGAGAAACGCTATTACGCACAGTCGGCAGTTTCACTAGAGAAGAGTTAAGCTAGATTTTACGAAGCGTGGCTCAGTAGTGTCTTCAATTAGGCTCTTAGGAAGGCACAGATAAAAATTGAAAAAAATACATCTCTGCAGCCTGACAGTGTTGCTTAAGGCCATAACAACCTCACGGATGGAAGAGGTTCTTCAGTACTCCTGGTGATTTGGGAACAATGGATGGGCAAAGCCGAGATACCCTCAGTGGGCCGCTGATTTCCAAGAAATGTTAAGATGAACTTCGTTTTATTTGTTGCACGCTTTTTTTGGTTGTTCGGTTTGCACACATGCATTTTTGGTGTTTTTTCAGTGTGCTGGTCTGCAGATGGGTGAAAGATTGAATTAAGCTATTAGGAATGCTTGTGGTAGACAGCAGGCAGAAGGCTGCTGCAGAACCGGGGGGAATACTGAGCTCTCACAAAACTGAGGTTATGAGGCAGGGGGATGGGTGTTGAGCAGTGATCACTGTGGTAGCTAAGGTGATTATGTACATGGAGAAGTGACATTAGGAGAATATGTTGCAGTGCTCCCAGATTCTTTGAATGTTACCTAGCAACCGTTAAGAGTCAGCAGGGTATGACTAGCCAGGCATCCACAGACCACTGAATAGCAGTTGCTACCTAGGCAGAATGCAATGTCGGGATAAGCAGACAGGAAAAAAAAAGACTTTTTTAAAATTGAGAGAAACAAAGACTAATTGTTACATTCTTCCTGTTTCTTCACAGCCTAGATGAAGGGACTGAGTGAGATGTACAGCTGGTAAGTATGGCTGATCAGTGCTTAGAAGCAAGTAAGATCCCTACAAAAATATTAAATGTTTTAATTTTCTTCTTTATTTCTTCCTTCCTCCGTCCCTCTCCATCCAACTCTTTCTGTCTTTCAGACAGTTTCTCCCCTCTTCTAGATTTAACTCTATCATTGACCTCTTTGGCGTGCCTATGGGCAATTTCCTGCCCCTTTGTTTTCCCATCCAAAACGATTTGCTGTCTCCTACAGGTAAAGTTTAATTAATGCGAGTAAAAGAGCCCTTGATCTTTGGAGAGGAGGTGAGGAAATCTTGCCTGAATGTCTCTGAGTGTTGTTGTTCTGCTTCTAGCTCCTCAGCATGTCTTGGCTGCTCCAGCTCTGCGCGCTCTGACAATGAGCAGCAACTCCTCCCTCATCAATGTGAAGGGCCTGAGGAACCTTACCACGCTGGAAAACGGGGCTGTCAGAGTCACCGAGTCTATTGCTATAATTGTCATTGCCATTTTCATCTGTTTGGGCAACCTGGTGATTGTCGTCACCCTCTACCGGAAGTCTTACCTTCTCACTTTGAGCAACAAGTTTGTGTTCAGCCTGACCCTCTCCAACTTTCTCCTCTCTGTACTGGTACTACCTTTTGTTGTCACCAGCTCCATCAGGCGGGAATGGATCTTTGGAGTTGTTTGGTGCAACTTTTCAGCACTGCTCTACATGCTGATCAGCTCAGCCAGCATGCTCACTCTTGGACTCATAGCTATAGACCGGTAAGCAGCGCTTTTACAGTGAGTGAAAACAAATTGTCTAGTCGTTTCATAGAATGACTTATTGGCTGTTCACAGGGTTGAGAAGCACTGCAGTGGATGACCATACATAACATTTTAATGACTTTCCATTAATTTAATTCACCCCTCCCCCATGAGATTTTGACACAGAATGGAAGAAAGTGCTGTCCTCGATAATGCAAAATGCTTTCATGCATCTAGAGTTTGTTTAGAGCTGTTTATGGTATAATAACATATTACTTGAGAAACAGTAAGTAAACACAATTCCAAATATAGGCTAAGCGTGCACTCACGCAGAGAGACAGAGTTAATAGCTGCGTTTGTGCCTTCAGGTGACTTTCACAGTCTTGCCCGCAAAGATGCGGATTCTTAAATAAAACTGTTTATAACAGGGCCCCTGAGCCCACTTTGAGGTTTGGAGAGAAGAGCTTGTTCTGCAAAGGTGACTAGATATCAATACCATTAAAATATGTTCCTTTTTTACTGTACTTTTTGTGTGCTCCTATTGACTCTTGCTTTTTGTCCACCAGGTACTATGCTGTCCTATACCCAATGGTTTACCCAATGAAGATTACAGGCAACAGAGCAGTGGTAGCTCTTGTATACGTGTGGCTACATTCCCTTATTGGCTGTCTCCCTCCCCTCTTTGGCTGGTCGTCTTTGGAGTTTGACCAGTTCAAATGGATGTGCGTGGCAGCCTGGCATAAAGAGGCTGGCTACACTGCCTTTTGGCAGATCTGGTGTGCGTTGCTGCCTTTCTCGGTCATGATGATCTGCTATGGATTCATATTCCGTGTGGCTAGGATTAAAGCCCGCAAAATCCACTGTGGTAGCGTGGTTATTGTGGAGGAAGACTCGCAGAGGAATGGGAGGAAGAACTCCAGCACCTCCACGTCCTCTTCAGGCAGCCGAAGGAATGCTTTCCAAGGAGTTGTCTACTCTGCCAACCAGTGCAAAGCTTTCATAACCATCTTGGTTGTCATCGGTGCTTTTGTGATTACATGGGGGCCTTACATGGTAGTAATTACGTCAGAGGCGCTTTGGGGAAAAAATAGTATTTCCCCTGCCTGGGAGACGTTGGCTACGTGGTTGTCCTTTTCCAGTGCCATTTGCCATCCACTGATTTATGGACTCTGGAACAAAACGGTACGCAAGGAACTACTAGGAATGTGCTTTGGGGATCGGTATTACCGCGAGTCCTTTGTTCAGCGGCATAGGACATCAAGGCTATTTAGCATTTCCAATAGGATCACAGGTAAGACGTAGTTATGAAAGACACTCTTCCTTAGTATTAGCAAGAACAGTACTTGGTGTCTATGTGTACGTGGCGTGTCTCGAGGCTCTGTAAACAATGTTCCTGGAGGTTTCAGGGGTCTTTTGTTCAAATTATTATAGACGCTTGGAAGGAGGCTGATTTTTGTGGGAGTTAATCTCTCTTACTCTAGTAATAAATTTTCCCAGAGAAGACATAGTGATGAGATTAATAAAAATTACTTCTTTTCTCTCTCCAGCTCTTCATCTGTGCTTATTAGTATTTTGTGGTATCCAAATTTGAGCACTATGAATAATATATCCTGTGGCACTCGTGCTCTGATTCCTGGCTTTATGCTGTGACTCTCTGAACTTTACTGAGGTTACATTGGTCTTAATATTTCTATAAATTCAGTTTTTAGTCTTAATGGTTGTGAAGGAAATACTGTAACTGGAGAAAAACCATCCCATTAGATGCCTTCCTGCGTTGCAGGCCAAGAGCTCCAATGACTATTCAGCTGCTCAGAGGGTTTTTAAGTTGTAGCCCAATGAAGTTGTGATTTCTGATCGTTTTCCTGATCTTATTCAGAATGCTCCGAAGCTCCCCAAATCTAGGACATCACGATGTTCCTTGGGACATTGCCTGCAGAGGCAGGAACTGAAGGTATTTAATTGGGAAAGAAGATCTAAAATGTAAAAGGGAGGGAAGAGCAGCAAGGCATCCGTTATCTTTTCTGCAACCTGGAATCACTGGGAGAGACTCCACGTAAATGAAAGAGTTCTGCAGCTGCAGCCACATCACCAGCTGCTAACACTCCTCCCTTTAGCAAATCTGTATCTGGGAGATGTTGTGGATGAATTCATTGGAAACTGAGTTGAGTTGGGAGGGAAAAGACAAAGTTTCTTTCTCTTTCCAAGTGACAAGAAACTGACAGCTTCAAATTTATCAGGTGTAGCAAGTGGAGGCTGAGAGGAAAAAAACCACAAAGTCCTTAAGCAGGATCCAAAGACAGCGCGTTTGCCACAATCCTAGAATCTCCTCCCTTCCTGTTTTGGGGATGTGAAAGAAGGCAGGCATCTCAGTGCCCCAGTCTCACTAGTGACCTTGCTGCTACGCTAATGGTCTGTCACAGCTGCGCATGGCTATCAGTTTGTTCTCTGGCTAGGAGGTGTCTGTCACCATAGCGCATGTCTGCTCTACGTTCAGCCTGGCTTGCTGATAAATACATGCAATTGCAAAAAGAGTGGGAAGGAGATGGCATAGATAGAAAGGAGACTTGCCATATAACAGTACTCCAAGGGTACATGAAAGCTTCTGACTGGGTTTCTAAGATGGAAAGTCCAAATGCTTGCTGTACCCTGGGATCAGTGGGGTAAGTTTTATGGAGAGAAGGGTAAATAAGGCGACAGACTGGGTATTGCTGGAAGAGCTTTTTACTATTGTAGACACCCTAAGCATCCAGTGTGTGATGAGGATTAAACTGTTTTGCAGATTTGGGACTATCTCCCCATCTCACTGCCCTCATGGCAGGTGGACGGCCATTAGGAAACAGCAGCAGCACAGGAGACACAGGTTTTAGCTGCTCACAGGATTCAGGTAACTAAAAGTCTCTTGCTCTCTTTTCTTGGGCAGAAGATTGCACTTGCAAGTTGGGAACTCCCTGGGATTATTTGTATTCACACAGAGATGGATCCTGGTAGAGGGATAACATGAAGCAACTGTTCCAGTTGTCACAAAGAACGGCTGCAGTTGCTCTTTTCCGCTCCTGCTCTGAATGTGTCTACCTGCAAAGTACTGTTTACTCTGGGAATAATGACCTTCCCTTGGTAATGCTTCCTGGGAACAGGATACACTGCTCATGCCCTTCTCCTTTAGCTTCGGTCATTCTTCAGAGACCTTCCCTGTATCCACAAAGAGCAGAGCAACAAAGTTCTGGGGAGAGTGTCCTTCTCTGTTCCTAGTTTGTAAAAGGCATCATCTTATTCATCCTGGAGTCTAAACAAAACCACGTAAAATGTTTTCAGCTTATAATGGCATCGCTACTTGAAATCTCCCCGTTCAAGATGGTTTGAAAAAGAACATAGGGTTCTGCCAGTAATTTTCTATCCAGAACTATAGCTGGATTTTCTGGGAGTTATTTTAGCTACCGTTCTAGAGACATTTTCTAAAACCCTTAATTGCAATCCAGTTGTTTGAAAGAGCATTTCTGTTTTAGAGGCAGTAAAGAGTGATCTTCTAACATTTGCTTGGTATCTTTTTCTTACTTCTTTAAAGGAAGACTAGGGAGCTGAGTTGTATTTTTTGTGGCTGCTTTACACTAGTAGTTTTATGACAGCTGTGGGTATTCTGTAGCTGTATGTGGCAGGGGAGAATAGCATCCTGTGAAACCTGTATCACTTCAGAGCATACTGTGTTAGCATCTTTTGAGGAATGATCCTGAGCAGTTTAAACAACCAACCAAACCAGATACATACATAATGCTGTTGGAAGTGCCAGTGTTTGCTATGGAGGGGATGTCATCCTTACCCAGGGAATGGATACACAACGATGCTCTGTGAAATACTGTTTCACTTTGCACCCTTACTGTGAGGAGTTGAAGAGGAGAAGCGTTAGTCCCCCTCTACTGCTGTCTGCTGCAGTACATGTTCCTGTGACCTGCAATGCAGTTGTGTCTGTATCTACCCTGGTAAACAGAAGCTGGGCTTTTCACATTGCAAAATGCAGATGAAGTAGTAGGAAAGGAAAAATCCAAGTGGTGCCAGATAATGAGGTAGAAGATCTGAGTCCTAATTGATAGAAATACTGCCTTACGATCAATTATTCCAAACACAAAGATCTGCTCTGTCAGTATGAGAGGCTAGTCTTTTCACTTAGTGTGCATTTGAAAAAAAAAAAAAACTTTCCTCTTTGAGGTAGAATTTTAGTATCTCTGTCTTCCTAATGCTACCCTTCCATTGCACACTAGCTTTGTGATGAGGGGCAGTTTGATTCTGTACCCTTGGGCATTAGTAAGGGCTTCCTGTTTGTTTGCAGTAAACAAAGCCTCAAACCCCAGCTGATCCACAGAACACAACAGAAAGTAATTAGCTCATTTTGTACTGAGTGTTAGGAGAGCAGCTCCTTCTGTCTCTTGTGTGTTGGAAGAGGCATATGAAAGGACACACCAACAAAAAAAAAAACCCTTAAAGTTTATCACTTTGCTATGTAACAAGGAATTGTCAGCAAAGCGCAGACATGGAGCAATATGTTGTCTAAAGGCACATCCCCTCCCCAGCAATGTCTTTCTCTTGCTTGCTGTAAAATTGGCCCTGGAACCCTTATGAAAGAATCAATTTGGGAATCAAAAGCATTCAAATGGGTGAAGAGTGATAGAAAGACACCATCTGGAGGAGCTATGAAACCTGCGAAGGCTCTTTGTCCTCGGCCTGTTTTCACACCACAGGAGTAAATAGACTGAAAGTAAAGTGTCACAGACCAAGCACGGGCAAGCTGTGCCTTGCAGCAGCAGCTTCCCTGAGAGTACTTGCTCAGCATTGTCCTGGTGTCTCCCTGAAACATATATTCTGTTTCTACAGCGAAGAGACCAACACCACAAAGGAGGACTAAGCTGCAGTCTTGCCCTTTGTGTGAAAGTATGGCAAAGATGAATTTTCTTGTGCACGCTATTTTAGATTAGAAAAGTGCAAAGAAAAGTGCAGGGAGATTAAAGAAGAAAATTATTCATAAACTAAAAAAATGACTCAGTGGAGGAAAATCATTCCCAGCCAACAGAGGATTTTCCCCCATTAAAGTACACTTCAAGGAAGCCCAAGTAAGTTGTTAGAGACAAAATAAATTGAACAGAAAATTATCCAGTTCAGATTTCCATCCAATTCTAATTACAAGTGTGACATTTGGCAGCTTTGGTTGTCTGCCTCTCACGTGGCCACCGTTAGCCCCCGTCTTGATCAGGAGACGGAGGATGTTGCCCTCAACTTCACCCTTTATTTACTGAAGGTAAGGTTTCACCTTTGCCTGACGTCCTATAGACGTTATAAGCTCCACAGCTGATTTTGGAGCTGCTTGAGGTTTTAGATAGCTAATGAAAAGACTTCTAAATCCTTTCAATGAAAACTCTGACCTCATTCTTTTTATGTGCAGTGTTTAATTCAAATTGAAACCTACCCTCAAAAGCCTGCTTTAGACATCTTTTGAAAGGATTTTTATAAACTGGAAAGTTTTTGCCACCACTTAAATTTTGGCTCCTCTCTTCAGATGACCTCGTTATTGTGTCCCAGCATTACTCTGTTTTGCTTGAAAACTCTTGCTTTGTTTCAGGAACAGATGCAATGCTTCTTGAAGATTATAGCTCCGATGGCCCTCATCCCCCGCACTGCATCTGTCCTCCTCGAAGGAGGAGTTCAGTGACATTTGAAGATGAAGTGGAACAAATTAAAGGTGGGTTTAGGGGTAAGTATGGAAATACTCGGAACCAACTACGCTGCCCTCTGGGGAAGCCTCCCAGGATCTTCAGAATTGTGTTAGAATGTATCCAGTGTGTTCACCCTGAGAGACCTGATCCTTCAGGCAGGTACAGTAAGAGCAGATCTTTCTTCCAGTTCTCAAGTAGTACCAGACAAGGACAAGAACCAGAAGCTGGGATTCCCTGCATACACACCATTTATGTTGCACAGCAGCGTCCTCTCTGCAGCTCCACTCATCTAGCCACTATTACAGTCTATGTTGTTTATGTTTCTCGAGGAATATATTTTCCTGCCTTCATACTTTGATTCCATTATCTCAGTGTTTCCTTTGCTGCCTCCTTTCAACTTTGTCATTCACAGACTTAAAATCCTTCAAGTTACAGATTTCAACGTTCTGCGTATGTTTTCATTGTTTCATTTACTTTTTGTGTATTTTGCAGTAGGCACAGATGAAAGTAGATGAGCCACATGCACTTTACTTTTTCAGTCAGCTCACTTGTTGATTCTGTACGAGCAAAGTGCCGCTGTGATTGTAAAATCTGGTAAAGTGAGCTGACAGGGTAATATGGACTAGAAGAGTTGATCATGAATAGTTGAATTTATGAATAATAAATGATTGCGGACAGCACAAAAATGAGGAGAATGCCTGTAAGAATCAAATAATAACAAAAATTGTCTGATTTCTATTATTCTGAAATACTATTGCTATTGAGAGACTTCCTCTGCTATTGAGAGTTTTCTCTTTTAAACATCTTTGTAAAATTCACTCTTGCCCTTCTCCCAGCATTAGCTGCTTATTTTCTTGAACTAGTACATTACCATAAGTTTCCCATTTTGTTTCTGAGTGAGTAGATGGGGGGGCGGGGCAGGTGTCTAATTTGTTGTGGGATTCAAAGGAGGAGGAAGGTCTTAATACAATTGTTTCCTCCGTGTTTAGCAAAGTCTCCTTGGTGTGTCTTGTAGTTGTCAGGAATGTCTTAGGTTTTACGTGATTTCAGCAGCCTCGTTGGAGTGTTATATTAGGGATGAATACCAGTGTTATCCAACATGCTGGTGTGTAAAGAAATTTATAGATGTTATAAAAGCACCAACATCAACACTGGAGACTAGGTATATCCAAGGAAATAAAAGGCTAGGAACAAGTATTGTGCTGTCTGCAACAGCAGTCTTCAACCTCTCCCGGTATTCAGAACTCAACAGTGTCTCTGGTGGAAGGGTGGAAGCATGGAACCCAGCAGAGCAAAATTAAGCCTAAGGACAGTAGCCTTTGCTGATTTTCCTCACTACTTGGAAGAAGCACTTGGAATTTGGGGACTGCTGATCCATAAACGCAAAAAGTTTGAAGTTTGCTGGACTTAAGAGCTGTTTTATAACATGTTTTACGCTGCACATCAGCAAGTGTGAGATTGTAGTTCAAGTGCACTGAGAATGCCTGTAAGGTTTGAAGTGCTGTGTACGGCACAGGAAGTAAGAACTGAGAGTTTTGTTCTGATCTTCTGTATGACATCTTGCCTGATGTCAGGCAATTCCCACTGTCCCTATTCCTATGTAGTCTATGCAGTTGGGAGAAACCTGGCCTTTGAGTTCAGTTGGCTTCAAATTCAGACAAATAAACTACTATGTGCATAGATTCAGATCCAGAAAATCAGCACTTTGCTTCTTTAGTTTTGTTTATTTGTTTTGGGTTTTTTTTTTTTTTTGCTTGAATTGAAGATAATCTTTCTCTACATGACCTACGTTCACTCTAAAGCTTCATGTTCATAGAATGGTTTGGGAACCCTGGTTATTCTTGGTACAGGTGTCATGTAGAATAGTTATTTTGCAGCAGGCATGGTCATGTCTTTACAAGAGGACCAATATTAGTCTTCAAGGATTCACATAGTCATGCTATGTGACTGCTAATGTTCTATGTTTTTTTTTTTTTTTATTCCAGAAGCTGCAAAGAATTCTGTTCTTCATGTAAAAGCAGAAGTCCATAAATCTCTGGACAGTTATGCATCCAGTTTAGCAAAAGCTATTGAAGCAGATGTGAAAATCAGCTTGTTTGGGGAGGAGGCTTTACCAGGAGCTCTGTTCCCTGTGCGGACTCTGCCAGGAAGCAACATGAACACACGGCGTAGTACCAGGCCCCATGCTAGCCAAAGACTTCAGCTGCAGAGCATCGATGAAGGGAATATTTGACAGGAGCACTAGAATAAAAAAACAAGAAGAAACCACTAAGCATGACCTAATACAGCTGTTACTCTTTTAACAGAAATGGAATACCTTGTTGAGATATTTTCAGTGTGTTGTCAAGAACACTTGAAAATCAGCTGAATTCTGGTATATACTTACATCAGCATTTTACAGCAGTATTTTTTTTACTGTTTAGGGTGCTATTGACTTTTTTTTTTGTGCCACGTCTTAAATCTATCACGCATGCATAAGAACACAGCGTTTGGTTTGTTGAACCACATCATTGGTCCGTCGGATCTTGTGTCCCATTAGTGGCCAAAGTTGATATAGGGATGAAAAAGGAAAGGTATGTGCAATGTTTTGTACAGTATTGCAGAAATCCTTTTCTGACCACCTGGCTAATCAGTCTGTACTCCAGAGCTGGAGGTATGAGTGCTGTGATAGGAGCTTGTGCATTCAATATTTCATAAAATGTATTGTCCCAGACTCCCAAATGATGGAGCATGGATTTAACTAAGGCATAAAATCTGAACTTTTCAGAAAGCTCATGCAGATTATGGTCCTATTTACCCTTTCTAGCGGATGATATTTCCAGCTGTTCAACCATCAGAATGCAGAATCTGAAACTGGACTATTATGTTGCTTCTGTTTTATGAAACACCAGCTTCTCAGATGTAATGGGGGGGAAGCAGACCAGTGCTGTAAATATCACTGAGATGGTGTTGAAGAATAACATGCAAAGTTCTTTGATTCTCAGAGGACTTCAGTTCACTTTCTAGGTTCTGCTTTTACTAAAAGGGTACTCTGCAGCTGTGGAAAGTTTGACAATATAAATGAGGTATTACCACTTTAATATTAATGATATATTAAGGATTCACCTGTCCTATTGAGAGAAGCTCTGTGAGTTATTTGAATTCTTTTCTACCAGAAGAGACCTGTAGTATTTAAGCAATAGTTACCTCAGTGCATATATTCCTTGGTGTTTAATTCATTAACCTCTAAAATAAGAACATTTAGCACTTATATTGCACTTTGCATGCTCTAAGCACTGTACAGACATGACCTTTTTAGGCCTTTATGAGATGGTTTATCAGCCCTGCTTGCCAAAGAAGGGGAACTCAAGAACAGTAAAGCAGCTGCTGGAAATTAAACCAGTTGCAAAGGTGGAAAGGTTTGTTATGAAAAGAGAAATGAGCTGGATTATAAGAGAATGCCCAGCTTGAGGAACTTTTCTGTGCCTTCCTGGTTTGGCCCCTTCTTTACTTTGTGGGGGTTATAGCCCTGCCTTATTGCCTATTTCAAAGCGATAGACGAAGATTAGCAGGATAATTTCTTGGGACTAGATGGCAGTAGCAAATGGACTTAAGGACCAAGAGTTTGCATTTGTTTGCATACTTTGTGTCTCCTCTTCCGTCTGTCCTCCCTTCTCCAGAAGTGGTTTGTATGAATTTTTGCCACAGATGCTTTGGAGATCTGGAGCAGGATATTTTAATGTGGACAAAAGCTGGATGTACACTTGTTAAATTATGGCTGTGTGTTACTTACTCAAAGCCACAGAAACAAACTGTTTCTGAGGCAGAGCGTCAATCCAGTACTGTAGTTAGACACCCTGTTTGTCTGTGTTCGCAGTTCAGAAATATATTTCAGCATAAGCTTTTGTCCATCTCTGAACTAGCTTGAATCCTATTACATTCCCAAGTGAGACTTAAGTGCCTGCTTACAACTCACTACATGGTTTGCTGATTAGGAACAGACTGTTAAAGCAAGAACACTTAAGGACCAAGAAGATGCTTTTTTGCGTAATTCAGGAATTAAAGGACTAATAAAAGGGAACCAAGTTTGGGCAGTATGGACAGCTCCTGCTCTAGAGAGCAGCGTATGGATCCCAGGTCACCTTCATTCCTATATTTTATCTTTCTAGGATATTAAGCAGAGAAATTGGCACCTTTGGGCAGACGTTAGAAACAAAATCCCAGTACTTGTTTGGAAATGCCCTGTGCTGAGGTCATTATTGCTATCATGAACATTACAATCACAGTTGTTTACTGTAGTCAGCACTCCTGAAGGTATGCACTCCCCTCAGATTGCTTCAAATATTTTACCTGCTTCTCTTTTATTTCATAATCCTGCTTCAAAACAAGTCAAGCAAAGCTGTCACTGAACATGAAGGGACTGAAAAGGCACACACGAAAAGGAATGGATAGTGGTGGAAGGAAGTAGGTGCTAGGCCAAAATGAGGGAAAAATACCATGGCACATGTAAAAGCACAAAATTGTTAGTACTATGTAAAAAGCACATAATTCACAAAGGTACTGAGCCAAATTCAGCCTCCAGGCAGGCTGGTGGAGCTGAATCAGTTTATACCAGGACTGAATTTGGCTCTCAGTGTTAATTTCACTAATCCATTATTTAGTGTAAATGTTGCTAATAGTATTTTTTACTAAACAACAAATTATAACCTCTCCATAATTCTGTTATTACCAGTGTCATTATCTCACTTGAATTGTCATTAAAGAAATGAGTAATTAAGAAATGCACAGATTTTGTAATATTGTATTCCCCGACTTAAATGCAAAAGAAAAAACATTTCCAGCTTCTAATGGTCCAGAATGTTTGTTTATGTTACTGTTACTTCACCTTAAAATTATTTTATAACTTTTTAATTTAAAAAGGATAATGAAATTCATGGAAGTAAAGTCTAAAGCAAACGGATGAACAGGGCAGCAGTGGCACCTGGAATTAGGCTTCCAAAATCCAAGGACGCATCCTGGATGTAATACGGGCTTCACCCCTCCTGCTGGTTTTCTGTATGCAGCTGTACCTGCGTAAATCACTCCAGGTTCGGGCTTCTGCAGATCGTAGCTGGTCCTATCAAACGCATCTCCTTATAGTCCACCAAATAAGTGATGAATTTGGTAAAAACCAGTCAATAAAACCTCCAGGCACTGCATGGTACTAGACACCTGGCTGAATGCCAACAAGATTCAGCGCCTTAAGAAGTACAATACGTGGCTGGTTGTAAGTTAAAATGTATGCAACCGTAAACATACGTTTACCTGACAGTTTTCTATAGTCTGTAATTAAAGATGGAGGTGAACTGTTAAAAAGACAGTGGTGCGGATTGTGCTACCACACTTGCAGTTCAGAGCGACTTAATTGGCTTCAAATGAAATTACATAATTTTACATCTGTGTTAATAAAATAGCATCAGAATCTGGCGAGTCCTTACATTCTGAATGAACAAACATCTTCAGGAAATGACATTTTCCACCATGCTTTTGTTCTCCAAAAAACAAAAGGGGTGTAATCCATTAAGTGCCCATTTTTCTTCTTTCTTAGGGGGAAAAAAGCGGCCAAATTCTGCCTTTACTCGTAGGGCTACAAACCCACAGAAATTTGGAGGCTGCGCAGGATGAGCCCAGAGCAAAACTCTGCAGCAATCAGGCAGCGAGCGTACAAAGCCCTCTCTTTGTCTGCCTCTGCCGTGAGCATTAATACTGTTGCCCCAGTATAATAACATATATTTCATTTCCTTTTATAAAGCTTCCGCAGCCTGGAACAACATTTCAAAGCTGTGGCTAAAGCGTTTGGAAACACCGCGTGTGCGGCGAGGACCTCTCGGCGGACAAAAGCAAGCGTCTTTAGGCGTGAGCTCCACCGCCTGACGGCTGCAGCCCTCCCCGCGCCGCGCCCCCTGCCCGGGGGCCACGCCCACCGAGGGGGCGGCCGCGCGGGGCCCTCACGTGGCGTGCAGCCGCCAATGGCAGCGCGCCCTCCCTCTTCCCGCCCGTTCCCTGGCCGTTCGAAAGCAGAACCGGCGCGGAGCGAAAGGGGGCGGAGGGAAGAGAAGGGAATTCAGAGCGCAGCAGCCATTGGCTCCGCCGCCCCGCCCGCCCCGCTCCGATTGGACGGCCCCTTCCGCAGGCGCTCTGTGGGATTGGCTGATGGGAAGGGTGGGCGGGGGCAGGGCCGGCGCGGGTGGCGGTCGCCGGTCGCCGCGCGGCGATGGAGGCCGTGCCGTGTGCGGCGCACGGTGAGGGGCGGGGGCTCGCGCGCGCGGCGGCGGCGGTTGGAGGTGGGAGGAGGGGGGCCGGCCGCCGGCTGGCAGCGTGCGGCGCCCGGGCCCGCCTGACCGGGCCCTCTCTCCCTTTTCCTTGCCTGCAGGGTCCCTCTGCGTCCTGAAGACGGGTGTCCGCGATGGCCCCAACAAGGGGAAGAGCTTCTACGTGTGCGGGGCGCAGGGCGCGGCGGCGGCCTGCGGCTTCGTCCTGCCGGCGCCGTAGGTGCAGGGCCCGGGGGCGGGCGGGCGTGGGCCTGCGGCGAGGCGGGTGTGGAGCTGCCCCCGCGTAACGCAGCAACAACGTTAGTTTCGGCCTGGGTTAGTTCCCCCTGGCGCTGGTTTCACAGGAGCGAGGGCCAGGGGAGGGCTGGGCAAGGGGGTGGGAACGAGGCGGGGCGAGGACAGGCCTGCTCCCTCCAGGGGTGGCGCTGGTACGTATTATCGTTCTTGTCAGTTAAGCGGCTGCCTTCTGTCACAGTCCATAAAGCTGGTTCGTTTCTGTTGTCCTTATGTGTCCTGTTAGCGGATGAACGTATGTCACTGTAATAAGCACTGTGAAGACAGTCAGCCCTAAGTTTTAAGGAGGACCCACAGGCTAGAGAGGGAAACGTGTTGGTTGCTCTGATAGGCAGGCATCCCATCACAGCAGATTAGATAAGATTTTTCTTGTTTCCTTTTGTGTGAAAAGCATGGCTTATGGAAAAGAGATTATCTCATTACAACCAGATTGTGTAAGTTGGAAGAGAGAATGAGTTTCTCTGCTCTGCCAATTGTATCCGCTGCCCCTCTTATAGAATATTGTCTCGTTGTATAAATCTATTTTTACGTAGGCGCTGGTTAAGGCTTTTGCTGTGTGTCTGTGTACAAATAGGTATTATGGTAAAAGAGAGGCATAAGGATCAGATGATCACCTAGTATCCCCAACTATTCAGTGACTCTGTTGAGCTCAGAGGCTTTTTTGTCATCAGGTGTAGAACACCACATGAAAACTAGAGACCTATGCATTTGTTGTCCAGATGATTCACCTGTGTATCTATTGCTGTGGGTGCTTTTTTTCTTCTTCTCTTTCAGATTCTGGCTTTTAGGGGTTTGTCAGCTTCTGCATTGATGCAATGAAGAAAATTCTAGTGGCCTGAGTATATGTGGAGAAGTAGAACAAGAACTTGTTAATTTTTCTTGTATGTAAATGTTGTCCCTTGCCTTACGTCCTGCAAATGAAAAGAAGAAAGATTAGCATTCTGATTGTTTTAGGGAAAAATTGGTGCTATCTCAGCAGTTCTGGACTGCTCTTTTCTTAGTCAAGTAGTCTCTGAGAAGGTTTTGTGAAGTATTTTGTCCAGGTGATGTTCTTGCTGGGGTGCATGTGTGTGTGTTTGTTTTCATTTTGGTTTTTTTTTTTGGTTTTGTTTCTTTTTTAATCTCCTCTTTTCAGTATTCCTCCTTCTTACTGTTTGATCCATGAGGGAAATGTGGTGGAGCTGCAAATCCTGATTCAGCAGCAGGACAAAGATGAATACAAGTAAGTTTGCCCAAAGTGGAAACAAAGATTGTATGCTAGCCACTGATTTCAGCACTTGGAATTATTTGATGACAGCTGACTCACAAGCTTCCTTTTCAAACTGCCTGAAATAGGTCATCTCAGCTTGAGGTCTTTACCTAGTATGTTTCAAAATGTTTGCTCTTTTTATTTGTAATTGTGTTCAAATGCATAAACTTAAACGATCAGAAAAGGGTTGTTTTTAACAGAATTGGGCATAGGTTGTTAGGTTCATCAGAGATTCATGATGGTTGCATTAAACTCAACAATTGTTAATTCAGACAAAACTCTTGCAGCAGTACTTGTTGGCTGCCACTTTAAAAAACGCCTTATCCAAAGCTTTTGTTCCTGAAGTGCTTTAAAGACCAGGTGGCCTGTGAAGTGTAATTAAAAGACTAGCTATTTTCTCACAGCTTGAAATCATACCAGACTTCTGAGGCTTTGATCACAGTCCATGTCTGAGCAGTAATTACTGTTTTGTCACTACATCTTCAGCTTTCATTTCTAGACAAAGAAAAATAATAGGACCAAGAATCTATCCAGAAGATGGTATTGTTGTAAAAGCTATATGTTACTAACACTGATGGCTTTTGGCTGTACGGAAGTCCAGATGTAAAGTGCAGATCAAGGGATCTTGTCTCTGATGTTTTCAGTGCAAGCTACTTTCTAAAGAGCATTGAGAGTTGTTCCTTTACTGGCTCTTGCAGCTCAAGTCTTGTTTTATTCTCTGGTAGGCTATTTTATCGATGCCTTAAAAGTAAATTGAATGGGAAGAAATGGTGTGGAAGCATCCCGTGGCAGGTATGAGCATGGCATTTATATCAGAATATCTGCTTGTTCCAGAATGAACAGTCATTGTGGAACAGGTAATCCGCTCTGAGATTACATAGTAGGAGAGTTTGTACTTTCTAGCTCAAAAGGCTATCAGCCCACTGCACTCCAAGTGAGACCTCTCTTATCTTAAATGCGTGTGCGAACTAATCCCTATTCTCTGCTCTTAGAGACTTGGGTTTGGTCTCCAGGTGTTCCCTTTCCCTGAGAAGGGTGCTGTTGAGACTTGCTCCCCAAAAACAATGGGAATGGCAAAGACAGTAGAAAAGCAGCAGTGATCTTACAAGGAAAACAATCGAGAGGAAAATGTTTACCCTGACCCTGTTAAAATGATAGGAAAGGTGTTGTCTATAGAGACCGAAATCTTGCTTGACGTAACTAGGTTGTATGCATAGTTGTGGTATCCCATAATTTGTATGTTAGCATTAATTCTACTTGTATGTATTTCAGGATCCAAAAGCTGCCAAAGCATCAAAACATTTAGAATCACAGCCTACCTCAGTACCTCCTTTCAATCCCAGTGGCCAACGAAATCCATTCAAAGTGATAGACAAGAATCGTGACCCATCAACCTGGAAACAAATTAAACAAGGCATGGGAGAGGAAAGTAGAGCAAAAGGGAATAAACCAGAGAAAGAGAGTGTGCTGGTATTGGATAAAGAAAAGAAATCAACCTCATACTCCCCCATAGAGAGAGAGCCTCTAGAAGGACCGAAAACTGAACAGAAGCAGTCCAAGGGAAATAAGAGTGACCAAGAATTTAAGGAAAGCATGGTATCTGAATCTAAATGTAGTCTTTCTGAGACTTGGAAAGTGAAAAATGCCCCTTGGGATGAAGGGAAACATGGTGGCAGTGGCAGGGGATTTAATAAGTCTTCTGACTATCTGGAGAAAGAGGCGACTGGAAGATCAAAGTCCTTTTCACTAAGCCGTGGAAACCAAAGCACAAGTGCCAAGTGTCCAGACGAAGGGCAGCTCAGAGAGAAAAACTTAAAAAGCTGTGGAGATAAAGAAACCAAAGAGAAAGAATGGACTGATGGGAAGAATGAAGAGATGAAACCAAGGTTTGAAGAAAACGCAGTTTCCCCGACAGTACTGCAACTAGCGTTGCAACATGCTCTCCTGAAGGGGGGAGCAGAGGCAAAGACAGCACCATCCAAGATACAGTTAATGCCGGAGCGTGGACAGCCTGCTGATCGAGTCTCTGGTGGTGACAGTGATGAAGCAGCGCTACTTTCTTCCACATCTGGTAAAGGTGAATCTGAGAAGCTGGTGCCAGGTTTGCGGCCAAGAGAGGAACTTCCAGAAACTTCAGGAAAGAGTGATCAGGGGGCATCTTTGCCAGGAGCTGCAGCATCACTTCACACAGAAGGACCTCAGGACCCTAAAGCCCTTCACAACCATCTTGTCGTGCAGCTGAGGCAGAAGAAGGTCATTTACTGTTGCTATTATTCCCTTTTCTTCTATGCTCAAGGTGACTTCCTCCACTCACGTCAGGCAGCAGAAAGCAGTATCTGCTCACAGCAGTAACTTTCTGAAAGTTGGAGTTCTGGAGTTTCAAGGGGTGAAATTCAGTGTAGGCATAGATTAGTTGCTTTAAAACACGTATGAGACAATTCTCCTAAAGCAGTGTAACCTTGTCTCTGGAGTTGCCCAGTTTTTACTTGCCCGAGGTTGTCTCTCTCTTACCCAGAAAGTAATTTGTGTAAGATGGAACAGTTTGCAGTGAACGTAAGCTTTCTTAACTGTGTCTGTTTCTGTTTGTTTCTCTTGGTCTTGTGCGGAAAGAGTTGTGATCTAGCCATGAAAACCCCTACCGGGGTGTAGTACACTAGCTTTCTGCCTGGTCATTTATAATTGCCAATAATATGTTCCAGAATTTGTATTATTAAAAAAAATCCCTCTGTTTGCCCAGAGCTCAAAACAGAACTCTGAAATGAACCATCAGAGGTGTTGTTGCTAATGGTACAGAGAAGTGCAAGTAGCCTGGGCTTTGGGTGCTTGGAGAGATGTTAAGATCATGCAAGTCACTTGACTGCCTGACTGCCCTGTTCCACAAACAGGTGGAGGCCCCACATCCTTCCATGTTTTCTAAAGTACAATAATTGTTAATTTATTTTCTGCTAAAAGACTATTCAAGTGCACTGAAGTGCACTTAAATGCTTTTGGAGATTGTAGAACTGTGTTAAAATATGAATTGCTATGGTATAAGATTACCATTTTTAGACTTCTGACTTCCTGATTGTTCCCTGTGGGCAGCAATCTTAGTAAAGCACATTCAGGTTTTGGATATATTCTTGTTTTGTAGAGCACACTGGCTACAGTGAATGTTCAGCTTCTGCCAGATAAAGGGAAACGGTTATTAAAGCAAGTGCAGGATTTGGAAGCTGCAATCAGTGCTCTTAACATTTCAGCAGGCGACACTACAGAAGAAGGTAGAGCTTCCCCCTCCCGGCCTCCGGAACTTTGCAAAACAGTTTGCCTTGCTATAGTTGTTAATGTTGTGGAAAAATAGCATAAACTTATGCATGGCATGTGGGCTCTACAGAGTTTGTCTGTTGAGATTCACTGAAGACAAACACGGTATTAGTGTTCAACCTGCGATCCCTTTCTTCTTAAGGGGAGAACAGTGCAAGGAGTGGCTGTCATGAAGAACCTTCGCCTAATCCATTTGGCAGACCAGGTGGTACAAAGCTCATAACACCACTTCCACTCTGGGATCCTACAGCAGGAGCCCCTTCAGGCTCACATGGTCACCGCTCTGCTGCTGCTGCTTTGGGTTCCAGTGAATATTGCAGTCATGGTTTTGGAAGTAAGTATAGGAAGATGTTTTTTAATTCATTAGAGAACACTGGTGAGCGCCACTTCCGAGTGAATCCTGAAACTTGTGGATGTGTGAGGGTACTAAACGTTTTCTGTTACTGAGAGCCCTAGGCATCTGTGGCCACTAAGATCCATCTCTGAGATGAGAAACTGTGCTTGGGAGACTTAGCTTTGTAAACATACCTCAGATGTAACGCTCTGTCTTTCTAGTGAACTCTGGCGTGCAGAATCTGTATGGAGGAAGAATGACGGAAGACCGAATCAGGGCTGTACACAGTGCCACAAGCAATGCTATTAATCATCTTCACAAATCTCTGGAATCCTGTCCGACAGAGCAGACAGTGGCTGAAGATCCCTCTGGGTTGAAGGTGAGTTGGCAAGAAAAGATGTTGACTGCTGAATTTAGACGTTTCTTGTTGCCTTCATCACGAAGTGGTGAAGTGATGTTCACCAGAGATGATGCCCTGGAGATTCCTGTCCCCTCACATTTGAAATTACTTCCCATTTTTCAGCCTGCTGGGAGAAGGCAGTCTAAGTGCTTCCTGCCCATGAGAGTTGTTTCAGATTGCCAATATTGATGTTCTGCCCTCCTGCCTGAAGTAGTAGTACCTCAGACAACGCAACAAACCCACAATTATTTGTATGGACGTGACTGGCGGAGCGGACGCAGGTGTCTAGCAAGAAACAGACTATCTGAGAACTCTGTTCTTGCTCTTTTCTCCCATTTAGATCTCCTAGTCAGCTATGAGAAGTAGTTTTGTAGTGTTGCAGAAGACTGAGTCTGTGCAACCTAACAGACTCCAGATCAGTCCATTCTGATCTGCTGAGGAGCAGCTCTTGGTCTGTATAGTGGTGCAGAACCCATTTACAAGGTTATGTGCAAGGTGTTGGAAGGCATGTGCCTCTACAAGGTAGTGCATTTATGTGTAGATATCATATCATTTGTGAGATTCACTTCGGACCTTTCAATGCCAGAGAAGTCATTTAATGTCACATGGTGATAGTATTTGGGCCCCACTCCATCTTTCCTAAGAGCCTGTAGGAGTCTTAGAGTCGATAAGAAAAGAAGTGCTTTCAATCCCCCCTTCCTTGACAGTGACACATGTTGTGAGCATGGCAGGGTTAGCTGGATTTTTCCACTTGAATAAGCCACCTTCTCATGCTCTCAGAGCAGTGTGAGGCTCGAGGACTCAAGGATGGCTTGTGTGGAAGCATTAGTGGGTCTGACTATAGTACTGCTGGGCTCCTCTCTGCAGGAATTGCTTCTCTTAGGTGTCCCTGTCAATGTGGGACAAGAATAGGTAAACAGATTCCTTTTAGTAAGGCTAGTAGGACAGCTCAGCTGGATAGTTTGATATAGAAAGCAGAAGTGTCTGTGCAAAGCATTTCCTTCAAATCCTGTGTCTTACCCTCCCAGGTTCCACTGCTGCTGCACCAAAAGCAAGCTCTTGCATGGCTACTCTGGAGGGAGAGCCAGAGCCCATGTGGAGGTATTCTGGGTAAGCAACAGAATGGGGAAGTGGATTTTGGGGGCAGATTTATGCCAGCAAACCTTGGCACATAACTTACTCTGAGGCTAATAATCAGTTATCTGTAGGCCTGTCAAAGGGCTTGTTCTTCCATGTGTTTCAAGTAATTACAGCTGTTAACCCATGGGTTAAATTGTGCCCTGAAACGGTTAGACTTCTGCTTCCAGAATTCCCCTGGGTACTTTCTGTTGTGTTAGTTGTTTCAGAGTAGATCTGAGCTGGGGGGGGCTCATTTCTGCAGGTCATCACCACTTCTGTCTGCCTCTCTTTTCCTAGCGGATGACATGGGCTTGGGGAAGACTCTAACAATGATTGCTCTCGTTCTGGCTCAGAAGAAGCTGAAGACAGAGAAAAGAAAGGAGAAGTTAGAAATATGGCTATCCAAAAATGGTACAGAATTGTTTCTACCATACAGTATATATGTTGTGACGCAGTGCCATTTGAAATACCTAAAGCATTATAGGTTAACGACTCCTAAAACAAAAGACTCTTATCTATGCATACTTCCCTTCTGTAGGGAAATTCCATTAGGCTTAATATTTACTGCACTCCCTTGCAAGATGTTTCTCTTGATCAGTGTCACTTGTACTTGTCATGGATGTGTCAGATTCCCCAACCTATCACTTTATATTGTTTAAGGAATTTTTTATTCTTATTATTTTTGTTAAAATGGTTAGCTCCCTGAACCGAGTAGAACCAGCATGCACTGGTTTCAACTAGTTGAATGCTTACGTAGTTTTCTTAGCATGAAGACTTGCATTAATTACTCCTTACCTTCCTGTGACCGGTTCTTTCTATGGGATTACTTTACCTTGTTTATGGAGATAATGGACATTACAGAGTTTTTAAGAAACGGTATGGTTCCTGTGTGTCCACAACATCTGTCATTGTCTCCATCTTCATGTAATTGGTTGGACTATTTTCTTCTGTTTCCCCACTTTTACTGACTGTATAATTGTTTTTTTCTATGTGGTTCAAAATGGTGATATTTCAGTTTTCCTAAAACAGAAAAGATGCATTTATTTGGAACTATATTCTCAAGAAAGATCAGGGTTAGTTCCTTACTGTTGACCTTTCAACTTACCCAAAGGAGTTGCACAGATGTATAGCATAACTTTCTAAGTGGAGAGGAAGTGATGCTTTTAGTGTTTAAGTAAGGTTTTTTTCCTCCTAGAATTAACTGCCCCAAGGAATATGATATGGAGAAGTCTGCTTCACAAAGTATGCTCACAGGAAAAGTGGACTGATCTTAATTGCTTTGACTTACCAAAACTTTTGTCTTTGTTGTGAAGACATTGAAATCTGTTTGCCGTGTTTTCCTGCAGATTCCACTGTTATCCCTTCCCACAGCACTTTAATCGTCTGTCCTGCGTCCTTGATCCACCACTGGAAGAAAGAGGTTGACAGACATGTAGGCTATGGCAAACTGAGGGTTTATCTGTACCATGGGCCAAACCGAGATAAACATGCAGAGGCGTAAGTGCCAAACTATAAATATGAGCAAGAGATTCTATATGTCAAAACCTAAATTCAGTGACTCTAGTATGATGGAAGGAACCTGAAGTATAAAAAGGTAGAGGATCCAGGAGGTCAGGCTGACATCTGCTGTTAAGATGCATTATTGTTAGAATTATATAGTAAAATTATAACGGGTCTGGTCTGTACCAATACTGAGTGTTCTGGTTCAGGCTATTATTTCTCTTGATAACAATAAAAAAAAATTTACATCCTCTAAAACTAGTCTCTAGCTTGAAGACATTGTCAGTGGCTGTTTCTTCCACGCTTGTGCTTTGTGTGGATATTTCTTTTGGTTTTTGATTTTTGTTTTTTAATCAGTTTTGTGGGTAAGTCAGAAAACTTTCCATGCTACTTTGGCCATTCTGAGCCGTGTTTCTAGGTGCCAACTTCTAAGCAGCGTGGTGTGGATTCAATACCACCGACTTTCACTGTCGTCTTGAGGTTGGTGTTTAGCTTTGTCTACTCTCAGTATTCATAAAATGAGGACAACATGGCATTCTTTGACTCCCGTGAAGCTCAGTTTCCTGTAAAACTCTGCATTTCAGCTCTTGTAGAACTGTGTTCTTCAACTTTGAGCATGTGTTTTCTCTGCCTTGTAAAATGAATTCCTCGTTTGTTCTTGCTCCTCATTTGTATGTCCCTTTATACAGGCTCTCCGAATATGATGTTGTCATCACAACCTACAGCCTTCTCTCCAAGGAGGTTCCCACAAGCAAAGAGGAGGGGGAAGTCCCTGCTGTAGACCATGATGTGGAGGTGAGAAACCATGTTGTTGCTAGAGGATTGCCATAACGGTTTGTTCCAAGTTAGTGTAAGCCATTAGCGTTTCAAAGAGCACCTTATAGTACAGTGAGCAGTGGACTGAAGAAGAAATACTTTTTTTCCATAAGTCTCCCGTTGGGTTTGCACAAACAAAACGAAATGTTGAGAGAAGGTGTTGTGAAGCACAGAAAGAAGACAGGGAAAAACATTCACAATAAATCTATTTTGGTAGTAATCTTAAACATTTCAATAATGTTCAATGTTGTATTAAAAAATAATTGTAAGAGGAGCATGACGATGAATGCCTCTTCCTTTGAGGTGAGAGCGTGAAGGAGCACTAGAATCTCCTGTTTAGTGTTCTTTGCTGCTGGGAGAACTAACATCCCTTTAAACTACAAGCAGCCTGTCACACTTAAGCTCTGAGTCAGGGTGAACAGAGATTGAGGCAGTTCACGTGCTGCTGTCTTAAATGAAGAAACAGCTATGTATTTGCTAGGCTGTGAAATGGTTAAAGTGACTGCAGAATACCAATTGAATTTGGTTACACAGTATAGAAGTAGTATGCTTTGGATCCAGTCTCTCCTATCTTGCTTATGTTTGATATTTTTGTTACTTAGCTCTGCGTACAGATCCACTTGCAGCTCTTAAAGCAAACAAGCCTTTGAATTTCTTCAAAGTTAAAGGTGGCAGTTGTCCCTATAACACTGTAGAGAGGTCTTGTATTTAAAAGTGCAAGATATGCCACAACAGTGTAACTGTATGCGTTTGTCCCAGCGTAGCAAAACTGGACTGATGCAGAATGCCTTTTGGGAGGGAACATAAGAAAAACAGCAAAAGATTAGAAGTTGTCATCAAGAATAGGCAAACGTTATTCTTCAGTGTATTAATTTTTGTGGAAGCTCTGGAGAAATGCTTTACAGAAAAAGAAGTGCTTAGGGCAGTGAAACAGAAAGACTCCCAACAGGAAGTATGAAAGTAAGAGCTCAGATTACTGCTGACTAACGCAAGCAACAGGCTTCTTGCTAGAAAAATAATCTATGAGCCTGTGGCTCTTTAGAGAGCCTCGCCAGGCTACTGCTCTGGGTTGAAAATACAGTCTGCTTTTTCTTTCAGGGTAGGTCACGTCCTTGTTCACCTTTGCTCAGGGTAGCTTGGGCTCGAGTTATATTGGATGAAGCTCACAATATTAAAAACCCAAAGGTTCAAACCTCTATAGCTGTGTGCAAACTGAGAGCCAGTGCCAGATGGGCTGTCACTGGGACACCAATACAGAACAACCTGTTGGACATGTACTCTCTCCTGAGGTGAGTTGACTGCCCGTAAGAAGTGGGATAGGGCTTCAGTTCCAGTGGTTCTACAGTGACAGAGTACTGAAGGTGTTTGTAAGTTGGAGAGGTTTCTAAGGCGAAAGAGGTAGTGGGATTAGCGGTTTTGACTTTACAGGTATTGGATTACAAACCAGTTGCTGAGGCAGTCCACAAGCCTACCCACGTGCTACTGACCTGTTGCTTGCAGCTATTCTGCTTTCATAGAGAACAAACAGGAAATTAGTTGAACTCTCCTTTGTCTCCAAGATGAATACCCACAAAACAAATTTTAATGAACAGATGTTTTATATGATAATCCTTGCTCCTACCAGGCAGCCCGGGTAGGAAGCTCGTTAAAGGAAGTGTTTTGTTACAACGGCTTTTAAGGAAAGGATAAAAACTGTGGCTTCTCTAAACAAATGATGTACAAGTTAAGCACTCTGCATCTCGGTGTTGAGGGGAGGAAGATTATGGAGGGTGCTGGAGGACCTGAGAGAACTCATTTGAAATTAGTTTGTATAACTGAAGCTAATTTTCAGTTAAGAACAATGGGATTTTGGAATAACAAATGAATAGGCTTTTAGTAAATGCCTTTGCTACTCGATATGCTCTATTTGCTGGTGATGCTTGAGAGAGAACAAGAGGAAGTGGTAGGTACAGAATGAGGAAGACTGTTTCACAGTGCTAAGGGTGGTAAGATTTTTGAGGAAACGTGCTATTGGTGTGCTGAAGCTGAATGTGTTTTACCATTCCTAGCAGATATGACTGAATTGGAAATGTGTTGTTTTGGATAGCAAGGAGTTTGGTTCTGGTCACTCAGGAGTAACTGAGGAAATTCTCTTCCCTCCTGTTGTAGGTTTCTGCGTTGCTCTCCTTTTGATGAATACAAGGTGTGGAAGTTCCAGGTAGACAACAATACGAAGAAGGGAGGGGAGAGGCTGAGCCTCTTAACCAGGAGCCTCTTGTTACGGAGAACTAAGGACCAGCTGGATTCAACTGGCAAGCCCTTGGTAAGAACCTCTCTCTCTGCAACTAGAGAATCATTCAGTCATTTTCTTTGCAGCATCCAATTGTTAGTTCTTTAGAGGCATGTGTCTGTTAATGAGTAGGTTTTCCTATCTGCTGTAGTCCCTTCATTAAGACGAGTAAATACCTGTGGGTTTGAATGCTTATGCAGAAAGCAGAAATACATAGTTTTAATGTGGCTAAGGATAAGAATTAAACTTTTGTTATAAATCACTGGTAGAGCAGAATATGTAAATTGCAAGTAGACATCTATTTAGTCTAGATCTCTGAGAACCAAAGCTGCTGGGCATCAAATGGAGCTGGTGCATGTTGGGAGCCTTGACTTTCTGCGTTATGCTTTACTCAATTTAACAGAATGTTTGTACTGGGTCACTGGTTTATTTGTAAGCCTATAAAAGGTGCAGTTCTGCTATACTGCCCGAATTCTGAATGGGGAACTGAGAAGCTGCTGCTTTTTTTTCCCCCCTCTTTTCCCTCCAACACAATAAATTAGTTGTCTTTCCATGGTAGCATGTGGCAGGCCATACGTGGTTGCTCTTGCCTTTTGTTACTGGATGATTTGGAATAAAAAATTGATATCTTGAGTGTTAACCAGGCTACTTGGAGTTTTGTGGGCATCTCTGTTTTGACGTAATTGCATTAATGTTAATAAGTTTAATGAAGAAAGTCAAAAACACCTTCTGAGACCTAGAATACTGTGTTAATTCTTAGAATGCTGGTATTTGCGATGCTCTGTAAGGATTTTGCGTTATATACATCTGGTCCTGTGTATTTTTACTTCAGGTATCTCTGCCGCAGCGTAGCACTCGGTTGCATCAGTTAAAACTTTCAGAGGAGGAGCAATCAGTGTACAACGTGCTCTTTGCAAGATCCAGGTACGAATGTGGGAAGAGACAGGATGTTCTTATGTGTATGTGTGTGTGGCAGGGGGGGTTTTTTGTTTGTTTTTTGTTTCGTGCTAGCATGAAAAATTACAAGTTCGTTTAAATGAGAAGACCTTTTGGACCAATTCTGTTTCCTGTTAACTTTTTCCTTTCTGACTATCTGTCAAACAAGTTTGAAAATATCCTGCTTGTAGTAGCAAGAGTTGGGGCACTAGTGTAAAGGAAGACTGATAAATTTTACCTCCGTTTTGTCTAAAAATATAATGCAAGAGTCTTGCAGCACCCTTTGCCTTTTTTTAATCCTAGTATTTAATATTTCCAGTATTTCTATTAATAATTGAAGGTAATGCATTCTTTTTTTCTCCCATATGTTTGTTTCTTGTATGAGCTATGTATTCTAGTCTTACACTTAATCCCACTGATGCCTGAGACATTTTTTTTCCGAGCTTTGATAGTAATTCTTAGGTGATGTGCCAGCACCTACAGAGGAGAGAGTTTATCTTTTTTGTACTGTGATATTTTTACAACTTGAAATTATATTTGCCTCTTTATTATTATTAGGCTGCAATGCAAACCAGTGTCATTTTGCATTGTCTCAGAGTCTCTTTCAACAGTGCTGCTGTAAAAACTCTTCCTTCCAGTTGAGTGTACCTTTAAAGATGTCCTTTTGTGTTTTCATGAATAGTATTATCCATTGGGTACCTAACTCCTATTATGCTCAAATAATTTCAATAATCAGACTTTCCTCCTCTGTTTTCTAAAATGGATCTTGCTTGTGATCTTTGAGTTAAACAAAACTGCCTTTTTGTGACCTGAGGAATGTAAGTTAATGGAGTTCAAGAAATATACTGAATAGTTAATGAGCTCCTCTTTACCTCAATATTTCATCAGCTTGTTTGTTAAATGGGTAGCTCTGCCTTTTTCTTTTTTTTTCCTGCTGTAAATCCTACAGTCTTTGTCTTGTTTTTCCAGGTCAACGCTACAGTCCTATCTAAAAAGACAAGAGCAGAAGAATCTGTGCAGAGAGTATTCTGGTGATAACCCATTTGAGAGAGGTTTGAACACCCTCCCCTGAAAAATATTTGTAGAAGTACCTCTGTGAAGTGCGCAGTTAGAGAAGGGGAACAGACTTGGAAATTCCTTGGGAAACGCTTTTACTGCTGTTATGGAGAATCCTGCCATAGAGGCTTTGGGTTTGAAGTGTTGAAGTCATACCTGTAAAACCTATTCCCGCTTAACTTTTAGGGAATTTCTTTTTAAGTATTGATAGGTCTGAATCAGCCAGTCTGCCCACTTGCTGTGAGTTGTAAAGGGCAGCATGGTTGAAGGGATGCCAGAGTAATTGTTGGAGATTGTTAATGGACGGTATTGGGTAGTGACTGAAGTGGGACTGAGTTAGTATTCCTAAGGTCTATCCTCACATTAGGGGCTGGGCAAATCCATTAACCTATCTGTGCTTAAAAATCCCTTCCGAAATAAAGGTGTAATCGCTCAGGGAAGAGGTGTCAGTGTTGGTATGATATATGTGATATCTTTATTTGTGTTATCTTATTTTTTTTAAGTGGGGTTGATGGATTCTTGCATTAAATCAGGAATTTGCTTGCCCATTGGTTCTTGCTTTTACTGATCGAACTTTTGCTGGAAGTGGCTGGGCCAGTGCTTGGAAATGCCTCTGAGGGCTGTTGGTAGTCTCTCTTCCTTTCTTGGCAGTTGCGCAAGAGTTTGGAGCCAGTCAAAAGGAACTTCTAGCAGGCTCCCAAAGTGCCTCCCCGGTCTCAAGTACTGTTCACGTCTTGTCCATGCTTTTGAGGCTCCGTCAGTGCTGCTGCCACCTCTCCTTACTGAAAATGGTAATTGCATAGTTTTGTAATGTGGGTGGAAGGTTTTTATGGTTGGGGGTCTCTTGCTGGGGCTTACTTGCTTTCTTTCTTCTAACTGTTTAAATTAACTGGTAAGTGTACTGCAACACTGCTGGATCATTTAGCTAAGGATGTATGAGTTAAGTTGTTTCTTGAATCGCATGCTTTAGCGCATGAAAGGTTTGTAGTTGGACATACTTCCTGCTGAAGTCAGTTGAGTTCCCTAGCATGGCCGGCATGGGCAGCTGTGACTCTTGAAATGCCTTTATACAGATCGAAAAAAGAAGGGAGGGGAGAAGAATTTCAAGGGCACAGAAGCAAAAAAGAGGATAGGTCTTGATCTTAATCTAGTCTTGAAAAGCCCACAAATGCAGCCTATTTTAAAGGCTTGTGTGTCAGATTGCCAGTTTAAATCTCTTTACCTCAACCCAAGTTGCCCTGCATGAAGTAGGCTAATCTTTCTGAGTTTGTTTTGCTCTGTCATATAAAGCAGCCATAGCATAAGCCCAGATGCTATGGGAACAGGCAGGGATGGTCCCCCAAACATCTTTAATCCTGCAAAAGTTAATGCTATGGCGGGGACACTGAGGAGATGGGACCACATAAAATAGCTGTGCTTACATGCTATCCCTAAACAGCTGCTGGCTGGGACAGATTTTTTTTTTTTTTTTTTTAAATCCTGCAGGCTCTGGACCAAGTTAACTTGACCAGCGAAGGCCTTTCCCTCTCCCTTGAGGAACAGCTTAGTGCTTTGACCCTGTCTGAGCTCCAGACTCCTGATTCCAAGACAACCGTCTACCTCAATGGCACAGCTTTTAAAATGGATCTCTTTGAAATCACCAGGGAGAGCACCAAGGTACGCTGACTGTAATTTTGTGCGCTCCCTTGAGAAACTTAGGTTTCAGCACTTCATTTATAAATGGTTAACGAAGTGTCATGCCTTGAAAATTGCAGATCAGGATAACCTGGCAGTTTAGATGAAATCAGATGAGTGGATTGATCTGCCAAACCCCTGCTGGGAAGGCTCCAACTTTTACCAGGCTTTGAAGAGCCTAATAAAATTGTGACGGCCTGGCTATGCTGAGAAAGTGTCTGTGCAAATCTTGACCACTGACTCCAAAGAAGTTTAGAAAAATATGCATGTGAGAGCATGCTGCTTGTGAAGAACTAGAGAAAATGGGATGGCAGTGAGAGGAGAAATAATAGTAACCTGGCTTCTCACAGAAGGGCTGGAATCTATAAAACATGTTTGTATCACTTGATTTTTTTTTTTTACCCTGTTTTTCATGGAGGGAGTTCTTACCAATGACTCTTAAAGGATCTTGAAAGTCTGAGCACAGAAGACGTTATACTAAAAAGAAAAAAAAAAAACTCTCTGTTACAGTGAAGAGTAGCTAAGTACAAGCTGGATTGTGACAGCAAGCAGACTAACTTTTTTTCTTGCAGATAACTCACCTCTTGGCTGAACTGAAAATTATCCAGAGTCATTCAGAGTCTCAGAAAAGGTTAGCAAACTTGCACTTTCCTTTCATCATAGCGATTGAGAGAAGGGTATATTTTCTCAGTAACAGAGGTAGTTTAAGACACTTGAATACAAAACTCCTGATACGATAAATGCTGATAGTACTGCAGCACTTCAAAGCTGATTGTGAGAAAAATCCAAGGAAAGACAAAAGTAAGAGCTGGAACTCTGAATGCATTTTAAGGGGGTAGGCAAGTGTAAACTAGGGAGGAGCGTGTGAAGAATCTCAAAAATGAAACTGGGAAGAATTTGATCATACTGAAAAATATTTGTGCTCAGCTCTGGCCAAGAAAAAAAAAAAAAAGCAGTGGGGGAATAAAGCAGTGCTTAGAACTGAGCCTGAGATAAATGAACATATTGATCTCATTGTGTTGCTGAAGTCCTGCAGCTCTAGCTGTACAAGTTGTCATTGCCTTTCTTGGAACAAAATTATTGAATGAGTTGTTGCCTACCCAAAACGTTTAATCTGAAGAACGTGGGGAGTGAGAGGATCAGGGAAATCCAAGTTTGGTGTTGCTATGGATTAATGTTGTGGAAAATACTCTGATATTGTACTAGCACTAGACTAGCAGGTGAATCTAACTATTCCTGAATTAGGAAGGGATGCCTTTGTCCAGTTTGCAGTGGGGGAAAGTGCTTGTATTTGCTTCTTTTGGGTGAAACACTGCAATAACCAATCTGTTGCAGTACACACAGCACTTGTCTTGAACTCCCTGTTCTGTCTCCAGTGTTATTGTGTCTCAGTGGACAAGTATGCTGAAAGTTGTGGCTGTGCACCTGCAGCGACTAGGCCTAAAGTACGCTACGGTGGATGGCTCTGTCAATCCTAAACAAAGAATGGATGTGGTAGAAGAGTTCAATAACAATCCTAAAGGGCCTCAGGTATGAAACTGGGCACTGCTGTGAACAGATGTGATAACTGACTTCATGACTCCGCTTACTGGTATCACTTTCCATTTCGATCTCAAGGTGCCAAGATCAGCAGGGAAAGGAGTAGCTGCAAAAACAAATGCATATGTTAAAATAAGCAGGAGCAGCTGCTAAAGCTCCCCCGACGTTAGTCTTCTGTATGGAGATCATGCAACTCCTAGGCTAGCGCAAAGCTTGTCTGAGTTTTCAGCGTGCTCAAAAATCTTCCTGCCCTAAAGAGTAATGTGGAAGATGTGGGGCCAATTAGCTCCGCTCAGAGCAGGTCAATTGTTTCCAGCTAGTCAAAATTCATTGCTCGTAGTGGTCAATGTTCATCTGAACATTGACATTGCTGTGATTTAGGCAGGACAGGCTGTCTCCTCTGAGGATGGATCTCTCATTGGAAAGGGTGAATGCAGTGCATTAACTAGTTTTCTTTGCTAGACTCCTTGAACAAGCTGCTATCTTAAAAATAGATCTTTCTCCTCCTTGCTTTTTAACTTAAATTCAAGAAGTTCTCTGCCAGCTCTATGAGTTGACTTCTCAAAAAAGATCAAGATTTTAACTTCCCATGTACTTTAACCATGTAATTGAGCAATAAATGCATATAACAAATGTCTCTGTCATTTACTGATTGAGTTCTTTTCCTGCTGAAAAAGAAGGCATCTCTGAATTGACCATCTGCCCTTTCCTCATCAGCTACTCATCTTTTTCTCAATACTAGGCTATGTGGAATCAAAGTGAAATGAATAGCGCACATGTGCGCGCGCACACACACACACGCACACATGGGTTATACATGTGCAGTAGTGAGCTGGCCTATCTTAGAGCCATAGCTTCCATGTCCAGGCTTCTGTATCTCATCAGTTAACATCTGACAGACTCCTAAATATATCCTAATAAATATACCTATAGAATATAAGTATGATGAGCAGGTTTCTTTGGTCTAATCTTTGTTTCAAATTAATACGTGGAATATATGAAGCATTCATTTTCTGGAAATGAGCTCTCTTTTCTTCCCTTTGAAGGTAATGTTGGTCTCGTTGCTGGCTGGAGGCGTTGGTCTGAACTTGACTGGAGGAAACCACCTCTTTCTCCTTGACATGCACTGGTAAAGAGAAATAAAAGTTTAATCTCCAAGGATGTAGGCAGGGCACAGTGCTTTTTTTCTAACTGTGTGTACTGTGATTTCTTACACAATTGAGTAGTAGGGGAGAGTTTAGCTGAGAGTAAAGGCTAATGCTTAGCTGCAGGGAAAAGTGGTTTCCTCCAAAACACTCTAATCTGTCAGTCCAGTGCTTTCCGCTATGAAATACGGTACTGCAGGGGGTACTGTAAGAGGATAACAACAATCCAGAGAAGCTTAAGTATGCAGTTTGTATCATAAAAGGATACTGGGGAACTGGCAGTCCCTAACTTAATTTCTTGCAGTAATAAAAACAGTGCAGTGATCCACTCTGCAGGGAGTTTGTCTCGAAACAAGTTGATAAGGAACAGTCAGTAACTGGGCATGACTAGTGTACCTTGGAGTTTTACAAGGCTATGAATATGTGCTTCAGCACGTAAGGTAGCTGCTGAGTAGCAGCGTTAAGGAGACATTTCTACATTATAGAAGTTATGCCAACAGATATTCCCTGTCTCTGTCTGTCAAACAGTGAACCGTTTCTTGTGGAAATATTCTTGAGTGAAGGCCTTTTTCAATGGAGTTTGCCTTTCTGCTTTTCTCCTGTTACCTCACCAGCTACTCAGCTTTCTGCAAATAGTAACTACTGGCCAGAAATATGGAGTTAGGTGGAACAATGGTCTAATACAAACAGTTAATTTTGTGTGGAGTTGTAGCAGATTTCTACCCAGGGCTAAGGGAAATAGGGCTGGGTTGAATAATGGCAATCAGTGGTGATCAAGTTAGTAAATCTAAGGTAATTTGAGAGCAGGTTGTAGTTGTTCTACAGAGCAAGAAAACAGGATGCTTTGGAGGCAGACAAATGAGACGAGCACAAGTGCCTTGATATTTCTATTATTCCTGAATTTAATAAGCCCCAAGGCTATGCTAGCTATTTCTTCCCTTGCAGGAATCCTGCTCTTGAGGACCAGGCATGTGACCGCATTTACCGAGTGGGGCAGCGGAGAGATGTTGTGATACACAGGTCAGGATCATCCTTAGGCAGCTACTGCTCATGTACCATCTGGCTTTAGTTTGGGGGACAAGGCCTTGGTCTGAGGCCTCTTTCCTGACATGTTGGGCACAAGGTCTGAAGGTGGGATTGAGGGTCACTGAGGTAAAAGAGAACGTATGAAGATGATATGTGGCACTTGCCTGTATGGTGTTGTCTGGATTGCTAGCAATGATTAAAAAAAAAAAAAAAAAGGGGGGGGGGAGGGGACATGGGGGGTCAGTATTTGGGTTGGTGGGAATATCCTGTCTATTCCTGGGAACTCCTCTGTCCCTATCATCTTTTATCAAGTGGAGATGTTCATTGTAAAGACAGGACAATAATTGCCATTTCTTATGGCTATTAAATATCAAATTTTTTTGGTCTTAGTGGTTATAGTGCTGAATAAAAAAGGACCAGAAATGGTCATGCATCTGCCATGCTTAGGGGTAGCATGCTTCCCTGCCTTCTCTGAGCAGATTTGTTTTGGAGAGCGGAGCAGTTCAAAGCCACCCAGAAGGTGGGTTAGCTAAGTATTGCAGGACAGTCGAGGATCTAATGGCAATAACCACTTGTGAGTGCTTACTGACTTTTTATTAGCAGTCTGGGGATAGACACCATGCTCCCTAAGCTTAGACTTTCTTAATACGAGTAACATAAATATACATAGCGCTTCTGATAAATATCAAAGTTGGCCTTAAATTGAAAAAAAATCACAGATGCTTTTTCTTTTTTTTTTTTTTAAGGTATTAAAAGGCTAGCTTAGCTACTGTAAGCGTGCAGAAAATTCAGAGCACCTGGAATCTAGAAAGCTATTTTGTGTACAATGTTTTTAGCGTAATAGGTGTCATCAGTTACCACAGAAGTATTATGGAATTCATTACATAATTATTATTGCTTGAAATGATCAAACCTGAGGCCTCAAGCACATCAGACTTTTCTTTGAAGTGTTACAGTATCTGGATGTAAGAATGGCTATCTTCTGTGAAGAGGTACACTTGGTCAGTCATATAATAGGCTGCTAATGTTTAACTGAGACAAGCACTTTCTCAATAAGTTCCAAAGGCTTACAACACTGACCTTTTCTCCTAGCAATTGAGATGACATGGTTTTGTATTTTTAGGTTTGTCTGTGAAGGAACAGTGGAAGAAAAGATAGTAGAACTCCAGACGACAAAGAAAGACCTCGCCCAGCAGGTGCTGTCAGGCAAAGGAGAGTCCTTCTCTAAGCTCACTCTGGCTGATCTCAGAATTCTCTTTGGCATCTAATTTATCCTTTACAACAGAAATGGAAAGCAATTTTGTACCTAGGAATACCTGAGGAGACTTCAGCAACACACCGCTGTTTAAGGTGGTCCTTTATTTTGAAAAAATAGCTAAATTTTTTTAACTGTTTCCAGAAGCCAAAAAACTTCCTTTCCTGAATTTGTTTTAATACTAAATCAAATAGTGTGTCCAAAGATTAATAAAGTTATAAATTAAGCTATTACTTAAAAGACTTTATTGATTTAAAAACAAACACTTGCTTGTTTCATGGATCCTTATGTGTGCTTTTTAGTTGGAAAACTTTCTCTTTCCCCTTCAGGATAGGAGAGCAACAGGCATAAGAGAAGCGAGAAAGTGAGAGATGAGCATGAGGTAGGAAAGATCAAAGGTTGAATGGTGAGGTTGGGTGGACATGATGAAAGATCCCTCCCCCCACCCAACCAAAGAAAAACCAAATTGTTTTTTGAGGGTGATGTTAAAAGAACATGACACAAACTTTAGAATGTATCAATAACAAAATGAAGGAAGGATTTAGAGGAATACTTCATTTTCCTTACTTTCAGGAGGGTGTTTTATATCTAAGTGAAGAAGCAGTATCCCTGCCCTGCTCAAAATATTATCCAAGCAGGAGACTGCATTCATTTCTGGTATGTTCCTCTGAAACAGAAAGGAAACCTGAATCCCTTATCCCTTCCCCCCCCCCACCGCTTTTTTCCCTCTCAAGTATTGAACAGTGTAAGGCTTCACCACTGCAAAATTTTCAATGTAGGCTTTTGTAATTAGTCTTTCTTAAAATATACTTACATTCTTAGAGTAGATGAGCTGCCAGTAATTGACTCATGCTTTGTATTCTCTCTCCTGTCAGAACTGATGTATGCTAGTGAATGAAGTTTCTAGGCAAACGTTCTTTATTGTTGTTGCCTCTCTGCTTCCACCTCACTCTGCTGTGTCCATAGCCATATCAACTGCATATTCTAGTTTTCTATTGATTGCACAGTCTCTCTGGGGTTTAGCACAAGACCCATGCAAAACAGGCCTTCCCTTTGCTGAAGACTTTTTCTGATGGTGAGTGGCAGAGTATGACATGTTACACTTACCAGAGTGCTGGTAAGTGACTAAACTGTGGTCCCTGTTTATGGCCATTCCCAGTGGAGCAAGATGATAGCATTTGGTATCCTTTTAAATGAAGGAGAGCTCTATTTGCTCATCAGCAGTTCCTCTTACTACTAGTAGAGTATGATACTGCTGTTAATCATTTCTCTTAGCTTCACTCACACCACATCAAATCAAGGCAGGTATCGCATCATTCCAGCCTATTGCACAGATAGAGGGGCTTGGGGACAGAGGAAATAGTTGCTTGTATTTGTGTAGTGTGTACATTAGGCAGAGTGTTGCCAGCAGGTCGAGGGAGGTGATCCTGCCCCTCTCCTCAGCCCTGGGGAGGCCTCACCTGGAGTACTGTGTCCAGTTCTGGGCTCCCCAGCACAAGAGAGACATGGCGCTACTGGAGAGAGTCCAGCGGAGGGCTACCAAGATGATTAGAGGGCTGGAGCACCTCTCCTATGAAGAAAGGCTGCAAGAGCTGGGCCTGTTCAGCCTGGAGAAGAGAAGATGGAGAGGCCATCTCATAAACGTGTACAAGTATCTGAAGGGGGAGTGTCAAGAGGATGAGGACAGTCTCTTCTCCGTGGTGCCCAGCAACAGGACAAGAGGCAACGGGCACAAACTGAACCACAGGAAGTTCCATCTGAACGTGAGGAAAAACTTCTTCACTGTGAGGGTGACTGAGCATTGGAACAGGTTGCTCAGAGGGGTAGTGGAGTCTCCTTCGCTGGAGATATTCAAAACCCGTCTGGATGTGATCCTGGGCAATATGCTCTAGGTGACCCTGCTTGAGCAGGGAGGTTGGACTAGATGATCTCCAGAGGTCCCTTCCAACCTCAACCATTCTGTGATTCTGTGTATATATGTGTGTGCACACATATACACACACATGTAGCTTCAACTGTGATGAAATGCCTTGAGCGGCTCTCAGAATCAAGGAGTGCTGTGCAGCCTAGGCAATTTAACTGTACTTACGACTCTCAGCTTGTGGAACATAGCATGTTTTTCATACCATACTGGTTTTCTGCAAAACACGCCAGACTGCCCCTCTTCACAAAAGAGGGGGCCACGGGCTAACTTTCCAAAACTACCTTCTTGAAAAAATACACGAGTGGAACTTGGGCTATGGTTGCCTCTCTGGAGTTCACGCTTACTCTCTGATCTGAGCTCCTACTGCTTTCCTTGGAGTGACTGTTAGCCTAGCATGTTTTCTTCTTGAAGATATATTGCCAGATACCGCTAAAATCAATCTCTCATACACATGGCCCCTTCATCCTTTGTGTCCTCCTTTGGCTTAATTTAACTGTAGTCTGAATACAGTATAACTCTTAGATATTGCAGGTATCACCATTAGGATGAATTGTTTTTTTCTATTTGTATGGGGTTCGTTCTTGGAAAGGGCTTTAGCCTCTCTTATGAAGCCCAAAAAACTGGGGGATATGAAGTGACCGAGTCCACTCTACGTTCAGCTTAGTCCAGAGAAATTCTGAAGCTGAAGGTCTAGCAAGTACCTCGAGTTACTGTCTTCTGAAATGGCAAATCAATATAGCTAAGAGAAAGGAGAACACTGCTTTGTTTTTATTGCTATGCAATAGAATATCTCATTACTACCTTAATGAAGAATGTATATTTTTGGTATTAAAGATCAAAGGAGTGTTTTTAAGATTATTGATTACGTTTATATGGGAGGAATTAAGACTATGGGGTGTTTTTTCGTTTGAGTTTGTTTTGCGCTATCTTCAGAGCTGTGAGCTAAGTGTTTCTGGAAATATTACTAAGCAATGCTAGCCCACATGTAACCAGGTACTTACATTTCACTACAATACAAAATTAAGAGGGCTTTGTTTCCTTACAGGAAAAATCTGAATTTTTTTTAATACTCTTAATATTTAGAAGAAAGAACCCCGAGGGTGCTTTTTCTACCCCTCTATCAAAAAACTGTCTCCCTTTGTCTCTCATGCTCTACTCCTGAAATCATCTTCTACGGGCTTACTAGAAGTAAAGCAGAACAACCAGATTACCGTTTATTCAGGAAAGGATGATGGAGTAGGGAGTTAGCAAGGCTGCAGTACTTGGCCTCTTACGTAAGTACTTAATCATATGCTGGACCTTATAGACAGCTAATAGGGATGAGTAAGTAGCGTTCACATATGGAGCTTACTGAAATAGGGCAGTCACTAACTGTGACTACATGGCTTTTTACAAGTACAAAGAAGCGTTTTATGGTGCTTCAAGGAGTAGTCTGTATATAGAAGTACAGACAAGGTACTGTCCTGGAGGTTGAGCAAATGTCAGAGGCTCTCATGGAAAACTTTTGCCCACCTACCCTGTGGAAGGTGAACTGAAGAAGAACCAATTTGCTATGGTTTTGCATTGAGCAAAAGCTTAACTTGCGTATCCTTTGGCACCCTGCATGTAGAAGTCAAAAGCCCTGGGCTGCTGCTGCAGCAGCCTCCGGTGTACTGCGATGCCACTGTCCTATAGCCGTGGTTTTCCTCTCCCCACTACAGTCCTCTTCAAATCCC